>NC_065578.1:58440948-59764698 GCF_024542745.1 Macaca thibetana thibetana
GTCTCTCTGGTTCTTCTCACTAGTTCTGTTTCAAGGAATATATCACATTATGAGCTGCTCTCAGGCCACATGAGAGCACCTAGCCACATGACAACAAACCGAAGATGGCCTCCAGCCAATAGTCAGCAAGAAACTGAACCCTCCAAGTTCACATGGTTGAGCTCTTCTCTCTTCAAGTTGAGCCTTGAGATGAGTGCTGCCCCAGCCAACTCTCGACTGCAGACTGTGACAGACCCTGACAGATCCAGCTAAGCCACCCATTGATAAGCCAGGCCTGGAGGAATGTTGTTGTTTCAGTCCACTAAATTTGGGGTGATTTGTTACGCAGCAATAGACAACTGATACATTCTCCATCCCCTCAGACCCAGCTTCTCTTTCTCTGCCTCCATCCTGCATCCTTTGTAACCTCTTTATGACTTACAAATTTCCCCAATTAAAAATGTGTTATAGTTCCCCACTGCTCTCAGGAGAAAGAGCAGGCCCCATCTTCATCTTCAGCTTTGAAAGGCTATGATGCAAGATAATTTGCTTTGAAGAAGACAAAATTGGGTTAAAATTATGGCTCTGCTATTTACTATTAGTGTGACTTCTGTGCTTAATTCCTTGTCTGTAAAATAGGGATACTAATTTCTTATTGAACAAGTACTTATTGAAAGCAGGCTATCTACTGGATTTATGCTAGGTGCAAAGGATGCAATAATTAATAAGAAATAGTCTCTACCTTCAAAGAACAGAAATAAACAGTTTAATTTATAACTACCATAGAGTATATTATGTACTATGATGAAGAAAATAAAACAGACTAAGAATAGTTAATGTATACTGAATTCTTACTGTACAAATACTTTAGGTGTATTTATGATGTAATCACCACAGCTGTCCTATGAGGTACTATTAACTCCATCTTATAGATGAACAAACTGAGGCTCAGAAAGGTTCACTAACTTGCTCAAAGTCACACAAATAGTAAGTAGGGAGACTAGATTCAAACTCTGGTTTATATCACTCCAGAGCTCTCACTTCTTTTCTAATATGCTATGCTGTCTATGATTGATCTCACAGTCGGGGTCTCAAGAAGCAGACACCAAGATTAATTTCGGAATACAAAGTGTTTAGTAGTAATGAGCACCTGTGCAAGGAAGAGGAAGGAAGCAGGATTGAGCAGAGGGAGAAGTTGAACCTTGTTGTAAGCTTAACCAAGGCTTAGCTAACACAGCAAGGGACTCCAGTGCTAACCGCCCAATGGTGAAGTTTTCCTCAGGCTAAAATGGTTAGGCCTTCATGCTACTGACGTGCTCAATACCAGTGAGTGCAGGTGCATGATTCCAGGCAAAGCATTTTTCTGCAGCTCAAGCTGACCCTGGAGGAGCTGACAGCTGGAGGCTGCCTGCTAACCACACTCCTGGCAACTGGACAAACCCATGCAGAAGTCCATACTTATCACAATGGGTGGGCACATAAATCAGATACAGGGGCATAGGGAGGACTTCTAGGGGTAGATGACACTGACTCCTGAAGGAGTGGGGGAAAGGCATTCAAAGCTGAGAGGTAAAACCAGGAAAAGAATAGGTATTTGAATTGAGAGGGGAAAAAAGATAAGAAGCAAATAAAGGAATAGCTACAACACTTCTCTACCTTTCTGAACTCCTGTGCTTTCTCTTGTCATCGTAATCCTGGAAAAATAAAAGCCTTGCCTTTCACATTGCTGTCCCCTCTTCATTAAGCTCACTTCCATGAGGGTCTCCTAAGTGCTCCCTCAGGGACTTTTTGTCCTACACAGCCCAGACTCCACATAGGATGGGTCTGCAAAAATTCAGCAAGCTGGGCAGACGGGGAGGAGCACAGTTTTCAGAAAGGCCCTTTCTGGGTGGACAGGTGTCAGGAAATAGGGCATCTAAAAATTCTAGAGGAGGTTCAGTCTGCTGGGTGGAACTAGGAGGTTCAGTCTGCTGGGTGGAACTATGAGACTCTGAGAGACTGTGGTGACAGTAGGTCATAGTCTCGAACAAAGGATGTTACAGGGTCTGGCACTTAGCTGAGACTTAATAGTTATTTGTTGATGAATTGATGTCCATTTGTGAATTCTTTGACAAGGAAAGGATGGCAGGGACAAGTGGATAAGCCTAGAGATTCACACCATCAGGAGATATTAGGATGCCTAGGTCAGTGATCAGCACCAGATAGGACTCTCTGCAAATAATTGAATCCCTGTCAATATTTGAGTTCAGGCTCCTGGGGTTCAAGACAGTGACCACATCTAGGAATCAAGCAGAAACATGATAATAACTATGGTGCCAGGGGTCATGGCCAGAAAAGGAGCATGTCATTCATTTGTTACACCATACATCCTGCCTGCATTTATTCAGCCATCCAGACACCCATCCCTTCATCTGTACTTGAAATCTTTACACGGAAGATAACACTTGCTATGGCCTGAATTTTGTGTCCCCTGAAAATTTATATGCTGAATCTTAATCAGCAAGGTGATGGTATTAGAAGGTGAAGCTTTTGGGAGAAGATTAGGTCATAAGGGTGGAAGCTTCATGGATAGGATTAGTGCTTTTGTAAAAGAGGTCCAGGAGAGACTCTTGCCCCTTTTACCATATGAGGACACAGCAAAAAGTCAGCAGTCTGCAACCCAGAAGACAGCTTGCACTAGATACTGAATCTGCTGGCTCCTTGATCTTGGACTTCCCAGATTCTAGAACTGTGAAAAATAGATTTCTGTTGTTTAGAAGCCACCTAGTTTATGATATTTTGTTATAGCAGCCTGAACAGACTAAGATAGCATTTTACTTCCCCCTTCACTCCCTTCTGTCTCCTGCCACAGATATTTTACAGAGAATAGATTATTAGCAAGATGGAATAAAGACATACAGGCTATAGCAGCACAAAAATCCACGGAAGGTTGCTGAGAAAGTTGGTCAGTGTTGACAGGAGAAATGCTGATTTGGTGTGTTGATACACCTAAAGCTTTATAGATTTAATGCTGCCCCTCCAGGTTGAAGCTCAGATTCCAGGCAGAGAAAGAAGTAGAAGTAGGAAGTGGGTATAGGAAAAGAAGGGGAGATACAGGGAGGAAGAAAAGCCCCAAATATCTGTGTGAATTGGGCTCAGAAGTGGAAGATAGTGAAATGAAAAATAAATGTTTCACACCATTGCTGTGTATTATCAGATTTAAAAAGGATTTTCGCTCTGATTATGAGATACACCCACAAGCTCTTCAAGATATTTTGTCCATAACAAAGACAGCTTTTGCTGGGCACTGCAGATGCTGACATGGATTAAGATGCAGTCACTGGGCCAGGCGTGATGGCTTGCACCTGTAATACCAGCACTTTGGGGGGCTGAGGCGGGAGGATCACCTGAGGTCAGGAGTTTGAGACCAGCCCGGCCAACATGGTGAAACTCCATCTCTACTAAAACTACAAAAATTAGCTGGGCATAGTGGCATATGCCTGTAATCCCAGCTACTCGGGAGGCTGAGGAAGGAGCATTGCTTGAACCCAGGAGGCAGAGGTTGCTGTGAGCTGAGACTGTACCACTGCATTCCAGCCTGGGCAACAGAGTAAGACTCTGTCTCAAAAAAAAAAAAAAAAAAAAAGAAGAAGAAGAAAAGAAAAGAAAAGAAAAGAAAGAAAGATGCAGTACTAGTCTAGGGTCACTCACAGTCTAAGGGAGGTGGCAGACAAGCAGATAGAGAAGTGTAAGGGAGGATGGCTGTGATGATAAGCCATGCACCGTAGCCAGACATGGACTTTCAGGAAGACTTCCCAGAGGAGTGTGATGGCTGGGGAAATAAGTTTTTGAAAGATGGGTTGGAGTTATCCAGACAATGAAAAGAAGAGGTAATAAGACAAGAAGAATAAAATCCTTTTTGGCAGAAGAATCAGCTTGTGAAAACAGCAAGGGGCATGAAAAATTTGTGGTAGTTTATTGTGGTTGAAGAAAAGGTATGAGTGAGAAGGACAGACAGGAACTAAGGCAAGAACTAGATCATAAGGGACCTGTGTGCCAGGCTAAGAGTTTAAACTTTATTCTGAATGCTGTGGGGAGCCATTTAGAGAATATTCCACAGAATTGTGATCTTAAGTCACTGAGATGGAACTACTGGAATTTCTTGGATGCCTCCAGCAGCTTACCTCTGGGTCCTAGTTTCTGAAGTCTGGCCTGAAATTCATGCAGCCTTTGGCTTCATTCTTCGCTTTGGGATCAGAAGATGGACTCATTTCCATGGTGTTGGGCCACTGGGTGGAGCCTCTATAGGTGGGGCCTTCCAGAAATGGGTGACACCCATGATGTCAGAGGGGTGGGGCATGGGGGTAATGGAATGGGGTGTAAACAGCTGCTATCACTATCCCTTCTTCTTTCTGACTGAGAAAATACAAACCACTTCCCATGCTGCTGAGCAAGGATTCCTTTCAGTTCTGGAGAAGTTCACCCTTTTATAAGACCCAAATTATTTATAGAGACTGCAGAGTTGTGAAAAACCTCAAGCTTCACGGTCAAGTGATCTAGATTTGGCCTGGTTATATGCTGTGAGAGCTTTAGCAAGCTAGTTACTTTCTCTGGGCCTTAGTTCCCTTAGCTTTAAGATGGAGATAATAATGTCTCTCTCACAGGGCTAATAAGAGCATCAAAGAAGAAAATATTTATACATTTTTGGCACTACATATTAGTTCTTCCTCCAGAGAATTTTTTTCTTGTGGAGTTTTCCTCTCTTATTGGACATCCAGGGCCCACTGAGTCCAGCTTTTCTACCCCAGTGATAGAATTTTTAAAACATTACATGTACATTTGAGTGTCATTGACCAAAGGAAAAAAAAAAAAGTGGCTCATTTCTTCATTTATTTTAGTAAACTGCACTAAGTCAGGCACCATGGATTTATGAAGTTGCAAAGAACCTGATACTCGAAGTAGAAAGACCTGACCTCCTATCTCTGTTTGCACCTTTGACCAAGTCACTTTTCTGAAAAATCAAGGTCCTCCCAGTCTTGATGATCTCCAGAACAAGCTAATAAACTATCAGATTCCAGGAAGTTCAGTTTATTGGGGGAACAGGAGACTAAGAACTAAAGGGTGACCTCTTTATCACCTAAGTTCTGTGAGTTTCCATGAAGGCCTTCAGATAAGGAAGAAGAAATTATTCCACGGGAAAAGAGTTAAAAAGTTTATGCTTCAAGAATGAATCTTAAAATATTCCAAGAATGTCAGAGAGGAAACATACTCCAGGGGACTCCCAGGAGGAGTGATAGAGGAGAACAGCTGGACTTGCCACACGCTGAGCCCTATGCAGTCCCCAGACCAAATTTCAAAGAGCTACTATGTATGGTGCAACACCAGGGTAGGCCTCCTCTTGTGTTGTGTCTCTCCCTGCTTTCTAGGTGCAGAAGGCCTTTCCCAGGGCAAGCCTATTGACATAGTCTCCAACTTCTGCTTAATACATAAAAGAGCTACCTTTGGAATCACACAGACATGGATTCAAAACCCAATTCTGCCACTTACTGTGTGACTTTGATGAGTGAATACATCTCTCTGAACTTCCATTTCTTCATCTATCAAATGGCAATACATATTTTTTCCCTGAGATTTTTGAAAGCGAGAACTCAATGAAATAATGTTATAAATCCTTTAGCCCAGCATCTTAGGAGGAGCTCCATCAATAGCAGTGAATAATTTGGGAGAGAATAGCGGGGTGGAATGGCCTTGTACTTCATGAATGGCTTAGGCCCTTTCTGAATCACTCTGGGTCCCAATGGATATATCTAAATTATGAGGTTAGCTTTTGTCTGCTAGACTAGAGGTCTCTAAGGTGGTGGGAAGAGAGGCATCAACTTCTCCCAGCAACGTAAAGGGATAATGGGAGCTTCCAACAGGTGAAGCTGCCAAGAAAGCAGGCCTGACTACTGAGCCTGAATATCGTGCATCAGCTGGGCTGGTAGGGTCTGAAGGGAAGCTCTATGAGATTCATTCAGCAATCATTCAACAGCTCTCTACTGTGCACCTGCTACATGTCAGCCACTGGTTCCAAAACTCGAGATACAATAGAGAACAAGTCATTGTCCTTGCCTGCTTAGAGCTAACTTTCTAGTGGAGGAACAAAAATTAAACAAAAGTAAATAACTGTCATCTTTCAGGTAATACTTATTTGCATGAATCAGGCAAGATGTCCTCAGAATTCTGAAGGGAGGCAGCAGGGCAGAAGGCCTGGCAGAGACCACAGGTTGGCAGCAGCTACTAGGAAATCTGTCCCTTGGTGGGCATCGGGGCTGGAAGCAGGAGAAATTCACAGTTACTGGGGTGGAGGTACTGTTACTGATGTCAGACAGCCTGAGTATGAGACTTTGCTCCACTAATTACAAACTGTGGGCCTTGGGCACATTACTTAACCTCTTAGAGCTTTAGTCTTTTGCTCTGTAAGAGATTAAAACACAATTTACACCTATGGTTACTATGAGGATTAAATGAGATGATAGATACAAGTATTTAGTACAACACCTAGCACAGAGTAAATGCTCAGTAGAGGTTGACTATTAATTATATTGTTATTATTCTACTAAATAAGCATGGCCAGAATATGCAGGTTTGTCTGGACTGGGATCCCAATAAAAAGAGTGACCAGGTACATGACAAGGATCCCATGACCAGAGCAGGAGCCCAGTCCTAGATCCAGAGATGAGTGGGAAAGATTGGATGAGGATTCCAGGGGTTAGTCCTAAGTATGAAAACTAGGTTCATTTGGCAGCAGAGCAAACAGGAAGAATTAATTGGCAACCTAGGGGTATAGAAAGAGAGAGAGTGGAGATTCAAGACCAAGAGAAACTAGTTATAGCTCATGTTGGTTGAACACTTCTTTGTGCTAATCCTTGTGTAAGTGTTTGACATGCCTGACGCCATGTAATAATAAAGCAGCTCTCTGTGGTGGATGTTACTATTCTACATTTTACAAATGGGGAAATGGACTCAAAGAGAGTGTAACTTATCTAAAGTCAACCAACCAGCAAATGGTTTTGAACCTGGATTTGAACCCAGATTTAGCTAATGTCAAATCCTATGTTCTCAGCCAGAAGACCATCATGTTCTTCCCCAAATCCACTTGACCTTTTTCTGTCAGGTTGGTTGTCTTCATTCAAGTGACAAACATTTACTAAGCATTTGCTTGGTGGCAACTGCTCGCAATGGGCTGACCTGGATTGGAATCCTCAATGACTTGTCAACATAGAGAGGAAGATGACACAATTGAAAGAGCCCTGCCTCGGGAGTCTGACAGACCTGGTGACTAGTAAGGTGACACTCTGTTTTCTGAAAAACTTCCTCAAAAGACATCATGCAGGCCAGGTGCAGTGGATCACACCTGTAATCCTAGCACTTTGGGAGGCCAAGGCAGGCAGATCACCAGGTCAAGAGATCGAGACCATCCTGGCCAACATGGTGAAACTGTATCTCTACTAAAAATACAACAAAATTAACTTGGTGTGGTGGCGTGTGCCTGTAGTCCCAGTTACTCGGGAGGCTGAGGCAGGAGAATAGCTTGAACCTGGGAGGTGGAGGTTGCAGTGAGCCAAGATCGCGCCACTGTACTCTAGCCTGGGTGACAGAGTGAGATTGCATTTAAAAAACAAAACAAAACAAAAACAGATACCATGTTACCACACGTATCTAGGCATGTTGAACTGTACTGAAAATGGTGTCAAAGAAAGAATCTAGGCCTCTGAGTCAGAAGACCTGGTTATAAGTCTTAGATAAATCATTTAGTCTGCCAGAGCTTTAGTTTCCTCCATTGCAAAACCAAGGCTTAGAATTAAAAGCCCAAAAAAATATCCTTCAGAGATGACATAACGACCTTGAATAAAAATCTATGAATTTAAGTCTCATCTTTGCTGCAAATCTGCTCTATGAGTTTGGATGATTCACCCCTTACCTTCTACCCTATTCATCATTCTTAATTTATTTGTTAAATAGAGAGAATTGATTCTTCCAACATTCAGTAAATGCCTCAAGTTGTGGCTATTTCCTTTCCTATATCCCTTGAATCACTGGAACTGGAGATCCATTAGGTGTCCTCCTTCATGCATTCTACCCATTGCTTCTGCCCTCTCTAAAAATTTCTCAGCTTGGATTCTCATCAGACACCTGGCAGCTAACAGAATGGGTGCCTCAATCCTAAAAAGGGGCTCTTCGGGGACAATACATCATCCTCTACAGTTGTACTACTCAGATCTACTGGCTTTATATAATAAGTTTAACCCAACTTGGAACAGATCCTCTGGGATTATGATTATTTTCTTTTCCCAGGGAAGCTTACAAGAGGAAGATGAGTAGGATAAGTAAGTCCCTGCTACTGCAGTTGGTCTCCCAGCTGCCACAGATACTCATCAGTTTCCTCTCCTTACTCATTTCATATGCCCCTCACCCTCTTGCACCTCTGCTGATCTGGATGGTTTCGGTGGGAGAGCAAGGGCAATCCAGACCCTCATCCATGAGGAGTCTGAGCCTCTGGTCATCATATCTACTTAATGCCAAAATTGAGCAAAGAGTACAAAAGGATGCTCCAGTGAAGCCCCTGGGCATCCAACCTATTCCTCCCTGCCCACATTATGTAACAGCAGCTCTACCTCCTACTGATGGTCAGTCAATGAACCCTGACTAAGGTCGTGATTGCTTTCCTTGCCTGCTGGTCTTTTGGTGTAAGGAGCCCAAAGTGACCATAAGGTAGTGATAGCTTAAAGTTTAATGGGATTATTGAAGTATACCCTGATGGAAATCTTCTTCCTTTGGAAGCCAGAATCTCCAAATCTTCAGAGTCCAGAGTAGGGGGGATAGAAAGCACAAATTCTCCAACTGGATCATTAGAGGCAGTGGTAAGAAAGATGCTCCTAATTTTACTCCTTGGCTCATGGACCCATGAATTCTACCTACTGGGGACATAGCACCTGTAGTTGTTATTGATGTAGCATGTTCATTGCATCCTGGAAGATGATGCTCTAAGATCCCATCTGAAGTATGGCACCATAGAAAATTCTCCAAAAGACCATTCCTTCACTCTGTCAGAGTGACAGCTTCTGAGTCATACAATATATGATAGGACTAATGAATCCTATCATGTGCCACTGCCTTCTCTCCTTTGCTATTAAGTGGGTTTCTCAGTGTAATGTGATATTATGCAAAATCCCTTGTTGATGGATTAAACACTCTGGAAATTCTTGAATAGTAGTTCTGGCCAAAGACCTACAAGCAGAAAAGACAAACCTATACTTAGAATATGTGTTGATTCTAGTCAAGATGAATCTCTGCCCCTTCAAACTTAGCACCAAGTGGCTGGTGGTCTTTTCAAGGACTGATGCTATATCAAGGCATCAGAGTTGGTCTCTGATGCTATTTGTGATGCAGCAGCAATAGCTATATCAGACTTTGTGAATGAAATCCCATACCACTGGACAAGATTGATGAATTAAATGGGGTTATGATGGAGGTAGCCACCCCTGTCTTCTTCAGGTTTTCAAGGATGACAATAATTTTCTCTATTGTTCCTTATCTTCTTGGGATAGAATATTGTTTTAGATCTACTACCTTGGCCAACAGGAGGTTAGTTTCAGAGGCTTTCACTTAGCCTTTCCCACTTTGATAGCTTATTCCACAAGCCAAGAACCCAATGTGGGGATTTTGCCAACTACAAATTACATTCATTCCAATTATACATTCAAGGACCAAGAAAATAGGTACCATATGGGCCTATGAACCCAGTGGACACGCTGCGAGCTGAACCTAGGCCAGGACTCCATTTACTCAATAGTGGTCTCCATATGCCCCTACTTTAATAGGGAGGCCTTGATAATGCTTCTGATTCCTGGGTGAAAATGTCAACCCATAACTGTGATCAACAGTCTGTCAAATACCTGTATATTCCCCTGTTCCCAGTACATGGTTACTTAAGTAAAAGATTGTAGTTCCCTTTGGAGACGTTCTGGGGAAATCATTAACAAATGTACTTCTTTAGTATTGCAGGGATTTTTTTTTCCTCTCAAGGATCTGGCCTTTCCTTTAGTCAGTGGATTCTGAATCTGAGTATTAACTCAGATTGAGAAACTCTGATCATTCATCCTTGGCTCTTCTGAGTACATATTGAGCAAAACAAGTATTGCCTGTGCGTCTGTCTTGTTCCTAAAAATACTGTATTCTATTAACTGTTTCTATGGCTCTTTGTAGACTGATCCTCCTGATCTTGTTACAACAACTTTGCTTCTGATGATTAAGTATCACCAAGTGATACCTGTTATTTGAGAATTCTATCATCCCCATTGCTACCAGGGAGCCAAGTTCTGTGACACCATCTCCTACCATTAGCTCAGACCTATGTAGAACAGCCAACTGAGCTTTTCAACAATGCATGTTCTTCCCATTGCCTTGGTAAACAGAGCATCCTCTGATTCCTTCTACAAAATATAATTGACTGGGGGCTTTTCTTGGCTTACTACGTCCACTCCAGTATACCCACTTCTTTTTGATCCTTCTTCTACCATCTTCCATGGCTGTTCTGTTCATTCTACTTTACCTAGTGTTGCCTGACACTTGTATAGCGCTTCTAGACCCATGATAGCAGAATCTTAGTATCATCTCCTAGGGTCCTTCGCAGGGTATTACATTCTGCAAAACAGTATGGTATTCTCATATCAATAAGCTATCATTTCCCCACTTTATGTTCTTTTTCCTTTGATTCATCATTCTTTGGATCTAGGTCTAAACGTACCCTTCCAGTCCTGCTGGTTCATATTGTCTGAGTTCTTCAACTCCTTCTAAGATATAATACCTTTCCTCCATAAGCATGCCTAGCACGTCCTCAGCTTGGTTATGTTATGACTGGACATCATTACTTGCTTGATGGCCATAATGAGAAGAGGACGTAGATTTTTGTGGGCAATGGGGGATGGGGAGATTTCATCTTGCAAGGAAGAGGCTTCTGCATTATCTTCAAGCAAAGATGGAGCACTATCCTTTAACAAAGAAAAGTGTTTCGGCCAGGGGCAATGGCTCATGCCTGTAATCCCAACACTTTGGGAGGTTGAGGTGGGTGGATCACGAGGTCAGGAGATTGAGGCAATCCTGGTTAACAAGGTGAAATCCCGTCTCTACTGAAAATACAAAAAATTATCCTGGCATGGTGGCATGTGCCTGTAGTCCCAGCTACTCGAGAGGCTGAGGCAGAAGAATCGCTTGAACCCAGGAGGCGGAGGTTGCAGTGAGCCGAGATCATGCCACTGCATTCCAGCCTGGGAGACAGAGCGAGACTCCGTCTCAAAAAAAAAAAAGGAAAGTGTTCCATTTCTACAGGCCAAGAGGATCCAGAGACATTTGGGGTTTCTAGGTTTTAATGTGCATTGACCTAGATGTTTTTACCCCAAGTCTCCTTCCCAGTCAAGGGCCTGGCCTTGGTGTAGCCAGCTTACTGTGGTTGAGAATCCAGTCTTCTCTAGAGCTCTGCTACCTTATAGTTAAGTCCCGGGCCTGAGCCTCAGTTTTTTTCATCCTCTGGCTGCAGTGAGTGTTGCTTCATATGCTGCCAAGAAGGACTTCTGACTTCCACATTTTGTCATACACTGGTGATTAATCACCCCAGCCTTCATTATGCATTTTTCCAATGCATTAATTACATGCATCCAATTCCATTGTCCTTATAATTAATCTTTCCCCCAAACCTGTTAAATGCCTGAGATATTGCAACAACTATTGCATTCCCTTCCACTGGTATCCTACCCCTTTCACCACTAATTAACCATCGCACCACTGGAGCATGCCAAGGCTATCAGGGCTTCACATACCATCAGTGATAGGGTCCTCAATGCCACCCAGGATGCCCACTCAGGGTTATTCCCATTGACACAAGGGGTCAGGTCTTTAAAAACCTGCATCAACAGTCATTGGATGTGAACTGCCCCTAGGGAGTAGGGACAAAACTTGATTGAGACAGTTCCTTGAGTTGAGGGCAGTTCCAGGGAAGGGGTGCAGCTTCCAGAAGGTGAAGGAATAAATGCCTTGGTCCTGATCTGGGCCAAACGACACAACATTTGCTATAATTGCTTGAAACTATAGGAACATGCACACCACTACCATCCAAACTGCAAGTGTCTGTTCAGAGGTTATCCTGCCAACAAGCCTTCTGCTTGGCACTTTCTGTTCCCCTTACTCAGCTTCATTTTTCTCCCTAGCACTTACCTCCATGTGAAACTTGTGTTTACTATTTATCTCCTACCATTAGATTGTACACTCCAGGCTTATAGTACCACACCACCTAGGGGAGGGCTTGGCACAAGGTAGGTCTTCAACAAACAAAGGAAACCAAATATTTGTTATGTACCTACGACATGCACCTCACTGGAATTGCTGTGAGGATTAAAATAAATCTCACATGTGAAGGTCTACACATAGACACTCAATATAAATATATATATATGCAAATGTAAGTAAAGAGATATTTGTGCATATACATCTACAAGTAGCATTGGGATAAAGAAAAGGACTTTTTCTTGGCAGAAAAAAATACTGAAATTTGAGCAACTCAGTATCAGTGAACAGAGGCCAGAAGAAATGGCTTGCACCTGTAATTTCAATACTTTGGGAGGCCAACACAGGAGGATTGCTTGAGGCCAGGAGTTTGAGACCTGCCTGGCAACACAGGGAGACCCCGTCTTTACAAACAATGTAAAAATTAGCCAGGCATGGTGATGCACACCTGTAGTCCTAGCTACTCAGAAGACTGAGGTGGGAGGATTGCTTGAGGCCTAGGAGTTTGAGGCTGCAGTGAGGTATGATGGTGCCACTGCACTCCAGCCTGGGCAACAGAGTAAGACTCTGTCTCTCAAAAAAATGGTAAAAAATAATTAAAAAAAAAACAAAAAATTGGTCAGCATCAGTGAATAGAGACTGAACTTCTTGACCAGAGATTAAGTGTAGGCCTTTGACTCTCTGTAAGGTAGGAAGATTTAGGACTAGCTTTTATTTCTTCCAGCACCAGCATTTAATTGCTGACTTAACAGGGGCTCAGGCCTATAAAAGATTCACCTTGTTTCTCTGAATGTATACATTATTTACCGTAGGGTCTATAAAATATTTACCCATTTGCTCAGCCGGCTGCACTCTGTTCAGCCTTGACTACCACACTGCTGTCTGAAGTTGATCAAATAGACGGCTGGCACCTCTCCAGAAACAGACCAAGCAAGCAGCTAGAAAGGGACCATATTTTATGCATTTGTCAGAGCACATAGTAATCAAGGGTGCTGAAAGGCTTTCTGAAAGTACTGGGGAGCAGTGGGGGAGGGTGCGTAATCCTGTCCCACCTCACCCACCACCTCTACAGCAGGACTGCCTCTGCCACGTCCAGTACATTCATCTATTCAGAATGCACTTGTAGAGCACCTATTGTATTCTGTAGATCTTAGGCAGATGGTTAGCAATAATGAAAATTTATGTCCCCTTGATGTAGAAAACAAAAACGATGATAAATTATCAGGATGAGAAGAGCACCCAGGTATTGAGCTCTCTTTGCATGTATCTTGTGTAAAACACATGGCCTTGTGAGCAGATTTTTGGTCGAAATTCTTTCTATCACTTACAAGTGTATATCCTTGGGCAAGTTCCCCAGCCTCTTCTTGGCCCAGTTTCCTCAGGATATTAATAGTCCCAATTTCAGGGAATTACTGTGTGGATTACATAGATGTAAAGCACTGAATATATGGTGCCTGGCATGCAGAAAGCACTCAGTAGAAGTTAGAGATGAGGAGGAAGGGGAGGAAAATCCTTAGGATAGTTCCATGTGGTAGATGTGTGTGTCCCCCCTTTTGCAGATGAGAAACTGAGATTTAGAAAATTAAATACTTTGCCAAAATTCACTTATATGTGGTAAAAATAAAAATTCAGGTCACATCTGCCTAATTACAGAAACTGTACTTGTATCCACTGTTCACACACACATGCACAAGAACACATACACACACTGATATGGTTTGGCTGTGTTCCCACCCAAATCTCATCTTGAATTGTAGCTCCCATAACTCCCACGTGTTGTGGGAGGTACCCAGTGGAAGACAATTGAATCACGGGGGCAGTATCTCCCATACTGTTCTCGTGGTAGAGAATAAGTCTCATGAGATCTGATGGTTTTATACGGGGAAACCCCTTTTGCTTGACTCTCATTTTCTCTCTTGCCTGCCGCCATATAAGACATGCCTTTTGCCTTCTGCCATAGTTGTGAAGTCTCCACAGCCATGTGGAGCTATGAGTCCATTAAACCTCTTTTTCTTTATAAATTATCCAGCCTTGGATATGTCTTTATCAGCAGCTTGAAAACAGACTAATACATACACATATATGAAAATGTGGCATAACCATCATGTGTACCATGGTTTGAATGACACTCCCAAGCCCCAATGACATTAGATTTTCTTATTTGCCCTTAGAGCACCCCTTTCATTGTCGCCATCATGATTATTATAATTTATTAATTTGATTATTATTTGCTGATGTCTGAGTCCCTCCCTACACCATATGTGAGCAGGGACTATGTGTTCCCAGTTCCTGAGTGGATGTTTTACATGTATTGCCATTTATCTTTTGCAACAATGCTCATATATAAAAAATATTTTTCTCCCATTTTATTACTAACAAAACTGAAGCTCAGATAAATGAAATAACTCATCCAGTAACAGCTAAAAAATGGGAAAATTCAGATTTTAACCCAGATCAGTCTGATTCTGAAGCCCATGCCTCTTCCATTGGGCTTCCTTGTCTCCCTGAGAAAAGAACAAGCCCAGGGGCAAGGATAGAAGAACAAATTCCTGTAGATTAAGGGCCACCATGTCAGACATTATGCGAGATTCTTTGTCAACACTGTGTCTTTTACTCCTCACCACAAATTTGTGTTCAAAATAAGGGTTTTTTTTTTGCTAAAACAAGGTTCTTGCAAACTCAGGTGCAAGCTCTGCTGGAATGAGCTAGTAAAAAGCAAAAAGAGGCTGTCTCTGAGCATGAAGGACAACAGAGAAAGCAACAAGGATGCAAAGCCCTTTAATGTCTCTACTCTCTTCAATAATGCTGTGCAAAGAGTACAGCCAGCTCAGGTGGGGATCAGGAGAATGCCAATGTCAAAAGCCCAGTCCAGGGTGAAGGAGAGTAAGGGAGAGATTGGGAATGAAGAAGGATGTTTTGATCCCACCACTTTGACTCTGACTCATGTCATACTTCTTCCTTGCTGTAGTAATGCTCTCTATCCTTCGCTTTAAAAAAGCACACATGCTACTTCTCAGTCTTATGTTTAATGACTTTTGGATCCTTAATGAACACTATGGGTAGAAATATTTGATGCAAAATATAATGGATGAAAACCACATATAGTAGAATATGTTACTGACTACAAATTAACAAAAATATCAACTCTTCCTAAACAAGAATAGATTTTGAAACTGAATTTTATGGAATTAATGTTCACAAAAGAAAACCTGAAGTGACAGAAGCTATACTCAGTTCGTCATGTAAAAAATACTGATTGATTCATAGAATATTTCCTTCATAATTTATAAAGAAATATTTTATTATAGTAAAATTAAAATGGGAAAGATCAGAAATGGCGAACTGTGCTGTACAGGAATTCAATCAAAAATACAAACTGAATCAATCATATTTGCTCCAGAAAGTGTTTGATTCATCAATGCGAATATAATTTTCATGGAATAATTGTCTTATGAAGTCAGAGACAATCTTGGAGCCAAAACTAAGGTCTCCAGACATCTTATTTATCTTACCCAGGGTCTTGCACTGTGCAGTGAGCTTTGCTTATGTTATCACTAATCCTTATAACAATACTTTGTTGGTTTACAGGCTCCCAATTTGTAGATGAGTAAAGTGAAATCCAGAAAGGCTAAGTAATCTAAGGTCATACATGATTTAATACTACAGCCAGGATTATTTGTTAATCAAAACAGAATACTCTCCACATGAAGTGATGGTCATTTGGGTCTTCCTTCCTAGAGTTCAGGCCATTTTGCAAGGGGTTGGGGAAAGTGTTGAGGTAGGCATGGCTGTGCCTCTTTCCAGGTGGAAATGCTGAGACCCCAGGAGAGAAATGAACTTTCCTAAGGTTTCAAATTTTTTAAAAACCCTGAGCTTTTTCTGACCCCCAGTCCACTACCCTCTTCATTTGATGAATTGGTCTGGTTATTAGTTCTGTGTTGTTGGCTTTTTTAAAAAAGAGCAGATGTAATATAATGCTATGTTTTAAAAAGCAACCAGAGGCAGGGAGCCATCTGCTCCAAGAAGTGTAGAGTTGTATGGGATGCAAAGTGATTTATTCATAGCATTCAGATAATTTTGTCTCCCCTTTCCCCCACTACCTTACCTAAAGTAAAACTATAGTCCAGAAATGTCCAAAGTAATATATCCTTCCAAGAATAGCCTGTGCTCCTTGAACTTGCCATTTAGCACTCAGAGAGTAAAGGGAAGGGGTCTAAATTGGCCATTGTAACATCATAATACAATGTTTTTATCTCATCACCAGTTTCTTCATGAAACAAATGTCTTCTGATTTTATTCATGTACCTGTCATGACACTTAGTGTTCTGTAATGTGGGAACAATTTTACAGGGATTCTTGAGTGACCGACTGCCCTGGTTTATCTAGGACTGAAGGGTCTTCTAGCATGTTGTGCTTTCAGTTTTAAAACTGGGACAGTCTTTGGCAAACTGAAATGGTTGGTCACTGTCCTTGTTCACCTTGTATTACTAGCACCCAGGCCAGTACACGCTATTCCCACTAGATTTCTCAGTGCCTTGATTTCCTTTTCTGTGGAATGGGAACAAAAGGGAATTGTACTTGTCCTGTCTCATTCACAGGGCTACTATGCTGTATAGTAAAGCTGAGGAAGGATTGATGTTGTTGTTATTTTTAAATGTCTTCTAGTAAAATCAAAGAGAATTTAAATAATCTCCAAAAACTACAGTTCAGAGTGCTCAGTTTTTGGTTACTAGAACCACACTGTATTGTAACGCAGCATACAGCACAATGCCTCGCAGAAAGAAGATGCTCAAAAACACAGATGAATAAAAATACATAAATAAGAATAAAAGAATAAGTAAATGGATGGTTAGGTTAGCAACTATATGAATGAGTATAGAGTGATTAACTAATTCTGTAGAATTATTTTCAGAGCCAGAAGTTTATTTAATTCAACCACTACCTTTTTCAGAGCACACAATCAAACAACAAATTCTTGGTAGGGTCAAAATCAAAATTTGGTCATCTCAATATGTTAAAATATGGAAACATCTCAGCTAATTTTACTCATTTTCCCCATTGAATCTTTTTCCCAACACAAGAAATTTCAAGTCAGCCAGTAGCTTACAGCTGTTCTTCCAACAGAAGCCTGAAGACCTCTCTAACAGTAAAGCCACTTGGTTTGAGTCTCCCTACATGCAAGGCCTGCTTTTACCCAGTTATTGGATCTTGAAGCAGCTTCAAAGAAATAGCTGAGGAATGAGAGGAGGTCATATAGCAGCCTGAGTCATTGACAGACATTACCATCAGCATCAGGAAATTGCAAGTGTGTTTTGCCAGTAGCCTGCAGAAGCTAGATATCTCAAACTGATGTCCTTTCTCCCACCCTGCCTTTCTTAAATTCAATCTCCTTCTATTCCGTATTGAATTATCCTCTTGTCTCCATGATTCTTTGGCTTCTGTCATAGCTGAGATTCCATCGACTACGAATAACTTGCAGACAGGAACCTACCACTCTGTTCATCTCTTTATCCTAGCAACTTAGCAAAGTGCTGGTAGAAAGTGGGAATACAATGAGAGAAAGAAGGAAAGAAGGAAGGAAGGAAGGAAGGAAGGAAGGAAGGAAGGAAGGAAGGAAGGAAGGAAGGAAGAAGAAGAAGAAGGAAAGAGAGAGAGAAAGAAAGAAAGAGAAAGAAAGAAAGAAGAGAAAAAGAAAGAAAAGAGAGAAAAAGAAAAAAGAGAAAGAGAAAGAAAGAAGAAAGAAAGGAGAGAAAAAGAAAGAAAAGAAAAAAAAAGAAAGAAAAAAGAGAAAGAAAGAAAGAGAAAGAAAGAAAGAAGAGAGAAAGAAAAGAGAGAAAAAGAAAAAAGAGAAAGAGAAAGAAAGAAGAAAGAAAGGAGAGAAAAAGAAAGAAAAGAGAGAAAAAGAAAAAAGAGAAAGAGAAAGAAAGAAAGAAAGAAAAGAAAGGAAAGAAAGGAAAGAAAGGAAGAGGAAGGGAAGGAAAGAGGAGGAAGGGGAGGAGAGGGGAGCAGAACTGTATTCTTCAAAGTTCCAAAAGACACAAGAATCACAGCATCTGTGCCTAGCCCAAAGTATAATTTCAACAGATGTTGAATAAATGTGAAATAATGAATGAATGATTGATAAAAATAAGTGTTATTAATTGACTACTGATTATTGCCAGACACCATCTAGGAACATTGTATATATTATCTTATTTAACCACTTCAACAACCTACTCTATCTTTTTCTCCCTAGTGCTTAGCACTATCTAACATACCAATATTTTACTTACCTACTTTATCTACTATTGATTTATCCCTCAAGAATTTAACCTTCATGAGGGCCAAAATCTTTGTTTTGATGCTATCCCTGTCTACAAGAGTACCAGGAACCAAGTAGATATTCAGTAAATTTTTGTGGAATGAATATTATTATACACTCCTTGCAAAGCAACAGCAACAACAACAACGATGACAACAACAACAACAACAACAAACCTGAATTTAGAGTTGCTTAAAAAAAAAATCCCTGCTATTGTGTCAGGCACTCCAGAGACTTCCATACTTTTGCAGAAAACTGGTGACTACATTGCAAGAGAAGTATTATCATTATTCTAGTATGGTGGACACTGAGACACAGGAAGGGGAGGTCACCAGCTTGAAGTCAGACCGCAGCTCATTTGATAAAGACAGAATTACCATTCAAGCCATGGGGAAAGTGGCTAAGAAGCCCTTGCTCTCCCTATGACCTCAATCCACCTTGCAATGAGAAATGCTGAATCAGAATATTCATGTAGAAGGTGTTGTCAGCCACCTGAAAAAAAAAAAACAGGAAGAACCCATCACAAGTCAAGTCAACTCAGAAAGACCTCATTGAGCAAAGGGCATCCCTTTCACATTAACAGTGCAATAAGTGCTGAATGTAGGAGATTAAAACAAAGTTATTAGGAGGAGAAAGACATGCCAATGACTTGAGCACTTAATGAGATGCCCATCATATCTAGGAGTAAGCAGTTTCCCAGAGGATTATTTGATGTGAAAGGAATAGTAAGGAGCTCTTTAGTGGCACACAGACACATCCTCTCACGTACACACCTGCTCAGGGCTCAGCAAAAGACAGTGCGTAAATGTCTGGAATATTACATAAAAGCTGTCTGCCCAACCAGTCAAAGCTATTAAAATCCATCTCGCTGAAACGAACCCTGAGAGTAGGTCAAACAAATCTAATTTTTATTGTTCCTTAAGGACATGGCTGTGTCGGAGACAAAGGAGAGAGGCAGGAGGCCAGTTAGAAAGAAAGAAAAAAAAACCCTAAGAGGCCTTAAAAAATTAAATGTTCAAAAGAGCCGTGGCAGGCAAGATAAATGATATATTACAGTGCTGGTTTAAACCTAATTGATGACTAATGTTGTAATGCATCTGAACCTACACTGATCTATTATCCGTCTGGTCCAGGCTGACGGGACACTGCAAGGAGAAAAATTGCTAACCATTTTAACCTGATGGAACTTTTAAAAAATAACCAGTCTAGTTACTTTAAAAGATAAATGACTGGGTGGTGACCTTTTAATGTATATCAGGGTCTTGCAATGCAAAATCAAATGTTAATTAAATAGAATCCAGTGCCAGAACAATGCAGAAAAAGCGTGTTTTAGAGCTCAAGAGGCCATGGGGAATTGTGTTGTTGGGTTTGAAAATTTTTCAAGGAAACTACCAATAGAGAGGAAATAATGATAGATCACATAGCAATTATTGAAGAAACAAATATACACACAAGCACCATTTGGATAACACCTATGTATAGGTTACATATAATAGCATGTTGGCACAGCTAAATTATAGTCATTGAAAGGGCAGGGCGACCAACAGAGTTGCTTAAATTCACTGGGATGGGTCAGAAAGGCTTTATTTTCCTGATCTGCCACAGCTTCCACGTAATTTTCAGAAGGAAAAACAAGCGAATAATGTAAGAACATTTCAAAAGGATTCAGTGGCCAGCTTGAAAAGATTTTCAATGGCCACATCTAGGGTAATGTTAGCCACAAAATCGTGAATATAAAAATTATAATCAGACACTAAAGTAAGTATCTATGAGTTCATACTGATATAAATGAATAAACATATGAATGAATGAAAAATGAGAAGGAAAATCTCTTTGTTAGAGTAGAATTCTAACTAAGAAGCATTTAGGAAGGAAATGAGGAAAATAGAAATCACCATTTGGCAACCAGAAAGTAATTATTGTTTCAGGCAAGCATCTTCAATAGATACTAAAATTAGTGAACAACAAAAAAAAATGATGAGAAACAGAATCTTCACATAGGTCCACAATATCTCCACTTTGACAGCACCTTGAGGAAGGGATCATAGTTAACATCACCAGTAATGGGACGAATGGACACTATGTGCCTTCTGATACAATGCATTTAGAAGGACACAACATCATTTCATCATATTCTTGCTAAAAATGCAAAACCGGAATTTAATTATGAGGAAACATCAGACTAACTGACGAACAATCTACAAAATGGTCAGTTCTCCTCAAAAGTATTAAGTCATACATTATATATCAAGTCAAATCAGGAAATGTACCAGATTAAAGGTGATCAAGGAGACATCACAATGAAATATATTGTGTGATACTGAATTGGACGCTGAACCAGAAGAAAAGGATATTTGTGGAACAACTGAAGAAATTTGAATTAGGGCCATAGATTAGATACTAATATTGCATCAATGTTCTTTTCCTAAATTTAATTATTATACAATGGGTATGTGAAAAAGAAATTAACATTTGGCGAATTTGGATAAAAAGGTAGACAGGAAAGTCTTCTTTGTAAGTCTGAAATTATTTCCAAATGCAAAGTTAAAATTAATGTGTAGAATGCCATTGTTGTGCTTTCTTGGAGGACTCACATCCAGCTTCATTCTTCCAGGAGCTGCTCTCTACAGAGTTGGGAAGAGGCAGCACCAAAGCCAGAATGCCCTCACTGAATTGGGAAAGAAAGGAACCAGGAGCAGAAGGAGGTAATCACTTTGAATCAAGTCAATCAGAGAAGGTTAAATACCATAAAGAGGCATGAGCAACTGCAGAGCTGCTTTTGCTCACGTGGTATAAGTACAGGGGATGAAAATGGGCCCACTGAGAACAGCTCTTTTCTGACAGTGCCTTTGGAGAAGGAATCATCATTAGGAATCAGAATCATAATTATACCTTTTATTTTGCACTAACTCTGAATTAGTCTTTGTGTTAATGTCCTTCATATATCTTCTCATTTAATTCTTATAAAAGCCTCCGAGGGAAGTGTTATCCACGTTTTAAGAAATGGAGAGGAAACACACTTATTTTCTAAGGTAGACTGGTTTTGCTAAAAGACATGTTTTGCAATTTGGCAATGGGTAGAATTATTGGCTCTAGAGTCTATGTTTATTATTATTATTATTTTAAAGAGACATGTTTTTACTCGGGAGTGCAGTGCCAATAATAGCTCACTGCAGCCTTGAACTCCTGGGCTCAAGCTATCTTCTGGCCTCAGCCTCCTGAGTATCTAGGACTACAGGTGTGCACCACCATGCTCAGCTAATTTTTATTAACTTTTGAAGAGACAGGGTCTCTCTATGTTGCCCAGGCTGGCCTTGTATTCCTGGCCTCAAGTGATCTTCCCACCTCGACCTCCCAAAGTGCTAGGATTACAGGTGTGAGCCACTATGCCCAGGCTCTATGCTTATTACTCTTCACCCTGGTGTACTACACAGCCTCAGCAAGAATGCAGAGCCCAACTCCAAGTGACTTTCAAGAATTCCAATTAGATCCGAGCTAAAGCTTAGGGTAAAAGTTGAAATGTGAAAAAGAATCAAAAGAGGAATTTCTGAGCCAAGCATACAAGTATATAGGCAAGGATATAGCAGGGCCATTTCATCTGCATAGGAGACCAATAATTTTTAGCACTTAGTTAGAACTCCACTTATTTCACACTATTAACGTGCTAATTGCTAACAATTCTCCTCTTGAGTTAACAAAGATTTAGTGAATATATTCTTCTAAAAAAAAAAAAAGCTATGCCTCTGAAGGATAGAAGGATAAAAGTCACCCATTTGGACCAATTGAGGGCAAGCCATGTTAAGATCCACCATAGCAGTATCTCTTTTTCACTTTCTTCTCTTTCCTCTTTCTCCTCATCTTTCCTCCCCTCCCCACCTCCTTTTTCTCTTCATTTTCTTCTTCTTTCTCCCTATCCTCCTTCTCTCCTCTTCGTCCTCCTCTTTTCTCTCCTCCTCCTCCTTTTTTTCCCCAAACTATGGAAACACAAAAAGGGAAGAATTAATTTTAGCTGAAAGATTAGGAAGGCTTATAGGGTGAATGGAGTCTTGAACAAGGAGTGGGAACTTGACATGCAAGGATGAGAGAAAAAGCTTTTCAGGCAAGGAACTCAACTCACTGGAACAAAACTATATAAGTGGAAAAGTTCAAGGAAATAGGAACTAGTGTGCCATGGTCAGGACGTATGTACATGGGATGATGAAGGGAAGGAGTAAGGAACAAGGAGCATGGAGGAGAGATGACAGTGACAAAATTAATAAATCTTTGGTGAGGTAGGCTGGGGTCTATCCTGGAGAGGCCATTAATTTCTTCAGGAGGAATCTGCATTTGACCTTCTGAACCAAAAAGAAGGTCACTTGTGGGAGGGATAAGTGCTGAATAGGCAGATGCCTTATCATCCTTGATGACTTGAATCCCATTCCTGAAGGTCGGGCTCAGGAATCTATGTTTAAACACTTCAGGAGAGTCTTACAAACACTAAAACGACCCCATGAGACCTCCTCTTGGGCACAGGTTAATATTGTTACATGGCTTCTAAAGAACAAATCATATGTGCTGTCCTTTAAAATCCCCTGTAGTCCAAACCCATTCTAACATAAACTGGTTGTCTCTCTGTTTTGTAAGAATCAGTAGGGCTTACTCATAAAGGCTCTTTTCCATGATATATTTTGAAGAAAAGTGGATGATATGAGTGCTCAAAGGTAGCAAAATGAGAACAAACACTCTAGAGAAGAATTATTAGCTTTCCTATTGGTGTGGGAGCTGACAAATGAGCTCCCCTACACAGAGGCACTGGCCACCTTCCAGACTGGCCATGACCACTCCAGCTCCTGGACCACTGGCTGGAAAGGTCAAAGTCATATTTTATGATGCTCAGCTAGTTCAACAAAAACAACTTGTTGAAAAACCTCAAGTACTCTGTAAATAGATTTCTAGGGTTTTCTTGAAAGGTTTATGAGAACACCATGGATTTGTACTGTTACGTGAGTAAAAGGACCAGAATGCACCCTTTGAAGGGATATACATGACTTTTTGTAAATCTATGCTTAGCTACCCAGATAACAGCACAAGCTCTGGGGTCAGGAAGACCTGGATTCAAATCACAGTTCTTCCATTTATTGGCTGTATGCAGAAACAAGTTTCTTAATTCCTCTAAACCTGTTTCCTTGTGGTGATAATGCCTAGTTCTCATGGTTACTTAGAGGACTGTTTTCCCCTGATATTTGTACAGCTCACGCCCACACCTCTCTAGGTATTCATTCAATTGTCCTTCTCAAAGAGGCCTTCCCAGGCTCAGACTGAATACTGCAAACAATCCCCCACTATCCCCTAACACTTCTTATCCTCTCCCCCATGCTTTCCTTTTCTCCTAAGTATCTACCTCTATTTAATACACTATAGATTTTACCATTTTTATATTCTTTGTGTCTATCTCTAACACTAGCATTTTGACAACACAGGGACAGAAATGTTTGCCTGGTCTGTTTACTGCCATGTTCCTTGTGCCTAGGACAGTGCTAACATCATAAGCTGAAGACATTCTTGTTGAATGAATGGATGGATGATTAAACGGCTAATCAATGGGAACATTTCTGGTTTAGAGCTTTTGGTCAAGGTGGCTCAGTGCATTCATGCTTCCATTGCCTTTGAGTGTCAAATATTCAGTACAAAAAAGCAAAAAATTAAAAACCTAACTGTGTTATATAAGATGTTAACATTAGGATAAGTTGTGTGAAACGTATATGGGAACTTTCTATACTATCTCTGAAACTCTTTTGTAAGTCCAACATTATTTTAAAATAAAAAGTTTCTGAAAATCACAGTTAAAAGAAAGAAAGATAAGCATCTCTGTGATCTATAAATAAAAGAAAACACATAGCAGTAATCAGGGAGCCAAAGGTGTGTTCCACAAGGCTCTTCACCTAACTATCCAAGACAGCTGGCAGTTGAATTTCTGGGGCATTGAGAACCAAATGTGGCAGGGAACCAGACTGACTGGCATGCACTAAAACTGAGCATCTAGGGGAGGACTCTCCTATCCACAAAAGGAGGCTTAATGTTACACCACCTGTTGCCCAGGGTTGGAGTTTCTATAAAGCTCCAGCAGGGAGCAGAACAGCTGTGCAACTAGGACTTGAGCCAAGCTAACTATGATTGGCTCACTTCTAGAGAAGGGTGGAAAAGCAGTATTTGAAAAGACAATGAATGAAAATTTTTCAGCATAGAAAATAGACCACTGGACTGAGACTGAAAACACAAGAGGGCCAAAAGATAAATAAAAATAAAACTATACTGACATAAAAGTGCACAACATCATGGATACAAAGAATATCTTCAAACCTACTATAGAAAATGGACAAATTACCTACCACAGAATGACAGTGAATCTGACAGCAAGTAATTCATGAGCAGCAATCTCTGCCAGAAGAAAACAGACATCTTCAAAGTGTTTGAGAGGAAAATGTTTGACTTAGACTTCTACACCCTACATTACTGTCATTCAAGAGTGTATGAGTTTGCTAGGGCTGCTATAACAAAATATCACAGACCAGCTGGCTTAAACAACGGAAATTTATTTTCTTACAGTCTTTCAGGTTAGAAGTCCAGGATCAAGGTGTTGGCAGTTTGGGTTTCTCCCAAGGCCTCTCTTCTTGGCCTGCAAATGGTTGTCTTCTCACTGTGCCCTCATATAGTCTTTTCCCTATGTATGGACATCCCTGGTGTCTCTTTATGTGTCCAATTTCCCTTTTCTTAAAAGGGCACTGGTCATATTGGATTTGGGCCTACACAAACAGCCTCATTTTAACTTAATCACTCCCTTTACAGGCTCTATCTCTAAACAGTCACATTGTAAGGTACTGGGCATTAGAGCTTCAACATATAAATTTGGGGGTCAGGGACAAATACAGTTCAGACCCATAAAAAGCGGTAGGAAAAATAAGACCATATTCATGTTCACAAAATAAGAAGTGTATTTGTTACCTATAAAGACTTGTTTTAAGAACCATCAAATGATATTCATTAGTAAGAAGAAAAAAGAAACACAAAATAAAACGGTAAAAATATACCCAAAAAAGTAGTAATCAAAATAACGGTAAATGAATTAAATTCTTTTATTAAAAGCTAGAGATGATCACATTAGATTTTTAGGTCATTTGGCTATACACTTCATGAAAGGGACATATTCAAAACAAAGTGACCCAAAGATTGAAACTAAATTGTATGAAACAAGATGTAACATATGAATCAAATAAAGCTGGTAACAATATTAGTATTTGACCAAAAACAAATTAAGAAAAGAACATTAGTAGAAATAAAAAATACTAGGTAATAATGAAAAGAACCTCCTCCAGGAAGATATAACAATCATAAACTTATATTTACCTAATATTGACTAAAAATTTAGAGAACAAATACTGACAGATCAGCAAATCTGTAGTCTTAATGGGAAATTTAAAATCATATCTCTCAGAGATGATTTAACAATCTTCCATATGTATACATATGTTCAATCTTGAATATATATAGGTATATATATTCCTATATTCCTATATATAGATATTGGTATCTAACATGCACTTCCCCTAGAAAGCTCTCTATGCCTTTTGAATCTGGTATATTCCTTTCCAACTTCAAGGTTGAATTCTTCTTGGCTCTCTTGGGCAAAATTAATCATTATAACACTGAGGTCCCTTATTATCTTCTATATACCTCACATAGGACTCATGCCCATATTTGTAGAAATGTACCTATTGATCTCCACTAGACTCTGTTATCAGGTACTAGTGTGCTAACCGTCTCTATAAATCCAGTGCCTGGCACATAGGACATGCTTGGTAATTGCTTGTTGAATGAATGAATTCATAGTCTTTGCCCTTAAGCAGCTCACAAGGTAGAATAATAAGCAGCTGACATGCACTGAAAAAATCTAGGTACTGAGAAGTATTTTTTCTTTTCTTTTTCTTTTTTTTTTCACCTAAAGTTTGGGATACATGTGCAGAACATGCAGGTTTGTTACATAGGTAAACATATGCCATGGTGGTTTGCTGCACCTACCAACCCGTCATCTAGGTATTAAGCCCTGCATGTATTAGCTATTTGTCCTGATGCTCTCCCACCTCTTGCCCCCCATGACAGGCCCCGGTGTGTGTTGTTCCCCTCCCTGTGCCCATGTGTTCTCATTGTCCAGCTCCCACTTATGAGTGAGGACATGTGGTGTTTGGTTTTCTGTTCCTGTGATAGTTTGCTAAGGATGATGGCTCCCAGCTTCATCCATGTTCCTGCAAAGAAACATGATCTCATTCATTTTTATGGCTGCATAGTATTTGATGATGTATATGTACCACGTTTTCTTTATCCAGTCTATCATTGATGGGCTTTTGGGTTGGTTCCATGTCTTTGCTATTATAAATAGTGCTGCAATAAACATACGTGTGCATGTGTCTTTATAGTAGAATGATTTATATTCCTTTACATATATACTTAATAATGGGATTGCTGGATCAAATGGTAATTCTGGTTCCAGATCCCTGAGGAATCACTACACTGTCTTCCACAATGGTTGAACTAATTTATATTTCCACCAACAGTGTAAAAGTGTTCCTATATTTACCTAATATTGTGTGTCTCATCTCTGAGAGATATGATTTTAAATTTCCCATTATGACTACAGATTTGCTGATCTGTCAGTATTTGTTCTCTAAATTTTTAGTCAATATTAGGTAAATATAAGGAAAAAACAGAAAAAAAGTGTTTCTTCACAGCCTTGCCAGCATCTGTTATTTCTTAACTTTTTAATAATCAGCATTCTAACTGGCATGAGATGGTATTTCATTGTGGTTTTGATTTGCATTTCTTTAATGATCAGTGATGTTGAGCTTTTCTTCATATGTTTGTTGGCCACATAAATGTCTTCTTTTGAGAAGTATCTCTTCATGTCCTTTGTCCACTTTTTGATTGGGTTGTTTGTTTTTTTTCTTGTAAATTTGTTTAAGTTCCTTGTAAATTCTGGATATTAGACCTTTGTCAGATAGGTAGGTTGCAAAAATTTTCTCCCATTCTGTAGGTTTCCTGTTCACTCTGATGATAGTTTATTTTGCTGTGCAGAAGTTCTTTAGTTTAATTAGAACCCATTTGTCAACTTTAGCTTTTGTTGCTATTGCTTTTGGTGATTTCATCATAAAATCTTTGTCCATGCCTATGTCCTGAATGGTATTGCCTAGATTTTCTTCTAGGGTTTTTACGGTTTTAGGTTTTACATTTAAGTCTTTAATCCATCTTGAGTTAATTTTTATATAAAGTGTAAGGAAGGGGTCCAGTTTCAGTTTTCTGCTTATGGTAGCCAGTTTTCCCAGGTGCTGAGTCCTATTCTCAGTGCCTTATAGGTAATATCTCATTAGTCATCTTAGCATCCTTATGTTAGCCACGTGCGTCAGGAATAAGAACCGCTTCCCCCTCCCTTGTCCAGGTGTGCACTCACCATTGCTCCATCTGTGAAGGTGCACCCTTCTACAGAAGTAAATTGCCTTGCTGAGAAGAACAAAGGAAAATTGAATATTCGAGTGCTATTTCTTTTGTGGCACTGAAAACTTTATTTATAACAATTACAAGGTAGGAGAAAAGATTATCTCCCTTTACAGACATAAAAAACTGAGACCAATAAGCGTTTATAACTTGCCCAAAGTCACGTAGTTGATAAATGGCAGAGCCAGCATTTGGCCCCAAATTCTCTCATCTCAGAGTCTGAGCTCTTCACCATCATACTACACTACTCATATTTTGTATAGAAAAACACAATCACTAACAGAAAGCAGTATTTGCCAAGTACCCATTGAAATGAGTAGACAATAAAGCCAATGCTATTATGCTAAAAAGAGTAGGTGCACAAATTGTTTTTTTTTTTTTTCAAGATGGAGTCTTGCTCTGTCACCTAGGCTGGAGCGCAGTAGTGTGATCTTGGCTCACTGCAACCTCCGCCTCCCAGGTTCAAGCGATTCTCCTTCCTCAGCCTCCTGAGTAGCTGAGATTACAGGCACTCGCCACCACGCCTGGCTAATTTTTTGTATTTTTAGTAGAGATGGGGTTTCACCATGTTGGCCAGGGTAGTCTTGAACTCCTGACCTCAAGTGATCTGCCAGCCTTTGCCTCCCAAAGTCCTGGGATTATAGGCCACCATGCCTGGCCTACGTGCACGAATTCTTATCTTGACAAACTGTGAAATGACTCTCACACCTTTTTCTTTTCCCTGTGCCCTCTCCCACTTCTCTGGAAGAATATGTTGGACAGGAGATGGGGGAGGCAATTGAGTGGCCACTTTCCTCAGAGTCCAGCTTCTCTCTGGGCCTGGGGTTCACTCCAGAACGCTACCAGCTGCCTTACAATTCTATGGTCTCAGCAAGAATTTTAGAGTGATGCCTGAGACTTTCAGACCATGAGCTTGCTGCTTCTCAGTATTTTTAATAGGGACAGGAGGGATGAGTGGTACTAAGGGTACATGTAGACAATTGGGCGGCTGCTTCTCTCATCTGTATTGTCATGTCATCCAGGAAGTTCAGCTGTGGGTCAATAGATGGATTCTAAGAGGGAGCCGAGAACGCCATATACTTCTAAACTCTCATCATAAAAACATTGTGAAATACTTTATATTTTTTGTTGCCTGGATTATATGAGTCATAAGCTAGTATATATAAATACACAGACATAGAGATACACAATTGACATCTGAGGTTATTCTCGATGAGATCAAGAAGAAAACAGTGCTTTATTTGAGCAGATATGTATCAACTTCTCTGAGGCCTGAGAGCCCTCGCACTCCATCCCAGCATCACTGAGAAATTATTATACTGCTTACATTGTCTATTGTGTTGTTTGATGGTACATTTGACCACAGTTTATGAGACAATTCACCACTGAATAATTTTCATCCCAATGTAGAAACTGAAGACGGTCTAATTCATGCCTAACTTCAAAGCTGGAGTGATTGAGGACTGTAACCGTGGAATCAAGCAGTTAGCAGAGTGAACACTGTAAAGACTTTGACTGCAAAATTTAGAGTGTGAATTCCTGGCCAGTAATTGAACATCAATGATCTCTTTTTAAGAAACTCTCAAAAAGTCCCTCTGGTTTTCTAGGTAGATCATTCAAAACTCAAAATTGGTGAGAGTGATAGCAATCAAAATAGCAATTCTCTGTTTTGGGTAGACAGAATTATAGTATGTACTACCAATTTAATCCTGACAAGCCCTTTGCTACAGATTTATTCTTCCCATGTTGCAAATGAGAAAAATAAAGTTCCCAGAAAAGAAATAATTTATCTGAGCAAAATCATATAGTTGTTAGGAAGCAGTAGAGACAAAACTTAAACCTGGATTTTCTAGTCTAATCTAACATCCTTTCCACTATACTAGAGTCTATTTCTGTCTTGTACCCTACTTTGTGGTTATTTCTAACTGCCTTCAGATGTGGATCCCTTAGCCAAAAAAGTAGAATCTCTGCTGTTTCACAAAAGCAGAACAATTAGAAGATACTTGAGTTGACAGGAGTCTTAGAGAACATCTGGTGCTATCCTTTTCCTTTAAGATGAGAAAACCAAGGTCCAGAAAGGATGACTTGTTGAGATGAGAGCCAGCATCAGAATCTAGACCTCATTTTTGGCCTTTCTGCTTCTCTCTGACATTTCATCAGAAATATTTTGCCTCCAAAGTCCTGACATTGTATGTATTTACTCGACCTGCATTTACTCATCACTTGTTATGGGGACATTACTCACTGGGGAAACAAAGATTTATAATACGGGAACTCTGTATTCTCTAGGAAAGATAGATGCATAAATAATTATACTTGCTAAATTGGAGGTTTACAAAGATGAAATGGATTGGCAAAGAAGCCACAATTAATTAGGCCTATGGAACAAGGGAAGACTTACTAAAGAAGAGCTGAGTTTTCAGGGAAGAGAAGTTTGTTAGCCAGATAATGCAGAAGGGGGTGTTACATGAAGAGGGAGTTATTTGTGTAAAGGAATGAGGGCTGTGAGAAAACACTGGAAGAATAATGCAAGTTCTTAGGTATAGCTGATCACGGGACACTCAGAGCAGAGTGGAATGAGAAGAGAGTGGGGTCAGTTGAAGGCCTCATATGTCAGACCAAGGGACATGGGGTCTCTCTGCAAGAAAGTAAGAAACTATTGAAACATAAAAGGCAGAAGATTTAATTCACAGACCAGCTCTGTCAGGTGAATATTATTGCCCCCAACTTTGGAGATGTGGAAACTGAAACTCACAGCATAAATAACATGCTCAGGCCACCCCACATTTTTGGGTGAAAGCCTGGACCAAGACTCAGACACTCTGAATCCAAGTCCCAAGTTTTTCAGAGGTCACCATGCTGTCTCCCAGAGCAACTGCTTTTGAAAGCAAGAAACTCAGTCCTAAGGTCATTCCAAAGATGTGTGACATGGAGGGTACAAAGGCCCAACTGGACTGCATCCCCAAGGACACAATCAGCCTGGACACTGCTTACTTTCCATAGCCTTTTATTCTCTTGGTCTGCAGTTTTTATTTATTCTCCCCTTGGCTTCTGAAAGACAAACAAATAAAAACAGACATACTTTTTCCTCTGCCTCTGATCTTTGTGGGGTTTATGTTGACAGGAATGGTACTAAAATGCAGTGGGAAGAAAGGGTACTCTCTCCAGACCTTAAAATAATAGCTCAATCGATGACAAAAACACCCTGAATTAATTTTTTCTCTCTCTCTCTGATTATTTTCCAGAAAGAACTTTTATGTCTAAATTCCTCCCCAGGAGTCAACATTGCGAGCCTTCCCATTCTACCTGATTCTGGGGCACAAACCAAATGTCGTCTATTCTTTCTGCTAAAAATAAAAAGTATTTATTTTATGCTTCCTTTCCTCTGTGACATAATGTCCAATTTCTGCTTTTTTTTTTTTTTTTTTTTTTTTTTTTTTTTTTTTTTTTGGTCATAGAAATTAGAAACAAAGAATCCAGATCAGAAATTAGTTTTTATAGCAACTCAGTCCAATGTTTTGTATCTACAGCACCTAGCACAATCATATGTGGCCAATTCATTGATAGAGTTGTCTAGCCTAGGGAAGATACTAAATACTTGTTAGTTAAATCTTCCAAATGCTTGATTCCCTCTTCTAGCATGGTAAAAACTGGAAGAAAAATATATACAGAGATTATAATAGTCATCTATATACATATATATGAGAGAGATTATAATAGCTATTCACACATTATTGCACAACTTTTTTAAAATGTAGGAAAATACAATTTATAAAATAGTAATTACTAGGTCAAAGTCCAGTTAAGAAAAATAGAATCACTCCAAATAATTCAACAGAGGAAATATAATTTAAGGAACTAATACCATATGCCTTAGGAGAGCTAAAGGTGCAAACATGAAATACAGAAGCAACCCAGAGATCCACTGTCACCCTTAAGGGTGACAGGATGAAAGAAAGAAGTGGTATGCTCACTAAGAAGCTACCAAAGCCACATAGAGGGAGATGAAACCATTGAGAAGACACAGTCTGGACATGCTGCCTGAGTAAGCAAAGAAAGGTAGAAAAATACTCTGTCTTCTTCCTTCCTCCCATTCCCAATCTCTTTTCTAGTGCCTTCTGTTGGCCAATCTTCATGGATTGACAGAGAGGAAGAATGCATGAGAAAAATAGTTTGCAGGGTTCTGCCCCTTGCAATACAAAGAAGATCACGGCAAGTGGTGAATGGATCCAAGATCAATAAGAAAATGGCAGAAATGGATATTTATAACTTTACTTTGAAAAGAGAGCCACAGTTGACATTCTGGCATATTTAACTTTCATCTTCTTTTTATATATTTTTCATGCACATAATGGAGGTCATACAGGTTTTGCAAGTTGATGTTCTTTTTTCTTCACTCAGTATTATTTCTTGTGTTTTTCTGCATCATTCAAAATTTTATGAATTTGGATGCATACTATTACATTTCTATGGAGGTACTATAATTTATGTAGTCATTTCTTTATTATTGGACATAAAAAATGTGTCCATCAAAGCAATCTTTTTAAAAAAGAACAAAATTGGAATACTTAACAGATTTCAAGACTTATTATAAAGCTACAGTAATTAAGACAGTGCAGTATTGGTATTAAGTTAGAAAAACAGAACAATAAAATAGATTATAGAGTCCAGAAATAGATCCCCACCCATAGGGTCATTTGACTTAAAGCTTTGCAATTCAGTATGAAAAAGACCATCTTTTCAATAAATAATGCAAGTTTTCCTTATTTTCTACATTGACACTCAGTTTACATTTATATTGAATTTATATTGAATATCAGTGTGGAATATAAAGGAAGCTTGATCTCTACTTCAGGCCATGCACAAAGATTAATTTGAAGTAGAACCAAAATGTGATGTCTAAAGCAATCAAGCTTCTAGTTGAAAACAGAGAAGAATATCTTCCTGGCTTTGACATAGGTAAAATGTATTAAATAAGACACAAAAAGAATTTACCCTAAAAGAAAAAAATTATAAAATTGATTTTATTAATGTTGGAAATTTCTGTTTGTCAAAAAGCAAATAGGCAAGGCACAGAGTTAAAGGTGCAAACAGAGGCTAGAGAAGCAACCCAGAGACCCAGATTGGCATTATTTACAATACATATATCCAACAGATCATCATACTCAGAATGTGTAAAGAACTCCTTCCAAAATTAAATAACAAAAACACAACCCAATTTTACAAAGGCAAAATTATCTAACAGATACTGGACAAAAGAGGCTATTCAAATAGTCAAGCAGATGGAAAGGTGTTCAATTTCATGAGAAATTCAAGATAAAACCACAATTAAAGACCATTACAAACCCACCAGAATGGCTAAAATTAATAAGCCTGACAATATCAAGTACTGTCAAAGATGTGGAGTAACTGGAACTCCTCTTATAAATTAGTGATGTCATTGTAAATTGGTTCCAGCACTTTGGAAAACTGTTTTTCAGATACAGCAATTCCAAATCTGGTATTTACTTACGAAAAATAAAATGACATATTCATTAAAGACATGTACAAAAATATTTAGCAACTTTATTCATAATGGCTTCATACTAAAAACAACATGAGTGTCCAGCAGGAGGATGAGTAAGCAAACTATGATAGATTCATATGATGAATGACCAATTGATACAATATAATATAACACAATAATATAAAAGAACAAGCTATTGTTATACACCAAAAATGGATGAGGCTTACAAACATTAAGCTTGATGAAAGAATTAGTCACAAGAGAAGACCTACTATAGGATTTTCTTTATATTAAGTTCTTGAAAAGGCAAAATTAATCTATGTTTATGAAAATTAGATAGTGATTACTTCTAGGTATGGACTATTGACAAGAAGAAGGCATATGGAGTACTGGAAAGGTCCTATAGCTTGATGTGGGTGGTGGTTACATGGGTATATTTATATTTAAAGATGTATTGAGCTAAACACTTTAAATTTATTGAGCTAAACACTTAAGGTTTGTGCACATTGCTGTAAGTAAATTATACTTTTAGAAGTATACAAATATTTCCCAGGATAAAGACTATGGTAATGCCTACCTTTCTGTATAGATCTTAACCCATATATCTGCCTACATACATGGAAAGGCAGTGTAGTATGGTATTAAGTGAGCCAACTCTGAAGTTAGACTGTATGGGCTTAAATTCTAGCACTGCAAAATGCTAGCTGTGCAAGTGTAGGCATGATATGTCAACTCTACTTTCCTTGCTTTTTTCCTCATCAGTAAACTGGGACAATAATAGTACCTACCTCACAGAGTTAATGAAGTTTAACTGTTCTACTACCTGTAAAGCACTTAAAATAATTGCCTGTATTGACTACGCACTGAGTTGTGTTAGCTATTAATCTTATTTTTAGTGCAATTCTGAGATTAAAGAATACTGTTTGAAGTTTCTTGATATGTCACAAAAGTTATTTCCAAATAGTTTATACTTTAATCAGCAACCTATGGAGGCCCTGGCAGATTATTAAATGAAACAAACTGTGTTCAGGTGTTACTGAATGCTAATGGAAAGAACAAATCGTTTTAATTAGGAAATAACCACTCAGACTTGCAGCTTTAAGGCAAGCACAAAACAATGCTGAAGGCGGCTAGATACGGAGATTTAAAACTAACTTGCTCCTGTAAACTTTTTGTTTCACAGATTCCATCTTGAAATTGCTGTCACTGCTTTGGCATGTGCTTTTCATTCTGAGCTCTGTTCCTGTTGATTTTCTTCCCCATTCCCCTCCAACTTCCACTACTGCTTCCTGGCCATCCTCTTATATTGCCCGGCACTCTTCATATGCAGTCTCTACAGCTGCTATCAAGTCTTTTTCTTAAATAAATGGTAAAAGAGGGAATTCTAGGCAGAGGAATTAGCACAAGCAAAGACACAGAGGAGAACTTTTATTAAAGCTTGTATTATAACTAATCTAGAGATGATTTAATGTATATGGAAGGATGTGCATAGGTTACATGCAAATACTACATCATTTTATATCAGGGACTTGAGCATCTGCAGATTTTGGTATCTGAGAGGTCATGGAACCAAACCCCTATGGATAACAAGGGCCAATGATACTTGATGAGTATTTGCCAAATGAATGAGGGGGGTGTGTGTGTGTGCGTGTGTGTGTGTGTGCAAATGTACATGCTTGTGTGTGCATGTGTACTTAGGCCCCTTAAAAAATTATAAATGCCAGATGTGCTGGTTAATCTCCATTTGCCCTCTCTCCCACATCCATTCTTTCTGGGGTTTTTGCCCGGCTCTATGTTTTGGGAGGCTGACCTAGTCAGGTTACATCACATTTGCAATCTGGTTTCCAGTTGAGTTCAGCCAATGGGAAGCACCAATGGAAAATAGGAAAACCAGAGCGGAGAGAGGATGAGATGTTTCTTTGCTGCTCCCTCCTTGCTTTGGTGCCTTTTTTCTGGCAGCAGCTGTGACCCTCTATGTGACCCTCTGCAGCTCTTGCTGAAAAGGTGCCTCTCCATGCTTACTGGCTTATATACACTATTTCTTCCCTGGCCCCTTTGGCTTTAAGGGACACAATGGTTTCTCACCATTAATATTCTCAGGGTACCTCAAAATCCATTGTTTACTTTCTTAACTTTGCCTTTATTAGTCCTTCATTACAGTCTCTCTCTTTAGACCATAGGAATGTATTCTGATTCCTGCAGAGAACCTGACAATGCACTTTAAAAATGAAGATTGTTTGCCTCCCTGCCCCCTAGCTGCCAGCCCTAGTTTAGGGGGCCTCCCTGGTTGCCCAGCACTCACTGCTCTACTTACTGATCTCTCTTCCCCCACTGGACAGTGAGCACCTTGAGGGCAGAGAAAATATCTTCTTTATCTCTGCATCCCCAGGCTTTAAGACAGTGCCTAGTCTACACAAAATAGTTAATGCAATAGTTATTGGTCCCCCATCTCATCTGTAACATGAAAGCACTTAGACTGAACCATCTCTAAAATTATTTTTAAGTCTTCTTAAGCAAATAAGGCAAAGAAAATGTTCTTTTTTCAATCCCCTACCCCCACCCTTCTGGAAGCATTGCCCAAGAAGATGTAAACACATTTGCCTTTTCTGGGATGATGTTGAAGTTGTCTCTCAGGGTAGATGCCTTAGGAAGTCCATATTGAGCAATTTGTGTTGGAGAAAAGATTTACCACAAAATATCACAGTTCAGATCAGATTTAATAGACCCATAAATGGCTGCTTAACAAGGACATTTGGTTACTGTTACATTAAGTTTCCTAAGGGACTTTGTTCTGTTCTACCAAAGCCTGCAAACAGCTATAAAGCACAAGCCATCCAAATTTGATAAAAAGAAAATTTAGTTCTTTTTGGAAATTGTTATTCTTAAGTGACAGTATGAAAACAAGCCTCAAATGTTTTCTTTTCCAGGCACTTCCTTCATGTATGTTGGAGAAAGTTTGGCCTCACTTACAAGGAAACCCCTTAATTGTCCCTTAAAAGTAGAATTGCGTCATTGTGGATAAGACATGGTGTTCAAATAGCTCCCTGGGGGCTGAACTGTTGGAAACTCAGCAGGATTTTAATTGTAAGCAGACAATTTGTTTTGGATTGTATGCAGAGCATGAAAATGTAACTGCTATAGGATCTAACAACATATAAGGGGATTAAAGTCTAGTGTTTCTCCACTGCTTTGCTTCTTGGTTCCAGCCATCTTTGAGTGATGAACTCATCCTCTAAGTTTATTCTGGGTCCTTTTGAAAATCTGAAATATATCACTTATTAGATCCTGAGCACTTTGAAAGCAGTGCCAGTCTTACTCCCTCCTATATGACCAGTGCCTAACATTGTGCCTGGATCATCTGTGCCCAATAAATTTAGTATATTTCAGCAACTCTAAGACACACTTCTTTCTATAGTGTAAAAGCTCTGAAATGGGAATGTCTCATAAAGTTGATTAATCAGCTTCTCCTTTCTCAGTGGTACATAAAATCATGATGCATATTGCAATTGATGATATCTTAGCTTCTGTGAAACGTGGAATGCTGGAAGCCTATGGTGAGCCAGATTCTGTGTCAAGTCCTTTAATGCATTATTCATTACACCATAGGATAATAACTCCCTGTGGTAGGTATTATTATCTCCATTTGAGAGATAAGGCTCAGAATAGTGTAGTCAATAGCCCAACTTCACAATTTCTGCTTGGAAAAATGAACCCAAAGCTTGCTACCAGGCCTATAATATTTCTATTAGATTGTGCTGTCTCCCAGTGGAAACTTAAGATAAATATATTTTAGAATCAAAATGTTAAAATCTAGGATCCTTCATTACAGTTATAATTTCAACTCAAGCAATAAACACCATCCCAACGGGCTCTCAAAAGTGGACAACATATATTAACTAGTTTGTGTTCTTAGTGACAGAGTGACAGAAACCCATCCTAAACCAAATAAAGCAAATGTAGAATGCATTGGAAGTATCCATGGGTATTTCACAGTTCCAAGGCTGGGTGAAGGTTGGATATAGTTGGGGCTCAGGAACAACTGAAACCTGACAGCTGGCAGATTGACCATGTTGACAGGACAACATCTTACTTCTGCTTCTCTCTATGTACAGCTTCATTCTTCTCTTTTGCTGTAGGCTCATGTTTTATACAAAGCAAATCCATGGCTCTTGACAGCTTCAGAGAACTATATCTTAGATCTTCAGCTATAGGAAACAGGTAGATACAACTCTTTCTAACCCAAACCTAAAAACCCCAAGGAACGCACTCATTGGCCCAGGGTCCAAGTGTCTATACCCCTGGACCAAGCAATGAGGTCTCAGCTGTAGTCACACCGCATTAAGGTGGTCAATCTTACAGTAACTATTTGAAGGGAGGAGGGGGAAAGAAGGGCAAGTCTCAGAAAACAACAGTAGTAGGCAGAAGTCCCTGAATCTCTGTTTTTTGAAGCCACTAGGAATGTCTGGAAGCCATGTTTATAGATCAGCAAAGAAAGGAAAAGTATTTCCATCTGTGGAGGCTGGTGAGAAATGGAATTTAAGATGGGCCTTAAGGATGGTTAGAATTTGGCCATGTGGAGATGAGAGGAGGGAACATGAAAATAGCATGACAAATAGTCATGATAACCACACAAGGAAATATGTGCATAATTATAAATGAAAATCAGTGGTAAGGAGGAGATATATATAAGATATGGGCAAGACTTGACTTTGTTTGAGGGATTAGGGACAGCTGTCTTGAATAAGTGACATTCGAGCTGAGACCCAAAGGATGAATAGGCAATTACAAGGTGAAAAACAGGGATGCTGGAAGGAGCAACTCTAGGCAGAAGGAAGACATGTGGCAAAGATCCTGTGGTGGAGGGACCATAGCAAGGCTGTGGCTCTAAAAGGATCAACCTGCCTCTAACCTTTCTAGGTCTCAGTTGAAGACCACAAGAGCCCTTTGTGCTATCCCAATCAGGTAACTTACCTGCTTACAGCTCTTCTCTTACTCCCTACCTACCACCTACTGCAGCACTTCCCAATTGCCCTAGCACACACTGCCATGCCACAAGGGGCTTACAGTCGCTTAAGATACCAATCTTCTCCCTGGGGCCAAGCATCCTTCTCCATGTACTCTGGTGTACCCTACAAAATGAAAAATACAACAATTTTCTATGTGTACCATAGTGGTTTGTTTTATGTGTGAACTTAACTGGGCTAAGGGATGCCCCAAAAGCTGGTAAAACATGATTTCTTGGTGTGTTAGTAAGGTTGTTTTTTTTTTTTTTCGTTGTTTGTTTTAAGACAGTGTTTCACTATTGTTGCCCAGGCTGGAGTGCAATGGTGCTATCTTGGCTCACTGCAACTTCTGCCTCCTGGGTTCAAGCAATTCTCCTGCCTCAGCCTCCCGAATAGCTGGGATTACAGGCATGCGCCACCATGCCTGGCTAATTTTGTATTTTTAGTAGAGACAGGGTTTCTGCATGTTAGTCAGGCTGGTCTCGAACTCCCGACCTCAGGTGATCTGCCTGTCTCGGCCTCCCAAAATGGAGGGTTCTTCCAGAAAAGATTAGCAGTTGAATAGTAGACGGAGTAAAAAAGATGTCCCCTCACCAGTGTGGGTGGCACCATTTAATCCCTTGAGGGTCCAAATAGAACAAAAAGATGGAGGAAGAACAAATTTTCTTTTCCTTCTTGAGCCAGAACATCCATCTTCTCCTACCCATGAACATTGAAGCTCTTGGTTCTCAGGCCTTCAGACTCTGGGACGTAGACCAGTTAGGGCACACTCCCTCCTCCAATTCCATCCCCATTCCCTGGAATGGTTCTCAGGCCTTCAGCTTTGGGCTAGGAGTTATCACATCAGCTCTCCTGGTTCTCAGGCATTCAGACTTGAACTGAAGTACTGAATTATATGACCAGCTTTTCTCAGTCCAGCTTGTAGACAATATATCTTAGTTCTTCTCAGCTTCCATAACTACATGAGCTGATTCCCCTATGAAATCTCCTTATCTATCGATCGATCGATCTATCTATCTATCTATCTATCTATCTATCTATCTATCTATCTATCTATCTATCTACCTACTACTGCTTCTGCTTCTCTGGAGAACCTAAAACATGTACCATGATGTGACAAAAGCTGAGAATCACTGAAGAAAATAAAACTCAAATACCCAGTTTACAACTTAGGTCTCCTCTTTAATTTCACTTCCAGGCATATTCACCACAATCTTTTAGTTCATTTTCCTAATGTAAGAGAAGTATATGAAACTTGATGATGACCTAGTATAATGTACCTTTCACCCACCTTCTGTACTTGCTTTAAGACTGGCATTTCTAGGTGACTCATAAACTAATTCCTGGTGATACAGGCCTTTATCTACACTCTCTTCTTTTTTATGTACAAGAGCCATAACAAATTTCTTTCATATTTTTCTCCCAGAACCCCCACCACAACATCCCCAACAAACAAAATTATCTTACATCTCTGTACCTTTGTACTTCTTCCCCCTTCTTGGAATGCCCTGATCCAAAGCCCTTAGAGCCCTAGCGCTGAGGAATATTAATAAACATCATGAAAAAATTCATTAAATATTATTGTATTTGTGAACAAAGGAGATTAGGCCCTAGGTTGAACAGGGTTAAATGGTGCCTTCACCACAGGATTGCTCAGAGCTATAGACAGGGTATGTTGCAGTGTGAATTTCTAGGAAGGGTATTTGGTATCCTAGGTTTCTCCAAACTACTTAACCACAAAGTCATTGTTGGTAGAACATCTGTGGGAGTAGAAATGCTCCCAAGGTCACATAGATAAGACTATGTGGATATGTGGGATTTGAATTCAGGATGGAAAGAAGTAGAGAAGAAAAAGGAGAAAGAGAAGGAGACAGCAAAGGCAGAGGAGATAAAGGAGGAAGAGAAAGATGAAGATCCCTCTCCAAAATCTTATTTGCCAAGTTGTCCCTATCTACAAGTAATTATTTTCTTCCTTGGCAGAGTCCCCCAGGGTTGGGCTGTGTGTGGAGGATGAAAAATACGCAAACAAAGCCTGTCCTGCTTTCAATCAGAGGCAGGCCTGGTTAGTAACCATCCTAGTGGGTGAGGAGTGAGTCTCTGCTTTCCTGTCAAGTTCCCAGCTGCAGGAAGGATTGCCGGCACTTACAACTCAGCTGTGATGATGCCTTTTGCAGCAACCTTTCCTTCCTCATCTCAAACAATAGCCCTTCTTGCACTGATCAGAGTTCACTTAAAGAATGAGATTTAAAAATCAGGTGACCATTGGCATTATTACTTAATTATTTTAACAGAACTGTGTTTGCCACCAAGTCGAATTAGTGTTTTAACCACTAGAACCAATAATATATTAATTAATGTTATTAGTCATGATTACCAAATATTAAGCATCTTCTATGTATCAGGAACGGTGCAAGGTAATGTGCACAGTAAGTATTCAAACAATGGTATCAAGATTTTTATAAGTATTATTTCTTTATCCTCATAACTGTATGACCTGCTTCACCAATTTGGGGTTCAATTAACATCACATTATTATTATTTAAAATTAAGATGAGCTTAGCTCGGGCTACCCTCTCTCTTTTTGCTTCCTCCTTTTAAATTGCTTTCCTAATCCAAAAGTCCAGTACTATTTTTAACAACCCTGTCATCTGAAGACTGATAAGGTTCATAAATTTTAAAAGGAGAGCTTTATTTTTCATAGTGTTGCAGCCTACAGGGTGGACACTCTGACAGGCTGAGAAGTGTAGCCTCTGGTCAGAATCCAGAAACAGGCACCTTGAGAGAGAGGCAACGGGAACAGGAATTTATGCTGAGCAGGGTGACCAAATATACATATTTAATAAGCTGTTGGAGGAGTCCTTAATACTTATGATAGGAGAAGTGTATGCCTGGAAAGTAAGCTTCATGCTTCTCCAGGGAACCTATGTTAAAAAAGAAATGGTTGTGTTTGCATGATCTGAGTGTGGAGTTTTCAGCCCTCTGTCATTAAAAGGTGAAAAAGAGGATGTGAAAAACCTTACTGCACATTATCCGTGGACTGGCCAGAACCACTCTGTGGTTGGTGATCTCTTATTATGCCAAATATAAGGGGCAGCGTAATGCATTTGGTTATCAGCGGTGGAGTCTTTTAAAAGGGCTAATTTCTGTTTAGCCCTGAGAAAAGAAACCCTAATGGCAGTTAGCAATGGATAGCATATAATGAGGTGTGCCTGACCTCCCATCCCAAGTCATGTCCAAAAACTCAGTTTTCAAGGTTTCTCTGTAAATGTAAATGCTTTACATTTCTAATTTTAGATCATTCATTATGCAATATTATAACTGAAACACCCTTAGCTAGGCATGAAAAAATTAGGACTGCCAACATATATATATATTCTTTAATTATAGAGAAAAATAAAGTGAACACATGCCCAAGATTAATCTAATTAATCAATGAAAAAGACAGCAGATTTGTAAAGATCATCTAAAAAAACATGTGAGACACTGGTGTTTATATGCACTGTAGAAGGAATGCTGGATGTGTCTTTACAATAGAAAAATTTACATTCCTTTAGGTATACACCCAGTAATAGGATTCCTAGGTTGAATGGCATCTATTTTTAGGTCTTTGAGGAGTTGACAACACTGTCTTCCACAATGGTTGAACTAATTTACATGCCCACCAACAGTGTGTTCCTTTTTTCCCACAAATTTGCCAGCATGTTGTTTTTTGACTTTTTAATAATAGCCATTTTATGGGTGTGAGATGGCATCTCATTGTGGTTTGGATTTGTATTTCTCTAATGATTAGTGATGTTGAGCTTTTTTCCATATAATTGTTGGCCACATGTATGTTTTCTTTTGAAAAGTGTCTATTCATGTCATTTGCCCACTTTTTAATAGGGTAGTTTGGGATCTTTTTCTTGTAAATTTGTTTAAGTTTCTCATAGATGCTGGATACTAGACTTTTGTCAGATACATAGTTTGCAAACATTTTCTCCCATTCAGTAGGTTGTCTATTCACTCTGTTGATAGTTTCCTTTGCTGTACAAAAGCCCTTTAGTTTAATTAGATCCTATTTGTCACACATGTATGCATATGTTCACTACAGCACTATTCACAATGGCAAAGACATGGAGCCAACTTAAATGACCATCAAAGGTAGACTGAATAAAGAAAATATGGTATATATATACCATGGAATCCTATGCAGCCATGAAAAAGGAGATAATGTCCTTTGCAGGAACATGGGTGGAGCTGCAGGCTGTTATCCTTAGCAAACTAACACAGGTATGGAAAACCAAATATTGCATGTTCTCACTTATAAGTGGGCTCCAAATGATGAGAACACATGGACACATAGAGGGGAACAACACACACTAGGGCCTACCAGAGGGTAAAGGGTGGGAGGAGGGAGAGGATCAGGAAAAAATAACTAACAGGTACTGGGCTTAATATCTGGGTGATGAAATAATCAGTATAATAAACCCCCATGACTCAAGTTTACACATATAACAAACCTGCCCATGTATCTCTGAACTTAAAATAAAAGTAAAAAAAAATGTTTGAATAAAATTGCTGGGATAAACACAAAACTTGTCAATGTCCTACAGGGAAATAAAACCTTAATCTTTGGGGTTACTTTCTTCCAAATAAAATTATTTGCACATGTGTTGGAAAAAAAATCTATGAGTTATATTTCCTCATGGAGTCTGGACCTTAAACAACAGAAAATACTGAGTCAAACAATGGTGCACTTCCACAGAGAATTAAATAGTCCTTGGGTATGGCTATTAGACAGGGCACTCCAATGTAATATTGAAAGAACACATAGCTAACAATTTGTCTAAGTTTTTTATATTTCTAAGTAGGATCTACATTAGATTTCACCTTTTCATAAAGGTCTTTTAAAGGTTGAAAACAACCCAGGTGCAAGTGGGGAAGTAGTGGAGAGTCAATCTCTGTGACAGACAGTGAGAAAGAGATTTTAAGGGAGGAGTGTATCCTAGAACCTTCAAACGACATCATGCTATATCACCCATCTCCTCCTTGTATTGTGACTGTCATTCAGCAAAATTTGTGGTTTTCAAATATTTTGGGGGTTAGAGAACCAACTGGGTATCTTTCTACTGGAAATAATGGGACTCTTAATAGTGAATAAGACTGTGTTTGGGAAATGCCCTGAGAATTGGATTTTCAGATTCCATCATAGACTGATGTATTTAATCTAAGTAGCAAATATTTGTATAGAAAAGCAGAGCATACACAGGACTAGAAATCCCTTTTCCAAGCTACCACTTAGTAGCTGAATCACTTCATCTCCCTAAAAGCTGGTTTTCTGAGCTGCAAAGTGGGGCCAATAATACCTTTCTTACTCAGAGAGAGCTTTGGAAATCAGACAGCTCCGTTCACAAGTAAAGGATTACTATTATTACCTATGTGAAAACACAAATAGTAGAAAAGGAGAAAATTCATTCAAGCAGCTTGTTGTGTCAATGCAACCCCGCCCAACTGGCTAGACCAAAAATTTTTAGTGTAACTGACTACTACCCATGGAATTGCCTGAGTGAACATATTGTTTTGACATCTACTGACAGGGGTAGCTCTGGAAATCCCCTCTTTACCCCAGCAATGACTCATAAAAAGGGCTCAGAAAAAAAAACAAGAATGAGCTGGGGAGGTCTCCTGAGGCTTTAGCAGAGTGGGTCAAAAACTGAGCCTCCAGGAAGGAAGGAAGCACTAAGGCAGGCTTTGCATTTGCACAGAAGTGAACTGAAACATTGGCTCTGCCACTGTGTGGCCCTGTGATCAGGAAAGTGCCATACCCTCTCTGAGTTTAGTGTCCTCACCCAAAAAATTGAAGAAAATAATACTCATTTCAGTGAGTTGTTGGGAAATTTGAAATGGTGACAGAAAAACATCAGAGATTTCTTCATATGGTAGGTAATTAAGGAAAACCCCAAATCCCCATCAGTGTCAGAATGAATAAATACATGGTGGTATATTCACATAAGAGAATATAATCAGCAGTAAAAGAAATAAAGTACAGCTCTATGCACCAAAGTAACTGAATCTTTACAATGTAATAATAAATATACATGTCTGAATTATGCATCCAAAAAAGGAGTAACATCCAGAGTCTACAGGGAACTCAAACAAATCAGCAAGGAAAAAAAACAAATAATCTCATTGAAAAGTGGGCAAAGGGGGAGGGCGGAGCAAGATGGCCGAATAGGAACAGCTCCAGTCTCCAACTCCCAGCGCGAGCGACACAGAAGACCGGTGATTGCTGCATTTTCAACTGAGGTACTGGGTTCATCTCACTGGGGAGTGCCGGACGATCGGTGCCGGTCAGCTGCTGCAGCCCGACCAGCGAGAGCTGAAGCAGGGCGAGGCATTGCCTCACCTGGGAAGCGCAAGGGGGAAGGGAATCCCTTTTCCTAGCCAGGGGAACTGAGACACACAACACCTGGAAAATCGGGTAACTCCCACCCCAATACTGCGCTTTAAGCAAACAGGCACACCAGGAGATCATATCCCACACCTGGCCGGGAGGGCCCCACACCCACGGAGCCTCCCTCATTGCTAGCACAGCAGTCTGTGATCTACCGGCAAGGCAGCAGCGAGGCTGGGGGAGGGGCGCCCGCCATTGCTGAGGCTTAAGTAGGTAAACAAAGCTGCTGGGAAGCTCGAACTGGGTGGAGCTCACAGCAGCTCAAGGAAACCTGCCTGTCTCTGTAGACTCCACCTCTGGGGACAGGGCACAGTAAACAATAACAAAGGCAGTTGAAATCTCTGCAGATGCAAACGACTCTGTCTGACAGCTTTGAAGAGAGCAGTGGATCTCCCAACACGGAGGTTGAGATCTGAGAAGGGACAGACTCCCTACTCAAGTGGGTCCCTGACCTCTGAGTAGCCTAACTGGGAGACATCCCCCACTAGGGGCAGTCTGACACCCCACACCTCACAGGGTGGAGTACACCCCTGAGAGGAAGCTTCCAAAGCAAGAATCAGACAGGTACACTCGCTGTTCAGAAATATTCTATCTTCTGCAGCCTCTGCTGCTGATACCCAGGCAAACAGGAACTGGAGTGGACCTCAAGCAATCTCCAACAGACCTACAGCTGAGGGTCCTGACTGTTAGAAGGAAAACTATCAAACAGGAAGGACACCTACACCAAAACCCCATCAGTACATCACCATCATCAAAGACCAGAGGCAGATAAAACCACAAAGATGGGGAAAAAGCAGGGCAGAAAAGCTGGAAATTCAAAAAATAAGAGCGCATCTCCCCCGGCACAGGAGCGCAGCTTATCGCCAGCAACGGATCAAAGCTGGACAGAGAATGACTTTGACGAGATGAGAGAAGAAGGCTTCAGTCCATCAAATTTCTCAGAGCTAAAGGAGGAATTACGTACCCAGCGCAAAGAAACTAAAAATCTTGAAAAAAAAGTGGAAGAATTGATGGCTAGAGTAATTAATGCAGAGAAGGTCATAAACGAAATGAAAGAGATGAAAACCATGACACGAGAAATACGTGACAAATGCACAAGCTTCAGTAACCGACTCGATCAACTGGAAGAAAGAGTATCAGCGATTGAGGATCAAATTAATGAAATGAAGCGAGAAGAGAAACCAAAAGAAAAAAGAAGAAAAAGAAATGAACAAAGCTTGCAAGAAGTATGGGATTATGTAAAAAGACCAAATCTACGTCTGATTGGGGTGCCTGAAAGTGAGGGGGAAAATGGAACCAAGTTGGAAAACACTCTTCAGGATATCATCCAGGAGAACTTCCCCAACCTAGTAGGGCAGGCCAACATTCAAATCCAGGAAATACAGAGAACGCCACAAAGATACTCCTCGAGAAGAGCAACTCCAAGACACATAACTGCCAGATTCACCAAAGTTGAAATGAAGGAAAAAATCTTAAGGGCAGTCAGAGAGAAAGGTTGGGTTACCCACAAAGGGAAGCCCATCAGACTAACAGCAGATCTCTCGGCAGAAACTCTCCAAGCCAGAAGAGAGTGGGGGCCAATATTCAACATTCTTAAAGAAAAGAATTTTAAACCCAGAATTTCATATCCAGCCAAACTAAGTTTCATAAGTGAAGGAGAAATAAAATCCTTTACAGATAAGCAAATGCTTAGAGATTTTGTCACCACTAGGCCTGCCTTACAAGAGACCCTGAAGGAAGCACTAAACATGGAAAGGAACAACCGGTACCAGCCATTGCAAAAACATGCCAAAATGTAAAGACCATCGAGGCTAGGAAGAAACTGCATCAACTAATGAGCAAAATAACCCGTTAATATCATAATGGCAGGATCAAGTTCACAGATAACAATCTTAACCTTAAATGTAAATGGACTAAATGCTCCAATTAAAAGACACAGACTGGCAAACTGGATAAAGAGTCAAGACCCATCAGTCTGCTGTATTCAGGAGACCCATCTCACACGCAGAGACATACATAGGCTCAAAATAAAGGGATGGAGGAAGATTTACCAAGCAAATGGAGAACAAAAAAAAAGCGGGGGTTGCAATACTAGGCTCTGATAAAACAGACTTTAAACCATCAAAGATCAAAAGAGACAAAGAAGGCCATTACATAATGGTAAAGGGATCAATTCAACAGGAAGAGCTAACTATCCTAAATATATATGCACCCAAAACAGGAGCACCCAGATTCATAAAGCAAGTCCTTAGAGACTTACAAAGAGACTTAGACTCCCATACAATAATAATGGGAGACTTCAACACTCCACTGTCAACATTAGACAGATCAACGAGACAGAAAGTTAACAAGGATATCCAGGAATTGAACTCATCTCTGCAGCAAGCAGACCTAATAGACATCTATAGAACTCTCCACCCCAAATCAACAGAATATACATTCTTCTCAGCACCACATCGTACTTACTCCAAAATCGACCACGTAATTGGAAGTAAAGCACTCCTCAGCAAATGTACAAGAACAGAAATTATAACAAACTGTCTCTCAGACCACAGTGCAATCAAACTAGAACTCAGGACTAAGAAACTCAATCAAAACCGCTCAACTACATGGAAACTGAACAACCTGCTCCTGAATGACTACTGGGTACATAACGAAATGAAGGCAGAAATAAAGATGTTCTTTGAAACCAATGAGAACAAAGAGACAACATACCAGAATCTCTGGGACACATTTAAAGCAGTGTGTAGAGGGAAATTTATAGCACTAAATGCCCACAAGAGAAAGCAGGAAAGATCTAAAATTGACACTCTAACATCGCAATTAAAAGAACTAGAGAAGCAAGAGCAAACACATTCGAAAGCTAGCAGAAGGCAAGAAATAACTAAGATCAGAGCAGAACTGAAGGAGATAGAGACACAAAAAACTCTCCAAAAAATCAATGAATCGGCTGGGCGCGGTGGCTCAAGCCTGTAATCCCAGCATTTTGGGAGGCCGAGACAGGCGGATCACGAGGTCAGGAGATCGAGACCATCCTGGCTAACACGGTGAAACCCCGTCTCTACTAAAAAATACAAAAAACTAGCCGGGCGAGGTGCCGGGCGCCTGTAGTCCCAGCTACTTGGGAGGCTGAGGCAGGAGAATGGCGTGAACCCGGGGGTAGAGCTTGCAGTGAGCTGAGATCTGGCCACTGCACTCCAGCCTGGGCAACAGAGCGAGACTCTGTCTCAAAAAAAAAAAAAAAAAAAAAAAAAAAAAAAAAAAAAAAAAAATCAATGAATCCAGGAGTTGGTTTTTTGAAAAGATCAACAAAATTGACAGACCACTAGCAAGACTAATAAAGAAGGAAAGAGAGAAGAATCAAATCGACGCAATTAAAAATGATAAAGGGGATATCACCACCGACCCCACAGAAATACAAACTACCATCAGAGAATACTATAAACACCTCTACGCAAATAAACTGGAAAATCTAGAAGAAATGGATAATTTCCTGGACACTTACACTCTTCCAAGACTAAACCAGGAAGAAGTTGAATCCCTGAATAGACCAATAGCAGGCTCTGAAATTGAGGCAATAATTAATAGCCTACCAACCAAAAAAAGTCCAGGACCAGATGGATTCACAGCTGAATTCTACCAGAGGTACAAGGAGGAGTTGGTACCATTCCTTCGGAAACTATTCCAATCAATAGAAAAAGAGGGAATCCTCCCTAACTCATTTTATGAGGCCAACATCATCCTGATACCAAAGCCTGGCAGAGACACAACAAAAAAAGAGAATTTTAGACCAATAGCCCTGATGAACATCGATGTAAAAATCCTCAATAAAATACTGGCAAACTGGATTCAGCAACACATCAAAAAGCTTATCCACCATGATCAAGTGGGCTTCATCCCTGGGATGCAAGGCTGGTTCAACATTCGCAAATCAATAAACATAATCCAGCATATAAACAGAACCAAAGACAAGAACCACATGATTATCTCAATAGATGCAGAAAAGGCTTTTGACAAAATTCAACAGCCCTTCATGCTAAAAACGCTCAATAAATTCGGTATTGATGGAACGTACCTCAAAATAATAAGAGCTAGTTATGACAAACCCACAGCCAATATCATACTGAATGGGCAAAAACTGGAAAAATTCCCTTTGAAAACCGGCACAAGACAGGGATGCCCTCTCTCACCACTCCTATTCAACATAGTGTTGGAAGTTCTGGCTAGGGCAATTAGGCAAGAGAAAGAAATCAAGGGTATTCAGTTAGGAAAAGAAGAAGTCAAATTGTCCCTGTTTGCAGATGACATGATTGTACATTTAGAAAACCCCATTGTCTCAGCCCAAAATCTCCTTAAGCTGATAAGCAACTTCAGCAAAGTCTCAGGATACAAAATTAATGTACAAAAATCACAAGCATTCTTATACACCAGTAACAGACAAACAGAGAGCCAAATCAGGAATGAACTTCCATTCACAATTGCTTCAAAGAGAATAAAATACCTAGGAATCCAACTTACAAGGGATGTAAAGGACCTCTTCAAGGAGAACTACAAACCACTGCTCAGTGAAATAAAAGAGGACACAAACAAATGGAAGAACATACCATGCTCATGGATAGGAAGAATCAATATCGTGAAAATGGCCATACTGCCCAAGGTAATTTATAGATTCAATGCCATCCCCATCAAGCTACCAATGAGTTTCTTCACAGAATTGGAAAAAACTGCTTTAAAGTTCATATGGAACCAAAAAAGAGCCCGCATCTCCAAGACAATCCTAAGTCAAAAGAACAAAGCTGGAGGCATCACGCTACCTGACTTCAAACTATACTACAAGGCTACAGTAACCAAAACAGCATGGTACTGGTACCAAAACAGAGATATAGACCAATGGAACAGAACAGAGTCCTCAGAAATAATACCACACATCTACAGCCATGTGATCTTTGACAAACCTGAGAGAAACAAGAAATGGGGAAAGGATTCCCTATTTAATAAATGGTGCTGGGAAAATTGGCTAGCCATAAGTAGAAAGCTGAAACTGGATCCTTGCCTTACTCCTTATATGAAAATTAATTCAAGATGGATTAGAGACTTAAATGTTAGACCTAATACCATAAAAATCCTAGAGGAAAACCTAGGTAGTACCATTCAGGACATAGGCATGGGCAAAGACTTCATGTCTAAAACACCAAAAGCAACGGCAGCAAAAGCCAAAATTGACAAATGGGATCTCATTAAACTAAAGAGCTTCTGCACAGCAAAAGAAACTACCATCAGAGTGAACAGGCAACCTACAGAATGGGAGAAAATTTTTGCAATCTACTCATCTGACAAAGGGCTAATATCCAGAACCTACAAAGAACTCAAACAAATTTACAAGAAAAAAACAAACAACCCCATCAAAAAGTGGGCAAAGGATATGAACAGACATTTCTCAAAAGAAGACATTCATACAGCCAAAAGACACATGAAAAAATGCTCATCATCACTGGCCATCAGAGAAATGCAAATCAAAACCACAATGAGATACCATCTCACACCAGTTAGAATGGTGATCATTAAAAAGTCAGGAAACAACAGATGCTGGAGAGGATGTGGAGAAATAGGAACACTTTAACACTGTTGGTGGGATTGTAAACTAGTTCAACCATTATGGAAAACAGTATGGCGATTCCTCAAGGATCTAGAACTAGATGTACCATATGACCCAGCCATCCCATTACTGGGTATATACCCAAAGGATTATAAATTATGCTGCTATAAAGATACATGCACACGTATGTTTATTGCAGCACTATTCACAATAGCAAAGACTTGGAATCAACCCAAATGTCCATCAGTGACAGATTGGATTAAGAAAATGTTGCACATATACACCATGGAATACTATGCAGCCATAAAAAAGGATGAGTTTCTGTCCTTTGTAGGGACATGGATGCAGCTGGAAACCATCATTCTCAGCAAACTATCACAAGAACAGAAAACCAAACACTGCATGTTCTCACTCATAGGTGGGAACTGAACAATGAGATCACTTGGACTCAGGAAGGGGAACGTCACACACCGGGGCCTATCATGGGGAGGGGGGATGGGGGAAGAGATTGCATTGGGAGTTATACCTGATGTAAATGACGAGTTGATGGGTGCAGCACACCAACATGGCACAAGTATACATATGTAACAAACCTGCACGTTATGCACATGTACCCTACAACTTAAAGTATAATAATAATAAATGAATTAAAAAAAAAAAAAAAAAAGAAAAGTGGGCAAAGGACAAGAATGGACATTTCTCAAAAGAAGATATACAAATGGCCAACAAACATGAAAAAATGCTCAACATCACTGCTCATCAGGGAAATGCAAATTAAAACCATAATGAAATACTGCCTTATCCCAGCCAGAGTGGCCATTAAAAAGGCAAAAAAACACTAGATGTTGGTGTGGCTGTGATGAAAAAGAAATGCTTATACACTGCCTATGGGAATGTAAATTAGTACAACCTCTGTGAAAAACAGGATGGAAATTTCTCAAAGAACAAAAAGTAGATCTGCCATTTGATCCAGCAATCCCACTACTGGGTATCTACCCAAAGGAAATATATCAAAAAGTCACCTATAAATGTATGTTTATTGCAGTATAATTCACAATTGCAAAGATGTAGAATCAACTTAAGTGCCCATCAACTGAAGAGTGGATAAAGAAAATTTGGTATATATATGCCATGGAATACCACTCAGCCATAATAAAGATCTAAATAATGTCTTTTACAAACTGGAGGCCATTGTAAATGAAGTAACTCAGGAATTGAAAACCAAATGCCTCATGTTCTCACTTATATGTAGAAGCTAAGCTATGGGCATGTAAAGGCATACAGAGTGATACAATGGACATTAGAGACTCAGAAAGTAGGGGGATTGGGGGAGGGATAAAAATTACTTATTAGGTGCAATGTACACTACTTGGGTGATGGATACATTAAAATCCTAGACTTCACCACTGTACAATCCGTCAGTGTAACCAAAAACCACTTGTACCCCTAAAATAATTGAAATTTTAAAAATGTAAATAAAAATAAATAGTATATATATTACATATGTGTCTGTGTATATATACACAAGCATATATACTTAGTATGTGTATATGGTGTATGTAATATGTATATGACTGTATAAATGGTGTATTAAAATAAGGGAACAGACATCACAGGAGTTAGGAGAGTTAGGAAAGGGGTTAATTTGAATGGAAAGACAGAGAGAAGGGAAGAAAAGGAACACGTGGGAAGGGAGAAGTAAGTGCCAATGTTCTAGTTTTAATGTTTGGTGGCAGGTTCATCAGATACAATATTTATGTTATTATTAATAAAATAAAAGATGGACATAATGAGAGTATAGCATGAACTAAAAGTTACAATTAATTCAATTCTGGTGCAATAACAACACGGAACAGTCACGCTAAGAATACTGCTGTTTCCTTTCTGGGTTTCTTCTCCCAGAATTTTTTTTTCTTTTTTTTTTTTTTAAGGAAAAGCACTTTTTAAAATGTAGTTCATTTTCTCCAGACTGTATCCACAGTCTTTTGTCCCACAAGTCTTTAATTAAAGCTAAAACAATCATTGGTTTAGGCATATTTAATGGTTTCTATCTTTGAAAACTGCATTCTTTATATAGTTGTTTACTTCTCATCTTCATAATCAGTCTTTCCAACTCCTATTTCCCACTTGTTTATATAATGGAATAAGGTAAAATGCAGTAAGATATTCAAATAACTGAAAATGATATTGTACAGACAAAATAAAGTCAAGAGCAGAGCCTACACATAGGTCCTTCACAGTCTCCCCCAATATGGTTTGGATGTTTGTCCCTCCAAATCTCATGTTGAAATGTGATTCTCAGTGTTGGAGGTGGTGTCTGCTGGGAGGTGAGTGGGTCATGGGGACAGATCCCTCATGAATGGTTTAGCACTATTTCCTTGGTGATAAGTGAGTTCTTGTCGTACTAGTTGTTTAAAGAGGTTGTTTAAAAGAGTGTGGCACTTCTCCCTCTTTCTTGCTCCCGCTCTGTAACACGTTGACTCCCCTTCACCTTTCACCATGATTGAAAGCTCCCTGGGGTCCTCACCAGAAGCTGAGCAGATGATGGTGCCATGCTTGTACAACCTGCATAACCGTGAGCCAATTAAACGTCTCTTCTGAGTCTGGAGTGCAGTGGCATGATCTCGATTCACTGCAAGCTCTGCCTCCTGGGTTCATGCCATTCTCCCGTCTCAGCCTTGGGAGTAGCTGGGACTACAGGCGACCGCCACCATGCCTGGCTAATTTTTGTATTTTTAGTAGAGACAGGATTTCACTGTGTTAACCAGGATGGTCTTGATCTCCTGACCTCGTGATCTGCCCACCTTGGCCTCCCAAAGTGTTGGGATTACAGGTGTGAGCCACAGTGCCTGGCCAAGAAGGGAGTTTTATGTGGAGCCTTGAAAGATAAAAGAAATTTAGAGAGGAGAGAATCCCCTCTGCTGACTTTATCAGTCTCTAGTTGTTATCTTTCTTCATCTCCACCTGGAAGACTCATCTTCATCCCAGCAACAAACTCACCTGAGTCTCAGTAAGTCCCACCTGAGACTCACCTGAGTCTCACCTGGCTTGTGAGAGAGCCTTACAGGAACATGCAAGCAAACACTTGTAGACACAACTTTTGCTGGCCTGGGAAAATCTTCTGCAGAAGGAAAGCTGAAAGATATTTTTACGTTACATTTGATTAAATATATTGCCTCTTCTGAAATGTGTATGGATAGAAAGGAAGGGAAGTTAGTGTGACTAATTCAGATAATAAGAGGGGTCAGTTAGGCAGTAAATGCTGTGGGAGCTCCTATTAAATAATATCCTGCTATTCAAGGTGAAGCATACTCATGTGCAAATGCTGCAGGCTATTAAGAAAAGATAGCATGGTGTAATGACTAAAGTTCAGGGTTTGGTATTATACCTGAGCTCAAACCCATGTGTCAGATACCTAGCCAAATAGCCTCAGAAGTAACCAAACATTTTTTGACCATTTAGTTCATCATTGATTAAATAGGAAGGAAATAACATCTACTTCATAGAATTGTTGTCAGATTAAATGAGATATAAAAACAATCGGTACATTAGAAGTATTCAATAAATGGTAGCAATTACTGTTATTTAAACTCTGAGTTTCTGTTTCCTGGAGCAGAAAATATGGTGGGGACAGACAGTATTACTTACTTCACAGAAGGGTTAGATGAAGAAATATTTAGTTAAAATATTTAGGATAGTATTTAGCACATAGCTCAGCATTCAGTGAATATCTGAATCAAGATAAAATGAGGAAATTGATCTAGGATTTCTTAATTTTTTCAGGAGTATAAAGCTAGCTGTGGACCATTTCTCTCTCTCTCTCTCGCTCTCTCTCTCTCTCTCACACACACATACACACACACACACATTAAATTTTGAATAAAATTTTAGTGACTCTCTGAATTATATTTTAGAAAATGGCACCCCTGGATCCCCAGGTTTAAAAATCTATGATTAAAATAAAGGTATAAAATACAGGCTGCAAGAAATGAAGACTGTGTAGGTGATTGTTTCTTCCTTTGTTTTAAGAGAATGAGTCCATTATTCATTTTTAAAACTCAATTAACTGAGGCACAGCCTTAAGTGTAAATTAATAAACGCCTTTTGTGGAGGACACAGGAAACAATGGCAAATATTCAATCTTTACTCTTCAAAGTGGGACTCTTTTATTTTCTGCCCTTTGTGAACATGCTATAGATTTTAATCCCCTTTTGGCCTTTTCTTTTGAAGAGAGCTAATGGAATTGTACCCCCTCTGTCCTCATTTTCCATTCCTCAACGTGTCTGGACTTTTGCCTCCAAAGGTTAACATTGCTATGAAGTAATGTAATTCTTTATTGCTCTTTAGACAGATTTATTCAGAGTTCTATCTCCACAGATGTCTGTAAGCATAGTGAATGTGACATCCAGAATTGCCCAGTGGGGCTGGATATTATATTTACAGTAGCCAAGCTCAAAACCAAAAAACAAAAATCCTCAAAACCTCCATAACTTTGGATTTAACTAGAATTGAACAACAATGTGTTTCAAATAATTTTCTAATTAGGGTAGGAGAATGCTTCTGAAGAAAGAAAGTTAGGTATTGCTCTAGCCACACGTAGAAATGAGCTCAGTTTCAATTAATTTGCTTTTCACTGGAGCCCTGAAGTTAACCTTACCCATCATTTTTGGGTTGGATAAAATGTGCAGATTCATAGAGTCACAAAAACTGAGGTTTAAGAAAGACATTAAAATGGCATTCGTGTGCTCATGGCATGCATCAGTAATTGATCACAGCACAATTTCTTCCTGAAAGAAAGGTAGCCACAATCAATCAGCTGGAACTGCCATGGGAGTAGAAACCTATTTGCCGTGTCTGGTATTCTAAGGAATGCATTTAGGAAATACTCTTGTCACCATCTCCACACTCAAGACCCTCTTATGAAAAGGACCTGCCAGTAGCCTGTTCCATCTTGGGGCTGTAGAACTTTCTTATATTCAAACATCAAAGTCTACCTACTACTTTAAAACTGATTTCCTCCTGGGGGGAGAGGGGGACAAAACACATCTAATCCCTCTTCCAATTAACATTCAGCAGGCTCTTAATAATTAATTCCTTCATTTACTATTTCTTGAGCATTAACTGTGTCCTAGGCACTATGCCAGACACTTGGGGTATCATGATGAGCAAGATAGATCCCTGCTGTCACAGAGCTTCTAACTCCCCAGGGAAGAAGAGATTTGACGACAGCCATGATTCTTCTGGTCTCCTGGCTAACCACTCCCAATTCTGTAAACACTAGCATGAAGTGCCTTCACTGTCCTACTCAGGCTCCTCTAAATTTGCTGTAATTGGTCTAGGACCCTCTCAAGGGGTGGAGCCTAAATAGCAGGAGGAAGCCTGGGAACAGTAAGGCTTGTCACTACTGGCCCAGATTAAGTACTTTTTCCTGTGAGTTCCTGAAGTCCTCCTCCTCCTCAACCTTTTATCTGATTCCCCAGCTGCTCTATGGGTAGGAGATGGAGGGCAGTGCCTACACAAGCTGAATGATCTGGAATGATGATCAGTTTCAGCCTGATTTAGGGCATTCCCATTATAGGCATACTTACTAATTGAGACCCTGGACTTCCAAGATCAACACACCTGTGCTTAAGTCTCAGCTTTTCCACTTACTAACTTAAGCTAGCAAGCCCAACTTTGTGAGTTTGTGACCTGTGCAGTCATATGTGGTTGGGGTTGTGGACAGGTGGGCACGCTCAGGAGAATTCTGAACTTGGTTTAGTGCTCTGCTATCACTGTCTTGAAATTCCTAATAATTTTCCAACATGAGGCTTTGCATTTTTATTTTGCACTAGGCCCCACAAATTCTGTAGCTGGTCATGTAAGCAAATTACTTAATGTCTGTGAGATTTAATGTCTTCATCTAAAAAACAAGGGTGATAATGCTACCTACTACACAGGTTCCAGTGAGCTTTATATGAGGCAATGTGTACAATGCCTCTCACTAGTAAGCCCTGCACCAATGTAAATCAATGGAATTTTTATTTAGTATATCTGACATGAAGTATTCTGAATTTAGTACATATGCTGCCAAAGTGAGTATTTTTAAATTCTATGTACCATTAATTGCCCCGCCCCCCCTTTTTTTTTTTTTTTTTTTTTTGGTAGTTCTATTCTCCTAGCTATATAATTGATGTTTGGGAAAGCGGAGTTAACTTTTCTTTTTGACTGGGCACCTGATTTCTTTGGTTGCATGTGACAAAGATGGCTTCTGGCTAACTTATGCAAAAGGGAATTTTTGGAATGATAACATAATCGTAAAACAGGCAAAAACACTAGCAACACTGGAGAATCAGGCTTGGAAAGACAGCTTCCTTCCGGAGTGGAAGAGTTTTGGCAGTGGTGGAAAGCATGAACTCCTACCATTTTCAGTCCCTTTGTCACTCTGCTGGAGATTCAAATTCCAGAGATGGGTATCTATGGCTTGGCTTGGTTCACAGGCTCACCTCCAGGTTAGGAAAAGGCTGGGCATCTAATTACAGCAGTCCTATAGACTATGGGTGGAGGGGACTCACCAAAATGTAAATGACAGGCTGATAATGAAGGGGAAATAGGTCCAGAAAAATAAAAACAAAATAACAAATCTTCTGAGTGCCTGCTATCTACCTGGTGCTCTGCTAGGGGCTTCCATAGAGTATTCATTGACATGATGTACAGCGCCTAAGATGAGTTCGGCGCTCTGTAAACACTTGTTGAATACATGAATGATGGAGTGAATTACTGACCCCTCACACAAGTCTTAGAGGTAGATATTAGTCCCATTTTACAGAGGAAGAAACTGAAACTTGGGGAACTTAAATAGTTTGCTTAAAATTATACTAGTAAGTAGTAGAGTTGATATTGACACCTGATTCTGTCTCATTCCAAAGCTTATGATTGTTATGCCAATCATAAGCATGCTGCCAGCCTTTCTTAAGGTGTATGTGGGGACTGTTTTTAATCTCTGTACCTTCTGCTGTGCCTCCCCAAATCACAGGAGCTGATGGATTCTGGAAAGTTTATCTGGGCCGAGGAAGGTTGATTTTGTGGTTCTCCACTAATTTCAGAAAGGAATGTGTCTCAAGGCATGTGACTCTTAGTAAGACACCTGAATCTCCTCAACATTAAGTGGGTATAATATAATAATGGTTATCTCCCCATAACGTTCTCAGTAGATTGGTGGAGAGTATGTTTGTAAAGCTCTTGTATAGTTCCTATACATGGAAAGCCCTCAGAAATGACAATTAATCTACAGTCTCAAAAAAAAAAAAGTGTAGAGAAACAGGAAGAAAGTGCTGGGGGAGGCATCACGTTTCACGAATTTAAGACTCCACTAGATAAACTATCATTTTATGTACATCTTAGAAAGAAAAAGCCGGCCGGGCACGGTGGCTCACACCTGTAATCCCAGCACTTTGGGAGGCCAAGGCGGGTGGATCACGAGGTCAGGAGATCGAGACCATCCTGGCTAACACAGTGAAACCCCGTCTCTACTAAAAATACAAAAAAATTAGCCGGGCATGGTGGTGGGCACCGGTAGTCCCAGCTACTCAGGAGGCTGAGGCAGGAGAATGGCGTGAACCTGGGAGGCAGAGCTTGCAGTGAGCCGAGATCACGCCACTGCACTCCAGCCTGGGTGACAGAGTGAGACTCTGTCTCAAAATAAATAAATAAAAATAAATAAAGAAAAAGCATTGTCCTATGACATACTTTATCACTTCAAGTTTCCAGTATTATTAATACTGAGAAAATATATTTTAGACTGTAGACATAACTTTTAAAATGAAAATCTCTTTTAGACTTATTCAGACTTATACTCTAATCATATATTGCCCCTTTGTATATGTAGAAAGGAAAATGTAAGCAAAATACACTGATTAAGAGTAAGACTTCATATTTTGAATGGTTCAGCTCTTCTGAAGCACTTTTTAACTCAGTTATTGATGTGTTTCTCCTCACAATATTGTCAACTGAGTCATCAAGAGAATTGAAGAATGCAGAATTTCTTTAAAGAGTACTACACTGTTGTCTTGGGAATGTTCTGTCAAGCCACTGGTGCCAATTCACAAAATTTGATGCTGATGCTATCTTTTTTGATTTTACTGTAAGATACCAGTGGAAGTTTTCCAGACAGCAAATGTAACTCGCATTTGTTTCTCCAAAGATCTATACGGTGGTTTGTTGATTAAAACATCAGTGGCTGCAGTTGTCTAGTCATTCTGTCCAAGAATTATAACCAAGTACTCGCAGGCAGGCAGTGACACTATAGCACTGGTAGTTTGACATCATCGATCATAAGGTATGCCGTGATTTCCATTATGTTAAATGTTAAGTAAGAATGTGTATCTCAGTCTGGGCGCAGTGACTGATGCCTATAATCCCAGCACTTTGGGAGGCCGAGGAGGGTGGATCACCTGAGGTTGGGAGTTCGAGACCAGCCTGACCAACATGGTGAAACGCCGTCTCTACTAAAAATACAAAATTAGCCGGGTGTGGTGGTGCATGCCTGTAATCCCAGCTACTCGGGAAGCTGAGACAGGAAAATTGCTTGAATCTGGGAGGCAGAGTTTGCAGTGAGCCAAGATCGCACCATTGCACTCCAGCCTGGGCAACAAGAGCGAAATTCCATCTCAAAAACAACAACAACAATAACAACAACAACAACAAAACAAGAATGTGTATCACAGAATGCATGAAATATGGCTGTAGAAAAGTTCTGGGAATTAGATGTTTTCAGACCTTGTATTCTATATCTTGCTTTGTCACATTAGCTTATGACTTCAGAAAATTTTCAAATGATTGAAGGTATAATCTGTTGAATCCCCTCACTTCACAGATAAGAAAACTAAAGTGCAAAGAAATGTTGCAACTTAAATTAACCAAGGACACTCTGAGTAGGATAGGCTGACTTGGGTCCCTCTGTCCTGTTCATTCTGCTTCACTGTTTCCATGAAAAAAGGATTATTCCAGAAGAGTACAAAGTAATGGCAATTATGTGCGCTCTATCTAGAAGCTCCACATGTTCTCTGATCACTCACTATCTATTCTGGGCATCTCCAACTGCTTTAGTCTTTCTTGGCCTTTAAATCCCAAATCAAATGTCACCTCTGTTGGGATGTATTTTTTTTTTTCCAAGCACTCTTACCATTCTTTATCTCCCCAAGCAAGTAATTGCTACAGGTTTTGTGGTTCTACAGCACTTAATTCCTATTACTCTCATAAAAATCACCACATTGTTAGATTTTAATTTGTTTCAAAATATTTTTTAAAAACTTCTTATCAAAAAATCTCGAACATATGCAAAGTAAACAGAATAGTTTAATTAATCCGTGTTCCCACTGTACAACTTCAACTATAAACTTCCTGCCATTACTATTTCTTCTATACATCCCATCACTCTTTACCCCCGAGTAAATTATTCATTTGATGTAAAATTTATATATAATGAAATGAACAATTAGAAATGGATATGCTCATGTAACCCACAAACCCATCAATGTTTTGAACATTTTCAATACTCCAGAAGTTTTCTTATGTTCCTTCACAGTTTGGTTCCCCCAACCTCTTCTTCTACTCTCTCAAGGCAATTCCCAAATGACTTTTTTCCCCACTATAAATTAGTTTAGATTGGATTAGATTTCACATAAATTATAAATTTAAATTAGTTTAGATTGGATTAAAACTTCACATAAATGCAATCACATAGATATGTGCAAAGAATTTCATTAAGATGCTTGTATAGAGGCACCCAGCACTGGTATTATCCACAAAAAAAGGACCAAAGCAACAAATAGATAACCAGACTTCAAATAGGACATCTAAGGGAGAACATTGGAATTCAGCAAGGAACTGAGAAAGACCCTCCCAGGCATAGAAACTTGAGAGAGCAGCATAGAGAGGGAAGTGAAGCAGCTAGTCAGAAGCAGCTCTGAGGCAAGAGGGACTCCTCTATAGCCAGAAGAAGTAAGCGGGAGATCGTAGCAGTCCACATTCCACCACAGATGCCTGCAATCTGAGTAAAGAAGAGTCTCCCAGCCCTCCCAGGTCATGAGCCTAGTATAGGAAGCTGCCTGTAGTCCACATGACTGCAGTCCCAAAGAAAAAGTCAACACTGCACCCCCATCCTCTGGGGCCCAGGCTGCTGCAACATGGCATTATTTTGAAAGCAGCAAAGCCACCACCAGACTATATCCTGCCCTGGGGCTCAATAGCTCTAGCACTTCCACATCCTTGGGGACACCTTGACATCCCCCCTGAGAGATACCCAGAAGGATGCAGCATCATGAAACCAGCTGGAATCAGCAGTGCAGATGTGACCTTGGCACCTGACTCTAGGCAGCCCCCTACCTCCCAGTGCAAAGGCAGTTCAGTACATCAGGGGGACTGCCCCAGGACATAGGGACCTGAAGTACACACTCCCCAGAATCTGAGGTGTATCTCTCCATTGACAGTGACCCTGCACCTTACAGTGGCAGGGCTGCTGCGTACCTGCATGTGCCATCCAGAGATCCAAAGACCAGACTGCCCAGGGCCCACTGCACTGTCCAGGACTTAAAGACCAGCCCACCTGGGGCCTAATGCCACCACCTGTGAACCTGCCACCTCCAGGAGCAGGGAGACCACATACCCATACGTGCCTCCCAGAAACCCAAGGCCCAGACTGCCTAGTGTCCCTGTTCCCAGCAAAAATGCTTCACAGCCTTCACAAACAACCACAGCCTAAGCCACTAAGAAGCTCATAGATACCACTGAGCTCATAGACATTTATTATAGATGAAAAAGATCATACAAAGACTACAATGCACCCACCCAGATCCAAAGCCAAAGTACCCTACTCAACTGACACTATAGATAAATCTACAGGAAAAAAAAAATCATCCCCTACAAAAGGTACTCCATAAAATTGGAAGAAGCAACTGTTACATCAGATGTGTAGATACCAATGTATGGATATAAGAAACATAGAAAAGCAAGGAAACATGACACTTCCAAAGGAACACAGTAATTCCCCAGGGGCAGGCCCAAAGAAAGGAAAATCTATGCAATTCCTGAAAAGAAATGGAAAGCAATGATCTTAAGGAAATTCAGTGAGATACAAGAGAACACAGATAGACAATACAAAGCAATAATAAAAACAATTTATGATCCAAACGAGAAATTCAACCGAGACAAATATCATGAAAAGGAACCAAACAGAAATCTTGGAACTGAAGAATTAAATGAATAAAATAAAGAATATAATTGGGAGTTTCAACAATAGATTAGATCAAGAAGAAGAATGTCTGAACCCAAAGACAGGTCTTTTGAAATAACTCAGTCAGACAGAAAGAAAAAGACAAAAGAATAAAAGCAAATGAAGAACACCTACATAACATATGGAATATCATTAAGGAAACAAATATTCAAACTTTGGGAGTTCCAGAAGAAGAAGAGATGGGAAAAGAGAAGCGATCTTAGTCAAAGTCATAAATTCTTTGCTCAACCAATGTCCAGAAGAGTTTTCCCTAGGTTTTCTTCTAATATTTTTATAGTTTTGTGTCTTACATCAAAGTATTTAATCCATCTAGAGTTGATTTTTGTATATGCTGAGAGATAGGGGTTCAGTTTCATTCTTCTGCATATAGCAATCCAATTTCTCCAGCACCATTTATTGAAAAGGGTATCCTTTCCCCAATATAGGATCTTTTCAATATTCTTTGTCAAAGATCAGTTAGCTATAAATGCGTAACTTTACTTCTAGGTTCTCTATTCTATACTATTGATCAATGTGTCTATTTTTATACCAGTGCTATTCTGTTTTGATTACCATTGCCTTGTAATATAATTTAAAGTCAGGTAATGTAATGCCTCCAGTTTTGTTCTTTTTACTTAGGATTGCTCTGGTTATTTGGGCTCTTTTCGGTTCAACAAATTTTTAAAAATCAAATAATATCAGTGAAATAAAACAAGAAGAAAATAAAACTAGACATCAATAATAAGAAAAACTTTGGAAACTGTACAAATATAAAACAATTAAAAATATTCTTCTGAACCTTTAATAGGTCTATGAAGAAATTAAGAAGTAAATTAAGATATGTCTTAAAACAAGTGAAAATGGAAACACAACATACTGAAGTCTATGGAATACAACAAAAGCGTAAGAGAGAATTTTACAGCAATAAATTCCTACAACAAAAAAGTAGAAATTTCAAATAAACAACATAATGTGCACTTCAAGGAACTAAAAAAGCAAAAACAAAGCCAACATAAAATTAGTAAAAGAAAAGAAATAATAAAGATCAGAGAAGAACTAAATAAAATAGACCAAAAAACATAAAAGACCAACAAAATGAAAAATCAGCTTTTGAAAAGATAAACAAGATTGACAAACTATTAGCTAAATTAAGAACAAATGACAAAAGATCCAAATAATAAAATTTCTTATAAAAAGGGAGACAATATAGCTGATACCACAGAAATACAATGTACCATTAGAAATTGTTAAGAACAACTATATGCCAACAAATTGGAAAACCTAGGGGATAAAATTCCAGGACACATATAACCTACAAAGAGTGAGCCAAGAAGAAATAACCTAAACAGACCAGTTATGAGTAACAAGATTGAATCAGTAATAAAATGTCTACCAATCAACAAAGAAAAGCTGAGGACCAGATGGCTTTACTGCTGAATTCTCCTGAACTTTTTTTTTTTTTTTTTTGATTGCCTAGGCTAGAGTGCAATGGCGCAATCATAGCTCACTGTAACCTCAAACTGCTGGGCTCAAGCAATCCTTTTGCCTTAGCCTCTCAACAGGTGCATGCCACCATGACCAAACTAAACATTTTAAAAATTTTTTTGTAGAGATAGCATCTCACTAAGTTGCTTAGGCTGGTCTCGAGCTCGTAGCTTCAAGAAATCCTACTGTCTCAGCTTCCCAAAGCACTGGGATTATAAGCGTGAGCCATTGCACCTGACCCCGAACTTTTAAAGGACTAACACCTTCTTTAAGAGGTGTCATTCTGAAAAGCCAGTACTACCCTGATTCCAAAAGTAGACAAAGACACAACAAAAAACTTACAGGCCAATATTCCTGATGAATATAGTTGCAAAAATTCTCGACAAAATGCTAGCAAACCTAATCCAACAGCACATCAAAAAGATTACAAACCATGATCAAGTGAAATTTATTTCAGGGATGCAAGGATTTTTCAATGTACACAAATCAGTAAATGTGATATATCACATCAGCTGAATGAAGGACAAAAATCATATAAACATCTCAATAGATGAAAAAAGGCATTTGGTAAAATTCAACATCTCTTTATGATAAAAATTTTCAACTATTAATAGGAGCATATTTTATCACCAAAAAAAGGTTGTACTAAAACAAACAAACAAACAAACAAAACACACAGCTAACAATATACTGAATAGGAAAAAGCTGAAATCTTTATTTCTAAGAACCGTGTCAAGACAAGGATGCCCACCTTCACCAGTCTTATTTAGAATAGTACTTGAAGTACTAGTCAGAGCCATTAGGCAAGAGAAAGAGACAAAGGGCATCTAATTTAGAAAAGAGAAAGCCAAATTCTTCCTGTTTGCAGATGACATGATCTTATACACAGAAAAACCTTAACACTTCACCAAAATACTCTTAGAACTGATAAATGAATTCAGTAAAGTGGCAGGATACAAAATCAACACACAAAAATCAGTAGTATTTCTAAACACCAATGATAAACTGCTTGAACAGAAATTGAGAAAGTGACCTTATTTACAATAGCTACAAAGAAATAAAATACTTAGGTATAAATTTAACCAAGGAGGTGAAATACTTAGGAATAAATTTAACCAAGAACATGAAAGACTTTTACAATAAAAATTATGAAGCACTGATGAAAAACTTTGAAGACATACAAAAAATGAAAAGATATTCCATGTTCATGGATTAAAAGAATTAATATTGTTAAAATGGCCATACTACCCAACGTAATCTACGGAATCAATGCAATTCTTATCAAAAGACCAATGACATTCTTCACAGAAATGGAAAAAGCAATCCTAAAATTTGTATGGAACCATAAAAGACTAAATAGCCAAAGTGATACTGAACAAAAAGAACAAAGCTGGAGGCATCACACTATCTCACTTCAAGATATCCTGCAAAGATATAGTGACCAACACAATATTGCATTGGTTTAAAAACTGACACACAGATCAATGGAACAGAATAGAGAACCCAGAAATAAATTCATGTATTTACAGGCAACGGATTTTCAACAAAGGCACCAAGAACATTCATTAGGGAAAGAACACCCTCTTCAATAAATGATTTTGACTAAACTGGATATCCACATGTGGAAGAATGAAACCAGACCCCTATCTTATATCATATACGAAAATAAACTCAAATGAATTAAAGACTTAAATGTAAGACCCACCAGCAATGTATGAGAAGTTGTTACTCCACATTTTTTCCTATATTTGTTGTTGTCAGTATCTATAATTTTAGCCATTCTAGATATCATATAGTGATACCTCATTGTGGTTTTTATTTGCATTTCTCTGATAAGTAATGATATTGAAAACTTTTTTATGGGTTTATTGGTCATTGATGTATTTTCGTTTGTGAAGTGTTTGCTCAAACCTTTTTCCCATTTTTATAATTGAATGTCTTTTTATTATTGAATTATAGACATTGTTTATATGTTTTGGATTAACATCATTGGCAGATATATGTTTTGTGAATATTTCTTCCCACTCTGGCTTACCTATTTATTTCATTATCAATGTCTTTGATAAAGTTTATCTCATCAAACTTTCATTTTCTGGTTGTTTTTTTCTGTCTTGTATGATTTGCTTACATTACGAGTCTGTGGGTTCCTATAGTGAATGAGTGTGAATACTTTTTTCTTGTGCCCTTAGCCCCAGCATAGAGCCTGACTTATAGATGGCCCAAAAGTGTAGTACTAAATTTGTTGGGAGTAGGAGAGAAGGAAATATGTTTCCTTTTTTTTGCGTAGTATCTTTTTAGGGAATTATCTCCCCTCACCATTTAGTCCTTCAGGTTAAGAAAAGGCTTATCTCATTCCAACTCATCCCTAAGGGTGGGTACTACTTGATCCAAAGTAGGCCAACTGAAGCCTTGCTCTGCACTCTTGTAAGAAATATGAGTGTAGAGGTATCATCACCCTCCTTCTACCAAGATTTAGAAGGACATTGTAATGGTAAAGCAATTGCTTGCCATCTTTGCCATCACCCAAACAATCCTACTTGAGTATGAAGTCAATACAGAAGTTAAGAGATGGAAAATGGAGAATAAATGATCCTTGAAGACATAATTGGAATCCCTGGATTCAACTTTTCCTGAATTTTACTTCCCTTTGAAATGCCCAATTATATAAATCAAAGCCTTTCAGTTTATGTATCTGTTTAAGCAAATTTGAGTTATACTTTTATTTTTTGCAACCCAAAAAGTCCTGTCTAGTATACTTCTTAATAATGTATCCTTCCTCTAATTAACATCTAATTCTCCAAATCTCCAGAGGTCTTTTGGAGGTGAAGGAGATGGGGTAGAAAGCAATATTCATAATTATCTGAGAGTGTGTGACCAATATAACAGGAATCCTGGCTTCATACATTATGTAGCATTGTTAAAAATCATAAACTTCTAAATCATGATACAAATTTAAAAACAAAACTAATTATAACATTCAGATCATGGAGAGACCTGCTACTATTATGTCCGAGCATGCTCCTCACTGTCATTTTATTTCTATATATTGTCATCAAGTATATGATTGATTAATGAAAGAAATATGAATCCTTGAAATAAGCAAATTCATTCTTTCTCTTTTAATAGTAGAACACAAGCCAGATGAAATCATTTTTTACAGACTCTGTCTTATAAAATTGACAAAAGTAAAGTTCTGGTTAAAGATGTATATATGTATCTGTGTATGTGTGTATCTTTGTATGTGCGTACATATGTATCTATGTGGTCTGTGTGCCTATGTGTATGTGTGTCTGCATATGATTGTGTATGTTTATACATGTGTGGTATAAAGTGAATGAGACTGTATTTTACATATATATGTGTATGAGTGTGTGCTTGTGTGTCTATATCTCTATGTGACTGTATTTGCGTCTGTGTCTATATCTCTATGTGCTACATGGTGGCTTAATTTGCATTTGTGTGTGTGTGTTTCTGTGTGTGTAGTATAAGTATGGGTTTGTGATTGTGTTTCTGTCAGTGTGCTCTGTGTTTGTGTCTACATGTGCATTTGTGCAAACGTGTATGTGCCTGGGTTGTATGTGTATGCCTGTAGGTATATCTGTGTGGTTGTATATGTGTATGTGTCAATGTGTTTGTGGTTGATGGCAGGGAGAAGGGTAAAGCTACACTATCCTATTCTGTACTTGGTGCAAATTAGGAAAAGTTGCCCTCTCTGGTGGGACAGAGCAGCCTCACAGGCACAGGGATTGGCCAGGAGAGTGGGGACTGGATTTCACATCCCATTGGCCCCCTCATCTGGTATCTTAGGGCGGAGAGCAACTTGGTGAGCATGAGGGGTATTTTGGAAGACCTGAAGTCCATTCAGCCTCTCTTCTATTGTACAGGCCCCTTCCCATAGAACTCAGTCTGAAAACTGATGTTCTCTAATTGTCTCAAAATTACACGATTCCAGAGGTGTTCATGGCAGAGTTCCTCTACCTGAAGTCCGGGCACTGCAGAGCCTCCAGAGGGCTCCTTCTTTGACTCAGCCTCAGGCCTTCAGCATGCCTTCCCGCAGGTAGACCTTCTCTCATGTCTCTTTTTGGAAAGCTCAAGCCAGAGAGTCCTGCCTTAGTATCCTATGGCCTTAGACTCGCTTCTGCCACCTGTTGCCTTGTTGTGGAAAACACGTGTTGAGGTTTAGGGTTGCATATTGCCATGGCTCATTACATGGTTTGCAGTTTTTAAAAAAATGACTCATGACTAAAAGGCTGTGGGGTTGTGATTAGGTGGTGTTAGCGGAGAACGATATGGGTGGTGTGGGACTAGTTTAGATGGAGAGTGAGGAACAGGGAGTGGATAAGCAGTTCAAATGTGGAAGAGAAAACTGGTGCTGCGGGTTGGCTCTAGAAGGATCATTAGGACTTACATTCCTTCAAAGCCTTCATATCCAATGAGCTGCCCACTTCAGCTTCTCAGCAGAAACTCCCTCTTCAGCAGTCTGACTTGTAGTGTCTTGTGATAGATGACCTTGGGCAAGTTGCTCAACCTTTGTAAGCCTCTCTTTCTTCAGTAATAGCCCTATTTACTTATGTGGGTGGTTAGGAGGAATAATGACATAGTCTATGTGACAACCTGGGAGCACAGCACTAAGTGAATATTGTTGCAGTCTTTTCTCCCCTTTCGCTATACCCTCTTCTTCCACTTCCAGGTGCCCATAGCACTTCATCTGCCCATAGTACAGCATCCAGCTCTGGCCTAGCACTTGGCAAGTGCTCAGTAGTCAGTAGATATTTACTGAGTGAAGAGTTAAAAGAAGTCAGGCAGGCAAACTGAGGGAAAATAGTTAGTAGTAGGCAAGTAATAAAGTAAGTTGAAACATTTCCCCATCTTTGGAAATGAACTAATAGCATCCTTTGATATGAAAGTTGAATAAACAATGATTTTGTATCTGTAAAATATAGCTGTAGGTGATGGCCAGGGTGGGGAGCTCAGTAGACACTTCGGATTACTGATTTCCTGTTTGTGATCATCTGCCAGGTCTACAGTGGACCATTTCAGTTTTCCCTTTGATATGACAGGGCGAATTTGGAAGAGAGAGTGTGTATGCAATGGCACCTGTTCCTACCAGAGGGTCAAGTTTCAGAGAGGCTTAAAGGAATCTAAATGGTGAAAAGAAGAAAGGAGAAAACAAATCTTATTAGTAATGACAGATGCAGTAGGCAGGTAAGGGCTGTCATCACCGCAATTATATACCAGGTATTAATCACCTGCTATTATAGAGCACTGTGCTAGTTGCTGAGATTGTGAAGTAGAATTCCAGGTTTTTGCCCTCCGGAGGCTTCCAATCTAGGAAATGGAATTGGTTAGAAGATAAAGAAGTATCAAACACTGTATGTCTGTTTAGTACTGTGACAAATGCTTAAAGGTATTTTGTAAGATATAATCATTCTCCAAGGAGAATCTAAGGTTCAGAGAGATTAAGAAACTTTCTCCAGCTCATCCATCAAACAAGCTGTAGAACTGGGAGAAGGCCCAAGTCTGTCTGGCTCTAATGGCATTGTACTGCCTATAGGCCTCTGTGTAAGAGCATCCGGGCAAGCATGTGAAAAAGAGAATTAACTTGACAAGCTATCCTAGGTTCCATGAGATGTGAGTAATATTTGATGATTGTTGCAGGAATCCTACAAGAAAAGATATTAATTGAGATAGAAGGAGGAACTTTACAGAGGAGGTACATCCTCAACTAGATGCTGAGGGCAGAATGTGAATCCAGTAGGAATGAAGGGAGCGGCATTTTAGGTGGAAGTAGGCATGGTATGTGCAAAGGTGGGAAGTGGGAAAATTTTCACCTTCTGGGTTTCTGTTATGCAGCATGGAGTACCAGAGAGAGCACAGCCTGCTCCAAACTTACTAGTAGTGCTTCCCCAGCCCAGTCACCCAATTTCCATAAACCTCAGTTTCCCTATCTGTGCAATGGTTGTGATAATAGGCATTTCATAGAGTTATTGAGACCAGAGACAATGTGCATAATGTTATCTACGTCCTCAAAAATCACCACTCTAAATTAAACTTCAATCGAAATCAGCTTCCCTCTCTTATAGTTTTCTGTTTTCCTTTCTACTTGCACTTGAATCAATTATATATTTGTGTGTTTATTTCTTTAATGTCTGTTTCCTGACTGTAAGTTCCATGAGGACAAGGAAAATGTCTGTTCATCTCAACACTATCTCTTTAATGCCTAGACCAGTACTCAATAAATCTTTGTTGAATGAATGAATACGTAAATGTAGGAATGAATAAATGAATAATAAGATCAATTTCTATGCTATGATTTTAAGAATCTTAGGAAAATGTCTCTTTTCTCTGGTAATGGGCAGGTTGCTAATGCAGGAAAAGCTTTCATAGAATGAAGTTAGAGCATTACAGGGCCTCCACAGGTTACCAGAGAAGCACCATGACTCTTCTGTCTACTATATGGAACCATCTCTGAGCAGGAAGGAAATTACACCAACTTCCAGCTCAGCTGGTTCCAGAGTTTCACAACCCAGCTCTGTCTTGCTTACTTCTGACGTGCTACTTCACTGGTATGACCTGCAGTGTGCTTAGTGGATAATGACACTGCATAATCCCCATGCTGCCCCACAATGACCCTGAGTGATGTCTAGACTTTCCAGTAATCAAGTCTTATAATTCAATGCAACGCAATAACCTTTTATGTATTGTTGGGGAGGAGAATAGGGAATATATAGATGCACTGATAATTACTAGGCATTTGATATATGATCTGTGATAGAGATAAGGGCAGGAAACTAAAGGGTACAGAGGAAGCTACATGGTCCAGCCTGATGTGAAACAATGGATGTATGGTTGGATAACATTTATATATTTTCTTTTTTTTTTGTTTTTTTTTTTTGAGACGGAGTCTCGCTCTGTCGCCCAGGCTGGAGTGCAGTGTGGATCTCAGCTCACTGCAAGCTCCGCCTTTCAGGTTCACGCCATTCTCCTGCCTCAGCCTCCCGAGTAGCTGGGACTACAGGCGCCCGCCACCTCGCCCGGCTAGTTTTTTGTATTTTTTAGTAGAGACGGGGTTTCAACGGGTTAGACAGGATGGTCTCGATCTCCTGACCTTGTGATCCACCCGTCTCGGCCTCCCAAAGTGCTGGGATTACAGGCTTGAGCCACCGCGCCCAGCCACATTTATATATTTTCAAAGTGTGATTATATATTTCATCCCTTCCTGGTCTTCCTGTAGTCATGGAGAAGTATAGATAGCATTTGCATTATTTGTTCCTATGATATATATAGAGAAACTGAGGCAATTGGTGGTGGTCCGGGACATAGATCTGGTTTCAGTGGCTGTCTTAGTCTGTTTTGTGCTGATATAACAGAATGCCAGAGGCTGGGTAACTTATAAAGAAAATAAATTTATTTCTCACAGTTCTGAAGGCTGGGAAGTCCAATGTCAAGTTGCTGGCATCTGGGGAGTGTCTTTTTCTGTGTCACCCCATGGCAGAAAGTGAGAGGGTGAGAAAGAGGAGTTGGGAAATCGTGGGAAATCAAACTTGTCCTTTTATAATGAACTAATTCCTGTGACAATGGCATTAATCCATTCATGAGGGTAAAGCCTGCATGGCCTAACCACCTCTCATTAGGCCTCACCCCCCAACACTATTGCATTGGGGACTCCAGTTTCCAATAATGCTTTCTTGGGGACACATTCGAATCATAGCAATGGCAGATAAAAACTCATGGCCTAGAGCTCATGACCGTCAGTTTAGGGATCTTCTGAACCAAACTGTCATTCACCCTTATGTTAGACAGCAGTATGAGCATGCTTGCAATTTCACAATGTCACAGAAGGTGGGGGACCTTCTATAATATGTCCCCTATGCATTTTTGTGATGGAACATCAGAATATAATAAATTAGTGATACAGAAGTGCTGGGAAGTGAAGGGTGTGGTCCCTTTAAATGATAGGGAAGGGGACAGGGACATGCTTACGTGTGCCCAAGGACTTGGTGAGGACAGGCATTTTTGTTTTCCTGCCCAAATATTGCATTTCCCAAGACCACCCTGGCCTGCCACGCCCCCATCCTGTGCCTATAAAAACCACAAGACCATAGCAGGTAGACACACAGGTAGCTGGACATCGAGGGGAACACATCAGCGGAAGAACACACGGACAGCTGGATGGTGAGTGGAACACACTGACACCAGCAGGCCACCAACTGGCAGAATGACATGGAGTTTGACTGGGGCAGTCGGAGGAGAGCCTGGGCCGTCAAGCAGCCCGAATCCAGGGGAAAACCATCTCCCTTTTGGTTCCTCCACCTGCTGAGAGCTACTTCCACTCCATGAAACCTTGTAATCATTCTCCAAGCCCATGTGTGATCTGATTCTTCTGGTACAGCAAGGCAAGAACTCCAGGATACAGAAAGCCCTCTGTCCTCGCAATATGGCAGGGGTTTAATTGAGCTAACACAACCACCCATGGACGGCTAAACTAAAAGAGCACCTTGTTACACATGCCGACTGGGGCTTTGACTGTAAACAGTCACCACAGACACTGCTGTGGGGTCAGAGCTCCACAGCCTGCCTATCTGTATGCTTCCCTAGAGGTTTGTGCAGCGGGGATTGAAGAAGTGAGTCACACCCCCATTGCATGCCCTTTGAAGGGGACAAGGGAACTTTTCCCGTTTCATTAGGAGTTGGCAAACTAAGACTCGTGGGCCACATTGTCCGTTGCCTGCTTGTGTAAGTAAAGTTTTATTGAAACATAGTCACACCTACTCATTTACTATTGTCTATGGCTGCTTTTACATTACAAAGTTGAGTAGCTGCAAGGGAGACTGTATTGCCCACAAAGTCTAAAATATTCACTATCGGTCCTTCACAGAAAAAGTGTGTCAGTCCCTGGAATAAATGAATCAAATGGAAGTAAATGGAAAAAAAAAAAAAAAAAAAAGGATTCATTCATTCATAATAGGCAGTGTATCACAACTGAAAAACACAGTGAAAACTGGTTTCAGACAAACCCAGGTCAGAATCTCACCTTCGCCACTTGGCTGAAAAACTTTGAACAAATTATTTTTACTCTTTGGGCCTGTTTCTGCATCTATCACCTTGTAAGGTTGCTGTTTGATAATTCTATGATACAATGTAATGTATCTGTTACAGTGTAATTTATCTGTTATTAGGTTTGACCCTATACAATAGAAAACACAAAATAAAAGCGACTTACACAGGACAGCAACTTTTTCTTTCATGTGGAGGTCTGAAGGACAGTGGGTGTTGATTGGTCCGGTGCCTCCTGCACTAGGAACCCACGTCTCTTTCATTTTGTTGCTTTGCTGTGTATGGGTTTCATTCCCGAGGTCATTTCATGGTTCAATATGGCTGCTGGAGCAAATAAAAAATCAAATACACAAAAGCCTAGAGAAAGAGCCATCCATAGAGGCCAGGCAGCAAATCCACTTATTCAAGTCTAGCCAAGATGAGACCCCCTTGCCACAGTGCATGAAACCAGCATATTTCACTTATTCTGTTCTTGGGGTATGTTGAAGCAGATCTGGAAGCAATGTCTTCTGTGTATTAAGCATCTAACACTTTACAAAGCATTTTCATATGTCTTACCACACTTATTCTTCATAATGCTCTGAAAAGGTAAGATGAATAGATCTTAATATCATTATTCCTATTGAACCCTTGATTCACACAGCTGCTGAGTAACAGATTCCAACGAGTCTACAGCTAGGTCTTTGGATATGTTGCTGGTAATGAAAAGGTGAACAATCATGGTGCAGAAGAAAGAAAATGAGCCAAACGAGGATCCCTGGTAGAGTTTCAGTGCAAAGACTGGGGCTAATTGTGTGGCCTCAGCCTCACTGGGCTGTTCTCACCTGTAAGACCAAGGTAAGAGCACTCATTTACTTCTGGGGTTGTTGTGAAGATAGCAGACAATCTTACTGCACCTGCCACTTAAGATCAGTTCAGTGAAATTATTATCTTTCACAGGTGTGTCTTTGGAAAATCACTTCCCCTTCCTGGATCTCAGTTTCCTTTTCTAGGAAAACGACATGTTTGGACTCAGCGACTGCTAAACTTGTCTCCCCAATCTCGAGCTCCCTCAGCCTGGGATCGTGCCTTTTATGAAAATAGCTCGGATTGGAGCTCAGGTTGGAATTCTCCCTTTGATTGCTTCCTAACTGTGTGTCCTAGTAAGAGCTAAAAATTTCGGATTCCCCACATCTGTAGAACAGGGATACATAACATGTAGATTATTAGAAAGGGAAGGCATGTGAGAATTAAGTGAGTTGGGTGTCCAGTACCCAGTAAATTGTAAAACTTCTCAAAGGCAGGGACCCATCTGTTTTGCATATTTACAGAATGTCATACGTTGAAGTACGGGGCTTGGCCACGGGGTTAGAACATTTCCGCAAAGAGTAAGGAACCAGACACAAAGCAAGCAATCAAGAATTGTAACCATGCAATATTCTTATTATTGCTTACACTCGCCTACAATAGTCCTGGTGTTTAGTAAACTAACACAGACACCCATCCGGGGCTGCGGAGAGTCCGCCTGGGTGAGCTCCGCAAGGTGAGACCCCAGAGCTGGGAACTCGCAGCCTGAGGAGTCGCAGCCTAGCCGGTCTTGGGTCCGCGCTCCTCGCACCCTGCCCGGCTCTGCCCGCGGAGGTGCCGGCCAATCCCACGACCGGTTCAAAGGGCCAATCAGGCCGCGCTTTACAGCGGCCGCGCCTGACGCGGCGGGGCCGTGCGCGAGGCGGTGCTGCAGCCGCCCCCGGGACCGCCCTGCCCAGTCGCTGTGGGGCTCGGTGCGGCTACGTGCGGAATCTCTCTAGCTAAAATGTAATTTCAGATTGGACAAGTACTGTAAGTGACCCGCCTCTCAGTCCCACGTGGGCGCCGGGGGCTTTTGCTGGCGCGCAGGCTCTCAGCGCGCACGCCCAGAAAGAGGCTTCTCCAGCCCGGCCCTTCCCTCCCTTTTGCCGCAGTAGTTGCCTCCTCTTGCCCTTTCTCCTCCTCCCCTTTCTCCTCCTCCCCTATCCTCCTCCTCTGGCCGCTTAGTCTCACACCCGCCGGGCCGTTGCTCCCGAGACGTTGTTGAGTCCCCTGTGTCCTCTTCTGGGTGAGGCGTCCGGCCACTCAAGGGAAGGGAAGGGAAGGGTCGGCCTTGACTGTATCCAAGGCTGCCCGTTAGGTGTCTGGAACCCGTGCTGCTTCCTCTCCGATCAGTGCCCATTTGACTATATTCAGTTCTCTTTCTCTCCTCCGCTTACCCTTGTAGGACATTTTCCCAGCATTTGAGGAGCCCTTAATTCACGTCTGGCTACCGAAGGCATTTTTAGGCTAGTGTTGCTTGTAGCTTTAAACGCTTCCAGCACTTGTGATAATGTTTGAGGCACAGATGAGTTTAGATGAGATAATGCTGTTTGTTTACAGTTGTCCTGAGTAGGAAGGCCTAGGGATATCTTTCCATTTTTATCCGTTTCCTTTTTATTTGAAGATTGACAAGGAGCCGGGCGCGGTGGCTCACGCCTGTAATCCCAGCACTTTGGGAGGGCCAGACGGGCGGATCACGAGATCAGGAGAATCGAGACAATCCTGGCTAACACGGTGAAACCCCGTCTCTGCTAAAAATACAAAAAATTAGCTGGGCGTGGTGGTGGGCGCCTTTAGTCCCAGCTACTCGGGAGGCTGAGGCTGGAGAATGGCGTGAACCCAGGAGGCTGAGCTTGCAGTGAGCTGAGATCGCGCCACTGCACTCCAGCCTGGGGGACAGAGCGAGACTCCGCCTCAAAAAAAAAAAAAAAAAAAAAAAAGATTGACAAGGTGCAAAATGGTGAATTTCCCTCATCTTGGGCTGTTTTCCACTAAAGCACTTCTGTGTCTTAACACAGATTTCTTCCCTGAAGAGTCAGTCATGATGTGACCAAAGTCTGAAAAGCAGTTATCCTTAGATTAAATTTTAAAGTATGAGACCAGGAGGGGTGAGGTGCTTATTCTTTTGAATTGTAAATCATAAAGAAGGGAGAGTCTTTTATGTTGTGGCTGTTATTTAAATGGTAGAGTTTTGCTTTGTATAGTTTTTGCTTGCTTTTCCTCTTTTTTTCTGTGATCCACCACGTGTATGTCCTGATTTTTTTCCTTTTTAACTTGCTTGCTGGATTTTCCAGCCAGATGACTGCCGCTTGGTCTTCTGGGAGTCTCCTGTTAATGGGGCCCTCATGCTTGGCTCTTGACCTGATGGCCACTGGCCTGGCTCTTGGAGGACCTCCTAGTGGGAGGCCCAGAGCACTGTTATTAAGGATGATTTGGGGAACAGATCAGAGGGGGTCAGCTGGGCCTGGAGATCGATTTTGAGGGGGAGGGAGGTTGGGAGCCTGCCTGGCTGGATTTGGAAGTCAAAACATGTGTGCTGGGAGAAGGGCATAACCCCAGAGGGTGGAGAACTGTGTCTTTCTGGATGAAATTAAGAAGTTTACTGGGAGGAGGCTGGGCCTTCCAGGCGGTGTTAGTTTTTGCTGTGGGCCTTGTCTTTTCCTGGAATTTGGTTCCCTTTCCCTAACCTTTCACTTATTAGTTTAAATAGTTCCCTTTACCTAACCTTTCACTTATTGATTTAAATAGTTTAAATCACAGTCAATTACCAGCTGGTTTTTAAAACAATTTGAGGTAATGAATCTTGCCCTTAATCTCCTAGCCAGAGTGGAACCCCCCTACCCCCACCCTCAAGGGGATTTGAAATGATTCTTTTACCAGAATGTGCTACAGAGATCACTTACTCTCTCACCCGCCCACCTTTTTATAATGGAGGGACATAGAATCAACCCAAGTGGTGTAAGAGATCATCCAAATCAGTTCTTCATGTATTCATTTGTTCACTCATCTTGTCCACATACTTTGGGCCCAGAACGGTGGTATCTCTGGGAAAGAGCAGATGAGTAAGACTTGGTCTCTGCTTTTAAGCTTTCATCCATTTTGCTTCAATCCACTTTTATGAGGGAGATTATATGATAGTGAGATGAGCACAGTGAAAAGTATGCAGAAGACTCCCAGGAGTTGAGAGAAGGGCAAATGGCTCAACATGGGGAAGCCAATTGAGGAGGACTTCCCGGAAGGGACTACTAGAGCTGAGTTCCAAAGCCTAAGTATCAGTGGGCTGGAGAAAGGGCGAGGGAGTTTATGAACCAGGAACAGCATGTGCAGAACTACAGAAGCATGGCACATGGTTGATTAGTATGGCTAGGCAGGAAAGGCTAAGGTGGAAAGTCACCTGACAGGAGGTTGGGGAGGGTGAAGGCCAGATCAGGAAGGGTCTGGTGAATCATCTTAGGGGAGTTTGAAATATATCTCCAGGGCAAACAGTGATGCTCTCAGGTTTATGTTATAGAAAATTAATTCTGGCTGCAGTTTGGAGAATGAATTGGATTGGTGAAGCCTGGATAGAGACAATTGTAGTAATATAGGTGAGAGAGGTGTTAGGGTGTATAGTTATGGGAATGGAGAGAGATTAGGAAAATAGAATGGTTAGGAATGTTATAAAGTTTCGGTGCCACAAAAGAAATAGCACTTGAATATCAAATTTTCTTTTTTTCTTCTCAGCAAGGCAATTTACTTCTATAGAAGGGTATGCCCTCACAGATGGAGCAATGGTGAGCACACAGCTGGATAAGGGAGGGGAAGGGGGTCTTATTCCTGATGCACGTGGCCCCTGCTGCTGTGTTGTTCACCTGTTGGCTAGGGTTAGACTGCACAGGCTAAACTAATTCCAGTTGGCTAATTTAAAGAGAGTGACAGGGTGAGTGGTTTGGCGAGAAAAATGGTTATGGCAGAGCAGGAAATTGGAATGAGTCAGGGTGGAGAATGAGCAGGTAATCGGAATGAATCAGTGAGTCTGGGTGGAGCAGGTGATTGAAAAAGGTTGCTTTATGAGGAAGTTAAGTTTAAAAGTAGAAAATAATTGAACATACTGACATATGAATTCTTTGAAGAGAAATTTAGAGCTCATATTTAATGGAAATTAATTACTGATTGAGTGTAGGGATAAGAAGGAATGTAGTCATCAGTAGGTGTTCTTGAGTGGGCTGTTTTGTAGCAGCTTTAGTGAGGAATAATTGACATCCAATAAACTGTACCTATTGAGAGTGCCTAATTGGAGAAGTTTTGTTATATACATATATCTATGAAAACCATCATGACCATCAAAAGAACATACCTGATAACCCCACAGATTGCTTGTACCCTTTTTAATTCCTCTTTGTATACCCTCTAAGGTAAAGTATATCTTAAATCTTTTGTCCATTTAAAAAAATGAGCCTTTTATTTTCTTTTTATTGAGCTTTGAGAATTCTTTATTATTGTAATTTCTTTATCACATGTAACTTGCAAATATTTTCTCTTATTTTGATGCTTGTCTCTTAAGAGTGTCTTTTGAAATCAGCATTAATTTTGATGAAGTCTAATTTATAATTTTGGTTAAATAAATGTTACCAATCTGATTTTTTATGGATCATGTTTTTTTTGTGTTTTATCTAAGATATCTTTGCTTAACCTAAGGTTTCAAATATTCCTCCTATTTTTAAAAGAAGTTTTGTCATTTTTGGTTTTATATTAAAGCTGTGATCATTTTACGATAATTTTTGTATAGGACATGAAATATGGAATCAAGTTTTTTTTTGCATATGGCTATCCAGTGGTTCCAGCACCATTTGCTGAAAAGCCTATCTTCGTTGAATTGCCTTTGCACCTTTGTTCGAAAATCAATTTACCATGTATACATTGGCGCAATTTTGTGTTTTATTTTGTTCAATTGATCTCTTGTCTATTTTAATGCCAATACCACATAGTCTTGATAAATATAGCTTTGTAATAAGTACTGAAATTAGCTTTAATTTTGTTCTTTTTAAAATTTGTTTTGATTATTCTAGGTTTTATTTCCATATGAATTTTATAATCACTTTGTCCATTTCAAAATAAAGGCCTATTTAGATCTTAACTGGAATTATATTGAATGAATACATTAATTTAGGGGGAGAATTGCCATTTGAAATACCAAGTCTTCTGACCCATAGACACATTATATCTGTTCATTTATTTAAGTCTTCCTTATTTCTCTAGGCAATATTTTGTAGCTCTCAATACATAGGTCTTACACATCTTTGTTGAATTATCTGTAGATATTTCCTATTTTTTGATGATATTGTAAATGATATTAAAATTTTAGGTATTTTAAAAATTTAATTTCCGATTGTTTTCTTGCTACTGGTATATTGATCGTGTATCCTGAAATCTTGCTAACGTGCTTATTATTTCTAAGAGCTTTTTTTAAAATGCCATCAGATTTTCTATTTAGGTGATCCTGTCATCTGTAGATAAAGATAGTTTTACTTTGTTTCCAATGAGGTTGCCTTTTATTTTTCTTGCTGTATTCCACTAGCCAGAACCATTGCTTTACATAGAACTGATGAGAGCTGACATGTTGCCTTCTTCCTGATCTGAGGGAGATGCATTCATTTTTTCATCATTAAGTATGATTCATGATGCTAGTTGTATATCTTTTGTAGATATGCTTTATCAGGTTTAGGAAGTTGCATTGTATTCCTGCCTTACTGAGAATTTTTTTAAAGGAATAATGGATGTTGTAATTTTGTTGTTTTTCCTATGACTGTTGTGATCTCTTGTTGCCCAGGATGGAGTGCAATGGCGTGATCTCAGCTCACTGTAACCTCCACTTCCTGGGTTCAAGTGATTCTCTTGCCTTAGCTTCCCGAGCAGCTGGGATTACAGGCATGCGCCACCACACCCAGCCTTTTTTTTTTTTTTTTTTTTTTTCAGTAGAGATGGGTTTCTTCCTGTTGGTCAGGCTGGTCTTGAACTCCTGACCTTAGGTCATCTGCTCGCCTCGGCCTCCCAAAGTGCTGGGATTACAGGCGTGAGCCACTGTGCCTGGCTGATCATTCGTATTTTTAAAAAAGATTCTTAATGTGTTGAATTACATTTATTGATTTTTTTTTCCAGTGTTAAATCTTGTGTTCCTGAGATAAACCCTATTGGTCAGGGCATATTATCCTTTTTTTATATTGTTGAATTTTATTAGCTGAAGTTTGAAGAATTTTTGTATCCATCCTTATGATGGATATTGATCTACAGCTTTCTTATATCATCTAAATACCCGATCTCTCAGTAAATCTGAGAGATGAATTAGGAAGTATTTCTTCCATTTTGATTTTTTCTGGAAGAGATTATGTAGAATTGGTATTTTTGTTTCTTAAATGTTATTGCAACACTATTCACAATAGCAAAGACATGGAATCAATGTAAATGCCCGTCAGTGGTAGATTGGATAAAGAAAATGTGGTACCTTTACACCATGGAATACTATCCAGCCACAAAAAGAACAAGATCATGTCCTTTACAGCAGCATGTATGGAGCAAGCTGGAGAACATTATCCTGAGCCAGCTAACACAGAAACAGAAAACCAGAAATACTGCATGTTCTCACAAGCGAGAGCTAAACAATGAGAGCAAATGGACACAAAGAGGGAGCAACAGACACTGAGATCTACTTGAGGGTTGGGGGTAGGAGGAAGGAGGATTAGAAAAAAATAATTTGTTAATATAAAAAATGTAGATCTAAAGTATTTAAATAAAATTGAACTTCAGTTTGTTGAAAGTTTAACCGAATCTTATTAAATAAGTTTTAAAAAATCCATTCACAATTCCAACAACAACAACCAAAAAAACCAAAAAAAACCCCTGTTTAGTAGGTTTCACTAGTGAAGCCATCAGAGCACGGAGTTGTTGTTTTGGGGGCAGGAGGCTAAATACAAAGTCGTTTGATTACATAGATATAGGACTGTTCAGGTTATCCATTTCCTTTCCCCCCAGCTTTACTGAGGTATGATTGATGAGTAAAAATTATACATACTCAAGATGTGCAACGCAATTTGATATACATTATGAAACGATTACCACAAGCAAGCTAATTATATCCATCACCTCATGTAGTTACTCTTTTTTTTGTGTGGTGAGAACACTTAAGATTTACTCTCTTAGCACATTTAAAGTATACAGTAAATTATCAACTGTAATCACTATGTAGTACATTAGATCTCTAGAAATTTTTCCAATAACTGAAAGTTTGTTAGAAACTTCTCCCCATTTCCTCAGTCCCTGGTAACTGTCATTCTCCTCTCTGTTTTTATGAGTTGACTTAGATTCTACATATAAGGGATATCATGCAGTGTTTCTTTCTGTTCTTGGCTTATTTCACTTAGGATGTTGTACTCCAAGTTCATCCGTGTTTTGGAAAACGGCAGGAATCTTTTTTGAGGCAGAATAATATTCCATTGCATATATATGTATGACATTTTCATTATCCATTCACCCATCTATGGACATTAAAGTTGTTTTCATATCTTAGTTATTGTGAGTAATGCTGCAATGAACATGGGAGTACAGCTATAACACTAAGTAGTGATTTCATTTCTTTGGGATATATATCCAGAAGTAAGATTACTGTATCATATGGTAGTTCTATTTTTGTTATTTTGAGGAACTTCTGTACTTTTTGCCGTAATGGCTGCACCAATTTACATTCCCACCAACAGTGTACAACGATTCCCTTTTCTCCATATTCTCATCAATACTTATTCTTTGACTTTTGATAATAGCTATCATAATAGGTGTGAAGTGATTTCTCATTGTGCTTTTGATTTATACTTTGCTGATGATTAGTCATGGGTGAGCATGTTTTCATATACCTATTAGGCATTTATATGTCATCTTTGGGAAAATGTCTATTCAAATTCTTTGCCCATTAAAAGAAATCAAGTTACTTATTTTGAGTTGTATACATTTTAAAAAATATATTTTGGATTTTAAGCCCTTGTTGGGATATATGATTTGTAAATATTTTCTCTTTTAGAGGTTGCTTTTTCATGTTCTCGATTGTTTCCTTTACTGTGCAGAAACTTTGATGTAGCCTCACTTGTTTATTTTTGCTTTTATTGCTCATGGTTTTGATGTCATATCCAAAAAATCATTGCCAAGATCAATGTCGAGGAGTTTTTTGTCTGTTTTCTTCTATGAGTTTTAAGGTTCCAGGTCTTAGGTTTACATCTGTAATCCATTTTGAGTTGATTTTTGTGTATAGTATAAGGGTTCAATTTCATTCTTTCGCATGTGACTATCCAGTTTTTCCAACACCACTTATTGAAGAGACTTCCCTTTCCCCATTGTGCATTTTTGTTGCTTTTGTCAAAGAGTAGTTGATTGTATGTGAGTAGTTTATTTCTGGGTTTTCTATTGGTTCCATTAGTGTATATGTCTCTTTTTATTCCAGCGCCATATTGTTATGATTTTATGACTTTGTAATATAATTTGAAATTGGGAAGTGTGATGTCTCCAGCTTTGTTCTTCATTCCCAAGATTGCTTTAGCTATTTGGAGTTTTTTATGGTTCCATATGAATTTTAGGATTGTTTTTCTCTATTTTTTTTGAAAAATGCCAGTGGTATTTTGATAGGAATTACTTTGAATCTGCAGATCACTTTGGGTAGTATGGTTATTTTAGCAATATTATTTCTACCAATCCATGAACGTGGATATCTTTCCGTTTATTTGTGTCTTCTTCAGTTTCTTTCATCATAGGTTTACAGTTTTCAATAGACAGATCTTTCACCTCGTTGGTAAGTTTTTTCCTATTTTTTCCTTTTCGATGCCCTTTTAGGTGGGATTGTTAGTTTCTTTTTGGCATAGTTCATTGTTAGTGAATAGAAATGCAGCTGATTTTTGTATGTTGATTTTGTATTCTGCAGCTTTATTGAATTAATTTATTAGTTCTAGCAGTTTTTTTGGAGTCTTTGGGTGGTTTTCTATATATAACATCATGTCATCTGTAAACAGACAATTTTATGCCTTCCTTTCCAATTTGGATGCCTTTCATTTATTTTTCTTGTGTAGTTGCTCTAGCTAGGACTTCCAATGCTGTGCTGAATAGTAGTGGTAAGAGTGGGCATTCTCTCTTGTTCCTGATCTTAAAGGAAAAGCTTTCAGCTTTTTAATGTTGAGTATCATATTGGCTTTGGGCTTGTCATATATGGTCTGTATAATGTTGAGGTGGATTCCTTCTATATCTAATTTGTTGATATTTTTTATTGTGAAAGTATGTTGAATTTTGTCAAATGTTTTTGCAGAATCTATTGAGATACAGTATTTTTATCCTTTGTTCCGTGAATGTAGTGTATCACATTTATTGATTTGCATATGTTGAGTCATCCTTGCATTACAAGGATAGTTGTAATGCAATTGTAATCAATTCACTTGATTATGGTGAATGATCTTTTTAATGTGCTGTTGAATTGGGTTTGCTAGTATTTTATTGGGGATTTTTGCATCTGTGTTCATTGTGGATATTGGCCTGTGATTATCTTTTCTCATAATGTCCTTGTCTAGCTTTAGTTTAAGGGTAATGGTAATGCTGGCCTCATAAAATGAGTTTGGAAGTATTCCTTCCTCTTTAATTTTTTGTAAGAGTTCAAGAAGAATTATATTAATTCTTTAAATGTTTGGTAGAATTTATACTCTACCCAATTCCCTGTGAGTTATAGGGCTTTCTACTCTGGCTGTTATGAATAGAACTCTTCCTGGCCTTATGTGAAGCCCACTGATTTGTTCACTCTAATCCTTTTTGGTGCTTCTGCCTCAGATTGTTTTCACATATGGATGCATTAGTATGGATGATTAGTACTCTCCTGAATACTTGGGGAGTACCTTTGCAATTCTCTGGAATTCTTCTCTGCAGCTGTCTCCTCTCTTGCCCAAGATTCTAGCCTTTTTGTTCGCCACAGACTTTCGGCGCTGTCTCCTCAACTCAGGGAGACTGCTGGGCTTGGCCTGTGTTTGTCCTTCTTGTGCCACCATCTGCAGACATTTCCCAGGGATTAAACTTGAACCATTGAAGGACTTATTTCATTTTTTCCCATCTCTGTGTTATTACTCTGTTGCCTCATGTCCAGTGTCATGAGAATCTTCGTTTTCTATTTTTTCCCCCATTGTTTTAAGCTGGGAGGTAAATATGGTTCCTGTTAATGCATCTTGGCTGAAATTGGAAGCATTCAACTAGAATTTTTGAGGAAAATGTAAAGAAAGGACTATTTGAAGATGTGAGGAAGGGATTTTTGAGGTACTCAGGTACCAATAATAAAGGGGAACTTTTACCACTTCAGGGTGCTAAGAGCATGGTGAAGGAAGTATATCAGAGGGAAAAACATAAGATATACCTAAATTAGGATAATTTTCAATAAAAGAACTATTGAGTAAAGTGAGGGCAGCCTGAATGCCTGAACAAGAAGACTGTTACATCCTTAGACCCAAAAGGGTGAGGGAAGGACTGGTTACCAGAACCCAAAAGGAGAAATCGTGTGGAGAAGGCTGCCTGGAGAGGTATTTTAGCCCAAAAGAAGCAGCTGGCCTGGGCCAACTCTATGAGAAAGGAGGCCTGACCTTACTCTCCTCCTTCCTTTGAGGCTTCAGCTAGAGCTCTCCATTGCTCAAACCCCACTAAAAGACAGAGGATTAGAGAGTCTTGGAGATCCAGACTATTGTCCCCAGGACAGATAGCAGGGAGAGAAGGTGGAGAATGGATATGTAGTCGGGGAGGAATATACAGTGACGTGTATAGAGTGGGCTTAGGAAGGATAGGAAAACCAAATAAAAATTGTTCAGGCTAAATATATTACCAGTCCCTTAACCATCTAGATTTGGGGCTGAGCTACACTGAAATCCATTGCAGACTAGGCTGGAGAGCTGAGTAGCTTGGATTCTGCTGAACAGGCTATGGGAGAGAGATTAAGAAAGGACTCGGTTACTGACTGGATATTGCAAGACAAAAATTGAGAAGAAGACAAAGTCTTTAAAATGAAGAATGAGGCCAAACATGGTGGCTCATGCCTGTAATCTCAGAACTTTGGGAGGCCGAGGTGGGAGGATAGCTTGAGCCCAGGAATTCGAGACGATCCTGGTCAACATGGCAAAACCCCATTTCTATAAAAAATTTAAAATTACTGTGTCATGATGGTGCATATCTGTAGTCCCAGCTACTCGTGAGGCTGAGGTGGGAGAATCGCTTGAGCCCAGGAGGCTGAGGCTACAATGAGCTATAATTACATCACTGCACTCTGGCCTGGGTGGTAGAGTGAGACCCTGTCTCAAAAATAAATAAATAAATAAATAAAATAAATAAAATAAATAGTGACTTAGACGGATCAAACTCAATCTAGTTAACCAAATGTTGGGATTGTAGAATTATGTGGCAACTTTGACATTTGAATAAGGCTATTTTCAGGATCTTTAAAAAATTGTCATGTGACATAGTAGAAAGAGCATAGGGTTGAAATCCTTCTCTGTTATTCACTGACTCTTTGACCTGCCAGGTGACCTAACTGCTCAGAACCTTGGTTTCCCATCTAAAAGTTGCAGAAAAGATTAGCAAGGCCATCTAATAAGTCACTGGCACCACATCTTGCACAGAGTAAATGTTCATAAGAAATTTATTGATGTAAGATGAGGGTTGGCTCAAAATATAAGTATGTCTAAGAAATATTTGGATTCATATGAAGGTACATATTGATAAAACACAGATAACACTAATTCTAGTGAACCCTTAAGGGAAGAATAGTGTATTTGACAAGGATTACCTCAGAGTTCCCCTTCAAAGACAATTTGTGAAGATGCCCCAGCTCCCTTTGCCTTCTCCCTTAAAGAGCAGATTATTTTTTATGTTAGTGTCATAGATAGTTTGTTCCTATCAAGAACAACTTATCCTTGTCAGAGTTTGGATGCTGGGCTGGATGGGCCAGTGATATGTCCCAGCATGTGTTGCATCCATGGGGCCTCCAGAAAGGTAGAGGGAAAAGGAAGACTTCCCATGTGCTTACCATGTGCAGCTAGCCCAGCTTACCTCATCTCCATGCAGTGTCATGTGGAAACATGGGTAACTGAAGATCATTCTAATTAAATATGGTTAGTGCCTCTTAATGCTGCTGCTTCTCTTTTTCTTTTATTTCTCTTAATGCTGCTGCTTCTCTTTTCTCCATGTCATAGAGGAAAGTTACAGGAACTGAAAATGTATAGCATGGAGAAAAGAAGATCCAGTAGGAGGTCATCAGAGTCATCTTAAAAGATTTGGAAGGGTAGCCCACGTATAAGGGTAAAAAAGGCAGTTTGGATGATCCTTTGGGATAAAAATTAGGACTAGAGGGTAGAAGCTATGCCAAGCACAGTTCAGCTCAATACAGAGAAGGTCTTCCTTCCTATTACTGTAATAGCTGCTCATTGAGAACATTCAGACAGCCCAGAGAGGGAAAGGTAAATGGCCTCGAAACCTCCACTGTATTTCTTTTTGCTGGATGTCATTGCAGTAAGCAGGTTTTGTGTGTCTTTCCTGAAATCTTTTATGATAGGTCTTTATACAGTACAGTGGTTCTCAAACTCTAGCATCCATCAGGATCACCTGGAGGCCTTTTTAAAGCACAGACTGCTGAACCCCACTGCAGTGTTTCTGAGTCGTTGAAGCTGGAAGGGGGCCTGACTTTGAATTTCTACCAAGTTCCCTGGTGATACTAATGCTGCTGCACTTCTAGAGACCACCAATGGCCCTGTTAAAATTTGAGAAAATAAAACTTTGAGAACCACTGTATTGCATGAAGAAAATAGAGCTTTTGCTCTATTCTTTATCAAAAAATAATACCAGTGGAGTCATACTGTACCATCTAAGAACTTGCTTTTTTAGTTAATAATATATAATTAGCAGCTTTCTTTTTTCTCATTCTTTTTAACAACTACTGATGTATCAATTTTGGAAAGTCCCCTATTAATAATCATTTAATTTCCTTCTAGGGTGTTCGGGGATATGTTCTTGCATTTACATAAAAAGGCTGTGGTGGATGTTTTTGTGTATCTTTTTGGTGAGCCAGTGCATACATTCTTAGAAGATAAATTCTTAGAAGTTAAACTGTTGGGTAAAATACTTGATTTTAAAAGTGGACAGATAGTACTAAATTATTCTATCAAAGGTGGAATCACTTTTCTACGAAAAGTGTATGAAACTGCCTGTTTCTCCACACTTTTGCCAAGTGGGTATTATCAAAATTTTCAATTTCCTATTTGTTAGATGTAAATTTATATCTTAGTGTTGTTTTGATTTATATTCCTGCACTATTTGTGAGTTGAAAGATTCCTATGTATTTATTTTTCTGTGAACTGTAAGTTTGTATTCTTTGCATTACAGGTAGAAGGAACAGTATGAACAAAAGCGCCAAGCCTTCCTTTGAATAGTTTCTAGTAGTTTTGTAGCACTGAAGTATGAAGGTTGAGGTTAGGGAGAGAGGCCGGGAGCTAAGGTAAGTGAGGCAGGCAGGAGCCTGAGCTTAGAGGTCCTTGTGGGGCAAATAAAGATACTGGGCTTTATTTCGGGCAGAAGAAGCATTGGTGCTGTTTAACCTTGTACTTTAGCTAGTGATACTTTTGACAGAGACATGTTTGTGGAATGGTCAAGTCTAATGTTTAATCTTCAAATAATTCATTCTTTAGGCCTTTCACCTTCGGCCTTAAAGCTACAAGACCAGGGCCAAGCCTGGTGGCTCATGCCTGTAATCCCAGCACTTTGGGAGGCCACGATAGGCAGATCACTTAAGGCTAGGAGTTCGAGACCATTCTGGGCAACGTGGCAAAACCCTGTCTCTACTAAAAATACAAAAACAAATTAGCTGGGTGTGGTGGTATGTGCCTGCAATCCCAGCTAGTTGGGAGCCTGAGGCAAGAGAATTGCTTGAAACCGGAGAGGCAGAGGCTACAGTGAGTGGAGATTTCACTACTGCACTCCAGCATGGGTGACAGAGTGAGAAAAAAATAAAAAAGCTACCAGACCAGTCTTCATAAACAGGTAGACATAAGAATGGGCCAAAGACTTCAACCCATCTGTGGCTTGGCATTGTCTCTGAGGAGGGAATTTTGCATGATCACATGGAGAATGGATTTTGTTGCTTTACCTGATACTGTCCTCACCTCCTCCTGAATTTGCTGAGATCTTGCAGCAGTCAGGAACATTGGTGGGTTCTTTTGTTGTTTTAATTTGAGTGACTTTCTGGGAAAAACTGTGGATTTCAGCCAATATGCTAATGATAATAGCATTGCTTTGAGGGTCTGGTTCTGTAGAAAATCATTTCCTAGTTAATTATGTCAGCAAATCAACAGAAACCTCTTGAAGAAGAAAGCAATGACAGGAGAAACTGTATGTATATGTTTAAATTATTCAGAACTCAAAGAGAGGTCAGGAATTCACATTTCAAAAGGAAGAATCTGTGTAAGAAGAAATCACTAAATTTGCATATCATTTCCCCATTATGGGCCTAGTTTTGTAATTGGCATATGAGGGATTAAAATGAAATAATTCTGCATTTAGAATTAGGAAATGAGTCCCCCCCCCCCCCCCCCCCCCCGCTATCTCCCTTTCTGTCTCCAGGGTCCTGGCACAGGAGTAAGAAACTATCACATTTAAATGTCTGCATTTAGGGAACTTGGGGTGTCCATTGGGTTTGTAGAAGATGGACTGACTCTGTTTATCCGCTTGTTGGGTGGACCCTCTCTCCATCGTCCTTCTCTCCTCAGTGTGTGTTCCTATTTAAATGGGGTCCCCTGCTTGGGAGGGAGGCTGCTCCAAAGAGGAACATGGTGCTTCAGCCACAAGCCACATAGAAGGCTTGCTCATAATGCTGCTAGAACTCTGCAGAGGAAGAAAGTTTTTTTATGGTCTTTTTATTTTAAAAGATATTTGACTATTTTATATATTCATAATCCTCTTCTCCACAACCCAGTAATTCCACTTATTACTACATTACAATGCATTGTACTCATACAAGGAAGGTAGGGGGCAGAGCATTTTCACTTAATATCTAATGTTTTCCACAGTAGGATTTATCGTGACATCAGGTAGTCTGTATTAACTGGATCATGGAGAAGGCATTTCTAATGATCATCTGAGAAGGCTTTACAGGATAAACAGATTTGAAACTTCATTCTCTGTGTGCCTAGGACACAGGCAGCTTGGTTAGTGTGGAAAGCCAAGTCATTTCAGGGATGGTAGAAAGAGTTCAACTCTGGCTGATAACAAACCTGAACATTTTTTTTTTTTTTTTTAAAGATTCTTGTTTTTTCAATATTGTACTTTAAGTTCCAGGATACATGTGCAGAACCTGCAGGTTTGTTACATAGGTATACATGTGCCATGGTGATTTGCTGCACCTATTGACCGGTCCTCTAAGTTCCCTCCCCTCGTCCCCCCACCCCCCAAAAGGCCCTATTGTGTGTTGTTCCCCACCCTGTGTCCATGTGATCTCATTGTTCAGCTCTCACGAGTAAGAACATACAGTGTTTGGTTTTCTGTTCCTGTGTTAGTTTGCTGAGGATGATGGCTTCCAGCTTCATTCATGTCCCCGTGAAGGACATGATCTCATTCCTTTTTGTGGCTGCATAGTATTCCATGGTATATATGTACCACATTTTCTTTATCCAGTCTATCATTGATAGGTATTTGGGTTGGTTCTATGACTTTGCTTTTGTAAACAGTTCTGCAATAAACATACGGCATGTGTCTTTATAGTCGAATAATTTATATTCTTTTGGGTATATACCCAGTAATGGGATTGCTGGGTCAAGTGGTATTTCTGGTTCCAGATCCTTGAGGAATCGCCATCCTGTCTTCCACAATGGTTGAACTAATTTGTATTCCCACTGACAGTGTAAAAGCATTCCTGTTTCTCCACAGCCTCGCCAGCATCTATTGTTTCTTGACTTTTTAATAATCACCATTCTGACTGGCATGAGATAGTATCTCATCGTGTTTTTGATTTGCATTTCTCTAATCATCAGTGATGTTGAGCTTTTACAAATACGTTCGTTGGCTGCATAAATGGTCTTCTTTTGAGAAGTGTCTGTTTATATCCTTTGCCCACTTTTTGATGGGATTGTTTGTTTTTGTCTTGCAAATTTGTTTAAGTTCCTTGTAAATTCTGGATATTAGTTCTTTGTCAGATGGGTAGATTGCAAAAATTTTCTCCTGTTCTGTAGGTTGCCTGTTCACTCTGCTGATAGTTTCTTTTGCTCTACAGAAACTCTTTAGTTTAATTAGATCCCATCTGTCAATTTTCTCATTTTTTGCAATTGCTTTTGGCAAACCTGTACTTTAATATGGCTTTGTCCTTCTATTGGCTTTGTGACTATCAACAGGATATTGACTCTTTTAGCATTTCAGTTTCCTCATGTAGATGGGAGAAACAACATATATTTTGGTAGGTGTTATAAATGTGGGTTCTCCTCTCCTTTTCTCTGTAAAGGGAATGGCTTGGTATGGCAACACAGGAAGACATTATAAAGAAGTAAATGTACTTTATTGGAACACAAGGTTGAACAGAACCCTTGGGAGGGAGTAAGCAGTGTTTTATGGAAGATGGTATGGGAGATCTGAAGTTTCATTTCTTTAAGGGGATGTTTGTTGGTGGAGTTTGGGGATGTCATTTGATGAGTCAGATTTTTCATCCATGGTATCTTTAGGACTTGTTTTGTGCATTTGGCTTCAGCCAAGTTTGGATTTTATGTTTCCCTTGTGACTGCTGTTGGGCATTACCTGTGTGACTCTTGGAAGGTGATGGTTTCTGGCCACCATTGAAGACGGTTCACCATCCAAAACTGGCTCAGTTTGGATTCTTGTGGCTACCACATTGTGAGGCACACATGGGGATTTGGTAGGTTCTGTCTTTTCTGCCTTTTGGAATCCAACTTTAAATTTAAAAAGATAGCCAACTTTTCTACTGTCTTTCTGATTTAATACCATGTCCCTCTTCCAATCACCTCTTGTTAGTCTTTAAAAATGGGCTCAGTAAAGAGCATAAGGATTCCCAAAATCCTGAAAAATACTGAGTTTCTGACCTCGTTGGTCAGAACTGTTGGAACAGTAATGAAAGCAGTAAACTGGTACCTCCATTAACTCACTAACTTCTCTTCATTCTACAGAAAAAGGTGGAGTTGGTATGGGATGCCTCGTTCCTGAAGTATGGATGATCAGAATTCTGGTGGCAGCATGAAGCCACTTTACCACTATATGCAGTTTTACTAGGTGCATTAGGTTTTGCTTGATGTATATAAATGAGGAATAACTTGAGTCATCACCATTTGATTTTCAAAATTCAGGTCTTTACATTAATCTTAGTATATTCAGGCTGCTATGAAAAAATACCATAAAAGTAGGGGCTAATTTGCAACATTTATTTCTTACAGTTCTGGAGGCTGGGAAGTTTAAGATCAAGGCAGTGGCAGATTTGGTATCTGGTGAGGACTGTCTTCTGGGTTGCAGACTGCTGACTTGTTGCTGTGTCCTCACACGGTAGAAGGGGTAAGAGTCTTCCTTGGGCCTCTTTTATGAGGACACTAATCCTGCTCATGAGGGTTCCTTTCTCATGACCTCATCATCTCCCAAAGGTCTCACTTTTTAATACCATCACCTTAGGGGTTAGGTTTCAACACATACATTTTTGGAGGACACAAGCATTCAGACCGTAACATTAGACTGTCAGTTTGTTAAAATTAGAGATAATGTATTTTTCAGCCTCTTATTCCTAGCATCCTGGCATAGTGAAAGCACTTAATATTTGTTTGTTTGCTGGAAATCAAGCTTGTTAGATGTGGCGAGAATGACTAGGTATAGGTAACACATATTAAAAGATGTGGGTGTCAGCAATTGCAAAAATCTGAAAACAACCCAAATGCCCATCAATCAGTGAGTAAAGAAACTATGATACACACACACACACACGATGGAATACTACTCAGCCATAAAAAGGAATGAATTAATGGCATTCTCAGCAACCTGGATAGGATTGGAGACTATTATTCTAAGTGAAGTAACTTAGGAATGGAAAACCAAACATTGTATGTTCTCACTCATAAGTGGGAGCTAAGCTATGAGGATGCAAAGGCGTAAAAATGACACAATGGACACTGGGGACTCAGTGGGAAAGAGTGGGAAGGGAGTGAGGGATAAAAGACTACAAAGTTCATTTTATACTGCTTGGGTGAGGAGTTCACCCAGATCTCACATATCACCACTAAAGAACTTACTCTTGTAACCAAACACCACCTGTTCCCCAAAAACCTAAGGAAAAAAAAAAAAAAAATATATATATATATATATATATTTGTTTATTTTTTTCGAGACGAAGTCTTGCTCTGTTGCCCAGGCTGGAGTGCAGTGGCGCGCTCTCGGCTCAGTGCAAGCTCCACCTCCTGGGTTCACGCCATTCTCCTGCCTCAGCCTCCCGAGTAGCTGGGACTACGGGTGCCCGCCACCCTGCCCAGCTAATTTTTTGTATTTTTGGTAGAGATGGAGTTTCACCATGTTAGCCAGGACTGTCTTGATCTCCTGACCTCGTGATCTGCCCACCTCGGCCTCCCAAAGTGCTGGGATTATAAGCGTGAGCCACCGCGCCCAGCCTAATAAATCGTTATTTTAAAAAGATGTGGTTTTCAGGAGGTGATTCAGTGTTGGAAGTGAAGGTTGATTTGAGGCCCACACTTTGAGTAAGAAGGCTGTAGAGTGTCTTTGGTGATGCTATACTATTACACCCAAATTTTCCTTCTGGCCTCACAGTGCCATTGATTCTTGTTATAAAGGAATTGCCTTTTAAAGGGCGCTCTGTGCTCATTATTTCCTTTAATCTTCACAACAACCCCTTGGAGTAGTTGTATAGAATTCATGAGTCTCATACCTGTGAAGAGAGACATCAGTGAAGAGACTTGCCCCAAGTCAGTCAGTGGTAGACACAGATGGGACAAGCATCAGGTTTCCTATTCTGAATTGAATATGGTGACCCTGATATTGAAGATTTATTTTTTAGTGTTGTGGAGAAGAATTGCCTTCATTTCTCCCAAATGCAGTGACTATTTGTTATTCCATTCATCAGCTCCTTATTGAGTACCTAATACATATTGAATTTATTTGTGTATGTACGCACTGGGGATACAGAGGTGGATAAGATAGACCCAGCTTGTGTCCTCAGTTGTCAAGACACAGTCTTGCATTGCTTAGCAGGATGACTTCTGCACTCCTTGTTGGAGCTTCTTTTGAGAACTTCTGGGCCCAGAGATTGTGTGTGATGTTGTTTTCTCATGTTCTATGATGTCTGGGATCTTCAGAGCCTGTTAGCCAGCTGGCTCCAGGAACCTACATGTCATGGGTCCCTCATGTGAACTTCTTTGTGCTGGGGGTCTTGAGGTCTTTCCAGTTGGTGACAGGAAACATTCCAGGTGTGAGTGGCTGACCCTCAGAATAGAGAAAGGGTTTTGTTGGTTTGTGTTTTGTTTATTTGGATTTACATCTGGGTCTCTTAGAACTGACATTTTCATAATCTGTTCCTTCTCTGCATTATGTTAATAGACTTTTCTGGGGCAGGAGGAATTTAGTGGATGTCATTTGTTAGCCAAGGTATATGTGTGCTGTTTTTTTTCTTCTTCCCTCCTCCCATCAATCAAGGGATTTCTTAGTTTCTTATCTGTGAATCACTCAGGCTTCTACTTACTGCCAGTTCAGTTTCCTCCTTGCCCATCCTCCCTTCTCTTTTCTCCTCTCCTTCCCCCATTTCCCTTCTTTCCCTCTCCCCACCACACTTTCCTTTCCCCCTCTTCCTTTTCCTCAGATTCTTTTGAATTTTTCTTGATCTGCAACAAGCCAGGTCCTTTGTTAGGCATTAGTGTTAGACATCAGTGATGAATAAAAGGTTGTTCTGCTCTTCCAGGAGCTAGATAAGGGCCTGGTTCAGCTTCTTAGTATTCAGGGAATGGATTCCCCGCTTACTCCCTTCCTTCCTTCGGATGCCACAAAATGAACACTTGACTGAAAATATGCTTATACTCCTTTTTACAGACTATGCCAAGCCACAGGTATGTCTAGATGAAAAACGTGTTGGGCCATTGCTACAGGCTCTAAAAGTTTGGGGAACCGTGGAAGTGTTTGGGTTTCTTTTGAGCCAGTCTTGGCAACCTTAAAACTTTTAGAAATGGCTCCCCTTAGAGTGAAAGGCTGAAAAAGAACCGAAGAGGAGGCCCTAAGAAATTTTCATGTTTAGAGGTAAAGTTTTGGTTAGCAAGCTGTTCTTTTCTTCCTGGGTATTGTTGGTAGAGCCCAGAGAACCAACATTTTTGCCAAATCATCTCTTTCCTTCTCATTTCAAATTTTCCCACCGTCTTACAGCATGTGAGAATTGTTGAAAGTAGTATTCAGTCCTTTCTGTTAAGAAGACTGAGGTGGGCAAGCTAAACTCATTGTTCATCTTTTTCCTTCCCAATCTTAGCAAATCCCTCATTGCAGTATAACTAACTAAATAAATTGCACAGGACTTGTATACATCAACTCCCAGCAAAGTCCAAAGATCAAAGTTGAAAGAGGATACTGAATTCCTTCCCAGATTTCTGGGACACTGCTTCTGTGGACTGTCACCAAATAGATCCTGGAGGAGTGGACCCTTAAGAAATAGGGTAAGCTCATTCACTCCTGGGAGATTGTCTTCCTAGGCAGCAATCTTAATGCTCTTAGATGCTTCAGAGGGAAAGAAGGAGAAAAGTATAAAAGAACAATCCCCACATGATCGGTTTTTAGCTGAGTATTTGTAGCTTGTACCCCCTTCTTAGGATTGCTAAAATCCGTTTGCAAAGGACAGCCCTCTATTTCCAGGTCCCCTTTTCCTTTTTTCACACTGCATTTGAGCAGTTTGCACGTTTGTTGAAGAATAAGCCACAAAGTCTGTGGTTTCCTGTGGCACATTTCTAACAATATTTATACAGGCTATTATTTAATGAACTGTATAAATATTTATACAGAACAGTCTTTTGATCATAAATAGGGGCTAAAAGTCAGTCCTGTCCATGCTGGGGACTTGGACAGGAGGCTGTTTCTGTGCTTTGAAACGTCTTGTAGACTGAGAAGTTTAGATATGTCCCAGGACTTGTGCGCAGCACAGCTTGAATTTCTGTTATTTTTCTTTCTCTTGGCCGTCCACAGTCCATGCCCTCATTTCTTTCCGCCTGACCACCCTCCCCATATCCCTAACAGCTGTTTTTCTTTTCAGAGTGTTTATCTTTGCCTCAAAAGAATGAAATGAAACCCCAGTTCCGACTCTCACCATTCATAATGCGGGCTTTGGAGTCACATTGACTTAGCCTCAAACCCCAGCCCCTCTGCTTCTGTGCCATGCAACTTTAAACAGCTTCCTGTCTGAGAACGTCACTTTCCTTAGTTGGGAAATGGGGTTCATACTGCCTACCTCACAGGGTTGCTATAGGATTAAATGAAATCATGGAGTCACATGGTGATCTACAGCTCAGAGCTCAATAGGTATTTCTTGCTGCATTTGTTGTTCTTATTGAAGAAGTAATCAAAGGGTTTGGCTTTCATTTTTAGTTGGATGTTGTGGAAGGAGCCCTAAACTTGCGGTAAGAGACTGTGATTCAAATCCTGATGCCATTTACTGTTTGTGTCACTTTGGGCAAATTACTCCACCCTGCTGAGGTATAATGAAGTGGTGATAGGTTTACCAAGCTGATTGGGTTTCAGTGAATGAGATTAACATTGTATGGGAATGAGGGACACGATGAGGATCCTTATCCTTTTTTTCTTTACAAACTAGAAAAAGGAATATTGTTTTCCACTTTGCAGTTACTTTACTTTTTGAGGCTAAGGGGTACTGGTTGCATAAGATTAGGAGTCCAGGACGCAGCAGATCATATTCGTGACCCAGGAACAAAGGGCATAGAGGGGGAAGATCAGGGGACCTGTGATGCAGAAAGTCCTCTGCTGCAGCTCACAGGTCGAATTTCAGGGAAGCTGCCCAAGGGGTTGAACGTCCCTGCTTTCAGGTTCCAGGTATGGAAATAATCATAGAGATCAGTTAGAACTATAATAATGGGAAAAGTGGTGAACCCGAAATATTTAAGTAGGATCTATTTCATAGGAAAACATGAACTGGGTGATGTGTGTGAATGACGCTGGGACAGTTTGAGTCTTTCTTGCATGGTGCCTTGATAATGTGTTATAGAAATCCATAGTTTGCTGGAAGCAGGCCACCTGGTATTATGGAAGGGTCAGTCTCTGAAGATGAATAGCCTGGGTTCTGAGTCAGCCAACCTTAGGCACAATAGGCAGAGGCCCCCAGCAGAGTCCTTGACAAATGGGCATTTAGTAAATAGAGGAATAGCAGGAGGCAGTGGAGCATCCTGAGAAAGGTTAGGGCTGATGGAACCAGAGGGAATGGATTACTATCCATTGTATTACTGCCTAGTAATATGACTACCTGTCTAGGACTCATTTTCCTCCTCAGTAAAATGGGAGTGATCATAGTTGCTGTCTTCAAGAATTGTGGTCAGGCATTGTAATCAAGCTGCTTAGCAGAATGTCAGATACATGGTAAACATGGTATCTTTTTTTTATTTCCCCAGTGATGAATTTTAAAGACATCTATTCACTGATTTACAAGGACTTACTGAGCTCCTGCTGTATGCCAGGCACTGGGCTTATAGCTGTGACACAGGCGGCAGCTGGAATTAACTGTAATCATATACCTCCATTCTCCATGTAAAGGGGGCTCTTGTGAAGGGTGGGTTCCTTCCAGAAACCAGAACTGGAGCAAGTCCAGGGCCAACTGTAGAGTGGAAATCTGCCTCTTTGCATTTTACTGGAAAGGAATCAGGATGTGGGTAGGGTGGTAAGATGATGTATTTTCTCATATTACTCTCTTCATCAGAGAGGGAGTCAAAAGTGAGGAACCCAAGCCTGAGCACCTGGGCCAGCCCCATGGGGAATCTCTCTTGTCATCAGAGCTGGCTGGAGTAGAGACAAGCCTGGATGCTGGCTGGCCAGGTCTGTGTAAGCCAGGGTGTTGCATAGATTTTTCATTTCCTGTTTATTTCTTTGTTTCTTCCTAAGTGTTTACAGTAGTCTTGCAAAGGTCTAGCCAAGGGCAAGGAGTTGTTAGCATGCTAGGATCAGTGTTAAGGAGCAGCACCCCTGGGGGCCTTTGCAGTAGAGACAGTGGGAAGCCAAGAGAGGGGATTCCAAGTAAAGTAAGCAGCTGTGAGAGGTTGGTGGAGAGGGAAGGTAGAGTGGCTAGCTTCAGTCTTCTTCCTGTTTGCAGGTAATAAAATTGAGGAAACTCAGCGAAGGCATTGCCCCTATTTTGTCAATCAGTGTATCCTCAGCAGGCTTCCTGGTGTTACTGTCTTCTGCATTTCTTCTGAGTCTCAGATGTCAACGATTGCAAGATGCACCATTATTTCGTATACCATGAAGTAAGAAAGGAAATGATACCAATTAATTGTAACATACCATTGATTGTCAGGTTCGCACTGATTTTAGAGAAGCTAAATATGGAAAAATGAGTGCCGTAGAATGAATAAAATGTGGTTGTCGCCTACAGTAAGTATTTGTGAACTAGAAGAATGAGTCATAAGAGATTAAAATAAGGTAAAACACTAGCACATATAAGTACAAACTTAGAAATTCAAACTATTAAGGCATGGACCTGCTCATCCTTATTTCTGTTGATTCACTGATGTAGTTGTTCATTCAGTAAACATTTACTGAAAACCTATTATGTGCCAGACACTGTGTAAGGAGCTTGGGATGCAGAAATTGATAAGTTCATTTTTTTCAGATTCAGTTAGGAAGACAGACATGGAAAGAAAAATAAAATTGTGATTCCAGAGTGGTAAGTTTTAAAAGAAAGCAGGGACACGATACCATGTTGGCATCCTTTGTATGTATGCAAGGGGAGAAAGGTAAGGAAGCCTTTTCCAAGGAGAGGTGATGGCTGACCTGGGTCTTAAAATATAATTCCGTGGTCACTGGGCAGACAAGGAAAGGAGAGAATTAGAAAGGGATGAGCAAAGGATCGGGGAGGCCTTTAGCAGTTGGGGGCAATTGAGAGCCTATGAGGAGTTTGAGGATGTCTGTAGCCTGGAGTGAGAATGAGCAGGACTGTATTAGGCAGGGCTGGATGGCAGGCAGAGGGAGCCCGTGGAGGGCGTGAGATGCCGAGCTGAGGCTATGGGCTATATCACAGCTCAAAGCTGGTGGTTTTCAGTTGTCCTGAGAGAGGACCTAACAGAGGCACTGCTGGGGAGAAGGGCTGGAGGGTGGGGCAAGGGTGATCTTTGCTTCAGAGCAGCTCTCTTTTTATCTGTTTTGTTTTCTTCAAATAATGGCTTGAAGAGAAGGTATCACTGTTAAATGAATGACGGAATGAATGATTTGAAAACTGGTGCTAATGGTCATATGGAGGTCCCCAAGGGGAATGTAAGCGAGGGAGAGAAGTTGAGGTTACACACCAGTGTGGGTCTGACGAAGCTGTGATGAACGGAGCAAATGTTATTACTGTCGCTTCTCCATTTTATTTTTCACCTGCTCATGAGCCACAAAGCCAAAAGGGTTACAATTCAGTTGGGGAATCATTGCGATTAAGACAGAAACAGTTACTTTTAATGGGTTGTTTTTATTGTTTTATTTGTTGTTTACTGGAATAAATATCTAGGAAGCAGTATACTGAACATCTGCTGGTTGATTTTCTTTTAGAATCTCCACTTTTGACTTGGCTAGGGAAACATTTTCTTTCTGAAGTTGAAGGGTACAGAAGGTTGCCCACGTTGAAATTAGACTCTGGGCGGTGAGACTACCTGGAGCTCACCTGGAGAGTTGTAAGGCTTTCACCTGCTCAGTTGTCTTGGGAGCTTGTTCTTATTCTTTCAAAGGCCAATCTGGAAAATAAAAGCCTCTATGAGATTCCATGTCATGCGGGCTAATCTGACCAAAGGGACTTAGAGCAGCCATGAAGGCCAAGGAATTCCTGAGTGTTCCCTGGTCAGATTTCCTTGTAACTCACAAGGGGTCTGTAAGGAAAACAGATTGTCTAATTAATTCCTGATCTTGTCTCCTCAGGGTTCCTTCCCAATTCCCAGTCACTTCATGACACAGCTGCAATATATTTGCCTCTTCTCCAAACCTATACTGAAAGCTTTTAAGAAACAAAAGAAAGAGCATGAGACTTGGGATTGCACAAATGTGGAACTTTAGGTCCAGGCTGCCCCTGAATGAAGCCGATTAAATTCCTTAACTTCTCATAGACTTGCTTCTTAATCAGTGTAGTGTATATCATTATAATAATGTACATTTACTGTTTAAATTTATGCATAGACCTAGCTAGCATTAAGCAAAAAGTTACTTATCTCTTGGAGTCTCACCTTGGCCACCTGTAACATAGAAATGTAAATAGCCTCAACTTCTGGAGTCATAGTGAGGAGTAGAGGGGACATACACACTTTTCACAGTGCTTGCACATAAGAGGTACTCAGTAGGTAATTGTTGAATGAATGACTGACTAGGAGGACAAGGTTCCTTTTCAGTACCGTGGCTTCTGTCCTTGTTGATTGAAATTCACTGAGAAGAAACTCGTCTGTATTGCCTCCAGATTCTAAGTTCTCCTACCACTCCGTACTTGCCCTTGTAGCACTCATCACAACTTTGCCTAAATAATTATGTATTTAAATGCTTAATGTCTGACTCTCTCTCAAGAATGGAAATGCCATCTCTGAGGCCATATCTGTCCTGTTCACCCACCATGTAGCTCAATGTTTATTAGTATACTGTTAGCGCTAAAAATGTTCGTTGGATGAATAAATAACAAATGGCTACCAGTTAGATAGTGGTACCTCTTTTATTTCTACTTTTGAGATGTTTTGTGACTGTCTTTGCAGATCTACTTGGTCTTCATTTGGTTTTTACGCTTGCTTACTATAGGTGGAGGAACTGCAATGTCTGGTGGAGAACAGAAACCAGAGAGGTACTATGTGGGTGTGGACGTTGGAACAGGCAGTGTCCGCGCAGCTCTGGTGGACCAGAGTGGGGTCCTGTTGGCTTTTGCAGACCAGCCAATTAAGAAGTGGGAGCCCCAGTTCAACCACCACGAGCAGTCCTCTGAGGACATCTGGGCTGCGTGCTGTGTTGTTACAAAGGTATGGGCAAAACTGATGTTCTCTCCTTGTTCATGTTCCTACCTGCTGAGTGTTTGTCCTGTGTCATTCTGGTGCCACAAACTATGTTGGGGTAACTTTAGATGCAGAGGTAAATAGGCCTTGCCCTTCAGGAGCTCACAGTCTACTGGCAGAGACTGATAAACCACTAATATATGGTAAGAGCTGGGAGCAAAGTAACTATAGCTGGAGCTGGGGAAAGAGCTAACCGAAGGGGGCTCAGGGAAGACAGGACAGCTTGAGGTGTGACCACATGTGGAAGAATTCACTGATCACCTTACTACCATTTACCGTGCCTTTAATGTGTGCCAAAGGCTGTGTAAAATGTGTTAAGTTGCACTGTGTAGTTGGATCTTCACATGACCCTATAAAGGTAGTACTATCACTACCCCCATTTTATTGAGGGAGAAATGTAGGCACAGAAAAGTTAGGTAACTTACTCAAGTTCACACAGTACGTAGCAGAGGCTGGACTAGAACAAAGCAGTCTGACTCCAGAGGTGCACTTTTTTTTTTTTTTTTTTTAAATTAAAAAAAAGTTCTGTGGGTTTTTGGGGAACAGGTGGTGTTTGGTTACATAAGTTCTTTAGTGGTGATTTCTGAGATTTTGGTGTACCCATCACCCAAGCAGTGGGCACTGTACCCAATGTGTAGTCTTTCATTCCTCACCACCCCACAACGCTTTCCTCCGCGTCCCCAAAGTCCAATGTATCCTTTTTATACCTTTGCCTCAAAGTTGCACTCTTAATCAGTGGACTCTCCTGCCTTCCAAGTGGACAAATGGGGATGAGAGGAACTGCATTTTGGGCAGAGGGAATAGCATATGCAAAAGCATGGTGGCATGAAAACATGGTGTGTTCTGAGAAAGCAAGGAAGTCAGACTGGAGTGTCTCCCATTGATGCCAGGCATGTGCTCACCTTGAGTGGCCTTGGATTGGATGCAGCCTGCTGGCTTGGGAAGGGAAGCAGTGCTTCACAGTTCTTGTTTGTTTTTAAAGTTTCACTTGACTTTGATTTTATATCTTGGTGATCAGTCATGGCAGAGATCCTTTTGTCTTTTTTTCCATAGGGAAAAATAAAGTCCTGGATTCCTTCTTTCCCCTGTTCCTAGTTTAGTTCCTTAAATATTCATGAAGTGCTTGGTAATTTGCCGATGGACAATTCACCATTCTGTCCCTATTGATCAGTCTGTTTAAACTTTAATGAATTCTGGGCTGCTGTTAGTGGCCCCGGAGAAGAAGGCAGAGGGAGGAGGGAGTGGGTAGGCAGTATCAGAGCATTATACAGGAATGAAAGGGGGATGCATCTTCTCATTTGCCCGTTTAATTTTCCTCTCTTCTCCCCTTCTTTCAGCCCCAATCTGGTAAGAATCTTCGACTCTTTGCACTTGGTCTTCTTTGTTCTTTTAACATACAGCCTTGCTTGCCATTAAGGAAATTATCAAGAAGAAAATATAATCCCCTGATGAAAAGCTACTTTAAAAAAGGTCTGCTCTGAGTACAGCTTGGTTTAATGGTAGATTTTTAATCATCTTCCAGTGGTGGCCAACTTATCATCTGTTTGAGCCCTGTTAGCTGCATAAGTACTGTGGGCATTTGTCGTTAACAATGCTGTTAACACTATAGCAAACCTGAATGAAGCTCTTGGGTCTTAGGCGATTCTCCTCACATGGAGTATGGATATGTGAGCATGTGCCAGAAGCCACGGGATAAGCATGATACATCTATGTGGAATATCATTGCTGCTGTGAGGCTTAAGGAAGGAAGCATTTTTATGTTAGAGAGGTAGTAACACCGTAGGAATGAGAGAGGTAGGCGACCTGTCATAGAGCACAGATTCTGCAGCCAGACTGTCTGGATGGACATCCCACTTACAATGTTTATTAGTCTGTGATCTTGGACAAGTTACCTAATGTTTCCTGCCTCAGTTTCCTTATCTGTAAAATGGAAATGATATTAGTACCTACTTCCGTAGGATTGTTGTGAGGATTAAATGAACTAATGCACATAGAATGTCACAACATTGCCTAGAAACGTGTATTGGTTGTTTCCTATGGTGGTGCTGATGGTGACAGAAAAGAGCAGATTATAGAGGATAATGAATTTCTAAGATAAAATACTGAAAAGTCAAAGTCCACGACGGGAGGCGCTTCTTGGGAATATTCACTCACTCTCCTGGTTAGGGTGCTTTCTATGTAAGACTTTGAGAAACACTGGTCTAGGGCAAAGGGTGGCATAAAACATGTCCTGGTCTGTCTTTTCTTCCTCATGGACCCCAGGAAGTTGAGAGCTCGAGAGCAGTTGTTCTACTTCCTTTTCCCTAAGTCATTCACATTGCCTGAGATGACTTTCCTCTTAGTTAAAGCAGCAGTAAGGATAATGTGGTATCAATGATGATGACAAAGACAGCTAACAGTTCTTGGGCACAGTGGTCCAGGTACTATACTAAAGAGCTTTACCCATCACTTCGTTTTATCCTTACGACAACTACTTTTTAAGGTAGTTTTGTTCTCTCTGTTTTGAAGATGGAAAAAGAATGAGCCTTGAAGAGGTTCAGTAAGCAGCCTAAGGACTCCTGAATAAGAAGAAGAAAGGGATGCTGCCCCTGCCACTGCTGCCGCTCTTGTGCTCTGTTCCTTGTCTCTCTCCAGTCATATCTCCCTCCACATGACCCCACCTGGAACTGATAAGAAGCAGCCTGAAGTTTTTAGATTTTCTACACATGGGGCATCGTGAGGTTACCCAGGATTATGAGTGCCTTTACCTGGTTGCCTGCTCATCTGGGAAGTGTGTGCCCGCTAAGCAGGGGTTATATCTAGTTTATCTGTATTTCTCTAGAATTCTTTGCTTGTAATGTGTTCAAGTAATGTTTGTTGAGTACATAAATGAATGATATATCTCTGTTGTTTACATTGTCTGGAATACTCTTCTCTTACCTTCCTCACCTGCCCAACTCCCACCTTATAAAGTAAACTTAAACATTCCTGTCTCCTGAGTGTCTTCTTTGGTGACTTCTGACAGTCTATGCCCTTTTTTACCAACCTCAGAGGAAAGAGATGGTGAGAAGCCCTTCTCTACTGTCCAGTGCCCACCATCTTCACCCAGATCATTATCTACTCCTTATCTTTGCATTTTACTTGTTGACTTGTTTAGCCCCTTTTAAACTATAAGCTGAGCTCTTAGAGAGATTCATCTTTGTGTCTCCAGTATCTAACACATTGCCTGGCACAAATTAGGTGCTCAATTAATGGCTGTTGAATGAATGTTACTTAGAGCTAAAAACAAAGAGACAAAATCCAATCTAGCCTTCCTTATCTGGTTTCAGTGTCACTGTGGGGCAGGAAGGACAACTATTCTTCTTATTTGAAATATGAGGAAATTGAGGCTCTGGAACTAACAAGTGTTAGAGACAAGACCAGAACCCTGGTGAGATGGCTCCAAACCTTCCTCTCTGTCTTCCTCCCCACATCCCCTGAATTTGGCAGGTTTTAATGGGCTGGTACCCAGCACACCAAGGAAGTTTTATGGAAACTCACGAGTCATAGAGGTGATACACAGTCCATGATTTTAAAGATTCCTTTATGGAGTCACAAATCTTAATCATTCCAAAAAGGCGAGAACATTTCAAATTAGTGCATGATGCATATTAAACTTCTATTAGGAAGAAAGAGAAGGTAAACTGGAGGAATCATTTAGCCAACAGGTGTTTGTTGAGTATCATTCTTTCATTTAGTCTGCAAACATTTATTGAGCACCTACTATGTGCTATGCTGTTTGCTAAACATTGGAGCATCTAGAGGAGAGGTATACAAGAAGTCTGCTGCTTTTAAAGATGAAACAGCTTAGTTTTATGAGAAAAATAAACAACACATATGAAGCCAGTAAAGTAGCATTTTATTCTATCTTTGTACTGTCTATATGAGTAATGGTTGTGGGGAGGGGGACAGAAGAAAGAGTAGCCACATGTGGGGTTGAGCAATAAGGTTAACCTTATATTCATAGAACCATTATGGTTTACAGTGCATCTTCATTTACATTTGATTGCCATTGCAGGGTGAAGTAGGGAAGGAGTTGTTATTCCCATTTACATTTGAAAATCTGAGAGCCAGAGAGTTAAGTGATTTCCCCACGGTCACCCAGGTGGTATGTGATAAGGCAGAACTCAGGTGGGTCAAACCTATTCATTCTCTCTATCTCTAGCACCATATACCTTTATATTTTGCATGGAATATTATTCTAAGAACCTAACTGATGTCTTGATATTCATTTTTCTTTTCTCTATTCTTTCATTTGAAGTGGTATTTTTCCTCTAGTGCTAACTTGTTATGTTACTCTTTTGCTTACAACCCTTCATCTACTATCACACTACTACAGGCATAAGTTCAGTTCCAGACCACCATAATGAGGCAAACATTGCAATAAAGTTCACATGAATTTTTGAGTTTCTCAGTGCATATAAAAGTTATGTTTACATTATATTGCAGTCTATTAAGTGTGCAATAGCATTAGTCTAAAAAAAGTACATAATTTAATTTTTAAAAATTGCCAAAAAATGTGTTAATCATCCTCGAAGCCTTCAGTGAATTGTTATCTTTTTCCTGGTGGAGGGTTTTACTTTGATGTTGATGGCCGCTGACTAATTAGGGTGGTGTTTGCTGAAGGTTAAGTGGTTGTGGTAATTTTTTAAAATAAGGCAATATTAAGGTTTGCTGCACTGATTGACTCTTTCTTTCACAAAAGATTTCTCTGTAGCATGCAGTGTTGTTTGATAGCATCTTATCCATGGCAGGACTTCTTTCAAAATTGGAGTCAGTTCTCTCAGACTTTAGCCTTATCAACTAAGTTTATGTACTATTCTAAATTGTTGTCATTTCAGCATTGTTCATATCATCTTTATCAGAAGTAGATTCCATCTCAAGGAATCATTTCCTTTGTTCATCCATAAGAAGCAACCCCTCATTTGTTCATATTTTATCGTGAGATTACAGCAATTCAATTTCATCTTCAGGGTCCACTTCTAATTCTAGTTCGCTTGGTATTTCCACTACATCTGCAGTAATTTCCTCCACTTAAGTCTTGAGCCACTCAAAGTCATTCATGAGGATTGGAATTAACATCTTCCAAATTCCTGTTAATGTTGATATTTTGACCTCCCATGAATCATGAATGTTCTTAATGGCATCTAGAGTGTTAAATCCTTTCCGGAATGTTTTCAATTTACTTTGTCTAGATCCATTAGAGGAATCCCTATCTATGGCAGCTATAGCCTTACAAAATGTAATTCTTAAATAATAATACTTGAAAGCTGAAATTTCTCCTTGATCCATGGGCTGCAGAAAGGATGTTGTGTTAGCAGGTATGAGAACAACATTCATCTCCTTGTACATCTTCATCAGAGCTCTTTGTGACTAGGTGCATTGTCAATGAGCAATAAGACTTTGAAAGGAATCTCTTTTCTTTGAGCAGTAAGTCTCAACAGCAGGGTTAAAATATTCAGTAAACCATGCTGTAAATAGATGTGCTGTCATCCAGGCATTATTGTTCCATTTCTAGAGCACAGGCAGAGTAGATTTTGCATAATTCTTAAGGGCCCTAGGATTTTTGGAATAGTAAATGAGCATTGGCTTCAACTTAAGTCTCCAGCTGCATTTGCCCCTAATAAGAGAGTCAGCTTGTCCTTTGAAGCTTTGAAGCCAGGCATTGACTTTTTGTCTCTAGCTGTGAAAGTCCTAGATGGTATCTTCTTCCAATATAAGGCTGTTTTGCCTACTTTAAAAATGTGTTGTTTAGTGTAGACACCTTCATTGATTGTCTTACCCAAATCGTCTGTATAACTTGCTGGAGTTTCTACATCAGCACTTGCTGCTTCACCTTGCGCTTTTATGTTATGGAAATGGCTTTTTCCCTTAAACCTCGTGAGCCAGCTTCTGCTAGCCCCAAACTTTTCCTTCTGTAGCTTCCTCACCTCTCTCAGCCTTTATAGAATTGAAGAGTTAGGACTGTGCTCTGGATTAGGCTTTGACTTAAAGAATGTTGTGGCTGGTTTGATCTTCTATCTCGACCAAATTTTCTCCACATCAGCAATAAGACTGTTTCACTTTCTTATTCAGGTGTTCACTGGAGTAGTGCTTTTAGTTTTCTTTACGAACTTTCTTTTGCATTCACAGCTTGACTATTTGGTGCAAGCGGCCTATCTTTTTGTCAGTCTTGACTTTCCCCATGCCTTCCTGACTAAGCTTAATCATTTCTAACTTTACATTTAAAGTGAGAGACTATGACTCTTTCTTTCACTTGAACATTTAGAGACCATTGTAGGGTTATTAATTGGCCTAATTTCAAAGTTGTGTCTCACGGAGTAGGGAGCCCTAAGGAGAAGGAGAGAGATGAGGAATAGCTAGTCTGTGGAGCAGTCAGAACACACACCACATTTATCTATTAAGTTTGCCCGTCCTATATGGGTGCAGTTTGTGGTACCCCAAAACAATTACAATAGTAACATCAAAGATTACCATAGCAGATACAATATTAATGAAAGTTGAAATGTTGTTAAGAATTACCAGAATGTGACACAGACACGAGATGCTATTGGAAAAATGACACTGACAGACTTGCTTCTTTACACACCTTCAATTTGTAAACAACGCAATCTGCAAAATGCGGTAAAGCAAAGCACAATGATACTAAAGATGCCTGAGGCATACCTCAAACTGCGGTTTTTAGTTCCACAAAGCAAATATCTCAATAAAGCAAGTCACACGAATTTTTTGGTTCCCCAGCATACATAAATGTTTTGTTTATGCTGTATTGTAGTCTGTTAAGTGTGCAATAGCACTATATCTAAAAAAAAACCCTTAATTAGAAAATACTTTATTGCTAAAAATGCTAATGAAGTGAGTACATGCTGTTGGAAAAATGGCAGCAATAGACTTGCTCGCTGCAGGGTTGCCACAGACATTCAATCTGTAAAAAATGTAATATCTGCAAAGTGCAATAAAATGAAGCATGATAAAATGAGGTATGCCTGTATTTGGGTAGAACTCAGAATCCTTAACATGGCCTTCAGGGCCCTACATGGTCTATCTCGACTTGCATTCCTGGCTCATCTCATGATGCTTCTCGTGGCTGTCTGCATTCCAGCCACACTTTCTTCTGTCATGTCCTCAAACATGCAATGCTCCCTCTAGCCTCAGATTTGTTACCCAGATTGTTTCTTCTGGCTGCACGCCCTTCCTACCTTCTACCAGCATATCTAACTCCTGTTCATCCTTAGACCTAGGCTATCCAATACAATAGTTGCTGAATCCGCAATGCTATTTAAATTTACAGTAATTACAATTAAATATAATTAAACATTCACTTCCTCTTTTGCTCCAGCCAGATTTCAAGTGCTCAATAGCCACATGGTGGCTATTATACTGAACAGCAGAGATAGAGCACATTTTCATTATTGTAGAAAGTTCCGTTGGACAGCGCTGCCTCAAATCTTAATTCAAAAGTTAGTTCTTCAAGGAAGGAGCATTTTCTCTACCAATACCACCTGCAACTAAGTCTTATTTCACTTATTAAATGTTTTCACAGTGCCTTGTACTTCTCTTTCATAGAACTCCATGTGGTTCATGAATCATTCATTTTTTGTTATCAAATAATAAAATCATTCTATAAATCAAGAATAAAATAACATAAAATGAAACAAAATAATAAAATATTTCACTTTTTGGATTAATATATGTCTTACCTACTAGATTTTATGTTTCAGGAGGGCAGGAGCTATGTTTTGCTTACCCAGAGTCTGGTTTATATTAGACCCAGGGAGTGTAAAAAACATGAAGGGTCAAAAGAAATTGAGAGCACTTTGGGAGGCCCAGGTGGACAGATCATGAGGTCAGGAGTTTGAGACCAGCCTGGTCAACATGGCAAAACCTCGTTTCTACTAAAAATACAAAAATTAGCTGGGCATGGTGGTGTGCACCTGTAATCCCACTTACTGAGGAGGCTGAGGCAGGAGAATCACTTGAACCCGGGAGGCGGAGGTTGCAATGAGCCGAGATCGCAGCACTGCACCCCAGCCTGGGTGACAGAGCAAGACTTCATCCCCCCCAAAAAAAGAAAAGAAATTGAGACTTCCCTAATTCTGCCCACTGGAGAAAACTTGAGAAAGGATATAGGGCAAAAGTGACTCTTGAACTCTTAAGGGAAGACAATCGGAACTGGAGGAATAGAATGGTCAGAAGCTCTGGATGGGAATGTCAAGGATCAATCCTGGCTAGAATAGGTGGTTTCTAATAGGAAGAAGGAAAAGGAGGCTAGAATTGGTGATAGAGGGGTAGGTGGGACAGCTGGCTCAAGCCAATGGGGAGCTCCTATAGAATCATCCCGAGTTTGAGATTGACTGGTCTTGCCACAGATTCAGAATGGCTGGCAGAGAAGAAACTAAGGATGTCAGGAGGCAGACATCCTGATGAATTTCAGAGGCTGAGATTTTTTTTATTTTGTTTTTAAACTATAAACTCTGGGAAGACTGGGACCACATCTCTCTTGCTCAGGATATGTTCTCTGTGTCTGGCACATATAGGTGCTTAATAAGATTTTTAATAATAAATGGCTGGATTAGACTATTGGCAGAGGAATAAATAGGAGGGCTAAGACTGAGAAGCTTTAGGAAGGCAGGCCTCACTTGACTTGGTAACAGTGGAGGGGAAGGAGGTAGAGGCTATTTGAGTTTCAGTTCTTGGCAGAATGTTGGGGTCACTGACATAAATTAGAGTGGCCTTTATTTCCTCCTCTTACCATCAAATGACAATACCATCCTTAAGCTAGGATGCCATGTAGGTAAAGGATTAGGACTGAGTTTATTTACTTCACTGGTCATTAGAGTAGCTTTTACAAAATTGACTGCCTTTAAGGGCCTTCCAGGTAATGCATGCCACAACACAAGCTGTATTTGTCTTCTCGCTGTTCCCCCTCCCAGGACCTCTGCGCTCGTTGTTCCCCTGCCTGAAACACTCAGGTTTCCATGAGGTCCACTCCTCATGTCCTTCAGGTGTATCGTCAAATTTCACTTGCATAGGAACCACCTCCTCCTTGCATTCCTAATCCCCCTGAGTAATCACTTTCTAGTATACTATATCTACACTATGTAATTTATTTGATTTATTGGGTATTGTCTATCCCTACTAAAATGTAATCTCCAAAAGAGCAAGGATTTAAAAAAAAAAAAAAAGTTTTTCTCTCCATTGTTTTTCCAATACCTAGAAGAGAAAATCCTGCACAGCCTGACCCTAGAAGGGGCTTGATTATTTTCGCTAAGGACTTATGGCTAAGTGAGTGATGGAATTGTGTAGGCTACAGGTAGTGATGGAGCCTGAGGGAACTAGTGATTGCATAACTCCTTGTACGCCCCCAAAGCTGACAAAGGCATTCAAATCAAGATTTAAAAGAATACAGTACCAGCTACTCAGAACCCTACTGCAAGCTGAATTCTGTCCATGATGCCCCAGGCTTTGACCCTTGCTCTGAATAGAGCTAAAGATAAAACCAGGTATGCTCTGACCCTCCAGTTCTCAGTTTGGAGGGTTTCTAAGAAACACCGTCTCCCCACCCAATATGGCTGATCTTGCTGATTTAAAACACGTGCAGGATTGAACCAGTTCCCAGAACCAGTTCCCACAATAAGAACAAAGTGATACACAATCCCTTCCCCAAATATTTGTTTGCTGCCCCATAGCTACGAGTTGACAGTTGTTAGACATGGAACAGGTTACCAAATGAGGTTGCAGGAATCTCTTTCTCTGGAAATTCTTTAGGAGAGCAATGTGCTTTCTCTCTAGCTAGGGAAATTCTCTTGATGCCAAGCTGATAGAATGAGCTTACTAGGCTGCTTTCTTCTTCCATTAATAAGAACATAAAAAAGAATTCTTAGGTCACTAGGTCAAGCCCCAGGGGCCTTCTGGGTAGTGTGACTCTGACAGTCATCTTTCTGGGATGATTTAGATGGTGTGGGATGAGGGGTTGGGAATGGCAGTGTTCCTCAGCTGTGGATGAGCATGATCATGAGGCATTTCCTTGTAAGGCTGGGGAAATAATAGTGGCTACCTAGCCAGATCAAGTTTAAATGCATGCCACAATTACTCTTCCAGTTTCTTGTGAGAGATCTCTGTTTGAAAGGTAGAGACACTGAGTCTTTGTGACTGAAGGCCATGATTGTAATATTGAACACTCTGTAGGTCTGTAGAGGGGATTCACAACATAGACTGAAGAAAATATTTTCCCTGCTCCTACTGGAAGGTTACTCCCACCATGATTCTTAGAAAGATTTGAGTCTATCCATTTTTTTCTATTCCTGTTCTTTCTGCTTGTCATTTTTGTATGTGCTTACATGACACAGAGAGCAAGCATGCTGTGCTTTGTACATAAAAACATTCCATGAACACAATAGGGCATTGAGTGCATTTCCTATCCTATTTTCTATAAAGGTTTACTGGTTTCAAAGTAATTTCAAACTCCATTGATCCCATTCAAAGCCTTTGATTCTTACTTGGGAGGTATCTCTCACTCAGGAAACTGAGGCTCAGAAAGTTGATGGGGTTAGTGCAGGATTACCTGACTTAGAAGTGGTGGAGTTGGCACCAGAAGGAAGTTCTTTGGACACCACATCCTGTGTTTGTTTCGACTCCCAACCTGCCTTGTGGTACGGAGTTTGAGTCATCTATATTTCCTCACCCAAGTCCTCTTTTGACTATCTGCAGACCTGTGTGAGATGGGCTTACCCAAGTTGGACACGCACTTTCTGGGCCCAGAAGCTGATTGGGCCACATAGCAAGTAGAAGTTAGAGCTGGGTGATTGATTGGTGTCCCATGTGGAAAGACTTGAAGCAAATAATTTGCTCTAATATAAACTGCTACTTATTGTGCACTGATCCCAGATGTTGAGCTCATCACACTTTATTTTGCTGAATTCTCATATCATTGGGAGATGCAGGTTTAAGTAGTAGTTTTTGTACTGCCAAGGAAGCTGCTTATCTGACTTGACGAAATTATATAACTAGGAAATGGTAGAACCAGATTTCAGACTCAGACAGTCTGCCCCCAAAGCCACTGATTTTTAATTACTATCCAGTGATCTCCAAGCCAAGTTGTAAGGACATTCCAGGCAGAAATAGCCATACCTGTAAATGCTATAGAAACATGAACCAGCAAGGCAAGAGAGGAGTTGCAATGGCTGGAATTATGGAACTTGCCTTCAGCCACGTAGCCAGGGTGGCAGAGCTAGGATTTGAATTCAAGTCTTTGTGACTCATTGTCATGAGACCATCCTGCCTATCAGGAAATGGGTTTGGTCCTCACAATGTTAAGTCTGCATTGATCAGTGTGGTGAAGGCATCTGGGTATTCACGTGGTACTGTGGGTCAAGGTACTGCCAGCAGTCACAGATGGGTCAGCAGCAAATATTCTCCTCTAGAGCACGTCCTTTCCACAGGATGAGTCTCTTGGGCAACCAGAAATTCTCTGATGACAGAGGTGAGCAGTACGGTATAATGGAAATAAAACAGACTCTGAGTTTGAATTCTGGCTCTACACTCTACTGGCTGTGTGACAAGTACAAGTTCCTTAACCTCTCTGTGCCTGCTGTTCACCCTTTCCCTCCCCAATCATCCGCTTGTTTTTTGTTGTTGTTTTTTTGTTTTTGAGATGGAGTCTCGTTCTGTTGCCCAGGCTGGAGTGCAGTGGCGTGGTCTCGGCTCACTGCAACCTTTGTCTTCTGGGTTCAAGCAGTTCTCCCGCCTTAGCCTCTCAAGTATTTGGGACTACAGGCGCATGACACTACACCCCGCTAATTTTTGTATTTTTAGTAGAGATGGGGTTTCATCACGTTGGCCAGGCTGGTCTCAAACTCCTGACCTCAAGTGATCCGCCTGCCTTGGCCTCCCAAAGTGCTGGGATTACAGGCGTGAGCCATCACGCCCGGCCCCACTTGTTTTTCATGAAAAATAAATATTAAATGTTTCTTTTGGAGGGCTTTGTAAGGATTAAATAATATGTATGTTAAACACATGACACATAGTAGATGTTAAATATATGGTAGTGGTTTATTAATATGACTTGAAAAAAAATTATTGCTTTTCTTTGTCAGACATTTATAATAATTATGTGATGCTCTTGTTTGAGGAACATATAAAATAGTAAGAAATGGAATTCTAAATTATGAGTCTGGTATTTCCAAACAGGAAAAAAGAAAAAAATATATATATATATATATATATATATATATATATATTTAATTATACTTTAAGTTCTAGGGGAGATATGCACAACGTGCGGGTTTGTTACATATGTATACATGTGGCATGTTGGTGTGCTGCACCCATTAACTCGTCATTTACATTAGGTATATCTCCTAATGCTATCCCTCCCCCTTCCTCCCTCCCCACAATAGGCCCTGGTGTGTGATGTTCCCCTTCCTGTGTCCAAGTGATCTCATTGTTTAATTCCCACCTATGAGTGAGAACATGCAGTGTTTGGTTTTCTGTTCTTGCAGTAGTTTGCTGAGAATGATGGTTTCCAGCTGCATCCATGTCCCTACAAAGGACACGAACTCATCCTTTTTTATGGCTGCATAGTATTCCATGGTAAATTAGCGGGGTGTAGTGCCATGTGCCTGTATTCCCAAATACTTGAGAGGCTAAGGTGGGAGAACTGCTTGAACCCAGAAGGCAAAGGTTGCAGTGAGCCGAGACCATGCCACTGCACTCCAGCCTGGGCAACAGAATGAGACTCCATCTCAAAAACAAAAAAACAACAACAAAAAACAAGCGGATGATTGGGGAGGGAAAGGGTGAACAGCAGGCACAGAGAGGTTAAGGAACTTGTACTTGTCACACAGCCAGTAGAGTGTAGAGCCAGAATTCAAACTCAGAGTCTGTTTTATTTCCATTATACCGTACTGCTCACCTCTGTCATCAGAGAATTTCTGGTTGCCCAAGAGACTCATCCTGTGGAAAGGACATGTGCTCTAGAGGAGAACATTTGCTGCTGACCCATCTGTGACTGCTGGCAGTACCTTGACCCACAGTACCACGTGAATACCCAGATGCCTTCACCACACTGATCAATGCAGACTTAACATTGTGAGGACCAAACCCATTTCCTGATAGGCAGGATGGTCTCATGACAATGAGTCACAAAGACTTGAATTCAAATCCTAGCTCTGCCACCCTGGCTACGTGGCTGAAGGCAAGTTCCATAATTCCAGCCATTGCAACTCCTCTCTTGCCTTGCTGGTTCATGTTTCTATAGCATTTACAGGTATGGCTATTTCTGCCTGGAATGTCCTTACAACTTGGCTTGGAGATCACTGGATAGTAATTAAAAATCAGTGGCTTTGGGGGCAGACTGCCACATTTTCTTAATTCAGTCTGTCACTGATGGACATTTGGGTTGATTACAAGTCTTTGCTATTGTGAGTTGTGCCACAATAAATACACGTGTGCATGTGTCTTTATAGCAGCATAATTTATTATCCTTTGGGTATATACCCAGTAAGGATGGCTGGGTCAAATGGTATTTCTAGTTCTAGATCCTTGAGGAATCGCCACACTGTTTTCTACAATGATTGAACTAGTTTACAGTCCCACCAACAGTGTAAAAGTGTTCCTGTTTCTCCACATCCTCTCCAGCACCTGTTGTTTCCTGACTTTTTAATGATTGCCATTCTAACTGGTGTGAGATGGTATCTCATCGTGGTTTTGATTTGTATTTCTCTGACGGCAAGTGAAGATGAGCATTTTTTCATGTGTCTGTTGGCCGTATAAATGTCTTCTTTTGAGAAGTGTCTGTTCATATCCTTTGCCCACTTTTTGATGGGGTTGTTTGTTTTTTTCTTGTAAATTTGTTTGAGTTCTTTGTAGGTTCTGGATATTAGCCCTTTGTCAGATGAGTGGATTGCAAAAATTTTCTCCCATTCTGTAGGTTGCCTGTTCACTCTGATGGTAGTTTCTTTTGCTGTACAGAAGCTCTTTAGTTTAATTGGATCCCATTTGTCAATTTTGGCTTTTGTTGCCATTGCTTTTGGTGTTTGAATAATTGTATATTTTAAGGTGAATTTCACTAAATGAGGGTGGACATTTTCGAGTTGACTTTTATGGGATTTAAAAGGTTGTAGTCATGTTTTAAGTTAATAGAAACTGGTCGCTAATGCTTTTTATATAAAGGAGACCATAGAAACAAAAATTAAAAAATAGAATTAATCAATAAATCTATTACTCTACAACTTTAAAAATTATACAAGCAAGTGTAAAATCTATATCCTCCTACTGCAGTTCCACCCTCAGGGGCAACCACTGTTAACAATTTGTTGGATATTCTTTTTTTAAAAACCTTATTAACATATCATGGATATCTTTCCATTTTATCTTTTATAGCTCAACTCATTTATTAAAAGTATTTAACAGCTTGATGTATGATTTATATATCATAAAATCCAGCCATTGTAAATGTATGATGCTGTTATTTTGTAAATTTATACAGTGGTGCAATCATCACCTACTCCAGTTTTAGAGCACTTATTACTCCAAAAGTTTCCTTATGCTTGTTTGCAGTCAACCCCAATCCCTAGTCAGATGCGCTTTCTGTTTTTACAGGTGTACTTTTTAGAAATGTTATATAAATAGAATCATACAGCATGCTTTCTTTTGTATCCAGCTCTTTTCACTTAGCTTAATGTTTTTAAGATTCCTCCATGTTGTTACATATATCAGTAGTTCCTTTTTCTTGCTAAGTAGTATTCTGCTATATGGATATACAATACTTTATTTAACAGTTGGTTAAACTATGATGGATGTTTGGTTGGTTTTCATCTTGGGAATATTATAAATAATGCTGCTATGAATATTCACATACAATTCTTTGTGTTGATATATGTTTTTATTTTTCTTGGGTAGATTCCTAGGACTGAAGTTACCAGGTTGTGTGGTAAGATGTGGCTGTATTTCACATTTCCATCAGCAATGTATAAGGGCACCACTTTCTCCACAATTCTCTAACACTTGGTATTGTCAGTCTTTGTGATTATAGTTATTCTCTAAGTGTGTAGTGGTATCTTATTGTGGTTTTAATTTGCATTTCCTTAGTGACTAATGATTTGAGCACTTTTTCATGTGTATATTGGCCATTTGTAAATTTTCTTTGGTGAAGTGTCCAAATCTTTTGCTGATGTTATCATTGGATTGTTTTTCCTCTTATTATTTGAGTTTTAAAATGTATTTTATATGCAAGTATATTATCGTATGTATTGTTTGCAGGTATTTTCTTCCAGTCTGTAGCTTGTCTTTTCGTTTTCTGATTGTTTCTTTTGAAGAAAAACATTTTTAAATTTTGATGAAGTCAAAATTTTTTATTTCGTGGATCTTGCTTTTTATAAAATCTTCATCTAACCCAAGGTTGCAACAATGTCCTCCTGTTTTCTTCTACACATTTTATAATTTTAGTTCTTACATTTAGGGATGTGATACATTTTGAGTTAAGTTTTGTGTATGGTGTAAGGTAAGAGTCTAAGTTCTTTTTTTGCATGTAGGCATATAGTTCTAGCATCACTGTCAAATAGTCTGTGCTTTCCCCCATGAAATTGTATTGGCACACTGACCGAAGCCAATTGCCATAAATGGGTTTACTTCTTACATCTCTGTTCTACTGATTTATAAATTCATCCTTATACCAATACCACATTAACTTAGGAATGGTAGTTTTATAGTAAGTTTTGAAGTCAGGTAGCATATGTTTTCCAAGTTGTTTCTTTTCAAAAATGCATAGGCTTTTCTATGTCCTTTGCATTTCTATATGCGTATTAGGAATAGCTTGTCAGTTTCTACAAATAAGTAGATAAATAAGTAAATAAAACCTGCTAGTTTTTTTTTTTTCGCTTTACGTTTTGGGATGCATGTGCAGAACGTGCAGGTTTGTTACATAGGTATTCGTGTGCCATGCTGGTTTGTTGTACCTGTCAACTCAACATCTAGGTTTTAATCCCCACGTGCATTAGGTATTTGTCCAGTGCTCTCCCTTCTCTTGCCCCGCACCCTTGATAGGCCCCAGTGTGTGATGTTCCCCTCCCTGTGTCCATGTATTTTCATTGTTCAACTCCCACTTATGAGTGAGAACATGCAGTGTTTGGAAACCTGCTAGGATTTTAATAGGAGTTGTGTAGAATTTGTAGGCTAATTTGAAGAGATTACCATCTTAACAGTGTTGAATTTTCCATTATATGAGTGTGACGTACTTCTCCAATTTTTAGCTTTTTATAGCAATGTTTGGTAGTTATCGGAGTATAGGTCTTGAACTTCTTTTGATATGTTAATTCCTGAATGTATTTGTCAGGTTTCTCCAGAGGGACAAGGCCAGTAGGAAATATATATGTATATGTACATATATGTATATATTCACATATATATGAAACAAAGTTTATTAGGGAGAATTGGCTCACATGATTAAAAATATGAAGTTCCACAGTAGGTCATCTGTAAGCTAGGGAATGCCAGTAGTGTGATTCAGTTCAAGTCCAAAACCCTTGAAACCAGGGAAGCCAACAGTGCAGTCCTGAGTGAGTCTGAGGGTGAAGGCCTGAGAGCCCCAGGCAGGCTGCTAGTGTAAGACCTAGACTTCAAAGGAAGATGAACCTGGAGTCTGATGTCTAAGGGCAGGAGGAGAAAAGGTGCCTCACTGCAAAAGGGAGAGAGGGAGGAAGTTAAGCAATCTGAGTATCCCCCTTGTTCCACCTGCTTTGTTCTAATCACACCTATTACTGATTAGATGGTGGCCACTCACATCAAGGGTGGCTCTTCCTCTCCTGGTCCACTGACTCCACATGTCAATCTCGTCTGGAAACACCCTGACACACCCAGAAACAGTGCTTCACTAGCCAGCTAGGCATCCCTCAATCCAGTCCAGTTGATATCTAATTAGCATCACACTGAGTATTTCACTTTTTGATGCTATTGTGAATGGGATTATTTTCTCAATTTTATTTTTGATCTCTTAGTTGCTATTAAGTAGAAATCCAGTTGATATTGATATGTTAGTCTTGCATGCTGTTATCTTACTACAATTGCTTATTAGTTCTAGTAATTTTTTTAGTTTGTAGATTCTTTAGGATTTTCTGCATATGAGAGCACGTCATCTGCAAAGAAAGACACTTTAACTTCTTTTCTAATCTGTATGCTTTTAATTTACTTTTCTCGCTTTATTGCAATGGCTAGAAGCTCAAATAGTCTGAGCAGTGCTCTATCCTTCTATATATAACTTTACTTACTTTTGCTAATAAGATACATGCATTTTTAATTTTAATAAATGTCAAATTATTCTCCAAACTTTGTTCTCAATAATTACATTGTTAGAATAATTTCCAAGGAGGTCCACTTCTGCATATACTGCTACTACCATATACAGGTTAAGTAACCCTACTGTGAAACTAAAATGCACCATAATTCAAAACTTTTTGAGTGGCATTTTGACACCACACATGGATGTCTAAGATAGTAACGTGTTTGTTTTCTGATGATTCAGTGTACATAAACTTTGTTTCATGTACAAAATTATTAAACGTATTGTATAAAATTACCTTCAGGCTATGTGTATAAGGTATATATGAAACATAAATGAATTTTGTGTTTAGACTTGGATTTCATCCTCAAGATATCTCATTATGTTATGTATAAATATTCCAAAATCTGAAAAATTCTGAAATCTGAAATGCTTTTAATCACAAGCATTTCAGATAAGTAATAATAGCCTGTACTATTAATCTTTCATATTTTTGCCAATATGAAAAGCAAACAGTTTGGTATCTTTTTGTTTGTACTTATCTAATTGGAGTTGGGAATCTTCTCATATGCTCTTTGACCATTTCTTTTTATTTTATGAAGTGACTTTTTATTCCTTTGCTTAATTTCCAATTATTTTTATTTTTATTTTTATTTTATTTTATTTTTTTTTGAGATGGAGTTTTGCTCTTGTTGCCCAGGCTGGAGTACAATGGTGTGATCTTGGCTCACTGCAACCTCTGTCTCCCTGGTTCAAGCAATTCTGCCTCAGCTTCCCAAGTAGCTGGGATTACAGGCACACACCACCATGCCTGGCTAATTTTTGTATTTTTAGTAGAGACAGGTTTTCACCATGTTGGCCAGGCTGGTCTCGAACTCTGACTTTGTGATCTGCACACTTTGGCCTCCCGAAGTGCTGGGATTACAGGTGTGAGCCGCCATGCCTGGCCTTAATTTCCAATTAGTTTGGTTCTTTTTTTCTTATTTATAGGATCTTTTGGTATTATAGTGATACTGTTATCTGTTTTATGTTGTAAAGATTTTTTTCTATTCTGTCCTTCCTTCTAGTTGTAACTGTTTTCAATCTTTTGAGACCCTGGTATTGTAATTTATGTTTCTGTTTGTTTTTAAAACAGAAAGTTGTACAAGGGATTGATTTAAACCAAATTCGAGGACTTGGGTTTGATGCCACGTGTTCTCTGGTTGTTTTGGATAAGCAGTTTCGCCCATTACCGGTCAACCATGAAGGTAAGACCATGTCTCTTCTTTTTCCCAGTGGTGGGAGACTTGCCTGATTAATCCAATGGGCCCAGGTGGAACAGGAGGGCAGGTGTCTCTTGCTGCTGATAGTGAAATTTAGAGGTAGAGTGAAGTGACACAGATCATGTCACAGAAGTCAAGAGCTTGGAGAGCAGTTGGTATGAGTGGGTTGGTGTTGAGGCTGGATTAGGGGGACTTGGCTTGATAAAACTCAAGAGCCACAGTGCAGAACATGGTAAAGGAAGGACATGAGATTGTTAGCTAGGAGTAAGTAACCTTGAAACACACAGGTGGTTTTGATGTTTTCTGGGAAGAGAGTGTCAGTGCTTGCAGTTTCTTTGTATACGACGTTCCTATTCCATGCTTGTCTGAGTGGATGAGCCAAGTCCTTTGAAAGGAAATGGAACATGGTAGACAGGGCCGTGTGACAAACAGAAGCTAGAAGCAGATGGCCTCTCTGTTTTCAATAGCCAGACCAAAAGACATTCACATTAAATGATGTCCTAACAGACACTTGTGAGTACAGAAATGAGCTGTTTCAAACGTAAAATGCCACTTGGGTCCACCATCAGAGATTTTTCACAGCAAATAAGGTTGTCTCTTTTGGGGAATTTTAGCCAATAACGCTAGTACTGGGGTTACAAACCCAAAAGTCTACTAATACATTAATGCAATAATTAATATATTAGTCAGATGGGTAATGTAAAATGAGTAATAGGCCTCGCTTGAGAAAAACCGCTGCACATGTGTGAAGATAAATTTCAACTGATATTTAACCTTGTAATGAGCAGAAGACATTAGGGAGCAGTGGAGGCTCATTGCACTGGAAATTGCATGCTCCATCTGAAGGGAGGGGCCAGCGCTAGGCATTGTCAGTCGGCTGTTGCCAAGATAGCCATTGCAAACATATTTGGGGCTAGATTCTGTTTGAGAACGCTTGGTTCTGGACACTGTTGCAGCAGCATCTTTCTTAACTGTTGGCTATGAGGTAGTAGGGTACATTGGTACACAGTGGAATTAGAGTTAGGCGGGGACTCTGATTGTAGCTCTGCCATTGCTGAGCTGGGACACCTTGGGCAAGCCACTTAACTGTGTTTCTTAGTTTTCTTCTCTGAAAGAATTTGAATAATGAATCAGTAGCTTTGCTGTGAGAATTTAGTGAGAGACTGATACTTAAAATGCTCAGAAAAGTTTCTTCCATCAGATGATGAATTTTTTAAGAGAATATTCCGGTCACTACTATGGACCTAATGTATGAAATAGTGATTATTATAATTATAAGGACTATAAATGATCATCTATTTGCATCACTTTTCACTATAAGTGATCACTATAAATAATCATAATCACTATGTGCTGAAAATGGATGCAAATAGATGAATGATTAGAGCACAGTGGTAATGATGACCATTTTCTGCATGCACACACACACACACACACACACACACACACACACACACTTTTTTCCCTCTTCTTGTGACATTTATTAACACCTCCTGTGTGCCAAGCCCTGTCTTAGCAAATGCTGGGGCTTCAAAGATGAATCAGGTTGGTTCTTGTTCTTGGTGGCTATTCATTGGCCCAGTTGGCACTGTTCTGGCCCAGGACAGGGCAGCCTCATTCTGAGCCATTTCAGAAAGCAGAGACCAAAAATGGGTAGAGCAAACGTCAGCTCTGCAGCAGCAAGCATTCACTAATTACAAGATGTGGCCAGCCACAGACCTGGCCGTTTTGGGAGGCTGTCAGTGTGTCTTTTATGGGCTTTATTTAAGTAAAGGTCAGGTGATTGTTGGGGATGCCATAGATCAGATGTCTCTTACTGCTGATAGTGAGATTTAGAGGCAGAGTGTGGAGGCCAGAAGTTACGTCCCGGAAGTTAAAAGTTTGGAGAGCAATTGGCACGAGTCGGGTGGCATTGGGGGCAGAGTTAGAGGGAACTGGGTTCCATAAAGCACAAGAGGTATGTTAGAGAGCCTGATTTTGGGTGGGACTTTAGATACTAAGAGTCCTGCTTCAAGGATTTTGTATCATCTGATCTAAAATACGTGTTTCTTTATTTATTTTTACTCTGGCTGTGCATTAGTATCAACTGGAGATCTTTTTAAAAATTGACAGTTCATGAACCCTACCCTCAAGATTTGTATTCACTTGACTTGAGGTAGAGCTAGGGCATTGACTTTTAAAAAAAGTTCTCTCAGTAAGTCTAGTATGTAGAGAATCACTGGGCACAGATTAACAGAGAATTAAAATATTAGGAACAGAACACTTGAAGTGGAAGAAGATAGTTCCTTGTTAAATTTGCTTAAATATGTACCCTCTTTGGATGCTATATATTTTTTTCACTGTAGGTAGAATGGCCTCCTGTTAACAAATCCTCTATTAAAAAGGTAACTAGGTTCCCACTCTAATTATAAAGTGTTGAAATAACTTTATTCCACCTAAAAGGTTAAAGTGTACCCATTCATCAAATGCATCCAGCTGCAGGTGCCCTCATCAGTTTCTTGCCTTTCAACAGATTGTATTAAGGTTAGATCTTTTATCCGAAATGTATTATTCTGTGCAAGAAAATGAAATTAGAATTTTAAAGGTGGTTTGAAGGTTCTTTAGAGACTCCTACCTGCATGGCAGCCACCAACTCTTGATTGGCTAATGGGAGTAATTGTGAGGAGCAGAGAGTGGGGTCAGGAAGATTCCAGATAACCCTAATCATGCAGATAACCTAAAACCAAACCCATAAGGCCAGCAAAAGTATTGCCATCTGTAGATGTTAACCAAAAAATTATAAACAAATAAATTAAGTACAATAGTTTAAGAAAATACAGCATTACTATATGATAAAATAGTCTTATTGTTTGCCTTTCCTTGTTTGATTCTTCTTTCTTAAAAGATCTGAACAGCCCCTGGGCTGGACAGCAGCACAGTTGCTGAATGCTTCCTACCCCTGCCACTGACCGAATGCAGAGCCTCACCCTGATTGTGTCATCTCAGCCATAGGAGCTCTTGGGAGGGAGAGGAACAAAGGGTGATAATTGGGGCTGGGAGAGGGAGTTATGACCTAGTCTCCTCTGTGCAACAGATACCTAATGTTTAGTTTTTTTTGCTGATTCATAATAATTTTTCCCCTCAGGTATGCCTGCAACACATTCTGTGAACATAAACATGTATTTTAGCAAGGTATTAATTAAGTGAATATATGGATGAATAATAATCTGCCCTTAGGTAAAGTGAGGTAGCTCAAATTTTGCTTTACCTCCAATTCTCTTAAACGACGACATTTTTGTGGGTCTGTGTTCTGTTTCCCATGCGGCCTTATTGTGTAGAACCTCTTTCTCACTCTTTCTTCACCTGCGTAGCCAGTGGCTAGTCATTTGAAGAATTAAATAAACACTTTCCTGCCTTTTGGAAGCTTTCTGTACAGCTCCAGGCTCAGCTAACTAGAGCCTACTCTTTGCTCCTCCTCCACATTCCCATGTCTGGTACTCTTGTTCTGGCAGTCAACACACAATGTAGACTCTTTCTCCATGCAAACATATGCACTTAAGGGCAGAACTGTGGCACATTCTTCTTGATATCCTAGCATCCAACACTGTGCATGGCATGTAGTAGATGCTCAATAAAAGATTAAATTAACTTTCAGTTGATTTACTTGTGGTTTTCCGTGAGAGCTGAAAAAAAAATGAACTTCTCAGTTTTTATCTAAAATGAAAATTATAAATTATTCATTCTAATGCAGTATTGATTCTGTACGATTTTCACTGTATTATTCTGACTGCATTTTGAGAGCATCTTTATATACAGGCAGTAGTAGCTGATTGGTCTGTCTTCACTATAGGCAGAAGTTTAGCAACAGGTATTTTTACCTTAAAGTAGCTGTAGATTTGTTCTGTATAGTACTTAAGAAACAATACTGATATTGTCCCCTTCAACACTCACCCACCCACCCACACACTGCAGGTGTATGCATGTGTACACACCCACATCGTGATTTATTGATGGTTCTGGAATAGGAGCTGGACATCAGTATTTTTAAAAGTTATCAAGGCAATGCTAATGTGCAACTAGGTTTGAGAACCAGAGCTTTGAGCACTTCTGTTAGATAGTAGAACAATTCTGTTTACAAAAAATTCTTTGACATTCCTGTGGGAGGTCCCATGTACTCTTTATTATTTTCAAAGTATTAGTATTATGGTTTGTGGAACTTTCGTGGGAGGCGAGATCTTTCCAGTTAGGCAAACCAGCAACTGAGCCCCTGCCTTGTTATGCCCATGACCCTATTTAGGTATCTTCTTACGTTGGATTTTTTTTTGTTTGTTTTAGCAAGATATGTAGTGCTGTAGTTACTTTGCCATTAAATAAAATAATGTGTGAAAATATAATACCTGGCTTGGTAACTGCTGGGTTTCTTTTCTGTTTGCCCTAATAATCTCCCAGGTATATTCATTGCTGTTCTGCATATTTTGCCATCAGAAGCGTCAAAGGGCTGTTAAAGGATTTCTGGCTTGCCCATTGGTACAGGATGAATTAACAGAGGCTAGGGAGAGAGATAAGGAGTTACTGTGTGGACTACAGGGTGGTAAAGGCAGGATATGAGGGGCAGTGCTCCTTTTCCAGCTGGTTTTAAATTCTCTTCCTTACGTTTACTCCTCCTGAGGGCCTGCTTTCTGAGAAGTACTTGCCATATGCTTTATGTGCATTATCTTTTGTTTAATAACTTTCTGAATTATATATCTTCGTCTGTAACTGTGTCTTCATCTGTAACTAGCATTCCCCATTAGATCTGCCTAATTCCAAAACCGATGAGCTTCCCATGCCAACAAACCAACCAATCAAATGAGGGAAAAAAACACCTAAATGAACTAATTTTAATTAAACTGACCTGAAAAAGTGGGAATATAAGCAGTTAAATGCCATTGTGTAGCTATTAGATGTATTATACCATCAAAGTATTTATCCATATTTAAAGGAGACAGATCTTAAAAAGAGAAAATATTGCCGTAGTCTTATTTCATAGATGCCTCTCCTGAATGTATGCCCAGAAAAGTTTTTCTAGAACAGAAGGGATAAGAAAGGAAGAGAAGAAGTTGAGAGAGAATACTGGATAATATAATTAATTGGTAGATTTTTTTTCTGCTTTTAATGTAGATATTTATTCTAAGGTTATGGTCAGAGAACACATGACTGGACGGGAAATTCGAGGCCTGGGGACAGTGCATTCATCAGCCTTGCTGGTGTCCTTTCATTTTGCTCATTCTTGATACATAAAATTATAGAAAGTACATAGCATTTTGGTCTTGGGAATCCATAATTGTTCCCTTGAAGTAGAAGGAAGAGAATGTGTGTCTATCTGCATCTCCCTCTCATTTCTGTTAGAGGATTCCCATCGAAATGTCATCATGTGGCTGGACCATCGAGCAGTCAGTCAGGTCAATAGGATCAACGAGACCAAGCACAGCGTCCTCCAGTATGTCGGCGGGGTGATGTCTGTGGAAATGCAGGCCCCGAAGCTTCTGTGGCTGAAAGAGGTGAGTGCATAGAGTCTAAGAGAAGATACCAACAATAGTAGAGGATCCCTTTTATTGTGGATCTGTATGTACCAGGCACCCTGCTAAAATCAGTTCTGTTTGATTTTTTCCCAGCAACTAGGAGGAACATTGATCCCATTTTATTGATTACAGTGCAGTTAAATCACACCTGTTTTTATGTGCCTAACTCATACCAGGCACTGTGACAGGTATTGTACACGTTATCTCTTTGAAGGCCAACAGCCCTATGAAGTGTTTTTATGTGTGGTGTTTACTTTAGGGTGTCTGTTTTGTAGACAAGAAAACGAATGTTCATAGAGATAAAACAACTCACTCAAAGTGAAAAATATGTGACAGAACCAGAATTTGAACCTAAGACTGGCTGACTCCAAAATGGTTTTTTCAAATTTTAAAATGTTTCTTTTGTGGAGACTTGGTCTCACTGTGCTGGCCAGGCTGATTTCAAACTCCTGGCCTTATGTGATCCTGCAAAAGTGATGTGTTTATAGGTGTGAGGCACTGTGCCCAGCCATCCAAAATCAATTCTTTTAATACCCGGTATTCTACTGGAGTTCAGAGAGATTAATTACCATTCCAGTGAGAAAGCAGCAGAGGTGGGATTTAAGTCCATATCTTCTGATCAGGGCCTTCCTAGTCTGTACACTTTTAGCCCCAACTTATTAATATTTGGCCTTGTTGACATCTTAGGCTTCCCCTTTCTCATCCCACCTGCACTTGAGTTTCTCATCCTTAAATGATATGGCAATCTCTGGTCAAAGCTCTTGCAGGTGGTTTCCATTTCCAGATGTGAGGACTCCTTTATGAAGTGTGGAGAATGGTGATGTCAGCTTAATGGTTCCCATTAGAGATGGATGTGTGAGAAAGTTCAAGTCCTTCGGGAACCTCAAGGACTTGAAAACCTCTAGGTGGTCTGGAGAAATAGAGAATCCATCTAATGGGCATGACCTGTGATTCATTTACTGGCTCTGAGATTTCAGGTGGGCTGAGTCTTCTATTACTCAGATTGTGAATGGAGATGGGGAGAGCTTAGGGTGCTGAGAAGGTGCCTAAGGATTGCCATCATGGGGCAGGAGAGTGGTAGGAAAGAAGGGCTTCAGCAATCAAAGCAGGCTTTACTTGTTAGCTGTTTTAGATATTGAGCTGTTTTGTAAGTTTTCATCTACATAAAGGCTTCTGTGGTTGCTAAGAGTTTGACAGAGTTTCTTGGGAGTCAGGAGTTTTCAAGAATCTAATTCTGACTCTACTGTCAACAATTACATGCTTTGGTCAAAGCACTTCTTATCTCAGACCTCACTTTTTTTCATCTGTAAAGTGGGAGAGTTGTATTAACCAGTTTGAAAACCTGACTCGGATATATGCTGAAACACAAAATTGGAATACAGAACTGTCTGCACTGCCCCATACCCTGCTTTGAGTTGTATAAGCATTAGTTGATTTTAATCCTAACAATCTCTGCTTGGTAGATAGCATGGGAAACTGATCCTAAGGAGGCTTTCCCAAACAGGTGATCGAGCCAGAATTTAAATCCATGTCTGCTGGGCCCCAAATCTCAGCTTGTTCCATCATGTCATGCAGTAGTAAAATCCCTCCATGAAGCATGGCTCTTGGTGTAGGACCAGGAATGATGGCAGTGGTCTTCTTCAACTTGGCCTAAACTTGTTGCTATATCAACAGGTTTGGATTGGATATATCACCTTTTTTGGCAACACAGAAAGAAGAGTTATACTGAGTTAAGCAAAGAGGATTGGGCGAAGGGTCGTTGGTTCAGTGTCAGGGCCTTCTAGAGCATGTGCCACATGGCCAGCTCCAGCCTCTATCCCAGGAGATCTAAATGCATATCTGGCACGAACCTCTCAGGATTCTTACCATCTTGTACTTGATATAAAACTGCACTAAGTAAATCCCATAGGAAATAGTTAATATCTAGATTACATGGCAATGTTTGTGACCCTCTGAGAGCATCTTCTATTAATTTATTTTAAAAATTCAATTTTCTTTCAGAATTTTCTGAGTAAGCTTCTAGTGTGGGTGTGTTTTGGTAAGCATGTACAGGAATTCTTGCTGAGAATTCGTTTGGCTTTAATGTGATTGCAAAATCAAAATTAAAGAGATTTCTAAGTCAGTTTTAGCGTTTTCTTAAAGCCTGACCGGGAGGGCTATAGTGCTTCTCAGACTTTAATGTGTAAATGAATCACCTGGAGATCTTACTGAACTGTAGTTTCTGATTCAGTAGCCCTGGGATAGGGACTGAAAATTGGAGAATTTGTATTGCTAACACAAGTTCACAGGTGATGCTAATGTTACTGGGCTGGGAACTTGTGAAACCACTTTTAATTCCAAAAGCTCTGTTCCCCTACACTGAAGAACATCCACTTGTGGGGAATCAGGGAATGGTACCTTTGTTTTTAATGCTATGATGGGAGACACAGGGAAGTTTGATAGCTTCAGTAGAGCTGCTTGAGTGCACATTCAGAATAAAAACATGAGATTCTGTGTTCTAAGTTTATCAAGCTGTCTTGTTTTTACTCTTTCTTTATTCTTTAATTCTTGAAGTCTGTACTGAGCTCAACTATGAACCAGCAAGTGCGATAGGCACTGGGGACATGGGGACAATAAGGACTCAATCTTACCATTGAGCAGCACAGAGTCCACAAGGGATAGTGGTGGGGGAGCATAAGGAATGGGGTGGATGCAGGAGTGATATGAAAACAGAGCCATCAAATATACTATGCATTGTGATATGGCAATATACAAAGTGCTTTGGGAAAAAGGATTTGCTTCCTAGAGGCAGTAGTTTGACAGGAACCTCAAGATATGAGTGGAGGTTTTGCCTAGCAGAGAAGATAGGAAAGAGATTCTGAAGAGAGACTCTGGTTCATCTGTGATATGGTAGGTGAGTCCCAGGGCATGAGCTGGGGTGCTTCAGCAAGCATAGCAGGAGATGAGGCCAGGTAAATAGTCTGAGTTCGGCTTTTTAAGGGATTAATTGGTGATAGGGATTGGTTGATGGTTGTTAAGCAAGGGAGGGGCAGGCTTAGGTAACTGGCAGACATGCGGAGATTGGATTAGGGGTGAGAAAATGTGTGTGGGGAGGTAAGAACTAGAGTTTTCTCATTCCTCTGATGATAGCACTCTGATGGCTTTGCATTGCTTTATTAGATAAATTCCAGAAACTGAAACATGGACTACAAAATGGTGCATGATGTCATTTTTACCTCCTCCTCTCTCCTCACTCTTTGTCTTTTACCTCCTAGCTCACTATGTCCCATCCACAGGGATCCACTTAGAGTTCTTTGCTACGTGAGTCTTGGCTAGAGGTTGGCAGACTATGGCACCCAGGCCAAATCTGGCCTACTGCCTATTATTGGATGGCTTGAGAAAATGTAAATGGTTTTACATTTTCAAGTGGTTAAGAATCAAAAGAATGATATTTTGTGACTTATGAAAATAATAGGAAATTAAAATTTTAATGGCCATAAGTAAAGTTTGATTGGAACACAGCCACACTCATCCATTTATGTGTTGTTTATGTCTGTTTTCACATTACAGTGACAGTTGAGTAGTTGAGACAGAGACTATATGGCCTACAGGGCAGAATATATATGTACTATCTGGACCAACAGATGAAAAGTTTGCTGACCCCTGTCTTGACAATGCTGAGTCTTTCACCCACAGTGTTCTTCCCTCTGCTCACCGCTGATTCTTCCTCATCATTTAAGTTTCAGTTTTATTTTTGCTCTCTTAAAAAGCTTTTCCTGACCGTCAGATACATCAGAGTCTCTTGTTACTACACTCTTAATTTTACTTCATTATATCTTTCATAAATTGTAGTTCTATGTCAATTTTTGTGGTGATTTATATAATGCTTGCCCCAACCATTGTAATCTGCAGGAGGATAGAGATCATATCCACCTTGTTCTTTGCTATGTCTCGGTCCCTAACCAAGTGGCTGGTGTGTAGTAGGTACTCAGTACATATTTTCTGAATAATTTGAATGACTCCGTAACTCAATAAGGGGCTGTTGCAGTACTCCATGGGAGAACTAATGAAACCTGAATTAGGCACTGTGAGTTGGAAGGAGATGGGTCCTAGAAATTTTTAGAGGATAATATCAATAGGACATTGAGACTGATTGGCTGTGAGGAGTGAGTCAGATGGAGGAGTCAGAGCTGACCACTCACTTTGTTATTGCTGTCATTTATCTTCTCCTTGTCCTTCGCCTAGAGTCAGATGTCAGAGGGAGTTGGGTAGAATTTGGGGTTTTATCTGTCTTGAGATGTACTAGGACCACCATAGCTCTTGGGCAAAGTCACCTGGGTCCTAGTCCTGCAAATATGGAATTTAATCATGTCCTTTTCATTTAAAGTTTATGTGTTTCAGGTTGACATTTGTCTCCTTAATAAGAATTGTCAGATAAAAGGAAAAATGCCATTTGAATTTTTCATAACCCCCAGCAGTCTGGCTTTTCCATTTGGTCTCAATGATTCTGACTCTCATCTTAATGAAGGCCAAATGTAAATTAAGTTCTGTCAGGCTTGAGCTGCTGGGGTCTCCTATCTTTATAAACATGAAACATTGTAGGGTAACAAGGTGCAGACTGAGGAAGGTCAAGAGAATTGGTGAGCTGATGTGGATCCTGACAGCTCAATGTTAATGGAAGAGAATTAACGTGACTTGTAGAGGCTACATGGAGATCTTCCAAGCTGTCTTTTAACTCATTTCCTCTTTTGCCATTGTCAGCAGAGCAGAAAGCTAATGATTTTATAGTTTGAGATTTTCCTTGCTTATTCCAAAGTTCGGAACCAACTGTCTGTAATGTCACAGGATTTTGTTGATGGGTTCAGGAAATATACCTGCTGCTTCTCTCTCCCCTGTCCGTGCCCCTGTGCTTCTGTCTTCCTGATAACATCCTGGGAAAATGAGGAAATGATTCTCCAATTGGTAGATTCTTTGGGGGAACCTGGGGGTTTGGATGGCTAGAGAGGTGGCTTGATAACTTCCTGCTAGCTGTGGAAGCTGCCACTTGAGTGCTTTGCAGTAGGACCTGCTGAAAAGAAAACCCTGCTGCAGGTCAGGGAAGCCTGGTTCTTCTGGTTCTTTCTGTAACATGAGAGGCTGGCCAAAGCTAATTTTTAAAACCTTATTTGGCCTTATTTTGTCACTCTTGTTGATGATCTAATAACATCTTTTCTCTATCTTGGTCTAATCTTGAAACTTCATGAAAGATAGATAATATCAATTTCTTTCCTTGAAATGCCACCATTTAAATAGATGGCAGTATGGTGGAAACTAGTCTTTCTTAGTTAGTTACTGTCTAATTACTATTCAACTGTGTTCATCAGGTCTTAGCAGTAGCACTAATACAAGATATTGAGGAACTTTAGGAGATATAACACAAATGTGTGCAAAAAAGTATAGAATTTGGAGCCAAACACACTTGCATTTAAATCTTTCTGTACCACTTACCAATTGTGGGATCTTGGATAAGCTAAAATCAACTTCTCTGAGTCTCAGTGTGCTGAGCTATAAAATGAGGACAATAGTATCAGTCTTATAGAGTTATGAGTTAGTGAGAGATTTGTAAAGTGGCTTATATAATAGATATTCCAATAGTACTTTATTTTCATTATCATTGTGTTTAAAAGTGCTTGTTTCTACTGATGTGCATTTCAGTAACATCCTATCACTAACTGAGATAATTTTGAAGACTAAAATATGTTATTTCATGGGGCTGGTCATAATGAGTGATATGTTTTTTCCTGTTTTATTCAGGAAAATTCTGGAAACCATCATCAAGGTTTCTAGAGACAATCATAGAAAATAGAGAATAGAAGAGCACAGAACATATTTTCAGTCATTCATTTATTTGAATCACCCACATCCTATGTGGCGATGTGTAATACCTATGCCAAAGGCAGCCAACTTCGAACTGTGAAGCTGATTAACTTACTTGAGTACCTTCTACTTGTTTCCCTTAACATTTACCAATGCCACCAGCCCCAGAATGTTTTTACTTCACAAGAGTTATTTTATTTAATCTTTACACCAGTCTGTGGGACAGATATTATCTCTTTTTATTTTACCAGATGAAGAAACTGAAGCTCAAAAATGGTAAATAACTTACTCGTGGTCTCATACTATGTAAGCAAACCCATGTCAAGAGCTGCACCATTAGCTCTGTTCCCCCATCTGCTACCTTATGGGAACCTGTGCACTTTCAGTGTGGGAATCCAGAAGTGGTCTCTGCCACCAAGAAATTACAGTCTAGTTAAAGAATAAAGATACAGAGCAACCAAGCAGTAAGAGCAGAACAAGAAAATAGATGAAAATAAGAGCTAAAGTGTATGCAGTGCTTGTTAATACATCTAGTACTTTTCTAAGCATTTTACCCATGATAATTCATTTATTTCTCACAGTTACCCTATAGTTATTGTCTTGTTCTTTTCTTTTATTTTCTTTCTTTTTTTTTTTTTTTTTTTTTTTAATTGAGACAGGGTCTTGCTCTGTCACCCAGGTTGGAGTACAGTAGCACAATCTTGGCTCATTGGAACCTTTGCCTCCCAGGCTTGAGTGGCTCTCCCACCCCAGCCTCCTGAGTAACTGGGACTACAGGCACACGCCACCATGCCCAGCTAATTTGTGTATTTTTTTGTAGAGATGGGGTTTTGCCATGTTGCCCAGGCTGGTCTCAAACTCCTGAGTTCAAGTGATCCACCCTCCTCGGCCTCCCAGAATGCTGGGATTACAGGTGTGAGCCTAATTATTGTCTTTTACAGATGAGGAAACAGGCGCAGAGACTTTAAGCAACTTGCCCTAGGTCACTCAGCTAATAAGCGTCAAGGCTGGGATTTGAAGTTTGGCATTTCACATCCAGCGTATGGGCTCATCACCATTTTGCTCTACTGCCTCTTCCAGCATTTGCTTTGCAGGCTTTGCATAAACTAGTGTAGGGAAGACATTTGTGGGTGATGGCTTTGGGAGGATCTGAGGCTGTGAACAATGGTCAGTAGCTTCATTGTTTCATTTAAGAAATATTGAGTGTCTCCTGTGTGAGAGGCACTGTGCTGGGCACTGGGGATGCCAAGGTGAATGAGTGGGACAAGGGCCCTGGGGTAGGCTTCTGGGAACTTAAGAGTCTAGTGTAGAGAGGCAGAAAATAGACACACACAAAGTGATTTTGTTTTCTGAAAAATGCTATGAAGGAAAAACACAGATGAACAGATTTGGCATGGCTAGTGTGGGCCTCTCTTGGGAGTTTTTGTTTGACCTGAATGATGAGATAGGAAGGAGGAGCAACAGATTCACTGCGGGGGAGGAAAGCACCTCATGAGATCAGCAGAGGAGGTCAGCTGGGCCGGGAGGGTATGAGCAAGGCACAGAGGCGTAGGAGGGGGTTTGGCGAAGTGGGCAAGGGCTGCCACATGCACAGCCTTGAGGCCAGGGGCAGGAGTTGGGTTTTATTCCAAGAACAGTGGGAAATGGTTGATGGGTTTTAAACATGGGTGTGACACAATATGTTTTATGACTTTGAAAAAATCATTCTGGCACATGTGCTAGGTAGATAGTAAATATTTGTATAGCAACAACAAAGTTCATACTGTAGTGTTAAAGGGAAGAAAAGTTAGAAGACTAATGAACAGTCTATAGTCTTATAAATACATTTGTTTTAAGAAACTATCAGTACGGAAAAAAAGACTGGCCATATACACGCAAAAAAACATTAATACTGGTACACTCTCCATGGTTGGAATAGTTTGCTACTGTTTTAGCACAATGCTCATGCTTTTATTACATAGTAATTTTCCATTCAAAGCTTGTAGTCATAGCTAACCTTTCTGGTTGACAACACTTCATTATTGAGCAAGTGATTTTTTTTTTTCCTTTCTTTTTGGGCTTATTTTCCTAAAAAGCACCATGCTAGGGATTTCACAGGGAGAATTTCATCTCTGCCCTTTAGTGACATAGTATAACAGCATGCTGTTTTACTGTATCTGTATGGCAGTATGAGGAAGCCAAGACTCAGGGGACTTAAGTAGCATCCCCAAAGCTACACAGAGGTAAGTTGTAGAGCCCAGATTCTCACCTAGTCCAGTCTGCCTCCAGCTCCTGGGCTCTTAACTATTGCCTCTTACTGCCTGCTTTTAAAGGGCACTCATTTCTTCCCACTTGCCAGGGCTACAGGCTGGCAGACCACTGGCTGGATCTGGTCCCCAGACAGGTTTAGTTTGACCTACCATGTGCTTGGAAAAAAAATAAACAATTTTAAATTAGTTTCCAATATTTAAAAATTGAGAAATTTTATCTGAAAATTCAGATTATTTATTTTCCTGAATAAATAATGAAAGAACCTGGCAATACAAGGTCCACACTTGCATGCGAAAGGGATCGGCTGGAGCTGAATAGGGGCTGCCTTCTTTAGAAGGGGTCAGCATTCTTCATTTTGCAGCAGTCCCCACCCAGCCTGCTGCATTCATTTCCTTTTTCAGCCCTACCCCTCTGAGCACTTGAATTTGAGACTTAGGTGTGGGAATGTGTTCAAGGAATCTATCATTACTTTTCCTCTAGCAAGCGCTTAGAGAAATGGAAGGGCATTCCAGATGGTGAATTTCTTGGTCCAGGGCTCTCATGATTCCATGCCCGTGTTCACTCACACCTCTGGGTCTTTGCTCAGGTTTTTCCTTCTGCCTGGCAAGCTTATAGTAATTTCTTCCTTCACCAGGAAAACTTTAATAATAGTTCAAAACTCAGCCTTCACTTCCTCCAGGAAGTCTTCCTTGACTTAGTGTTGATTTAGGGTCCTACCCTTTGTCCCCTGTGGCATTCTATGCTTATCTCTACCCTAGAATTTAATTGCATTACATTGTGCTTTATTTATCTCAGTCTCCCTAGCCTCTAGAGCACTGTTTAAATTCTAACATTAATAACTTAGTATATGTTTTGATGGGTGGATGAATGAGTGAATGAACTTATTAAACCATCTCATGCCATTTTTGATTGCTGGGTGTGTTTGTCCAATCATTTCATTCCAAACTAAAGGTTCACTGCATGTCCAACATAAGTTAATTTTCTCTTCCTTACTGTGGAAAATGAGATTTGAGCATTACTGTTCCTTTCCATCCTAGAGCCACCCCTTGGCTGCAGTCCTGTTACCTGAGTCACAGCTTATTTTGTAGGCAAAGTGAAGGCTCTAGACTGAGACAGTAACTCCTCTGGGCCTCTCCACTGTGTCTTTGGACTCCTGTAATGGATACCCCTTTAAGTGGCTCCCTTCACTCCCCAGGAGAATCCAAGACTCATCTTCTCAATCAAAAAGCCTCTCTTTAGAATGTTTATACCAGGGCCCTGTATATTGGTCCAGATTCCTCCCAGCCTTTGAGGAATGCAGACAGTATTGTCAGCTGCTGTTAGGGCGTGTGTTATGGATTTTCTCTCCAGGTTGGGTACTGGACTTGTAACTAAATACACTGAATGTTGAGGCTGATGGCTTGCCTTCATCTACCTGGACAGTGAATCCTTTCCTTATTATCCTGTATTTGCATATTTGATTTATACCAAATATGTGTTGCATTCTTTTGGTTTTATAGTCCAGCAAAGTAATTTTTAAAAGGCAGACGAAAGAAAAAAAGTTCTTGGCCAGATATCTTGTAACATTTAATAAATGTCAGCTATTATTATAATACTTTTAAAAATTTGACTTTATGGCTGTGGCAGACTTTCATAAATATTTCCTTTATATGATCTATGACATGACCTTGTGGGATAAATATTACTACTTCTCACATATTACAGATGAAGACAAGCCTCAAAGAGATGAAATGACTTCTCTACAGGTATCAAATCTTGGTGAAGGTCCTGTGGGCTTAAACTGGAGCCAAATGAAGGCCCTTGGATCTTAATGAAGGTCCTTTTGGCTCTAAATTCTGGTGTGTGTGTGTGTGTGTGTGTGTGTGTGTGTGTGTGTGTGTGTTTCTGCTGTACCATGTTTCTTCCTCATTTGGGTTGGTGGATTTTCAGCTCCATAAAAGCAGGGACAAAATCTATCTCTTCATACCTTACTGTTTTATATCCCCAGAACCAAACACTGTGTTTGGCATTGAAAAAATACTCAATAAACATTTACTAAATGAATTCATGTCCCCTGGCCAGCCAGGAGCCAACCATGTGACTATAGTACTGAAGACCACATGCCTGGCTTACCTGCTGCCAGTCTTCCTGACGGCTCTGCAGGGATGTTGACCGCCTCTAGGAGTCATTAGTGTAACCAGAGAGGTGTGAGGAAGGACTGTGAAGTTAGGCTTGCTTTATGCATGCATGGTATGAGTCTGTGTCAATCAAAAATTGAACAAAATTCGTTTCTCACAGTGGCTAAAATGTAAGTCAATCTTACTGGAGGAAAATACTGTCTTTATAGAAACAACACTGAAAAAGACAATGCATTTAATGTGTGTTGTAATGTAGTAACTCATAGCACGTAAACTATCAGCTTGGAAATCTAGAGGCTCAGGGTCAACGGATGTCCACTGAGGCACGGGGTCAACAGATGTCCACTGTCCACTGAGGCAAGGAAGGTAGCAGGCTAGAAGTCCAAAGAGATGCAAAATGGTAGTCTTTTGGAGGAGTAAGTAAATATCATTTCTCTGAACACCTGGGTTGGTTTTACCTTCTTTTTTTCTGGTTATCCAAAATGACAATAATTGTTCTGTTATTGTAGGGATATATTTATTTAATAAGTGAAACAAACTTTTGTCTGGTAACTGCTATGTACAAAGTGCTGTGCCTGGTGATGGGGAGGAAAGGAGGAAGCCAAGCTCACCCTTTATCTCAAGGAGTTCCCATATCTAGTACCAAGAGCAAGAGGCTGTGAAAGCCATTACCGCCGCCCCCTCCCCCCCGCCTGCCTGCCGTGTTTTATTATCAAAATTTCAAACCTACAGAAAAGTTGAAAACATTTTACAGTCAATACTCAGAGCCATCACCTAGAGCCTGCCATGGACCTTTACTGTCCTTGCTTTATGACTTATGTTGTTTCCATCTCTTTGTTCCTCTATCCAGCTTACATTTTTGGAATAAGTTGGGAGAGCGTTACACTTGGGAAAGCATTTTGAAATATTAAAAGTTGTTTACATTTCTGAAATATTAAATACATTTTAGTTAAGATATTGACTTTGTTTTATTGCTATCTACATACATGGTCAACACCTGTACCAGACTTTATTAAATATCCACTGTGTGCTTTTAAATCTTCTATCCCATTTATTCTTATGAAAATCCTATGAGGTAGATGTTATCACTTGCTTTACAGATGAAGAAATTGGGGATGGAGGGAATTAAGTAGATGGCCACTTATCAACTCTATTACCTCTGGCAATGTTGGAATACAAACCTAGGTTTCTGACTCTAAGAAATGAATTTGAAAAATTATTGTAAAGGTGAGCTGGTGAAACACCAGCCGTTATCACACAGGTACCCCTGTCTACAGATGAGACATCATTGGAGCTTACCTAAGTAAAGCAAAGCAAGCAATTAGAAAATAAAAGCACTCTCATTTTACTGATTAATTATTCACTATTTTCTTAATAATGGCTTTATTTTTCTATCATTTTTATTATTATTACTTCACTTTGATTAGAGAAAACCACTTCTGATGGTTGAAGTTAAAAATCCCAGATAACACATTTGTTTGGCATAAATTTTTAAGGCAAATATGAACTCTAGAATAAAACATTATCAAAGTTATTAAAAGTTTAGCTGTTCAAAGTTAGACTCAAAATGAAAGAATTATACTTGAGACTGGGTGAGATCTGTTTCCTACCACTACGCAAACTCTGACCCAGAGCCTCTTTTGATTGTGCCCCAGGGCATTATAGCTGCCTCTCCAAGAGCTGGCTTTGTCCTCTTCTTTGCATTCCCCTGACGTGTTTGTAATGAGAAAGAGTGACTAAATGATGGAATGAGTTCCTTACCTCTTCTGAACCCAGGGGTCCTGGAAGTCTGACATAGCTAAGACCTCCCTGGAGGCTTGTCTGTTCATCCAGCATGGCCACTCTGGATTCCTATAAAGGCCCTTGTCTCTCTGAATCCTCCCTATATGGAGAGGCTATGGGTTAGATAAACTTGTGAGTGTTCAGTAATAAAAAAAGGCCTCATCTCAACTCTGCGGCCCTGTCAATACCCATGCCTATGCCCCCTGGAAAAGCTACATCAGCGTAGCTTCTAGGCTTGTAATCTCAATGATCAGTGTCTTTTGGCTCAAAAATGCAAAGTGAGGGAATATTCAGAGGAAATTAGAGAGCTGCCTAAGTGGCTCTGTCCTACCTGGCCTCTGTTTCTCATTGTGGCTTTGCTAAAGGGTCTGAACCGTGGCATGGACGTACATTTTTTTCTCAGTAATGCTACATGTGTAGAGTATTGATGCTTACCCAAGCAAAGCAAAACAAGCAATGAGGAAATACAATCTCTCTCTCATTTCACTGATTAGTTATTCATAATTTTATTAATAATAAGGACTTTATTTTTCTATCATTTTTATTATTATTATTATTGTTTCACCACTGATTAGTGAAAATTATTGGTCCTGGACTATCACCAGTCCCTGTTCTGGCATTTGGGAACAACTGGTGCGTGTAAGCCCTGAAACTCTCCTTCAGCGCTGGCATTCTGTGAACCTGAGAGAGATGAGAAGAGAACCAGGGACTAGAATAAAGCCTACTGCAGTTGTCTTGGCATGAGGCTGTGTGGCTTGGCTTTGGATGGGGGTCACAGACAAGCCCACGGACCTGAGAAAGAGAGTGAATCACTGTGTAAGTATTTATCGAGCACCTCCCATGTCCTGGGAAGCAGCAGCTGGAGAGTGGTGAAGGAGTACTGAGTTTGGAGTTCAAGTGGCCAGGGCTTTCCCCCAGGCTTTCTACCTATTATCTGCATCATCTGGGCAATTCAGTTCATTTATGGGCCTTAGTTTTCTGTCTAAAAAATTGTGTTGATGTAGTGTTATGTATCAGAAGGTATTTGATAAATTGTAGAATGTAGGTGGTAGTGATAGATTTTCAGATGATAGTGATAGAAAAAGTTGATTTTTGGAAAGAAAATTAGTAAGGTCTGTTTTTCATATACTTACCTTTAGAGGCAGGTAAGAAATCTGAAAGTGAAGGGAAAAGGAATTCACATTGTTTGAAGGGTAGGCAATTTTTAAAATAGTGCTTTTTAATCGTCCGGACGACTTGGGGAGAGGATATTATTCCTGTTTTAGTGGGTGGGAACAGCCTGAGAGACACTTACTTCATGCAGCTACTGAGTGGGTAAAGCTGGGGCCCAGCTCAGATCTAACTCCAGCCTGTGCTGTTTCTACAGTAGCTCAGAAACCAAAGCTTAGGAGAGCAGAGGAGCTGGAGACAGTGAATCCATCCCGAGGCCCTGCCGAGCAAATGCTGCCAGGGCAGTTCCACTTGCATTGTTATTAATACCTTACAGGGTGTCCTTCACGAAGTTCTCAGAATGATGGCTGTAAAAATGGGTGTGTGTTTTAGAAATAAAAATATTGTGGTGCTAACAAGTTCCTGCCAGAGTTGTTCAAGGACATTCATTCATTCAGCGAATATTTATTGAAAATTTGTTTTGTTCCAGATAGTTTGTTAAATATTGGAATATAGTGGTAAAGAAAACAGAGTCGTTATTCCCAGATGCTCGTATTCTAGAAAGGAGAAAAGAGATAAAGTCACAGTACAGTATTAGTCCAATGGGAACTCGGGTTACTCTAGAAATACAGCCCAGTTAGGATCGAGGGGCCTGGGGAGGTAATATGTAGGTTGTGGGCCAGTGGATGAATTGGAATTGGGTAATAAGCAGTTGAGGTGAGGCAGTGTAAAAGCTAGTCTAGTGGCAGTCTGCGGAAATGAGACCTCCGTGGGGCTGCATATACAGTCTGGTGAGAGCTTAGACTGCAAGAAGCTCTGTGAGTCCGTCAGAAGTTCCTTGAAGTCCCTTTTATATATTCCGTGCTATTAATTACAGGATTTTTTGCGGGGCTGAAGGGGGACCTCATGGGATGGAGCCAGTTCGCCTTAGCCACAATCAGAGAAAGGCCAGACACTTTTCCCGACTCTTCTATCTCAAGGACCTGGACCTGAGAACTCCGTAGAAGTTGAGCTTTGAGCACTCACGTCCTCCCTGGGCAGACAGAGCAGCTCTCCTCATTTCAGCTGTCTCAAGACTAGACAGTGTGCATGAGAATAAAGCAGTGAATTAACCCCACTTGTCCAAGAGGGTGGGACTGAATATTAGACAGGGCCCTTTCCGCCTCTCTTGGGTGGTGGGGGGTGATGTGTGACTCAGAGGCAGTGACATCAGCCATGACTTCATTCATCTAGAGGAAAGACAGTGTGCAGACCACGAATACGGCCGGTTTCTGCCCTCCCTTCTCGATGCTTTGTCTTGCTGGGGACATTGTCATGGTCCTGCTGTTGTTTCCCACACATTTTATTCACATCTCATGTTTAAGCTGTTCTTTTTCTTCATCCGATTCTCTTTGTTCATCTTTTGCTTTTGTCTTTATTTTCCTCTTCTTTCTCCTATTTAATTTTTCTTGTTTCATTTTCTTTCCTATGCTTCTTCTTTTGTCTCCATTTTCCATTCTTTCCATTTGCTCTGCCCTTTCTACTCCATCTGTATCAGAAATGTATACGGGAATGCATCCTCCTGCTTCCTATTTCTTCTTTCCTCTGGGTTTCCCACTAGGTTATTGCTGTCCTAACATTCCTAAAACTGTGTTCACAAAACACTATCCACACAAGGACTGATGGTGGCTCCCATTCTTTTCTGACCCAAGTATCTAATACAAATCCAGTTTTACCTCTTACTACTTCTCAGCACAGGTCTCTCAGACTGACCTTCTCATAGTTCCTTCTCCATGGCCATGGATGCTGCTGATGCTTCTCCCTGCACTTTTACTCAGGCCATTGCCTCAATGTGGACTGACCTCCATCCCATCTTCCTCAGTCTTTGCCTTCCCTCTACATGCAGATCTGACAATGCCTCCTAAGTAACCCCCTTACTTCCCTCCTTCCCACAGCACTGTCTCCTTCGTGATCATACAGAATCCATAGTTTATAAATTAATATGTTTTAGAACTTGAATTATTCTGTACTATTTATACATTCTTCCTGCATGCTTCATATGCATAGATTCTTTGTTCCACCTAGCCGGTAACTAACCTGAGGATTGGAAGTATATTCCTGCCTTTCATCTTCTATGAGCATACCTAGCACATAGTTGGGCACAAACCAGGACTGACAGACCAGGTTTTGCACAGTCAAGAAATATTTTACTTGAAAAATAGTTATTTGATGCTAATTCTAGGGAAATAGATGAATAAATTATAGTTCTTTCCTAAAAGAAGAACTCAGAGTCTAGTAGAAGAGACAGGCCCACACATAATTTGAGAAGAACAAGGATTGCAGAGGAAACTAATGTTTACTAGGAGTGTACAAGGATGGGCACATTAACATGTATAATCTCATTGAATTGAATTCGGCTAACAGTCTTATGAGTTAAATGTTGCTGCAAATGAACGAAGTGAGACTCATAGACATTAGGTGACCACTAGTGAGAAATAACACTGCTAATAAGTGGGAGAACCAACATTTGTACTAAGGTGTGTCAGACTCTAAAGCACCTACTCTTTCCTGAAGAGGGAAGGATGTAGTGAAAGTGACATTCTAAGTAATAATAAGAACAATCATAAGTAAAAAGTGCTTACTATGTGCTAGGTGCTGCAAATAGATTACATATATTTGTTCATTTGATCCCCCATCAACCCTATGGCATAGGCACTATTATTGTCCTCACTAATTTTTATAGGATGAGGAAATTGAGATAAAGAGTAGTTGAGTAGCTTGCTCAAGGCCACATAACTACAAAGTACTAGAGCCAGGATATTCACTCTTACATTCTGGCTCTGGAGAAGATGCAGCAGAATGTACTGAGACCCTCTGCATAGAGTAGCATACTGCATGATCAGAACTGCTGTTGGACCAGTCTGTTTGGAGAATCAGGGACTGTGGAGATGCTGACAGGTGAAGGTGTTGAGAGGTGAGGCTAAAGAGGAAGCTGGGAACCATCACAAAGAACCAGTGCCCTCCTCAAGGACCCGTGGCAAAACATGCAAGAAATGTTCCTAGAAATATTTTCTGTGAGGTTGGACTGTTAGGGATCCATCGTAAGGAAGAGTTTAAGTTGTGATCTTATTCTACTACTTGAGTTGTGAAGGAACTTTTGAGTTGTGGCCTTTGTCCATGCCTGGCAGGAAATCACAGTGGAACTCTGCAACAGTGATTGAACAAGTAAGGATGCACATGAACAAGTAAAGATGCACATACTCAAACAGGCTCCAAAGAAATGCCAGTTGGAACAGTAAAGTACACGTGTCCTTTACGGGTTGGAGATGATTAAGTTTGGGTTGAAGGACATTTGGGAAGAAAGAAGAAGGGGCATCTGTGTGAGCTAGCTTGGAACAGATGCCAGGTTATCCTCAGGTGTCCCAGAGCGCTCAACATTTGATGGAGCACTTTCCCCACTGCAGCCCCCCTCTCCATTGGTACTTGGCAGCCACTCAGTGTTGCTGCACTGACCTGGGAGTCCAAGCCAGGAAGTGAATGAATCCATTTTCCAATTAAAATGAAACTTCTCCAAAGGACCTGCTCACCCTGAGAGGAGAAATTTATCTTCCTGGCAGTCTGGCTTGCCTAGACTATGTCTCTGCTCCTGAAAAGGACTGAGAAAAGCCATTAGCTTGAATGAAAAAAGAGAAACTGGGACAGTTTTATTCACAACCTCATTCATTTATCCATTCATTCCTTACTTTTATTTCTGCAGACTTTCATTTGGCTTATACGTGTCTGCTCATTCATTCATTTATTCATTCATTAGCTAACATGAGTCATCATCTATAGATCAGACACAATGCTATGTCCTAGGAGTAGACATATTTAATAAAAAACATCGCTCTTGCCTTTGAGGAGCTTTCAGTGTAGTGAGAGAGACAGACAAATGAACAGATGATGGGAAATGCAGTGATAGGGATATTCACAGGGTACTATAAGGGCCTAGCATAAGAGCATCTAACTCAGCATAGGGAGGTCATGGGTGATTTCATGGAGTAGGAACACCAGAGGTGAGTCCTAAATGTGTACACACACAGCCATATACATGCTATTGCTTCTGTTTCTCTGAAGAACTCTAATACAGGGTGATGAGGTGGGCGCATCTTCGTGAATTAATTGGGAGTTGAAATTAGAATCGTGATTGAATGTAAGGAACGAGAGAAGAGGCAGAAGATGACTCCTTTGGTAACTGAATCAACTGGCATTGGAAATCAAGGAGGGGGAACACACTTGGGGGAAGATAGCAGATTCTGTCTTGGACGTGTTGAGTTGGAGGAAGCAGTGGGATATCCAGGAGACATGTCTCAGAGGAGAGTTTGAATTGGAGTTTGAGATTTGGCATGTTATTCAGCGTGTAGTTGGTTAGAATCACAGGAGTGACTGATACTTCTCGGAGAGCATGGGAACAGTGAGAAGAACATTTGGATGAGGTAAGATTCCTGGGGAGCATCAACATTTAAAGAGCAGCTAAAGAAAAGGAGCCCATGAAGGAGACAGAAAAGCCCTAATGAGAAGGGCATGAGAAGGTCCAGGAGAGTGAGATGTTGAGGAAGACTTCCTCATCTCTCCCCTGGTCCCAGTCTTTGACTTTCTTTCATGTCTGCTCCAAGACCTGTTCACCCTTTCCAAAGCCTTCTCTTCCTATTAGGGCTGTCTCCCTGTCTCCCAAGGATAGTACCACCCACAAGGCATTGCTTGATCTAGGTCACTGTGGCATCTCTCTCATCTCCTCCAATAAGAAATGCACTTCTGCATTATATTATGTTTTAGAGAGGCAGATGACTGAACTCAAACGTTGGGCTGGGCATTAGCAATGCAAATTTTGGTCTGACTTTCCATTTACCCGTTGTGTGGGACCTGGAGATAATCTTGGTCCCTTCCTGGGCTTTAGGTTCATAATCTGCAAGCATAGTTTTCTGACTCCTTGCCTTCCCTGCCTTGAAGAATTACACAGGTCAGATGAGATCATGCATGTCCAAGTGCTTTGAAAACTGTGCAGCTCTGTAGCAGAAGAGTGACTCTTGTTGACTTATCAGGCACTTTATATTATTTCATTTAATTCTCACAGCATCCTTGGGGGAAGATGCGAGGAATGTAGCTTTGAGGAAACTGGGGCTTAAATAAATTAATTTGCCTAAAGCTACACAGCTGTTGAATGGTGAGGATGGTAATCAAAATCAGGTCTGCCAGACTCCAAAGTTCTTAGACCCCATCTACTGCAGGCTTGTTTTCCTAATACGTACAGTGGTGTCACACTCCTGGGTAGAGTCAGCTTTGCTGAATACGATCAGTTTTCATTAAAATGATAACATATTTTATGGTTGGGAAGTCAACTCTAGTGTGGATTATAAGTTTTTCTTTTTGTACAAGAAGAGCAAAGCCCTCCAGGGGGAGGAAAGCGAGGGAAAGGGATGCATGTAAATCCAGTTTTTGAAAATGAAATAAATTATACGATGGAATTATTTCATTTTACAAATAAATTCTATGATGTTACCATTAAACAAATCCTCATCTAATGGGGGTAATGTGTCTTGTCTATGCAGATTTTTGTTTCTTGGATCTTTCTTGGTAGTGACATAAATATTTATTCCACTTGACCTTTAGGCCTCTGCTTGCATCTCTCCCCGGAAGCCTTTTCTAGCCTCCCCAGGTCCCAAACCCTTTCCCACCTCTGAGCCCTGTCTGTGATTACTCATTAGAAGCAGATATATGGCCACACACAAAATATTACAATAACATTATGAGGCTGACTCATCAAACCTTGGTATCAGGCTTATTACGTTATTGTCATATCTCATCTTATTAATTATCTTTTCCATTGTGTATATCTTTCTCTCGAAAAGACCTGGCTTTAGGTTTTCTTATATCTCCTGAAACTCTGCATTTTTTTTTTCATAAGTTAGACTTGGCTCTTGCCCTTCAGAAGTTTGTCATTTCGAGGTAGATTTAGGTATATGAATGAATAATTAGGATACAGCATGGGATGGAGAGATTCACAGAAAAGGTGACATCTGAGCTGGATTTGAATCAAGGGCAGAGGTTTGATAAGGCGAGAAGATGGGAAAGTCAATTCAGCTGGAAAGAGATACCAGCTGAAACAGAGGCCTGGAAATATGAAAGAGTGTAATGTATTTGGGAAAGTAAAAGAGGTGAGAACTGAATGGAAGGTGTTAGGAGATGAGCCCAGAAAGTCATCATCATAATGATCACAGCCAACTTGGAGCCAGGTTAAGTGTCCTGAGAGCCAGACTACAGAGTTAAAATGGGATTCTAGGCCATGAGGAGATATCGAACCATCTTTAATAAAGGAATGGAATGGGAAGCTTTATGTTTTTAGAAAGATGCCTCTAGTAGTGCAGACCTCTCAGCTTATCTGCCTATCTAACTTGAAATATTTCTGGTGTTCTGTCTGTGTGCATGGGAGTTTGAAACACACAATTGTTTTATTCATTCTGAGAAGTTTCTGGCTGGGGTTTATGACCTACTCCATGCTTCCAGCATCATATTTCTTTTAAGAATGACATTGAAGATTACGTCTCTTCCTGAAACATCTTTTCTCTCTGGGCTATCGGCCTGTGCCCTAATTTGGAGTCTTGAACATAGAGTGAAGATAAGGTCTTGCTCTTTCTTGGGTAGTTGTGCTGGAAAACAATAGCGTGAGTACTTGGAATGTGCAGGCAGTACTATTTATTGAGTGGGAAATTAGGGAGCTGTTCCCTCCCTTTTATTTACTGCTCACAGCAAATAACCCAGATAGAATCCCTTTGCAATTAAATAGTAGATTACTTGGATAATCCTTTGTAACTGGTCATGCCTATCTTCTCATGTTGCCCCTCGACCCTGGTGTCATTGCAGTAGCTGCCTCATTTCGCTCATGAGTTCCTTCAGTGTCTAGAAGCAGCAGAAACCTCACAGCTTCCCTGGAGTGGGGGGGAAAGGGTGAAAGCTACTTCTCTCTGTCCTGAGGCTGGCAGGGTGGCTGCAGCCTTGAATCTTGGACATACTGCCCTACCTCCGCCCTCTGCTTAGACTCACAGCTATGTGAGCTTTCAGTAGTAGCCTCCTCCCAAGAAATGCTGTGGTTTGATGAAGTAATAGATGACTTTTTCTTTTTTTTTTTTTTTTTACAAAAGCTGTTCTCTTTGGTTGCTTTAAGCTGAGGGATTGCTTAACTCAAAGGATTGTTGTTGGAATGCAGAAGGCTTTTGTGCCAAGTCATATAACCCAAATCACTTTTCTTTTTTTCTTGAAAAGACTAGTTTTGTTAGTTGCTTGGTAACTGGAGGATAGAAAGACTTAACTCATTCAGCACAGAGAGCTCCCGGTTTGAACTCTATTAGGCCATCACCTAATGAGACATATCTGAAGTTGGTGTGTGTTGAGGGCCTGTTCCTTGCACTCTCTAATCCGTGCAACATTACGCGTGGGAAGTGATAAGTACATAGAAGTTACGTGAGCTGTCCAGGATTGAAATTGTACAGAAATGTGCTTAAAAGGGCTTTTGTTTGTCTTTTCTTCTGTAAAGAGTGGCAGTAGCTTCCATTATGACATTTCCAAAAGGCCCAAAATTACACCTCTTATTGGAGTGGGAGGTTCAGGGTGGTAACTGTGGCATAGTAGAAGGAAAGAACATTTACTTTAGAGCTGGAAACCCTGTGACTTTGGGCTAAGCCGTTGTGGTCTGACCCCCAGTTCCTTAATGTGTGAGTATTGTGTATTACCTACATGCCTCTGCACCACTCTGAAGATTAAATGAGAACAGTGTTGTAAACTGTGGAGGATTTAGAGGATGATCACTGTATCCTAATGCAGGCCCAGTGGTTACAAGTAGAGAATTAATTCAGTAACATTGAGGCCTTTGACTGGGATTGTATGGGCCAGAGAGGAGGGCCAGAGAGATTTTTCTGCAGAACTGGACTAAAAATCCATCTGTGGGGGTAATGTGCTCTTGGCCAATATGGCATTTGATGACAAAGCACTTGTGAATCAGGTAGCCTAATATAAAAAACTGCATGGGGCTGGGCACGGTGGCTCACGCCTGTAATCCCAGCACTTTGGGAGGCTGAGGTGGGCAGATCACAATGTCAGGAGTTCGAGACCAGCCTGGCCAACATAGTGAAACCCTGTCTCTACTAAAAATACAAAAAAAAAAAAAAAAAAAAAAAAAAATTGCAGGGCGTGGTGGCATGCACCTGTGGTCCCAGCTACTTGGGAGGCTGAGGCAGGAGAATCTCTTGAACCCCGGGGGGCAGAGGTTGCAGTGAGCCAAGATCACACCACTACACTCCAGCCTGGCGATGGAGTGAGACTCTGTCTCAAAAACAACAACAAAAACTGCATGGGATCCTCACAGATGCCTGCTGGCATCTCAAGGTAAGGGATCAGCCTTCTGGAGACATTTCCTCTCATCCAAATCCTTACTCCTCTTTGCTGGCCTGTCTCCAGACTTCCCTTTTGTAGAGAAAGCAGGGAATACTGCTGTCTTCCCTTCCGAGACCATGTACATCCTTAAGAGTACCTCAGACTTCCCACGACATGTTATTTCTAGTTCCTCATCCCATAAATATTTGTTGAATTACTAGACAAACTGCTCAGCTTCATCTTCCAATTCCTTTTATGTGATGAGTGCTTCAGAGCTTATAGAGGGCTTCCACATGTGTTATCTCCTTAGAGTAGAGGTTGGGCTGGGATCTCTGGCTTTGATTGGTGACGGTTAGTGTGGTCTCAAAAAGAAAGAATGCCTGGACTCCTTGCTCCTCCTATTCCCAGTGTCTCTTTTTGGCAAAAGGCTTGAGTTCTTTGTGTCATTCTACTTGGGTTCTGTTGTCCCACAGTGGCTGTCTGTGTGGCTACAGGGTAAAGGCTGTCGTTATGTAATGTCTTTAGTGACCGCACACAAGATCTAAAAGAAGTAGCTTTTTTTTTTTTTTTTGCCTGAATTTAAGAAGATTGTTGTGCTTTGGCTTGAAGCACTGGTTGTTGCTGCGGTGGTTTGGCGGTTCATATCTGGTCACTGGCCTTTGATTTCTGGAACCTTTAGAAAGAGGCTGCCTTTTCTCCTCTCCCTGACCACTGATTGCTGAAACCACAAGACATATGGAAATAGATTTCAGGGACTAGCCAAAAGGCATTCTGGTAGTTTGACTCACATGGTTTCAAAGGCTACCATTTTCTGATTGTGGCTTGTTACACCCTATACAGAGATACTACTAGTACTTAGCTGTGTTAGGAATATTTAGTATCTTTAAGTTTTGCTTTATTTAACATTAACATCTTAGAATGGGCGTTCAAAGAGAAGTTTAGGACAAGTCCCTTTCTAGATACAAGCTTTCACCTAGATGTTTAGGAAGTTAAAACAACAACAGTAACAGAGAATCAGCTTGATACTTTGCCTTTTACATCTGAACTCTTTTGATATTGTTTTGATAGGGCCAGCACTTGGGATAGAACCATTTATCTGCTGTAAATAGATAAATGTTGGTGTTTATATAGTAGTGTTAGGGAAGCACTATGAAGGAGGAACTCACAGAATTCTGATAAAGGCCAGTTGTACATAAAATAGATATAATAATGCCCAGGACTTTTGTGTTGCTCTAAGGAGATAACACATGTGGAAGCCCTTTATAAACTGAAGCACTGCTCACACAAGAGGAATTGGAAGGTGAAGCTCAGCAGTTTGTCTAGTAATTCAACCAATATTTATTGAGTGCCTACTGTGTGTTACCCTGTGGCAGGTACTGAAATATGCCTCTTTTGGAACTTCTGCATTGTTGCCCTTAGGTTCCCAGAGATACTCCTATGCTTATAATTCCTTTTCTTGTAACTTTTTGGAGAGGGAGTGATAGAAATCAGGACATGGAAAGTTGTCTGGATGGTAGGAAACCTTTCTTGCTAGTGCCTCTGTCTTCTTTACTATTCTGTTTTTGAAATTCTACCTCTTCAGGTATTTGGCAGAAAATGGCCACTTCATGCTTTTCAACTTTATCTCATCTCCAGTTCCATTCACAGGCAGAAGAGAAACGGTTCCATTTGGGTCCTGATTCTAAGTTCTTAGGAGAAGAAATCTGGTTGGCACAACTAGGTCACATGTCTAAACCTGGTCCAACCAAGTGCTTGTAGTTAGGGGATAAGAGTTATGTAGTTTCTACTTGGCAGCTGAGGGTCCTGTCAGTTGGGGTGGAGGAGAGGAGACAATCATTCAATATCATGGTGAACATGCCTGACAAGATCCTTGACCTCACAGAGCTTATAGTCAGTCTGTCAGGAAAGAAAGACATTTGTATTAGTCCGATCTTACGCTGCTAATAAAAACATACCCGAGATGGGGTAATTTAGAAAGGAAAGACATTTAATTGACTCACAGTTCAGCATGGCTGGGGAGGCCTCAGGAAACTTACAATTATGGCGGAAGGAGAAGCAAACACCTCCTTCTTCATTGGGTGGCAGGAGAGAGAAGTGCAGAGTGAAGGCAAGGGAAGCCCCTTATAAAAACCATCAGATCTTGTGAGAACTCAGTCGCTATCATGAGAACAGCATGGAGGTAACCACCCCCATGATTCAATTACCTCTCACAGGGTCCCTCCTGTGACACATGGGGATTATGGGAACTACAATTCAAGATGAGATTTGAGTGAGGACACAGCCAAACCATATCAACATTACACAAATGATTGTAGGGGTGGTATGGGTTGTATGACAGCTAGCCCTAAACTTGAGCAGGAGATCCTGGAAACCCCTGCAAGGAATGGCAGTGGGTAGGGTTAACCAAATGAGGAAGGGGGATGATGTGGATCCTGGGAGGGCAGAGGGTGGTGGGTGAGGAATGAATGTTTTAGGCAGAAGTGGCAAAGGAAAGAAAATGCCCAGCAGTAAGAAAAAATCTGGCCATTTTGCAATATAGAGAACCAAATCTTTAAAATGTACAGTGGCTTGCTTATGTGGCCATTCTCTTTGACTTTGACTGGAAGTTCTTTGAGGGCAGGGACCATCTTTTTTTCTATTGCCTTTGGAACCAGTTGGCATGTGTAGAATTTTGTGTGACAGGGCACGTTTAGTTTCGTTGGGCAGTTTCTGAGTACAGCTTCTTTCCAGCTTATATCTGCTCTGAAATTTTATATGTCCATCACCATTCACCGGAAAGATGGATTATATACCTTACAGAGTGTGCTTTTGATATGGGTGGCTGTATCCCCACCCAAATTTCATCTTGAATTGTAGCTCCCATAATTCCCTTGTGTTGTGGAAGGGACCTGATGGGAGATAATTGAATCATGCGGGTGGTTTCCCCCATACTGTTCTCGTGGTAGTGAATACGTCTCACGAGATCTGATGGTTTTATCAGGGGTTTTCCCTTTCGCTGGGCCCTCATTTCTCTCTCTGGTCTGCTGCCATGATTGTGAGGCCTCCCCAGCCATGTGGAACTGTGAGTCCATTAAACCTCTTTTTCTTTATAAATTACCCAGTCTCGGGTATGTCTTTATCAGCAGTGTGAAAATGGACTAATACAGCTTTCTATCCCTCCATATTGGCAAAGAGGGTTTTAAGGGAAATTGTGGTCATTTTTGGAAGGATCAAGAATTGTCAGTTTTTCTTTCCTGTATAAGTACTGCTTTTATATTATTCCTACCCCCACCAAGCTCCTGAACAGATGTTTCAATGGGCATTGTTGGCTATGCTTTTGTTTTGAAAAATTTGAAATATTATTGAAAGAGGAGATGGTAGAAAAACCCCATAATTGATTCTAATATATATTTAATTTGGCAGAACTTGAGAGAGACTTGCTGGGATAAGGCGGGACATTTCTTTGATCTCCCAGACTTCTTATCATGGAAGGCAACAGGTGTCACAGCACGGTATGTTAATTACAAGTTGGATTGTGTTTGCATTCTTCCATTCTCGGATGTCTGTGTATATATTGCTTTCTTAACTCTCTTTGACTGGATATACTGTTGGTACATCTGCATGTGATTTTGCATACTTGAAACATCTTGAATCTATCTTCCACCTCCACTGCACATGCCCAAACACTGTTGTTCCTATTAGCCCTGGAATGTGAGTATCCAAGGTGAAGACCATTCATTAAAATTGTTCACGTTTGAAAGAGATGCAAAAAATCCAGAGTGAAATGTGGGTTTTTCCAAAGGCACTTTTTACATGATGAATAAAAGGAAAAAATAAACACATACACACACACACACACACACACACACAGAGTCATGCGTTTCTTAAGGACAGTGATACATTCCGGGAAATGTGTTGTTAGGCGATTTCATTATTGTTGCAAACATCATAGAGTATGCTTTCACAAATCTAGATGGTGTATTCTACTGCACACCTAGGCTGTGTGGTATAGCCTATTGCTGCTTGACTACAAACCTGTAGAGCATGTTACTGTACTGAATACTGTAGGCCATTGTGCACAATGGTACTTATTTGTGTATCTAAACATAGAAAAGATATAATAAAAACACAATGTAAAAGATAAAAAATAGCATACTTACATAGGGCGCTTATAATGAATGAAACTTGCAGGACTAGAAGTTGCTCTGGGTGAGTCAGTGAGTGAGTGGTGATTGAATGCAGAGGCCTAGGATATTACTGTACACTTCTATAGACTTTATAAACACTGTACATGTAGGTTACACTAAATTTATTTTAAAAATTTGTTTAATAATTGTCCTTTGCTTACTGTGGCATTTTTTACTTTATAAACTTTTAAACTTTCTTACTCTTGTAATAACACTTATCTTAAAACAAAAACACATTATACAGCTGTACAAAAATACTTCCTTTATATTCTTATTCAATGAGCTTTTTTCTATTAACTTTCTTTTTCACTTTTTAAACTTTTTTGTTAAAAACTGAGATACAAACATACACATTATCCAAGGCTTACACAGGGTCAGGATCATCAAGATGTCACTAGGTGATAGGAATTTTTCAGCTCCATTAATATCTTTTGGGACCACTGTCATATATGCAGTCTGTTATTGACTGGAATGTCATTGTGTGATGTATAACTCATCTGTGTGTGTGTGTGTGTGTGTGTGTATGTGTATTTTGGCCTCTAATGTTAACTAGGAGATTCAAGGAAGCTGATTTAATTGGATGGATGTGTTATATACTTGTTTGCTTTTTATGTAAATGTACCTCAGTTATCCCATACTGTAGAAGTATATATGTTGAAGTCAACAACTATTTTTCGGTAAATTATGAATGTTAAAAATAGAGCATTTGCTACACAACAGAGACTTGTATAAAATATTCATTGAGTGTGAAATTGTGGCTGCTATAATTAACAGAGTGAGTGTATGTTTGGGGATATATAGACAGATTGGATATGAAATCTCTAAGTATGACAAGCCTCTTGTCATGATGACCTCAGATTTAAGGAGATGTATAAGGTCAGGGCAGGTCTTCTCATCTGAAAAAGATTTAGAATCTGGGTTGAACAAACCAGTGAGGAAGGAAATCATTTCCCAGAGGATAGATAAACCTCTAATAATAGGAGAGGCAGGTATTGTATCTTAAAATCAGCTTATTCAGAGAGGGGCCAAATCCTCCCTCTTTCCTTCTTGTTTAAACTCAAGGGAAGCCGGAAATAGCAGTACCATTTCTCCTATCTCATTTTTTTTTTTTTTTTGTAGTCAGTTGATAGGGTGTGATAATTCAGCAGCAGGGGCTTCTAGCAGGGAGATAGCAGAGAACGTTTCACAAGCATGTCATTCTTAATGTCAGCAACCCCGAACCTCCTTGCGATTAAACAATCATTAGCCAAAGGTCCCGGGGCAGAGAGATGCATGTGCTTGTGAAAATGGCCTCTGCAAACCTCAGGTACATGCCATCTCTGGCAGGAGATCCCTGGATGAGTGGTGTGAGCTTTACCCTGGAAGGTATAATTAGTCACCATTATAGTTATCACCAGTGGGGAGGGCAGTGTGTAGGTGAAGATATCATCTTGGGCATTCCTCTTTTGGTGTGACGTTAATTGTTCAAAGTTATTTCTGAGAGAATCTTTCTCTAGGATTTTTCCATCATTGTATATCCATGAAAGAAATGTTTTGATCCTTTTGGCCAAATGGTCTTGTTTGTTAGTCAAGCAGTGCTAGTTGTCATGTATATAGGCAATACCCCATTGGCCTGCAAACCCAGAGGACTCAAAGCTGGAACTAGAGATGGAGGAGAACCTGACTTTCCTTCTCTTTTTCTTTGATGTTGTACTCAGCACTTTGACTGCCTCCCTGATTCTTTCTGATGGCTCTAGGTATTCTGTGTCCCATTTCCTGGTTTCCAGTGCCATATTCAGGGACCAAGGAGAGGGCTTTTTGAAGCTAGCTGTGGCTCAGATAGAGTTAAGTGTGGTGGCATGCATACACACAGTGGACTCACAATATGACTTACCAGCTTTGATTTTACTACACTAGTTGTGTGACCTTGGGCAAATCTCTTCCCTTCTTTGAGTGTCACTCTTTTTGTCTATAGCATGGGGATTGTTATATCTATCTTGCAAACTTCTTGTGAGAATCCTGTTAAAGCAATTTTTCCAAATTAGTTGGATTATAGGAATTACTTGAATGATTTTTTCAAAACGCATATCCCCAGATCTTCTAGTTTTCAACCTAATGAATCAGAATCTCCATGGGAGATGTGAGAATTTGTTTGTTAACAAGTGCCCAGGTAGTATATGATCAGGTGCCTTTGGATAACACTGCCTAACAGAATATGCATGAAAGTAGGATGTGACTCTGAGTGAGAGATGGGAAGTGTTTTAAGGGCCTAATGAATTTTTTGAATTTAAAAGTTGTAAACAAAAAATACAATTCTAAGGCCCCCTGCCATCTGAATGGACCCCTTCTCTTGGCCAAAGGCATTCCAAAGTTAACCTGAAAAACCAGTTCAGGCCATGATGGGAAGGTGGGGGTCAGACATTCCTCCTTATACAGTCCTCCCTTTTAGAATTCAGGAAAAGCCAACTAACACTAACATCAAGACAGACCTTAAGTCTCATAAGAAATGTTTACAATCTATTCTCTCTGAAGCTTAAGTGGAGGCTTCATCTGCATAATAAAACCTTGGTCTCCACAACTCCTTATCCTAACCCAGACATTCTTTTCTATTGATAATAACTCTTTCAACCAATTGCCAATCAGAAAATTTTTAAATCTGCCTATGACCTGGAAGCCCCTGCTTTGAGTTGCCCATCCATCCAGATCAAATCAGTATTAACCTTACATGTATTGATTGATGTCTTGTGTCTCCCTAAAATGTATAGAAGCAAGCTATGCCCCGACCACCTTGGGCACTTGTCATCAGGACCTCTTGAGGCTGTGTCATGGGTGCATCCTTAACCTTGGGAAAATAAACTTTCTAGATTGATTGAGATCTGTCTCAGATACTTTTGGGTTCACAAAGTGGAGAGCGTCTTGTTAACTTATCAGAACATGCTTGGGGGCTTCTGGCCTTGCCTTTGACAATCTCAAACCTTGAGGAAGCAGAAAGTTTAATGCTCAGAAATGATTTATTGGCTGTCTGGTCATCCCTGCCATTTTTATTGGCTGTGACACTCATGACTCATTCTATTTTCATTAGTATAAGTTAATCACCCCTTCCCCCACTCACCCCATATTTGTGAGCACCTTCAGAGACCTCCCTTCCCATTTCCCTCTCTTCCAGAGAGCAAAGCCTGTGGACCTGGGGTACCAGGTTCCTCTTGCAAAGGTGGTTGCCCTTTCCCCTGGCCCACTTACAGCTTGCATCTATCTTTCTCTCTCCCATTTACTCAATATTTCTCCCTTCTGTATTTTTACTTGCATATTAAGGTGAAACAAGGAGCCTCTCTGAGCTTTCTTCATTATAGATGGAAATAATGACAACACCTGCTCCATGGGGTTATTGTAGAGAAAGCTTGTAACACAATGCTGAGAAAGCTTTTTAAAGGTGTTAGCGATTTCATTTAGTTCCCTTTCTCTATCAGTTTTGGCAATGAGTCTTTACATTAAGCATAGAGGAAAGAGGGAAGTCCTTGTGGTCAGACTGACCTGGTTTCAGTGTCTCCATCATGTGCTGTCTACAAGAACCTGGAGCAAATTATTTACCTTCCTAAGCCTTATTTCCTCATCCATAAGCCCTCTCAGGGCTATTAAAAGAGTTAGAGGTTCTCTGGGTAAAACGTGTAGCACATAGTATTTACACAATAACGGGTTCTTTTAATAAAAAATCCACATTGTCTGTTCCCTCTTCTAGAGTAAGGAAGATGAGGGTCTGAATTTGAATATGCCAATTCCAAAAAAAACTTTGGGTAATAGAACACCAGCCTGGCATCCTCCGGGCCAAGGAGAGGTTGAAATTTGGTGTTTATTTGGCTCTTACATGTGATTATTTTGGGAGGCTTTGGGGAAAATGAGTGCCAAAAAGGCTAGAGAGTCTTTTTAAAAAATATATTTTAGTAGAATTAAGACTAACAAGTGATTGAATTTCACATTGTCTAAAAGCTTTCAAACTTGTTTTTGGCAATGGCAATGTGTAAGAACACCTCTCCTTTCTCTCTTCCTTCTCCATTTTCCTCTCCTCTCTTTCAGGTTTTGTTTTTGTTTTTTTTCCCCATTCTCCCCTTTTATTGTTCTCATCCTCCGAAATATGGCAGCTACTTTTGTTTATCTGGGTCACTGAGAAAATCACCAATTGGCCCATGATTACTTTGTAATTCAGCTCCATTCTTTTTCTTATATTAATGAAAATAATTATTGCTATTTTTGTTAATAATAATAATGGTAATTATCATTTATTGAGCGCCTTTCCTTTATCTGTGCTAGGCATATTTAGCAAATGTTAGCTCTGTTAGTCCTCATGACCATCCTTACAGCAGGTGGTGTCATTACCGCTTTGCATTTCAAGAACTGAAGCAGAATGCTTTAGTTATTAGCCACATTCTTGCTATTAAGTGGGTTACTGTCTACAATTTTGATGACATGAGAAATGGGAAGTCATACATTTGAATAGTATAATTTTTTTGTAGCCTGAAAAATATATGTATAAATTCTCCCTCTAAAGAGATTTGAGGTGGCTAATAATAATAATATAAGAAAAAGTGGTACAAAATAGAAAAAAATCAGAATAGAGTGAAAATAATGTTAGGATAACTGAGCTGAAGCTAAGAACTTTAGAGAACCTTTAGAGAATTCATAATAAATTACTAATAAATTTGTTTCCAAGCTTCCTAGTGGCCAAAGCAAAGACAGAGCTTGATCAAGATTAACTGAGTAGAACAGATAAAAACTTTACTGCTGTTCAAGGGAAGTAGAACTTTTTCTAACATTGGGGGTCTGAGAGAAATTAATCCTAGATGATCAAGGGTAGACATATAAATTATTTAAAAGTATGTCCTATTAAATTTAGTTACAATTTTGAATAAAATTTTAATTTTAAAATAGTTTTAGGATTATAGAAAACTTGTGAAGACATTATAGAATTCCCATATGCTTGATATCCAGTTTCTCCCATTAATATCTATATCATTATGATACATTTGTCATAATTAGTGGACTGATATTGATATATTATCATTAATAAAATTCCATACTTTATTCCAATTTTTTTTTAGTTTTTACCTAATGGCCTTTTTACCATATTACATTTAGTCACGACTTCTCAGGCTCTTCTTGGCTGTGATAGTTTCTGAGTCTTTCTTTCTTTTTGATACCCTTGATAGTTTTGAAGTGTATTGGTCATGTATATTGTAGGATGTCCCTCCATTGAAATTTGTCTGATGTTTTTCTCATGGTGAGACTTGGGTAGTTTGTTTTTGGGAGGAAGACCACAGAGATAAAATACCTTTCTCATCATATCAAGCGTACACACTCTTAGCACAACTTATCACTATTGATGTTCAACTTGATCACCTGGCTGAGATACTGTTTGTCAGGTTTCTCCACTATAAAGTTATCTTCCACCCCCACCATATTGTACTTTTTGGAAGGAAGTCACTATGTGCAGCCCACACATAAGGAGTGGGGAGTAGTTGTGCTTCATTTTCTTGAGACTGTAGTATCTACATATATTACTTTGAATTATTCTTTATTTGTCTTGTCTCAGTTCACCATTTTTATGGCTTTGAACTAAAATAAATTGTTTACAAGGCTTCTTATGTACAAATAAGAGACACTCTGTAAGTTTGGTTTACAGGTTAAATGTGACAATTTCTGAGACATTTCTGTGGCATATGTGAAAACAGGGTTGAATTGCTATAATCTTAGGTTTATTTTTTCTTATACTTCTTTGTATTAAATTTACATATTCTACTTATTCATTTTACTTTTCCTTTCCCCTCCATTATAATGTACAATTCTGTGTGGGTTGTTAGTAAATATTCTACCTTTTCCTTTAAAGAGATGAATTTATGGCTTTTAGAAACTGAAGTCCCTTTAAAATAATTATTATGTTTCTGATTTGTGTGGTTCTCTGTGTTTTGGATTTATAAAGGATATTATTGTATTGTTATTCATCTTGTGGGTTTTTACTAATCTGTCAGGAGGTGATTATGTTGGGTTGTTGATCGTTTTCTAAATATAATTCATAGTATCTCAAATACAGTACCATTATTTAGACTCTTATTCTACTGATTTTTCTTTTGTTAATAAATTGGAAATATGCTTTGTATAACTTATTTTTTTACTTAATATGTTGTATTTTTCATATTAATATCTAAAAATATTTTTGACATCTGTATAGTTTTCTATCCTATATCAATATTAATTTTGTCAAGGGTTTGGGCTTGACGTGGGATCTTATTTTAATTTGTATTTTTGATTATTGAATGCGATTAATTTTTCTTATATTTATCAACCACTTATGTATGTCGTTGTCAGTTACTAATTATGAGAATTAGTATTACATATTTCAATGATATTTATGTCAATTGCTAATATTTGTATTGGAGTTCAGTGTTTTCTTTAATTTTGGTGAGAATTTTAAAAAAATGTTTTTGCAGTATAATTTCAGAAAAATTTAAACCTACAGAAAACTTGAGAGAAGGGCATATTGAACACCCTTATACCTTTTACCTACATTAATCAAATATTAACATTTTATTACTTTTGTGCTCTCTAGTGCACACCTTACCTACCTCTGACACATAGACATGTGATTATTTTGCTGAATCATTTGTAAATAAATTGCAGACCTCACAGTATTCTCCACCTGATCACCCAATAGTAACAACATTTTCCTTTATAACCACAACATCATTGTCACACTTAAGGCAATTAAAATTAATCCTCATATTCCCTTACAGGTATCCCTATTGTTAAGGATTCAGAGGGCCTCTCACTCTCTCTTGCCATTGGAGTTCTGACTGATAGAGACTACATTAAAAAATATTAGCTAAATGAGGAGTGAAAAGTTGTCTTATTATCTGAGAAAATACTCTTTAGCCTCTAGTGTATGGAACTTCTAATATACTAGACAGATAATACAGCTCAGAAGTGTGGTTAAACCCTGTCTGCATGTTAGGGCTATGTGTACATACATAGGAGTTGGGGCAAGAAAGAAGACCCGATTTGCCAACCCTATCTCAAGTCTAGCACCTTAGCAATATGAATCCAAACCTGCTTGCGTTTGATTACCACGTGGCAGTGCGAAGCCATGCTGGTCACACTTGGGCATAGGAAGTGAAAGTGTGAGCTCATTATTATCACCTTGTCTTTAACACAGTGACCCTTAAAATGTGGCTTAATGTATTCCAGTCTCTTAATGATTACATGAATTTCCCCTTCCCTCTTGGAGAAAATGGAGTAAGAGGATGGGGTGCAAAGTCAACCCTGTGTCCTCTGGTGCTTCTCTGAGTGGAGAGAGGAGGTCGGGTGGAAGTCTTATTCTCCCCAGAGAGTGGAGGCAGCAGCAGGAGAAGAAGGGAGAAACTTGCACATTAATACCTGCCTGTGACTACAGTCCACATCCCTTCCTTGGTACTTGGCCTCTTCATCTGCTGTCTCATTTGCATATCTAAGAGTTGATTTTTTTAGAAAACAGCTTCAGATATATATAGTATACATATTTACATATAATTCACATACTATACAATTCACTAATTTAAAGTATACTATTCAATGATTTTTGGAGATTACATTACTTATTTTTATTAATTTTAATAATACATATAGCATAAAATTTGCCATTTTAATTATTTTCAGGTATATAATTCAGTGTCGTGAATTACATTCCCCATGGTGTGCAGTCATTACCGCTATCTATTTCTAAAACTTACTTATCACCCCAGACAGAAACTGCTACCCATTAAATAATAACTCCCCATTTCCCCCTTTACCTATCCACTCTTTTTTTTGAGACAGGGTCTTGCTCTGTCACCCAGACTGGAGTGCAGTGGCATGATCTTGGCTCACTGCAGCCTCCGCCTCCAGGGTTCAAGCGATCTTCCACTGCAGCCTCCAGAGTAGCTGGGACTACAGGTGTGCGCCACCACGCCTGACTAATTTTTGTATTTTTAGTAGAGACAGGGTTTCACCATATTGGTCTTGAACTCCTGACCTCATGAACCGCCCATGGCTGAGTGAGCAGATAAAAACATTACTATTTTTATCCCTCCCTCTCCCCTCTTAACCTCTAATCTACTTTATGTCTGCTATGAATTTGCCTATTCCAGATACCCCATCTAAGTAGATTTATATAGTATTTATGCTTTTGCATCTGGCATATTTCACTTAACATAATGTTTTCAAGGTGTGTCTATGCTGGAGCATGTGTCAACTTTTCTTTTTTGTGACTGAAGAATTACATCCCATTGTGTGCATATTCTACATTTTGCTTGTCAATTCATCTGTTGATGGACCTGTTGGTGGACATTTGCATCATTTCTACCTTTTGACTATATTGTTAATGATGCTGTGGCGAACATTGGTATATAAGTATCTTTGGGTCTCTGCTTTTAGTTCTTTTCGTTGTATATCTAAGGAGTGAAATTGCGGTTTCCATAGGGTCATTCTAAGTTTAGCTTGGTGAGGAACCACCAGATGTTTCCACTATGGCTGCATCACTTTACATTCCCACCAGAAATATATGAAAGTTCTAATTCCTCCATATCCTCCCCAGCTCTTGTTTCCCTCTTCTTTAAAAAAATTAAACCCATTGTAGTAGATAGAAAGTAGTCTCTTATTGTGGTTTAAGAATTCATTTTTTAAAATACTATAAATCTGTGGAATGAAAGTAAAATTGATTGAATTTGTATCATCCTAGAAGTAACTTTTTTTGGCAAGGATTCCCCAGGGAATGTCATAACATTAAAAATTAAAGGTGTCTGAGAGTGAGAGGGAGAAGCACAGTTACCTCTGATATGCTTGATGCTAAAGCTCCTTGATTTGCATGGTTTTATGGTTGTGTTGAAGGATGATTTCTCAGAACAGTGGTATTTAAAGCAGCTCTTCTAAATTCTAGGAAGGATTCAGTCATCCTGTCTCACCAGTTTATTTTTTTAGCATATTTGATAGTGCTGAGAAATAACCAGTAAATATTAGATATTCTTTACTGTTATTTTTGAGAAAGAAGAGTGTTTTCACTCTCTACAGAAGAAATATCCTTATCTCTTCACTAATGATAGTAGAAATAATAGAAATTTCAAAATAACAGTTACTTAAATACATAAGAGCTCATTCTTTTCTGTAAATAAATATAGATATATGAAGTCTTGGGCTACTGTGATGTCCCCATAAAGTCATCAAAGACACTAGCTTTTTTGACATTTTTTAGCCCTGAGTTCTATTTTCAGGATCACTTCATGGTCCAAGATGGCGGTTGAAGTTTCCATTATCAAGTCCACAGTCCATGTAGCAGGAAGAAGGAAGTGGGAGTGGTGCATACAAAGGTTGTGCCTCACATTGGAGTAAGCCTTCTTTAAACAGCCTTCTTAGAAGACCTACGTCATACTTTGTGCTTGTATATTATTGACCAGCAGCTAGATTTATAATCAAACCGAGGTGAAAGGGAATCTGGGCAGTGTAGGCTTTTATCTGGGTGTCTTCCTATCCAAATATTGGGGTTTTCTTACTAAATAAAAAGGGAGAATTGATATGGGGTGGGTAAAAAGACAGTCAAAGTTGTAATTTCTCAGTAAATTACGTTGACTAGTATCACAGACACAAATTTATAGTCCAATGACAGTCACAGGGAGAAGGGGGGAAGGTGGTGATCATGAGGGAGGTGGTATATAATCTGAGCAATGTAACTCACAATTTTCATCATTCATTCATTCATTCATTCATTCGTTCACTTATTCCTTACATATATATTAGTAAAACATCTGTGAGGCATTCTCTCCCTAATCCAGTAATTGATAGGTACACATTTATTTGAATATTCAAAACCATATAAGAGCCAAATAATCCTTAGTTCAAAGTTTTGCTCTGCCACTTTTAAGATAAATCCAAACTCAGTTAAATAGCTTGTGGATGGGGTGAGGAAGAGGGACCATTTAGAAACCGAGTAAACCTGTGGTTTGATGACCTTTTTCTCCACCTCCTCCCTGGTTTGGGGATTTGATTTGGGCTCCCTGTGGAGAGTGTCACCAAATTAGGCGTCTCAGAGACATTGTGGGTGTGAAGAAATGGGTAGGTGCCCAGGAGACTTCAGGCCAGCCCAGCCTGAGTTCAGAGGCTTAAAGTCCAAGGAGGGCGAGAGAGGATGAAACATGCTGGGTCAGTGGAGCTGGAGGCAGTGGGGGAGTAGGAGGGAGTAGGAGGCGTTAACATCATGAGAAGCATGAGTTAAGGCACAGGTTCTCAGGGACTGTGCCCTGCACTTGTACTCACTTGCCACATCACTGACTGTCCCTCTCTCTGCTACACTGAGGCAAAGTCTGAGGAAGGTTGAGCTTGCTTCTTTCTGTTTTCATTAGTAAAGCAAATCTGGATAGAAAAGGGTGAGAAGCCCCATCTCTGTCCTTTGGGGGAAAGGGTAAAACTGTGTGACCTCGACGATTATGATGCGCACCCCACACTGAGAACCACTAGTCTGAATCTGTTCCATTTCTATAAAGCTTTTTCCCCAGTTCTCTGCTGTGTACATCTAGACATGGATTTTATGTGGCTGAAAGATGATCTCTAGCATGACTGTCATTTTCCAACTGAGCAGCAATATAGCTTTTCCTTTACTGAACAATTTTCTCTGAGACCTTGAATCACTTTTGGAATTTAATTTCATTTGCTCTTTCAACATGATAAAGTAGAACTCTCTCTGAATTTGATTCCTCACTTACAAATAAATATGATACTATATTCTCTGTTGAAAATGTTTTGGAACTGTGAAGATTAGCTAGAGAGTTAGATCTCATTTTTCAGGGAACAGAACTGAAACTCAGAAGGGTCTCATTCTGAGGGTGAAGTCAGTTTGTGGAATAAGAGTTAAATTTTAAGGGGTACTTTCCTGGATCATGCCTTGCTCAGGGGTCCTTTTCCTGACCGAAGAAGGCCTCCCTCAGGATACACTGGGCATTTCAGTCTTTGTGAACTCTTAAATTCATTTCTTACCCAGGGTGGCTAACTCTGTCAGTGGACTATTTTGTGAACTTCATACTTTTGGAATATGTTATACTTATGTGATTCTTGGTAGCCTGAAGAACCTTGGTAGAGGTTCAGATCAGTGAATCTGGTTAAAGGTATCAGTATTCAGTCTTGGAATTCATGGCACTAGAGCTCTGAAGGCTTGGCAGTTTTCAGGACCTACATCACAAGATACAGAAGTGGTGTGGCTTGGAGCTCGAAAGACTCGTGTCTGGTCCAACCAGGTAACTCGGGGGCCCCTGGCACCCATATCAGACTTTTCTTATCTGCAAAATGTGCTCCTTGGATTAGGTGATTCATTTAGTACTTCCCAGGCCCAAAGTTCTGAGTCTGTAAGATGTAGTGGGGTTGACCAACATCTCCTTTTGGATTTTCCTTTAAAACTCATTCCTTTAAAAGGAGATTGCTAAAGTCAAACCTTAGAATCTAACCCCTTGGGCTATAATTTAATGTTAAAATGCTGTACCCTTTCCTTTCCTCCTTTTTCTCCTTTACTACTTCTATTTTGTTTCTTTTTTGAAAATATACATTCTTTTAAAATTTTTCCTCATTTTTCTTTCTTCTTCTCCGTAAATTATCAAGGGCCTTTGAAGAGAATTCTTAAATGTTATTAAGAAATTGCAGTCGGGGCCGGGCGCGGTGGCTCAAGCCTGTAATCCCAGAACTTTGGGAGGCCGAGGCGGGTGGATCACGAGGTCAGGAGATCGAGACTATCCTGGCTAACATGGTGAAACCCCGTCTCTACTAAAAATACAAAAAACTAGCCGGGCGTGGTGGCGGGCGCCTGTAGTCTCAGCTACTTGGGAGGCTGAGGCGGGAGAAGGGCGTGAACCCGGGAGGCGGAGCTTGCAGTGAGCCGAGATCACGCCACTGCACTCCAGCCTGGGAGACACAGCAAGACTCCGTCTCAAAAAAAAAAAAAAAGAAATTGCAGTCGGGGAGCCCTTTGTTCCCAGATCATTTAGAAGATTGCTTTTCTTTTTGTTAAATACAAAAAATTGTCAACCTGTATTGTTAAAATGTGCCAAAAACTGCATTCACCAATACAAAATGTCAGCTCTCATTATTGCCCAGATATTATTCTTTTCAAAAGCGGAGCACTCTTGCCAGGCTTTCTAAACAATCTTCAGCTCATTCATCTTCCTGGTTTTGTTACATTTTGAACCATTCTGGGTCTATATAAGGTGGCAGCCTGTCTTTTAAAAATTAATGGGTTCCAAATGCCATTCAAACCTATTTCCGCCCTTAACCTCCTCCTCTCCACCCCAACCCTGCCTGTTAGGAGTCTTATGTTCTGTATAAATATTGAGCTGGAGATAGTTTCTAAAGAGGTGTTTGGACCTTTAATTAACATTGACAGCCCGTCTGCTTAGGATTTTGCTCTACTGTCTCCATGGAAAAGTCAGGTAGGTCAGTATGGGGGAGGAGGGACCTCTGCAGTGGATGTGTTCCTGGCGGCTGGCCCTAGAGACACTGCACTCTGAGCCAACCATGAAGTCATTTTGAATTTAAGGAGTCTTGCTAATCCAAGGCAATGTGTCTTAATTTGACAAAGTAAAGGCTGTCCGATAAGCAACCCTAACTATAAGTTCTGTGAAACGGGGGGTGTTTGTAAGTTTAGATTGTGCTAGAGAAATGTGGTGATGTGGAAGAACGGGCTCATTTTCTCCTGTTTACTCCCTTTCCCACCCCATCCCCCTCCTCTCTCCCTTCTCTCTTACTTACTTTGGCCCAAATCAGCCCTGCAGTCTGGCCTCTGCAGTGGCTTGATGTGAAATTTGAGAAACATATGTAGTTTTCTATTTCAGGAAAATGATCTCAGGGATTGAATGTGTTTTTTTGTTGGCTGTTAAGCTCTGATCTTGCCCAGTGTGGTTTTTTGATGATGGGAAAGAGGCTTCGAAGTGCTTTTTATCAGAATTTCATGTAATAAAACTTAAGGTTTGGTTTCTTTATTTTGGCCCCCAACCCCCTGCCAGGCTCAGGACACAATGTCATCTATTCTGTCAGAAGTGGGAAGAAGTACACATTGTTCATATTACAATCACTTCTTTGCTGCTTGCACACACATATATAAGAATGGTCGCTGTGTCTGTCCTTCACAAAAGCTATTTTAAATGTAGTTCAGTGGAGGACCAAAGGTCTGCGTAGTGTCTCTTACAAAGGAAAAGGGATCCGTTGGGGGAAAAGTCTGCCTTTGTTTTGCCTTGGAAGGGCCAGTATTTTTCTTTGTTCTAGAGGTGAGTGCCAAGAATGGGTCTAGTGCCCTATCAAGCAAACTTCATTAATCCAGCCCTGCAAAGGGTACACTGATCAGCTCCACTGCCACCTGTCAAGAGGAGGGCTGGGAGAGTTAGGCAAGTGGGCCAGGGCAAGGCTGGTATAGGGAGTGGCTGAGAGTTGGGAGACTGGAGATGGACTCATGGTGGACTTTTCTGTTAGCTTCCTTGTGAGCTGCATGCCTGTTGCCTCTGAAGGTCCACATCAGAGTAAGGTATGGCTCCAGCCCTCAAGGAGCATCTCGGGTAGTGGTGGAAAAAGGTTCCATGAGCTGTGAGTGTCTGTTACACGTGAGCCTCTTGAAGACAGTAGCATGTCTCTTCATCATTTTTGTCTCCAGGGAATACTTGCTCAATTAATAAGAGAATGATGTGCTATGATGGAGGTCTCCACAGGATATGCAAGGATGCAGAGAAAGTATCTACCTACCCCAGACTTGGGATGGGGTGAGAGGAAAGAAGGAGAAAGCACAGGAAAGGCATATCCAGAAGGAAGAGAGCTCATATTTCTGGGCATTATGCATGTTGTCCTATTTGATCCTTACAGTGTTTCCTTTTTACAGAGGAGTAGACTGAGACCCACAGAGGTCAAAGAACGCATTCAAGTTCACACAGTTACTGAGGAGCTGAGAGGCTGGATCTGGACCTAGGTGTGCATGACTCCAAGGTCACTTGCTGTGGCCCATGTTTTTAGCAGAGGAGAAAGGATGAAAACCCTAGTTCTTCTCACACTACACTCATCTCTGCCCCCTTTTTTTCCCCACAGTGAACTGACCAGTTTCCTTTAACTTTAACATCTGGTCTTTATCAAAATGTTTTGGAAAAGTTTGAGAGATTGTCAGGCAAGGGAGAGGCAGAGATGGGCATCTCATGAAGTGAATGCAGCAGCGTCTAGGCTTCAGGGCCCTTCACTTGCACAGGGAGTTGTAGAATGTTCCAGGTGGGGAGGGGTTGCAATCAGAAAGCATTTCTGTATAAACATTTCTGATCTCAGATAAAAGGGACCTACATCCTCAAAGCTCAAGGTATTTGTTTTTAAACTTTTTTCTTACTGTAAATAAATATTCACTCTTGTACTTAATCTCATATTCATAATCGTATTCCTTTTCTTAAAGAGGCTTTACATAACAGCTTCAGGCCCTACAGAATCTGAGAGCATCCTTCATGAAGGAAGGATAGGAGACTCGAGGGTGAGCGGTTGAACTTTGGCTTTGGTGTAAAATGCCTACCCTGGGACTTATTGTATAACCTTGAGCAAGTTACATACCATTTCTGCACTTCATTGTCTTATTTATATTTCATGGGCTTGTTGCGGGATTGAATGAGTTCATGTGTATAAAGCTTATAGTACAACCTGCTAAGGACTCAACATTAGCTCTTCCTGCTGCTGTTTTTATTATTTGTTACTGGCATATAAGATCCAGGCAAATGGAGCTAAATACCATTGTCTACCATTAAAACATTCACCCTCTGGAGGGCATAGTGCAAGGGTAACTTTAGATTTGCATTGAAAAACCCATGGACTATCACTTTACATATTTATTTCCTTACCATCTTCAACCCCTATCCAGACAGCTCCAAATGCATATTATTGAGAAAACTGATGATATTTTCGCAGCATTGAGACTAAGCTTATCTCCTGCTGGTCCTTATCACTCAGCAACCTTTCAGCCACATCAGACATTTCCCCAATCTCTGGGCAAGCCAGGCCTTTTCATGTCTTCTTGACTTTGCACATACCGTTTCCTCCCTGCAGAGTATCATTCACCCTTTTTTCTGCTTGGCAACTGCTATTCACCCTTCGACACCCAACTTAAATGTGATATTATTTGTGAAGCTGTTCAGACTCCTTTGGGCAGTTACACACTCCTGTTTCATTTTTCCTGTAGTTCTTCAAGAACTTCTCTCATTGCACTGTAATTATTTCTTGACATACATTTTTCTTCTAACAGTCTAGGAAGTCTTTGGATGAAGATGCTACAGTCTATTCACCTTTATATCCCTGGTGCAGAGTGCATGACACGTGTTAGGTGTTGAGAAATCTGAGAAATTGACTGGAAAGGGTTATTTTTTTATACCGTTATATTTTAAAAGTCACAATAGTTTGTTGCAGAAAAGTTATATTTTTCCCTTGGTATACATTCTAATTTAAAAGGTGTTTTTAATGCCTGATTGATCTTCAATCTGTAAGGACTCTGTAGCAGTTTCTTTGTTTCCCTGCATTCAGCCTTCTGATTTAAGCAGATAATGCTTGGAAACACCTGTTTAAGTTGTATCTTCTTTGCTAGTTGTAACTTCATGAGTGCAGGGACCATATAGTTCTGTTAGCGGCTCTATCCCCAAGTCCTAATACAGCAGTTGGCAGTTCTAGAGGTAGAAGAAATAATAATAATAATAATAGTGCTTGTATTTTATACTTAACAGAGCACTTAACATGTGCTGGCCACTATTGTGAGTATTTTAGATATATATTAACCCCCTCAGTCCTCCCAATATCCTTATGTTATATCTATTATAATTATCATTTATTTTCTACAGATAAAGAGACAGTCTCAAAGAGGCTAAGGAACTTGCCCGTGGTCACACAATGGTTGGCAGAGTTGGGATTTTAACCTGGGCAGTCTGGCTCCAGAATTCAGGCTGTTTACCATAATGGTTCACTACCTCTGATTAGTACTAATTAGCTTAGTACTTGTTTGTTAACTAATTATTAAAGGAATCCAGCAGAGACCTATTTCTCTAATGTAAAGAGTTCACTTATTAGGCCAATAATCTCCCTAAGCCGGTTGTTCTGGAAGTATGGCCTTCAGATGAGCAGCATGAGCAGCATCACTTGGAAATACATTGGAAATGCAAATCCTGTGGCCTCCCTCTCACCCTACTGAATCTGAAACTCTTGGGAGTGGTACCAAATTATTTGTGCTTTAAAAAACCCTCCAGAAGAATCTGATGGACGCTAAAGTTTGAGAACCACTGACCAAGAATCAGCCATTTTCTCTGAAATTTTACCCCCAATTTTTGCTTTTCTTAAGAAGTGATAATTTTGGGTCTCACTTTTGCAGACCCCTGATTTTTCTGACATTAATGTGGGGACTAAGCTCTAGCCTCAGTGAATGTTTTTGCCAAGATTTCTGAGAAATTTTGAAGGTTTCAGGTGTGTCTGTAGCTTGGCAGTGTTTCTTTTGATTTTTTTTTTCCCCCTGATAGCTTTTAGGATCAGGAAATTTAAAAAATAGAGTACCTCCTCCATTCAGCCCTGCTGTCTCAGACTCCCCTAACTGATGAATGAAGAAGGAGCCCAAAGATGCAGGGGTAGCAGAAAGGGGAGGTAGCAGAATCAGTGAGTGGGGAATCAAAGTTTGATGTTATCACACTTCCTAGAAATGGCCTCAGGTCCTTTGGACTATTGGTTTACAAATGGTAGAAAAAAAGGACACTGGACTTCAAACTGGACTTGGAATCCCAGTTCAGTCTCTCTACCTATGTGATTCTAGGAAAGTAATTTTTCTGAGCAACAGTTCCCTCATCTTTAAAATGGGGATAATATTACTAACATTTTAATGATGTGAGAATTTATGGAGGTGCATGATGAGCACTCAATTCATGCTAGTTATATCTGTACTGAAGGAAGCTGTAAGAGAGAGAGTTAGTCACTAGCATATTTACCAGTGAGTGTTCTTAAGAAATGGATTATAGATTTTGCAGAGCAACAAGGAATCCACAGTACTCCAGAATGGCTGGTATTCCAAGGATCGAAATTCTGAGAGGTTCAGTTGTAGGGAAAACTAGGCACCAGTTTGAATGCATTGTCTTCAATCTGCTTTTTTTTTAATAAAAGGTATCTAAAAGTGATTTAACAATGTCAGGATTTAGACTTAAGTTTTTTTTTTCTGTTAAAGAGGCCATTGCTGAAAGTCAAGACCCAAGGACTGTACAAATATTGATGCAACTGTCAGAGATACATGGTATTTGACCTTCTATTAATAAAGACAAATTATTGCATTTCTGTGATATTTGAGTCTGCAGGAACTTCCCTTAATTCCACTTGTATTCCATTCCACGGCTACCAGCACTGCTGGGACAAGGGACGTGGCATTGTGTTTCTGATTTACGAGGTGGAATATTAGTCTGATTTACTAAACTGAAAGTCAGTGCAGGTTCAGATAACAAACAACACAGTGAAACTTCCTGAATGACAGCCACAGAAACAACTCATGTATTTGGTGGTATCACAATAAGTTTGGCTAGATTTATCCACAGACTAGAATACAAACCATGGAGGAAAGAAAGCAGATAAGCACAAGTAAACAGAGGGCAAGGCAGATACTAGTGGACTATACTGGTCGTAGGAGGACTTTGTGGAAGGTTTTCTTGCGGACATCTGCAGGGCTTAGGCGGTGAAGTGTTCGTTATGACTATTTGCCAGCACCATCTCACTTTACAGGTGGGTGGTTCCTTTTCACCAAGATTTTAATGGCGGGTTGTGCCCCATAAAAGGGCAGGGCAGTATACCCTGTATTAGTTTAAAAAAGGTCCCAGCCTACACAGGGCAGCATTTTTATTTTTTACCCTTGCCTTTGCTCATTCACAGAGAGTACTTCGGAATCAGCTCATCTAAGCTTCAGACTTCAAAGGGAGCTCATTCCTATTTGACAATAGTCGTATCCATTTTGCCAATCTTTGACCTTTGAAATGACATATTCTCAGTCAGGTCTGACCTGTCAACTGTCTGTAAAAACCCATCCAGATCAAGAACTTGCTATTTTCAAGAGCACATCTAAAGAATGGGGGCCCTTCTAATTTTGTTTCTCCAGGACTTGTTTTGGGAGAAGCCAGCTGCTGCTTCTGGTCTTAATGAGATGGGATTGTAGATGGGTTGAGTCTATGAGGCCTCAACTTACATGATGACCTTGTGTCCTTTTATTATAGGTTGCACATGTTTTAGCCACTCATGGCAGCATTTTTCTCCAGCTACAGTCAATTTTGTCTAATTGTTGATCATTTTACTGGAAAAGGTTTTTTTTTTTTTTTTTTTTTTTTTTTTTTTTTTTTTGAGACAGGGTTTCACTCTTTTCACTTAGGCTGGAGTGCAGTGGCACAATCTCAGTGCACTGCCACCTCCACCTCCCAGGCTCAAGCGATTCTCCTGCCTCAGTCTCCTGAGTAGCTGGGACTACAGGTGCATGCCACCATGTCTGGCTAATTTTTGTATTTTTAGTAGAGATGGTGTTTCACCATATTGGCCAGGCTGGTCTTGAACTCTTAATCTTAAATGATCCACTCACCTCGGCCTTCCAAACTTTTGGTATTACAGGCATGAGCCACCATGCCTGGGTTGTAAAAGTATTTTTAAAAAGTGTTTACAGCCGGGCGCGGTGGCTCACGCCTGTAATCCCAGCGCTTTGGGAGGCCGAGGCGGGCGGATCACAAGGTCAGGAGATCGAGACCACGGTGAAACCCCGTCTCTACTAAAAATACAAAAAATTAGCTGGGCGCGGTTGTGGGCGCCTGTAGTCCCAGCTACTCGGGAGGCTGAGGCAGGAGAATGGCGTGAACCCGGGAGGCGGAGCTTGCAGTGAGCCGAGATCGCGCCACTGCACTCCAGCCTGGGCGACAGAGCGAGACTCCGTCTCAAAAAAAAAAAAAAAAAAAAAAAGTGTTTACAGAGGCCATTTGCTATGGGAAAATGGGATATGTTGACCTCCCTGCTTACATCCATTTGTGGGCTTTTGGTTGTGAGCATCAGTTCATATGCAGTTTTTGGGACCACTCTTGGGTATAGTTTAAATAATTCAGATGTCAAAATTTTTCAGAATGAAAAAGAAAATCTAGAGAGAAGTCCAATTTAATTATACTAGAACCTGATTTGCTGATTAAATTGTAAAATTCCTAATTATGACTTGGTCATGTCTTTGCAAAATAGGAATAATAATATTAACTTCTATTTATATAGTGCCTGTCTTCTCAAAGAACTCAAAGCAGTGTCCTTTTCTGTATCCCTGCTATTCCCAAAACATGTTTGTGGTGATGTATGTGGCTTCAAAATGTGGATGTATCATTATGAAAGATAAATGCATGTGGTGATGGTATTTATTAGAATCATATGTTATTGGAAGTACCTAACATTGGGTGTAAAGGAAGCTTGGTCAAGCTTCCAATAGAGATTTACAGTTGCGCCTCTTTGTATCTCAGTTTCTTCATCTATATAGTGGGGATAATAGTTCGTATTTTATAGAGTTATTGTGATGATTGATTGTGTTAATACATGTAAAGCATTGACACAGTAATGCTGGGATAGTCCTCAATAAATGCTATTGTTTGCATCGGTTTTACAATCAGTCTAATAAATATGAGTTTAAACCCCCCTTTGTCCCTGGCTTGTTGTGTCATCTTGGGCAATAACAGTAACAATCAACACAGATGCTCTTTATTGAATAATAGCTTATATGTCAGGCATTATATTAGGCCCAGGATATAATTATTTATCACTTATTCCTTTAACTTTCTTAAATAGGTATGATTATACTCATTTTATAGATGAGTTAGGTAAGGTTTAGAGAAGTTAAGAAACTTTCCCATAGTAACAGAGTTAGATTACTGGCAAAGTGGATTCTCTGAATTCTTGTTTTTGTACCTACTTAGGTTCCCCTGAACCACAGTTTTATCATTTATAATAGGGATGACAATAGCTCTTTGTAAGGATTAAATATTGTACATAAAGTACCTAGCACTTACTGTGCATTCTTGACATGATATACAATGATATTATTATCCTCTCCAATTAGAACTTTCTATATAATAGAATTTTTTTCTTTGTGTTCCTTATGCCATGCATATATCTTTAGAGATTAAAAGACAGTTCTTAAGAATGGATTCTTGCATTTCTAAGAACTTCAGAATCACACTTGTGATCTGGTGCAGTGTATATACACTCAGATACTGATGTGTGTATGTGTACTTTCCATTCTGTTGAGTCTAGAAGTGTATAGATGCTCAATCTGTTTGCTTTGTAAGGAACATAAAAAATGTTCAAAATCGTGGATGGACTTGAACATGAAAACGCCTTGGCCTCAGAGTTTTGCTTTTCTGTTTGTTCTCAAAGTTGTTGAGGAAACTGACTTAGTTAAAGCTAAGTGTTTAGAAACCAAGTGTGTTTTGGATGGTAAGGTGGAGTCAGCATTTTATATATATTAATACATTGTTGATACCAGAAACAGCAACAATCCCTTAGACTGGTGTGTGCAGATGTAATAAATTTCATGATGTTTCAGCCTATATTTTCTGCCTTAATAAGTGAGAGCACTGCAGAATTGGGCTGCAGGCCACTGTCGCATTTCTCCTTTTGTGGTCAGATCTTCCATGTGAATGATAAACACCCACTCCTTTCATTTATTCACCCATTCACTCTTTAACCTCCTGCAATATAAGCTGCATGCTTACCTCCTACCTTAAAGAACACCAGTGATTTCTTATTGTGACTTATGTCATAAATATATATTCTAGACATGACTTCTCACCTGAATATCAGTGCCCCATCCTTCATAGCCTCAAAGCTTTAAGGAAATATCCTCTTATGGCATACTTTAAAATCTGTAATTTTAAAGTAAGCACAAAGTATGTTTTGAAAGCTTCATTTTTTTCTCTAAGAATTCTGTTTTTTTTTTTTTAAATTCTATATTTTTTGTTAAGTTTATATCAGGATGATTTCTCATAGTGTTCTTGTAACATAATTTTGGAGTTTTCCTTGTGCAATGTGGAAATAGTGAGGTTGACATTCTGCTTTTAACTCATCTTTATAAACTATGAGGAATTCCCAAATAGAATGTTTTCTTGAAAGACTCTTGACATAAGTAGAACTAAATCAAATATGTTATATAATTATTTTTATTTTTTGAGACAGAATCTTGCTCTGTCACCCAGGCTCAAGTGCAGTGGCGTGATCATGGCTTACTGCAGCCTTGAACTCCTAGGCTCAAGCAATCTGCCTGCCTCAGCCTCCCAGAGTGCTTGGGACTAAAGGCATGAGCCACCAGGCTTGGCCTCTGTAATTCTTAATTATTATTTTATATATATTATGAGTATGAGAACTAAGCAGTTCCATAAAGATGAGAATTATCATATCTCATTTTAGTAGTATTTTGCTTTGTATTATTTGACATTTTATAAAAATTCATAGTCTCAAAAAATATACAGTGTTCTTCCTCAAGTAGCTAATATTCTCTTTCTTAGTGTTTGGTTTAACTATTAATCTTATCCTGTTAAATTATTTTACATTTCTTAATAATTGGCACATAATAACAGTTTTTAATGTCAGCCTTAATAACATTTTTCTTCCATAATATTCAACTAAGGGCTACATCTTCAATATATAAAGCCCATAAATAGGTTTTTTCACCCTAGGTTAGATCTAAATTGCTTACCTGTATTTGGAAGTGAGTATTATGTTATTAACAATAAATTCCAAACTGCTTTGTATTACTGACATTGTAACAATGTCTTGATATGATGGAGACCCTTGCTATCACATTGTCATTGATCATGCACCTTGGTCATGCCCATGTTGAAACAGGCAATGCCAAAGACAGGCCAAAGACGAAATTGGTAGTGATTTTGGTGAACGCTGTTGCCATGTTAAACTTGAGTATATTTCTTGTTGAACCCCATTTTAGAGATTTGGAAAATGTTGAGAGGCAGAGATATTAAGTAACCCTGCCCAGAGTCGAATGGTTAATAAGTCCTTGCCAGGATTTAAGTGATACAACTCATGCTTTTAACTACTACAGTCTTGTAAGCCACTCAACAAGTATTTGCCAATTAACCTAATAAATTCCCTCAAGGAATTGATTCTAGCAATGGAGATAAATAATCAAGTCATAAATCATGACTCAGTGTGAAAAGTCTTGTGACTAAGGAATAAACAGTACAGTAAAGGAAATGTGAGGAGCAGTGAATTGTGGTAGGATTATGGAGAGGAGGAGGAAGGAATGGGGGAGAGTGGAGCCTCAGAGAGGGGCACCAAGACTGGGACCCAGGCCTTTCTTCCAAGGTACCACAGCATTCTGTTTGCCCTTGTCAGGGGCATACTCTTCAGTGTTTTGATTTATTTACTTGTCCTTACCTCCCACTAGGCTATAAGCTTTCTAATAGTAGAGGTAAATCGTGTTTCTTTATCACTTAGTGCAGGAAGTGGTAGCTAATGTGTGGGGGTGAGTACGGTGGACAGGTGAAGTCAGGACGTGATGGACAAAAGCGTGAACATGAAAGAAGGTGTGAACATTCATTGCCTCTTTAGGAAATGGTTGATAGTGTGGAGTGGACAGAGCATGGACATGTAGCTTGGGGTATTGTGAAGGGATGGGTCAGCCATGTATACTTATCTGCCATGGTAAAAAGTGATATTAGATTCCTGAGTGCATGCCATTCCCTAGTGCATCTTCACGTCTTTAAGGAAAAAGATGTAGGACCAAGAGCTGGCTACACCACAGGAGTTAAAAAGATCTATTTACATATTTGACCTCTGCTAATTATCAGCTGTGTGATAGTAGGCATGTCATCTGGCATCATCTTGCCTGTTGCATAGTAGACATTTGGTAAAGATTTGTTGAATGGATTAATTAATATAATTATGTGTTTTTGCAGGCTCTGAAGAATTTGAGATACAACTATGTAAAAGAGTTACTATGTATTGGTACATATTGCTTAGTACTTGGAATAAGTTTGGTAATTATTCGCTAAGCAGGAAACAAGGCTTAGGGATTTCTGGGCATTAGGGACACTGAGCCTTGAGACAGGGTAGCAGCTCTGTGGTTCAGAGTGACTGGTCCACCAGGAACAGAAACAACCTGGTATTGGGAGGTGAGGGAGTGACATTCCTTGGGAGGATTATTTGGTAAAAAGAAGTAAGATTCATAGGGGCATAGGGTCATGGAAAAGGCTTCATTCTTAGTAGAGCTCTGGAGTACACATCAAGTCTGGGTGAAGATGCTTATTTCCCCGAGAGGGCAAGCATCAGGAAAACCTGGGTGTGAGGGCCCTGGGCTCCTGAGGCCCTGGACTCATTGCTAGGATACAGATCGCACTGTCAAGCCCAGACTGTCACATGTGATTCTAAGCCAATTGTTTTGTTGCTCGCCATGGTCTGGATGGAGTCCCTCTTAAAGGTTGTCGAGTTGTGGAAGAAAGGGACACATTTTGATAGTCAAAGAGTAAAACAAGCTATGAAGCTATGAGTTACCAGTGTGCTGGATGCTTCTGAAAGAGTTTGACAAGTGCTCTTTGAGTTTTTAAATTAAATTACTTTTTAATTTTTCCCTTCCTCTCTATAAATCATACCAGAGAAGGTAACATTTTTCTCTATACTGACTTTGACAAGCCTAGACCTTGCTCTGTCTATGTCCAGTGTACAAATGTAGAGAACCCATTCATTTCTTTACTCCTCACATATTTAGTAAAGTCTGGCTGTGTGCCCTGCGTTTAGGGGACACCGAGCAGAAAGCAGGCTCCTCCAGATGATCACATTGCAATATAATTAGCACCATAACAAAAGTCTGGCAGATTCTAGTCTGAAGTAGCAAAAGGAAGAGCAATCAGGTCTATCCAGGGAATGAGGAAAGACCTCACAAGATAGGAAGTGACTGAACTAGGACTTGAAGGATGAGCAAGAATCTGCCAGGTGGATATGGGGGCCACCTGGCAAAAAGACAGCCTATGGGAAAGCAGAGGCATGAAGTCCTTGGTGCATCCACAAAGCGTTAGGCACAAGTCTAGCCAGATCACAGGTCATGTGTTGGTGAGCATTTAGAGAAAAGAACACAAAGTCCTCACATGCTTTACTCAGGCTTTGGGCTTAAGGAGTGTTTCTGGTGTGGGCTCTGGAGCCAGACTCCATAGCTGTAAGCCCTGGCCTCTCTACTTCACACCTCTGTGATCTCGGACAAGTACCTCAACTTTCTGTTTTTCAGTTTCCTCATCTCAGATGATAGTAGGACATGCCTCGCAGGGTGGTTGTGAGAACTTGAATAACAATATAAAGCACTTCAAACAGTGTCTGGCACATCAGTTGTTATTAATAATTATATAAGATAAAATTATATAATTAATAATGATGATGTTTAATTTGTAACCTGTAGTCAAAAAGTAAAACCAAATACAACTTGCAAGGGAACTGGATGCTTCTGGAAGAGTTTGATAAGTGTTGTTTGAGTTTATAAAGTAAATTACCTTTTTTACTTTCCAGGTAAAAAAATATACCTTTGGGAGGGGAACAACACACACTGGAACCTGTCGGGGGCTGGGGCCACGGGAGGGAGAGCATCAAGATAAATAGATAATGCATGGGGGGCTTAATACCTCGGTGATGGGTTGATAGATGCAGGAATCCACTATGCACACGTTTTCCTGTGTAACACACCTGCACGGCATGCACATGTATCCCAGAACTTAAGAAAAAAATATATACATTTTTTCTTTCCAGGACAGTGTCAGTCCTTAAGAGGCTAGCTCAAAGACTAGAGGAAAAATAGACTACTAAATAAATCAAAATTATTTAGTAGGGTATAGAGGTATCCATAAAGTACTGGGGGTCACTAACTATTAATGCAGACAGAGCACAGATAGTTGTTGAGCGTAGAACAGCCCAGTCAGGATGATGCCTCAGAAAGGCAGCAGCTGGCCTCCCGGAGTGGAGCATGGACTGCAACAGGGGGCTGAGACTGGAGGGGGAGAAGTTTTGAACTAATTCAAGGGATGTTGGAGGGCTAAACCAGTGGAGCAGAAGAGACAGATCTGGAAGCTTCTGGTAAGGTAGACTTGACTGAGTTTGGTGAGAAGTTAGATGAGGAGAGTGAGAACCCTCTTCATTTAGCATCTGGGTGTCTTCTAGATAGATGCTGCTGACCCACACGAATGTCCTTGTATCGGGGTACCGAGGTGGTGTTCAGGACAGATCTTCTCCACGTACTGCTGCTGAGCTCACATCCACGCTGTGCATGCTGGGCTGAGTTCTCTTCTTCATGCTGTTTTCAGCTGACTTAAATGCAACACGTGATGATGAACATATTTACATAATGTATGCCTGGTGAAATCACGAAAAGATTGGAATTTCCCATTTTAATTCCATTTTAAAGATGCTAGTTAAGCAAAAGGATATAATTCATTTTTCAAACTGCTGAAATGTTATTTGGCCTCTTGAATCAAAGGCATTCCGCAAGTGTTTTCTTTATTACATGCCTTAAACTTTAATTAGAATTTAATTATAAGATCCTGAAGGCATGAACAAGAGGAACAGATGGGATAGTAAAAGCAGCTTAGTGAAGGAGGATTAAAGATTAAAAGTTGCTCATTAATGGCATAAGAAGTGAACAGAGAGCTAAATTACTATGCTTTTGTGCTATCCTGATGCTTTTTCAATTCTGTAACTTATTCCTGGTTGCAGGTTTTTCAATTCTGCATCTTATTCCTGGTTGGAAGCTGAAGAATCTCACAAATTAGATTTTTAATTTTTTGAGTTACTAGAGTAGATTTGTACGTAGAAAACAGGCAAAACCTGACAAAAAGGTGTTTTATGGCTTCTAGCACCTTGTACAATAATTTCTGCATTGTAGAGGCTTAATGGTATTTACTGAATTGGACTGAAAGAAATTTACATCTTCTCACTAGTAAACATCTAATGAGCATAAAATAAGATTTTTTTTAGAGATGGATGGGGAAGGTGTGAGTCTATAAGTCCAGGCTAACCTGTCCCATGGGAATGTTAGATACCTACTCAGGAAGGTAACTTATATGACCCTCCCACCTTTAGCCTACCCCTCAGTCGACCTTAGTTGTTTGCCCCACTTAGTTGGCTAGAGGGGTGGTAGAAATTTGGAGTGGGAAACACTTTGAGACTGCTCCTTATGTCTCAGAGTGAGGATGACCAGCTCTGCTCTCTGGTGCTGTATTAGGATGATCTCCTGATAGGCTAAATGATTCTACTTAATGCTTTTCCCCTAACTTTTTTTTCTTTTTGAAATCTGGTATTTAGAATCCTCTTCCCCACTTAATTGTAAGCTCAATGAAGAAAAACTAGAGAACAGTAAGATAGAAAAGAAGACAAATACGTAGTGAAATAAAAAGCGTTCTATCTCCTATTTTCCAGGAACAAATGTTTTTTAAAAAGCTTTTGATAGACAATTGATTCTCATTATTTGCAGATTCTTTGTTTGCAAATTTGCCTGCTCACTAAATCTTATTTGTAACCCTCAAATCAATACTTGTGGCATATTCACAGTCATTTGCAGAAATGCACAGAGAGGAGGATAATTTCCGAGTCTCTCGTCATGCGTGTTCCCAGCCGATGGCAAATAACACAACACCTTGCCTTCTTGTTTCAGCTCTCATAGTGTAAACAAGTGTCCTTTTTGATGTCTACTAGTGCCATGTTTTTCTCATTTTTGTGCTTTTTGTTGGCGATTTCATCATTTAAAATGCACCCCAGCATTGTGCCAAAGTGCTATATAGTGTTCCTAAGTGCAAGAAAGCTGCAATGTGGCTTACAGAGAAAATAATGTGTGTTAGATAAGCTTCATTCAGGCAGGAGTTAAGTGCTGTTGGCTGTAAGTTCAGTGTTATTGACTCAACAATATATATTAAATGAGTTGTTTTTAAGCAAGAATATACATGAAACAGGTTTGTGTATTGATGAGTCAGCAAAAATATAACTGGAGGCTCAGAGGAACCTAGCCCTGTATTTCTTCTAGGAGCAATGGCTCAGTATTCTCTAATTTAGAGTTTCTGGAGAGTTTCCAAAAATAATAAGGGTCAGCCACGTGTCTTTCTCCTTTTCTCCTTGCTCTTTCTTGATCTTTCTATCTCTTGTTACCTCAGTCTGTGTGTATATGATATGCTTATATTTCCTTAAATTATATATGCATATATTTAGCAATTATGATATCACATGATACACAATTCTGCGAACTGTCTTTTAACTTATCCATTGTGTTGGCCTTTGGGCTGTTTGCACTGAGATCCATTTGTCACCCTTGCCCTGCTGTGCAAGGGTGCTGTGTTACAGGGAGTTGACCTGTGCCCCCTGACAATTTGCCATCAGTGGGAGATGGCAAGGCAGGAGAAACAGAAGCTGGGGTATTTGTCCCTCCCGCTCTCTGCCTTAGGCAACATCTCTGGCAGCAGCTCCTCTACAGCTATCCCACCTGCAGGTTGAGTCCTCCATGGCTCCATCATCGGCTGGTTGGTCCTGGGTCTCGAGCTTTAGCCCTGCCTTCTTCCTTTGTCCTTTTAGCTGGTGGGTGGAAGAAGCTTCCTGCTGATGCTGATCTCTGAGTTTCTTCCCTGCCCACTGGGTAGAGCACCAGATTTAAAAGCCAAGGCAAGACAAAAAATGAGAGAATGGTAGCAAAGATCCAACACTTTACAAGACAGCCTGAGAAAAGGGAGGAGGGGGTGGTTCGACACAAGGGCCTACACATTGAGTGTGTGATGTTGCAGCTCTGCAGGCACAGATTAAGCAGCTGAGATGCCATCAATGCTTGGAAAGCAGCCGGTGCCTCTTGTCCTGAGCTTATTTGTCTGGAATATGATTCCCTTGAACCTGACTAGCTCATCCACTGGGAGAGAGAAAAAAAAATATTCTGATAATTATCCTGACCAGGCTCTAACAGGGCCTCCTTCTGTAGAATATAATTTTTTCTGGCCTCTTTCCATTCACTTCTTCACATTAGGACCCTTTTCCCCCAGAGTGTGAGATTCCCTGAGGGCTCTAAAAACTGAAATGCTATACAGCATTTTGAGCCCCCTGTGTTAGCACAGTCCTTATTAAAAATGTATTTTCGCCAAGCCGTGGCTGCACCCCCTGAAGTGTGGATTAACAGAAAGACCTTCAGAGCTGAAAGACATTTTTGAAGAACCACTGTACCAAGTGGCATTAAATATTTATTGCCTACTACATGTAAATTGCTCGTCGTCTTGTTTTAACTCTTGGACAAAATGCTTCTCGTCTGTTTTCTGCTGAAGTGGAAATCACAGGAAAGGTACTCTTTACTTTGCTGTGGTATTTTGTTGTCCCAGGAATATGGGATATTTCTTTGTTCTCACAGTAATACTAGAAAAGATTGCCTTGACTCTCCGCATTTCATTGGGAGGCCATGTGGTGTCATGATGGAGAAAAACTCAACTTCTGGGGCAAGTGCAGTAGGCTTTGCCACCTGCAAGCTGTGTTGGCTTGAGAACCTGATACCATTTATGTTTGTTGTGCTGGAAAAATGGGACATTGCATAAATAGCACTTAGCACAATTCCTGGCACCCAGTAGCTTCTCTCTTTCTCCTAGGTCTTCTATTTGGGACTTTCCAAATACATTTCTAAGCAACCTAGAATAAAATATGCTATTCATATGATGTTAATAATAACCAAAGCACTCAGCTTAATCTTTACTTATTAAATAAAACTGAAATGTTGCTCAGACACCTTTTGCTGTTTTTGGAATGCCTTTGTAAACATTTTTGATCTGCTTAAAAAGCATAACAGTCTTTCAGAGGCCTGTCTTAGTTGTTCTTATTCATACCTGAAAACCTACAGAGTTTGGATAATTTTGGCACACATATGTGTGCATGCATGTATATGTATAAATATTCTGTCTCTCTAAATATATATGTATATGCAGGCACATGTATAACTCTTTAAGAAATGTTTTTCTAATGTTTTATTTTCTTAAAGTCTGTACTTCACATCATTTTTTTCCCCAGAACTGTTTATCCTCACTCCAGACATGACCCTTGGAAAGGTGGCAGAAAAAACAAACGGCTGGTGTGTTTCGGGGCAGTCTGCATTCCTTTTAACTCTCTGAGAACAGGCTTATGCATGGGCTTTCAACCTTTTTGTCCAGAGGCCCAACCACTTTGATTTCTGCTTGAAAATTAGCCTGTTGTTCAAGCTCATGAGAGCTTCCACAGAGCTTTCGTGGGTTCGCCAACTAGAGATCTATGAAGTGTTTGCTTTTATTTGTAACTTTAACCAGGGCCGCCTTAACTGGACTTTTGTTTTCTTATTTAACTTTTATCCATGTAACCTTAACCTAAGTTCTTTTTCAAATCTCCATCCTCCCCCATCTCACAATTTCTAATCCCTCTTTTGTCCTTAGATTTTTCCTTCAAAGTCAGGATATGACATTTAAATCTATGCTTTAGGAAGTATCTGAAAGCTCACATACACATAGAATTATGATTTTTTTTCTGGGTTGCTTAGGAGGATTAAACAAAGGTTTTAGAATGCAGAATTCAGAAAAAAATTGATGGAAGTTGTGCTGCAGCTTAGAGGGGAGTGTGGATTTTAGAAAGCATAAGGACACTTTCATTTGCCCCTTTCATATGGACTTTTATTTCCTCTGCGAGAGGCCCAGGGGCCTGGACTGTGGATGGTTTAGACAGGAAAAGACTGAAGGGATAACTGCTTCCAGACCTTCAGCCTTGAACGTTCAGCCATTATTCAAGCCCTTGAGAAAGGGAGCAAGAGGCGTAAGGAGGCTTGGGGAGTTTCCATGCAGCTTCTCTGAGTTCCAGCTTGTGTGCATTGTTCTCCAAATGTGTCCCCAACACTACCGAAAGTACTTTCATACGTCAACTAACCCTTATTGCAAGCCTGTGAAGGAACAGTAGTGTGTGTGTGTGTGTGTGTGTATATATATATATATATATATATTTTTTTTTTTTTTTTTAAATAGACAAGGCAACTAAAGCTCTGGGAGGTTATAGAAACTTAAGGTCTAAGTAGGGTTACATTGAGACCAGATTAATCAGTTAGTAGATTGTCTTTCTATTTCATCATGTGCTTAATTTCCTTCTTGGTTTACATGACCCTTCTGTGGAAATCCCCTTCTAGTAATATCTTAGTTAAATGAAATAACTAAGTTTTATGGAGTATCCATTATGTGTTAGGCATTGTTTTATGCAATATGCATCTATGTAGTGCACATTCTAATAGGAACCATGTGAAGAAGGTGTATTACCTCCGTTTTAGACAGGAAATCCCTGCAATATAGAGGGTTAGGTAATTTGCTCAAGATCACACAGGACGCAGGAGGTGACACCAGAATTTGAGCCCAGGTCTCATTCCAGAACTTCTACCATGCCCACTACACCAGCTGTCCTTATTAGGAGGAAGGCCATTGGTATGAGGCCACTCGAAATAGACATGGTAGATATGTGGCAATCAATGCAAAGGTATGTCTTTCATGCTGTGTTGCAATCTCACTTCATTTCTAGCATTATAGGTATTTAAAGCAGAGGTAGGCTTGCTTTCTTAGTTTTAGTTTTCTGAGAAACAAAGGTAGTAACAACAATGATGATGGATCTTGTTACCATATGTGAATATCTGTGTGTGCGAGGCCTGGTACTTGGTCTTTACACATGTTCTTTTAGGTTAACCTTGTGACAACTCTGTGAAGTTTTCTCAAATTTATATCTGAGAAAGCACTCAGAAAGGTTGAGTCACTTGCTTGCCCACATCACACTACTAGTAAGTGGAGGAGTGAGGATTTGAACCTAAGACCTCTTACAATAAAATTATACTCTTTCCACTCAGTATATGGGACATGTATCCCTGGGGGCACATGTGAGAACTATAATTGGTCCATAAGATGATTGATGATGATATAGGGACAGGATGTTAAAGAACATTGATGCCCATAGTAAAAAAGTGATTCCCTTTCGCTTGTTCTACCAACCATCTGGTTACATGAAAGAGGAAGTCTCAGTTAGGTGCCAGTATGCCTTTTACAGTTCTAACAGAGAACAGGGCTCAGACTCTGAGGTTCGGGCAGGTAATTGAATCTAGAAGAGCATGATGACATTCTTTGTTTTTATTGTATTTTAATATCTTCTCATTTAAAAATATTATAATGTGTTCCTATATACAAAATAAATGTAATGTCTATATAAGGTAAAAAGAATAATATAATGAGTACCCATGCACCTATGACCTATTGAAGCGTTAGATTAATTTTAGTTACTATGGGAACCTTCTGTGTCACTCTGCCCATCCCAGCTTCTTTCTTTCTCTCCTACCAACATCTTACATAATCATTTTGTAACTATCAAAATCAGGCAGTTAACATTCACACAATACTATTACTCAATCTACAGACTTTATGCTAGTTTTGCCAGTTGTCATACTAATGTTTCATTTCCTGGACCAGAATCTAGGATCACACAATGCATTTACTTGTCATATCTCCTTTGTCTTTGGAATAGGTCCTCACTCTTTTAGTCTTTCATGACCATGACATTTTTAGAGTCTGGTCAGACATTTTATAGAATGTCCCGCACTTTGGGTTGGTCTGATGTTTCCACAGTATTAAATTCAAATTATGTGGTTTTGGCAGGGAAGCTACAGAAATGATGTTGTGCCCTTCACAGCGCATCACAGCAGGAGGCACATGTTGCCGATTTATCGTGTCACAGGTGATGTGAACTTTGGTCAATTTGTTAAGTTTGTGTCTTCCAGTTTATCCACTTTAAAGTTACTATTTTTCCATTTGTAATTAATGATTACCTGGTGGGGAGATACTTCGAGATTATGTATAATATCATGCTTCTTATACCTTTGTCCACTAATTTTAGCAACTATTGTAAATTCTTGCCTGAAACAATTATTCCTGTGTTTTTTCCATATGGTGTTTTTATATGATTATAATTCTTTCTATATTTATTAACTGGAATGCTTTGTAGGTGGCTTCTCCTTGCCACACACTTATTTATTCATTCAATTGTTTGTTTGTATCAGTATGTACTTACAAATTCTTATTTTATTGTCTGGATTATAATCCATTACTGTCGTTATTTTGTTTTGCAAATAGTCCTTTTAACCAATGGGAACCCCTTCAAATTAGCTTTTCTGTCTTTCTGACATGTCTCCACCTTTTTTAAGGCACATTTTTTGCTTTCTGCTGCCAGAAGATATCACTTTGTGCTTTACTTGCTCCAATCCTGAGAGAAGCCTCCTCTTGCTGTCCTGCATCCATTCCTCTTAGTCACTCCTTCATGCACTATAATATGATTTCCACTCTCCCCAGTGCACTGATGCTTCTGTCACTTAGGTCATTGCTAAAGCAGTGGATATTTTAATTCTTCTATTACTGCATATCAGACATCTCTTGTGCCCCATATCAGATCTTCTCAGGAGGATAGTAAAGGGAAATTGTACCATCTCTTGTTCCAGCTGCTGTGACCAAGTTGGCGTAGACTCTGAAAAACTTCCTACAGTATAAGCTCACCTCATGCTGCATGCTTTTCCATGGGGCACCCCACAAGGTTCCATGGGGTTTCCTTGTGGATGCTACTTCTGGATCTCACTCTTTGCCCAGACATATACAACCTGGATAGAGAATTAATGCCTTTCTCTCTATCATGGATGGTTCTGAGATACAGTTCATGTGACTTGGGGTATGGAGAGGTTGAGGGTGGTCCTATGGGATAGAGAACGAGTCACTTCTAGTGGGGCCACCTTGATACCACAACTTCATCTTGCCTCCCCCTCCTTTTTATTTGTTTTATTCCCTTTGTCTATCAGTCTTCTCCTTCTCCCTAAGATTGCACTACCTGATGCAGTAGTAGTACATAAACCCTCTTGCTTGGGTCTGCTGTCTCGGGGACCCAGGCAAAGATGTGCAGTGTTTACCACTCCTTCTCTATAATCTCTTAACTTTCACACTATCACATTTTCATTCATTCATTCCAATTCATTCATTCATTCGTGTACACCTTATTTATTGAGACTTTCCCTGTGTGAGACATTGTGTACAGGTAGACAAAAACCTTGATCTTATAGAGGTTATTATATTTGGGGGAGCAGAAATAACTAGATAAAACCAATTCAGCTGAATAAGTGCTTTTAACAAAATGCAACAGGGAGAGGGCAGAGAGTGGGCCACGTGGGACCTGGCATTGGGATGGTTACCACGTACACTCTGAGGAGGTGACATTTGAACTGATAAGGGGTCAGCAAGAAGAAATAAACTGAGAGAATACTGATCTATTCACAGGAAAGAGGAAGTGCAAGAGCCCTCATTTTCTGTGTCACACTAGAACTGCATTCCTATGATTCTTCAGATTGTGCCACCTTTCTTCCAACCTCCATGCATTTGCACAGATTGTTTCTTTGACCTGGAATGCCCTCTCTGACTTATCAAGCTGGCAGATTTCTATCCTTAGCTCAGATCTCATGTAAAGCAGCTCTCCTCCCCCAGGGACATTTTAAGTGCTTTTTCTATTGTTGGTGTGCTGTGCTTTGAGCACAGTATTCACTTATAATAGTCATGTCAGTGTACATCTTAGAATTGTTCACCTGTATCTCTCCTCCTTGGACTGGGAGCACTCTGAGGGCAGGATTGTGTTTGTTTACTTTGTATTCTCAGCAAAGTGCTTGTAGGGATTTAAGTCTATTTATTGATGAGTTGGATGGATGAATGGATGAGTACATGGGAGAAAGAAGAAAAATGCTACATGAATTAAAATAAATAAATGAAAGAGCCAGTGAATAAGTGACAATGACCTGACCTTAAGACATTGTCCCATTTGTGGGTGAGACAGGAGTATAACCATTCACCGAGTACTGTGATGAATGCTTAGAGATTCTCAGTGCATAAATAACAGTGGCAGTCAGCAAGTTCTGCTCATAAATGCATATTGTTTCAGCTACTTCATGCTTATTTATTTAGTTTTTAAGAAATTCATTTAGGTACCGAACATAAAAAAACCCAGACTTGCAGCTTTCCAGATTTGGGGCCAGACACATGCCTGTAATCTCAGCACTTTGAGGGGCCGAGGTGTGTGGATTGCTTGAGGCTAGGAGTTTGAGAGCAGTCTGGGCAACATGGTGAAACCCCGTCTCTACTAAAAATATAAAAATTAGCTGGGTGTGGTGGCACATGCCTGTAGTCCCATCTCTTTGGGAGGCTGAGGCATGAGAATTGCTTGAACCTGGGATGTGGAAGTTGTAGCAAGCTGAGATTGCACCACTGTGCTCCAGCCTAGGCAACAGAGTGAGACTTCACTTCATCTCAAAACAAACCCAAAAAACAGATTTGGCAGTGCTGAACCCTTCTCCTGCATGGAGCTGGGTAGAAAAATCTACTGGAAAGTAGAAAATTATTAGAATAACTGTATTAAAATATGTTGAATTCTTCTTGTCATGACTGTTTTGACATTTGTTTGTACTAGTTAAGGGAAAATGAAACTTCAGGTTGACAGCCTTTACCTTCCCTGTGCCGTAATTAATTTGCTCTATTCTGTTTGTGCAGGAAATCCAGCTTTTGAAGGCCCAGAAAGAGGACTGGGGGTGCAAGTGGCAAGGAAAGGTTGATTCGTGGTGACCTGGCATACTGTACTCCATCTTTAAGTCCTCACCACAAATAGTGCTTTATCCAGGTTCTTGTTACCTGGAAATGTGTGTTCATTCAGGGTATCTAGATCAGGCAGGACTTCGAGGAAGGGGATGGATAGTGCACTTAATCTTCATCTTCACATAAGGATAGCTGCTCTTTATCTTCTCCTTCTGGAAGCTGCATTAAAAGGTGAGAGAGGACCCTCTGGAGTTCATCCAGAACCCTCTGGGACACCTGTGTCCCTTCTGTTTGTCAGTGTATCGGCCATGGATCCTGCATGAAACAGGTGGCGCATTTAAATGGGGTAATCCGAGAAGAGTGGACAAGTGCAGGGAAACCACATGGGTAGTGCAAGATGCTTGGCTATCTAAAGTGGGGCTGGTACTCTCTCTGGGCCTAAGGAACAAGGGGAGGGGCTATGAGCAGGCCCTGGAGAGATTGTTTTGTGGAGGTGCTTACCTTTGTGACCTTTGGTGGAGAGCTGCAGCCATCCCACACTTTTCTCCTAGTCCACTGATACCCCTCTGTGTCCTTCATTAGCTGAACCTGGCTGAAGGCCAGAGGCAGGAGGGCCCTCTGGTGTGCTCCACACCCATCAGCATCCTGGCTCAGAAGGCAGGGTGGAGAAGGTTAGAGATTGAATTTGAAGAGCACATGGAAGAGGTCTGGGACATCTGGGCATTCTTTCTGTGTGGTTGGTTCTTGTGGTCAGATATTTGTGGAGGAGTGAGGTGGTGGTGGTAGTGGCTGTGCTTTGGAGTCAGTGAGTCTGGGACAGGATCACATCTGCCCCACTCACTAACTGAGTAACCCCCAGCTCTAAGGTCAGCAGGCACCTATTTCTTTGCCGTCTGGTGGGGACAAGGGCAATGCCTATCTCAAAAAGCTTTGGGAAGATCAAAAATGAAAATACTTAAGTGCTTTTTGCAGATTTGGAAAAGGCTGAAAGAAGCTTTATTAAAATGTGAGCAATATACCTCAATAAAGTTGTTTGCCTATATAAAACGGATATAAGTGTGTTGTGATTTCACAACAAATGTTGATTTTTTTTTCTTCATTTTATTTTTATGTATTCCAGATTTTCTGTCATCAGAAAAACAGACATCCATAAGTGCTGTTTAGAAATATGTTAGTACTGCCTTCAAATTATTACTGTTGGCTAATATTGTCTTCTCTGGGTCTCTGGGTTAGTTTGGTATGTGAATTCGCAGCTGCAGCATAGCTGACTTGACTGTGGACAGACTAGAGTGAACATGTATGTCATTTCTTACGATGTGCCCATGGGTTCAGGTCTAGTGTCCCATCGCCAGGAAGCCTTTGGTCCTTCAGATGCTTCTCCTCTGAGCTCCTGCAGCTCCTGGGCTGCCCCTAGCAGTTATCACACTGTTTTGCAGTCACCTCCTCCACTAGACTGTGGTCTCCTCTAGGTCCAGGACTGCATTTTATTCATCTCCAGGTCACCAGCTTTGTTTTGTCTCTAGCATTGTCTTGTAAATGCTGCCTTTATTCATGTTGCCCAGCTCTTACTACATGGCTACAGGGAGTTCTCAAGCTCACACACCGTAGGTTCTATAACAGAGAGCAACTGACTGTGTTTTCCCCTTTCTCCTTTCAAAGCCCTAGGAAAGAATTCTAATTAGTTTCATTTGGGTCAAGTCTACCTACATCCCTTATTGAACCAACTATACCCATGGGGAGGTATATTACAGTGATCTCAGCTTTGATCAAGTGCTCATTCCCAGGGGAATCTGTTGTGTGGCCAGTAGGGTAGGGTCTGTACAACCATGACAGGTCTTATTTAAATCAATTAGTTACAGTGGAGAAGAGAATGAATCAGGAATGCTTTCAGCTGCAGTGACAATGCAAAAAAGCTTTTATTTAAATCAGTTGCAGTGTGCAAGGGAGCAAAAATTGGTTCTTGGGGGATGAAAAAATCTTAACTGTTGCAATCATTTGTGGCCTTCTAAAGCCCATCCTTATGTAACAGCATAAATAGATACACAATCTGTCTGTGGTATTGAAATTTCACAGTGGCAGGGAAAAGGAAAAGACTGTCTGGAAAGGGTCTTTAGTGGGGGTGATAGTGAAAAAAAGTTTGAGAGTGATTTATAATGACAATAATCATACCTAACTTATTTAACAGTTATGCACCAGGAACTGTTATGAATGCCTTACATATACTATATTAAATTATTTCACCATATATCCATTTTACAGTGGCTAAAACACAAATAGTCTTGATTTCCCACTCTCACACCCCTAAATTATAAGTACAAAGATGATTTGCCCATGTCACATTCAGCATATCTTTAATTCGCTGGACTTTTCCCTCATGCTAGCTGCGTCATGGTTGTAGGATAATTTCTGCATCTCTAGACATTACATTCTCCTTTGATGCTGGAAGAATTGGTGAGAAGAGCATGTTGGGATTTTTTGTTTTGTTTTTTAAATGAGACAAGCAAAACGTTTCCCAGGAACCTTCTCTTCCTACTAGGTCTTATTGGCTGGAATTAAGTCCCATGGCCGCTCTTGGCAACAAGAAGCAGGGAAAGTAGAAAATGAGATGATCATAGTTGGCTTAAACCTGCCTATTCTAATATGATAGTTACCAACTATATGGCTATTTAAAGTTTTTTAGAGAGATATAATTCATATACCCTAAAATTCACTATTTTATGTATACAGTATAGTATTTCTAGTATATTCACAGGATTATGCAACCATACCCCAGTATCCGATTCTAAAACATTTTCTTCACCCTCGAAAGAAATCTCATATCCATTGCAGTAGCTGCTCATACCCCTCTACACCTAGCCATTGGCAACCACTAGCTTACTTTCTTTCTCTATGGATTTTCCTGGACATTTTTTTGGCTTCTTTCACTTGGCAAAATTTTTTCAGGGTTCATCTGTGTTGTAGTATGTACCAGTAATTTTTTATCAGTTCCTGTTTTAACTGATAATACTCTCTTGCATGGATGTATCCTATTTTGTTTATCCATTCATCTGTTGCTGGACATTTAGGTTGTTTCCCTTTTTAGTTACTGTGACTAATGGCGCTGTGAACACTGATTGATGTACCAGTTTTTATACCAACATAGTTTTGATCTTTCTTTGAATTCTCTTGAGCCTATTAGAAGGAGTGGAATTGTTGTGTTTTATGGTAACGCTGTGTTTAACCCTTTGAGGAAATGTCAAACTGTTTTCCAAAGTGGCTGCGCGTTTTGTACATCCTGGTAGGAACGCGTAAGGATTCCAGTTTCTCCACATCCTTGCCAGCGCTTGTTATTTTTGTTTGTTTGTTTTTGTTATGGCCATCTTAGTAGGGGTGAAGTGGTATCTCATTGTGGTTTTGGTTTGCTTTTATATAATGGCTACTAATGTTGAGAATATTTAATGTGTCCGTTTTCCATTTGAGTATATTCTTTGCAGAAATATCTGTTCAGATCATTTGCCCATTGTAAAATTGTATTGTCTTTTATTATGGAATTATAATAGGTACTTAAGTTTAAATTAATTAACATTAAGTAAAATAGAAGTTCCTCAGTCATACTGGCCACATTTCAAGTGCTCAGTTGGCTGTGTGTGGATAGTGGCTACGTTATTGGACAGTTTCAGATAAAGATAATTTCCATGATTGCAGAAACTTCTGTTGGACAGCACTGGTGAACCATCATGATTGATCACTTATAACTGGGCATATGACTTCTCTAAATAAAATTGAGGTTTTGTTAAGCTAAGGAAGGATCTATACTCCAGAAAGACTAAGGTGTCCTGGTCCCAGAAAAGGAGGATATGCAGACTCAGTGTATATCTCCTAAAGATGCATCAGACTTTACCAAGGGAAGATCTGGGGCAGGCGGTGAGTGGGAGGGCAAAATTCGAGATCAGGGTTTGGCAGGTGTTTTTTGTAAAGGGTCAGATAGTAAATATTTTGGCTTTGCTAACTATATGATATCTGTTTCAACTATTGAACTGTAACCAAAAAGTGTCTGAGACAGATCTCAATCGATTTAGAGAGGTTTATTTTGTCAAGGTTGTGGAAGCACCCGAGAAAATAAACACAAGTTACATTAGGATCCATGACTGGTGTTTTGTCCAAAGACGGTTGTGCCAACTTCAGGATTTAAAAGGGAAAGAGTGAGCAGGAAGGGAAGGAGGAAAGAAAAAAAAGAAAAAAAGTGTGAGGGGCATAGGCGACGAGGCAAGTGGTTACATTCTTGTGAGGCTTTGATTAGTGCTCACTGAATCCACAGTTTACATGTGAAAAGAGGAGTGGGGGAAAGTCCACTTTACTGAGCAATTATGCTCAGTAAATCTACATTTTACATAAGATAAGGGAAGCATGTGAAGTTACAGCAACCCATTTGAGAACAAAAGGATGGCAAAAAAGCAGAAAAAATAGCTTTTTTTTGTTTTGTTATGTTTTTTTTTTGGCATGACTCAGTTCCCAAGCTTAACTTTTCTCTTTAACATAGTGAGTTTGGGGTCCAAAGATTTTATTTTCCTTTCACACAACTTTGTCCTTGTAGTGAAAAACGAGCCCAAGACTGGCCATAAATGAATGGACATGGCTGTGTTCTAATGGAACTTTATTTACAAAAAGTGGCCGCAGGCACATTTGGGCTACAGGCCAGAGTTTCTTAGGGACAATACATAGAAAAGTATGGAAGCCGAAAGGGGCCTGGCATACTGAAATACAGGGAATGGTAAGATGTTTGGTATGGCTGGAAATTGGCTGTAGGGGCTATGGCTGTAGAGAAGGCTAGGAAGAGAGACTGGAACCAGATTATAAAGGGTCTGCGATGCATATCAAAGTTGTTTTGTTCTGGTTGGTGGTGGTTGTGGTGCTAGTGGCAGTGGTGGTTTTTCAGAATCCTCTAAGTGGCAAGAAGCCATCAAATATTTTTACATAGGACATTATATGATTATGGCTTTTTAGACAACCCTCTGGTGGCATTGTGAAAAGAATATTGGAGGAAATGAGGCTAGAGGTAAAAAAGACCAGTTAAACTATTGAGGAGCCTGAACAAAAGCAGTTTTATAACGAAATTCTGTTAATAAATTTACCTGTCTCCTAATCATGACGGATAATAGGCTGTTTACAGTATACCAATGACTGTGATACAAGTTATGGCTTTGTATTTTGTATTCAAATAAAGATCTGGTAATTATCTTGCTAATTGCTTCAGTAGAGATGTAGACCACCACGCTGATAATTCTTATCCTGACTAACCTACTCACTAGGAGCTGGGTAAAAAGCAGTATTGATTTAAATGAGTTATGAAGAGTGGGACTTGGATATGCTCTTTTTATATCCCTGGGGAATCACCCTGGAAACCTAGAGAACTGGCACCAAGTATTCATCTGAGAACATCTGTGACTCTCAGAAAGTTATGAGATTGGAGTTGTACGGGGACTCGCTGTGGCCTTGGAAGAGTTGACTTCTAAATGGGGTAGTAAACTTATTCTCCGTGGCTCAGTTCTAAAAGGCCCTAAGAGGAGAAAAGGATTCTTGATGACCTACTAATTGATGGTTTTAGGTCCAGAGTTAAGCATAATATGGAGGTTTGCCTGAGAGTATCTGCTGTCAGTGAAGATGAATTATCCATGTGGGCTTAGAAAATCACACATGCAAATTTTGTGTCAATGGATTTTTTTCAACATGGTAATCCTAGCCTTTGAGTACACAGCATATTTTCAAAGCCAATTTTGCAAATAAGAACTCTACGGTAAATGCTACTAAGCTGTTGATAAGTTGGCTTTTCCATTTGTAAGCCTATTAGTTCAGAATCTTCTGAAGTTTAATTCAAAATGAGATAATGTGTAGTGATTTGACAGTTTTCATTCTGTGACCATGTTCTTCAAGAAAGCATCTTGGCTCGTTCACTAGTTGAATCCTCACCAGTTCCTGAAATTATGAAATGTAAATTTGTTATAAGCAGCAGCTTTGGGGCCTTCACAAGGCAGAATTGTACCTTACCCCTAAGTGGAAATAAATGAACATCTCGTGTGTGTAGCTTCTCTCTCTCTGCACATTCTGACTCCAAATGCTGTGGAGCACCAGACAATGTCTCCTGAATCTGATTTTGGGTGGCTGGATCTATGTCCAGAGGGAAGTAGGAATATTTCCAATGGCGGGACAGACAGAGGTGATAACATTAGAAGAAACTGACCCTTTGACAAGGCCCACGTTAGTGAAGTCATGATTTCCAGGGAGGTGGGTCTGTACTTCCCAGGTATTGTGAAAGCAGGGCTCTATTACCTTGCCTGCTGGTACCCAAAAGGCAGAGGCTGTATTTGTCCTTGGATCTCAGTCTTTGACATTGTTTTGGGGAGGTGTGATGAGAGGCATGAGGGAACCTCATCCATTTTGTGAGTCCAGTGTACTTAAAGAGTAGAGACTGACTCCAGGGCATTTGGAGTTCACAGAATTTGTCAAATTATTTTTCAAGCTTGTAGGGTTCAAGACTTCCCCAAATGTATTTTTCCAAGTGCTTGTACCCTGGTGTCAATTAAGGGAAATGTATTCCATATGTTTCTAATTCTTCTACCCTGAAATGATCAAAATATTATATTTCTGAAATCTCTGAAGTCTAGAAAGATCCTTTTGAATTTTTTTTTCTCTTTGATGACACTAACAGAAATGGGTGATCCCAGTAATCACAAAGAGGCTCAAATTCATCCCCAAATGCCCAGCCACCAAGCAGCTTTGGACATAAGTATTTTTGGGGGGTATTTTTGCCCATTGCTGTTTTAGGACATGTTTCTGATAATGCTTTACACTTACCAGAAAAACTGTTTTTGAAAAAATCCAGTGTTGTCTTACAATCATTAATTAAAAAAAAAAAAAAGTTTCCCAAGTCTTTTCTTAGAGCGAGGAGATCTCTTTCTGATGAAGAATACACTCTGGCAGAAAAAGCCACTTAGGTGGACCGGTTTATTTGATTAACAAAAGTTACAAAGGGGAAAAGAAGAGTGTTAGAGAGGATACCTGTAACAAAAAGAGACAGGAGACACATGGAGCGCTTGTGGTGTGTCACTCTTATTTGAACCCCTCATTCAAACAACAACTGTTAAGAAAAGTAAAACATAGGCATATCAATACAGAATGGCTATATGATGATATTAAGGAATTATTCCTTTTTAATTATGATATTATCTCCTTTTATAGATACATGCTGAAATATTTACAGAAAAATTAACAAAAAGCCTGGAATTTGTTTAAAAAGAATCAGGGTGTGGTATAGTTAAAACTCTTCCCTCCCTCCCTCTGTCCCTTTTTCCTTCCCTCACTTTTCCTTCTTTCTTTCCCTCCCCTCCTCCTTCCCCTCCTTTCTCCCCAGCCTGTCTTCCCTTCTCTTCTCTTTTTCTGGCCTTCATTTGGGCTGACAAGAAGAGGATGCATGTTTTATATCAGGTTGGCAGGTATACTTGAGATATATTGTCTTGGCAATACAACGGCCTGGCACTTCCTAGGGACCCAGATGGGTATTTTAGATGTTTAGGGCATGCCTTGACCTCTGAGTAGCCTTCCTGGACTGAGGTCACACTTGACTAGACTACCACCCCACAGGCAGCCACTGCGGTCTGTTTTTTAAAAACGTTGCCACGATAAGAATCTGAAGGATTTGGGTTGAAGTTAAGGACTCTTCCTTTTATTATTAGTCTGGATTTTTAAAGGAGATACTGGGATCCCACCCTTACTTTGTTACTATGATTTGGAGTCAGCTCTTGGCTTTGAGAGTGTGCTGTGATATTGGTCTGATTTAATCATTGCCTGTGTAGAAAAAGAGATTGGATCACTGGATCCCAAACTAGCCTCAGAAAGTAAGTCATTGATGGCAAGAATCACCTGGAGAGATTTTAAGTTTAATTCTTAAAAAATGTAGTGATGATACTTGGATAACCCTCTGGGAATTCTGATTCAGTGGTTCTGGGTAGAAATAGAATCTAAATATCTGTATTTGTATCAGGTTTCTACATGATTCTTATGTGCCAATAGTTTGGTGATTTACCAGGTTCAATGACTTTTAATAAATTCAGTTTGCTCAGGAGCAGATTGAGGTTGTATTTCCATAGAGTCCTACCTTGTAAAAAAATGGATGTGGCAAGTTTTTTTGTTGGTGTTATTGTTTTTAATTGTTATTTAAGATGACTTGCTGGGCTGGGCGCGGTGATTCACGCCAGTAGTCCCATCTTCTTTGGGAGGCCGAATCGGGTGGATTGCTTGAGCCCAGGAGTTTGAGACCATCCTGGGCAACATGGAGAAACCGATCTCTACTAAAAAACTGGAAAATTAGCCAGGTGAGGTGGCCTGTGCCTTTAGTCCCAGCTACTGAGGAGGCTGAGGTAGGAGGACTGCTTGAGCCCAGGAGGTTGAGGCTGCAGTGAGCTGTGATCATGGGCTGCACTCCGATTTGGGTGACAGTGAGACCCTGTCTCAAAAAACAAACAAATAAACAAACAAACAAAAAAAGATTGCTTACTTATGAATAAGACTTTCCATATAGCAGTTATTATATAAGCAGTAGGTAAATGTTAATAAATGGCAAATACTAAAAGGAAAGACAGGAAAAGGGAAGGCAACTGGTATTTATTGAATGCCTACTATTATAGTAAACTTGACTCATAATTTATATGTTCTTCTTTAATTTTAGCCTTGGCATGCAATGATTATTATCCAATTTTGTATTCAATAAAATTAAAGCCCAGAGAAGTTTAGTGTTTTTCCTAAAGTCACATAGTAAACACGTGGCAGCAGGGGTGTTTGGATACTATTGTGCCAGGCAGACTTTCCGAGCTATTTCTCAGTTCTTTCTTGGCTCCGGAGGTTTGTGTAGCAGGAGGGGAAATCTGTTTAGAGATCAGGAAACTGCACTGATTGGGCAGGCTGCCAGAGCTTCCTTTACTGGATTGTACCGGCAAGTTTGTTTTTCTCTGTCCAATACTGGGTAAAGGTTCCACCAAAAGCCTTTGTCTCTGCTCAGAACACCTGGTATGATCTTTGGGAAACTATTTGGCAAAGGAGTGTGGCAGCTGAAGCACAGAAGCCTCTCCTAGGTGGTTTGCCCATATCTGATTTTTTTTTCCTTTGGCACCTTGTAACAGACCTGAGAATGTTGAAATTTTGTGCCAATGGGGACACCATTCAGTATGTCAGATTTCTCTGATACTGTGAAGATCAAAATGTTGGATGCAGAGGAAAAGTCCCAGCAGTAGATTCCAGGCCCTCACTGCCACTCACCTGGTAAATTACAACAGCCTCCATACTGGTCTTCCCACATGCAGCCTGTCCTGTGCTTTCCAGCCCACTTTTCTCAGGGGGATCCTCTTTCAAAATACAGGTCTGATTATGATCCTCCAATATTAAACCCCTTCAGTGACTCCGCAGTTCTTTAGGAAAAAAAGCTGAGTCCCTAAGCATAGCACTGAATACTCTTCCTGGTCTGTCCCTGTTTCTCTATATGCATCTCCCACTCCACCCAGCTTCAGGCAGGTCACACAACCATGGCTCACCAAAGATGCCTTGGAAGCCGGGTACTTTCATCTCTCTCTGTTTCTCCAGCTGGAGTTTCCTTCCTTCTTTGACCTGCCTGGCAAACTCCTATGCATTCTTTAAATCCTACCCCTGGTCAGGCGCGGTGGCTCACGCCTGTAATGCCAGCACTTTGGGAGGCTGAGGCGGGCAGATCATGAGGTCAGGAGATCGAGACCATCCTGGCTAACACGGTGAAACCCCGTCTCTACTAAAAATACAAAAACTTATCCTGGCATGGTGGTGGGTGCCTGTAGTCCCAGCGACTTGGGAGACTGAGGCAGGAGAATGGCGTGAACCTGGGAGGTGGAGCTTGCAGTGAGCTGAGATCGCGCCACTGCGCTCCAGCCTGGGCAACAGTGCGAGACTCCATCTCAAAAAAAAAAAAAAGATAAATAAATAAATAAATAAATAAATAAATAAATAAATAAATCCTACACCTTCATGAAGCCTTTCAGCAGGTTTTTCCTTTGCACAACTCTACCACCTTGTCTCACATATTCACAGACATCTGCCTGCCTCCCTCTCTAGGCTATGGTGCCCTCCAAGGGGAGGCAACATGTTGTTTTTAAATCATTCACAGTACTTACTACATAGGACACTCACAGTCAGTGTGCAGTAACTGAAGGACTTAAATGAATAGGCAAATAAAGATGATTACCATGATAGGCCAAGATCTGAAAAGATGCTAATAATCAATGTATGAAGATATGTGAGGAACTTGTGTGTCTTCAGTACCATTCTAAATGCCATAGCAAATACAGGTGCCGCCAGAGTGCTTGCACATGGCAGCTTCACAGCCCATTTGAGAAGTAGAATTAATACATATAAAGAATAAGACCAGGCACGGTGGCTCACACCTGTAATCCCAGCACTTTGGGAGGCCGAGGCAGGCGAATCACGAGGTCAAGAGGTTGAAACTGTCCTGCTCAACATGGTGAAACCCCGTCTCTACTAAAAATACAAAAATTATCTGGACGTGGTGGCACATACCTGTAATCCCAGCTACTCGGGAAGCCAAGGCAGGAAAATCTCTTGAACCTGGGAGGCAGAGGTTGCAGTGAGCTGAGATTGGGCCATTGCACTCTAGTGTGGCGACAGCGCGAGACTCCATCTCTTTTAAAAAAAAAAAAAAAAAGAAAACCAAGAAAATATGCAATTGAGTTCCAGCTTGTTTCGTGCTGGTAATGCTTTATTTTTTCATGTGTTGATTATTGGTCTCCCCCTTGCACTGTGAGCTCCCTGAGGACAGGGACTTTGTCTTGACGATTATGTTTTCACACCTGGCATACAGTAAGTGTTCAAGATATGTTTGTTCAATGAATAAATGGATGGTAGGCACCATTCAGTGCTGTTTAGAGTCAAATGAAGGCATGATTTGTTTGGGTTGAAGTGGTCAAGGAGGGCTTCACACATAAGCCAGTTGTGAAGGACGTAGGCATTGAAGAAGCAGTAAAAGTGGTTGTGAGCTTTACTCTTCAGAGAGTCACAATTTCAGAAAGGCTCTTGCTGTATTGGAAAGAACATGGGTTTCAGACCAAAGACATCTAGAATCAAATTTGGACTCTTTCCCTTATCCGCTATGTGATCTTGAGATCTCTGAGTTTCAGTTTCCTTGACCATAAAATGAGATCAATATTACTTCCCTTAGAATACGCTTGTGAGCAATAAAAGCGATATCATATATAAAGCATGTAGCATACATTAGGCTCTCAATAAATGGTAAGTAAAAGCTGATATATAGGTATAGTGTGTCTGAAATACCTGGGAAACATGGATTATTTGGATGACATAGCAAAATTTGATTGAATTTGTGTGATTATTACATTGGCACAGAACAATTAGAATAGATTCCAGTATTTTTGTGGCCTTTTAAATGTGTTTTGGGCATATCTATCACATTCCTGTACTTTTTTAACCTTGGAAAATTGGAAGTGGATATTTGCCCCCAAATTGTCTGATATATAGATCTTGCCTTTACCATTATACTTGTGAAGGGAAGGCTTTTCTGGCAGGGGGAGCATAATGAGTAGGGGAGGGAAAGGGAAATGAGCTTTCTGTTTTGGTAGAAAAATTAGAGCTACTCTTTCAGTGACAAACCACATTGCCTGGCTTTCCTTCTGCAGGCACTGCCTTATGCCTGTGTTCCTGTAGATATTGGAATTAGAGCTCTCATTCATGGTCATGATTCTTGCCTCTGTCTAATTCTTCTACTTCGTTACGCACCATCTCTCCTTTTCCCACTGTTTTCCAGCCACCTCTGCCTCTTTTGGTTTCCTTGAACATGTCATGTTCTTTTCTGACTTAGGTTCTTTGAATTTAATGTTCCCTTTGACTGACATTCTTTTCCTCTGGCTCTTTTCATTTTTCAGAAAATCAGCTGATTCCTTATCCTGTGGTGGTACTGGAGCCAAATAATGGAATTGGTTTTTCAGTGTTTATTCCACATAATTCCAAGGAATGTGATTTTTAAGAGTGTTTACAGTTCATAATTTTTAAAATTTTCGAAATTGAATAAGTTTCAAATATGAAAATTTAGGAACGTGATACCAAACTTTTCTCTGGGCACCACTGGAGTACTGCATTTTAAATCAATTCCCTCTGTCTTGGATTACCCTTAGAGCTAGTATCTCCTGCATGGAGGAGGGTGAAGGGCGTTTATCACGTCTGCCTCCCACCCCTTTCTACCTGAGCTTCCAGCACCACCACCTCTGGGCAGTTCTGCTTTTAGTCAGCAGCTCCCAGTTCCCATAATTTTGACTTCTCTCCTTTCTAGTCCAGAAGAAATGGCTCTTCTGGGGTTGAATTCCTCCCTTTCCCCAGCAGAAATGTGTTGGGGCAGAGGAATTGCGGAGCTCCATGGCATAGAGCATCCTGGAAGCCTTGTCATTAGAGTATCCCGGGTGGGAAGGGGAGTCAGGGGAGGGGAAGGAGGAAGGAATTGAGTTGGGAAGAGTCAGGGAGGATAAGTGAAGTTGCCGACTGATGTCTGGAATAACAATATTTCACCCTCAAAAATACCAGTAATTCAGGACTGAAAAATAAATTTCACAATATGTTTTAATTTCAAAAAGTGATAGTGTGTTTGTCATTCTTATCCAGCCTGGTCTCACCTCAGAAGTTCCCCCATTGGAGAGGCCATCCCTGAATTTCTAACTCACAGGCCTCCCCTACTTTAATATGTTTATGTCCTCTTGGCACTTGTTTACTTTTTTACTTGTTTACTTTTGCTTTCGTTTACTTGTTTACTTTTGCTCCAAAAGTCAGGGACCTGCCTGCTTGCTCCCCAGTGCCTAAAACTGTGTCTAGAACCTTAGTTGGTTGCAGTAAATATTTGTTGAATGGATGGATGAGATGGTTGTGGCAATCTAAGTTGCTTTGGATGAGATTAACATTGAAAAAAAAACAAAAAACAAAAAAAACAAACTATAGTTGCCTGCATTTCTGTCAGCCAGTCCAGGCAATGCTTATACAGCTTTGGTTATTATGATCATGATTATTATTTTGTTTTGGAACCTTTTTCAGAGGCCAAGCATGTTGGGGACTTGAGGGACATAAAAATCTTTCAACTGATTGTGCCACCTGCAAACAGGATAAGCCTGACTTTCTACCTCACCCACCTCTTCCTATCACAGTTATGAGTCAACAAACACACAAAAAAGGTTTTCAATTCTCCCTTTGGAAAGAGGGCACATTTAATATTCTGAGTCAGGCAAGGAAAGACTCTAGCCACAAAGACAGCTGGGAACTCAGGTCCATAGCGAGCACCCAGGACGGAGGTGAAGAGAAGGCGCCTCCCTGTCTGGTGACAGCAGCTGGGGCCCTTGCTGCCTCCCTCCCCACAAAAATCCAGTTGGAACCAGTGCATGCTGGGAATCTGCCTGCCTGACAGAAACAGATGGCCTCGGGCGGCGACTGATCTCTTGGTGACACTAACTGCATAGCTACTGCTTTACTCATCACCGAACGAGACACGAGATGGCCGAGGTAAGAGTTGGTTACCTTGCCATCCCCTCCTCAGCTGAAATGACTCACATTGCTGTAGCTTAAATTTCAGTCCAGGCTCTCTGGACTGGGGGAACTTCTTTTTGCTCATACTCCTGAGAACCAGAGTTGGCCAGAACATCTATAGTCTCTGTCTTCAATCAAAACATTTGAGAGATGCTTTCCCCCCCCACTTCTTCTGTACCTGTCACAGAAGGGGGCTTGTCTGAATTAAGTGGCACATAATCTGCTGAGTGCAGCAACCCTTCTGTGCGGCCTCGAGGAAGAAGATGAGGCAATCAGAGTACCTTCCATCATTTCCTGGAAAATGTGTCGGTAGCTTGGAGAGGCAGAGTCGGAGATGGAAGTAACACTGCATGAGGAGTTAGGTGGTCTATGTTCAGGGGCCAGGGTTGTCACTTACTAGATAGGGGACCTTTAGCCAGTCACTTAACTCCAGTGACCTTCTGCTTCCTCATCTCTTATGTAGGATGGTGGGACTGGATTGAGGACAGCAGATAGATTAGCTCTCCGTCTTACTGATTGGAAGTTGCTGTCCAGATTACAGTATGGAGGATGGCTGGGAAGCCAATCTCAGCTAAGTGAGAAAGAGCAGTCAACTATTGATGTTTGCCAAGTGCATGACAGTGGCACATCTGCCTGCTATCATGAGACTTGATGGTCATTTCTGCCTCTGTGATTTTATGATTCCAGGTGTCCTGCAAGTGATTCTAGAGGGATCATGAAACATTTTCTAGTCTTAATAATTACTCAGGGATCGATTAACAATAGTGAGGAACATACAACCAGACTTTTGTTGAGAGTTTACCATGTTTATATTATATCACTTAACCCCCATCCTTATGGATAGGGAAACTCAGGCTCATAGTGATTAAATGACTTGCCCAAGGTGACTCAGCTAATAGGAGCTGGAATTCATACCGGGGTCTGTCTGCCTCCAGAACCCAAGCACTGAACTGCCACCCTATGCTACTACCCAGTTGGAAAATATCTCGGTACAGTAATTAGATGCCAGTGTGTATGGCTTTGCCTATAAGTACACAGAAATCAGAAAGGTGATTGAGAGATTCATTAACACCTACTTGCCCAGTTCTTTTGAGCATATCTTATTTGAGAAAGGTGCACATGACCTTGGGGTGGTTTGTCTAACTCTCTAAGTCTCGGTTATCTTATTTGAGAAATGGGGTCATAGCTTTTAAAAGTTTAAATGAAATAATCCAAATAACGCATCCTATAGTGCCCGAGATGTCAGTAGCACTCAGTACACATTCATATTATGTTGCCCCAAGGTCATGTGGCTGGGAATTGAGCTGAGGACTGCCCACCTCCGAAGTCTATGATGGCACCTTTTGGTTTTGGTACAAGTGAGTGCCGAGTGGACTACATGGCAGCATCAGAGGTGCTTTTGAATGCGAAAGGTGGCATGAGGATCCCTCTCACTTATGTCTGTTCTGTTGTCCAGAACTTGGTGAAAATCCTGGCCCTTTCTCACTAGAGTGAAAAAGGAGGAAACCTTACCATTCTTTCTGTGCACCTTTCTCTGGCTGGGACTTTCTCTGGTCTAGGCTTGCTCAGCAAATATGACAAGTAGCAGGCCACTCATTGTGACCACGCCCATGTGGCAGATAGCTTTCTTCACTTTCATGCAAACTGAAGTACAAGACAATCACATGTATGGCTGCACTGAATGTAAAAGATTAAAGAGAAGTGATATGCCAATAGATGACTGGGAGCTGATGTTCAGCAAAGTAAATCTCTTGGTGGCCCTAGTAAAGTTAATTTCAATCATTCTGTTTTTTTTTTTCCTATCTTAGAAACGTAGAGGTTAAAAAATAATAAATATACATGAGGAGATTTAAAGTGCATGTGGAAACAGATCTTCAGAGGACAAGTGGGATATTTCTTTATAGAAAGAGTTTTCCCTCTTGATTTTTTTCCTTGGGTAAGTTTCTTTCAAATCAACTCAATTCATTTGGTGCTATTGCTTTTCTTTTGTGAAAACTATTCTGGGGATTTGATCAAAACCGACATGAAAATATAACCCTCAAATGGCAAATATCAGGGAATCTGGAAGCTGCATTTTCTAGGCTGAAGTAATTTACTGGCTAAGTTTGCTGTCTCCCCACTCCCCCAACACACATACAACTCTTCAGTCTCATTCCCCTCCAGGCTCCTTGTCTCTCAGTTTATTTCCAGCATACATGCATATGCATCCTTGCATACACAGGTGTGCACATATGCATGTATACGCACAGACACACGACTCACACGTGACACACATATTTTACTCTGTGCTAATAAATAGGCCAGTATTGGCTAGGCTGGGCCTCAGGACTGTCTGGTTTAAATCTAAGCTGCCTGGGAGATCTGGAGTAATAAGTGAGTGACAACAGGTGCAGATTTTGTTACACCCTTCTGAACTCAGCCCATAGTTCTTTCTTTGATTCTTTTCACCCAACACCCTTGCTTCAATTGTGTCCAATAAATTTTATAGCTACATGATCCTGTTTCAGAGCTGAAGGGAGATTTTTCCCTCCACTTGGCTAAATGGTGCCTAAGTCAAAACACCACTTCCTGCCCCCTCCTCACACTTTAAGAAGTAATAAGGAATAAACCCCAGGCCATAAGCTGTTGCTGGGTCCTGTATCTTCAGTTTTGCATGTGAAGAGCTAATTTTCTGGTCCCATTTTAGAAAAGCCAAGAATTAACTTGCAGAGAATTAGCCATAATTGGGGAGAAAATAATTACTTGGCTTTTTCTGCCCTGTGATAACTGGAGCCACTGGCAAATCTTTCACAGCGGTGTCAACGCCTACTTCTATTTAAAACAAAGTATTGCACCAGGGACCTTGAAAGCTACATCTGAATGTTCTCTGTAGTACATTTTGGTCCAAACCACCCTGAATGTTGGACTTGGATTCATTTCATGTCTGTTTTTGGTGCAAAATCCCAGTGCAGGGAGACATTTCATATTACAGTGGAAGACATGAATGGCTTTTGCAGGTGTCATGTATGCTCATGGGCCCTGCATGCATACTTAAGGTTGGGTCCAATCAGGAATTTTTTTAGGAGCAGTCTGTGGTCTAAGCTGAGAATTGTTTCTCATAAGGGCCCATTTTCTTCTAGCATTTTTCTATTTTGAGACTTTGCCCAGCTGTCTCTATCCTCTAGAATGTAGACTTAATAAAAAATCTCTTGATTCACAATAAACATGGAAAGGAGATGGTACACTTTTTCCATTTGCTAGTACAGGTTTACCTGAATACAGTTGGTCATATATCTCAGTGCCCTCCGAGTACAACAAAATGCCATGCCTTCCCATGATTTCAGACACCACTCTTCAGTAATGACTTATGTGAATATCAGCCCTGCATCTCACCTGAGCTCCAGCCTTAAGGGCAAGCTTTTTATTGGGTAGCCCTACCTGCTGGCCCATTGACACCCCAGGTTCAACTCATTTTCCCTAAATAAATTTCCTTTTCTTTCTGTGTTTTCTATCATGGTAAAGGTGCTGTGATCCGGTAACTCAAACAAGAAACCTTGATGGCATACCTTCCATATCCATTACTGTTACCTAAGTGGGGGACAGTCTGTGATACTGTGTCAGATATCACTGGGATCCATTGTCCTCATAACTGGGCTCCCTGGGTCCAGTCGTCTTTGCCTTTCCTCCAACTTCTCCCCCATGTCACCTACCTCCTCCTACCTCCTCCTCTCCTCTCCACCCCCACCAAAACAATACTTCATACAACCCTAGTGTTATCTTTAAATGTAAATCTGATATTATTTAACTATTTGAACTCTTTAGTAGCATCCGACTGCTGGCAAGAAAAAAGTCCTAGTATAAGGAATATAAGGTCCAGTGTGATCCAGGTGCTCCCTGACTCTCCAGTCTCACCTCCTGTCACATTACCATGGATCAATCCCCATGGATCCCTTTATTCTCTTTCAACTCTGTATTTTTGCATATGTGACTTTCTTCTGCTCATAATGCAGAAGATTCTTTCTTAATTGGCCTGTACCTTTAACTCCTACACTTCTGTATTATTAGACTGTAGCACTAGATGTGGCTTAAATAAGTTAGATTATTTGTTTATCTGATAGTCCAGACGTAGATGCTTTCCATGACATCATCCAGGAACCCAGGTAGCTTCTGCATTGTACTGTGCTTAACATGATGCCCCTTTCTGCATGATCCAAAGTGGCTTTCAACCACAGCTTCCTTCAAGGCAGCAAGATGGAGATTAGATGAAGAAGGGACATACCTTCTTCTCTTTCGTGCTGTGACTAATAAGAAATATATTTCTGGTTTCTGTTCCAGGTTCATGACAGAGAGCTCCTAAAAGTTGTAATTTCCAGAGTGATCGGGGTTCTAGGAGCATCTTTTGTTGTACTATTTAGACTTTGACTCTGGTTCCTAACAGGGCTCCTAAATCCCTTGGGGTTTCCCAAGTGATAGAGCATCTTTTGCTTTAACGAGGCGACTCTCGGGCTCCTGAACTTCAGAATGGGAGCTTTAGAATGGGACTTGGTCACCAGAAAGACCATGTGATGATTAGCAGCTCAGAATTTTCAGCCCCACTCCCCACACCCACCCAGTCCACCAGGAGGAGAGACAGGCTGGAGATTGAGTTAATAAGCGAGCATGCCTATGTGATGTATCATCCCTAAGAATCCCTGAAAGATGGGGTTCAGAGAGCTCCCAGGTTGATGGACGAGTTGAGGTGCCTGGAGAGGGCATGAAAACTCCATACCCCTTCCCACTTACCTTGCCCTATGTACCTCTTCGTCTGGCTGTTCATTTATATTTGCATTCTTTATAATAAGCCAATAAATTTAAGTAGAGTTTTTCCCTGAGTTTTGTGAGCCATTATAGCAAATTACCAAACCTGAAAAAAGGGGGTTATGGGAACCTCCAGTATGTAGCTGATTAGTCAGAAGTATGGAAGGCCTAGACTTTTGATTGGCATCTAAAGTAGGAGCAGTCTTGGACCAAAGCCTTAACCTCTGGGATCTGCCTTTACTCCAGGTAGTTAGTTTAGAATTGAATCGTGGGACACCCAGTTGGTTTCTGAAGAGTTAGAGTATCGGTTAGTGTGGGAAAATTCCTCACACATGTGGTGTACAAATTGTTCTGGGTATGCAGAAAAAAGTTCTTTCCCTTTGGTGGCAGTTTCCAGAGTTTGTAAATATCTCTGCTTCCCAGTCTTCTGTGCCTCCTGTCTGTCTGGTGCTCCACATCTGTAGTAATGGCAGCAGCAGCAGCAATTCTGGTAGTAGTCATAGTGGTGCTTCTCTCGTAGAGGCTGTAATAGTAGTAGGAAGAATAGGTGTAGGAGTAGTATCAGTATCATAATTTCCCATTCCTAGTTTCAGAAGAGATTGAAAGGCTAAGTGACATGCCTGCGGTCACATAGTTAATAAGTAAATGACAAAGCTATTGTTCTGACTGAGAGCTCTCTCACTTCAGAGCTCACCACTAGACTGTGGGTAGCTTTCAATCCAATCACACTGAATGACGATTATTTCCTTACATGATTACCTCTCTCACAAGATTCTGAACTTCTTGAGGAAAAGGACATATTCAACTGACCTTTGTATCTGTAGAGCCTAGCTCCAAGACTGGGCATATCCATCAGTTTTAGACATTGAAATCAGAGTTTCTTAACCTTGGCACCATTGACATTTTGGGCCAGATAATTCTTTGTTGTAGGGCTGTCCCATTGTGCACGACAGGATAGGTGGCACCATCCCTGACTTCTACCCACTAGTTGCCAGTAGCACATCTCCCCACCCCCAGCCAGATAAACCAAAAATATCCCCACATTGCCAGTTATCTGCTGGGAGACAAAATGTCCCTGATTAAGAACCACTGATTTAAATTAAATGAAGGCCAAGGAGCCTCGAGTAGTGTTCATATCCCAAAAGGGCGTTTTCAGAATTGTTGAGGCTGCTGGATCTCTCAAGGATGATGATGTATTTTCCAGGCCTCATGTGTCTGGAGCACAGGTTGCCTGTGGTGGTGGCTGCAATGATCTCAGTATGCCAGGCCTTCACGGGGAATACCAGAGAGGGTCCCTCTGGAGCAGCTCTCACTGGGTCATGGAGACTGTCTGTCTGGCATTGTACCACCTAGCAAAATCTCTTTGCCTTAACCAAAAATATGTTTTTGTAAATTTCCTGGCAAAGCAGGGGTTGCATTCTGTTTCCTGATTTCTCTCTTTTATTTCCAGATGTGTCACTGGTGGCACATAGACACAATGAGAACTCCGTTGGAAACTCAAGTTTCTCATTCTTCACCAGCCCAATTGTCATGATTTTCCCACCGTCTAAGCCAGTGTAGGTTACGTTACCCACGCGCTGGTCAGTGCTTGGATGTCAGTTTTACTTTCTAAATTCTAGATCTGTAGCATGCTTTAGGGAGGAAACTTTATGGGTTATTACACAAATGGAGTTAACCCTTCCCTGCTTGCAGTGTTTTTGTTAGTGACAGAAACGTGAATTCACGATCTGCCATTTATTATTTGTTTCGTTTTGGACAACGTGCTTAGCTTCTTTGATCCTTGATTTGTTTACCTTCAAAACAGAGTAACCTACTTTTCCTGTCTACCTTCATGGGATTATTATTAAAACACAATAAGATAATCTGTTCAAAAGGCTTAAACTCCCTATTATGATTTACTATCCATACACTTTTGTACCCAAGAAAACTCTACAGTATCATTGTTCATGGGCACCAAATTATAAGTTCAGTTAAGGCAGACTTTGTGTCTTTTTCTGCCAGTTTCTAAGACCTAGAAGGTATTCAGTAAATATATGGTGAATGACAATATGAAAAAAATTGGGAAGTCAGATTCTGTGGTTCATTGTACCGGTGAGGTCTGGAGGGAGGCGAGTGAATGGTTAGTGTGGCTTTGTGTCATTTGTATTTATGACAGACATTCCAAGCATTAGCATTTTTAAGCGTTCACCTGATGTTTATTTGGGGTCACAAGTGAGTGCCTGCAGAGTCAGGACACACTTAACAGTCTGGCAGATATGCGACAAGACAGGGTGGGGAGGGACCCAAGGGAACTAGAGAGGGCATACCCAGCTGTCTTAATCCTTTTGAGTTGCTCTTAAAGAATGCCATAGACTGGGTGGCTTAGAAACAACGGAAATTATTTTTCACTGTTCTGGGGCTAGGAAGTCCAAGATCCAGGCACCAATTTATTCTGTGTCTGGTGAGGGCTCACTTCCTGGTTCATAGGTGACCATCTCCTCTGTGTCCTCAAAAGGTGGGAGGAGTAAATGAGCTTTCTGGGATCCATTTTACAAGGGCCCTACTTCTTCATGACCTAATCACCTCCCAAAGGCCCCACCTCCAAATACCATCACCTTGAGGATTAGGTTTCCACATAGGAATTTTGAGGGGGGGATACACACATTGTCTATATTGCCAACGTAAAGACATTCACAGTTATACATTTTGAAGTCTTTGCATCAGCCAAACAAAATATATCTTTGGGCCAATTTAAGTCTTCAGGCAAAAATTTACAACTCCTAGACAGAGTACCTAGTATAAACACTGGGACAGATGCGGGGCAGATAAAGATGAGGTGCTCAGGATCCAGCAGCAGCAATGGACAGGAAATGAATAGTGAGTCAATGAGAATATCCAAGATACATGGAGAGCTTAGCCCAGCACTGTCTAGTATCCTTTACAAATGACGACTTGTATTTAATCCTCACAACAGCCCAATGTGAGTTAGTGGATGTTATGAGGACACTAAGGCACAAAGAGGTTGAGGTTTTGCCAGAGGCTTTGAAGCCAGTAGCTGGGGAATAATAAAATGCAACGTGTATGTCCAATGACAAAAGGAAACACAGAAGCCCCCTCTTAGATCTCACTACTTCTACTCCTGCCCCTCCAGCCCCTCCATTTGAAGATCCCTGAGGGATCTGAAAATGCAACTTTGATCGTGGCACAGACCAGTCCTGAGGTTTGTGCAGTGACATCCCTGTGCCATGGAGGCCCTGCACCTTCTGGACGCACCTCTCTTGCTAGCCTTGCCCGCCCCTCATGCTCTGTGCTCAGCTTCACTTGCCCAGATGGGCAAGCGCTTTGCCTCTTTGCAGCCACTCTCCCCTTTGCCCGTGTCTCCTTGTTATGCAGGGCCTTTCCTATTCCTCAGGCCTCAGCTCAATGTCACCTCCTCAGAGTGGGCCTTTGCTGCCCACCCTGCCCAAAGGTGGCCCACTTTCTTCTTTACCACTTGCTTATTTCCTCCTTCACATGTGTGCAGGTGTGTGTGTGTGTATGTGTGTGTGTGTGCATATTGTCTGATGCCCCAACTTGACTGTAAGCTCCAGGAGTGCAAAGATTTTTGTCACATTCACTGCTGCATCCTATTGCCTGAGACAGTGGCCAACACGAAGGAGACACACGAGAAAGCAATGTGTGTGCACTGAGTGAGCGAGGACATGGGAGGAGCTGACTTCATGGGGAAGATGTAGTCAGAGAGACTGTGGCTGGCCTGGTGTCACATTGGTGAGAAGTGGCACAGTTGGGATTTGAACTGATCATGACAGCATCTTGGTTGAATCCCATCATTGACTCCCTACCACCCTCAGTTTGGACTCCTTGGTGTTTACCATGGACGATGAATCTTGATGTCTGACCCCTGTAGCACTTCTAGCCTCATCACCCACAATTGTCTGCACATCCTCCCTTGCCTCTTTCTATCTTCATTGACTTCACCGTCCCTCAGTCACCCCACATTCTGTCTGTCCCTGCTCTTCCTTATGTTCTCTTCCCACGGTGACTACCCTCTGTCTGCCCTTTTGTTTCATGGGGCTGTCTCTTCATTGTCCTTGAAATTTCAACTTCAGTCCTCTTCCCCCCGCAAACTTTTTCCAAGCCCGTGGACTAGACTAGAACCCCCTCAAGTGCCCCTCATTGTATTGATCATGGTTGTCACTCTATAGTTATTTTTGTGATTTACTGTCTAATTTCTGGCTTTTCTGCCCATGGCCCCTAGAACAGCAGCATGTTCATCTCATTCGTCTTCTGCCCTGGGCTTGTTAGGTAGGAGGTGCTACATAAACGTTTGTCAAGGAAATGAATAAATTGTTGGATGAATGAATGAGAGTAAGTGAATGAAGAGTTCCTGAATTTGCTTTTATGCCACCTCCCTTCTCTGGGAAGTTTCACACAGGATAGGATTTCCCTGGCATAGAGCAACACTTCTTTTTGTAGATCTCAGCCGGTGCCTGGAGACTGGGTAAAGTTGAATGACAGGGGTGCAGAAAGCCTTGTGTTGTCTTGTCACAACACAGGAAGGGAAAGTACTTTGGCTTTTACTGTTATAAATAGGACTGAAATTAGCTCTTTGGGGATGATCTTTGTTTACCACTGCCTAAGGCCACTGTCCTTGGACAAAGGTCAGGAGGTGGGTGTTTACAAGTTCTGTCCAAACTCTCCCATGACACTACGCCACAGGCCTTCATTTCCCTGACCCATTGTTAATTAGAGCCGAGGAGGAACTTCAGATGCTGAGTTTGTCTTTGAAGAAGGATCCAGACCCTAGGATGCCATCCTGGAGACTTTGCTCTTCCTTATCCTTCATACGTGGTCCTCTACCTTCCTGACAGTTTCACTTCTTCCTCATGGTTATTGGGATATAGAACGGGTGGCACATTTTTATTGTTTCCTGAGGATCCCTGTGCTTTCATTTCTATTATGTATGAAGATGCCTGCTGTGACCACCAGATTGGGTGTTCTGCTAGATTGGTGTTTGGGAGCCAGTTGTAGACAGAGTCAACCAGAATATAAAAAGTGTGGGTACAGAGATAAACCCACTCCTGCCCTATAACGACAGTAACAAAACTGGCCCAGTGGTAGAGCTGTCATCACAGGCCAGGCACTGCGCTAAGCACACAGTGTGCACCACTTTAGACTGGCCCATTCTCTGGAAAGTTTCAAACATACACAACAGCAAAGAGTATAATGAAATTCTGTGTACGCATTATAGGTAGGGGCTGAAAATGTATTTGCCTTGATACTGCTTTCAAAACAATGGGTCTAGTGACTGCTTTGGGGGGAAGAGTTAGGGAAATGCTTAACTCATGTTAACACATATTATAAATTATCAGAATGCATCTTGCTCTGGAGATTATATCTGGTTATATATATGCACATGTCAGTGATTGCTGTAGTCCACTGGTAAGGGGATGTATATGTAACTTAAAATGATCTGTTTGGAGTTTTTACATAAATGTCACTAAATACATGAATATTTCAGATCCCTTCTCAGTCTAGAGTAGTATTAGGCTCAAGGGAACTAACTGTTTTGAGGGAATCTGAGGCAATTTATAGGCTGGCAGGAAAATCAAGTAGTGATGTAAAATCCACCCTTCCCACATGGCCTCTGACCAGTCCGGGAGAGATACTGGAGTTTTAGAAGAGGCCATTTAATGAGAGATTATCCATAAAATTTGATGCAAAGATTTCAGGAGAAGTCTTTTTAGTACTTGTGTGTGTGTGTGTGTGTGTGTGTGTGTGTGTGTTTAAATGTGGCAGGCTAAAGTGAAGAAATGTGACTGCTACTGATAGTAGCTATTGTTTATTGAGGCTGTGTGTGGGTCAGTTGCTGTGCCAGGAGGTCCTTTGACTATAGTCTATTCCTCAACAAGGCTTTTAGTTCAGTGTTATTACCCCCATTGTAGATGTGAGAAAATGGAGAGTTTCAGAGAGTTGCCCAAGACTATTCACATAACAAGTGGCAGAGCTGGGATTTCAATCCAAGTTAGCCTGTTTGCAAAGCGTTTGCCCTTTCCATCAGACCACACAACATCTTAAAACATTCTGGCTGCTTACTTGGGAGGTAAGTATCAGCTGGGAACTTACTCATTTCCTTCTTTGTTTCAATATATAACCCAGAATGCTTTACGAATTCTGCAGAATTAGCCAGTGCTCATGTTTAGGCATATCATAGATTTTTAAAAAATAGCTAATGTTGGTGTTCCTTTCCTTCTGCTTTGGAAACAATTTTCAGAGTCCAATACTTATTGTGACAACTTTCCTAAACACTCAAAGTGCCAAGTTCATCTTGTTAGCTGTTCTTCCACCAGGCAATCAAAGCTCATATTAGTTCCCTGTGGATTCATTATAGTCCCTGGGAAACCAAAAGTTTTGCCTGTGGTTGGCACATATCAGTTAATTGTCTAAATTGTAACTTCTGAGTATTAGGAATTCTCTTAAAAACTAATACCACAATTTAGTATGATGTATTTCAATTGAGGGGGAAAATATTTGAAAATGAATTTATCTTGACTCCGGGATAATATCTTTTGCCTCACATTTAGAAATTTACATACTGGGTCACTTGCATGACCCCAAACAACTTTCAAGTTTTCTTATTTCCTCAGTACACCTGGCTTTGTTCTGGACGAGGCCAGCCCCTGTTCCAACGCGTGATTTAAATATCCACGGTTCTGCACCTTTGTCTATAATGTTTTAATGTTTACCATCTTATGAACTTTTTATATCTACTTCATAATCTACTCTCCCCTTCTATTTTTCCTTGCACTTGACAGACCAACTGGATGTTGTCTCTTAATTCTTTGTCACTTCATGGCAGTTTGTAATTCTTTAATGTTACTTATTATATTTCAGCTACAGTGCAGTAATGGATGGGCTCATTTACTCTCCTCCAGAGTACTGAATGGGACTGTGCCTTATCTCTGTGTGCCTGACGCCTTGCATAGAATTTGCACCTCATAGCCACTCAATAGATTTTAATTAATTGAAATTTAAAAGGGAACTTGTGTGTTTTTATTTAAACAAGACCATAAATTAGGCACAACTGTTTTCATAAATTTGAAATTCCCAGAAACATTATTCTTTAATACTGTACTTTTGTTGAGATTGAAGAGACTGGCTTTATAGTAAATGAAATGAACCACAGAATCGTTGAACCACAGTAACAACAATACTAACAAAAACACCAGAAATCATCTGTGTAATCCATTCACCTCTCGTAAAGCCAGACAGTTCCCCAGCCACCTTAAAATGATGGAACTCTCCTTTCCTTAAAGATCCTTTTAAAGAAGACTGTCATCTTCTCCCATTCCATGTCATCATGTCTTCTAGCCCTACAAGTTAGGCAACTTTTCCTCAGATAATCGAAACCCTCCCTTACTGAAATTTATGCTCATTGCTTTCATAGAAATGAAAAGCAGCTGCTTTTAACTGAAAATATTTCTCCTCCTAAAGATGGTTATTCCATTATTCCGTATCCTTCTCTTCCATAGGCATAATTCTCCCTTCCATCTGACATTCCTTTTTGTTCTATATTTCCAAACCATTGAATACTACTCTCTCAACTTACGGTCTTTTGCCTAAAAAAACTTGGACTGGGTATAATTAGTAAGTGATCGTTGATTTTAGATGTACTGAGAAATATGTCTCACACCATTAAAACTAGTCGATCCAGCCAGGCTGGTGGGTAACTGGAATACTGTGACCCCACGTGATATGCGGCAGTGTCCTTTAAAGCCTGCCATCAACCATTCCCATCTCAGTTTCTCCAGTTGCTTAATTTATAAGACATAATTTATTTGTTATAAACTGTTTTGCAAGGTTCAAAAAAAAAAAAAAAACGGAAATGATACACAAGAGAATTAGATTGAATTTAGGCCATGTTTTTTATTTTTTTCCCCTCATATCTGGTTTTTAAATAAGCCCTAAGAGTTCTCTCAATTAGAAAAACACATGGTAATTCTAAAGGAGATAAAAAAGGAGCATGTACACTCCAAGTGCACTTTTATCTTTTCATATTTGAGAAACCCCACAAAGCTCCTTCTTACAAATTAAAAAGGATAGCAGGCAGGCAGCTTCCTTTCGTCATTTAGTTTAGCAGGCGTATTGATTTACATTTGAGTAGGGGCCTCTGATCTCTTTTGTTTATGGGTGGTTTTGTTTGTTTTTAATATGAACTCATTTAAAAACTAAATTTATGGACTGAGTCACAAAGGTAGAGCTCCAGTTCAACACTCATAGTAGACTTTCTATGCAAAAATAAAATAGATATTTATGTATGTGGTAGTAGGTCAAAGAAGACATCAGTGATAACTATTGATTCAGTAAATATTAAACATCTACAATGTGTCCTTCTTACTAGGAAGACTAAAATGCAGGATGTACCATTCCTGCATCTAGTGTGCAGTGTAGCATGGGAGAGAGAAATAATTTAGCAGGTGATCATAATGTAATAAATGCTATGATAGGAAGCAATTAAGGCACAGTGGAAGGGCAAATAACACACCTTTGGATGAATTCCCAGAGGAATTGACACCAGAAGGTGATTAGGATTTACCAAGGTTAAGAAAGGTGAAGATGTTTCAGGAGTGCATGACCAAGTACAGAAGTGAATGGAAGCGTGACCCATTCCAGACACTGAGTTTGTTTCAGCCAGAGAACAGGCAAACAAGGGAAAACTTCAGTATTCTATCCTAGATTCCTAGGGATGCACACTTCAAGGACGTTTTGCGTTTTTCTCTGGTATTTGTTTATTGAAGTTCCCAGAACCTCCATAGAGCTAATTTCTGTAGCCTTTGTGCTCCCATAAAGCTTTATATATGTACCCACATTTAAAACTTTCTTACAATACTTTTTGTATTTCCTCCATATGTCTATTTTCCCATCTACCCTCCGAGCTAATGAAGGGAGAAGACTCAGTACTCACCTCTCTCTTTCTGTGGTGCCATGCTGAGTGCTGGCAGAAATCTGTTTGGGAATCAGTGAATCTCTCTGTGAATGGCTAGAGCATTCTAAGTGGTTTTGCTTCTAACTGTGCAGGAGGGCACAGTTTGGGCCCAGTATTGGTTTACAAATTCAAGATATGAACCAAGAATTTGATTCTTAACTCAATTTTATGTTGACTTGAGCAAGCTGAACTGGATTGCTTATGTCATATTTCACTTAGTTTAGTTCAGATAATGGCTATCAAATTAGCTGACAACCCATCTCAGTTCCCTGTAGTGTTCTTAGTGTCTTAAAGTGGGTTTTCATTTGAACATTTCTTTTTTAGTATTTTCTTTCTCAGAAGTAGCTAAGAGATGATGATGTTGTTGATGCTGAGGAAAACAATGGGAACAAGAACAGCTGCTTTTTACTGGGCATGTGCTATGTGAATTAACCCAGCACTTAACCTTTTAATGAATTTATGAGTTAATTACTACTATTACCCTTCTTAACAGATGAAGAAAATGAAGAGCAAGGAGGATATCTTACTCTCTAGTGAATGATGGCTTCACCATGTCTGATCCAAACTGTACTCTGTAATGCCTTCTTCATAGCAGCACTAAAATCTAAAAGTCTGGAAGAGTCTTTAGGAGATTCAGTTATTCCATTTCACATCTGGAGGCAGGATTATGCTTGAACTGAATGCCTTGGTCCACTGCCTGAAATGTATCCTCCACAACCTTTGTCCACCTGGTGAACTCCTACTCATATTTCAGTACTCACAATTCAAACTGCTACTCCTAAGTGAAGCTTCCTTAATATTCCCAGGTAGAGTTGCCCTCTTCCTCTGTTGTTTCTCTTAAATATCTTGTATTTCACTCATAAAATTCACCAATCACGCACAGGGTATGTTTCTAGAGGTAGTTTGTATAGTTGTTAAAGGCATGGACTCTGCAGCTAATTGTTTAGTTCCAACTCTAGCTCTACCCGTATTAGCTAAATAATATGGTGCTCTCCTCTGCTGACAGACTGTTAATCCCTTGAGACCAGATAATATATACAAGAATTTCTTAAATGGCTAAGTCACAAAATTGTCATGTTTTTGACCTTAATAGCAAGTCTGAATGTATTCTCCTTCTGAAGAGCTGATGTATTGTTTCTGCCAGTTTCTGGATCTGATCCCTGAAAGATGTTGAAAACCTAATTTTAAGGCCATTTTCCTGTTTGTTTTTGTTTTCCATTTCTGTTTCCTTTCCCTCTTTTCCTACCCTTCCTTTCTTAGAGACAGGACGTCTTGAAAGCTACGAAATCTTCAGGTATATACTTCTACTTCACCAACTTCCTTTTAGTGTTTTTACCTCTTTGTCTTGTGTGGAAAATCTTAATCTGACTCTTTCTGCTTTGTGTCAAAGGGATACTGTTCATGTTAAAATTCTCTGCTCTGAAAGGTATGTGAGTAGGCCGTTCCTTAGGTGATGGTACAGTTGACATCATATCTGAGAAGAGCATCACCTTCACTTATGTGAAGTGGTGCCCTTCACTTATGGCCGTTGTCATGATGACAGTCATAGCCACCTGGAGCACAGTGGGCCTGACAAGGACAGGAATAGGAAGAGGGAAAGAATTCTTCTCGTGCTTTTATATTTTGCACTATGCGAAAAGACTGGCGTCATTTCTAGACCCTAAACCAAAATTGATAGAAACAGAAGATAGAACCCTAAGATCTGCTAAATATTCTCAGGGGGTTGAGGTATCAAATATCTGCAGATGCTGTCACTGAGCAAAATCAAGGAGAGCAGTTTAGGATCTTTAGTATGAGGGAAATGATAATGCTTTTCAGTACCTCTTAGAGTTGTCAGTGTCTCATAAAAGATAAAGAATATTTGTTGAGTGACCACAGCTTGCTAGGTACTGTGCTACACTATGGCATAGTATAGTTATTACTGAGAATTTGTGGAGATAATCCTAGCTTATCAAGGAAATATTTGTTTTACAATTTGTTCATGTGCTTATTTACATTGAAGAATATTCTCAAGTTAAGATGATTTTTTTAGATGCTCCAGAGGACAGCAATTCATCATAAAGGGCCCTAATAGCCAAAAAGAATTGAAATGCACTAGGCCAATTGGTAGACACTATTTCAGTCTCTCTTTTATCCTTTGCCAGGAGTCATACATTATCTCTTTAAGGCAGAGCAGCCTTGGATGACCATGTATTAATATGATAACTTGCTTTTCCTTGCTCCCCACATCTCAACTAGTGGCTTTAGAATAGCTTTGCTGTTTTTCACTTATTTCTTGTCTGTAGCACTAGATCCCAGGCTTACCGATTATGCACATTCTAGATAACTTTGTGTCAGCTCAGTACTGAACTTAACAAATGGCAAGTCAGGAATGCCATCAAGACTGAAGAATGTTGGAAGATAAGGATTATATAGACACCACTGTCCTTATTGATACACACTGTGTTGTCCCATAATTGGGTAGGCCAAAATGAGTTGACACTGGAAGAGGTATTTTAATATTGGAGCTTATAAAATGTTTAGAAATGTTTTCCTATCTGAGTCAGACTGAGATAGGTACGTATGTTTTCTTTCTCTTCTGAGTGACACTGGGAAATAGTTATGATTGGGAATAGGTCTTGGTACCAATAACCTCAAATATACACTAAGGTAGACCTTGCAGAGGAAGCCAGCACCAGGGCATGGGACCATGAAGCAAAGGGGTTCGGAAGAACTAGTGAGTCTTCAGATGGCCAGAGGCAAAGGCTGAGATCAAGCCTCAGGTCCAAGAAGCCAGAATAAGCCTGAAATAATTGAGTGAGAAATGCAACATTACTAGAATGGAGAAGAGGCTAGGGGAAAGGCAGGAGTAAACCCCAAGGGCTGGGGGTCTGAAGATGTTGCCATCACAAGGCAGCCCCATTTTAATGGCCTCTAGCCACAGGGTCTGCCATTGAAAACTGTAGGAGTAGACAGATGCTTGATGGAAACCATTGACCCCAGGTCTTTGCTCCCTTAATGAAGGAATCTAAAGCAAAGTAGAGATTTTTTTTTAAATTTAAACTTTATTTTTAATTGTCAAATAATAATTGTACATATTCATGGGGTACATAGCGATGTTTCCATACATATAATGCATAGTGATCAGATTAATTAGCTTATCCATCTGAAGCCTTTTTCATTTCTTTGTGTTGGGAATGTTTAATATCCTCTTTCTAGTGAATAGAAACTGTATAATACATTATTGTTAACTGTAGTCATCTTACAGTGGTATAGAACAGGGTTCCCCAACCCCATGGGGTTCTATACCACTGTAGGATGACTAGGGTTAATGATAATGTATTATACAGGTATTGGTCTGTAGCCTCTTAGGAGTCTGGCTGCACAGCAGGAGGTGGGTGGTGGGCTAGTGAGCATTACCACCTGAGCATCACCTGTCAGATCAGCAGTGGCATTAGCTCCTCAAAGGAACAGGAACCCTGTTGTGAACTGTGCATGTGAGGGATCTTAAGTTGCACACTCCTTATGAGAATCTAATGCTTGATAATCTGAGGTGGCACAGTTTCATCCTGAAACCATCCTCCTGACCCCCTACCCATAGAAAAATTGTCATCCACACAACTGTCTCCTGGTGCCCAAAAGGCTGGGGACTGCTGGTATAGAACAGAATTTATTTCTCCTGCCTAGCTGTAATTGTGTATCCTTTAACAGATCTCTCCCTATCTTTTTACATGTCCTTTGATACCATAAGCTCTATGGACGCCCTATAATATTTCTTCATTATACTTATCCTTCATAGTGATTATTAGAGTGAGCTCTTCATGGATTTTTCTCTCTTACCAGACTCTAAGTTCCATGAGGGAAGAGATAATATCTATGCTTGGTACATAGTAGGAGCTTAATAAATATTTTTGGAAGGAGAGAGATAAAGAGGGAGGAGGGAAATAAATGGCTCTTTTGCTTTTTTCCTTCATGCCAGAGCAACACTCAGCTTCTGAGGTGTGCACAGCAAGGCTCTTGCTGAGACGGGTGTGGCCCCTTGCTGCCTCACTTCCAGCCCTGGGCACATGCAGTTCTTTCCACCTGGCCCAGTCCTCCTCCTCCCTGCTCTGCACTTGCCTCTGCTTCTAATTCTGCTTCTTCCTCTTTTTCTGGTCTCCTGCAGCCTAATCATCCTCCTGACACATTCTTTCTTTAACCATCTGAATGCTTTCAGTATGGTTCCTGTGAGCTCTGAATGTTCTGGAAGCCATTGGTTTTTTTTTTTTTGTTTGTTTGCTTTGATAATTTTGGATATTTTACTATTGCTTATTATGGAATGACTTTACAGCTGAACTCTCAAAACCGGACCTCATTTTCCCAACTTGAGAGAACATCTCATTGCTGTCCCTGTGTCCTTGCCTATGGCACGCATCTCCCGAACACCCTTTTTTACCAAAACATCTTCACAGCAAACCTAAGGCACTAACTCTTTGCTTCCTACAGCTCTGTGTTTCTTGAGCTCTTCCATCTGTTTTATTTTCATATTTTTCCTTTATTAAGAAAAGGAGATAACAGACAAGATAAACACGAGAAATTAAATACCTCAAAATTACTGTACTTTTTCACTTGGAGTAACTGGCCTTTGCAATGTTTTGTAAATATCTTTCCCTGAGCGGGCCTGAATAAGTATGTAGTTAACAAGCATGGATTTTTAATTGATCAGGGCAGGTTTTGAACTTCTGTCCTCCTCTTTCCTAATGATATAACCTCCAATGACTTAACCTTCTGAGCCTCAGTATTCTCTTCTGTGAAATGGAAATACTAATAATAGTATCCTCACAAGTTTGTTGTGATATTCGGTAACTCACATAAAATTCCTTTACATAATGCCTGGCATATAATAGGGACTAAATAAGCTGTCACTTGTTTTCTCTCCTTCCCTCCTTTTTCTCATATTGCCTGTAATTATTAGCGTCCTTATTTTTTAGGGGACAGATTCAAATCTGTGAATCCAGAGGCTTCATTGCAATCTTGGAATATTTTGGTGGCAACTTTAAGATCTTTTGTTTTCTGACTCTTAGATCTCTTTCTTTTGGTGGCATGGGAAAATTCCCTCAACTCGATTATTTATTCAGTTCTTTCATGCTCCCCATATTGTCATGGCCACGTTTGAATCATGTTATCGGCAAGTCTGACCGAAAAGGCAATTTAATATTGCCCTGTGTTGCATCATTGTATATATTATTTCGGCCTGTCACAGGCCTGTCAGCAAGTCTTGATGAAGTACAGAGCCAATAGTAACAGGTCTGAAATCTGACAGCTCTTTAACAGAAGCTGCTCCGATTGGTGCAATGGTATTTCTTCAGAAATTAAGGCCTTCTTGGTCTCTTTGTTGATACAATTAGCAATCCAATCCAAGTCATTTTATCTCCCCACAAGCTGTATCTTCAGGGCTGGTAATTCAGTCTGTTGCATGGCTTGGAAAAACAGAGCCATCAGAGGCCTGTGATGTACCAAAGGCTGCAGCTAGGAATATCTTGGTAATTTATCCTCACTCTCAGCTCTAATTATTCTGTTCTTCACTAGCTGGTTCGATTGAGACTCTCCAGGTTCAGCCTTCCCTAAGCAGAGAACAAAAGGTTTCCCTTGAAAGTGGGGGCCTGGCAATGTCAGTACATGAGCCGTGTATAAATAATGCAGCAGCGCCGGCTTCATTTTTATAAAATCTTGGTGGAGAAATGCATGAGAATGATCAGGCCCCTGGAACTCAGCAGGCATGTGCTTTTGATGTGCGCCTTGCTCTGAGTAAAAGCAGGAGAGTAAAAAGTTCTTCTTGTTTGTGCTGAGGCTACTTCATGGTCTCTGGCTGGGATTTTGGTGACCCTTTTGCTTTGTTTCTGATAGAGTCTGGAGGCTCCTACCTGCCTAGGAAAACTCTGATATGTATATAGAGGGAAATATCTTCAGTAACTATTTTCTGATTGAAAATAAAGATGATGAAAATACAGATGCTGATTATAGTAGCTTTACTTATATTAGCTTCACTTATATTCCCTCATTTTAATCCTCCTAAGGTTAGAGTGATCTGGCTGGGCTATTTTCGTTATACCCTCTGCTCTCCCAATTAGCCTTATATCTTTTCTTTTTTCTGGTCAGATTCCCCAAAAATAAATATTCAGGGTGTGAACCTAGCAGCCAAAGCTCTGGGAACTGAGTCGGGGAAAGGAGCTTGAGGGCTGGCCTGCAAAAAAGCAGATACTGAATCAGTTTGTTTTTGTCAAGATACTCTACCCTTACCTGGGCCTTTTACCGCACCTCTCTGAGGGTGGATGATATGGTTTGGCTGTGTCCCTACCCAAATCTCATCTTGATTTGTAGCTCCGGTAGTTCCCTTGTGTTATGGGAGGGACCCAGTGGGAAATAATTGAATCATGGGGGCAGTTTCTCCTTCTACTGTTCTTGTGGTAGCGAATAAGTCTCACGAGATTGGATGGTTTTATAACGGGGAAACCCTTTTCACTTGGTTCTCCTTCTCTCTTGTCTGCTGCCATATAAGACGTGCCTTTTACCTTCTACCGTGATTGTGAGGCCTCCCCAGCCATATGGAACTATGAGTTTATTAAACCTCTTTTTCTTTATAAATTACCCAGTCTCAGGTATGTCTTTATCAGCAGTGTGAAAATGGACTAATACATTGGACCTTAGTACTCTTCTTCCATAGCGTGGGAGAAGTAGTACCCTGGTTGCTCATAGTGAGGTCACTTGGGATCTAATTACTTCCTAAACATACTTTTTGTACCATCTTGCTGTTTTTAGCCTCACTTTTATCCTCACTTTCAGGGGTGGTGAGCGCCACCACCTCCTGAACTTTTTGGGTCTCTGGAGAGTAATCATTTTGCTCGTGGGTTTTTCCTGCTGCTATTTAGGTTTTACCTTTCTCAAGTCTACCAAGAGAGTTACTACTACCATGATTTTTGGCTTTTAGATTTTTTATGCTGTCATCTTCTATCCTGTTCTCATTGTGGGTTTTTGCCTCTTTGAAACATTCTTGTACAGCCATTTTGTTGGAATTTTTTAAAGGGTGCAGAGGTTAACATGTGTAGTCAAGCTGGCATCTTTAATCAGAAGCCTGTTTTTGTTTTTATACTTTTTGAAATAGGAAAGAAGGTCTGCTAGAGATCTGGCATGCATTTGTGTCTTGGGCAGTAGGTGATGGGAGGAATGTGAGGTAGGCACAGCCAGGAGAGCATTGTCCAAAGTCTCTCCTGGTTCCATTGAGATGAATGGTCTATGCAAGGAATCCAGTGTTTTGCTTGCTACTGCCTCTGGGCACTCCAGGAGTCTAACTTTTGTCTCTTCTCCAACCTGCATACAGAGCAGTATCTAAAGATCTAGGCTTTATAATAGAAGCAATTAAAAAGTGATTAGGAACCTGAAAGCTTCCTTCTATAACTGCGATCTGAAGGTTTTTATTCATTCACTTAATTAACATGCATTGAGCTCTCAAAATTTGCCGGAGTAGCATTGTGCTTACTCATCCACATAACTGGATGAAAAAGGCAGATATGGACCCTGCTTTGGGAGGTTGTGACCTGACCTTATATACTGAAATTTCCAGAAGGCCAGATAGAGCATCAAGAAATGAAACAAATAAAATAAAATAAAATAGTAACATTATTTTGTGATAATGAGATAGATCCTTCAGTGCCTCCTGGTCTTCCCCACTCATACACACTCATGCCTAAAATAGTCCACAGTTCTGTACTTCTTTAGTGGGCCAGATCCTTTCATCACCATGGGCTGCTGAGACCACTGGAATTTCAGGCAAACCTATAAAGCAAGGGCAGTTTTAGGTGACCACATTCTGTCATGAATCCTTGATTTCATATACAGTTCTTGCATTACATGTTTGCTAGTGGTAGGCCAAAACAAAAGAAGAAAAGTTCTAATTTTAGCTGAGTTCAAGTTACCTTTCTAAAAATTATGATTTCTTCTTTATGAGTCTTTTTGGTGAATTGACCCTTTTCTCAGTATGTAATATACTTGTTTATTCCTGGTAACATTTCTTGTTCTGAAGTCTACTTTGATATTAATATAGCCACCTCAGCTTATTAATTATTAGTATCTGCATGCCTTATTTATTTATTTATTTATTTATTTATTGAGACTGAGTCTTGCTCTGTCATCCAGGCTGGAGTGCAATGGCACAATCTCGGCTCACTGCAACCTCCGCCTCCCGGGTTCAAGCAATTCTCCTGCCTCAGCCTCCTGACTAGCTGGGATTACAAGCACACACCACCACGCCTGACTAATTTTTTTTTGTATTTTTAGTAGAGACGGGTTTTCACCCTGTTGGTCAGGCTGGTCTCGAACCTCTGACCTTGTGATCCACCCACCTCAGCCTCCCAAAGTGCTGGGATTACAGGCGTGAGCCACCGCGCCCAGCCTGCATGCCATATTTTTGCATCTTTTTACTCTTTATCTTGCATTTTTATGTTGAAAATGAGTGTTTTTTGTTTGTTTGTTTTGTTTTGTTTTGTTTTTATCCAGGCACTGTGACTCACCTCACACCTATAATCCCAGCTATTCACAAAACTGAGGCAGGATGATTGCTTGAGTCCAGTAGAGACCAACCTCAGCAACATAGCAAAACCCCCATCTCTAAAAAATAAAAAAAGAAAAAGTAATCTGGGAATGGTGGTGTGTGCTTATAGTCTCAGCTACTCAGGAGGCTGAGGTGGGGGGATTCCTTAAGCTCCAGAGTTAAAGGCTACAGTGAGCTCTGATCATGCTGCTACACTCTAGCCTGTGCAACACAGTGCTCTTCTCTAAAAAATAAAATAAGTTTCTTTTAAACTCCATATAGTTGGGTTTTATTGTATTCAGCTTTATGATCTTTGCCTTCGCATTGGAGATTTTAGGTCATTTACATTTATTGGTTGGGTTTTAATCTATTTTCTTTTTCTGTGTTCCATATATTCTATATAATTATTCCCTTTTCCTGTCTTCTCCAGGTTACTTAAATATTTTTTACTATTCCATTTTATCTCCAAAGAGTTTTACGTCTTTTTTGCCAGTTTGTAATATGCATCTTTCACTTATCACAGTTGATCTTAAAATAATTTTAATGCCTCATTATATATAATACACTTTCATATCTTCCTGTGATTTGTGCTATTATTTTCATATGATTTGTTCATGCATTGGATTGTATAAAGATTTAAAGTCAATTATTTTTTAAAGAAATTTAAAATGGAAAATTTATGTCACTTATATTTACTCACATTTTAGCAGTTCTGATACTCTTCATTCCTTTGTATGGGTTCACATTTCCATTTGGTATCTTTAACCCATGTAGTTTCGCTTGAATTATAAAATATTCTCCTTCTCCATCCTCCTATGTGAATATACAGAATTGAGTTTGTTGATTGCATTGATACCCTTTAATTTCCCAGTAGTAATAATAATAGCTATTATTACTCTTATAGTTTACATGTCTCTTCACATTCTGAAAGTACAATAACATCTTTAAATAGAATTGTCTTTTTTCAAATGCTTTTTAAATTTTAGAAGCTCTTGTTTCATATATTTCATACTACATTGTTTGGTTCATAAAATATTATGAATGGTAGTTTTCTTGGACTGAGCATTTTGTCATTATGAAATATTCTTCTTTTCCTTGTTTAATATTTTTAATCTTGATTCTATTTTGATACTTATATTGTCATTTAAATTTTTTTTGTTTTTATGTTATGTTTTTGTAGAACATTTTTGAAAGAAAACTGTATCACATTTTTAAAAATCTGAATTATAAACAAGGTATAGCTTAATTTTAACGACAGTATGATTAATCTTATCTTTTAACTGGTTGTGCAATTCAGCCCATTCACATTTGATGAAATACTGAGATAATTGACCTTATTTCTTCCATCTTATTTTGTTTTCTATTTATATTACATCACTCCTCATTCCCTTTCCTTTTTGTTTTGTGTGGTTTATTGGTTTCACTGGCTTGATAATTTTTTTTCTTTATTCCTTTTTATTCCTTGTTACTTTGACAGTTCTACTAAGTTTTTTGTTTCTACTAGTGGTTACATTCTCATTCCTTACAACCAACAATAAACTTATGTTCTGCCTAAACATGTATATGCATTTCAAGGAACGTTTTCTGTGTACCCCTTCTCTAGACTCTTGCTTAATATTTGCTTACTTAATGTTTATTTTCAGTTCCAGACTGTTACTAAGTTTTTTCGTTTTTTTTTTTGTTTCTTTTTTTGTAGAATAACAGGCCTATTGTGTTTTAAGAAAACTCAATATTACAGATTCCTGCTTACATTATTATTATCCACTTAGATTTAAATATGTATATGCCTATATTTTTATGCATATATGTATATGTTTAAGCATATTATGCACACACATGCATATATATACATACATGCATGAAAGCGACACATACAGAGAGTGAGAGAGGATCTCAGTGTCTGCTGGTTCTTCTAGTCTTTGATTTCCACCATATTGAGAAAGGTGCTCCAAATCAATTGTTATTTGGTTATACTCTTTCTCAAGTATTATCCTCAGAGAGTGCTTATAGGAAGTTTACTTTTTGAATCCTTGTGTGTTGAAAATGTTTTTTTTTTTTTTTTTTTTCCCCTGACAGCTGAACAATATTTTGTCTGGGTATAGGATTCTTTAATCAGTTTCTCTTAGTAGTTTATACATTATTCCAGTGTCCACATTCCAGAGTTGTAGATGAGAATTCCCTTAGCTAGGATGAATCCTTTGTAAGAAACCTATTCTTTCTGTCTGGAAGCTTGTATAATTTTCTGTTTACTCAAGTGTTTCCTGGATTTACTTCCTAGACTTAATGAGACTTTTAATCTGTGGGCTTGAATCTTACTTCAGTTCAGTATAATAAAATACCTAGCACTGTATTCATTTAATTATAATATCTCCCTCATCTGTTCTTTTCTTTTTTTTCATTCCTTTTCTCTCTCTTTTTTTAAAAAAAATATGTACTGGAATCTCATGTTAGGCTTCTGAAATGTGTCCTCCAAGCCTCTTATCTCTTCCATCATTATGTCAATCTCTTTGTATCTTTGCTACTTGTAGTAAGATACTTCATTTACTTGGTCTTCCAGAGCATTAATTTGATTTTCGTTAGTGTCAGTGATTAAATTTTAAACTTAAAATCAGTGCTTATGCTTCCAGAAAGTGTTTTTTGCATTCTTCTGATTCCTCATTGTTTTCATCATTGAAATATTCTACCATATTTTTTATCATTTCTACTTCCGTGGGACTTGCCTCTTATAGATGCTTTGTGGGATCTCTCAGGTGAACTAGTCCCATTAAGTTAGTTACTGTTTTTGTTTGGCCTACTCATTGACAAATGCTATTTTGCCTTTCATATAGGTTTTTAGAATTCATTCTGCATTAACAAATCTGAAAGCAGTGAAAGGTACAGCAGTTCCTGCCCTGTCACTTGGGCTGGCAGTCACCCAATCGGCCAACAGCAAGTGGCCCCTTCTTTCCTCCTAGAGCACCCTTGGTGGAAGCAGCACTTCTCTCTGGCTCAATCTTAGAAGCAACCCAGACTGCCAGTGTAGCCCTGACTGTGTAAGGCCCCTATGTCTAATTCCAAGTTTACAAACCTTTGGGTAGGGGTGACTAGTAGGTACAGCTTGCCTAAAGGTGAATAGTTATCCAAAGAGGGCAAGTTGCTAAAACACTTCAGGAAATGTCAAAACTGGTCTTAATAGAAGACTCAGGGAGGGGTAAGCCCTTTGTTCTGCTACTAGTACCTTGCCTTTACCCACTAACAGTATAAACAAAGTCCTGTATTTTCTCTCTCTCCTGGAGAGTTTTGGAGTACCTGTGGCTTCGGTTGTACTCACTAAACTTGACCGGTTCTGCTGCTTAATAGCACATCCATGTTACCCATCAGTTTGATTTAAAGAGACTCAATGAATTGGACCCTAATGTTGTTTGAATAATCCTGATGGAGAGAGTTGCCAGAGGCATCTGTAGCCATAAAACTTCTGTAGTCATCTTCACTCCAGGCATACTGCCTTATTTTAACTTCTTGTAAAGACCAAGACATCCCTAACTTTCCCTTTATTGGGGAAAAAATCTGCTTGGAAAAACAGTTATGCTATGAAGTGTTGAGTTTTTTAACTATTGCTGTATTATGAACCACAACCAATGCTTGTTAGTTTAATACAGTAATCATTTATTTGATTCATGGACAGCTCATTTAGGCTGTGCTATGCTAGGCAATCCTTCTGGTCTCAGTTGGACTCACTCACTGGGGTCTTGGCTGACTGATCCACATTGATCCAAGACAGTCTGGAGGTATCTGATCCAGATTGAGCTCAACTGGCTATTGCCCTGCTCCATGTTTCTCTTATCCTCCTCATGGGACCAGTGGACTAGCCTAGAATGATCTCATGGCAGTGCCAGAGGTGCAAGAGAACAAGCAGAAACACATAGAATCTCTTGAGGCTTAGACTCACAACTGGCATGCAGTTACTTCTGCTTCCTTATTTTGGCTAAATTCAGTCATGTGACAGAATCAGAAGTCAGAGGTAAGGAATCAGAATCAGAGGTAGGAAAGGAAGCCCTGCCTACAGTGTGGGGGACAGGGGGAGGAGGGTGCAGTACTACAAAGTTGCATGGCAAAGAGCGTGGGTATGTGGAGAGATGAAGACTTGGGGCCACGAACTCAGCCTTTATCAGCTGTTGAGAAATATAGTGCAATATTTTAAGCTTACAATGGTACCTCAAGAGAGAGAGCCATGAGTTTATCTTGGAAGTAGCAGAGAAATTTCACAGAGGAGCTGACACTGGAACTGGACCATAAGGACGACTTGGAGTTTACCAAGCAGACAAGGATAGGTGAAAGGAGTAATAATCCATTAAGATGGAAGGAAAAGTCAAAGTAGAGTCACAGTGCTCTACAGATAAGAATGGGGACATCTGGGGATTGAGGAGTTACCCTGTGTGATTGGATCATTGGAAACAATCCTTCTATACTGCCTTTTGCTCCCTAATATTACTCTTGCCAGGGAGCTATCATACCTCCCCAAAAGTTGGAATTTCAGATGTCATGCCAGGAGGAGTTAGCGTATCGTATACTCTTCAGAACATGTTACATAGGTGGGCTGCCTTCTCTACTTATTAACAGTGTACGTTGCTTTAAAAAGGTGAATAATTTAGCATGTTTCTACAAGTGTTAGCATTTCTTCAGTATATTTATGCCACTTAGCATAGCTCAATGTGTTCTGCGATCTGTACCACATCTAAAAAATCATTAATGATAAGGGACATTTGTTGGCTTTCAAAAGACATTTAAGCCTCACTCAGTGTTACCACCTCCATGAACCCCTCCTTGATATTTCCTCCCCCTGTCCACCACCAGATTATGTCAGGTTCTTCCGCTAAAGGCTTTCATTTCTCCCTCTACTTCCTTCAGAGTATTTATGGCTATTTGTTAGTATATAATTTTAATTGTGATTATTTGATCAATTTCTGTCTCTCCAATTAAACTTTCAGCTTCTATGGAAGCAAAGGACTAGATATTTTGCATACCACTGGTTTCCTGAATCCTAGCATAGTGCCAGAATCATAGTAACTGAATACTAAACATTTGTTCAGTGAGTGAGTGAACGCATGAGTCTATGTGAATGACTGAGTGAGATACATCTAGACTATTGTCCTTATGAGATAGGTTTTGGGTTATCTTTAAAATTGCATGAACTCTCAGGTTTACCATTTACCTACCATGTAATGGACAACCCATTCATTCTTTAATGTTTCCATTCAGTCAGTATTCATTGTGGCTTGTCATAATCCTGAATGTGAATGAGGTATTTGTGATACAGAGAAGAGTAAGGCCGATTCTGTGCTGATGGAGTTGCTTGTTTAGTGGGAGAGACGGTGAAATGAATGGGCAAAGACAGTTACTATGGTAAATTAAGATAAGGATATGTCTGAATTAGAACTTAGAGAAGAAGCATTTCACTCAGTCTGCCCTTCATTGGGTCTTCCTGAGAAAAGACCATCTGAGCTGAGTCATGAAGGCTAACTAAGAGTTAGATGCATAATGGGCATGACTGTTCCAGGAAGAATGAAGCAAAAGAGTTCATTACACAGGGAAATGGGAAATGAAGGCTCACTATAGCAAACTCCAAATAATTCAGTATTGCAGTATGAGAAGGCAAGGGTGGGGATGGCCAGAACAGAGTGACTGTGGATATGGGCACAGTCGTGTCACAAAGGGTTCTTTAAGCCCTGCTATGCATTGGACTTTGTCCTGAAGTTAGTGAGTAGCAATTGAAGGATCTTAATCAGAGATTGATATAAAATATTTTATTATATAAAGTTTGCCCTGGGCACAATATGGAGAACAGATTACAAGGCTCTAGGGGAGCAACATAAAGAAGCAGTTACTTACCCAGCATGATAAGGGCTGTAGTAGAAGACATAATCCATGCTTTGGGAAATCAGAAGAGGAGTACCTAACCCAGAACGGGAATCTCAGCCTAGGTTTAAGTAAAAGCTTGAATTATCATAGTGAAGAAGCTGGGATGAGTTTTCCCAACAGATGGGGTTAGGGCAAAGACACTTAAGTGCATAAGAACATGACTTTCTTCAGAGAACTGCAAGTGACATTTTATTGTTAGACTATAGAATATTAAGGGTGAATTAATGAGAAATGAAGCTGGAAAAGAAAGCATCCAGCATTCAAGTCTTCCTCCTACTAAATATTGCTTTAGACTGGAATGATCGTATCATTTATTATCTCCACCAGACACGTCAAACACTTTTTTTTTAATCATAGAAACTTTTGAACATGCAGCGAGAGTAGTATAATTAACACCCATGAACCCATCACTAGGTCCCAACAACCACCCATGACCAATCCTGCCCTTAGCCACATGCCATTTACTTGTCCTTCTCATATTATTTAAAGCACATTCCAGAGACCATATCATCTTATGCAAACATTTTCAGTATGTATCTCTAAATGATAAGGAGCCTTTTGTTAACATAACCACAACTACCAAGATCATATCTAAAATTTCATAATAATTAAATTTTTATCAAATAGCAAGGTTGTAATTTCTAATTATCTCACAAATGTCTTATAAACATAGATGTAAATACAAATATTCACATACAGTTTGTTTAATCAGGATCCAAATAAAGGACTGAAAGGACTGAGACTTTTTTTTTTTTTTTTTTGAGACAGAGTCTCACTCTGTTGCCCAGGCTTGAGTGCAGTGGCACGATGTTGGTACACTGCAACCTCTGCCTCCTGGGTCCAAGCGATTCTCCTGCCTCAGCCTCCCAAGTAGCTGGGACTAGAGACACCCGCCACCACACCTGACTAATTTTATATTTTTAGTAGAGACGGGGTTTCACCATGTTGGCCAGGCTGGTCTCCAACTTCTGACCTCAAGTGCTCTGCCTCCCTTGGCCTCCCAGAGTGCTGGGATTACAGGCGTGCACCACCATGCCCAGCCAGGGCTGAGACTTTTGAAAGTGAAGGAAGGTACTATCCATAATTAACAGGTATCCGTGAAGACTTTTTACCTAAGCAGGGATGTGTCATTATCTACATTGGCTTATTCTACTTCTTTAATACCTCTGCAGATATCAGGATGGGTATTTTGCAAAATATAAAGGAAGCCTCACTCATATGATCAGTTCTATATTTCTTCTGTTTTCTTAGGTCTCTCTGCTCCCTGGTGTGTAAGTGGACATACTCAGCAGAGAGAGGCTGGGATGACAGTTTCTGGAAAATGATTGGTTTGGAAGACTTTGTTGCAGATAATTACAGCAAAATAGGTAAAAGAATAAAACATCTGTAGAGTGATTATGTGCACTGGAGGATCTTGGTGGGTTTGTTGTTATTGTGGTTTGTATGTTTGCTGTTTTTGTATGCATTAAAACACAGGAATGAAGTTTACTTTTTCCAAGACAAATGAGTTAATTATGACGGGTAGGCCATGACTATTAGGCTCTTGCCTTAACATTTATATGAACTGAGTGGAGATACATGCTATGAAAATCTGCATTGAAATATAGAATCAGAAATTGCGCTAGGCGTGGTGGCTCACACCAGTAGTCCCAGCACTTTGGGAGCTGAGGCAGGCAGATTGCTTGAGCCCAGGAGTTCGGGACCAGTCTGGGCAACATGGCAAAACCTCATCTCTACAAGAAAAATACAAATGTTAGCCTGGCGTGGTGGCACGTGTCAATAGTGTCAGCTACTCCGGAGGCTGAGGTGGGAGGATTGCTTGAGCCTGGGAGGCAGAGGAGGTTGCAGTGAGCTGAGATGGTGCTACTGCACCGTAGCCTGGGCAACAGGCAGAGCAGAACTCTGTCTTGAAGCGGGGGGGGGGGGGGGGGGGGGGGGGGGGGAAGGAGGAGAGAGAGAGAGAAATTTGTTGGGCTAGACCGAGGAAGATATTTGTAAGGACTATCTTGGGAATAGCATACTGAAGGGGCTGTGTATGGACTGCTTCCAGTCAGTATTAGGAAAATAATTTTATAAATTAGGTTCACGGGACAAGGCAAGGCTGTGAACAGGTAAAAAGGCCTTTTATGTGGGTAGTAAAGTACATCTTCTATGCCCCAAGCACATTTCTCTGTGCTTGTATGTACCTTGTTTTATATATTTCTCACAACTACTGACAAAAGCACTGTTGCATGTTTACAGATGAGAATCAGAGAGATTAGTAACCTTGCCTAACCAGGCATGGAATCAATAAATGGTAAGTCAGGATTGAAATTCTCCCACTGGGAGGACCTGGAAGGAACTAATATTTTACTGGGACACAAATTTCAGCTTCAGTTACCTAATGGTTTAAGTGATTTGTAAAATGTATATGCCCTCCAAAAAATTAGTTGTTTTTTGCTGTATATTCCCATGGTATGTTGAAAATAGCTTTATTAGCATATATATTGATTACCTGTTTATGTATCTTGGTTCCTCACTAGACTGTGAGCTCTTTGACATAAAGATTTTCACTTATTTACCTTTGTATTTCCTGTCCTGGCACAGGGCATGGCATATTTTCATATTTCAGTGACTTTTTGTTTAAAATATTGAGATGGTTTGTACTAGGAGGTTGGCACTCTTTGCTTTAAAAATCTTTAATGATATTTACTGATTTTAACATTATCTTTGGCAGTTGAGTACAACTTCAACTCTGATTTTCTGATTACTGTTATATTTTTCTGCTCCTCTTTCCTGCCTCACACATGACACATGTTTAATTAGTATATTAGCTCTGCTAATGGAGCAGTATCTACAAGAAATATTCATTAGAAGTCCATAATGTTAATCTAGCAGAAAATTTCCAGAGTAACTTTATTAGATTTTTTCCCTGTTAAGTTAATGGATTTTTAATGGATGTCCTAAGGAGACATATCATTAAGCAGAATATTGCTGTACGTGAATTAAAACTTACCCATTTATCAAAATTAATTGTGTGATGTTTCCTTTGATTTTCACTTCTGGGGACCTGAGCATGTAGTTTCAGTCTGAACCCAAAGTAGAAGATATTTAAGAGGCTGTTTATTCTCAGTTGTGACTTTCAGAAACTCCTCTGGAAGCTACCTCTAGACATTCTTTAGCAATTCTTGGAACTATGAAAAATGAATCTCAAAAGCCTCCCTATGAAGTGTTAAACATTTCCAATGGCCTCATTGCCCGTCAAGATGTGGACAATATAGTGTAAAACCTTTTAGCAGATTTGAGCATTGAGCATCGTGGATTTGAGCATTAATACAATTACCATAATTTGCTCCATGTGGAGCTTTTAGCCAAGTGTTTACCAGGCTTCCTGGGCCCATGCAGTAAATAAATGCTTTCCCCGAAAACTGAACACCTCAGCAACTGATGGTCTTATGGAGGAATTTTTTTAAAATGAATTATTTATGAAGTGTAAGTTAAGGATCAAATGCAACATTTATATGGTGTATTTCAAGGACAGGAGAAAAAATTTACAGGGTTTAAGTAACTACATGCAAGTTTCTAAAGCTAAAATGTTACTACCTAATGCCTTCTTTCAAGGAGGTATTTGGATGGCTTGGTTTGGGAACATTATACAAAGTAAGGAAAAATAGTTTTGTGCATCGAAAGAATATAGTAGAAATTTCTTTACAGTTGAATAGAAATTTCTTTACAGTTGAAACTGTGCAAATTGACTTAATATTCAGAACTGATGGAGAAAAATGAAACACAGTTTTTGGGTAGGGGATTATATAGCCCTACTGATAAAATGATCTGTGTTCAATAAAATCATCCAACAAACTGATCTGTGTCAATAAATTTTGACCTTTAGTTCCACATGACTAATTCCCAAGTTACCTATCTAATCCTAGGCATCTATCAAAAGCACACAGGAAGGAAGAGATCAGCAGGGAGAAAGGACCCTTAGGAAGATAAGCAACATCCCACCTGTTCTAATTGATTATCCAGGTGCCATTTCAGCATGCCCCAATTGCCTTTTTAATTCGTGAGAAAATCTCTTGTTCTACTATTGGGGTAGCCCACTTTATGAAAATTCATGTGTTCAACATGGCTGAATTATAGAGTGATTATTTGCATTACTAACAGGGTTTGTCATATGAAGGGATTCAGTGTATTAGCTTATAGATCATTCCTTTATTTGGGACCAGGGAAGCCAGGCAAAGAATAAATGTAAATTCCAAGTCCAAGAAGTTAGTAAGTGAGAGGCAGAAATGAAGGTAAAAGGCAGGAGACAGTTTCTTGAGAGGAGGGAGGCTGCTTTTAAAATGGGTTTCCTCGACCTGGGAAGCACATGGGGTTGGGGGATTTCCCTTTCCTACACAAGGGAAGCCGTGACAGACTATACCTGGAAAACCGGGACACTGCCACCTAAATACTGGGCTTTTCCAACATTCTTGGCAAATGGCACATCAGTAGATTATATCCTGCTCCTGGCTTGGTGGGTCCCATGCCCATGGAGCCTTGCTCACTGCTAGAGCAGCATTTCGAGATTGAACTGTGAGGTGGCAGCGAGGTCGAGGGAGGGGCGTCTGCCATTGCTGAGGCTTAAGTAGGTAAACAGAGTGGCTGCAGAGCTTGAACTGGGTGGAGCCCACCTTAGCTCAACAAGGCCTGCCTGCCTCTGTAGACCCCACCACTGGGGGCAGGGCATAGCTGAATAAAAGGCAGCAGAAACCTCTGCAGTCTTAAATGTCCCTGTCTGACAGCTCTGAAGAGAGCAGTGGTTCTCCCAGCACGGTGTTTGAGCTCTGAGAACTGGACAGACTGCCTCCTTAAGTGGGTCCTTGACCCCCATGTAGCCTAAATGAGAGACACTTCCCAGTAGGGGCTGACAGACACCTCATACGGCCGGGTGCCCCTCTGAGATGCAGCTTCCAGAGGAAGGATCAGGGAGCAGTATTTGCTGTTCTACAGTATTTGCTGTTCTGCAGTATTTGCTGTTCTGCAGCCTCCACTGGTGATACCCAAAAAACAGGGTCTGGAGTGGACCTCCAGCAAATTCCAACAGACCTGCAGCTGAGGAACCTGACTGTTAGAAGGAAAACTAACAAACAGAAAGGAATAGCATCAACATCAACAAAAAGGATGTCCACACCAACACCCCATCTGTAGATAACCATCATCAAAGACCAAAGGTAGATAAAACCACAAAGATGGGGATAAAACAGAGCAGAAAAGCTGAAAATTCTAAAAATCAGACTGCCTCTCCCACTCCAAAGGAATGCAGCTCCCCTCCAGCAACGGAACAAAACTGGATAGAGAATGACTTTGACAAGTTGACAGAAGTAGGCTTCAGAAGATCGGTAATAACAAACTTCTCTGAGCTAAAGGAGGATATTTGAACCCATCACAAAGGAGTTAAAACCTTGAAAAAAGATTAGTCAAATGGCTAACTAGAATAAACGTGTAGAGAAGGCCTTACATGACCTGATGGAGCTGAAAACCATGGCATGAGAACTACCTGACACATGAACAAGCTTCAATAGCCAGTTTGATCAAGTGGAAGACAACGTATCAGTGATTGAAGATCAAATTAATGAAATAAAGTGAGAAGAGAAGTTTAGCGAAAAAAGAGTAAAAAGAAACAAACAAAGCCCCCAAGAAATGTGGGACTATGTGAAAAGACCATATCTACGTTTGATTGGTGTACCAGAAAGTGACAGGGAGAATGGAAACAAGCTGGAAAACACTCTACAGGATATTATACAGGAGAACTTCCCCAACCTAGCAAGGCAGGCCAACATTCAAATTCAGAAAATACAGAGAACACCACAAAGATACTGCTCGAGAGGAGCAACCCCAAGACACATAATTGACAGATTCACCAAGGTTGAAATGAAGGAAAAAATGTTAAGGGCAGCCAGAGAGAAAGGTTGGGTTACCCACAAAGGGACGCCCATCAGACTAACAGCAGACCTCTCAGCAGAAAGTCTGCAAGCCAGAAGAGAGTGGGGGCCAATATTCAACATTGTTAAAGAAAAGAATTTTCAACCCAGAATTTCATATTTAGCCAAACTAAGCTTCACAAGTGAAGGAGAAATAAAATCCTTTACGTAAAGACAAGCAAATGCTTAGAGATTTTGTCACCACCAGGCCTACCCTATAAGAGCTCCTGAAGGAAACACTAAACATGGAAAGGAACAACTGGTACAAGCCACTGCAAAAACATGCCGAAATGTAAAGACTGTCGATGCTAGGAAGAAACTGCATCAACTAACGAGCAAAATAACCAGCAAATATCATAATGACAGTATCAAATTCACACTTAACAATATTAACCTTAAATGTAAATGGGCTAAATGTGCCAATTAAAAGACACAGACTGGCACATTGGATAAAGAGTCAAGACCCATTAGTGTGCTGTATTCCGGAGACCCATCTCACATGCAGAGACACACATAGGCTCAAAATAAAGGGATGGTGGAAGATCTACCAAGCAAATGGAAAGCAAAAAAAAAAGTAGGGGTTGTAGTCCTAGTCTCTGATAAAGCTGACTTTAAAACAACAAAGATCAAAACAGACAAAGAAGGCCATTACATAATGGCAAAGGGATCAATTCATCAGGAAGAATTAACTATCCTAAATATATATGCACCCAATACAGGAGCACCCAAAGAGATTTGGACTCCTACACAATAATAATGGGAGACTTTAACACCCCACTGTCAGTATTAGACAGATCAACGAGACAGAGGCTTAACAAGATGTCCAGGACTTGTATTCAGCTCAGCACCAAGCAGACCTAATAGACATCTACAGAACTCTCCAACCCAAATCAGCAGGATATACGTTCTTCTCAGCACCACATTGCACTTATTCCAAAATTGGGCACGTAGTTGGAAGTAAAATACTCCTCAGCAAATATAAAAGAACAGAAATCACAACAAACTGTCTCTCAGACCACAGTGGAATCAAACTAGCACTCAGGATTAAGAAACTCACTCAAAACTGCCCAAATACATGGAAACTGAACAATCTGCTCCTGAATGACTACTGGGTACATAATGAAATGAAGGCAGAAATAAAGATGTTCTTTGAAACCAATAAGAATAAAGACACAAAGTACAAAAATCTCTGGGACACATTTAAAGCAGTGTGTAGAGGGGAATTTATAGCACTAAATGACCACAAGGGAAAGCAGGAAAGATCTAAAATTGACACCCTAACATCACAATTAAAAGAATTAGAGAAACAAGAGCAAACACATTCAAAAGCTAGCAGAAGGCAAGAAATAACTAAGATCAGAGCAGAACTAAAGGAGATAGAGACACAAAAAAACCCTTCAAAAAAATCAGTGAATCCAGGGGCTATTTTTTTGAAAAGATCAACAAAATTCATAGACTGCTAGCAAGACTAATAAAGAACAAAAGAGAAAAGAATCAAATAGACGCATTAAAAAATGATAAAGGGGATATCACCACTGATCCCACAGAAATACAAACTACCATCAGAGAACACTAGAAACACCTCTATGCAAATAAACAAGAAAATCTAGAAGAGATGACTAAATTCCTGGACACATACACCCTCCCAAGACTAAGCCATTCAAGTTGAATCCCTGAATATACCAATAACAGGCTCTGAAATTGAGACAATAATGAATAGGCTACCAACCAAAAACAGTCCAGGACCAGATGGATTCACGGCTGAATTCTACCAGAGGTACAAAGAGGAGCTGGTACCATTCCTTCTGAAACTATTCCAATCAATAGAAAAAGAGGGAATCCTCCCTAACTCATTTTAGGAGGACAACATCATCCTGATACCAAAGCCTGGCAGAAACTCAACAAAAGAGGGAATTTTAGACCAATACTCCCTGATGAACATCAATGTGAAAATCTTCAATAAATTTCTGGCAAACCGAATCCAGCAGCACATCAAAGAGCTTATCCACTACGATCAAGTTGGCTTCATCCCTGGGATGCAAGGCTGGTTCAACATATGCAAATCAATAAACATAATCCATTGCATAAACAGAACCAAAGACAAAAACCACTTGATTATCTCAACAGATGCAGAAAAGGCCTTTGACAAAATTCAATAGCCCTTCATGTTAAAATCTTAATAAAGTAGGTATTGATGGAATGTATCTGAAAATAGTAAGAACTATGTATGACAAACCCATAGCCAATATCATACTGAATGGGCAAAATCTGGAAGCATTCCTTTTGAAAACTGGCACAAGACAGGGATCCTCTCTTTCACCACTCGTTTTAAACATAGTGTTGGAAGTTCTGGCCAGGGCAATCAGGCAAGAGAAAGAAATAAAGCGTATTCAGTTAGAAATAGAGGAAGTCATTGTCCCTGTTTGCAGATGACATGATTGTATATTTAGAAAACACCATTGTCTCAGACCAAAATCTCCCTAGCTAATAAGCAACTTCGGTGAAGTCTCAGGACACAAAATCAATGTGCAAAAGTCACAAGCATTCCTATACACCAATAACAGACAAACAGAGCCAAATCTTGAGTGAACTCCCATTCACAATTGCTACAAAGAGAATGAAATACCAAAGAATCCAACTTACAAGGGATGTGAAGTACCTCTTTAAGGAGAACTACAAACCACTGCTCAATGAAATAAAAGAGGACACAAACAAATGGAAGAACATTCCATGTTCATGGATAGGAAGAATCAATATTGTGATAATGGCCATACTGCCCAAGGTAATTTATAGATTTGATGCCATCCCCGTCAAGCCACCAATGACTTTCTTCACATAATTGGACAAAAGTACTTTAAAGTTAATTTAAAAACTACTTTAAAATTAATATGGAACCAAAAGAGCCCACATTGTCAGGACAATCCTAAGCCAAAAGAACAAAGCTGGAGGCATCACGCTACCTGACTTCAAACTATAATACAAGGCCACAGTACCCAAAACAGCATGGTACTTGTACCAAAACAGAGATATAGACCAATGGAACAGAAAAGAGCCCTCAGAAATAATACCACACATCTAAAACCATCTGATCTTTGACAAACCTGACAAAAACAAGAAATGGGGAAAGCATCCTCCATTTCATAAATGGTGCTGGGAAAACTGGCTAGCCATATGTAGAAAGTTGAAACTGGATTCCTTCCTTATACCTTATACAAAAATTAACTTAAATGTTAGACCTAAAACCATAAAAACCCTAGAAGAAAACCTAGGCAATGCCATTCTGGACATAGACATGGGCAAGGACTTCATGTCTAAAACACCAAGAGCAATGGCAACAAAAGCCAATATTGACAAGTGGGATCTCATTAAACTAAAGGGTTTCTGCACAGCAAAAGAAACTACCATCAGAGTGAACAGGCAACCTACAGAATGAGAGAAACATTTTGCAATTTACCCATCTAACAAAGGGTAATATCCAGAATTTACAAGGAACTTAAAAAAATTTACAAGAAAAAAATCAAACAACCCCATCAAAAAGTGGGCAGAGGATATGAACAGACCCTTCTGAAAAGAAGACATTTATGCAGCCAACAGACACATGAAAAAATGCTCATCATCCCTGGTCATCAGAGAAATGCAAATCAAAACCACAATGAGATACCATCTCACAACAGTTAGAACTGCCATCTTTAAAAAGTCAGGAAACAACAGGTCCTGGAGAGGATGTGAAGCAATAGGAACACTTTTACACTGTTGGTGAGACTGTAAACTAGTTCAACCATTGTGGAAGACAGTGTGGCAATTCCTCGAGGATCTAGAACTAGAAATACCATTTGACCCAGCCATCCCATTGCTGGGTATATACCCAAAGGAATTTAAATCATGCTGCTGTGAAGACACATGCACACGTTATGTTTCTTGTGGCACTATTCACAATAGCAAAGACTTGGAACCAACCCAGATGTCCATCATTGATAGACTGGATCAAGAAAATGTGGCACAGATACACCATGGAATACTATGCAGCCATGAAAAAAGGATGAGTTCATGTCCTTTGTAGGGATATACATGAAACTGGAAACCATCATTCTCAGCAAACTATCGCAAGGACAGAAAACCAAACACCGCATGTTCTCACTCATAGGTGGAAATTGAATAATGAGAACACTTGGACACAGGGCGAGGAACATCACACACTGGTGCCTATCATGGGGTGGGGTGAGCAGGGAGAGAGAGCATTAGGAGATATACCTAATGTAAATGACGAGTTAATGGGTGCAGCACACCAACGTGGCACATGTATACATTTGTAATAAACCTGCACATTGTGCACAGGTACCCTAGAACTTAAAGTATAATTTAAAAAAAATTTTAAGTAAAGAACCTTGGCTGGGCATGGTGGCTCACACCTGTAATCCCAGCACTTTGGGAGGCCAAGGCAGGTTGATCATGAGGTCAGGAGATTGAGACCATCCTGGCTAACATGGTGAAACCCCATCTGTATTAAAAATGCAAAAAATTAGCCAGGTGTGGTGACAGTCACCTGTATTCCCAGTTACTCGGGAGGCTGAGGCAGGAGAATGGTGTGAACCTGGGAGGCAGAGCTTGCAGTGAGCCGAGATCACACCACTGAACTCCAGTCTGCTCAACAGAGCAAGACTCTGTCTTAAAAAAAAAAAAAAAAAAAAAGAGTCTTGACCAATGAACTAATGATAGGTATATGCTGTTGACATAAAAGTGCAAAAATCCTCAATAAAATACTGGCAAACTGAATCCAGCAGCACATCAAAAAGCTTATCCAACACGATCAAGTTGATACGCCACCTGAACAGAGCCACCTGAGGCAAGAGTGCAGTATTGTCTTTGGTCACACTGAATCAAAGTTCAGGGATCTTCTACCTGTTGTTGGAATCTGGCTAGACTTTGGAACCTGCGCAATACTGACTTATCCACCCATTGGCTGGCCAATAAGTTGAGACAAAGAGAAAAGAAGCCACCTATACTTGCCTGAAGCAAGCTGCACTTGATCAGCTTGATTTATGAACTCAGAGTCCACAGGCCTGAGTACAGGGTGGCTCAAGAAGAAAGTATTAGTTCTTTTCTGCTGCTATAACAGAATACTTGAGGTTGTGTGATTTATAATCAGCAGAGTTTAATTCAGCTCAGGGTTCTGGAGGCTGCAGTGTCCAAGGGTGCCAATAACTTCTGGGAATCTGGTAAGGGCCTTCTTGCTGCATCATCCCATGGCAAAGGCTGCAAGAGTGTGAGACTGCACACACAAGAATGAGAGTGGGCAAGAGGGGTCTGGGCTTTCTTTTATCAGAAGTGCCTCCTAAGACAATGGCATTAATACATTCATGAGGGCAGAACCCTCATGGCTTAATCACATCTTAAAAGTCTCACCTCTTAATACTGTCCCAATGGCAATGAAATTTTAACATGACTTTTTGTTTTAATGTGCTGAGCTTTTGTTCATTTTTTTTTTTAACTTTTAAGTTCAAAGGTATAAGTGCAGTTTTGTTACATAGGTAAACTTGTGTAATGGGGGTTTGTTGTACAGATTATTTCATCACCCAAGTATTAAGCCTAGTACCCATTAGTTATTTTTCCTGATCCTCTTCCTCCTCCCACCTTTTGCCCTCTACCCTCCAAAAGAACCCAGTGTGTGTTATTCCATGTGTTCTCATTCTTTAGCTCCCACTTAAAAGTGAGAACATGCGATATTTGGTTTTCTGTTCCTGTGTTAGTTTGCCAAGGATGATGGCCTCCAGCTCCATCCATGTCCTTGCAAAGGACATGATCTTGTTCTTTTTTTATGGCTGCGTAATAATCCATGGTGTACATGTACCACATTTTATTTATCCAGTCTATCACTGATGGGCATTTAGGTTGATTCCATGTCTTTGCTATTGTGAATAGTGCTGCAGTGAACGTACATGTGCATGTGTCTTTATAATAGAATGATCTGTATTCTTTTAGGTGTATACCCAGTAATGAGATTTCTGGGTCAGATAGTATTTCCGTCTTTAAGTCTTTGAGGAATCACCACACTGTCTTCCACAATGACTGAACTATTTTACACTCCCACCAACAGTGTATCAACAGTGTTTAAGCATTCCTTTTTCTTCACAACCTCACAAGCATGTGTTATTTTTTGACTTTTTAATAGCCATTCTGACTAGTGTGAGATGGTATCTCATTGTGGTTTTGATTTGCATTTCTCTAATGATCAGTGATGTTGAACTTTTTTTTATATCAATATGACTTTTGAAGGGGACATTCAAACCATCACAGAGATACATGCCAAGCCTTCATGGACTCCACTTCAGGCCTGTGACCCCATTTCCCATTTAACATGGCCTCATGGATACTATTATACAATCTTTTAAGTCTCAGGGATCCAGCTAGGTGATTCCTTCTCCCATGGATGGAATAAGGGAGATTTTAAAGCAGGAAATGGGAGCTTTCACATAAATACTACTTCATTTTAGGGGAAAGAAGAGGAAATTCCCTTTTGTAAACAAACCATAGAGGTTTCTAGCAACAACATGCATTATGTCCAGTGCTGGAAGCCTGAATCCAGTGATGGCATACATAGTTGTGGATGTTGTAAAATCCGTTTAGGGCAATTAATATTCAATATTCTGAATTTTTCCAGTAAAACTGGACATGTTTACAAGGATTCATCTCTTCGTTCTTTATAGTGTGTGGCTTGTTTTTCATTTTGATGTGAATGAGCCAGATAATTCAGTTATTTCTGTCCTCACAGAGTTTTGCTGAAGTGCTGCTTCATCTTTGTATCATGTGATATAAGTGCCAATTTTTCTAATTTATATTGAGCGCTCTGGAGAAATCTTTAACTACAGGTAATCCCAGCCTTTTCTAGGCTAAATGGGGCCCATCACACCATTACCTCGCTTGTCCTGAGGGAGGCTTATATGGTTTGGCTCTGCATCCCCACCCAAATCTCATCTCAAATTGTAATCCACACATATCAAGGGAGAGACCTGGTGGAAGGTGATTGGATTCTGGGGGCTGTTTCCCCAGTGTTTTTCTCTTGATAGTGAAGGAATTCTCAGGAGATCTGATTGTTTGATAAATGTTTGGCATTGTCCTTGCTTGTTCTTGCTATCTCCTGCCTTCCTTCCCCCTCTCCTTCCACCGTGGTTGTAAGTTTCCTGAGGCCTCCCTAGCCATGTGGAACTGTGAGTCAATTAAACCTCTTTTCTTCATAAATTACACAGTCTCAGGTATTTCTTTATAGCAGTGCGAAAATGGAGTAATATAGGGGCCATCCCTGTGGGTACTCTGGACTGAGATTTGCCTTTGCCTGTCACCCTGAGCTTTTGATCTTACCTTATCCTCTTATCATCCTTCTCATTCCTGTCTAAGTAACAGAACTAGGTCTTTGGGTGAGTTACTTGATCTTTCTCAGCCTCAGTTAGTAGATTATGAAGATTAATAAGTATATCATGAGGATTAAAGGTAATAATGCAGGTAAAGCTCTTAGCATACAGTAAATCTTCAGAAAGTACCTATCTGAAGGCAAGTACCTATCCTCTGAGTATTGATGCCTTATTTTACTTTTTAGTATCGAATTTCTGCCTGATAAAGAATGACTTGGAGGTCTCCATGCCAGTTAGCCATCCTTCCAGTCATGCATCCATCCAGCCACACTCCCTGAGTGTCTCCTGTGTGCCAGTTGCTGGGCTAAGTACTAGGGACACAAAAGTGAATTCATCATCCCTTTGGGGACCTCATGTCTACTAGGGGTAGGGGCAGGTAAATGAATGAGTAATCTCAAGGTTTTTCAGTAAGTCTACAGACATCCAAGGTGCCATGGAGAAGCAGAGCAGGCAGTCACTGGCACTGGTGGTGGTATCAAGGAAATTTTCTCATGAGATGGCGTTTTATGTGTCTGGAAAATTTGAGTAGTAGTTTACCAGATGAGAGGGGAAATGTCTTCCAAGGCAGAAGAAACAGTGCAGGCACAGACATGGAGGCATGGAAGAGTGTAGGATATGTGTGAACTGTTGGGTGTGGATGGAGCATAGTGGACCTGAAGCAAGGTGGAGAGGAGTGGTGGTGGGCAAGATAGGAGAGTAGATGGGAGGCTAGTTTCTAGTGGAACTTCTAACTTTCCTCAAAGATGGGGCCACTGATTAGAGACTCAACATGGCAAGATTCACTCCATTCCTTTCAAGAGATGGCTCTAATTACTACTCCTGCCAATGCAATAAATAAAACTTGAGGGCATTAGGAGTCATTTTAGAATGTTTGTGGCTCCTATGAAGCTGTGTGTGGTGGGGGTGGGGGTTGGTGGTGGGGTAAGCCCATTTCTTTTTTAAAATCACATACATTGCGCCTTAGCTACCCTCCCTTCCATAAAGGTTTTTTGTGAAGCTGGAATGTGATATCAGATGTCACAGGGCAGTGTGGTTTATGAAGCTGGTAGAAATGTTAGTTCTTACCATTTGTAAGTACACCTTGGCACCTGGAGGACAGGAATATTCACTCCTGCATCACTCTGTTCCAACGCTGTGTTCCCACTCCTTAGATTCCCAGAAGTACTGTTTTCAGCTGCTGGCCCTTCCAGGAATAGCCCTAAAGAGCCAGAAGGGCAAAGGAGTAGTGTTGACCACATCATGGTGATACAAGGTAATAGCTTTCAGAGGTTTTGCTCTGGAACTGTTCCTCCTTTCAATATGGCATCTGAAAGATAATTGGAAGTCCCCCAAAAGTGAGGTCACCCCCAACTTCTCTTCCTACTGCTGGAGAATCAGTGATTGTCAGAGCTGAAAGGGATCATAGAGATTTTGCTGTAATGCACTCATTTTATAGATAAAACACTGAGGCTCAGGGATGTGTGGTGAATTTCCTTGGTGCTGAAGCATTTTAATGACAGAAATGAGACCAGAAACCAGGTCTTCTGACCCCTGGTCCTGTGGTGGTTCTGTTCCTCCCTGCCACTTCTCCTGTTTGAGTTTTTCAGCAATGTGAGGACATTTAGCCAATCTGGATACTGACATTTGAAGGAGGCTAACCACTAGAAGAATGTCAAGGAAAGAAAGATTTATGTAGGTGAATTCATCCAATCCATTGTCCAATCTTCAGTCATGCAAATGTAGGAACTGGACTTTGCCCAAGTCAGAAACATTTGGATCTAGGAACACACTGATCAAGCCCTTAAATCACTGATGTAGATAAACTAGAATAAATAAGCAATATGTTAATGGTTGCCTTGTTAATAGTTAAGAGATTGGTCACCAGGGTCACATGGACTTGACTTCAATTCTGACTGTCATCTGTAATGAAATTTCTGCTTATGTAACTTTGGGTGAGTTACTTGATCTTTCTCAGCCTCAGTTAGTAGATTATAAAGATTAATAAGTATATCATGAGGATTAAAGGTAATAATGCAGGTAAAGCTCTTAGCATACAGTAAATCTTCAGAAAATGATAGTTCTTACTACCATAATGATTGTCCATTCCTCTGAATTGAAATTTCTCTCTAGGTGGTAGGTTATCTGCCAAAGACCATAACCCCTTGAATAATCCCAGGTAATTATTGCCAAATTCTAGGTTTGGGATTTTTTTTTTTTTTTTTTTAATCCTGAGCTTCATCCTTGGATTCACACAACCTTTTTCCAACCAAGATACAATAAAACTAATTAGATTTCTGCTTCTAAATTATAATCACATTTCATAATCACAAGCCTTCCTTGAGAGTCATCTTAATTGGAATTAAGGGTTTTCCTGAATTCGTCAGGTCCACATGACTGGTGGTCTTTAGCTTTTTTCCATGAAAAGAGGGGTGCATATCCACAGGCAAATAAAAAAAAATACAGGATATGTTGGTAATAATAACTAGTTAATTAATAATGGTTAATGTTCCTACAGTGCTTTACAACTTAGAAGAGTATTTCTTTTCATGCACTATCATATTTTTTTCTTCCACCAAACTTGTAAAATAGGTTTTATTTCAGTTTTGCACCTGGGGAAGCCAGAATTGATGAGCTTTGGTCTTTTCCATCTCAGTAGAAGGTGTCACAATTCTCTCTGTCATTCAGGACCCAAACCTAGAAGTCATTCTTGATGCTTCTCTTCTTCCTCTTATACCTTACATTTAACCTATCAACAAGTCCTTTCTGCTTTGCTCCAAAGTGGACCCTGAATGAGGCATTCCTGTCCCTCTTCACTATTAGTATCGTAGTTCAAAATAGTTTTATTTCTTGCTGGATTTGTGTGCTAGCCTCATAAATGGTCTCCCTGTTTCTGTCCTTCCCTCTGATAATCCATTCTCCACACAGCAGCCAGAGTGATATTTTAAAAATGCAAACCAGATCATGTTACTCTCCGGCTTAAATTCCTCCAGTGGCTTCCCATTGCAGTTGGGAAAAAAAAAAATAACTCCTTGCCATATTCAACAAAGTCTTGCGTGATCTCTCTCTGACTTTTATTGCTTACCATGCCCCCACGTAGTCATCATCCAACCACAATAACCTTCTTTTTGTCCCTCAGACATTTCCAGTGTATGTAGCTTTCGCGTTAACTCTGCCCTCTGTCTGGCATGGCCCCTCTCAAAATATTCACATGGGCTATCTCTTTCTCTTTGTTCAGATCTCAGCTTCAGTGTCATCAGAGAAGAGCTTCCCCTTACCACCCAAACAGTCCCTTCTTCTACTCCAGCAGTATTCCATTTCCCTGTTGTATTTTATTCTTAGCACTCGTCCCTATCCAAAATTAATCAGTCTTGCCTAGGCGCTTTATAGATATTAACTTGTTTAACGCCTTTAACCAGTCTAGACAGGTACTCCTATATTCGTTTTACTGATGTGGAAATTAAGGCAAGGAGAGGTTAAGTAAATTGCTCAAGGTCACACAGTAAGTAATGGAGCCAGAGACAGGTCTGCTCTAGATCCTGCACATCTGTCCATGAAGCTGCAGTCTCCTGGCCTGGGCTGTGCTGATACAGCTGCAGTTCTCAGACCAAGTTCAATAAGAGTCCCAGTTCTAGTCCAGTGATACCTGAAGTCACATGTTTCATTCTGGGCCTCACATTTATGAAAGGCACTGACATCATGCTCCAGATGGAAAACATAATTTAAAGCCAGTGAATTTAAGAAGCAGTTGAACAGTTTTGGGTTGTCACATCAAATTGCCTGCCCAAGGTCAAAATATTAGTAAATTATAGATCTAGATTTTAATTGAGAGTTGTCTGACATCCCCCTCCTCAATGCTGACTTGAGATTATTCAAGATGACAGAAGATAAGTGGTGCCTCAGAGGTTCCTTCCTCCCTCTCTGTCTTTGAAAAAGCACAGGGAGAAGAGGGCTGAAGATGTGGCTGTCCAGTAAATTGGAACCATCTCGGCTCCTCTGAAATTCTAGAAGAATAAGTGAACAGTATGATACCTGGCAAAACTTCATGTGTCTTAATCACATTAAAATTCACAATTCAGTTTTGGATTTATTTTTCCTTGCTTTGTGAAAGTTATTGACTTGGGACTTGCTTCTGGATCTCAGTTGGACGTCTGACCTCATGCCATTATTGTCATCCATTTACAGGTCATTTATTTCAGTGTTCTTGAAAGGCAGCCATTCCCAATGGTTGGCCTTCTCTATTGCATGTGACACATCGTAGCTCTTCTGCTTAGCTTTTCTTGGTCACACAGCTAGCAGGTGGTGACTTTGGCCTCCATTGTGGCCCTTACCTCTGACTTTGTAGCTCCTCTGCAGTACTCTTCGCTCTGGTTCTGTGGAGTTTTGACTCCGAGATACCCATGACCTTTTAAGTTTCCCAGCACCAGCTAACCTTTCTGAGAATCTGCATCAGAGGGCTGCAGTGGTCAGGGTGGCAGGTCACCAGTTGACTAATGGCCTCCTCCAAGGTTTGCTGGCAGACACTGCGTTGCTGTGAACCCTATTGATCCCAGAAGTTTGCCTGCTGCTTAGACAGTCTTTGCGGGCGTGAGGAGGTAGTGAGTCATGGAGCCACCACCCTTGCTACCCATCTGTTCTTGTGGTGAGGAGAACAAAGATGATCTCTTTGTGGTATCATAAAACCTAGAAAGACGTTAAAAATTCCGTTAAAATTTCATACCCTTTTAGCTCTTGAAATGTACAATCTATTACAAGGGGAAAAAAAATAAAACCCACTGTAATTTTCCCCCCACTGCCCTTACTTCAGAGGCTACTTAAGGGACCAGGTAATGATTTTATGGTGTTTATTAATACTTCATGTTCTGCTTCCCTCCCCCATTCATGTGTCTTTAAATTGAAAGCACAGAAACTGCCAGGGGATCTTTAAAATCCAGAGCTTTTGCGATGTCATATGTTGTTCTGTTATCGACATTGTATGTAGAGATCTACTGTTGACTCAGTGCTGGGCATGGAGTTGGGGGGGCAGTATTTATTTTTAAAATGCACTTTGGAGTAATGGAAATAACATGAGTTTTGGAGCCAGATATACATGAGTTTGAATCCTGGCCCTGCCATTTACTACCTTTGTGACTGGTGTCAAACAAGTTACTTAACCTCCGAAGGCCACTCAGTTCAACCACTTTCCAGATGGGGAAAGTGATACCTGTCTCTGGTAATCTGGATGACCTCACACAGAAACCTCTTAATGCAGGCCTCGTGGGAACAATCTTGTCTTATCCTAATGTCCAGATAAGTTTTAGTTTTTCTTAGTTGTTCTGAGTAATTACTTTTATTTTCTCTGTCTCTCGTGGGTATCATGTAGAGTAACTGCAAGATATCCCTCACCCCTTTGGCCGCTTGGGAATTGACAGAATATTGAAGACTCATCTATAGTAGATTTATAAGCCATTGGTATAAAGCTATAACCTCACCTCAACTTATTTTGTTCCCATGTTTGGTTTATTTAATATTTGATCCCACTTACCTCATTTTATATTTGCCTACTAGTTATAAGCTGCCTGAAATAATTTATAACATAGCATGTAGAAATATGTCTGGAACATAGTAGGTACTCAATAGATAATTTGGTAAATGAATGAATAAATAAGCATTAGAGATACAGATACAATATGTTTCAGAGGAGAATTAAATAAAACAAGGCAAGATAATGAGTTTGTGCATTTGAGATATCTAAATAAAAATGTAGAGTAGGCATTTGGATCTATGCTGGGAAAAAAGGCTAGAAATAGAGATTTGGAAGTCATCAGTGTAGATGATATTTGAAGCCATAGATATGTGAGAGACTCTAGAGGGAGAAGAGAAATTTTAGTAATTTAGAGGCTAGGTAGAGGAAGATGCGCCTGCAAAGGAGGCTAAGGATGTACCTGTGAAGGGCAGGGAGATAATGAGGAGATTTTGGAAGGGGAGGGAACAATCTCCAAGGATGCTGAAAAAGGAAGGGAGATAAGAACTGGATATTGTTCATTTGATATAGTGACTCAGGGACCTTAGTGAAAGTCACTTGCTTATAATAGTGAGGCAGAAGATAAAGTTGTATAGTAGCCACAGCTAACACTGAGCACAGAGGCTGTGCCAAGTGCTTAATGTGGACTGTTACATTACAACAACCTGATGAGATGTGTAGTCATCTCACCTCATTCCCATTTTTTACAGAAAATCAAAATGAGGCATAAAGAAGTTAATCACCCAAGGTCATATAGCTGGGTTCAAGCCAAGACAGATGTCAGGACTTAGAATCATAGCTGAGAGAATGAAGCCAGAAAGTTTAGATAACTCAAGAAATTTGGTCGGAGTGTGGGGGGAGAGAGAGATGGGGTGGTCACTAGGGGAGGAAGATGGTTGGAAATAGGTAGAGTGTTTCGCTGTTTGGTTGGTTGATTGTTGGAAGATGAAGATTTGCTTGAGCATGTCTGATTGCTGAGAAGAAGATTCTAGTAGTGAGTGACAGGTTGCTGATACCCAGAGAGAAGGGAGAATCAGTACTGTAGTTCCAGAGAAGGCAGGCAGGATTAGCCTTGGAATACAGACTTTCTATTTTTATAGGTAGGAAGAAGACAATAATGGTTCAGATCTGAGGAGCAGCATGTACTCGGAAGGGGGAAGTTAAGAGATTTCCCTTCATGTGGCTTCTGTTTTCTTTGTGAAGTAAAAAGTGAGATGATCTTCCGACAGGGTGGTAGCCAAGTGAGAGAGTCAGAATGTGGAAAAGGTTTAAAATAGAAGTACAGAGGATGGGGAAAAGATGATTAGAGAAAACTTGGAGGATATCAAATGGTACACAGAACTCTGTTAGGGGTCGTCATGAATTTATTTAAATCTGCACTGTGGTGTGATTTTCTCCAGCAGCACTCAGCATCTGGTTGTAAGCACAAAGGAAAGGGTTGTTCTTTTGTTTTAGGAATCTTAATGAATAGCAATAGTCTGTTCTACAAGTCCTTGACACCACCTTCTTCTATATGCTGTATCTAATCAGTTACCAAGTGCTGTCAGTCTTATGCTTCAAATACCTCTATAATTCATGAACTCTTTCCACCTCAAAGTGCTAACAAGCATGCGTTCCCATAATCTCACACCTGGATTATTCAACAGGCTTCTAACACTTGTCGTTGAATGGAGACTTGCCTTTTTCAATCCATCCTGAACACTACAGCCAGCATGAACTTTTTTATAATGAAAATCTAATCTAATCCTATGACCTCCCAGCATAAACCTTCCCAAGTCTTCCCAATGCTTTTAGGGCAAAAATCAAAAACCCTATTATGGTCTCCCCTCCTTCTGGCACCACTGTTTCCATTGATCTCTGACCTCAGTGGACATCTTTCGTTTTTCTGCACATGACACCCTTCTCACCACAAGACCTGCTCTCATGGTCTTGTTTTGCTTCCAGTATCAAATCCATGTTCCAGGAAGAAGGATAAGGATAAAGGGCAAAAGTATGGACTTTGCTTCTGTTCCAGTGTTAACTCTGAAACCTCACTCAGTCTCTTATGCCTACATGTCAATGGCCAGAACTGTATTACATACCACTACCTGCAAGGGAATCTGGGAAAAGACCCATTTTTTTGCCAGTCACATTTCAGCTTCCAATAAAATGAGAGTTGTGTTATTTAAAAAGAAGAGGAGGAAGGGCACTAGGTAAGCAACCTGGAGTGCCACCTTCAATGAGGAGGTGTTTCCCAGATAAAGAGTTGAGTGAAGGGGATGCTGACAGAAGTGACAGCATGAATACAGTTCAGTGCTGAGCAATATGGTGTGGGAAGAAGGTGCTGGAACACTGAGTTTGAGGCAGGGAATAGGGAGGGAGGAAACAGAGAAGTAGGCAGGGACCAAACAATCATAATGCCCTTCTTCTATTCCAGCTGAGGAACTTAAACTTCACCCCATGTGTTAACCTCTAAATGAGGTCTTACACGCCAGGTGATGTCAAGCAAGATGGTCTACTGGGTATGGGGAGAATTGTTGGTATTTTTATTTATCTTCATTTTTATTTCATTTTATTTAAATTCTATTTTTAGGTATGCTTCTTGACATGCACACATATAATTTATAAGTTCAGTAGTATATTATATACAGTTTATAAGTAATAAATAGCCATGTTGGGAGTCCATCTGAAGACTTTTTTCTTAGTGACATGCACAGTCAAAATGTTTAGAAACTATTGCATTAGGCATCAGGGAACTGTTAAAACATTTTAAACAAGGAAATGATGTGATCCAAATTGAATATGGTCCAATTTGCCTTTTGTTTCCCCTATAGAGTTCTTTAAATTTTTAAAAATTTTAGAATGTTAGTACTTAGAAAGAAACGTTAGGGAGCATCAACTCTGTGTTATAAGTAAGATAACTAAGGCCCAAGAATATTAAATAATTAGAACCATTAATTTGTGGCTGAGCTGGAGCCCCATCCAACCTGGGTCTCATCTCTTCCCAGTGGTCCTTTGTGGCCCTGTGCAGAGTGCTTTCTCTCTTCCTGAATGCACGTCCCTATTCCTCAGCAAATACTCTTCTCATCAGAACTATGACATGTGGGAACCAAGAGGGGAGTAAAAGGGCATATTTCTAAAAATCATGAAAACTAAGAAATCTGTTTTGTAAAAATGAATCACCTATTTAACCTCAGGGTTCTGTTGACTCTTTAGCTATCAACATGGAAGTCTCTAGGTACCGATTTCTGCAGGTTCTGTTTTCATGATGCCCGACCCATCAGCAGTTTAGCTGAGACACACCATTGTACAATGTCAATATTTTTAGGTGTTGTATTTGCAAGGCCAGCGGTCTAAGTAAGCGAATGAACTGAACAGATTTCTGACTTGGTAAGACAGAGACTTTCTAAGGGGTACACTGCCCCACTTTATCTTACCCCTGTGTATATGAAGAAACACGTGTTTGCCCATGGGAATGTGTATGTATTTGGATCTATTTCACAGAGTATCTTATAAAAACTGATATGAAAAGCAAGTCAGATTTATAGAATCCTGTTTCCTGAGGTTGTGAATACTAGTTCAGGACTTTGCTGACTACTTTTTGACCAGTGTAACTGATTTATTTCCCCATGCCATCATCAACCCAGCTATGCAAGTACAGGAAGACAGGGACTCTAATAACCAGATGGTGATCAAGATCTGTGTTCTCTTGGGTATACTAAACTATTCTGAAAATTCAGTTTATAGGGGTACAGACTAAGGGTTATACATCTCCAAACAAATGTGTTTGTCAAGTTGATGATCATGTTTACCAAGATCGTTTTATCACCAGCTGAGTCCTCTTTTAATGGCTTAGGTCACCCTGGAATTATTTCAAAAACCAGCCTGATGTTTAGAACCTCCTGTGGGCTCAGGCTTGCCAGACACAAATCTAAAATGAAGCCTGTAGCCTTCATGGTAGCACACTCTAACCTCAAGCACAATTATATGAATCATGGACAAATGTTTTCACTTTCAAGCAAGTGTTTGCCTCAGCAAAAATGACCACTTATTTAAGAGAGCTGCATATATATATGTATAAACAGTTTTGGCTATAAGAATCTTGACTGTATTTACCACGGAGAATTATAGATTTATACTTGTGTCTCTGTGTGTGTGTGTCTGTGTGTATGTATATATAAACACCATATTCTGTGTCTTTTATATGTAGTATCACTTGATTATTATAACTACTATGAAGTGTTATCGTTCTTCTCATTTTATAGGTGAGGAAACTGAAGCTCAGAGAGGTGAAATAACATCACAAAGCTAAGAGGTGGTAAATTTGGCACTTTTAAAATTATCTAGTTATTACAAAAGTTGATTTTAAAAAAACAAACTTAACTGACATTTCCGTTTTGGGCCTCCGTTTTCTCCTCTATGAACTGAGGAGGATTGAATTCAGTGATTCTCAAACCAGAGCATGTATCAGAACCACTTGGGGGAATTCTTAAAACACTAATTCCTGGGCCTGCTTAGAGTTTCTGAGTCGGAAATTCTCGGGAGCGATTAAGAACTGGCATTTCCAATAAGTTCCCAAGTGGTGATCCCCAGCCATACTTTGAGATCCACTGGAGTAGATGATCTCTCAATGTCTTCCAGCTGTTACATCCTGGAGGGTCAGCGACCTGCCTAACTTCATTGATGTGTGACCAAAAATACTTCTTCACGGAGTGACTTTCCTACTACTTTGGCCAAGTTCGGTGGTTAGCCAGGAAAATTCTCGACATGAATGGAGGAAAATGCTGATGAAAATCACTCCTCCATGTGTTTATTAACTCATTTGCCAGACTAATATTGACTGAGTATACCCTTTGCAGATATTGTGCTACATACTGGAGATACCGCATGTGAAGATATTTGGCCCCTGCCTGTGAGATGCCTATCAACTAAGGAGAAAACACATAATTAATTTATTGTTATTACTAAAAGGGAAGTGCTAAGACCTATGAGAATAAAATACTTCTGTAGGATTTGTGATGGTGACTTCAAACTTTTCCTAAACAGGCCTATTTTCTACTGTGGTTTTAAGTCATAAATTGTCTATTCTCTGTATCTAGTTTGATTCTGTTCTTAGCTTTTTGACGTATTTCTTTATTGGGGTAGGTCAGTAAGTGGTGTTTTCATTTAATTTTTACCAACCTAGGCATTACCTTCCTGCCCTAGATGAAACCTTAGCTTTGTCCAAAATTTGCATTTTCATTTTTAGCATATAGTGACAGTTTAAATCAACAGCAAAAGCAGAAACTCTTGTCTAAAGCAATTTCCTCACTGTGATTCCAGCTTCAATGAAATGAGAAATCCTAGGGAGATGAATTCAGATTGTCATCTCTACTCGCATCCTAACAGTTTGGCTTTTTGAAAAAAAATAAAAGATGAAGGAAACAGGGCTCTTGAAGGGAAGATGTCTACTGTAAAAAAATAGAGAAAGGAAATAGTGTACTGATAATGGTTATCATTTGTTGAGTATGCATTATGTGCCAGGGACTGTCGCCAAACATTTTACATGAATTAGCAGGTGAACTTCCCCAGTAACCAATGAGGTACAGGTACCATTAATTATCTTCCTTTTACAGATACGGAAATTGAAGCTCACAGAGGGTAGATAACTGTCCCAAAGTCTCCTGGTTATTTGATGGAGGAACAGGAATTCAAAAGCAGGTCTGACTCCAAAATCTCATGCTTTTTACCAGTAAATTAGATCTCCAGTCATTTGAATCCATGCATTTTTCATAGGGATGGTGCTGACTCATTTGGCTTCCTGGTTTTCTGACTCATCTCACTGAATAGGGCCAGATCCGATATGTCTTCTGCATTCTCTCTTATATCATCTGTCTCCCTGCTGCCTTTTCTGTTATGGTCCACCTGCTCCATCATCTTCTTTCCATGGGCCTTAAAGGAATACCTTCTTGTGGACTGTCTCTGTGATGCAGTAGAAATCCGGTAAGCTTGCCAGGGTGTTAAAAGTGCATTTGTTTAGGACTGTAATGTTTATTTGAAAGGGACTTTCAATCACAGACATGACTTTTTTATGAGCCTCATTATATATCCTTGTGATTGGAAAAATGCATCAATAAAAAATGCCTCCATGAAGAGTCACTCTCACTTGCATTATTTTAAAAGATTTGGTAATAAAAGGTACTCAGATTATTGATAATCCATAATTAATGTGAAGTAAATAATACGTGTTTTCAAATAAAATTCACCACGATAGTGATGAGAGTATGGGCTTTTAGCTTTCTTTGTAAGTCAGAGACTTATAAACGATAGGTTATCCGTCACTAAGGAATATGTAGACACATTAATTTTAGCATTCAGTTTTTTTCTCTCTCTTTTCTAAAAACCATGATTCTATTCTTCAAAAGAAAAGGTGGTTTTATTATCTTTCCAGCTCTTTAAAATGGTTCAAAAGTCTTGGCCAGCAAACACCTTTTTAAAAAATCAATTCTTCAGTAATTTAGAGTGAGTCACACCCATATGGGGGGATGTGCTTTCAAAATAATTAAAGTAGAGGAGGCAGGATTTTAGATCTTGAGAAAATGTGCTTGGAAAATATCCTTTGATTTGTTATCAATCCCAAAGCTTTGATAAAATAGGATAAGCTGGAATCAACTTCTGAACTTTCTCACTAGCTAGTGGTATGTTACCAGTAGTTCAGAGAATGCTGAATGCCCATCTAATCTACACTGTCATCCCTTTTATTAACAAAACTTAGGCTGTTAGGGATACATCAGGATCTTTCGTTATAGACTACATTTCCCAGCTCCCTTTACAGCTACACATGTTCATCTAAGTGTTGGCCAATGAGGTGTAAGCAGACGTGTCCTGCAGGATTCCTGAGAAGGCTCCTTTACAGAGACCAGGCAGTGGCCATCCTCTTTCCCTCCCCTGGGTCTAAGTCAGGTAGGTTGGCTGGAATTGTAGCATTGATTTTGGATAAGGGGGACAGGTGCTGTACTCCAAGGATGGCAGAACAGTGAGCTTTCGTGGAACTTCTGTACCAGCCTTGGATTCACTACCTCTGGACTTTGTTTATATGTGTAGGAAATTTGTTTTTGTTGTTGTTGTTTTGCTTTATTAAAAGTCACTATTTCATACATTTGTAGCTATACTTAATCATAACTTATAAAAATGGTGACTCATAAGGTTTGGGAGAACAACAGTTAAATTAAGGTAGTAAGTTTAGCTATCATTATTGAGCACCTACTATGTGCTAGGAACTGTTCTAAGATCTTTATTTGTAATAGCTCACATAACTCATTCAACAGTCTTCTAAGAGACTTACCCCCATTTACAGATGATCAAACAGTCACAGAGAGGTTAAATAACTTGCCCAAGATCACACAGCCAAGCCAGGAGTTAAAACCTTCAGTCTATCTCTTGAACTTTTTCTAAATCACTGTGATGAAGTGACTTGACAACATTTTAAAAACAAGTAAAACTGGTCCTAAACTCCAACTTTTCCCCATGTAGGAGACCTGTCTCCTAGCCTTGTTGCTAGTTATGTGAGTTGGCCTCTGGCACATCACTTAGAGCCCCTGTGCCTCAGACTTAACAGTAATAAGAGGTGTGGGACAATACCTCACCATTGTTTATTATCCATTCTGAGCCTGGCACTATGCCAGACACACAGATGTGTGAATGACAGCCCACCTAGAGGGAGACCATGCATTAGTCAAGGAGACAAGGCCTGAACACCCAAGAAAAGCCAAGGAGCAGCAAGGGAAGTGCAGAACCACAATGTCGCTACATCCTGGAGAGCTCTTGGTGCTTGATATGTGGCTGGCAACCAGTGGATATCCCTGGAACCGAAGTGACAATGCACGTTAAGTGCCCTGTGAGCAGGCAGAAATAAATGTTGTGAATCAAAAGAAGAGGGAAGCTTTGCATCTAAAGGATTCAGGGACACATAGTAAGTGCTTTGGTTCGTGTTGGTTGTGCCAGTAAATGAAGGAGTCTTGTAGTTGGTAAGATGTGGGGAGGTGATGGGAAGTTAGACTCTTACCCCTTCTGGCTTTCTCTGCCCCAGGGCTAGTTCCTGGAACACACCGTGTGCTCCCCTGCCTTGGTACCTACACACAGGTACCTACCTGTTGACTTGGGATGCTTTGCCAGCCTTTCATCCTGGCTACCTTCTTATCCTCCTGGTCTCAGAAGAAAATGACCTATATGGAGGCTCTCCTAAGTAGACCACATCCCACTTATTTGCTCTACTGTGTGGTGAAATCCCATCAAAATGGAGGCTGTGGCTCCAAAGTCAGTGCATACTGTCAACAGTGAATCAGCCAAGAGGATCCTTGAAAATCCCTGAGGGAACTATCTGCACAGTGGAAACCGATAAGCTATCTCCACTAAGTCTAACACATTAATTCCAGTATTTCTTTCTTCCCTGTTCGAGATAGCTGTCCTATTTTAAAGTCTAGGTTGTATGAAAAAAATCTAGGTCACATGTAGCCAAGCTATAGGTTATACATCCAAGGAGTGTCGTGTACATAGACCCTCATGATGTGAGTGACACACCCCTGAGGTTTTTCAGTGTATATAGAACTGTACACAGTGGATGTATTAGGGTCAGATGTAGCAAAAGGAGATATTCACACGAAAAGAAAATAGACACTGAAGCCAACCCAGAAAAGAGCTGATTTACACTCCAGTCTAGGGTTGAGCTCCCTGTGTAGGATGGTGAAATGAATCATTTGCATTATTTATATTGTTTAATTTCTCTCTGCATCTCCTTTATTTGCTTCCTGAAGCCTATGCACAGTTGACTTTGTGTGTCTATCCCTGCAAACCACAGATCTTCACTTCCTATTATAACACTTATCACATTTGAATTTTTCATGGATTGTTTGTAATTATGGGTTATATGTTCCTGCCAGATTATACATTCCATGAAGGCAGGGGCCATGTCCATCTCATTACCTGCTGTGGCCCAGCACCTGCATGGTACCTGGCACACAGTCTTTCCAAGCAATTCTGCCCTAGACATTGTTGTGGTTTTCTACTCACTGGCCTTCAGGGAGATCCACGCAACTTCTTTCTCAGTTACTCAGCATTAAGATCTGTAGTTGCTGAAGCACTCGGTTAAGCTTAGGGTGGAGCTAAAACCTGCCTGGGCTGGTGCTTCTCTGATACAGAAACTCCTGAAACTGATGATTATCCAGAGATACTTGATCTCTTTGGGGTGCCTGAGGAGCTCTGGACCACCTTAACTCATTATCACCTCCTTAAGCTTCCCCACCTCTAAATGCTCTTCTCACCACTCCCACTCCCACCCCGTCCCCCTTGCCCCAAGGCTCCTCCCCAGCCTGACTAACTGAGGCTCTTTCACAATCCTGGTAACAAAAGCATCATCTTCGCTTTAATTTTTTCTTTTATCTTCAAAAGCATCTAAAAGTAAACACAACTAAAGAAAAACCAGAAAGTGAATGAAGCAGAAAAACAATCTCAGCACTCTGATACAGTACCCCAAAACAGTTTTAGTTCACTTTGCCTTTTTTTGTGCCATTTTAACACAGTTGAAACCATGCCTTATGTGCCACTTTGTAGTCTGCAGTTTTAAGGTGACATTATTGCATATTCATATTTTCATTTTTTCATGATTTTTTAGAAGCATAATTTTAATAACACCATAATATTTTATTGAATGATCTAATGATATTTTTAAGCCTTCTGTTAAAGTTGAACATTTAAATGTTTACCTTTTTTTCTCAAGTATGTAAATATTATGGTACAAATACACAAAAATATTGCAGGGAACCTTTTTATTTTCTGCATCTGACAGACTGGCAGAAATGGAATTACTAGGTAAAAAATATAAACTCTTTAAAATAGATTTTTATTTCAGGTGATACTTAATGCATATTTAGTGTAAAAAACTTGGAAAATACAGAAAAATATTTCATCCAGCATTTACCTCCAAGAGATGGCTAAATTTTTGTATATTTTCTGTCTTTTTAATGTATGTGTAGATGTGTGTGTGTATATATAAAAAATACATATTATGTATTTATAATATATATTATATGTATATATAATAAAATTTATACTGTTAATATATTCATACTACATATGTATCATTACACAATTGAAATAATTTATATGCATGTCATTAAAACTCTTCAAATATACAACTTTTAATTTACTGCGTAACAATTTTAAAACAACACTTTCCTTGTATCATTTAAATTTTGTCTGAGTTCTTCTCTTTTGTTGTATTTGTATACATACCTTGTCAGCATTTTATGTTATTCCTTAGTGTGGATTCCAGTAATGGCTTTACCAAGTCAAAAGGTATAAATATTTTTAAGGCTCTTGGTATATATTGTCAAGTTTCTTTCCAGAAAGATTATACCAAATTGCATTTCCAATAGTCCATAAGATTATAAAGCAACAGAAAATAGCATGTTCTTTCTGTTTTAATTTCTATCTTGTTAACTTTTAGTGAGGTTGAACTTTTTCCTTATATGTTATTCACATACATCTTCTTTTGTGAATGGTCCAGATACTTAAAAGGCTAAGAATATTTGGAGGTGTTTTTTAAAAATAATTTTTTATTTTTAATTGACATATAATTAATTATATATATTTATGGGGTACATAGTGATGTCTCAGTACATGTAATGTATAATGATCAGGTCAGTGAAATTAGCATGTCCACTATCTCAAACATTTATCATTTCTTTGTGCTAGAAACATTCAATATCCTCCTAGCTATTTGAAAGGATGTATTATTGTTAACTATAGTTATCCTAAAATGGTATAGAATACTAGAAGTTATTCCTCTCATCTAGCTGTAATTTTGTATTCTTTAATAAATCTCTCCCTCTTCCCCTCTTCCCTCTACTATTCTCTGCCTCTAATATCCTCTACTCTTTACTTCTATGAAATCAACATATTTTAGCTTCAACATATGGGTAAGAACATGCAGTGTTTAACTTTCTGTTCCTAGCTTATTTCACTTAATATAATGTTCTCCGTTTCCATCCATATTGCTACAAATGACAGGATTTTGTTCTTTTTTATGTCTAAATGGTATTCCATTGTATATGTATATCACATTTTCTTTGTTCATTCATCTATTGTTGGACACCTAGGCTGATTTATGTCTTGGCTATTGTGAATAGTGCTGCAGTAAATGGGAGTACAGATATGTCTTTAGTATACTGATTTTGTTTCCTTTGGATAAATGCCCCAGTAGTGGGATTGGTAGATCATGTATTAGTTATGTTTGTAGTTTTTTGAGGAACCTCCGTACTGTTCCCCATAGTGACTCTTCTAGTTTACATTCCTACCAATAGTATAAAAGAGTCTTTTTCTCTGCATCTTCACCAGCATGTTATTTTTTTGTCTTATTTTGTTAATCACTATCCTAAATGGGATAAGATGATATCTCATTATGGTTTTGATTTGCATTTTCCTGATGATTAGTGATATTGAACATTTTTTCATATGTTTGTTGTCCATTTCTATGTCTTCTTTTGAGAAATATCTGTTCAGATCATTTGCCTTTTAAAATTTATTTTTATTTTTAGGAGATGGGATTTCACTCTGTTGCCTAGACTGTAGTGCAGTGGCACAGTCATAGCTCACTGCAGCCTTGAACTCCTGGGCTCAAGTGATCTTCCCACGTAGCTGAGACTACAGATGCACACCACCATACCCACCTAATTAAAAAGAAAATTTTTTTTTTTGAAACAGAGTCTTGCTATATTGCCAAGGCAGGTCTCAAACTCCTGGCCTCAAGTGATCCTCCCGCGTCAGCCTCCTAAGTCTCTGGGATTATAGGCATGAATCACCATTTGCCAATATTTAAATCAGGTTGGTTGTTTTTTTCCTGTAGCAATGGTTGAATTCTCTGTGTATTCTGGATGTTAATCCCTTGACCAATGAATAGTTTGCAAGTATTTTCTCCCATTCTATAGGTTGAATTTTTGCTGTGTTAATTTTTTCTTTGACATCATTCCCTTTTTTAAATTTTTTTCTTTTGTTGCCTGTGTTTTTTAGGTCTTATTCATAAAATATTTTCCCTGTCCAATATCCTAAAGCATTTCCCCTATGTTTTCTTCTAGTAGTTTTATAGTTGCAGGTCTTGTATTTAGGTCTTTGTTCCATTTTGAGTTGTTTTTTGCATGGAGTAAGAGGTGGGGGTCTAACTTCATTCTTCTGCACATAGATACCCAGTTTTCCTAGCACCATTTATTGAAGAGGCTATCCTTTCAAAGCCCAGTGAATGCTGTTGGTGATTTTGTCAAAAATCAGTTGACTGTAGATAGGTGGATTAAAGTCTGTCTTCTCTGTTCTTTTCCATTTGTCTGTGTGTCTGTTTTTATGCTAATACTGTGCTGTTACTGTTTTGGTTACTAAAGCTTTGTAATATACTTTGAAGTCTAGAAATGTGATGCCTCCAGCTTTCTTTCTTTCTTTCTTTTGCTTAATATTGCTTTGGCAATGGGTTATTTGTGGTTCCATAAAAATTTTAAGATTTTTTTCTATTTCTGTGAAGAATGTCATTGGTATTTTGATAGGGATTACATTGAGTCTGCAGGTTGCTTTGGGTGATATGGTCATTTTAATAATAATATTCTGATGCAGGAGCATGGAATGTCTTTCCATTTGTTTTTATCCTCTTTAGTTTCTCTCATTAGTATTTTGTGGTTTTCCTTGTAGAGATCTTTACTACCTTGGTTACATTATTGTATTTAATTATTTTTGTAGCTATTGTAAATGGGATTGCCTTCTTGCTTTGTTTTTCAGCTAGTTTGTTGTTCATGTATAAAAATGCTACTGATTTTTCATGTTGATTTTGTATCCTGCAAATTTACTAAATTTGTTGATCAATTCTGAGAGCTTTTTTGGTAGAATGTTTAGGTTTTTCTATATATAAGACCATGTCATCTACAAACAGGGATAATTTGACTTCCTTCTTTCCAGTTTGGCTGTCCTTTATTTTTTTTTTTCTTGCCTAGTTGCTCTGGCTTATTCAAAGGTTCTTGACACATACATAGATACCTATTTTAAAGGAGTGGCATGTGAGAAAAATACAGGAAATAGAGCCCAATAAGATATGAATATTAGAATTTGCTGATCCATTCTTTCATATAGGACTATAAGATTTAACTCTTAAAATTTCAAAATTTTTCTGTATGTACTTTCCGTCTTGTAAAGTTATAATAGACACTTGCTTGTTGTTGTTATTGGAGTCAAGGAATTGGGCGACATCATTTGTTGAGATATCATCCCTTCTGGCTCTGGAGTTCTGTAAGAAAAATGACAATATATTTTGGGTGATAAAGCTAATATCTCAAGTCTCAATTGTTTGAGAGCCAGTTATCAGATTACCTTTCACTTCTGTTCCTATCATTTTGATAATAACTATTGTTCTTTTATTTATGTACTTAATTGTCTCGTACCCCACTGTAACATGTCCATCAAGAGAGCTTGCATCTCTCAGTAGTCTGTTTCCTTCATGTTCTTCAAATTTCCATTAACTTTTTAATCTGTTTGCTTATTTGGGTTTCTGTCTTTCATATTAGGGACTCTCTTCAGATGATAAGGTGATGCTTGGCTGTCTGTTTCATGCTTGGGAATGGGATACTAAAAAGCTGACTGGAGACTCCATACATGCGTAAAGCTTATCAACAGTGGTTTGTACTTGTACGGTGATCTGGATGGCTTGTTTAGTATGGAAATCCTCTGCCAGTATTTTTGGATTTTTTCTATTAGTTTAATTAACATCCCCAGAACAAAACTTTCAATTTTTCAATATCTAATTGTAGGGATAAAGTCTGGCTGCTAGAGTTCAAGGGGCTAGCATAGGAAAGAGGTTAGGTGACTCCAGTAGACATTATGAAAACTTTCACCAAATCCTCGTTTTTCACTTTAACTTTTTTATTTTCAGCTGCCTGTTATCCACTATCCAGATGCCTTCTGTTTTTCCCTTTCCAGGGAATAACTCTTGAGTCTTTTGCCAAGTCGACAAAAGGGATGGTCACAGCAGTATCAAGTCAGTACTGAGTCTGCCTTTTTATTAAACAGGCTTTCAGCCAGGTTTCCTATTTTGAGCCCCTCTTTCCTCTCACTTCTAGAGATATCATCTGCCACCAATATCCTAAGCACTTTGGGGTTCTATAAGGCAAATTGGGTTTCTTTTTAGCTTTCGTCACAATCAATTAAGGCTTCAGATTGCTTCAAATTGCTAAATTGGTTACCATTTATCTTTTTACTTTCTAACTTTCATGATATTGTTGCTGCTATTATTTTTTGTTATATTTTTGTCTTCATGGGTTTGTATATTTTTAAAAAATACCTCTTTCATGTCATACTCATTAGGATGGCTACTAGTACAGAAAAAACAAAAAACAAAAAACAGAAAGTAAGTGTTGGTGAAGATGTGGAGAAATTGGAAACCTTGTGCAGTGTTGGTGGGAATGTAAAATGGTGTGGTTGCTGTAAAACATGGTGGTAGTTCCTCAAAAAGTTAAAAATAGTATTACCATATGATCCAGCATTTCATTTCTGGGCATATACCCAAAAGAATGGAAAGCAAGGACTCAAATACATGTTTGTTCACCCATCTTAATAGAAGCGTTATTCACAATAGCTAAAATGTAGAAGCAAACCAGGTGTTCATTAGTGGCAGAACTGATAAAGAAAATGTGATACATACACATAACAGAATACGATTCAGCATTAAAAAGGAAGGGTATTATGACACATACTATAGCATGGATGAGTCTTGAAGATACTATGTTAAATGAAATAAGGCAGTCACAAAAGGACCAATACTGTATGATCCTTTTTATATGGAGTACATAGAGTAGTCAGATTCATAGAGATAGAAAGTAGAATGATGGTTACCAGGGATTTGGGGGAAGGGGGAAAGGAGAAGTAAGTGTTTAATGGATATAGAGTTTCAGTTTTACAAGATGAAAAGTGTTCTAGAAATGGGTGGTTGTAATGGTTTCATGACATGTGAATGTACTTAATACAACTGAACTGTATGCATAAAAACAGTTAAGATAGTAAATGTTATCTTACATGTATTTTACCACAATTAAAAAATACTTGAAAACAATGGAAAATAATTCCAGCTTACGTTTATTTCATTCTCTTCTCAGGGGAGATAGAGACTAATTAATGTATTCAATGTGTTGCTTAAAAGTTAAATCTGTTATTTCTTATTTTACAGCTAAGGTGAGCCTTTTTGAGGCTAAATCACTTGCCCTGGTCACAGATCTAGTCATTGGCAGCCTAGGGTTTGATTCAGTTCTGGGAGGAAGGCAGGGTTTGTATCTGCTGTGATACGTAGATCAGTTCGATTCATTCTTTCATTAGCCAGCGTTAAAACACCCTTTTCATTCCAGCACTCTTGAAGGTAGCAATAAGCAAGACAGTAAGGTTACATCACATTACCATGTGAGATGGAGATACCAGACAGTAAGCAAGTACACACATAAACAAGACAAATGCAAATATGGCTAATTGTTATGATGGAAATAAAATGCTGGCTGAAATGTGGGTAGGGAAGGCTTCTCCAAGGAGGAGACTTCAGAGTTGTGACCTCGATGTGGAGATGGCCTAAGCAGTGTGAACAAGTGGGCAGGAGTGTTCCTGGCAGAAGCAACAGCAGGAGCAGAGGCCCAGGGCTGGGAATAAGGTTGGCATGTTTGAGGAGATAGAAAAGACCAATTTAGCAGAAGGTACTGAGGAAAGGGAAGGACAAGTGATGGGGTAAGACGTTTAAAAAATGTAGAACCTTGTGAGCCTTGGAATAAAGCAGCCAAAGCTTTCCTAGATGTACAGAAAGCCACTAGATGGATTTCAAAGGGAAATGATGATTTTACTTTTTAACATTCTCTTGGCTCTCACTTTGTATCTACTGTATAGCAGATGGTAGGTTGTAGATACCAGAAGTGCAATATGTAATACCGTTGCCCACAAGGAAATTATGGTCTGGTGAGGAAGAAAGAGCAGAGAGTGCCAGGAAAAATATAGCAGCATATTCCACAGTGTACCCTTTGGGGTACTAGAGGCTATTTTTAGGAAACAAAAATTCTTTCTGATAGAACCATTTATATTCCTTCGGGTATATACCTACTAATGGGATTGCTGGGTAAAATGGTTCTTTGAGAAAGAAGTTCTCTTAAGTTCTTTGAGGAATCACCAAACTGCTTTCCATAATGGCTGAATGAATTTACATCCCCACCACTAGTGTATAGGCGTTCCCTTTTCTCCACAACCTCACCAGTATCTGTTACCTTTTGACTTTTTAATGATAGCCATTCTGACTGATGTGAGATGATATCTCATTATGATTTTGATTTGGATTTCTCTAATGATTACTGATGCTGAACTTTTTCATATGTTTGTTGGCTGTATGTCTTCTTTTGAAAAGTGTTCATGTTATTTCCCCATTTTTTTAATGGGGTTTTTGCTTAATTTGCTTAAATTCCTCAAATATTCTGAACATTAGTCCTTTGTTGGATGCATAGTTTGCAAATATTTTCTCCTATTCTTTAGGTTGACTGTTTACCCTGTTGATAGTTTCTTTTGCTGTGCAGAAGCTTTTTAGTTTAATCTGTCGATTTTTGCTTTTGTTGCAATTGCTTTTGACATCTTCATCATGAAATCTTAGCCATACTTATGTCTAGAATGGTATTTCCTAGGTTTTCTTCTAGGGTTTTTATAGTTTTAGGTTTTATATCTAAGTGTTTAATCTATCTTGAATTGGTTTTTATATATGGAGTACTGATTTTATATATGATTTTTATATATGATATACAATTAGGTATATAGTACCTAATTGTGTTTCCTAGGTTTTCTACTAGGGTTTTTATAGTTTTAGATTTTACATCTAAGTCTTTAATCTATCTTGAGTTGATTTTTAAATATGAATATAAGGAAGGGGTCCAGTTTCAATCTTCTGCATATGGCTAGTCATTTATGCCAGCACCATTTATTGAATTGGTTGGGCGGGGGGGTGCATCTTTCCCTATTGCTTGTTTGTATTAACTTTGTTGAAGATCAGATTGTTGTAGGTGTGTGGCTTTATTTCCGGGCTCTCTATTCTGTTCCATGGATCTATGTATCTGTTACTGTACTAGTGCCATGCTGTTTTAGTTACTGTAGCCTTGGAATATAGTTTGAAGTCAGGTAATGTGGTGCCTCCAGCTTTGTTCTTTGTGCTTAGGATTGCTTTGTCTATTTGGACTCTTTTTTGGTTCCATATGAATTTTAGAATCGTTTTTTCTAATTCTGTGAAAAATGTCATTGGTAGTTTGATAGGAATAGCATTGAATCTGTAAATTATTTTGGGCTGTGGGGCCATTTTAATAATATTGATTCCTCCTTTCCATGAGCATGGAATGTTTTTCCATTTATTTGTGTCATCTCTGATTTCTTTCAGCAGTGTTTTGTAATTCTCGTAGAGATCTTTCACCTCCCTGGTTAGCTGTATTCCTAGGTATTTTTATTTTTTGTGTCACTATTCAAAATAGCAAAGACATGAAATCAACCTAGATGCCCATCAACAGTGGACTGGATAAAGAAAGCATGGCACATATATACCCTGGAATACTACACAGCCATTAAAAAGAATAAGATCTTGTCCTCTGCAGCAACATGAATGGAGCTCGAGGCCATTATCCTAAGTAAACTAATGCAGGAACAGAAAACCATATACTGCATATTCTCACTGATAAGTGGGAGCTAAACATCGAGTATATATGAACACAAAGGAGAGAACAGTAGACAGTAGGGCCTACTTAAGGGTGGAGGTTGGGAAGAGGGTGAGGATCGAAAAACTACCTGTAGAGTGCTATGCTTATCACCTGGGTGATGAAATAATCTGCACGCCAAACTAATGTGACATGCAGTTTACCTGTGTAACAAGCCTGCACATGTACCCCTGAGCCTAAAATAAAAGTTAAAAAAAAAATAAAATAGATGAACAAATAAACAAATAAAATGTGGTTACCAGATTGATGAAAAAAATGTCCACAATCAAGTCAGGTTGGGGATTCATGTTTGATATTTCCTTAGAGATTCTCAGTGCACACCAGCATATTAAAGTCCCAATTGTTACATCACAGAAACCTGTGTACTTTGTTCAATTTTACATTTCCCAAATTTATTTGCACGAATAGCTTCTTTCAAATAATACCTTTTAACATCTTTTTAAACTCCTCTGGGAAACACCGACTTAAGGCAACGTGATAATTATATGCTAGGTGTTATGGCAATAATGAGGGGGGCCTAACTACCACAGCTCTGGGTGTCAAACAGGTAAGCATTCAGCATTGCCTTTGTGGAGTAGGTGACCCCTGAATTGCTTCCAGAAGGAGTAAAGAGGTTAGCCTTGTGAAGAGTAGAGAAGGGTATTTCATAGAGAAAGAACTGCCAGAACACAGGTATGTAGACCCAAACATCCCACATCATCATCCTTGGAAAATAGATTTACAAATTTCAAGCAGGAAGAGGAAAAGAAATGCTTGAAGCATGCTGGTTTCACACCTTAGTGGAAATAACTGCTTAAAAAAACAGCCAGAGGCCCGCCATCGTGGCTCATGCCTGTAATCCCAGCACATTGCGAGGCCGAGGCGGCAGGTCAGCTGAGGTCAGGAATTTGAGACCAGCCTGGCCAACATGGCAAAACTCTGTCTCTACTAAAAAATACAAAAATTAGCGGGGTGTGGTGGCAGGCGCCTGTAATCCTAGCTACTCAGGAGGCTGAAGCAGGAGAGTAGTTTGAACTCAGGAGGCGGAGGTTGCAGTGAGCCGAGATCATGCCACTGCACTCCAGCCTGGGCGACAAGAGCCAGAGTCCGTCTCAAAAAATAAAATAAAATAAAATAAAAGTAGAATGCAATTCTCCTCATCTGGATTTCAATATGAACTGCCCATTTCTGTTCTGCAGTAGGCCTCCATCCTCTGTTGCCAGTCTGTTCTTCTGACTCTCACCTGTCTCCTTTCTGCACACAGAAGGCCAGACAGAGTGAACAGTTCTCCCCCATGTCAGTTGACTCTCCCTTCCTGGAAGCGTGGATTTCCTGTTAGTACCTGCAACTCTGTCAGCGCTGCTATTTCTGTCTTCGCATTGTTTCAGAATACTCTCACACTGCTGCCCCATTTTTCCATCCACAGTCTTCCAGGCCCTTTTTTGCACCTGCTTTTTTGCAAGGCAGCATAATTAGAGGATGTCACATTTCCCTGCAAGAGCACATTCTCATGCACAACAGGGCACAAGGGAGTAAGAAAGCTTTACAGATGCTGGGGGGGAGTCTCCCTCCTGCACCCCAACCTGTGCCACTTGGTGTAACAAATTCTACATGAGTTAGCTTTTCTTTATTGTTATTAGGAGATTAATAAAAATTGACCTCATTTATTTAGTGCTTACTATGTACCAGACACTATACCAAGAATTTAGTATCATCATTCAATTTTCACAACCCTAAAATATGCATTATTAACCATTTGACAAATGAGGAGAAGGAGGCTGGAGAGTAGCTTGCCCAAAGTCATTCAATTCAGAAGAGAGGCCATCGTTTAATCTTAGATTGTACTTGTAAAATTCACACATCCAGTACATAATGCCTTTACATGTTCTAACTTTTAACATTTATTTTCTTTGGATTCTGTGCCTATTTCTGCTTATGTCTCCGAATTACCTGGGAGCTTTGAAAAATAAGAATCCTAGGGTTCCACTTTATAGCCATTGACCAGAAGTCAAGAATGGGGTCCAGGAATTGCTGTTTTCTAAAGCTCCCTAGGTGACTTTAATGCAGGGCTCTTCATACCTTGGTGTGCATCAAAATCACCTGGTGAGGGAGGATGGCTGGGCCCTACACCACAGTTTCTGCTTCAGTAGGTCTAGGGTGGGGCCTGAGAATGTGCATTTCTAACAAGCTCCCAAGTGCTGTTCATGCTGCTAGTTGGGGAGCCTACTTTGCTGACACTAGTCTCATAATGCAGTAGCTGAAAATGAGGAACAAAGCAAACTAATAGTCACAGGGCAGTGTTAGGACACAGTGCTAATGCTGCTGTCACTGCTGCTCTAGCTTGCATGTGTTCTCATGTGCTCTCTCACACACACTCTCTTTCTCTCTCTACTTCTTCCCTTCTCCCCCTCCCTCTGTCTCCCCCTGTCTCCCTTCCTCCCTCCTTCCCTTCTTTGCCCTTGAGGTTTTATTTGGTTCTGACCAAGCATTTTAATTATGAAATAGGAAAGGAGATAGGTTGGAGTGGGATTTGGAGTCAGACAGCTGGTAGGAATTCCCAGCTTCACCGCTTATCAAGGCCTTGAGCTTCTGTTTCCTCTGCTGAAGCATGGCAATGCTAGCAGCTGCCTTCCAGACATTTAGTAAATGGAGTTTCAGTCTTCATCTTCTTCCTTTCCCCTTACCTCAGGGAATGAATTTTCCTTGTGAAAAATCCGCCTTTACTTTTAGTCTTTGGCTTAGGAGATTGTTTTGAGCTGTGGAAGTCAGCTACAGTATGAGTTCATTTTGTGAATTATCTCGGCCTGTTAGAGCTGGTATCTCTTTTGCTGCAGCTTTTGCATGCGCCTTCATTATTCCTATGAAGAAATGTGAGGTAGAAACACAGCAGGGGTCCTGGAGCATCCACTGGGTACTCTGCTGGTCTGTGGCTGGGATATTAGCCCTAGGCCCGGGAGAAAGAAATACCAACCTTCTATTGGAGAGTGAGCCTAGAGATTACCAAGTAGAATCTTACTGATGGAATTTGCAAGTACAACATTTGGTATATTGTCATTTTCCCATATGGAAAGGGTAGAACCAGCAGACATCCATGTCACATTCATTGGCCAATGGAAAGTGAATGGGCTTTGTAACTGGAGCAAATTGATCCAAACTCGAATCCTGCCATTTGTTTTGTGTAACTTCAGACAAGTTACAAATCTGTCCTACATTTTGGTTTCTTTACCTATAATTTGGGGTGACCTCCCCTCCATCACAGGACTAATATGAGTTCAAATGAGACTGGAGCTGTAAAGTACATTGTACAATGCTTGGTTCACAGTTGGTAAGTTAGTACTTAGTACAACTTAGTCCCCTTTCCTCATACTAGTTTTTGCTTTTTATGTAACTTCCTCTATGTGGAAGGAGAAATATTTATGGAAATTAAGTGCCATGCAGTGTGCTGGGCCTTTTTATATTCATCATCTTATTCATTTTGACAATATTTATTTTACCTGCTATTCTTCCCATCTTAGATGAGAAGAAAAACAGAAATTAGGAACATAACCCAATTTCTAACAGCTGGTAAATATTGGAGCAGAATTGAACCTGAGGGTGCCTATATTCAATACTTGGGTTTCTTCTACCCTCTCTCACTACCTGACCAAGGAGCCTGGGAATCATCCATCTAAGGAAGGAGATTCAGATTGTCTCAGATTTGATATTTCTGGCTACAAAAAAGTGTTCATACTTTTTCCTGGGTTTTTAATACCTTTAGGATGTGAGCTACTGGGCTGGAGGATATTGGACATTTATCCCAACCCCTATTAGTGAGGGGTATCAGAGTTGCCGTTCTTAAACTACTCAAATAAGCCATGGCACTACATGGGCGAGAATGCATATTCAAAGATGTTCTTGATAGTATTATTTGAAATGGGGGTCATAAGAAATTACAATGTTGAATTTTACCTTTGCCCTGTGCACCCAGAAAACAGTGAAGGTTGAGAAATACCCTCATACTTTGTGTTCCGGGATGTGGCCTACTACAAAGAACCGCCCTTCCCCATGTGATGTAGGTAAGACTCATGGGTGTGCATCCCTTGTTCACCTATGACATGGCCAGACATAGACCTGTCACATTCCCCATCTGTGCCTTATAAGTGAGTAGCTCAACTGCTTGGCCCCGCTGATCAATTGGAACAAAATGCTTGTTAGCCAAACTTTGGTTAAGATTTCGACCTTATCTCATGTCCTGAATTTTATCCTACCCTCAGCCAGATCCAGCATGCAGCCGCTTCTTAAAGGTCCTCAATTAGGCAGTGTTCTCCAGACAAACAGAACCAATAGGATAGAGATATCTATCTATCTATCTATCTATCTATCTATCTATCTATCTATCTATCTACCTATCTATCTATCTATAATATTTCTAGTCCAGAAGCAGGAAGAAAGTCTGTTCCCCAGTTTGAAGGCCAGGCAGGAAGGATTCTGTCTTACTCAGGAGAGGGACAATCTTTTTGTTCTGTTCCGGCCTTCAAATGATTGTTTGGATGAAGCTCACCCACATTAGAGAGGACGATCTGCTTTACTCAGTCTCAGATTAAATGTTATTCTCATATAAAAATACCCTCATAGGAATGTTAGAATGATAGTTAGAATGGCAATCATTAAAAAATCAGGAAACAACAGGTGCTGGAGAGGATGTGGAGAAATAGGAACAATTTTACACTGTTGGTGGGACTGTAAACTAGTTCAACCATTGTGGAAAACAGTGTGGCGATTCCTCAAGGATCTAGAACTAGAAATACCATTTGACCCAGCCATCCCATTACTGGGGATATACCCAAAGGATTATAAGTCATGCTGCTATAAAGACACATGCACACGTATGTTTATTGCGGCACTATTCACAATAGCAAAGACTTGGAATCAACCCAAATGTCTATCCGTGGACATTTTAAGACTGGATTAAGAAAATGTGGCACATATACACCATGGAATACTCTGCAGCCATAAAAAAGGATGAGTTTGTGTCCTTTGTAGGGACATGGATACAGCTGGAAACCATCATTCTCAGCAAACTATTGCAAGAACAGAAAACCAAACACCGCATGTTCTCACTCATAGGTGGGAATTGAACAATGGGATCACTTGGACACAGGAAGGGGATCATCACACACTGGGTCCTATTGTGGGGAGGGGGTAGGGGGGAGGGATAGCATTAGGACATATACCTAATGTAAATGACGAGTTAATGGGTGCAGCACACCAACATGGCACATGTATAGATATGTAACAAACCTCCACGTTGTGCACAGGTACCCTAGAACTTAAAGTATATAAAAAAAAAATACCCTCATAGGAATGCCCAGAATAATGTCTGACCAAATATCTGGGCACCCTGTGGCCCAATCAGGTTGACACATATAATTAATCCTTATAGGTCCCTCTCCAAAAGGAGGCTGGCCTCAGGGTAAAACATTCTCTGATCTACTATCCAGGCACATCAGTTTCATTCCATCTCCCCATACCCCATTTCTTCTCGTCTTGTTTTCTTCTCTCTATGAAAGAAAAACCCTTTTTGCCTAACCCTTGAGACTCCTGCAGACCTTGTATTCTCCCTATTGTAATAATTCCCCTCCCTCCTTGTAATAATCCTTTGGAACCAAGTTTCTCCTCTCTAAGTCTTTGTTTTTAAATTAGAAACAAACTGTCCATTACTAAGAGATTGATTAAACAATGTGGCACATTAGAATTACAGAATATTATACATTTTGAAGAAGGATGTGTGTCCTCATTGATGAGGAAAAGTGTCTGAAATACCATTGAGTTAAGAAAGGAGACCACAAAATTGCATAATTATACAATCTCTTTTACATAAGATTAAATATGTGTGTATCTTAGTATTTTGAAAGTATATTCTCTAATATTTTCTAATATTAGTAGTTTTCTCTGGGAAGAGAAAAATTAAGGGGAATTTTTTTTCTGCTATCTGTATTGTTGCAATTGTCTATAATGAAGTTTTATTATCTTTGTCAATTGAAGAAAAACCACAGAGCATAAGAGCTTCATGATCTCTGTTTTTGCTCTAAAACAAAGTCGATCCTCACCATACAAACTAGGACCTAGTGGAATGGCCTCATGGATATCCACCCTTGATCAGCTTCCAGGGGTGGTGCCATTCCCAAAGGCTGTCCATCGAAACAGCTCCAAAAGGTGGGGCCCTGCATAGTTCAACTGTTTCTCCACCCAGAGCAAGGCCCATAGCCTGTTTGAGACCACGACCAGCTCCATCTGCCATGAGTGCTTCCTCTGGGAACTCTTCTTGTGGCCACAGTAAGAGGACAGGAAGGCTGGCAACACTCTGGGCTTCAAGCCAGTCTTCCTTTTTTATTGTGCCCAAGGCCTGATCATTCTCCTAGATCCTGTGTCCAAAGAATGAGACTTAAAAAAAAAAAGAGAAATTCAATTTTCTTTGATTTACAAAGCTTAAAGCTTCCATCCTAGCAGTTGAGCATTTTTCCCAATATGTGTATGAGCCCCCTCCCCCGCCAACTGGGTGACCTAGATAGAACTTTAAGTGTCATTAAGTTATGGCATCATGTTTTGAATCTTTCTCTGCTCGATTTCCATGTCAACATGAGTGAGGGCTTCAGGGATTTTACTCCAGCATTTTGGTTAAATGCCAACTTGGCAAATTCCACTCCTCCCCCTGGGACTGCAAGTGCCAGTGTCCTCCTTCACTCAGGAGTGAGGTCACTGTCTGTGTGGTTAAAAGTGGACACTTTTCTGCTTCTTCTGCTTTTGTACTGTAGTAGAAGCCTCAAGGAGCTCTATTTTACAGTTCCAAATTACCATCCCTCCCCTCTTTCATGCTTCTGGGATGGATAGTCTCTCACTATAGGTTAACATTTAGATTTGGATCTCTATTTCTCAGCCCCTCTAAATCTGGATGTCCCTCAGGTGCCAGAGCACCTGATAATATAATTATTAGATATAATAAATAATATAATTATTCTTTGCTTGAACCAGAGAATAATTATATATAGTAGTTCCGCCTTATTCATGGAAAATACCTTCCAAGACCCCCCGTGGATGCCTAACAACACAGGTAGTACTGAACCCTATGTATACTATGTTTTTTTTTGATCTGATAACTGAGAGGGTTCCTAAGTGGACAACAGGGAGGTAGTGCATACAGCATGGATTTGCTGGACAAAGGGATGATTCACATCCCAGGTGGGACCAAGCTGGACAACGTGAGAATTCATCACACTATTCAGAATGGTGTGCAATTTAAAACTCATGAGTTGTTTATTTCTGGAATTTTCCATTTAATATTTTTGTACTAGAGTTGACCATGGGAAATTGAAACCATGGAAAGCGAAACTGCAGATAAGGGGAGACTGCTGTACCAGAGTGCTATAAAAGATTTCATTTGGAAAAAAAAAGTTTTGGTTCTTGAAAAAAAAAGTTTAAGAAAATAGTCATATTCCATTTCTTCATATGTTTGAGATATTTCTGGCTTTGGTGAAACATAAGCTAGGAAAAGAACCTAACGTCTTATTAGGGTAACTGAACAACAGTAACAACAGACTTAGCCCTTCTTCCTTATGTACATTACCTGTGACATGGCTCTTGAAACATAGCTGCTATTAAAGTACAAATGAGTCTTGCATAGCAACTTCTCCTTGCCCAGTTAAATTCTCTGTAAAGTCTTTACTCTGTTTTATTAATGTATGTGTGTATGTGTGTGTGTGTGTGTGTGTGTGTGTATATATATATGTTTATTTGTATTTCCCTTTAAGGATTTCAAACACAAAGACCCTAGTCATTTGATTTTCTCTGTACTGTTGAATTTTTGCCTACCCACCCTGACTGAAGAGACACATTGTTGTCTGTTTTCCATATTCTGTCTAGTAAATGCTTGGTTGTCAGGACAACGGCATAGAAGGTGGAAGGTCATTGATAACCACATGAATTCTTTAAACAAACATGATCAGAGCAAATTCCAGGGTATGCTTGAAAGTAGATTTAAGGAAGAGGAAAGGTTTCAGACACATCCTTCCTTTTAAAAACTTGATATTCACCTTTAAGGATCAGCAACATTTGGAGTTGCTCATAATTTTATTTAAAATCCTGAGTAAAGATACCACCTTAGTTTTATGGTACATTTGTCATTCCAGTGTGAAGCATGAGGTTTTTTTGTTACTGACAGAACCCCTGGAGGACAGGCAGACGCTGTGGTTCTCCATGGTCTCTCAGTACCAGGCACAGAGCAAGCACCCAATACATACTATAGGAATAAACGATCTCAAATCTTCACAGTGCCTCTTATAGATGGTTTTTATGATATGTATCTGCAAAGAAACTGAATTCGGGGATTTTAAGTGCCTTTTTTCCAAGGCCCTTAAAGTTTGGGGAAGTAGGTGCATGGAATTAGAACTCAGATTATCCTGACTTCTAAGATCACACTCTTTTCATTGTAGCACACGGCCTCTTTAACAACAACAACTACAACAAAAAAAAAAAAAAATGAGGAAGAAACCACATCATTTCTAAGATGAAATGTATGCTTTTCAAAACAATAGCAGAAAACTTTCTTCAAAGGTAAAATAGTTGGAAATAGAAGAAGAAATAATATGTAATTTAGCATTCATTGAGGATAAGCAATTAATCCTGCCCTCCAGGGGTGAATTTATGTCTAGCCTATTTGCACATGAAAGTACAAGTTGGGCTTCATTTTTATACGAGTAAGACATCTGGTTGGGAAGTGAAAAATTGTGTCAATTACCTGAATCATGTTTGGTCTACATGATAGGAAAGCCCCAGATGTCTTCAGATCACCAGATGTTTGGCACTGTATGGTTAACACCAGACCCACTGACTGAATGGTTCACCTGAGAGTTGCTGTTTGACATCCTGTAGATTCACCCATTGTTAGGAGGCTGTTATCATTTTGTAAGTCAGCAGTTTGCAAACAGTAGTCCAGACTAGAAACCAATACTGGCCCTTGACAAAGTGTTCACTGGTGTGTGATGCAGTAAATACATAAGGTCATAAAAGGAAGTGTATTTACCTTATAAACGAACATCATTTATTTTGAGATCCTCTCCTCCCTATGTTTTTAGTGATACAATTTTGTGTCAAATAAATCCTGATTGTAAGATTTGCTTTTAATGAGTAAATGAGACAGGGTAAAAAATTGAGAAACCTATATAAATCCCTAGTTTTCTTTATGTGATCTTTGTATTAGATTGTAAAAAAAAAAAACAAAGCAAAATTGTAGAAACCACTCTTTAAACCTTGTAATATTTTTAGCACAATGACAGCTAAAGTATTTTCATGTATTTCCCAAGTTTTCCTTTTCCTAGAAGTGGGGTAACTCTCCATGGTAGAACTGTTTGCATGGGTCTTAAAAGCGTTGGACATCTTAGCAGTCAAGTATTTTGCTGACAAAATAATAAATTTTCCTTTTGAAACAAGCATTTTGTTCTTAAAATAACTCCAAAGAGAACACCTTCTGCACTTTTAAAGCATTTCCCTCTGAAGGCATGCCATGGAGACATGACCATAGGGAGAAACTTTTTGTGCTAGAAAACTGAATTCCACCACTGTGAATATTTTAACAGCTTTCCCAGGTTCTACAGTTTGCTCTCCTGACCCCAAAAGCATATATCTCCACATGCTGTAACATCAAGGATCTCTCCTCAAGCTTTGGAAGCTCAGCCAGAATGAGCTGAGTACCCTCCATGTGTCAGGCGATGTCCAATACGCATTGCTGGGAATAGGGAGTCATAATAACAATAATTTTATCTGACTTTTGTCTATCATTTGTCATGTGGCAGACAACATGCTAAAATGCTTCTTTGCATTATCTTGCTTGATTCTCATAACCACTCTGGTAGAAAAATAACATTATTATAGCCTTTTTACAGGTGAGGAAACCGTTGCAAGGAAGTAAAAATCACTTGCCCAAGGTCACAAGCCCTGTGAATGATAAAGCCACCACTTCCATCCAAGTCGGTCCACCCCCTAACCTGAACTCCCAAGTGCTATGCTAAACCACCTGCCTCTTATGGATATATTATCTACAAAAAGAGCTCTGCCCTCAAGGCGATTATAATCTAAATTAGAAGAGGGAAGCACAAGGGGAAAAGCCATTATGTAGAATAGAGTGATGTAATTCCAAAAAACATGCTGTGGGATTGTAGAGGGAAGAGTGATTAATTACTATCTACCCAGGGAAGGCTTTTTGCATGTGGCCTTAGGCTGGGTGAGAACAAAATAGGGCACCGGCAATTATCTAGAGAATTGGGTCACTGTGGGTGCCAAAGTGGATGATGATTTCAAGCTAAAAAGACTATGCTTTATGCTCTGAATAGTTCAGAATTGGCCACCCACACCCCTGGAATCTGTTGAATTTTTGCCAACTCCCTTGTTCTCTTTGTAACTTATTGCCCTGGCTTAGATGAGCTTCCTACTCCAGGTGAGGGAAGATGCAGGATGGTGCTGCTATAGCAGGGAGTGCTGGCAACCTGGAAGAAACCTTCCTTGAGTCAGGAGCTCTGGATTTAATCTAGACTCTGCTCCCACAACTGGTTGACTCCAGGAAAGCCACCTCCTTCTCTGGGTTCAGTTTTCTCTACTGTAAAGTGTATACACTGAAGTTGATGGTCTGTATGGGCCATTTGAAATCCTGTGTCTCTTGTTTTTGGAACAGAGAAAGAATGAGAGGTGAGGAGGGGGAGAAGCTAAAAGATTCAGCATGTTCAGATTTCATGATTCTTGTGGTTTTGTTCCTAGACGGACCTACCAGGGGTGCCTCCTGCAAATGAGGTGGTCTTCCTTTTTTACCCACCACATTCTATGCCTGCACTCTCTAACCTACATGGTATAGTAGGAAGGTGCCATACCATGGAGTCAGAGATTCTTGGGTTGAAATCCTGACCATGTCCCATTACATAGTGACTTTGAACAAATTATGTAATCTTTCTGTGCTTGTGTTTCTACAACTGTAAAATAATAGTTTGCAATACCATAGACTCTTCATGTAGATAATCTAATTCTATTACTATAAAATCTAATTCTAATACTATTGGTTTGGTGTTAGCAATGAAGGTGATAGCAACTGAAAAGTAAGAAGAGCAGTGATTGAAAGTTCACAGGTTTTGATAAATGAGCACTATTACTATTATAATATTTATTGTGTTAAAATACAAATTGTATACAGCACTCCTCTGAACACAGACCTACAATAGTTACCCATTGCTTGTTGGACTTCTTGAACCGGACTTGACCAGGCAAAGAGAATTTGAGAACCTCTGTTTCACTAGAAAGGTGGTATCTACAATATTTTGCCACTGTAGCATCTGCTATGTGTAATAAGATTCTTGGGCCTGCTGGTGATCACCTGTTTTCTAGGTATATGCATTGGCTTTTGTGTTTTATTTTTTTTTATATATATATACACACAGACATTATATAGATATAATTAAATATATGTTATATTTAATTAAATATAATTTTTAATTAAATATATAATAAGGACTATGAGAGTTAGTCATGAATCATGGGTGAAAATATATATATATATAAAATAATACCACAAATGCATATATATATGTTATACATATATATAAAATATATAGAGAGATAGGTTTTTGCCCATGATTCCTTGTTAACTCCCATAGTCCTTATTATAACATTGGGGCACTTGAGGCCTCAGGTAAGTCTCTCTCAGTGACCCCTCTGGTCCTTCTTCACCTGCCCAAGGTAGGATGCTAATTTGATTATGGATCAGAAGACCCTCATTCCAGGGAGGGTCCTGCCCCATACCCTAGTAGAAAGAATGCTACACAGAGAGGCCAAGAAAAGTCTGAACAGATAGTCCTTGCTGGGTTTAGATCATGTGCTTTTTGTCCAATCATATTTTTACATGATTGTCAATCATGCCTATGTAAAAAAGCCTCCATAAAAACCCAAGAGTACAGGGTTTGGAAAGCTTTTTGATTGCTGAACACATGGATGTTCCTGGAGGGTGGAGTGCCCAGGGAAGGCATGGAAGCTGTGTGCCCCTTCCCCCTTACCTTGCCATACGCATCTGTTCATCTGTATCCTTTGTAGTAGTATTTATAATAAACCAATACACATGTTTCCCTGAGTCATGTGAGCTGCTCTAGCAAATTAATCAAACCCGAAGATGGGGTTGTGAGAACCCCAACTTGAAGTCAGTAGTTCAGAAGTTGTGGAAGGTTGAACTTGCCACTGGTGTCTGGGGTGTGGAGTTGGGGGCATTCTTGGAGACTGAGCCTTCAATCTGTGATATCTGATGCAATCTCCAAGTAGACAGTGTCAGAATTGAACTAGAGGACATCCAGCTGGTGTCTGCTACAGAATTAAGTGCTTGCTTAGTGGTCGGGAGAAACTCCTACACATTTCGTCATAGAAGTCACCTTCTATGTGGGTGATTGCTGTGGTGTAAGACCAGAGGAAAAGCATGGTTTCAGAGTTTTTCCCTAAACAGCCTTGACATACTCTATTGTAATAAGATAGAGAGATGAAAGTGTTTATTACTGGTAGGATTATGTTAAAAAACACATTTCTTGTCCCAGTAGCATTCAAGATCAAGAGTTAAAACAGTCTCTTCTCTTTACTCTCCCAACCGATACTCAGCTTCCTGTGTGAGTGTGTGTTTAATGTTTTTGTCTAAATTGATTGATCTTTGTCTCATGATCTCTTTTCTTAAAAAAACTAAGTTCAGCTAAATGAACATTGCTGAGAACTTATGTTCTAGACACTGCTGGACGTTGTGCTGAGGGGAAATGAATACAGAGATAAATAATTTGAACTATTCTCTGTCTAGTGGGAAAGAGAGATCGAGATATAAATAGGGGAACAAAATAAAACATAACATAAGGGTCATAATTTTTAAGGTGGATTAAAAATATGTGTGTGTTTCTTTATTAAACATCTTTTATAGGCCAGACTATAGGGCCAGAGATGTAACATTATGTAAAACTCAGTCCAAATCGCATAGGTGCTTACAAGATGTACTGACTACAAGATGGAATAAGAAGAGGTATTGGATGGGAATAGTGTCTACCAGAAAGTAAGCAACTTGAGTATAGGGGCCTTATCTATCTTGTTCCTTAATGCATTTTTAGCATTAGAACACTGCTTGGCATGTACCAGTACTCATTAAACATTTCTGTAGTGAGTGATGAGGCTATCATAAAGTTTTGTTCCCCCACCCCTAAACAAGATTGTAGGTTCAGTCTGAAAGGACTCCAGGACCCTCTCTGCTGGTAAGGTATGGTGCCACTTTGTACTCTCCCAGTCAATCTGATTGGCCTCTTGACTTTGGCAAAACTGAGCTGGGGGCTGGTCCCCCAGTGCCAAGCACAGAGGAAGCAGGGTCACATGCCACCCATGCCCAAAGCACTTCCTGACATTTCCATGGGTCTGGAACCAACTCTCCTCCTGGGTTTCATCTCAATATATGTAGGAAGACAAAAGAACACTGAACCTTCCAGTTAATTCAACACCCCACCCCCACTTACCCCTTCCTGGAGAGGATAACAGTTCTGTTGACCATTATAATGCATTTTCTGTCTCCCAGCAGTCCACATAGTCATTAATTTCTGCTGCTGACATCAGGAAAGAGGATTATGTGTGTGTCTGAAACTGTTCCCAAAGTGCTCATTAGTCATAGATAATTGAAAAACTGGTAGGGGAAGATTTGGTGTAATAGGAGCCCCTGCCTGTGAAGAGGGACTGCAACCACCAGATAATTGTAGATTCCAGCTTTTGACCACTCAGACTGAATCTGCCCATCCTAATGGGAATTCAGCAGACTTGAGCCTAGGAGCTCTCAGAGTGATAGTGTTTTTACATACCCAGGTGAGGGCCTGTACACTGAGACAGAGACAGCCAAATCAAGAGAATAGGTGAGCTGCCCTTGGGTCTCTTTCCTGCCTTCAGACTGTGGAGCAGCGTTTGGAAAAAGTGCCCAGTATTCTCCTTTATTTTGTTTTTATTTCAACGTAAGCTAGTTTGTTTTGATCACAAAAGACATACAAGGTCTTGGGATACAAGAAACACAAACATTAGAAAAGAGTACCCCATGCTGGATCCCAACCCCTGCTGTGACAAAATTCTAGGATTTTCCTGGAAGTTTATGTGCTTACATTTTTTACATTTTTGTATCCTTTTCTTTAAAAAAAAAAAAAAAAAAAAAAAAAAAAAAAAAAAGATCACATGATCATACTCAGAATACTATTCTGCATCTTGCCATTTTCTCTGAATTTATCTTGGAGTTCCAAATCTATACCTTAATTCAAGTTCATTCGTTTTAATGGCAAGGTGGGATTCTGATCAGATTTAAGGGGGAAAAGCATCTTTTAAAATATTATACAAGAGGCTGGGCATGGTGGCTTATGCCTGTAATCCCAGCCTTTTGGGAGGCCAAGATGAGTGGATCACTTGAGGTCAAGAGTTCAAGACCAGCCTGGCCAACATGACAAAACCCTGTCTCTCCTAAAAATACAAAAATTAGCCAGGCGTGCTGGTGTGTGCCCATAGTCCCAGCTACTTGGGAAGCTGAGGCATGAGAATTGCTTGAACCCAGGAGGCAGAGGTTGTAGTGACCTGAGATTGTGCCACTGTACTCCAGCCTGGGCAATAGAGTGAGACTCTGTCTCAAAAAAAAAAATTACACAAGAAATATAGACCAATTAGAAATTATAGGAAAAAAATTAAAGGAAAGAAAAAAGAAAATCACTCATAATTCCTCCACCCAGAGAAAACCTATTTTCTGTATTTTTTTTCCCCTGGGAATGTATTTTTACAAATAGTTCATCTACTTTCATTGTTGTTGTTCTTAAAACTGTTAAGAGAAAACCTTTAGGCAAATTAAATTTAACAGTTTAACTGTGCAAAGAGTGGTTCATGAATTGGGCAGGTCCCCAACCAGAATAGGTTCAGAGAGACTTTTGCTCTGCCACATGATTGAAGAGATATTATGGACAGAAAAGGGGAAGTGAGGTACGGAAAATGGAAGTGAAGTACAGAAACAGCTGGATAGGGTACAGCTCTGCGTTGGCCTTATTTGAACAGAGTTTGAACAGTTGGCCGCCTGTGGGTGGTTGAAGTATGTCTTCTGTGATTGGCTGAGACTCGACTTCTAGTTACAAGAGTAGGCTACAGTGTGTTTACAAATCCAGTTAGGTTACAGTCACTATGTATGAAGAAACCTTTAGGTTGAAATTACAGAGAGACACGTTTAAGTTAATTTAACAAAAGGAAGTCATATACTACATAATGTTTTGCAGCCTGCATTTTTCACTTGGTTTGACTGTTTTAAAGATAAAAATTATTCCCCAAGCTTTACTTTACACTGCGTGTTTATCTAGTTCTTTCTTTCTTTCTTTTTTTGAAATGGAGTCTTGCTCTTGTTGCCCAGGCTGGAGTTCAGTGGCGCAATCTCAGCTTATTGCACTCCGCCTTCCTGGGTTCAGGCGATTCTCCTGCCTCAGCCTCCTGAGTAGCTGGAATTATAGGCAACTGCCACCATACTCAGCTATTTTTAGTAGAGACAGGGTTTCACCATGTTGGCCAGGTTGGTCTCAAACTCCTGACCTCGTGATCTGCCCACTTCAGCCTCTGAAAGTGCTGGGGATTACAGGCATGAGCCACCATGTCTGGCCACGTTTATCTTCTTAAAAACCCAATCTGAGCACTCACAGTCATGCCCCTCTGGGCAATTCCTTATTGCCTGGCCACGCCTGAAGCCCTCCGCTGCCTTTCGTCCAGTCTGTTCCAGTTCTCTATTCCTCCCTGGACCCCTTTTTGCTACATACTCAATGCCTCAAACACACCATGCCCCTCAGGGCTCCCTATAGTAAACTCACTTTTTGCTCTGCTGTCATCCCTTTCCCCAGAGCATGCCAGCACTGAAACCACCAATCTCCAACTTCCCTTTCCACACAGGCTTCAAAGTCATCTTCACCTTGAAGACTGTATTCACTCTACTAGCCACCCTAACTGGACCCTCTGCTGTTCTCTGGGAACACCATGTACACATTTCACCTTTCTAGCATTTTCTACATGGTCTTAAGAGTCTTAGTTTTTCATCGTCTTTGTCCCAAACCACAATATGAGACCTCAGCACCTAGATCTTAGCACATGGTAGATGGAAATCTATGCAGGCCATCATTAGTTCTATTGTTACTGAAATGTTTGTTAAAATGCATGAATGAATGGTTGAGTGAAGCCTAGAAAGAACTGCAAATGCTCAGGCAGTGAAGTCTTGATTTCTGGGAAAAGCAGTGCTGTGAATAATTTAATTTTATGGTGAAAGAAAAGCCAAACAAGGATTAGATTGGGAAAAGTTGTCAGGAGGCACTAATGTTTGCTTCTGACAGCTCTAGTGTCCTCAGTGTACCTCTGGCTGATACACTTAGAGTGTGATTTTGAAGCAGTGATTTCTCAGGGATTCTCACCTATGTCTACCATCTTCTCTCGTGCGAAGCTGTTTCATTTTGGTCTGTAAATAAACAAAGCTCCTTCCTGCTTGGAGTCCAGGTAGCCTATTCCTGAAGGCTGTGGTTCCAAATGAAAGAAGGGATGTTTGTCCTTGTATATATTTATTTTCATCCCTAACCACTGGATTGAGGAGAAGGCTGGTTCACTGCTGTAGGTTGGGTTTTCCAGAAGCAAAGGCTGAGACAGATTTGGGGGGCATTAAGGATGGTCAACTGTGAAAGAAGGAAGAGAGAGAAGGACTGGGTAAAGGAAAAAGAGCTGAACCAAGGTGCATTCTTGCAGCACCTTGGTGAACCCAGCATGGTCTCTGGAGTGAGTGGTATCCATCAGAGCCCTTCTGCCTCTGCTTTGCCAAGTCACCAGGTGCTGGCCATCCTGGGAGGTGCAGCACCTCGGGAAGGCAGCTCTCTGCAACTGAGGCAGGCCCTGGAACATCTGGCAGCTGTCTGCCGACTTTACTCCATCCTTACAGGGGAGTTTGGGCCATGGCATCTCAGTCTCTACCATGCTTCCTATATCCACGCAACCACCGTGACCTGTTATTTCTTGTTCCATGGAATCTCTTCTGTCTGCCTCTGTTTCTACAGCTCAATTTAATACCTCAGTGAAGATCCTTATATTTTCTCTCTCTCTTTGATTACTGAAATAGCTTCACACTGTTTTCCCTAACCCCAGTCTATCCTCTGCTATAATACTGCCACAGAGTGCTTTAAAAAAACACAAGTTTAATTGCTTTCCTCCTGGCTTAATGCTCCTTTAGTGGTTTACAGTGGGCTTCACGATTAAGTTCAAACACTTAAGTATGGATTACAGGGCGCTGCATCCTCTGCCCCTATCTGCCTCCCAAGCCTGCTCTGTCCTTCAACACTCACCCCCTACCAGTCCGCACCCCAGATTCTGTTCCAATTTACCTAGCCCTTTTGATAGTTCCCTTAGGGGCCCCTTCTCCCTTTTTTCCTGTCCTTGCTCGAAGACGCGTCCTCTGCTGATGAAGATCCCTGTGGTCCAACAGCCTATGATTAGACCCGGATCTCCTGCCTGCATGCTCAGGACACTTTCTGCCTCGCAGCGGTCTGCAGCCTCATGTTCTGAGCCTAGAGGACATAGAATCAAATTAAGCTCCTTTACCAGCTAAGGTTTCTTCCTAAATTACTATAGAGAAAACTTGGAAGAGTGCCCCACCCTGCTAATCCAGTCTGGAACCTTTTTTATAAAAATTACACCTTTTATGTTTGCGGAGATTGGGGATGAAGGTGGAACAGAATTTCCATTTTGACCTTCCTATGAAAACCGTTTTTTAAAAATGCCAATTTAGTAGGCAAGATTTCTAAATGGTGCTCTTTTTTTTTTAATATTTATTTATTTATTTTTAACATACATAATGCTTGTTCTAAAAATACTTCTCTTGATCCCTTCATCCATTCAGAACGCACTTTTAAACAACATTTACTCCAAAACGTAATGTAATGAATAAGAGCAGAGGTTTGGGTATCAGTCAGAGTAGAACCCATGGCCTGTCTTCAGCTCTTAGGCTGTCACTAGGGAGTTTACTTTTCTTCTATAAACCACAATTTTCCCATCTGTCTGTGAAATGGGGGTAGTATGGGTACTATGTTATCCTTCACAGAGGGGTGATACGAAAATGAAATGAGAAAATGCATGCTGTGTCCTTAGTGCAGACCCCAGCATGAAAGTGCTCAGCAAACCAGACTGCAGTCTCTCCTGTGTTAGATACTAGACATAGTGACATAATTTAGATATTGTCCAGAACGGTATTGTACAAAGCCAAGGGCACTGCTCTTTTCCAGGTTTCTGCCACTTTGACATTCAAAACAGACTAAGATTTTCCTCTTCTCTGCCCCATCCTCTGAGCATCTTAACCTTATCCTCCAGACCATCAGTGTCCAATAGAAATGTAATATGAGCCACATATGTAATTTTAAATTTTTCAGTAGCCATGCTAAAGAAAGTGACACTAATTTTTAATATCTCTTATTTAACTTAATATATTCAAATTATTATTTTAACATAGAATTGATATGAAAATTATTGAGATATTTTACATTCATTTTTCCAGATGAAATCTTTGACATCTGGTGTGTATTTTCCGCTTAACACCTCTCAATTCGGATGCTGTATTTTTGTTGGAAATACTTGATTTTTATTTCTTAAATTAATATAGAAAAAGTAGATTTGCATGCCCAAGTTGTTCCAAACATAATTAAAAGTTTTTCAGTAACTGAATTGAATAAGTTGAAGTTAAAACTAAATAAAATGAAGAATTTAGTCCCTGAGTTATTCTAGACATACTTCAAGTGCTCAGTCCACATGTGACTAGTGGCTGCCATAGTGAACAGCAAAGTTCTCCTAGAAGTCACTGCAGAGGTTTCAGTTTTCCTTTTCTTATCTAAACTTGTTTTCATATTTAATTACAGATAGAAGCTCTTTACTTAAAATGGATAAAAATGGTGTCGTGGAGGTGCTTTGGTTCCATTTAGAGGAGGGTGGTTAAGCTGTTCGCTCTCTGACCCCTCTCCCAACCTCCACCCTCACCTCTATCCCCAGAGGTCCTGGAGCACCTCTGCCCAGCCCTTGAGCTCCATGGAACAATTAACAAGTGGCATCTTAGCACTCAAAAATTGCTGATCATGCACCCAGATTCTATCTTGGAGCTCAAAGGGATCTTAGTATATCTATGAGTCAACTCCTAGCCCCTCCCTGCAGTGCAGAAATACTATAGAATTCCTTGGGGGATGAAAGAGGGCTCAGACTCTGTTTAACACCTAGGAGCAGATGGATCATTTCATTCTATTCTGTCTTACGTGGTTCTCTGTGTCCTTATCTTGTCTTCCTAACTAGGTTGGGGGCAAGGACTGCTTTTTACAGCCCCACAGCACCCACACAAAGCAAGACAATCAATAAATTCTTAACTGAAGGCCTGACTGATTGCAAGAATTCAAGGTCACTTGAAAAATCAGGGTCACTGCATTGCACAACTCCAAAGAACATCATTCAAATTGTATTATATGGTTGTGCAAGTGGCAGCCTTGTAAAATTTGCAAAGGTTTAGACTGGAGTGTCCTTTCCAGCTGAGAAAAAATTTTTAACAAATTATTTGTTGCTGCAAAGTACATCTCTTTCCCCTTATCCTCTGCCAGGGAAGCTACTCAAGAGTAAGTTTTCTTGACTTAGGAATATATGTTCATTAGAGAGGGTGTATGCATGTATGAACACATGGGTTCATGTGCATTTAAGTAGGTTTGTAGATCTACCATGTTAGGAAGCCCATTTGGAATGGTTTGAGCATTTGAACCTTGTATTTAAGAGGCTACTGTGTTTATATTCCTTTTGAAATTTTCCATTTTCAGAATCTTTGGTTTGAATGATGCTTTAGAGCTCCTGGTTTGTAAAGCTCCCCAGAGCATGACCCATAGGTACCAAGCATGTACACCAAAGTCACTGGATGAGCAAAGGGCCTCTTGATGACTGCATGGTTTTTATCTTTGCAAATGCAGAGGAGGGAGGAGGGAGCAAAGAGTTTCTCTTAAATAAAACCCTCTGTTTACTTTTGTGTTTTTCAAACTGATGTGTTTGTTTTTTCTCATGTCTACCCAGGAAACCAAGTGCTACCTCCTGGAGCTTCTCTTGGAAATGGGCTCACACCAGAGGCAGCAAGAGACCTTGGCCTTCTCCCTGGGATTGCGGTTGCAGCTTCACTCATTGATGCCCATGCAGGAGGACTAGGTAATCTCTTTATTTGTTGCCTACAGCCAAAACTGTATTCAAATGGAATATTCCCTAGAACCGATGACACTCCTTTTCTGTTTTTAAAGCAAAGGTCAAGGACTTTGGTGTTCAAGATTAGGCATTTGGATAGAATTATAGAACTTTTCATTAATGATAAAATTTATTTATAATTGTATTAATTTCTTTATACATGGCAATAGAAAAAAATTTATTTGAATAACTTTCTGCATAGTTCTTTTGTTTACTGAAAATTCAGAAAAGATACGTTAATTTCTTACCACACTTAGCTCTACTGTTTTTTTGTAATGGTACTCCAAAACCCATATAAGTCTCATAGATTTATTTTAATAATATATTTGGCTTATGTCCTATATCCAGTTCCTTGCTTGTAGTCTTGATTTTATCTTCTACATAACTCTCAAGCCTTTCATTCATGTATTCATTTGTTCATTCCCAAAACACCCGTTGAACACTTACCATGTCCAGGCATGGTGCTAGGAGACAGTGAACTTAAAACAAAACCAAATAAAACCAAGGTCTCTTCCCCAGATTTTAATAGGAAAACACACAGGGAAACAAAGAATTACAGTAAAGAATGATGACTATCGTCTTCCTCATCCTTATTGCAGGTGGTGTGTTTTTTGCAGGGGAGGTTGTTCTGGTTCTCAGCATCTCTCGTCTCAACTATAGCCATATATTTTTTCCCTAGCCTTTCATTCTAACAGTGTTTTGTTTTAAACTATGATTTATAATTCATGAGATCAATTTAGCGGGACATGACCACTGAATTTGCACAACAGAATGGAACAGAATTGAATAGAACAAAGTAGAAAACATCAGAGTACATTTCACAAAGTAAGGGAAGGCACTGCTTTGTTGAGCTGTGTTTCCATTTTATGTGTGTATACTTTCAGACACTTCCATCAACCCTGCCCTTACTGTGCCCATGCATTTACACCTCTGTGACTTGGCACACATGTTCTCTGCCCAGAATGATTGGTCCTCCACTACTCCAGCTGGCTAACTCTTCCTCTAACTGCAAGACCCATATCAGATGCTTTCTGCTCTGCATAGCCTTCCATGAAACACTCAGGTGTATTTAGAAATTCTCGAAATTATTCTTTTTTCAGCAAACTGTTTGAAGAAATGATCATATTGCATTGTAATTTCTAATATATCTGCTTGTCATTTCCATTAGACTGTGAACTCCTTGAGAGCAGGAATATTAGGTTATTTGTCCTGTATCCTTCATGCCAAGCCCTATATCTGGCTCCTATAGCTGCTTATAAGTTTATTAAATGAATAGTCACATTAAGGCAAGAATAAAGTGAGATGGCTTTAAATAGTAAAGATTAATCTGCCTTCTTATGCAACAGATTATTAAATGGTGCCTTGTTCTACATACTACATGGACTTCCAGAGTAATATCGCTCTCATCAGTCTATGAACATGTCTGTCCTGTTCATCTCTCTGTCCTCAGGATCTAAAACAGTGCCTAAGAATTAGTAAACAACTCATAATATATGTAGGTTGATTGAATGCTATGTGATGTAGTTCTGATTACAGGCAAGGTTGTTTCTTTCCAAATACTTTTCATTGTGAGCAATGTGTGCTTTTGATTGGAATGCTAAGATTTTGGTTTTTATGTACAAGCACAGAGAGAACTTAAGGTCTAGAAAGACATGGAGTGTTTCTGTGCCCTAGCAATCCTGACATTCCAGATCATGCGTGAGGCCACAAAAGCTTTCCCTATCATGCTTTAAAAATTATCCCTGGGGTGACAGTGTCAATCATCCACCCCTACCTGGGTGACAGGCACTTGGCTGGGACCAGCATATGCTGAAAGAAAGAGAACTGCTGCTTGAAGAGCTGCAGACACTACAGTTTCCTTGTCAGTTTCCCAGACTTCCCTCAGGGACATGCCAAAACCCACCTTCTCACTCCTGCCCAGGACTCACTATGTCCTCCAGGAGGGAAGACTGCCAATGACCCTCATCTTTTTCCTAAACAGAGATATTCAGTGGCAGAAGTTTTACCCTTAGAAGCTTTGGCTTAAGCCTTTTGTTCCCCGTAAAATGTAAATGCTTTAAGTGATATGGTTTGGCTGTGTCCCCATTCAAATCTCCACCGAGTTGTATCTCCCAGAATTCCCACATGTTGTGGGAGGGACCCAGAGGGAGGTAATTGAATCATGGAGGCTGGTCTTTCCCATACTATTCTCATGACAGTGAATAAGTCTCACAAGATCTGATGGGTTTATCAGGGGTTTCCGCTTCTGCTTCTTCCTCATTCTCTCTTGCTGCAACCGTGTAAGAGGTGCTTTTTGCCCTCCACCATGATTATGAGACCTCCCCAGCCATGTGGAACTGTAAGTCAAACTAAACCTCCTTTTCTTCCCCATCTCAGGTATGTCTTTATCAGCAGCGTAAAAACAGACTAATACAGTAAATTAGTACCAGTAGAGTGGGGCGTTGCTGAAAAGATATTTGAAAATGTGGATGCAACTTTGGTACTGGGTAACAGGCTCATAGGTGGAAGAGACTTGCCTTGTCTCAGATGAGACTTTGGACTGTGGACTTTTGGGTTAATTCTGAAATGAGTTAAGACTTTGGAGGACTGTTGGGAAAGCAGCTGAGAGGGAAGCTGTACCCTGCAAAACCACAGGGGCAGCGCTGCCCAAGACCATGGGAACCTACCTTTTGCATCAGTGTGAACTGGATATGAGACCTGGAGTCAAAGGAGATCATTTTGGAGTTTTAAAAATTTGACTGCCTTGCTGGATTTTGGACTTGCCTGGGCCCTGCAACCCCTTTATTTTGTCCAATTTCTCCCCTTTGGAATGGCTGTATTTGCCTAATACCTGTACCCCCATTGTATCTAGGAAGTAACTGGCTTGTTTTTTATTTTACAGACTCATAGGTGGAAGGGACTTGCCTTGTCTTAGATGAGACTGGTCTGTGGACTTTTGGGTTAATTCTGAAATGAGTTAAGACTTTGGAGGATCGTTGGGAGGGCATGATTGGTTTTGAAATCATGTGAGGACCTGAGATTTGGAAGGGCCAGGGGCGGAATGATAATGATTTGGCTGTGTCCCTATTCAAATCTCAACTGAATTATATCTCCCAGAGTCCCCACGTGTTGTGGGAGGGACTTAGGGGGAGGTAATTGAATCATAAGGGCTGGTCTTTCCCATGCTATTCTCGTGATAGTAAGTCTCACAAGATCTGATGGGTTTATTATGGGTTTCCGCCTTTGCTTCTTCCTCATTCTTTCTTGCTGCCACCATGTAAGACGTGCCTTTTGTCCTCTGCCATGATTGTGAGACCTCCCAGCCATGTGGAATTGTAAATCAAATTAAACATCCTCTTCTTCCCAGTCTCAGGTTTGTCTTTATCAGCAGCATAAAAACGGACTAATGCAGTAAGTTAGTAACTTTCCCCCATATTTTTGTTAGTGGAAAGATAGAATAGTTTTTTTGTTTGTTTGTTTTGTTTTTTAAATGGAAAGATAGAACCTTGGATTCTTTAAGGCCTGAACTTAGATGCCGGCAGTGGCTGGGAAGGGCACAGGAAGGTGCTAGTCCATGATGATGGGATAGTACAGACTTACTTAATGTATGTTGACTATGTTTTATCCTTATTATGCCTTCTTACGCCTCTTCCTTTACCCTTCACCTTACAGCCAATCCAAGATTAGGATATATCAAAAAAGATAGGAGGCCTGGGAGCAAATGTTTCCTCTCATTTCTGCCCTTCCTATACCCCTATTAGGATGTAGAGGTGAACAGAGGCCTGAAAGTCTTGAAAAGGTTGTCCATGGGTCCAACTCTATATTAACTAAATATAATTGAGTGAATGCAACCTGTCAGTGATTGGTCTAGGCACTGGAGATTATCAGCAGTGAACAAATCAGGCAAAGTCCATTCGTTTTGGAAAGAAAATTCTCATTGTTCTCTCCTGCCTGCATGTTTGTAGCTTAATAATATAGGTTTGGGACAGCTAATCCCTGAGACATATTGTGATGCTATGATAAGGGCACTCAACATGGAATTTTAAGTTCTGGATTTAGATTTTGTCTCTGCCTACAAATATGGTGCTTCTCAGAACGTTTGTTTCCTTTTATGCAGTGAGAGAGTGAGAGACAGCAGAATGCAGGATTCACTACTTTGTGATTCTGTATAGGTTGAGGTCAGAAATACCCTCAAGAACTGGCTAAATGAACTCTATGTTAAGAGATTTCTGAATGTCAGTACAGACCAGCTTTGGATTCGGAATTGCCATCCAGGGAGAGGCCATCCAGGCCTCTCGCCAACAAACCCTGACAACTGTAGTCACTTCAAATGCTGACCTGGCATGGCCTGCTTTAGACCCCACATTCTGAATAGTATGAGGGGTCAGCATTCTGCTTTGGAGAAATACCCCTGAACTTTCATTCCCAAGGAAGGCCTGGGATGGGAGGATAAAGATCAAAGAAGCAAGCAAAACTCAACCCATGCTTTTCCCAGTTCTGGAAAAAGAGGAGGAAGGACTTTGTGGGAATAAAAATCATGATGAAAGAACATTTTGTTCTTAAGGTGCTGGTTAGTAAGTTCTCCAGCAGACAGTCAGAAGATAGGAGTAGCTTTGTTTGTACTTTGTGGGGGTAGTTCTGGCCAGGGCTCCTGCTGCTGATATTTTTCTAGCTTATAAAAATAACATTAACTTTGTTCCAGCTCTGTTCTTGGCTCCAGCATCCCAACTGTCCTGAAAGGCAATAACAACCTGATTTCTGTCTCAGGCCCTTCTTCTCTCAGTTGCTTTTATCTGTCAGACAAACTCCTGATTATCCATCAAATCTTGAATCCTGTTCTCCTCTGGGAAGCCCTCCCTAACTTCCCAAGTTGACTTAAGCACTCCCTTTTTTCCCCCACTGTGTCTTACGCTTATAATCTGGCACACACAGGTTTCTCTGTGCCAGATTGCCTCACCTACTAATCTGCCTCTTCTACTGCTCGTCTACTAATCTGTAAACTCTTTGGGCACGCTGTTGTTTCATACTCCTACTGCAGCAGCCTGCAGAGTGCTTTGCATATGGAGGACCCTTAACACATGCATATTTAGTGAATGAGTGAATGAATGAATGGCATTCCCTCCCTGAGGAATGAATATTACACCTGAGAGAGAGAGTAATTTCTCATTCAAAGGCAATTGTCCCTATACAATAGTTATACTTGGCTCATTTCTGCAGGAGCAAAAGCTTGGGTTCTTCTAGATGTCTGGAAATCTGCCTCCTTTTTACCTTCATCACATTACCAAGTTTTGGCCAAGAGCAAGCTTTGTTCCTTGGTTTAGCACAACTCTTTGATTACCAGTATTGGATTCTTGGTCAGATGTTGAATTGGCTTAAATTGCTCATCTAGGCCAGATATTGAATTGGTTTAAAGTGCTCATTTCAGTTTCAGAGCCAGGCCAAAATGAGGATTTTGAATTTCTTTTCTTTTTTAATGGAAGAATTTATTGAGCCAGTTTTGCAAAAAGGGCCTTTGGTTCGTTCCCTAGAACAACATATAGTTTGTTCCAGTTAACAATAAAACATGCCAATTACATGTCTCACCATTATCAGTGTTCTAGAAGACAGAGTAGACAGGCTGTGACTTTAGCTAACGTGATTTGGGAGGAGCATTTATTTATAAGTAGTATATATACTAAATGTAGCATGATGGACAAAGAAATATACTTCTTGGCAGTGATTCATTGCATTTGTAAACTTTTGATTCATGAAGCATGATATGGTTTGGATCCTCACCCAAATGTCATGCAAATTGTAATCCCCAGTGTGGGAGGGGACCCTGGTGGGAGGGGATTGTATCATGGTGGTGGATTTCTCATGAATGGTTTAGCATCATCCCCTTGGTGCTGTTCTCATGATAGTGCATGAGTTCCCTTCAGATCTGGTTGTTTAACAGTATGTTGCACTGCCCCACTCTCTCTTTTGCTCCTGCTCCGGCTGTGTGACGTGCCTGCTTCCCCATCACCTTCTGCCATGATTGTAAGTTTCCTGAGGCCTCCCCAGAAGCCGAGCAGACACCATCATGCTTCCTATACAGTGTGTAGAACCTTGAGCCAATGAAAACGCTGTCTTTTATAAATTGCTCAGTTTCAGGTATTTCTTTATAGCAATGCAAGAATGGACTAATACAAAACACAGCTATGTTCATTATAGAATTTGCTCCTCATTGCAGCTTTGTAGTAAAGTTAGGACAGGTATGTGTACCCTCATTTTGCACAGCAAACAGCTGAGACCAGTGTATTCTAAATTCAAGAATAGATATTTATTATCTTACACTCAGTTCTTAAAGCAACTTTGCACATATTATCATTTTGTTCCATTTGTCAGGTGAGACAATTGAGGCTTACAAGACTACCTAACATTCTGAAAGCTACACAGTTAAATGAGAGATGCGTGACTTAAGCCCATGCTTTGTGCACACTTATCACTGTGTTATAAAGGATGGCCTATCTATTTAAACGTGATCCACTCTGCTCTTTAATTTGACCCTTAAAATGTGAGCAAGTAACAAACTTTGAACAAGGAAAGTCTTTAATAATATTTATCAACAACCCACTTTACTAGTTCATGGGTTTAGACAGTGACTATGAGAGAGAAGTGGACTTCTGGGAATTTGCATTCTAGTAAAGAAAACAGACAAGTAAATAAACAGTTACAATTACTTGTGCCATGTATGGAAGGCTTTGGAAAAACGTAAAATGGGCCTAAAATTGAGACTTAAAAGGGATTCCTAGAGGGAGTGATGTCCAGTAATCTAATTACACATTTCTTTCCCTGTTATTACTTCCTGGTAAAGTGGAATTTGTTTCTTTTTTGTGACTTTTAAACTTCAACTAGGCTTCATTTCTAATAATAAAATAATAATAACTGTTAATTAGAACAAGTAGAACCACCACTCTGACTGGTACTACTGTGATGACCATTTCTTATGTGCGTCCCTATGTGCCAAGTACTCTACCGGATACTGCTCAGACTTTATCTCTTGCTCCTCACAATAAGCCTACAAGGTAGAGATTGTTTCCCCATTCTGCACATGAGGGAATTGAAGGCAGAAAGAATAACATTTCCACAATCACATAACTAATCTCATAGCAAGATCTGAAACTGAGTCTGCTTCCAATATTCATATACCTTTTCTATAGGCCAGTGGTTCTCAACCAGGGGTGATTTTATCCCTTAGGGGACATTTGGCAATGTCTGGGGACAGTTTTGTGTATTGCATCTGGGGAAGGGGAAATGGCATTGGCATGTGGTGGGTAGAAGCCAGGGATGCTGCTAAACACCTTACAATGCCCAGGCCAACCCCCTGCAACAAAGAATTGTCCAGCTTCAAATGTCAAATATCAGTAGCACTGAACGTGAGAAACCCTATTCTCTCCTGGAACACCTCTAATGATATTACTTCCCTTCATCAATTCAGCTTATTTCTGTGGAAGCCAAAAAGCAGCCCACAATAAGGGTTTTGCTGATACATTAGTACTTGATTGAAATATATGTTGTCAAATTGACTCTTCAGTAAAAGTAGTTGTGAGATTAAGAAAATAATAGAAGTGAAGCCTGAGGAGTAGGAAGGACAGAATGGTTTCTACCCCATCTATTTCAGAGTCAAGCCACACGGGACCGCTTGGCCGTCTTTCAGCACATCATGCACATTCCACCTCCTTTCCTTTGCTACTCATCCATCAGCACTCAGTCTAAATGTTACTTTGTGGAAACGTCTCCAAATTTAATCCACTCTTAGAAAAACACCAGTCGCTGTCTATGCTGTATCTGTGAAATACTTTGCAACTATTTCAGTTTTTTCACCAAATCATGTTCATCTTTGTATGCCCATCATCCAACATGGAACCCCCATAGCCAGTCTTCACTAAATCAATGTAATTATTTAGTTACTATTATTAGTAATTAAGATAATAAATATGAGAGGGTTTTGAAAAATCAGAAATAAGAGTTAGTAAATATAGGTGAGGCAGACTTTAAGAAAATATAGATTCTTATGCCCTACCCTGCTGAGGATGCCTGGAATCTTGTTCTAAGTGTGGAAAATGTCACCTGGTACCCAGAGGAGACAGCCTGGGGGGATGAGGATGAGTTGACACTGAGGACACTGGGGTCAGAAGCAGTAGTGATGTGTTTCTGCCAAGTAGGCAGATCAGACCAGAGCAGAACCGTGCTGCGCAGGAGCCAGGCCAGGCGCTGGCCAAAAGCTGGGGGCAGGAGGGAGCTTATCCAAAATGAGAGAGAATATGCATCCAAAGAGGCAGACGGTCTGCAAGAAATTGGGGGTGGGGGGGGGATTAGAAATGCAGATAAAGTCATGCCGTGGAATCTGGAAGGAGAAACCAGTGCCAGTCCCTGAGCAGATAGAGCAAGGACAACCCTGAGAGTTCCTGGATGTGAATCACAGAGGGCAGAGGAAGAACGTATTAATGGGATTGCAAGTTTATTGTTTTAAGTTGAGGCTTGGTATAATATGAACCACCATTGCCTGAGACCTCGGCAGTTCCATGAGCCATGGCAGCAGCTCATGTGGTGGAGGGAGGGGCAGAGATCTCACGTGGGGGAAGGATAACTTTGAGTTTCCTGTTCCCAGGCTCCAAGGCTTTCTTGGAGTGCTGTGATTCTCTGGACTGCAGAAGGCTGGCCTTAGCTGAGAGACCAGACTTTGACTCTGTGGAAGAAAACTGAGAGGAATCCAGGGCCTGGGGCTATTGCCAGCTCCCCATGTGTCCCCGATTTTTAAATCTTGTGCCACATGTCAGTATATATGGCTGTGAACCTGCCATGAAACCATAACATTTTGAGTTTAATACATACCCTCCTGTTTGGATAATGAGTAATCATAGACTTTAGAACTAAAAGGCTGCTCAAAGGTTTTCTATACCAAATTCTTCAATTTGCAGATAAGAAAACTGAAGCCCAGACAATGATGAATCATCCAAAGTTACCCCAGCATATTACTGTCAGAGTCAAATTTAGAATCTGAGTGACCTAGTTCATCAGCCAGGGTCCCCGCCCCATTGTGCTCCACTGTCTCCAGGTTAGGAAAAGGGAATGACTCCTGATTTGTTATTCCATTTTATGTCTTATATCCCACTTAATGGCTATAGCCAGCTTCACTGGTGCTCATTAAATAAGTAAATTAGTTTTCCTGAGCCACACTTGAATAAATTTCTTTGTTGTGTTGTCACAATCTACAGTAAGCTCCAAAGAATCTCCTCTAGAACTGGAAATAATAAAAACACCTGCTATTTGAGTTGCTTCCAAAGAGCTCAAAGCCGTTATTTTTATTTCACCTACGATTCGTTGAATACTTACGCTGTGCCAAGTGTTTTGCTAGGTACTTGACTATTCACTATTGTCAGCTCACAACCACACTGTAAGCTGCAATTATTTTTGGCCTTTAGCATACAAGGAAATCAAGGTTTAAGAACTTGCCAAAGGTTACATTTTAATAAATTATGAAGTTGGGTTCCTAGACCCACTGACTGCAGAGCTTATGAGCTCTCCCCTATTTACCCTGGCTAGTGAGTCTGTGTGTGTCTAGGTATGTTTGTGCCTTTACTTACGTTAGCCCATACTTACACCAATGCATATTTATATCTATAGTAGAAGATAGAGCTTCTACTTAATAACCTTCTGGATGTTTGTAGATCTATTTTATGGATGAGAAAGTTGAGACCCGGGGTGGAGAAGTGACTCTAATAAAGTGTATTTAAAGCATCACAGGAGTCTGGGTTCCATCAATCATGGGGAATAAGGCCAGGCTTATTAGATTAGGGTAGGAATGGGATGCATAGCTCTTGGGGTTGTGTGGTGGAGAGATCAACAATATTAATGTTGATGTTAATTTTGTTTACTAAATTTGTTAATGCTGACAATCTCGATCTCAAAGATTAATCTTAATCTTTTTGTGGTGACTTGCCATTTTTAACCTACCCTTGGAATAGGGAAGGTATTTTTACCTCCCACGAATGGTTAAGAAAACTGACCCTCAAGGAGGTGAAGGGATTTTCCTAAGGTTACAGGACTAGGAAAGACTGGATCCAAGACTCAAACCCTTATTTGTGTGCCTCTGTCTTCACGTCAGCTTTGGTGCAACCCTTGCGTCAAACAATGGAAAAGTACTACCTAGTAAATGGAGCAAGGTGTCTTATTGTGTGCCCAGAGCCTCTCATTTTAAACATGACTGGAATCAGACAGCCTGGGTTCAAACCCCTGTTTTGCCACTTATTAGTAAAGAGCTTACCTGCTCTGTGCCTCAGATTTCCCTTCTGCAAATGGGGATGGGAATAGTGCCTCGCAGAGTTATTTTAGAAATGCCTTCTCCTGACACGTTGTAAGCACTCAACAAGTATTAGCTACTCCCGGTTGAAAGCTTGAATGTAAAAAGCCTTAAATTCCCAGCCAAAGAGATTGAATGCTAAAATTAATTTCAAGCAAACCTACCTATTCAAATAGCTTTCTCAGCACTGATTTTGATGTGAAAAATATCTGGAATATTCTTCGTTATCAAGCATGTGCCTTGGCAGTGTAGTTACAATTTTTAATACTAATGGATGATCATCCATTAAAGTAGTAAAAAAGATACCACCTCATTTTAAGCTTAGAGCAAAAGCTTACTTAAGTGAAATTAAGCAGATATTTATTTCGTCAGGCTTTGGGGAGGATTCCGAAATTATTTGCTCCCTACTAGTGCCTAGCACTTTATCTTTGCAACCGCACTTACCCTGGAGAGTCATGGTTGGACAGAAAACTGTGTATTCCTGCATCTCTACCTTAAGTATTTCACAATCACTGTTTCTCATCCGCCAGGCCTGAGGGTGGGCAGTGCTGATTTCACTGTCTCATACCCACTCCTCTTTCTGCCAGTGTCTTTTGTGAGGAATTTTATCTCTGCCCCTTTCTCTTCACCCCATTATCTCTTCTCCAGTCTTCAAATCCAAACAAAAAAACGTTAAAAGTTTGCTCATATTCCCTGCAGTCTGAGCTGGTGAATGAATGTTCTTCCAGAGCCCCTTAGGATTTCTGCGCCCATACTTGTAAGTGTTCCCATCTTCATTTTGTTGGTGGTGATGACAAATTACCCCACATGACCTCCCTCTGTTCCCATTTTAGTTAGAAATTACTGTTTACTAGAGATGGAGAATGGAAAATATATGAAGGGGCAACATGAGAAAATAGGTTATTTTGGTTACTTCCAATCATCCATCGTAAATCAAATTCATAATATAGATAAACAAATAAAAAGATTATTTCAATTCAAACTTAGAATGACTTATAGTGTTTTTTTAATAATCTGATTTCCATTCTTGTAGCAGTTTTCAAACTTGAGTGTGCCTAGGCACTCATGGAGCTAGTTAAAATGCAGATGACTGGGTCCCCACCACCACCACAACTCGTTGTCATCAGTGGCTTTAACTGGGGCCTAAATATCTGCGCTATATCCAGCCCACTCATGAGCCTGATGAACTGCACCAATGGTCCCTTAAAAGATAGCAAGAGGGGCAGACTAAACTCACGTTGGTTACCATCAAAAATTGTCTGTACGTAATCCAGAAAGAGCAAAGTTGAATCCAGGCTAATTGAAAGACTGCGTTTTAAATGTTTTGTTTCAAAAGCAGAACAATAAAGAGTTTTTCCAATGTGTTACACTTCCCATGAGCTGGATGCTGCCTGTTTACCTAGATGCCACTTAATGTGGACAGCAACTTTTATGGCTGTGCACATTCTCACCACCCCCATTTAAAGAGAGCAAGGAGACTCACTTAGACTCAGGGTGCTAGTGTGGTTGAACAGAGAGAATCCTGGTCTGTCTGGCACCAGCCTGCTCTCTCTTACCATTGTATAGCTTCACCCAAGCCAGCGTTAACAGCTGTAGATGATTTTCTTCTAATGTTCTAAAACCTGAAGACATGGAGCATTTTTTAACCAAATGCTCCCCAGCCCTAGGGAAAGCTAAGCCTCTTCTATTTTGTTGAAAGAGAATGTGTTAGGCTGTCGATCTGTATTGTTACATGTCCCTGGGCTGAATTTAGCCTCAAGAGTTAGAAGTGTGTCAGCCTTGTGACTCACCACTATGAAACCCTCAGACCAGAGTCTCCTACTAGTATCAATAATATGAATGAAAACTTTATATGCCTTCTAGATTGAGGCCTCTCACAGCTCAAATTTGTAAAGAAAAACCCACGCAATTGGATTTTGTGAAATATATTAAATATGCCCATTAATGTGGCTCTTCAAAGGAATTTATATACTGTCTGCTTTACTGTGGTGTTTCATTATAGCTCAGCCAAATGCATGTGGCCTAATAATTTGTTTCCCTTATGCATATCTATCATTAAATGTAACATGCAGACAATAACATTTAAACACCTAAATACTTGATTACATTGCTGTCTCCCCGACTTAAACTGTGAACTTCTTATGAGCAATGGAATCTGGTCATCTTCCTCTCTCTAGCTGTTAGCTCAGTAAATGAATGAATATATGCATCAATGAATACATGCATGAATGAATGGGTTTACTTAACATGCTAAGCACTAGACTAGTTACTGTGGCAAATACAGTGATACAAAGAAATAGAGACAGATGGATTGAGTTCTACAGGAATTTTTAAAAGGGAGGAATCACTTTCAGTTGAAACAGTAAGGCAAAGAAAATACAAAAATACGAATATGTATTGAGGGACCTTCATGATAGAAATCTTCTGGAGAGTCTACATGTTTAATCTTCACATTGATTCCAGCAACTTGCTGAAGGTCACACAGCTGGCAGTGAGAACCCCCTGAGGTTAGCTACTGTGGTCTTTCAGGGAAGTGGAAAGGGATAGCCTTTGAATGAATCTGGAATAATAGGTGTATTCTCCACTGGAAGCAATGAAATGTAGAGTGTTCTGGATGGAGAGAATAACATAAGTGGAGGCACTGAAATGAGGTTATGGAATAGTAAGCATTTCAGTTTGGCTGAAACCTATGATATCTCTAAGGGATTCCTGGCAGAAGAGGATGTAGTGATCAAATAGGTGGAGATAGATTGGGAGTCTGTCCCATCTGAGTACTGTTTTGAAGCTTGTGCTTCCTCTTTCTCCCTGGAGGCATTGGGAAGTCATTGAAGGTGATCTCAAGCCAGGGATTCATTTTAAGCATGGCTTTATATAATTTTATACACACTAGTTGGGGGAAAAGGCAAAGGGGTTTCCTGAAATAGAGTTTTGGCAGTGGGGCTTGAAAAGAAGATAGGGAGTTTGACAACTTTTTAAAATAAATCCGTGCATTAGGCAAAAGTTATTTAAAATTTTTGATGTTCTTTATATTTTCCTAGCTCTTTCTATTTACATAGCTATTACTAAATTAAATGTATAAAAATATTTTTCCTTTTTAATTTGAAATAGATTTTACCTCATATTTGGCAGAAGATAATAATAACTTGTTAACTTCACGGCAGTCAGAGTAATTCATCCAGTCTCTAAACTGTGTATTCATTTAAATCTATTGTCTTTGATGGACATATCTAGTATACTCACTCATTTAAAGTAGAGCCATAAATCCTGAAATTAAATAAGCAAAACAAAAGGCCTCCCAAAGCTGAGAAAACACTTGCCCTAGAGTCCGCACACTGTAGGAAAGTACAAGGATTATTTTTTGACTGTCATCCAGCACTACTGACTTAGAATTATAGATAAAATAGGCAGTAATTTTAATAATTAATAACTGACTATGCAAAAATATTATTTTCTCCTAGCTTCAATCAACAGGTAACATATCTGCCTTTCATGTCAGGTACTGTGCTAGGTACTAAAGATATAAATATGAACAAATTATAGTCTCTGTCCTCAAAGAACTCCCATTCTAATTGGAGAAACAGGCAAGTAAGCCATCCGAGTATGAAGTGGGAAATGTCTGATAAAAGCATGTCTGGGCTATTACAGGAGTCTAACCTCACTTTACCTGAGCAGGTTAGTAAAATTCCCTCCCCTTCCCTGAAAAATGATTGGTTTGACGCTTAAAGATGAATAGGAGGGAGAAATAGGAATTTATCAGATGGACAAGACGGCCAGGCAGGGAGGAGGATGAGAAGAAGAGGGAAGCAGAGGGATGTAGTATGCACCAAGATCCAGAAACATGAGGGTACCCCTTTGGCTGCAGAATACCAAGTATACTGTAGTATAGAGTATGCTGAAATGGAAGTGTGAGAGATATATGTGGGGACAAAGTTTTTGAGGGCCTTGAACATCATTTAAAAGAGTTTGGAATTTTTATCCTTAACGTACTAGCTTGTAAACAGAAACTTTGGAGGCAGTGAGGTTAATGAACCAGAAGACGGGACTGTTAGACCTTGAAGACCAGAACTGACGCAATTCCAAGGCAGTATCAATGGAACAAGAGGGGACATTAAACAATTAAAATATAGGCTGATGAACAGTGATGGGGTCCTTTAACGCATTGGCATTATTTAGCTCTCTGAAGCAAGAGTGCACTGGACAATCACCGCATGGCACCGTTCAACAGAAATAAGCAGAATCTGTGTGTCAGGAGGGTTGAGTGTAAGTCTCAAATCTGCCCTTACCAGTTATGTAACTTCTACAAGTCACCTCTTTAAATCTCACTTTTTTATATAAGTGCAAAGAGCAAGATTCATGCTTTTTCTTCTACTAATATATCCACTTTTATATGCCAAAATTTTCCTATTATTGAAGTGGTATTGCTGGAATAAATGTGATCACAAATAGAAAGTACTTAATTCATTAATTTATTCACTTACCATTTATTGATTTTTTTTTTCTGGCAACAATGGGCTGTCCTCTTGGTCCCCCAAAATAAAAAGTTGGTGAAAATTAAATGTATCCACATATACAACTCACAAACAAACCTGAATGAAGGCACCAGAGAGCTACTAAAGGACATGAGGGGCCAAGATCAAAGGAGAAGCCTAGAGAGCTGGGTTCAACATTTCCACCCTTTTATACGCTGAGCATTTGCTCATTTGCTGAGATTTGGACTCAACATTTCCACCATTTTATAATACACTCTGAGAGTCTGCTGAGTTGAAACCTGCAATTCAGAGGCCCAGAAGCTAAACACCAATTTGGGCAGTCTGCAGGCTGGAAGTATAAATATTTGAGTTTGGACATCAGTTAAGAAGGAGAATACTAATAAATCCTCTAGGTGTTAGTTGGGACCCTGAGAGTAATATAAACTAAAAATAGACAAGCTTTACAAAGGCCGAAGCCTGGGTTTGAATTAAATTAACATCTGATTAAATTCAGATCATTTATCCCTACTTGAGCTAACTGCAAGAAGCAAGGTTATATCCTTCCTTGAGGTAGGTAACATAATCAAAAGCTCAAGTTATAACTAAAAGGTTTCATATATAATGGCTGCATTCAACAGAAAATAAGCATGTAAAATATGAACAACTTCGAAAATCAAGAGTAAAAACAAACCCACAGAAAAATCCATATGCTGGTGGTATTTGACATGAACTCTAACATACCTGTGATTAACATGGTCAAGAAATTATAGGAGAAGATGGAGAATTCAGCAGAGATCTGGGAAGTAGAAAAAGAAATGGGAATTCTAGAACTGAAACTAATAATTGAGATTAAGAACTGACTAGATGTAGTCAAGTCAACAGCATACAATATAATTGAAAAGATAATTAGGGAACTGAAACATAGATCTGAAAAAACTATTTATTCTACAGCCAATATACAAAAGGATGGAAAATACATGAAATACACAAACAAGTATGAGATATATGGAGCATGGTAAAGGTGTCTAACAAAGGTGTAGCTGGAGTCCAAGAATGAGAGAAGAGAAATAATAAATCATACATAGAAGCTATATTTGAAGAGATATTGGCCAAAAGTTTTCCAAAACTTATAAAAGAACTCAAGTGAGTTATTTTAACTTTTGAATAATAAATTAATGCAATTCCATATTAAAAGGATACAAGAGAAAAATTATGTTAGCAGTTGTTTACAAGTGCTTTTGATACAACTTAGCACATATTCATGATTTTTTAAAAAAAGTCATGGCAAACTAGGAGTAGAAAGAACTTATTTTTATTAAGGATAGCAACAAAGAAAAAAACCTAATGCAAATATACTTAATGGTGAATTATTAAAAATGTTCCAATTCTTACCACTTTTATTCCACAGGGCCTACCCTGTGCAACAAGTCAAGAAAAATAAATTAAAAGTATAAAAATTAGAAAGAAATCAAGCTAACATCATAGATGATACAATTATACACATATAGAATATCAAAAGAATCAATAGATAAAATATTAAAATTAATAAGTAATTTAGCGAGGTTGTTACTGCAGAAAGTCAATAGAAAACTCAATTTTATTTCTGTAATCCAGAAGCAACCATTTAGAAAATAATAATTTTAAAATAGCATGGTTTACAATAAAATAAAAATATTAAGTATTAAGTAGGAATGAAGATGTGTAAGACAACTATGCAGAAAGCTATAAAACATTGAGAGAAACTAAAGAAGTCATAACTAAATCGAGGGATATATGATGTTCATCGATTGGAAAACAGTATTATAAATGTCACAGTTTCTTCCCGGTTTTTCTATAGATTAAATGTACTCCAGTTCAAAATTCTAGCAGATTTGTGTGTGAGAGGATAGAAATTGGTAGACATCCTAAAACTTGCATGGAAAGGATAAGACAATCTTGAAAAAGAACAAAGTTGGGAAAACTCCCTAATGCCAGATATCAGAACTTATTATGAAGTAATTAAGAATGGTATTGAGGCAAGGACAGACAAGTAACCCAGAGGAAAACAGATTAAAGAGCCCAGAAACAAACTCACACATGTATGGGGAGTTAATCTGTGCAAAAGTGCCGTTGCCAGAGCTGTAAGGAAACAATGTACTTTTCAGTGAAATAGTGCCCTGCTGATTGGTTATCAGTATATTGAATTTTGGCCCCTCTCCTTATACTATACATACAAATACATTCCAAACAGATTAAAGACTTAAGTATGAAATGTAAAAAAATAAAGTTCCTAAAAGACAAGGTCTTCATGATCTTGAGATAGACAATTTTCCTAAATAGGACATTAATATAAGTACAACCACAAAGAAAAGGATTGGTAAACAAGACTATGTTAAAATAAGAAACTTCTTTTCATCAAAAGCTGCCTTTAAAAGAGTGAGAATGCAAGCCACAAAGTGGAAGGAAATAGTTTCAATGCATGTAACAAAAGATGTGTATCCAGAGTATACAGAGAATGTCTACACATTAAGCAGAAAGGAACAATTATGCTGACAGAACAATGGTTAAATATGTGTATATATATGTGTGTATAAATGTGTACATATATATATATTTCAGCGGCTTTTCAGAAAAGAGGATATACAAATAGACAATAAGATATGAAAAATTTTCCAGCCTTGTTAGTCATTAGGAAAGTCCAAATTAAAACCATACTGTGATATCACTACACACCCTGCAGGTTGGCTAACATCAAAAAGTTTGATAATGCCAAGTATTGATGGTGATGTGAAACACCTGAAATGCTGAAGCATTGCTGTGGAAATATGACCACACTTTGGGAAAGAGTTTGGCAGTATCTTGATAGACTGTGATTCAGCAGTCCTATTCTTAGACATATATCCAACAGAAATGTGTACCAGAAAAAAATACATATGTAATAATACACATAAAACCATTATTTGCAATAGGCAAAAACTGCAAACAAACCCCCAGTTCCCGTCAATAGTAGAATTCATCAATGTTTGGTATATTCATAGAGTGGAGGATCATAGAGCAACAAAAATGTACAAAGTATTGCTACATGCAGCAGTGTGGTTGACTCTCACAAACATGGATGACTGAAGCTGGCACAAAGAAAATACACTGAATGGTTTAAAAATTAAGCAAATCCTGTGGTCTAGACATCTGGACAGTGGTTATCTCTGGTAAGGCATGGTATTTGGAAAAGGACATGAAGAGGTTTATTCTTGATCTGGATAGGTGTGTTTACTTTGTAAGAATCCACTAAATTCTATACTTAAAATTTGTAGCTTTCTAATGTAGGTTATACTTCATTGATAAAGTTTATTAAAAATATCAAAGGCTCTGGGCAGCCCTGTTCTAGGCACTGGAAATACAGACGTGAGTATGAAATAACATGGCTGTGAAGAATGGAGAGGAGGAGGTGAGTGGTAATTAACAGGCAATTAGAGAAGGAGAGAAGTTTGTTAGAAATGAAGTCAGGGTGTGTCACTTTATACGTCAGCACACAAAGGAGCAACTCCCAACTCAGCACACTTCCTGCCTGTATTAGGTGCTTCATAAATGTTAAATTCTACTCCCTCTTTGCTATACTCATAATCATAAGTAATTAAGAAAGGGAAAAATTATGTTAAGAATCCTCTTTTTTAGTGCACAATCCATGTTAGTGATAGTGGTAGCAAGTAGGTTTTTTGTTTGTTTGTTTGTTTGTTTTTGATATCTTTAACAGTGAGCCTTCCTCAAGCAGTGTATTAGATAGAATTGCCACTTATTCAGCTGAAATTAGTTAATCAGTGTTTACTTTCTCCATGGAATATTAATACATTGAGTTTCTCTTGTATATATAACCAGGGATTCTGAGCCTCTTTCATCTCTGCCTTGGGCCACACAGCGCCATAGAAAGATGATGGAAGGGAGAAGAAGGGAAGAACACCTGGCAGCCTGCCAGAATTTTGGCTCTAGATTGGCAGGCAGACAGCTGAATGGAGGGAGGATATGGACAATGAAAAGGACCGTCTAACTTGAAGGCAAAGTTTCCACCGACAGCACAGCAGGTGCTGCCAGGCCTGTGCAGAGCTGGAAATCCTGGCAAGATGGTAGCTGCTCCATCTTGTCTGGCCCAGTTACTGCCTGTGGCCCATGCTGAAGGGAGTTTGGGGAGTTACCATTCCAAAGAACTCACAAGAAAACAGGACTGACTTGGACATATTCCAGGTTTGCCTAATGGTACTTCAAAATGGCGGATTAAATGTTATTTGAAAAATCATTTTAAAATTATTTCCTTTGAAATGCAGAATTTAATAGGAGAAAAAGCAGAAGGAGAATGAAAAATAATATGGATATGCAGAATATGTCCAACAGAAATATGTACTTGAGTGTACCAAAAATATGTACAGGGATACAGATAACACCATTTCAACCAGCCTAATGGTTAGAAAAAAGGTATAATTTCAGGAGCCAGACTACCTAAGTTTTTATTCCATGCTGTCACCTACTGTCTTTGTGATCATGTGTCAGTTACTGAACATGCTGAGTCTAAATATTTCATCTCCAAAATGGGTATCATCATAGCAGTTGTTAGAATTAAATAAGTTAATTTACCTAAAGCACTCAAAACAGCACCTGGCCTGGGTAAATACTACGCAAATACTAGCTGCTGCTGTTGCTAACAGTTAAGCAGTTTTTGTAGCTGGGAGTCAGCAGCCACAGCCAGGGTGGAGGAGATCCTTCTAATCATAAGGTCAGAGGAAAGAGGGCTTCAGTAAAGAAGCTTTCTTAGGCCCATACAGCAGGAATTACTTCTTCTTGCCAGAAGACTGGTTTGTCCTCTGTTGAAACCATGATTAGTCTGCCTCTGCCATGTCCTTGGCTCCTCAGGAGATTATAAACTCTTTGAGGACAGGGATTACTTTTTTTTCGAGTATTATTTCCCCAGCAGTGCTGAGCACAGTGCCTGATGTAAAGTCATGCTCTGTAAATGTTTACTGAATTGAATCCTTCTAAACAGAGGAGGGAGATACTATTAATCAGGGCTGAACATGTGACAGCACTGTTCTTTCAAGCCAAGATTATATGTATGTTCTTTCCTTTTTTTTTTTTTTTTTTTTTTTTTTTTGGAGATGGAGTTTCACTCTTATTGCCCAGGCTGGAGTGCAATGGCGTGATCTTGGCTCACTGCAACCTCCGCCTCCCAGGTTCAAGCAATTCTCCTGTCTCAGCCTTCCGAGTAGCTGGGATTACAGGCACGCATCACCACGCCCGCCTACTTTTGTATTTTTAGTAGAGATGGGGTTTCTCCATGTTGGTCAGGCTGGTCTCGAGCTCCCGACCTCAGTTGAGCCACCTGCCTTGGCCTGCCAAAGTGCTGGGATTACAGGCATGAGCCACCACACCTGGCTTTTTTTACTTTTAAATCATTTCCCTTTTAGAGATGGGATGTCAGATGCCCAAAAAATTCAGCTCATTTGCGTGAGGTCATGTAAGTGGTGATATCTGGAAGTGTCTCCCTCAAAGCCAGTGCCCTTCCTCACAGGCACTCATTCCCTAAGGTACCTAGGATGGGCACAGAGAAAGGAGAACCAAGCCTGGCTGGGGCTGCTGTCCAGAGAAGGTGGGCAGGTGTCAAGAGCAGGTGCAGAGGTGGAGAGGAGAGCTAAATCTTGTCCTCGGTAGAAGCAGAGATGTCATTCCAACTGCAGGTTTCGAAAAATGTCAGTGCATACCTCATGAGATTTTCTGTAATTCATTTTTACTCTCATCTTCTACATATTTATTTACCTAAGCTGTTGTTGTCTTTGAAACTATGTCAGCCACATGTCATTCATTGTGCCGCAACCCTGGGCTTTTTATCCTGCTTAGGGTTTGGTTTGGTTTTGCTTGTTTTATCTCCCCAGCTGCTCTGCCTATCACTTAATTCTCTGAGCCCTCTGGCCTGAGTCTTATCTGGCGGTAGGGGTCACCTTACAATCCCATCTCCAGTCTCCTAGGAATAGTGGCAGGGGAGGGATCAACATCCAGCTTCAGGATCTATTTGTCTTTTTGGTCTTACTGTCTGAAGCTTGGGTCAAGGATAAATTAATCAGTCTAGATGTGGGAGAGCTCTGTAACCCTCCCCAGAGAAAGTCCTAGCCTTTATAGAAACTTGGCCTGGTTTTGGCTCTCAGAGTTAATTCCAAGCTGTGAAGAATCTGTCAATGTTCAACTAACCCCAACAAAACCTTTGGAAGTTTCTGTTGCAACCGAAACTCCTATCACGGGAGGTGGTACTGAGCTTGGCATCAGAGGTTGGAGAGAGAAGAGAGCTAGCCTGCTAATTAATATTTTTGTTTTCCTTAAATTTCAGGCCTTTTTTAAGTTTAAATGTCCTAAATAACCTGTCCTGTCATTTCCCATCTCTTTCCTGGTGTTTTCCTGAAGCATCTCACTGGTTCGTTTTATGTTTTTGAGGGGATTTTCTGGGGTGCTGATTACTTTCCCTAACTTCAAGGAGCCTTTGAATAATTTTATGAATGAGACCATTTGTCTAGGGGCAAGAGAAGGTTGCTGAAGGCAACCTAGTCCTGTAGTCCTGCTTTCTCCTAAGAGAAATTTACACTAACATTTTTTAGTAGTGCCTATATCCCAAGTACAAGGCTCTTGCCTTACACCTAGGATGAACAACTATTCTAGTTTGCCCCAGGATAAGCTGGGGGATTTCTTTGGGTCCTGGACTGTAAATAGAGTATAGAGGAGGAGAGTTATCTTTTTTTCTGTCTATCCTAGGGTCATAGCTGGGACCCTTTCAACAAAAGATAGATTAACAAGAGAGAAGCATACACATTTATGTAATATGTTTTATGTGATATGGGAGCTATCATACGGAAATGCAGACCCAGAGGAACAGTTAAATGTGAGTATTTTTATGTTAGGCTTGATGAAGGGTAGACAGACATGGAAAAATATGATAGGGCAAGAAGGGCATGATTTAATGATAATAAACTGGAGAACTTAGCAAGGCCTGTTAGTGCCATCCCTGTGATCCTTCATCTCCAGACATAAGGATGGTGCTTTCCTTTGAGTACAGGGAGGGCACCTCTCATGTGAGGGTCTTATGACCTGCTTCAGGGGACAGTCAGAAAATCCTTCCTAGGTTTAATGACCTGCTTTAGGGGAGAATGGTAGGGGAAAGGTAAGAGTGACCTCTATGCCTCTATGATTTTCTCAGATACCTTCAGCTTAAACTATTCAAAATACTAACATGCCATATTTTGGGGTAGCATGTCCTGAACGCCATCAAGTGCAGATACCAGGAAAAATGACCCTGTAAAGGAAATGCCATTATTTTCACCTTACAAGTGAGAAACGTGGGGTTGGAAGAGGTGTGTTCCCTTACAGAAGTTTGCACAGGAAACTGGTGGTGAGAAAGAATCAAATACAGATCTGTCAGACTTCAGACCCAGAACTTTACACCAACCAGCTTCTTCAGAATGCAAAGTTCCGTCTCCTTCAGACTGTGTAGCTCAACAATTTTGTACCATCTGGCTATTTCTCTCTACTGTGTATTTGACTTTGTCTCTTTTGTCTCAAGATGTACTTGAAAGCCTTTCCCTCCCCATCTTCCTTCCCTGATGGCTGATACACTTCTGCCTTACCTGCTTTAGGTGCCCCTGCCTCTAACCATCCAAATGAGGTCAGGGACTGGGGCTCCTTCCTTCTATTAGACTATTCAGATCTGAGTCACTGGTCACTCCCATAATGTCTCATAAATGTCTGCCTGTGTATCTTTTCATCACTGCTAGACTGGGATCTTGTAAAATACAAGGAAACAACTTTCATCTTTAGATTTCCTGCACCCAGCATAGTTCCTGTCTTATAATTGGGGATCAGTAAATAGCTGTTGAATTAATCAATTTATAAATTTTCAGGAAGCATTTGTGTGCTTTCAAATCACAGTATTCGATCTATTTAAGGACTTACTCCATAAGATGCATTTGTGGTGCTTAGGCCAGTTCTCTTAATTTTGTTTCTGTTTTTAATTTTTACAAAGTAATTTTTGTGAGTTAACTTGGCTGTTTGGATTAGATTTCAACCTGATACTTTACCATGCCTGATGTCTGAGAATGAGAAGTTGTCTTGTCTGAAGTCATAGATGATAATATCCAAGTAATCTAGAGGCTGTATTGAGGTTAGGAAGAAAGGAATTTCTGAAATCAAGTTTTTGCTTTGTCTTCACTGTGGATTTTTCTAGTTTTCTCTAAGTCTCAGATTTCCAAGCTATACATATTAGCCTACCTTTGAGATCCGATCTTTCTGGGTAGAAAGGAGAAACAGAGGAATGAGACCCAGTTATTGGAAGGTCTGTTCTTTGTTCTCTCCACTCCTCCCAAAACAACCCGCCTCTTGAATTGGTTTCTGATTGCTGTAAGTCATGGAGGAGTGTGGCATGAAGACAGAAATGATGAATGCCATTCCAAGTTAAATTGCAGCATGCATGGTACTGCATGTAATTGTGGCTTTTCGTGAAATAAACAGATTTTGGTTTATTCTTAATGTTTAAAATGCTAGCCTGGGTTATGCCTACTACCTGGTACCTCATTTTCCTTATTCCCCTGGGCCCCCAATTATTTTGTCATCAGTTGTATAGTCAAGGACAGAAAACAGATGTTCCAGTCAATCTAAGTAAACCCAAATAACTCTGGCAAAGCACACACCGTGCTGAAAGCAAATGAACTGTTATGCCAAGCCTTGCTATTAACACCAAAGATTGGAAGTTGTCGGCAGTAACAACAGAAATGGTGAAAATATATTGAGTAAACTGTCCCAGACATTGTTCCACTCAGTTAATCTTCATGATAGCCCTATAAGCTACATTCTATCATCATTTCAATTTTATAGATCAGGAGACTGAGACACAGGAAGCTTAAGTGATTTGACCTACTTGCCAGACTTGAAACCAAGCAGTCTAGTTCCAGGGCCCTTTCTTTGAACCATTACGCCCTAACTAGTTCATATATCTAGTAAATGTCTGTTTACATCTCATGTAGACAAAGACCTTTCCTATTATCTTTCTTGCTCTGCAGAGGGTGGGAGGGTTGCGGGGGAGGGGGCAGTGGCAATGTCAAGGTGTGTAAAATATCTCTGTTGGCTTAAATTGTGGGATTAGTTTTTTAAAGTAAACCTACTTTAGGATTTAGTTGGAGTAAGTTCTAGACCACATTTCTTTTAAGGTCAAAGCAATACTTTATAAAACATTGGGATTACCTTTTTGACTTTTTTTTTTTTTTTTTGAGATGGAGTCTCGCTCTGTGGCCCATGCTAGAGTGCAGTGGCACAATCTCGGTTCACTGCATCCTCCACCTCCTGAGTTCAAGCAATTCTCCTGCCTCACCCCCCAAGTAGCTGGGATTACAGGTGCATGCCACCATGTCTGGCTAATTTTTGTATTTGTAGTAGAGATGGGGTTTCACCATATTAGCCAGGCTGGTCTCGAACTCCTGACCTCATGATCCACCCGCCTAGGCCTCCCAAAGTGCTGAGATTACAGGCATGAGCCACCACGCCCGGCCACTTTTAGTGGCCCTTCATTTGCTAGGCTTGAGGTTAACCCTTTGGGTTTGCTTTAGTGGCATTTTGACAGTAAGTCCTGAAAGAGATCTGAGTTCAGCTATGCTATTGTCTGGGAATACTTAGAGCTCTTATAAGCAGTTGAAAAGAAAGGAACTAGCTTCTGTGAACTCCACGAGATAATGTAGGATAAGATAGAGTTAGAGTCAGGTAGATCTGGGTGTGATATAGTCCCACCCCCAGATCCCCCGCAATTTAGCAATGTGGGACCTTGTAGAAGTTGCTTGAAAAACTTTACTCTCCTCTTCTCTATTTGTAAATCAATGTGATAATAACTACCTTGCAATATCATTGTGGGAATCAAATATGATAATATTTGCAAAGTGTCCAGCACAAAGCAATCTCCCAGTAATCAAGGATCTTAGAACCTTTAGTCTTTACCAGTGATTTTTGACAAGATATGTTGTGAGGCTCCAGTAATTACATTATTACCCATGAGTGGCCACTCAGAACCCATCAATATTTTTCACCTTTATTCATATTTAAGACACGGAGCCTTTGTCAGTGATTAAATATGCTATTGTTACCTAGAAAATGTCTTGTGCTTTACTAGTATGTGACTTCTGCCACACACATTCATTTATTCATTCATTCATTCATTCATCGACGACAACACCAAAAAATAGTGAGCCACTGCAGTGTGAAGACTTGCCCTGGCCTCCGTTTGCTTCTAGTGTAGTAGAGGGATTTGTTTGTGTTGTCTGTGCAAACACATAAACTATAGTTACAGTGGTAGAATCTGTAGAGGGTCAGGAGATGGGCTACAAAGGAAGGAGGCTTGGTCGGTTCTGCTGGTCTGGGGTGTTTTGGGGATGTGGGGAGATGTGATCAGGAAAGACTTCTGATGCTGCACCTGAGTCTTCAAAGTGGAATCCATGTTCCCTAGGATTGTTATGGGATGAGGTGTATTGGTGGAAAGGATATCCTAGGCAGAGGGAGCACAGTAAACAAATGCTTAGTGGCAAGGACCACCAAATCACATTCAGGAATAAGGAGAAAAGATCCCACCCATACGGAGCCCTGCTTGTGCCAGGCACTTCTGTAGGTCCTGGATGGAGTAGCTCCCATTTATTGAGTACTGGTGTGTTCCACCTAATTCTCACTTAATTCTCACCGCAACTTTGTGGGTAAGTATTGCTATCCAGATTCTTCAGATATGGAAATTGAAGTTCTAAGGGATCAAGGCATTTTTGCCCAAGGGGATGAAAGAGGGATTCAAGCCTAACTCTGAAGAAGTAGATAAACAACAAAAACAGCAATAACAATAATAAAAATAATAAAAACAGCAAAGATTTATACAGTACTAAGCATGTTTTAACCTGTACCATTCAATATAATATCCACTAGCTCTATGTTGCTACTTGAATGTGAATTAATTAAAATAGAATAAAAAATTCAGTCCTCAGTTGTACTAGCCACATTTTCAGGGCTCAATTGCCACATGTGTCTGGTATCTACTGTATCGGACAGTGCAAATATAGAACATTTCCATCACAGAATGCTCTTATTAGCACTGTTATAGGTACTTTACACCTATATTAACATATATATAATTTTTATAATCTGTGAGGAGGATACTATTCATATTGTAGAGATGTGGAAATCGAGACATAAAGAAGATAAGAAACATAAAGAAGATAAGAAATCACATGATGAATGAGTCCTTATTTTTAAACACTGTGCCATAATACTAACCCAATATATTGTGTTCTGTATAACATAAATGAATGTTAGTCAAAACAATGGACTTCAGTGTCTGCTTGTATGTAGTCTGGTGTTAGGTCTTCTGCAGAGAACATGTCTTTGATATGATTGTTATCCTTCCAGGAGCATACAGTTGTCAATTTGCATACATAAAGCTGGTGGTCACTAGGAAGCTTTCTCTGGAGACCTTCCTCTCCAGGAACTCCAGAAACCTCCCAGCCAGCTTTGGCAAGAAACTCACTGGATGGGATTCATCAGTCAGTTCATTAATCCAAATGGTTGAATCAAGAGTCTCAAACTGATATAGTCTTAAGTATGTTCAAAACCCTTCTTATCCTTTTTGCTACTTCAGAGAAGGTGCCTGAGGTTGTTGTTTCAAGAGAATCTTTTTCAAGATGCCAACACATCAGACTCAGAGACTGAAAATCCTAGTGGAGTCCAACTTCTACCTCTAAGTCACTAAATAAACTCAACTAAATTACTTCACCTTTCTGAAATTCAGTTTCTTCAATTGTGAACTGGAAATAAAATACACATATCACAGGATTTTCTAAGGACTAATTGAAGGTTACAGTATTTGAGGATACTTTGCAAGCTATAAAGTACTTTATATGGCTATAAAGTAGGAGATAATTATAACACAAATGCAAGAACTCAGGATGTTTTTCTTCTATATAACCCTGTAAGCTTTCAAAACTGCCACAGCATGATAAATTATAGGAAAACATACTCTTAATCATAACATTTGCAAAGTCTCTTTTTTATTTTACATAAATACAGTAGGTACTCAGTGCTTGGGTGGAAGTATTGTTGGTTGGATGAATGGGAGAGACGAAGGGAGACAGCATATTAAAGTAAATAAGAGAGCTGTTCATGAAGTTTTAAATGTTCCTTTTTTAACATTCGTTTTAAACATTGCTTGATATGAACTATGTGTGTTACACTGAGGGGTGGGAGGCATTTAGTTCATTGAGTTAGTAAGCCTGTTTTTCTGCTATTTGTTTTTTAATTCAACAAACATTTATTGAGCAACTGCCATCAGTTGGGCATTGTGCAAGTTTCAGGGAAGACACAATTGATGATGTCACCATTTTTTTATGCCTGTTTTCTTTAGCTGCTACTTTTGTTCCTTAAACATTTTGAGTATTGCAGAATAAACTGACACTGGTATGGTCATATGAAGGGCCCCAGCGGTATTGAGGGCTGCACTTGTGTCAAAAATCACATCTTGTGAATTGTTTCCTGATGTACATGTGCAGCCTGTGATTCCTTTATGGATCGCAAAATATGTTTCTCCAGAAAGAAGAAAGCTCCTCCCACCTTTTCTTGCTTTTCCCTGCTTGTCTCTGAACCTCTTTTGGCCACAAAACACTGTGTGGCCAAAGGAAAAATAAGATATGTCAGCTCTCTGACTCATGTGGTCTTGCAGTGAACATCAGCTATGCATGGCTGCTGAATGGGGGTGGACATTAGGCAGATCATAGAGAACCTCTCTTGAGGGGAAATCAGGCTAGTCCCGCCCAACATATATAATTTTAGGTAAGGAGACACCTCAGCTCGTGTTTTAGGATAAGCTCTGTGTATACACTGAGAATGGCTGAGGAAGGACCTCCATTTGTAATTCATTTCTCTCATTGTGGAGGTGAGAGAACCAGTTCAAACTTTTAGGCTATTTGTGGCAGAATTGGGGCTGAAACTCTGTTTTTCTAACTCTTAGCCCATGGCTGTCACTGTGTTTCATGGTGAACTAGCACTTCCAAGTATGTTTTCATTATATAAGACAATTATAACATCATAAAGTGAGGAGTATAGAAAGAACATAAGCTTTGGAGTCAGACAGAACATGGTCAAATCCTGGCACTGCTTCTTAAATCCGTGTGGCCTTGGGCAAGTTACCTGAACACTCTGTTCTTCTGCTTCTGCATCTATTAAGAGGAAGAAAGAATGTTTACCTTTTATGGATGTTGCAAAGATTAAATGAGAGAACATTCAAAGAGCTCAGCACAGTACCCAGCCTATCTTTGATGTTGATATGTTTACTAGAAAGGAAGAAAGAATCTAATTGTCTCTTGAGAGGGGGTTCAGATGAGGATGATAATGATGGTGATGCTGGTGGTGGTGGAGAGAGTGATGGCGGTAGTGATGATGGTGACAGAGCTACCATTAAACATCTCTTTTTAAGTATTTCTGCAATATCACAACAACCATTTGATGTTGTTATTTTCCTCATTTTATAGCAGATCCTTCTGTCTCCAAATTCCACCCTTTTCTCATAATAGCACACTAGTTCTCAGGTTCTAAGTCTAGATATAGCAACAATGAATCTGCCAACCCAAGAGGAAACAAATGAATATTCCCTACAAATTTCTGGTTCCTTCATTTTAATTCCCTTTTAGTATTGAATGACCCGGTAACATTAACTTTGCCTGTACTCTATATGTGTGCAACCGGTAAATGTGGGTGATTCTCAGGAATTCCTTGAACCTATTTATGATACTGTGGACCAGCTGTGGCCAACTCCTTTTTTGTCAAGGATCTCAGAATCAATGTATTTAAGATGCCAGTATTTTGAGTTGTACAGATAAGTAAACATTGACTGCCTGGCTGTTGGATTTTTATCTTAGAGAAAAACCTGTGAGTCTTGGGGGCGAAGAACTAGCACTTTGGAATCAGATTACCTGAATGTGAATCACAGCCCTATTCCTTGTGAGCTGCATGACCCTGATGAAGTTACTACTCATTTCTAAGCTTCGGTTTTCTTACCCATAAAATGAAGATAATATTAATACCAGTCACATTAGGTTGTTGTAAGAATAAAATAAGACATGTATAGAAAGAGCATGTAAAAAGAACTCACTTAAAATGAGTTCATATCTTGGGTTATTCCAATACAAAAGCCTTTGTGCCCTGAATGGAGAATCATATCACTCAGGATCCATCCAGCAAAACATAAACCACTCTAAGTGTTTAAAAAACAGGCAATTTAATACCCAAAAATGGTGATCCTGATGATGGAGGAGCTGAGAAGAGCTACATTCCCTATGAAGCAATTCAGAGATCAGTGAAATGGAAACGGCTACCATCCCCAGGCTGGAGGGACTAAGGAGGGAGGTGGTGTTCCCAGAGTCTAAAGAAAGGGGACACCAGCAGATGCTGGAGCCATAGCGGCCCTGTCAGCAGAGCCCGAGTGGTGGAGGGGAAACAGCTGCTGCCTGGCACAGAAGAGAAGTAAATAGGCTCTTGCTTCCCCTTCCCTCCAGGCCCAGATCTCCCAGCAGGGCCAACCTTGGCTGACTTGAGTCTGGGAACTGCTGCCTGCAGGGGCAGCCCCACAGTACTGAGCAGAGCAGGGGACTTGATCTGAAAACACATAGGCCAAGGATTCTTGCAGGCAAAAGTCTCAGACCTGTATTGCCTGGTTGTGGATATCTAACTACTGGGTGATAACTAACACAGAAAGTTTGGAAGAGTCTTACTTCCCCCTGCTGCTAGACCTCTGAACAATAGCAGAGGTTCACAGGTTGCTGTGCCTCAGAAGGTAGAGTTTGGAAAAAGCAGTGGAAAACCCTCGAAAGCTGTAAGAACCCTGTCTCTGGCCTTTTTCTCACATTACTTTCTAGCAAGGGCTGCTGCTGAGCAGCCAGTGCCTTCAGTATCTGGGGATTTGTGGCCTGATGAGACATTCCTACCCTGCCATTTACCTGGCTAACTTCTGCAGAATTGAGTATAGACTGAACTTCCTTGGGCCCCTATAGGTGGGTTAGCTGCCCTTGCGGCCCCTCCTGTGATATACTGATTTCCCTGCACTGAAATGCTCCATTTAGGCTTCCCTTTCCTTCCCACCAGACTGTGAGCAGGGACTTGTCTTCCTCATCCTTGCATCCTCAAGCATTGGTACTCCTGCTTCCTGCACTGAGCTAGCTACTGTGATAGGTCCTGGGCTAAGCATTTGAGTAAGAGTACCAGCCCCTAGCAACTTTTATTATAGAAGGAAGGCAGATGGGATATATGATGTTTCACAATTACCAGTGTATTTTGTGCTAGGGAAGTCCAGTGCATGACACTATTTAACAGGGAGAATCATCTGTCCTAGAGGATCAAGGAAGCCCTGTCAATAGGAACTGGCCTGACAGAGAGGTTGGGGGAATGGCATTCCAGGCAGAGGGAAGAGCAAATGTGAAGGTCTTGAGGTGGGAAAGAGCATCGAGGATTAGAGATTGAGAACAAACATGGCATTGCGTGGGAGCTGATGAGGTCAGCAGGAGCTGTTCTCTCCTGTGTTCCAGTCTCTGCGTCCTGCCTGAGCACTTTCTACCCCCAGCTTTGTGTTGTAGTTCTGCGTGTCTGCATGTTTGTGGCTTCCACATCACACTTAGTATATATCGTTTTGTGCATAGAAGGGACTTGTTGGATATTTGAGCAAGTGAATACAATTCCAGGCCCTAAACGGTCTTCCTAGCTTTCTTGTCACATTTGTAACATCAGTTGCCCTGCAAGTATCAAGGAATATGAGCCCTATGGGGAAGAAGCCTGAATTTCTACCATTTATGGGAAACCCTCTGCTATTTGGCATTCTGTTACTAGGAACTCGCTCTCAGTCATCTCCTTCACACTTGGAGTTCGACGATAAGTAGTTATAAGAATGGTGACCTAGGGATGCCAAAAAGATTCAGTCATCAGACAGTTAGTTCCTTTGCTTTGACTTCTTTGGGATTGAGATGTGATGTGTTAAACCAGATTCCATTTGGCTGTGCTCCTTCCTAGCAGTGTGGCCTTGGGCAAGTCAGTTCACCTCTGCAGACTTTAGTTTCTCCTCTGATGTCTAGCATTATTAATATCTATGATGGGGTTAAAATGAGACCATGTATGCAAATATGTAGCATAGTGCCTGGTATTTAGTGAGCACAAAGTAACTGATAGCTGCTGCTTTTGCTATGACAATTACAATTACTGCCATTATGATAATGTTGGGTGCCATACATTGACCAGAACAAAGCAAAATCCGAGCAGGCTTCTGAGTTTTCCCATGCAGGCAAGTATACCCTTTGGGTTTCTGCTTGAGACTGCCCTACACACAGGACTCTTCCTCCGTGTTGTTTGACTATGAAAAAGAAGATCTGTTAATGCTTGTTTTTAGCTTTCTCTCCCCCTTTTTTATGTGTTAAAGAGGATTTGTTTTTGTTTTCCTTTCTCACAGGAGTGATTGGGGCAGATGTGAAAGGGCACGGCCTTGTCTGTGAGGGGCAGCCAGTGACGTCACGGCTGGCTGTCATCTGTGGAACGTCTTCTTGTCACATGGGGGTGAGTCCACTAAGCACAAAGGCAAAGCCACCACACAGCAGGTGGCAGCCTGGAAGAAGACCCTGAGTGCTGGCTCCTTCACCCCTTCACTTCTTTCCTCTCTTCCCTTCCTGCCCCCTGTGCTTTGTCTAGCCAGAAGCTCAGCTCCCCACTCCACCTCCCTTGCTTACATTTGCTGGATCTTTTTCCAGGGGCCAAATTCTTAGTAAGCATGAAAAGGATTGACTGCTCCGTTTGACGTCACCCTGGCCAGAGAGCCCAGGCATGAATGGTGACATCTGATCCTAAGGTGACAAAGTCTAGCTCCCCCAGACTGATCTGTCTCTAATGGGTAGGGGGGTCTTCTCTGCAAAGAGTGTCTGTTTTCCTTGGCCAGAGAACTCTCTCTCAATCAATATAAATCCATCTCCCTGGGAGCGTCCTGATGATCTATAGAATTAGACTGCATATCATGACTTCAAAAGAACACTGATAAGCAATTTTCACTTTGTTAATTTTTCTCCATGAATTAGTGGAAAGGCTTTCTCCAAGATTGCAGTTAAAATTTAGTGCCTGCCCTAAAATTTATATCTTCTTTAAATGCATGAGTCTGAAAGCATTCCATTCCGATAAGTACCCATTTCTACCATATTTTTATTTAAAAGTCATTACTCTGTTAAACTTAAATCGACGACTCTTTGGAATTTTCCCAGATAAGTGAAATAGAGGGAAGAGTGGGGGAGGAGCAGGGAGATGAGCAGAGATTAGAGCGGGACACAGCCCAGGGCAGAATCAAAGCAGCTATGGAGGAAATTATGTGGGATGTGAAACTGTTTTGCAACTGTAGGGACCCCTGAGCCTCTCTACCATCGGATATTCTGGTTCAGTGAATATAAATATATGTACTTATTTGTCAATCCCTGCTCTTGTGCTAAACTGTGGATATAAGAATGACATTGGCTGTCCCATTGATGAGATGAAGTTATAACAGGTATTAGAATATAATGCGAGGCCCCCCAATGTAGATACAAATCGATCTCATGATACTAAGCATCTGTCACGTGCCAAGCAATATGCGAGGTATTCTTGCACATGGCATCCCATTTTGTATGGCTGAGGGAGTCAGCCCGAGTGGTTTCCAGTCCCACTTCCTCAGTTTACTAAGTGTGGGCCTTTGGGCAAGGTACTTAAACTCTCTGGGCCCCAGATTCCTCATCTGCAATATGTGGAGAGCGACAGCACCTGTCAGAGTGCTGCAAGAATTAAATGAGGTAATACTAAGTGTTCCACGTGCAGTAAGCACATCCCAAGAGCTCACTCTTAATCACTAGGACTGTTGTTGTTACTGAGCAGAAAGCAAACAGTGACTGACTCTGCCTGGGAGGGTGCAGGGTGATAGAATCTTCTTGAGATGACATTCCTGCTGGACTTTAAGGATATAGATTTCCTTCTGTTTGTCAGGGCTCTGGGCAGTCTTGAATGGAATTTGTCTAAGTTTTAAAATTGCAGCATATTTGCCTGGGCACAGTGGCTCACGCCCGTAATCCCAACACTTTCGGAGGCCAAGGTGGGTGGATCGCCTGAGACCAAGAGTTCAAGACCAACCTGGCCAACATGGTGAAATCCCGTCTCTACTAAAAATACAAAAAATTAGCCGGGCATGGTGGCAGGAACCTGTAATCCCAGCTACTTGGGAGGCTGAGGCAGGAGAATTGCTTGAACCTGGAAGGCAGAGGTTGCAGTGAGCCAAGATTGCGCCATTGCACTCCAGCCTGGGCAACAAGAGCAAAACTCCATCTCAAAAATAATAATAATAATTGCAGCATATTTCTTCTGCTCAGCAGCCCTTTTGTAAGGCTCAGCTGTCCCTGAAGGGAGAGATCTGCAGAGGCCTGAGGCCTCTTTAAGCCAGAAGGCACCAGCCCAGGAGCCAGCCCTTCTTTCCCTTGATATGAGTCTACACTTGTTAGATTGTCTTCACTGAATACTGATTTAATCCTGTTTAAATTATCTCTTATTTTCACAGGGATGCATCTAATCAGGCTTCTCCTGGGAGATCTGAATTTCAGGCATTTTTATCCCACTCAATTCAGATTTCCGAACAGAAGCAAATCTAAGTGGATGCAAGTGTCTCTGTGATGGCCTGCTTCTCAGTCTTACTGTCTCTTAATGGAGATGAGACTGGCTTTCCCTACCCATTTATTTTACACATTTGGGACCTAAAGCATGGAAAAGTCCGGTAATTTTCCCAAAGTCACAACAAGCTTTGAAGTTCTGGAGCTAAGAACTCAAATCTAACTCTGATTCCAAAGCTCCTACTCCTCCTTTCCTCCCTGAATTGTGCATGAGTATGATGTACCCATAGAGGAATGGTGAGAGCATGGGCTTTTACATTGTCCAGAGGCAAGCTTGAACATCTACTCATGCACATTTTGGCCCTCTGACCTGAGTAAGCTACTTAACTTCTCTGAGCCTCAGATTCTTCATCCATCAAATTGGGGATAATGATGCCAGTCTCACAGGGTTGTTGAGTAACATGCACTATGTAGATTTGTACCTAGCACACAGCAGACACTCAAAAATGGTGGAGATTGTTTTTAAACTTTCCTAGTGATGTCAACGGCTCACATGAAGCAACTGTTTGGGCTTTAACGAGTTTGATGGGCAGCTGCAGTTGGTTGCCATGAATGAGGGCCATAAAATGCCAGTTTATGATGACCGTGTTGGGCTTGAAATACAGTCCCCACCCCCAGCCTGCTTTGTACTTGGGGGTGGGAAGGGACCCTCTGGGCCAAGGGGATTAATCATCAGCTTTAATGTTGTGTCATGAGAGCGAGACTGTGGTCATGCTGGCATGGGAAAGTGTCTTTGATCTCCTCAGGTGCTAGGAGCCCAGCAACAATAACACCTTTGTTAGGTCTAGGAGAGGTGCAGGTCTGAGGAAACACTCCCAGGGAGACTCAAGGACCCCCTTTGTTGTGGTTCTGGCAAATAAAACCGCCAGTGTGAGGAAAAATTTACCAAACAGAACACAGGGACCAAAGGGGGCTGTGGGTTCTTCAAAAAGTGGTTTTCAGCATGATCTGAAGGATCCTCTTTCTTCCTGTCTGCTCACTTCTGATGTTTCCAATTTAGTAGACTGAGACAAAATTCCCAGGAACATTTTGTACTCGATCCAGGTTACCTCTTTCTAGATCACCCAAAAAGAATAAATGAATGAACGAATGACCACGTAAGTGAGTACTGGTAAATACTTAGAAGCTTCCTACCTCCAGGTTCCTGTTGCTTCCAGGAATCTGGAGAAAAAGCCTGAGGTTGAACATAAGACATATTAATAAGGCCTTTGATATTTTAGAAGATACAAGCATGGCTGCACATTTATCTTCCTTTTGGATGATTTAATTAACAGGGGGGAAACTGCCGTTCTTTTTTTAACTCCATGAAAGCAGAGCTGCTTGTTCAGAGTTAATTACTACCAAGTCACCAAAACCCCAGATAATACACAGCAGGGGTTAGCCAGAGGTTGAAAAGTCATGGGGTAAGATAGAACTGATCCTTACCATTGCACCAGCACCCTTTTCTTGAGCCATCAAGTTGGGTTGTAACTTGGCAGCTTGTCTTCCAGTTAGCATGTCAGATGGGGAGAGGACCCTGGGGGGTCGGGGTAGGGAGAAACGCTGAGGAGGTAAGATTTGAGCAGAGCAATACTTGAAGAGAGCTGGGAACTACATCTGCATCTTAAATCGCTCAGAACTGAAGTTTTTTCAGTCTTAATGTAGAGATGGTGATTCTCTATCATTGAATAGATGTGGAGACTCAAAAGACATAGGCTCATACGCTGCCCCCACTACTTACTGTGTGAATTTAGGCAGGATGCTTCATCTTTCACTGCCTCAGTTTCTGCATCTGTTAAATGTGAGTGATAGTATTTACCCATAAAGTTTTGTTCAGGTTCAAATTAGACCATCTTCGTAAATGACTTGGCACTGTACCTGGCACAAAATACCAAATATGATATTGTTATTAAAAATGAGTCGTTAATCATGCATGAACAATCCATGTGATTGTGGATTAGAATTAAGGACATCAGTATGAACTCATATTTAGTTTAACATAGATGCAGATGGATGCATATAGACATAGTTATGGATATATATATATATATACAGGTTAGTAAATATGTATTTATTTCCTAGCTCTGTTAGCTGAGATGGCCTAGAAATAAGGACACCCCAAGAGCTAGTTTTTATAAGCACGTAGCGTCCAGATCATAGTGTCTAATACTATTATCCAATACAAAGAACCAGGACTCCTTTGAGAAATGGTTGATTTTAGGATTGGGATAGGAAATATACAAGATGAGCTTGGCGCATTTGCAGTGCCAGAAAGTTAGGAAGTTCTCCCAAAAAAAAAAAAAAAAAGATGAGAATATGTCACAGGGAGCCAACTGCAGGAGCTCCCAGTGGCCACAACTGGAACCATTTAACAGTAAAATAAAGTATTATGAATTATAACCCAAAGTATAACATAAATATCCATAAGACCATACTGACATAAATTATTTTGAATAAATAAATAAATGAAAAGAAGAGACACATCTCCTATACAGAGGAATTCCAATAATTTATGTAAATGTTCCACCATCAAATAGATAGAGCATAACTTTCCACTCCTTAAGTGTGGACTGCACCTAGTGACTTCCTTCCACAAAATATGGTATGGAAAATGGGGGAAGAGTAATTTTACATTGGAGAAATATGAGAAATACTCAGTCATCCAGGTGACAAGGTCAACATCAACAATGATATGTCATGTTGATAGTATGTACCCTTGATATGATATAATGAAAATGACACTTTGTTGTGTTCATCCCCAAATCCTATAAGCCCAGTCTTATTACCAGGAACACACCAAATGGATCTTAGTTGAGGGATATTCTGTAAAATACTTGACCAGTATTTCTCAAAACTGTCATCCAGGTCATCAAAAAACAGGGAAAGTCAGAGAAACTATCACAGCCAAGAGGAGCCTAAAGAGACATGATAACTAAATGTAATGTGGTATCCTGAATGGGATCCTGGAGCAGAGAAAGAACACTGGGTAAAATCTAAGGAAATCTGAATAAAGTATGGTCTTCAGTCCATAATAATATATCAGCATCATTCACTGTGACATATATACTTGACAGAAGATATTAATGATAGGGGAAATGTAACTGGGTGTGAGGCATATACGATCTTTACAACCATCTTATGTTGTAAAACTATTCTAAAATTTAAAATTTATTTTTAAAATATTCATTAACTATTCACTCATAAAGAAAACTTTTTTTTTTTTAAATTTACCTGGCTAAGTGCTAAAAGTCTTCAATAAGATAAAATGTCTGCTGGGTGCAGTGGCTCATGCCTGTAATCCCAGCACTTTGGGAGGCCGAGGCAGGTGGATCATGAGGTTAGGAGATCGAGACCATCCTGGCTAACACAGTGAAACGCTGTCTCTACTAAAAATACAAAAAAATTAGCCAGGCATTGTGGCGGGCGCCTGTAGTCCCAGCTCCTGGGGAGGTTGAGGCAGGAGAATGGCATGAACCTGGGAGGCGGAGCTGTCAGTGAGCTGAGATCGCGCCACTGCACTCAGCCTGGGTGACAGAGCGAGACTCCGTTTTAAAAAAAAAAAATGTCATGCCTGCCTTCAAAGAGCCCAGGCACATTGAGAAAGACAAAAAGGGGAGATATACTGCAATACAAAGTGGTAACTACTATAGTTAATGCATGGCTAGAGTATGGTGGAAATAGGAAGAAGGGGCTGTCTCAAGTTCTGGGTAGATGAGGAGGTTTTCCTATAGAAAGAGATATTTGCAGGATCATGGCTTCCCCGTCTCCACTGGAACAGTGTTCCTGCCAGTCCAGTTTCTGTAGTAGGCCCTTTGCTCAGTCTTCTCTACTTTGTTTTTCTTTGCTGTGTCCACAAAGCCTCACAGATGACTTGCCCTGAGGCCTGAGCAGTATGTGGGCGTGTATGAGCCCTTTGGGAGGGCACCACAGGGAGACAGGACAGCCATGTAACATGAACTGATGGTCTTCTGTTACTAGCTGAGAAGAGTGGGCAAGTGAGACCAGTTTGTCTGTCATGGTCTCTTTAACAAGTGACATTGGCAGAAGTTACCAGAGGGGTGGAGTGGGATGGGATTCCACATGGTACAGTGGACCACTGTTACACCTAACAATGAAAGCGCTGAGGTGCTGCTCAGAAAGTGCCCCGCTTCCTCTTCGTTTACCAGGACCTGTTGTTGTCAGCCCTCTAGGAACCAGCACTCTCAGGACACTCTCTGTGTCAAGACTAGCTCTCAGATTGCATGTTTTGAAAACAAACTATATGCTAGGCATTGGTTTGGCGAGGAGAGGGTTGATGTGGTTCAGTGGACAATGAGAGACAGACTGTGCGCTCAAGAAGCTCAAGGTAGCTCGTTCCTCAAGACATTTGAGAAACATTATAGAAACATTGTGCTGGACTGAATATGTTTAATATCTCTGACCCCAGGCAGTAGCACCCCAGCCTCAGTCCTCATGAGGAGATAAGCAATAATACTACTCGCTACCATCTGTTGACCGCAGACAGTGTACTAAGCACCTTACTAAAACTTTGTATCATGTAAACAGCTCAACAATCCTATGAAGTAGGCGCCATTACTGTCCCTCATTTTACAAGTTAGGAGACTGAGGCAAAGAGTGATTGAGTGGGTCATACAGTGTTTAGGAAGGCAAAACTTTGAGCCCTCTAGAAGGCTGACCCAGAGTCCTTCCTCTTCCCTTTCAGCTGAATAGCTTCCCTCAAAGGCCTGGAGGAAAGGCAGAGCAGACACAGTTCAAAGGGGCAAACATAAGCAAATGTTTGAACGGACATGTCACCAAAGGAGAGATTTGAATGAAAAGCACTGGTCATTAGGGAAATGCAAATTAAAACCACAGTTAAGATCCTCTGCTACTCCTACTAATCTTAGAATGGCTGAAGTGGTGGTCAAGATATGAGGAACTGTAGCTCTCACACGCCCCTGGTGGGAATGTAAAATGATGCAACCATTTTGGAAAACGGTTTAGCAGTTACAAAGTTAACGTATTCCTACTACGTGATCTAGCCATTCCACTCTTATAAAAGCATATATCCATACAAAAATTTGTACAGTAATGTTGATACCAGCAAATAAAGCTTTGTAATAGTCCAACACTGGAAACAACCCAGATATCTTTCAAGAGTGAATAGATCAACTCTTGGTGTATCAAGAGAACAAAATACTACTAAGCAGTAAAAGGGAATGAACCATAATATAAGATACAGCATGGATTAATCACACAAAATAATTATGCTGACAGGTAGATTTCCCCCTAAAGGCTTTTATTCCTGACCTTCTGAGATGCCTTGTTTCACCTGACTTTGCCCTGTTCCTGCTGGGCTTCCAGAATCATGGGGCAAGATATCCCTGCCCGGCTTTTATAGAAATGGAACGTCTGGATCACAGGATAGATGTAAGTTTTTAAAAACTGCCAAACTGTTTTCCATAGTCGTTGCACCAGAAAAGAATGCAAACTTTCTTGAATAAAAAATAGTTCAATTATTTAAAAGTCTTGCAAAACCAAACAAATATATAGTGACAAAAAGCAGATCAGTAGTTACCTGAAATCATGGAATGGGCACAACGAGGGCCAGGAGAGTAGGATCAAAAAGGGGCACAAGGAAAGATTTGGGTATGTTTAGCTTGATTGTGGGCATATCTTCAATGCTGTATGCTATGTCAAAACTTTCCAAATCAGACATCTTAAATTTGTATAGTTTATTGAAAGCTAATAGCTCAATGATGCTTTTGAAAAACAGAAAAAAATCAATTTTGTATCTGGAGACTTTACTGACGTTGCTTATCAGCCTAAGGAGTTTTGGAGCTGAGAGAGACAATGGGTTTTCTAAATATACAATTATGTCGTCTGCAAACAGAGATAGTTTGACTTCCTCTCTTCCTATTTGAATACCCTTTATTTCTTTCTCTTCCCTGATTGCCCTGGCCAGAACTTCCAATACTGTGTTGAATAGGAGGGGTGAGAGAGGGCATCCTTGTCTTGTGCTGGTTTTCAAAGGGAATGCTTCCAGTTTTTGCCCACTCAGTATGATATTGGCTGTGAGTTTGTCATAAATAGCTCTTCTTATTTTGAGATACATTCCTTCAATACCTAGTTTATTGAGTGTTTTTAGCATGAAGGGGCATTGACTTTTATCGAAGGCCTTTTCTGTATCTATTGAGATAATCATGTGGTTTTTGTCATTGGTTCTGTTTATGTGATGGGTTGCATCAATAATAGAGAGTCAAATCATGAGTGAACTCCCATTCACGATTGCTACAAAAAGAATAAAATACCTAGGAATACAACTTACAACAGATGTGAAGGACCTCTTCAAGGAGAACTACAAACCACTGCTCAAGGACATAAGAGAGGACACAAACAAATGGGAAAACATTCCATGTTTATGGATAGAAAGAATCAATATCGTGAAAATGGCCATAGTGCCCAACGTAATTTGTAGATTCAGTGCTATTCCCATCAAACTACCATTGACTTTCTTCACAGAATTAGAAAAAAGTACTTTAAATTTCATATGGAACCAAAAAAAAAAAACCTGAATAGCCAAGAAAATCCTAAGCAAAAAGAACAAAGCTAGAGGCATCACGCTGCCTGACTTCAAACTATATTACAAGGCTACAGTAAGCAAAACAATATGGTACTGGTACCAAAAGAGATATATAGGCCCATGGAACAGAACAGAGGCCTTAGAAATAACACCACACATCTACAACCATCTGATCATTGACAAACCTGACAAAAACAAGGAATGAGGAAAGGATTCCCTATTTAATAAATGGTGTTGGGAAAACTGGCTAGCCATATGCAGAAAACTGAAACTGAGCCCCTTCCTTACACCTTATATAAAAATTAACTCAAGATGGATTAAAGATTTAAATGTAAAACCTAAAACCATAAAAACCCTAGAAGAAAACCTAGGCAATACCATTCAGGACACAGGCATGGGCAAAGGCTTCATGACTAAAACACCAAAAGCAATGGCAACAAAAGCCAAAATTGACAAATGGGATGTAATTAAACTAAAGAGCTTCTGCACAGCCAAAGAAACTGTCATCAGAGTGCACAGGCAACCTACACGTTGCGAGAAAAATTTTACAATCTCTCCATCTGACAACTGTTCAGAAATCAGTTAGGGAGCCTATGGCCTTAGTGTCTTTGGGCTCTAACCACAGAAAAGCCACCTTTCAGACCATACCATGTTCTTAGAGCAGTGTTCTCTGGGTGATGTCTATAACAGCACTCTACAGCTTCCTCAGAACACTCCACACTTACTAGAATGGCTGAAGTTGTGGCAATAATGTAGGGAACTGGAACTCACACACCACTGGAGGGAATGTCAAATGGTGCAACAACTTTGGAAAACATTTTAGCAGTTTCTTAAAACCTACATCTACCCTGTGATCCAGACATTCCATTCCTATAAAAGCCAGGCAGGGATACCTGGCCCCATGTTTCTGGAAACCCACTAGGAACACGGCAAAGTCAGGTGAAACAAGGCATCTCAGAAGTTCAGGAACCAAAGCCTTTAGGGGGAATCTACCTATCAGCTGGCCTGAGCCCAGTTTTCCACAAAAGACTGCAAGTTGCCTGGAAGAATGTTATAAGTTCTTCCTCTAGAAGTAGAGGGCGAAAATGGTGCAGCTGTGTTTTAGCTTCCTCCTGATTAGCAGCTTGGGTTCTTCTCCCAAGGGTACAAGGGAGTGGGGTGGGATAGGGGTGGTAGATGGGAGTGGAAAGTTCTAGAGGACTGCCTTGATTAGCAGCAATGACAATAACAGCTAATATTTATTATATGTTTATCATGGTCTAAGAAATTTGGATTTTTTTAAACCCTCATAATAACCTCATACAGTAATCAGAATTATCTTACCAATTTATGGGGACTGAAACTGAGGCTCAGAGAGACAAATGACTTACCCAAGCCTGCAAAGCTAGTAAGTCTTTTTTTTTTTTTTGGAGGTGGAGTCTCACAGTCTCACCTAGGCTGGAGTGCAGTTGCGCCATCTTGGCTCACTGCAAGATCTGCCTCCTGGGTTCACGCCATTCTCCTGCCTCAGCCTCCCGAGTAGCCCGGACTACAGGTGTCTGCCACCATGCCTGGCTACTTTTTGTATTTTTAGTAGAGACAGGGTTTCACTGTGTTAGCCAGGATGGTCTTGATCTCCTGACCTTGTGATCTGCCTGCCTTGGCCTCCCAAAGTGAGGGATTACAGGTGTAAGCCTCTGCACCCAGCAGTAAGTCTTTTAGATAGTTTTGCCACTCAGGCAGCTGGATTCCAGAGCTCAGAATGATAAGACATAGGCTATGGAATGGGTTGACCATAAACACACATGTTTTGTGGGAATGAGGTAGAGTGATTACACGGCAGATCTTTCCCAGAGCCTGATGAGAACTGCAAAGTTAAGGCTGGATCACAGCTAGACTGCAGTGCTTTCATTTTCCCTTTTTCCCCGTCTTCCAAATCACTTCCTTTCAAGAAGCCACCAGCCTAATGATAACAAAATAAACAACATCACTTGTCACCATCATCCCCTGAGAAGAGAGTATTTATGAGACTCCCTATTTAATCTTCCCCTGTTCCCTGCTGCGCTGTGGTCAAGTACCAAATTTGGCAATGTGAAGACATGCGTCTGACTTCCCAACTCACGAAGATGTTTTTGTATTTGTTTGGGAGAGCATGATGAAAACCACATTGATTTTTTTTTTTTTTTTTCCTTTTCCTATTTGCCACACATCTGTTGTGTGGGTGATTCTGATATTGTGGCTGCTGAGGGTTACCTGTCAGTAACCCTCAGTAAGGGGAGGGTTTGTGCTTTTCCAGCAGTTTGGTATGGATGAAATAGACGATGAAGGCAGTCATGGTGGAGCCCTAACCAAGCGTTGGGTCCCGTGCCAAGTGCCTGCACGCATGAGCTCATTTAGTTCTACATACATTTAGTTCAGAGGCTTTAGTATTTGTGCCTTGTTTTTCTCTTAATTTTTCATCCTCTTCTCCTTTTCTCTTTGTGTGTTCCAAATGTCTGTTTTTTTCATACATTAATTACATTTTTATGTCTTTTGAAAGTACTCCAAGAGCTGTCAGAAGTTTGAGGTAGTTTCTAGTCTTTCACTTAACCAGTGGTTAGAGCCCCAGGAGAAATAACGGTGAGATCAAAGATCTCAGAAGAACCAATGGGAAGCTTTTTGAGCAATCAACACTGAAGGAATGAGATTGAAAGTCCCTTCCTAATTAAGCATCAGTGGCTCCCCACTGCCAACAGAAAAAAAAAAGTTCAGATGAGACATTGACTGGACCTTTTGGCTGCGTTCTTATGGATTTGGGATATATTGCATTAGAAAAAAACTGAAGTCGTAAATCCTAAATGAGAGTTACTGTGATACTGTCATGTATGTTGTACATTTTTTTATTGAAAGATAATTTACATACCATGAAATTATCCCCTTCCTTGTATTTTTAGAACTTCTAGAGAACTGAGTATAGTGATGTTTGAGAGAGAGGAGACTTACTGCCCATTTTTTAGGTTACGTTATGGAATGATACTAGTATGTGGTCTTTATTACTTAGGGAGATAACAGGAAGATATCATACAACAGTACATTGCCATTTACTTTCATGCACCTGACACATAGTAGGTGTCCGTTAAATAGTAGATATATACGTGGGCATAAGGACAGACAGAAGAATACCAGTTAGCAACTGTAAAGGTTTGTTGGAGAAGAAATCGTGCCATACCTATTTGATTTTTGTTCTCTGATTGGGTGAAAGGCTGTGCAGAGAAAGGGAGATACATATAAACTAGCAAGTTATTGGTCAGGCTTTAGGTTCTTTCCTTGATTAACGGACCCTTCCCACATGATACAGCAACAGTGGTTAATTCAGTCACACAGTTTTATCTGCACACAACTGAGTTGTCCACTGAATTATACCTCAAAGCAGGCCAAAACATATATATATATATACACACACATATGTGTATATATATATATATGTATATATATATTGGATTGAAAAGCATTAAGAATAGCTAATTGCCAGTTTATATTTGGGCTATTCAGTTGATTGTTGTAAGCCTTGTGTGGTACCAGGCAAAGACTGAGCCATCATTCTGTTGGTTGAGGAAATATTTAACTGGAGGATGCTTTTGAATGAATGATCAGCTAGCCAGGTACTACTTGACATAGAGCACTCTTGGGGCTTCCATGACTTATTCTCCTATCATCTGTTTGCATGATAAAATTACAGGTTTCTATGTAACCTTTAGCAGATATATTTGCTATGATCTTGGGAGACAGGGCATAGGTTCTCTGGAATTAAGGGAATGGCCCAGGAAAAAGAAGAGGTGCCACAGAGAAAATGGTCAGTTATTTTTATGTATGTGTGCATTCTTCTGTGGCATGCAGAACACCAATTTGCTTGGACCTGTTTATTCCCATAGACTCACAGTCAAGATGGTCCTGAATATTAAATCTGATGGTTTCATTCTCCTGATAAAAATCCTTTGTCAATAAAAATCCTTTGTCAGGTCTCCTGAATGCTAGCTAGGCATATGAAATCCAGCATTATTCCCCCTGCCCACCTCTGATGCCATTCCATGCTATCCCTCACCATTCATTCTGTGTTCTAGCAGGTGCATCTGCACACCCTGGTTTGAATTTCATGGAATCAGAGATGTTTGAGCATAGAGAATGACCAGATTTTAGGCAGTTAATACTGTATATATACAATATAATGTATAACACTGCCAGTGAAGTTTGGGGCAGCACCTGTATCGTACATACTAATATCTCTACAGTAAACTGTATGAATATTCACACCAAACAGGTTAAATCAGCTTTAAGTGGCTTGATCCATTCAGATCAGATTTTACCATCAAATGAATTGTGAAAAAACTTTTGGTATTTGAAATGCTTTTGGTCAAAGAAGTGTGGTAGACGTGTACTTGCTTTTCTTAAAAAGAGCTTGTGCTCTCTTATTCACCTGGCCTTTGGGCATGTTGTTTTCCCTGCCTGGAACGACCACATCTCCCTCTGCCTGTTGAGTAGCATCATTACTAGAATCATCATTGCATATACTGAGGATTTACTATGTTGTTTGTTACTCCCAGCAAATTCTATGGTGGGGGGGCGGGGTAGTTCCTTATTGTGTCACATCCCCCCAGTGTTTACATGAAGAAACTGAAGCTTGGAGAGGTCACGGAGCTAGGCAGAGGTAGAGTTGAGGTTGAACCAAAGTATGGAGACAACAAACCTTGGGTTCTTAGTTACTACACTGTTTGTGTGCGTGTCTTCCCCAAAGGTCTAGTTCAGGTGTCACCTCCCTGAGACCCTCTTCCCTTCCTCCACCACGTTTAATAGATTACGCCTCCTCTGGGCCTTCATAGCTCTTTTTGCATAGCTCTGGTGCACTGTTTGTCATTCTCTGTCTTTCCTGTGAGCCTGAACTCTTTGAGTAGTTGGGGAAAAATATCTACCTTGGTGTTCTATCTCTAGGGCATATAGTAGGTAGTCAACACATAGTTTAATTAAGTTAATTTAAAGTGATATGGTAACAGATAACAATTAATTTGTATCATCGTTAAAATAGATAGTAAATGCCAAATCACAAGTTCAAGGATATAAAATTTGGATTTACAAAAGAAAAAGAAATACTCAGAAAAAAAAGGCTGCTCATTTTTATGCATAGTATGTAAAGAAGAGGAATTTGGGGACAACAGTTCAAGAATGGGCAGGGAACACATTTATACTTAAAAATTATGGCAACTAGGATTTATTAAATACTTCACGTGTGCCAGTTTCTCTGCTAGGCATTCTGTGTATAGACTTTTTAATCCTCAAAACAAACATGTAAGACTAATTGTTGACAAAAATTGTAGCTATATAAGAAAGAGAAAGACATGGTAACCATGTCTTAGATCAGAATAAAAAGAACAAAAGGTAATGATACTAATATATTCAGATTTAACATAAATTAAGCACTATTAGAGGACAGTCACATACAATTGCAGAATAGAATATATTTCCACATCTGAGAGATGATGGAATTGAGGTCAAAGAGATTACAGGCAAAGAGATTACGTGGTATTTTATACCCATTCCTTGAATTTTGTTAACATGGTACCAGAAGTATATCTTGCTGTCCTCTTCAGAACTGGGTCCAGTTTTGAGCTCTGCTTTTGTAAAAAGCTGTTAGAACCTGGAAGAACCACATAACACAGCTATAATATTCAAGAGAAAGTGGGTCCCATGAACAAAGATTGAGATTGTTCAGAGAAATGGGGTGGTTCTGATTGCTTAACATAAACTTCACAGGTTGGCTCAATTATTTTCTTGTTTATGAAAGTTTTTGTGACCATAACAGCTAACTTTTCCTTGGTGCTTTAGAGTTTATTAAACGTCTTATGGAATTTGATGCTCAGAATAATTAAGTAAATCTGTCAGAGCAGATGTTTTCCTTTTTTCAAATGAGACTCAAAGAAATTAAGTGATTTGTTCAGTGTCCCACAGCTAATAAATGATAGGGCCTAGACTCTGATATGTATCTGAGCAGACCCCTGAGCCATGTCCACTGCAATCTTGCAATCCTTGGTTCATCTTCATTTACTCAAATTGAAGGATCCTGCTGCTGGTGAATGTCTGGTTCATTGCAGGAAGGCCTCCTGGTTCCTCGTCACTAATTTCCATTGTGACTGTGAATTCTCCATTGAGCTGCAAGTCAGTGACTGTCAATTAATGTGCATAAAATATACCTGGATAACTGTTTTAAAAATGCAATTTCTCAGGCCCCCCTCCCACAGGGTCTGATTCTGTAAGACTTGCCAGAAGGGGTATATGAGAATCTATAATTTTAACATGTGCCCAGGTGACTCTAATGGAAGACTTTCAAAAAAAAAAAAAAAAACTGCTTTAAGCTCTTTCCGAGTAGCAATTATATCTTTACTTCATTTTTTCAGAAGTGCCTAGCAGAGCACCTTGTACATAGATAGTACTCTAAATTTACACTTGATGAATATAAGAGTGAAGTAAATAAATGTAAAATTAATGTAAAATTAAGGAAAACAAGTTTGAGAATCAGTTCCTGCCAGATTTGGGGCACACTAAGGAATCCCTTTATCTCTATCCTTTCAAATAAAATATCTCTTGGTAGGTCTGGGGAAGACATACGGAGAAATCATAACTTGGACAAAGTACCTGGTAGAATCTGTCAAAAATTAGAGACTGTGGAATTCTTATTTTCTCATGGAAAGCAGGATGGAGTATAACAGTGAGAGATCCGTTTGTAGTTCTGTGCAGACAAACGCAGAAACCAGAGCGCAGACACACCAGGACGCAACAGGAAACCACAAAGGCCTGAGATCTTTCAGTATAAATAGGAAGTCAGAGTTTACTTCCGAACCCACAGTGCCAAGCTGAAGTGCAGTGTTTAATCCAGCTGTCTACCCAGCCCTTCCTTGAGCCTGGGCACAGATGAAAGATGATGCCACCTGGGTAAAAACATTCAAAAATGTTTGTTCTGATCAGGTCTTGGAGCGAGCTTCTTTTGTTTGTGCTAGTGAATAATTTGGGACACAGGTGCAGTTTGAATTTGAAAGCATTAATTGGTCTCCTTGGTTTTCCCTGCCATGATATTTGAAACCATGTCTTCCTCCACAAAGTAATCTTAATCCATATACATTCAAAAAGCACTTGTCATTGACAGCCGTCTTTCATATACCCCATCTGTGGACCTCTGGGTCCAGGTGCGGAGTAGTGGAACATTGGTGATACTTAATATGTACTCTGTGTTCATTGCATTGACATCTGTAATCTCATTTGATTACTACTATTACCCTGGGAAATGATTACTAGGATACGATCATCACCATTTTGAAATAAGGAAAATGTAGTCTGGTGGAAACACATGGATGTTAAAGTCAGACAGATCTGTGTTCATGTCCAAAATACTTAAGCTTTCTTACCAGACTGCTTTATTTTATACAGCCAGTTGTTTAGAGCATTCACTCTGTGCCAGGCACTGGAGAGAAAATGGTGAGCAGTAGACCTAGACTGTACAGTCTAGTGGAGGAGATGACTACTCAGCAAACAATTACAAAAATGCATAATTATAGACCTTGATAAGTGCTTTGCTTTCATACCCTGCTAGGGGAAGTATAAATTGGGCAGTCACTTTGGAAAACAGTGAGGCATTGTCTGATAAATTTGACTGTGCACATGCCCTGTACTCTACCAATTCCATTCCTAGGTAGGAAGCTGGAGAAACAATTGTACTTGTGTACCAGTAAGTGCCCAGAGACAAGTACAAAAGTATTCATAGCATTATTTTTTTATAATATAAAAAATAAATTTGAATCCACTCAAATTTCATCAATAATAGCATGAATAACTAAGTTATATTATATTCATGCAGTGGTAGACATACTTAAAATATAGAAACTACAGCTACATATAACAACATAGATGAATCAAACAATTTTAAGTGAAAGAAACAAGACATGAAAGAGATACATACAGAATTATTAATTCATAGAAAATTCAAAAAGAAGCAAAAAAGACAATATCTTTAAAAAATGCCTACAAAAGCACTAAGCTTAGAAGGACAAGCAAGAGAATAATTACCACAAATATCAGGACACTGGTGAATTAGATGGCTTGGAATTGCAGGTTGTAGAGGTAGAAAGATGTTTTCAGGAAAGGCCTGAGGTAACTAGCATTTGCTTCTGAAGGAGGATACATGAGTACTTACCAGTTTTTTAAATGTTCACATAAGTTTTATATATTCCTCTATATGTATTATATGTAAGTACTATAAAGCAGAGACGCAATCAGAACATAGAGCCAAGTGCCATATAATTTGGGTGGTCTGGAAGGCAAGACAATGATGTTTGAGCTGAGAGATTTTGATTAGGTAACTAAGCAGAAAGCCTGATGGGGAAAGAGTAGGGTTGTGCATGGCAGTGGTCAAGAGAAAAAATGGTTCAGGAAGAGAGTACAGAAGAATAAGCAAAAGGAAATCGGCAGCTTTGGTGTGGGGCAAGAGAGAAGAATGGTACAAGTAAAGGCTGGAGAAGCAAAAAGGGGCAGGACATGCTGGGCTTGTAAGCCTTCTGAGGGATTTTAGTCTTTTATGTGAGAGAAACTGAAAGGTTTTAAGCACAGTGGGTAATATAATTGAATTACAAAGGATGGAAATAATTCCAGTTTGGAGAACAAATTGGCAAGAGACCTGAGTGGATACTAGGAAACCAGAAGAAGACTGGGAGTCTGCGTGAGAGATGATATCATGCTAACTTGTCTCAGATTATGGTGGGGGAGATGAGACGTCGATATATTGGAAAGATGTTTAGAAGATAAAATCAGCAGCACTTCTTTGGTGTGAAAACTGTGGAGGCTGCAGGGCAAACACAATAGAGGCTTATTAGGTATCTCACCCAAACTTCTAAGATGAGCTGCTCCCCAGTGAGTAGAGATATCTGGGGAGAGAACAGTAGTCTTTGAGGCACTCCTTGGACAGATTGGATTCACTGGAGAGAAACGTTTTTGATTTGCACTGTCAGCTTTTTTTTTAGGTTGTTTTAAATATTTCACCCTTGTCTCTTATGAAAGGTCTTCTCAAGAAGTAGCCATGTGGACACAATATTGCTTTGGTAGTAATTCTGCCAAAAATGTCTGACTTGAATCTAATCATGAGGAAATATCAGAAACCCAAATTGAGGAAGATTCTGTAAAATAACTTGCCTCTAGTCTTCAAAAATGCCAAGGTCATGAAAGAAAAACTACAGGAAGATTAGAGGAGACTGAAGAGACATGATATCTGAAGGACATGTGTGATGCTGAATTGGATCCAAGACTGGAGAAACTTTTTTTTTAAACTTTTATTGTAAAGGACATTTAGTGGATAATAGATGACATTCTAATAAGATCAGTAGATTAGATAATAGAATTGTATCAGTGTATGCTTCCTGATAATTGTATTATGGGTATATGAGAGAATATCCTTATTATTATAAAATACATACTGAATTATTTAATATTTTGGAGTAAAAGGGCATTATATCTGCCACTTTCAAATAGTTCAGAAAAAGAAACTACATACATATACACATGTGTGTATATGTATATATATATATGAACATATATATGAACAATATGTTTATGCAAAACATTGGGATAATCTAAGTGAAGATTATACAATAATTCTTTGTTCTATTTTTACGACTATTTTGTAAGTGTTAAATCATTTTTAATAAAAAGTTTTAAAAATGTTTTTAAAAAGAAGGAAATAATCATGTGAAGGCCATGCTTATATTTGGCATAACCATGAGTTAATATGCCACTCGTGCCCCATATAAAATCCCACTTGAGAATTTATTTTAGAATTTACCATTTGGAAAAGTGTTGTTTAATCTGAAATGATGTATTTTCATCTTTTCAGTAGTAACAGCTATATAATGGATTACATTTTTCTTCCGGCCCTGGAAGCCAGGAAGCTCAGAGTTAAAAATTTAACACTCAAGCTAAACTGTTGAGCCTTCTACTACTTAGCATATTTCCATTCTTCTTTTTGTTGTAATTATCTTGCATTACTGTTTCTAGTCACTCTGTACTATATTATCTGTGTATGTTTGTGGGAGTGTTAGATAAAATATCTCAAACTCTTTGTATTAGTTTCCTATGGCTGCTGCTATAGCAAGTTGCCATATACTTGGTGGCTTAAAACAACACACATATATTTTGTTACGGTTCTAGAGACTAGAAGTTCAAAATTAGTTTCACTAAGCCAAGATCAGGTGTCAGCAGGGTGGTACTCCCTCTGGGGGTTCCAGGGGAAAACCTGTTCCTTGCTTCTCCCAGCATCTGGTGGCTGCTGGCATTCCTTGGTTTGTGGCCACATCATTCCAGCCTTGCCTTGTGTGGTCTCATTGCCTTCTCCTCATCTGTGGTCACATCTACCTCTGCCTGTCTCTTACAAGAACAGTTATGATTGCATTTAGACCAACTCAGATAATCCAGGATTGTCTCCTCATGTCATGTTCCTTAATCACATTTGTGACTTTTGTGAGTCCTTTTTTTCTTTTCTTTTTTATTTTTTGCCATATGAGTAACATTCATAGGTTCCAGGGATTTGAACATGGTTATCTTTTCAGGAACCATTATTCAGCCTACCATACCCTTTATGGAAAGAAGTGACATTTAAATGTGTTTTTTATGGTACATAAAAGCAAAGTCTTAATTTATTTGGAAAACGTAAAGTACTTCTGCACTCTGTGTGTAGTGAAGAAGCAAAGATAAAAGAAATCAATTTTCTGTTTAGTGATTTTTAGTTGCTTTTATGAATTACATTGAATTTTATATTATATTTCTTATTTGGTTATTTCTGGAATAGAGAAATATATATTTTTTTAGAAAGTAAATTATTTGTTAATATGAATGAATAATACCTGTGAGATTTCCAATGAAAAGAAGTAAAGTTTTACATGTCAAATTTGCTTCCAAATGCTAATTATACTAAAATTGGTGCTAATTATGTTTAGTATAGCTTCCTGAGAAAAAAGAGTTATCTTTTATGGTTTTTAAAAACTGTGTTTTGTTTTTTTTTTTTGAGACGGAATCTTGCTCTGTCACCCAGGCTGAAGTGCAGTGGCGCGATCTCTGCTCACTGCCAGCTCCGCCCCCTGGGTTCACACCATTCTCCTGCCTCAGCCTCCCGAGTAGCTGGTGCCTGCCACTATGCCTGGCTAATTTTTTTGTATTTTTGGTAGAGATGGGGTTTCACCATGTTAGCCAGGATGCTGTCGATCTGCTGACCTTGTGATCCACCCATCTTGGCCTTCCAAAGTGCTGGGATTAAAGGTGTGAGCCACCGCACCTGGCCTAAAAACTGTATGTTAATTTATTTTTATCATTTATTTCTTATTGACAAATGCTAATTGTATATATTTGTGGGGTTCAGTGTGAGTTTTGATATATGCATATATTGTAAAATGATTAAATCAACCTAATTGACATATTCATTACCTAACATACTTTTTTGTGGTGAGAACATTTAAAATCTACTCTCTTAGTAATTTTCAAATATGCAATACAGTTTTATTAACTATAGCCACCATGCTGTACAATAGATCTTCAGAACTTATTCCTCCTGTCTAACTCAAGCTTAGTACAATTTGGCCAACATCTCTGCATTACCCCTTGGCAACGCCACGGCAACCCCACCCTGATAACCAATGTTCTACTCTCTACGTCTATGAGTTCAACTTTATTAAGCTTTACATATAAGTGAAATCATGCAGTATTGATCCCTCTGTGCCGGTTTATTTTACTTAGCATAATGTTCTCCAGGTTCATCTGTGTCACTGCAAATTCCTTCTGTTTTAAAGACTGATTAGTATTTCATTCTGAATCTATGGCACATTTTCTTGATCTGTTGATGGACATTTAGGTTGATTTCATATCTTGGCAATTGTGAATAATGGTGAAGTGAGCATAAGAGTACAGACATCTCGTCAACATATTGATTGCATTTCCTTTAGATATACCTAGAAGTAGAATTGCCTGATCACATGGTAATTTGTCATTTTTTTTGAGGAACCTCTATACTGTTTTACATAATGCCTGTACTAGTTTACATTCCCACAGATTTTTTAAAAGTTAATCTTATACCCACTAACCATGCTAAACTCTCTTATTGTTTTAAAATGTGCATGAATTATATATGCTTTACATGCATTATAAATGTTACAGTAATTTTCAAATACAGCACTAAGTATTTTCATATGGTTTGGATGGTCAGTGAAGGCTTCTGTAAGGAAGTGATATCTGTGATATTTTGGTTAGGAAAAAAGTGATCCAAACATAGAGGACAGTATGAGCTATATATACAAGATCATCATATCATCTGCAAATTTTGCTTCTCTCTTCCGTTCTTTTGCTGTTAATTTTTGTCTAACTGTGTTTGCAAGGGCCTCTGGTATTATGTTGAACAGTTGTGGTGATAAAAAGCATTCTCACATGCACCCATATGTTTATTGCAGCACTGTTTACAATAGCAAAGACTTGGAACTAACCCAAATGCCCATCAATGATAGACTGGATAAAGAAAATGTGGCACATACATACCATGGAATACTATGCAGCCATAAAAAAGAATGATTTCATGTCCTGTGCAGGGACATGGATGAATCTGGAAGCCATCATTCTCAGCAAACTAACACAGGGACAGAAAAACAAGCACTGCATGTTCTCACTCATAAGCAGGAGTTGAACAATGAGAACACATGGACATGGGGAGGGGAACATCACACACTGGGGCCAGTCAGGGGGTGGAGGGCAACGGGAGGGAGAGCATTAGGACAAATACCTAATGCATGCGGGGCTTAGAGCCTAGATGACGGGTTGGTAGGTCCAACGAACCACCATTGGACATGTATACCTATGTAACAAACCTGCACATTCTGCACATGTATCCCAGAACTTAAAGTAAAATAATAAGTAAATAAGCATTCTCATCTTATGTCTAATCTTAGAGGTAATGTATGTAAATTTTTTCCAGTGAGAATGATATTTGCTTGCTAGAGATTATCTACATACAGACACACACACACAGACACACAGACACACACACACACACACACACACACACAATTTCCTTATGAAACTGAGTAAATGATCTTCCAAAGCATTCAGGGCAAATAGTCAGCAGCCCGTGTTTTAATAACCCTAAGAATTTATTTGATAGTCCCATTCTATGGCCACTGAGCTCTGTCACTATACTGTCAACTTCTCTAGGGCAGGAACTATTCATTCACCATTGTATCCTCACTGTGAACTTCTCTAGGACAGGAGACTGTTCACTCACCTTTGGATACTCAGTATCTAGTACAATGCCTGTGACTTAGGCATTCAGTATCCATTCAATGAATGAATGGATGGATGGACGATAATATCTGTTTCATTCTCAAAGCTAGCAAATTCTTTTTTAGCATGAGCCAAAAATATCACTACTTTCATTTTCTTTATTCAATCAGTTGAGCTCATTTTGCTGCCATCCTTACCCCCTCCCATCACCTGGCACAGTCAGTAGTCATTAGACATATGAAGGAATAAATGAATGAGTCAATCACAGAGCATTCTGCTTCCAGTTAATAGACTTTGCCCCTAAAGATTCTGAACTTTATTTGAACTGAAGCCAGGTGGTTAAAGATGATTTAATCAGGACAAAAATAAAATACTACTCTCTTTAATGGAATAATTGCTTATTGCATTTTCTTCTTAAAGTTGGCCATTCATCTCCTTAAAGTTGGCCACTGTCTTTCAATTTATATATGTTGTCTATGAAGTATTGAAAGTGATTATTCTGAAGTAAGCCAAAATTATTCACAAAGAATTGTCTTAGTGTGTGACTAGAGGGTTCAGAATTCCAGTATTTCTTGGAGAGAGGGGTTGGGTATAGTGGTAAACCTAAAGTTTACCTGCAAAAAAAAAAAAAAAAAGTGTTGAATGCCTGAGTAAGGCAAATCCAAATAAGGAAGTATTTGGATTTATTGGTGAATAAAGGAGAGAGGTTGGTTATCAAAAAAAAAAAAAAAAAGTCAGTTAAGTAGGAATATATTAGTAGTTTTAAATGCTTTATGATGGCTCTAATCATATATGTACTTCCTATTTCAAAAGATACTTCATTTCATAAGTTAGAGTAACACCCAATATTAGAATTTCAGTGTCCAGAAATTGATTACCTTTTCCTGACTCGGCTCAAAAGACTTTGATGACTCTTTGTTGCCTGGAGAGTAAAAATTTATTTAGCCCTAGCCAGCTCTGTCCACCTCCTCTCCTACCATGTACGCTCTCTGTTTCAGCCACGTGTAACAGAATCTTGCCATAGGGCTCTTCCTATCTTGGAGGTTTTGAACAGGCCCCAGAACCCAGACCACCTATGCAGAGCTTGCTAAAATGTTATAAAACTTGTGCTAAATGTCACCCTGAGGATATAAAAGAGGTGGAAGAAGTCAGAGGTCAAGACTAAGGAAAGAGGCTGAGGTTGATGATTGTATCTGAGAGAACAGAGCAAAAAGTGAAGACAAGGAAAAGGTGTGTGGGTCCAGCACAAGGGAGCCAGCTGGGGATATCTTAAAAGTGATCCCATCCATAAGGTTCAACTAGAGGAGCAGAATGACCCCAGAGCAGGAGTTGATCACCTGAAGGCCAGGACTGAAATGGAGTTGTAGGCAGACCACTGGAGGGAGAGAGAGATAGCCAGCTTTAGACAGGCACCACGCCCTGAGGACATATTGAAGCCAGATAACAACCCATATCCATCAAGTGAGACCTTCCCCAGGCACCTTGACCCCTGTGTGGAGGAACCCCAAAACACCCAACTGTCCAGCAGGAAAAAGTAGAGGGAGGAGAGAGAGAAGCTAGCAAGCCCCTTCCTTGAGGTGTGTATACGCTAAGCCTGAAATATACTGTAGCTGCAGAAGGAAGAATTTTCAATTAGCCAAAATGGGAGTTTTAATTATTACAATGGAGTGTACATGTTTAGTGCTAGAAACTGGCCTGAGGAGTCTTACAATTGAAGAGTGTAGGAATACAGTGGATCCCCCTGAAATTTCATCCCAGGAATGAGGAAGAACAGTTTATGGAACAAATTTACCAGGGAGAAGAGAATAAAGCTGTTTTTTCCTGCTCACCCATAACTGTACTACAGATCCTTCAATAAACCAGAACACACACAAGGCTGGGGTTGTTCTCTCGTCCCTCTCCTACATTGGCAAATCTGTCTCTACATAATCATATAAGACTACAGCTTGCTTTAATAGCTCCCATCTTAAGAATGGGAGGCGGAGAGTGAGGGAGGAGAAAAACCTTGACTCTATATTTCACCCTCCTGTTCCCCCATTTATTGTCTTTGCCACAGAGCTTCTCAAGTGCTGTATAATCTCATTCTTCCCCTCCCACTCTCTCTTTAGCCCAATCAGACATTTGTACAAACTTCTCCATGAAAATAACCCTTGACCATTTGTTTCGAGCTCCCGTGACCACTGTCTGTCTCAAATCCAATAGTCCTCATTCAAATCATTCTGTTGGCAGCATTGGGCACAGCTGAGCCCTCCCTCCTCAAAACCCTTTACTTGCATGTAGTTGACTCTTTGGTCTCATTGTCTAATTGCTTTCCATCACCAGTTTCTAAATTTTGGAATGCCTTAAGCCTCTGCCCAAGACCTCTTCTCTGCCTATCTCCCCTTGCTTCTTCAGTGACCTCATTAAGACTCATAGCTTTAAGACACCATGTATAGAGTATGACCTCCAGACATGTATCTCCAGCCTGACCCTGATATCCTGACTAAAATATTTTATCACCTACTCAGCATTTCTTCTTGGCTTTCTAATAGATACCTAAAATTTAACGTGTCAAAAGCCTAATTCCTCTCAGCCCCCATGAAATCTCCTCCTCCCACTGTCTTTCCTAGAAAATGAAAGAACAATTCTATTCGTATACTTGCCCATGTCAAAACACCTTGAAAACATCCTTAGCCCCTCTCTTTTTCTCGTATTCTGCTCCAGTAAATGCTGTCGGTTCTACTGATGGAATCCACCACTGCCCACCACCTAGTTCAAGCAATGGTTCTCCCTCTCCTGGTTTATTGACAGTCTACGGACTGTCTCCCTGTTTCCACCACTGGGCCCTGGATTCTGTTCTCACAGCAACCAGGGTGGCCACTTGAAAACTCGCCTCAGATTATGTCATTCCTCTGCTCAAAACCTTTCAATAATTTTGTGTTTCACTGAGAATTAAAGCCAGTGTCCTTAAAAATAAAAGATCTGGTCCTCTTACTTTTCAGCTCTCATCTTCTGTCCCCTTTCTCAATGTTCACAGCACTGCAGCTGCCCTGATTCTTTGCTGTTCATGTAAGATAGCAAGCATACCCCTGCCACAGGGCCTTTGTACTTGCTCTTATCTCTCCACCTGCATCACTCTTAACTGCATGCCTCACTCACTCACTCCCTTCCAGTCTCTGTTGTAATGTAACCTCGTCATTAAGATCTATCCAGACCACCCTGTATTAAAATAACCACATTTGCCTTCACTCACTGCTTGACCTCTCCATCTTTCCTTATTTTTCTACACACCATTATCATCCTACGCTCCACTGGACTGTAAGTTCCATGAAGACAAGACTTTGGTTTTTCACCGTTGAATCTCCAGCCCCTTGAAAGTGCCTTGCATGTAGTAGACTCTCAAATGGAGGGTGCTTCCTAACTTGCTTCAGCCTTTCCACATGCTGTTCTTTCTGGCAAGAGAGCTTCCCTTTACCCCCTCCTCGTGACACCCCGGCCCCAGGTGAGCCTCTTAGAATCCTGTGCATCCTCTCAGACTCCAGTTTCATCCAACCTCCTCTGTGACACCGCCTGAGTCAGATTTCATTCCTCTTTCCCCAGAACGCAAAGTTTTGGTGTTATTTTGCTTTAATCAAGTTTCTCCCCTTAACCACTACACTGTGGGCCTTTCAGACTCTTGTTCTTTCTTGATGTTAAGGTTTTAGAGATGACAAATTCAGCAACCGCAGGTCCTTCTCATGTTGTAGAATTGTAAAGGAGCTGTTTTTTAACTGCATGCAACTGTATGAATCCTAAACCTAGAATTTTCAATCCCTCCATCCTACCGCAGGTTATTTTCATGTCTCCTTCTTTTTCTCCTACTTCCTCTTCATCACACAAAAAAAGTCCCAATCACATATTATATGTTACTCATTTTCTTCAAACATCTTTCACTTAATATTTTAGGGAAAAGCCCATCTCTTCTATTGAGTGACCTTTCCTATGACTATAGAAAGTAGACAGTTTTTCTGTCCCTTGGCCTGTTTAGCAGTTGAAATGCACCTGACCATTTGCATTGCAAAGCTAAATGGTGGTGGCCAGTAAGGAGTTTGATAAACTTCTCATGTAATGTATACATTGGGGAAATGACATTGACTGTTGAGTGCATGAAGTCATTTTCTCTCTTCCCTGAAATGCCTTGGGGGAGAAGACCAATCAGTCTCCTTAGTGCTGCACCTCCGCAGTGAGATCTGCATTAGGTTTTTGGCCAAGAGGACAGTAATATTTTATAACAAAACTTGGAAAAGTTAAAAATTTACGGATGGACAAATGCTTTTTCTAATTTTTTATCTTTTTATTCCTTCCTATTTTTATTCCCTGAGACCATTTGCATGAGGGGAAATTTAATCAGGATCCCTAGTTGAGAACATTTCTATTGGAGAAAATGGAACCTGGATATCAAGTTATCTCACAACTTCTTCTGAGTGACACACTGAATTTTATCTTAAATAGATTGTTTATGAGCTATTGGTCACCAGCTTAAATAACACCTTTTCATTATAACATTGCTTCTTTTGCTGCATTCATAACATTTTATTTGCTAAAAATGTATTAACTGTGTGTCTCTCCCATCAGTTCTTGAGCTTTGGAGGGCTGTGGCTTATTCATCTCTCCATACCCAAAGACTAGCATGTAATAGACATTTTACAGTAAACAGTCTACCCTGTCTAATTAAAAGTCAGTGGACATTTGTTGAATAACTGCTATGTGCCAGGTATTTTGAAATATTTGGTGTTATTGAATCCTTATAGTGATCCTAAAATGCATTGTTATCCCTTAGTTATACATGAGAGAAAGTGCATAAGTGATTTACTCAGCTAGTAAGTAGCAGACCTGCCTTTGAATGCAGCCTACCTAAAGCAAAAGTTTGTGTCCTTTCTCCTTCATTAGCACTTAAGTGATCTTTCAGGGACCGATATATTATGCTTAGCTATCAACTCTATAATAACATGAAAAATATTTGTTTAGCTGTGATCATCTATTTGATAAATTGTCAGAGTAATAGACCCAAAAACAACTTTAAAGATCATTCAGCCTGTAATCCCAAGGTGGAAAGATCACTTGAGGCCAGGAGTTTGAGACCAGCCTATGCAACATAGTGAGACCCTTCTCTCTTAAAAAAAAAAAAAAAAAAAAAAAAAAAGCTGGATTGGTGGTGGTGGGTACCTGTAGTCCCAGCTACTCAGGAGACTAAGGCAGGAGGATCACTTGAACCCAAGATTTGAGGCTGCAGTGAGCCATGATCATGCCCACTGCACTTCAACCGGAGAACAGAGCAAGACCTTGTCTCAAAGAACAAACAAACAAACAAACAAAAACCCCACAAGTCATCCAATTCAGTATTCTAATTTCAGATGCAAAAATTGAGTCCCAGAAGGGAAAAGGTCTTGGCCATTACTTCTTCTACCAGTTGGAATCATGTTATTCTTCTCCTTTTCCATTGTCCTTACGGTAATTACTTTTAAATCCTTAGCAAGTCTGATTATTCCCTGCACAGTATGGCCTGTGACGACCTCTCCAGCCTCACGTTGCACTATTACCCCTCACAGTTTCTGTCCTTCATCTGTGGCACAGAGCACTCTCTATTCTCTGCTTCCTGTCCCTCTGCCTATAGCACCCTTCCCTCTACTCCTTCTCCTAAGTCCTACTTACCCTTCACATTTAGCTCAGGCATCTAAGATCCTCTTGCTGCAAGCTTTCATACTAGATTAGACAGTGTATCTATGTGCGTCCATGGTACGTACCTCTGTCATGGTGCATATCCTTCTGTGTTTGTTGTTAGTTACCTGGATCATGTCTTCCTTGCTGTGAATTATTTGAGGGCAGATATTGTGGAGCATTCATTTCTATATCACCAGGGCCTCATACAGCTCCTCACACAAAATCAGCTTTCAGGAAATTTTGAAAGAAATAATCACTCACCTGGATTCAGGTCTGAAGTGAGGCAAACATTAGAGATGTGACAGTGTTGAATACTCACCTTTTTTGATATTTTGAAGGCTCTCCCATGCTTGAGGATCCAAAGGAGTTTACCATTTTGTAATGCCACAGATGTGTACTGGTGTCTGTAATGCTCAGGTCCTATCCTTGAGCTTCACCAGGAACATCTGTAGGAAGATCTGGCGTAGGCTCTGTGGAGAGCCTCCTCACCCCATGCTGATGATCTCATAGTATCTGGTCACTGCCACTAAGGAAAAATAAATGCCTGCAGGTCCTTTTATACTATGATGTAACTAACTACAGGAAGTATCCCTATGCAACATCTTTCTTCTTACCTGAATCAAAGCTTCAGTGAATGAAGTTCTCTTTGGCACATCATCCTACAAGAAACTGGTAGGATGATGGCATTGGGGAACTGTCAGGGTGATTCTGACTTCTCTGAAATGATGTACATTCCTTGTCAATATTATGTCAATGTAAAACTTGCTAGCCTTAGAAATAAAAATACAGGTCTTATTTTTGACATTGACACTTTCAATCTAGGTAAACTTGAATAATTCATTTGATATGTCTGAGGCTTCATTTCTTCATCTAAGAAGATGCAGATCTTTTCTACTTTATGGAGGTATCTTGAGGATTGGTTGAACTGGTGAGCATGAAAGCTCTCTAGAAAACCTTGATTATTTGGAGACATTTTAGGAAATGGACTGGGCATGGAGGAAGCTTAATGGGGAGCCCACTTGAGGGATATTTCCTCAATGGGAGAACACGTTTGCCCTTCACAACATGCACACACCCTTCCAGGATATTGGTGCCAGGCTAGTGCCCTGATCTGAGTCCACCTCCAGACGGTCACCCTCACCAAGATACCCCGAGCCAGGAGAGCCAGTGGAACATGTCTAAGCCAAAGATGTCAAAGAGAGTAAGGAGTGGAAGGCCCAAATTCAAATGCAGACCCTCAACATGAGACCTGTTATGAATGAGAGAGAGATGATGGTGCGGGGCGGAAGCAGGTCTGGTGCGGCTGACAGCTGCCCCCTGTCACTCGGAAGTGTCCACGGCTCACCACTTACGTGTTGGCTTTTGTTCCTGGGCTGCTCAGGTGGTTTAAAAGACCAGGTGAAATGAGCAGGGTTGGGCAATTCAAAGCCTGGAAAAAAGGTGGTAGAGAGGGGGATTTGGGGAAGAGTAGATGGACAGAACGAGGTGAGGCAGTGAAGGACTTCTTGGAGAAATGCATTTGAGTCAAAGCCTCTTTTCCTCTGTGTAGAACTGCTGATTGGGTAAAATAGAAGAAAACACACATACTGACACACCCTGGAGCCGATCTGGAGCCCAGTAGCTCCAGAGAGCTAGGGAAGGCCCAGCTCTGTGTGGGACATTTATGTGGCCTGTAACCACAAGAACCATCGGCAGCAGAACAGACAAGGAGCATTTGCTGAGTGAATCAAAACAAACAGAAATGAACCACTGTGCAAGTTCAGCTGGGTCATCCTGAATGCATGCTTGAAAGGGTCCACAGTGGGTTTGTGGACATCTAGTTACAAGGCAACCAACATATAAATGGGAATCATCTTCCCATTGCCCTCAAGAAAAACAGAATTCTATTTATGCATGTCATGAAGGGTTCTTCAGGATCTGACAACTACCTGCCCTTCCACTCAGAGGTCTGGCATTTTATTTTCACATCTGCTCCGTGGCTGCCTGTCTTTGGGCAAGTTACATAACCCCGCTAATTCTCAGTTGCCTCATCTTTAAAATGGGGATAAAGATACCTATCTCACAGGCTTGTGATAATTATAAAATGAGAGAGTGCAAATAAAACCACTGTCTTTTGATCACACATATGTCAATCCAACATTTGTGAGTTTTAAAAATTCTTACTGTATAGTTTACCTTCCAGCCAAACCATGCCTTCTTCAAGCTGTTATCCTAAGAACTTATACCTTTATTGAGGTGCTTATCAGAATATGTTGCCATTCTTGCATTAACTGTCAGACATCCCAACTGCATGGAAAAGAAGGACAAGGACAGTATCTTTTTATCTCTCTTTTTCATAGGATCTGACCCATAGAAGGTGCTCAGCTAAATGTTTGCCGAAGGGTCATGTGAATTGTCTCTGTTCTGGAGAATCTTGATTCCCAAGAGCCCCAGATACTTCCTGGCCTCTACTTTCCTATCCCATATTAGGCACCTACTCTGTGTCAGAAACTAAGCCAGGGGCTCTGCACAAAAGGCTGTAGTTCATAGCTCTGCAACCCTGGAGGGCAGGTATTGTGTAAACTCCTGACAACAATTAACACAAATCCCTCAAATGTAAACATCTGATGTCTCTTTACCATCAACCCACTAGGGACACAAATAAAGAACCCAGCAACCCTCATGGTCTGGCATGGAAAACTAAGACCTGGATTTCTTCCACCCCGACCTACTGCATTTGTAGCCATCCCCTCCCCTCTACCAGCACCTTTGTTGTTTGTATCTTACCAGGATTAACCATACTAGTCTGGACTCTGAACTCAGAAACATGTAGATTAAACATTTCCTAGCTTAAAAAAATAGAGTACAGAAAGTTAAATAATTAGCTCTCACATGTTGATTATTTACTATGTGAAGGCAGTATGTAGGGTTTGTCTAACATTGCCTCTAATTTTCCCAAATGTCCTGAAAGGTGAATATCCTTGTCTGTCTTTTACACGTGAAGAAGCCACGATTCAAGAGGGCCTCAAACGTGCTGCACAAATCTCTGATTCCTGACCTGGGTATGCCCCAACCCTGCTTCTTCCTGGTACCAGGCACCCAAGGAATCGGTTTCACCAGCCCCCACGCCTCAGCAATCAGCACTAGGCATGAAGGGCTGCTTCCTCCTACCAAGGCTGAGTGCTCGTCACACCGTACGAGAGCAAGCCAATGAAATGGAAAAATAGCTCCTACTCCTGAGTCTGACATCTGTCCTGCAGGTGAGAGCCAAATTCTCAAATTGCCAGGCCAATGGCAAATAAGCCCACACCATGCACAGAGGGTATCAACACACAGAGAGTTCTGCCGGAATTCACACATCCTGGAAGCCAGGCTGACCCTGGTAGCCAGTTTCATTTTATCTTGTCTCTGATTGCCACAGGATGAGTGGAGAGAGAGAAGGAAAGTGCACAGATCTCCAGAAATGGGGTTTGGGTTCATTCTTGAGAATACCCATGGGCAGCATCCTGACACTTGGGCCCCTCTCTGGAAACACACAACAAAAGCTAAAATGTCTGGAAAGGGGAAGGGCTGGTTCCACTGATGCCCCTACGTTCATTGACTTTCCTGTTTCCCAAGTAGCTGAGAGGCAGCTGGGTATAAAAGGAATGGGCTTTGGAGTCAGACCCAGATCAAATACCCATTCTGCTGCTTGGTACCTGTAGGACAATGAGCAAGGCTTTGACCTTCTGTGAGCCACGGTTTATTTGTAAACTAAAGGAAATGGTAGATTATCATGAAGATTATAGATAAGAATATGAAACAAACAGCACGTAGTAGCAGCTTGGCAAATGTTAGTTGCCTTCCCTCCCTTTTCCCCCACTGCATTCATTTGTAATGCCTTTTTTATAAAAAAATGATAATAAGAGCAATTATAATTGGCACAGGTTGCTTTATGAGCTAAATATGTTACAGATCAATAATATATAATGTCTGGCCGGGCGCGGTGGCTCATGCCTGTAATCCCAGTACTTTAGGAGGCCGAGGCGGGCAAATCACAAGGTCAGGAGTTCGAGACTAGCCTGGCCAATATGGCGAAACCCCCATCTCTACTAAAAATACAAAAAATTAGCCAGGCTTGGTGGTGAGCACATGTAGTCGCAGCTGCTCGAGAGACTGAGGCAGAAGAATCCTTTGAGTCCAGAAGGCGGATGTTTCAGTGAGCCCAGATCGCGCCATTGCACTCCAGCCTGGGTGATAGAGCGAGACTCTGTCTCCAAAAAAAAATACACAATCTCTATTTGAGCCACTCTTACAGGACTGACTCTACCCTACATCATGTCATATATTTCACAGACAGTTGCTTTCCTTCCTTTTTTTCTTCTAAGGAAGTCCAGATGGGCCCCAGACACATGTTCATACCCTAGATAGCCTATTCCAAGGGTTAAAATCAGGCCTGCTTCATATCGGAGGCATTTTGTTATGATCTGTTCATAACAAAAGCTGCCTCCTGGCTGTTGCCCACAGCTGAATACTGTTACTCTAAAGCCATCATTTCATTTGTTTCTGATTGTTCTGCAGTGTTTACATACCTTGCATATTAGCGTGATCTTTTATAGAGCACAGGCAGAGGTTAAGCCCTCTGGGATCCACTTTCCCTCCGAGGGCTCTTTCTTCTTTTCTAGTGTCCCTCGCCTCTGTGTTACAAACCATTTCTGTTTTATAGAAATTCATTTAAATAGAAAAACAATTTTTAAGTGTTTTCTTTTTTTCTTTAACATGAGGCTCACTTAACATTTTTAGAGAATGTTGAATATGGAGAAGAGGGAAAAGATACCACTGAAATGTGTGATTTTTTTTTTCTTTTTTCCTGACATAGGAAAATCCCATTACCTCTCTTGAATTTACCAAGGGACATACTCCATTCAGGGCACAGAAGGATCTGGGCTGCCTCCAGACCTAATGTGGAAGAAGGTGCTATCTGCCTGCTATTTCCTTGCTTCTCCTTATTTCAATCTTTTTTTTTTTCTCCAAAAAAAAAAAAAAAAAAAAAATGTGTCTTAGGAAGGATATGGACTTGTGAGTCAGATTTGGGTCTAAGTCTTGGTTCTGCCCTATGTGTAAGCCCAGGAAGGAACTTGAGTTGATTTTCTGAAGCTCAGTTTCCTTTTCCATCAAAACTGGGAGTGACTCAGGCTTGCCTAGTATCTTAGCTGGAAGAATGTGTGTGAAAGTGGCCCATCTTTCACAGATAGGTCACCCTGCTGATTGCAGTGGCTCCCAGGCACCCAGGCCTGGGAAGGATTCACAGGCCTAGTCCAGACCTGGCAAGAAAGAGGCTGTGAGCAGTTCTGCCTGCCACAGATGTGCTGGCACATGTGCCGCCGTGTGCTGTCCCAGGTAACATGTCAGGTGGCTAGGGAATGTAGGCTTTCAGACCCTGTCTCTTCAGTTCTCTTCTGCTGACTTCCTCCCATCCAGCCATCACACTTTCTTAATCCTCTCGTCAATCCCGTTTGTTATAGAGAAGGTGGAAGCGTTAAATTCCTTCACCCTCATCACTTCCACTGATATTTGATAAACACCTCTCAGTTCATAATACTTTTGCAATCAAGCAGGGGAGCTACCCAGGTGTCTATGGAGAGTTTTTGAATTCTTTTTGCCTATTCAGTGTAGTCTTCTCCTCTTCTATCCCACCAAAAATGGAGAAAGTGTTTTGAAGGTCAGGATTCTTCAGGTCTAAACTGGTATGGATGTATCCTGAATTCCTCTGAGCTAAGCCTGAGAAGCAAGAGTGGGTTCTATTGGGGAATACTTCCAAAAGGCAACGATTGATGCTTATGCACAGAAATTCTGACTTTTAGTAAAAGATGCTTGGATATAAATCAAGCAAGGCTGTCCTTGCCTTTATACAATATGCGGTAAATAGGGTAAACCCTCAATTTTACTTATGCCCACCGACAGATCTTACAAGTAGAAATCAACCCACCTGAGTGATTGTGTTGATTCTTTCTCCCTCTTGTCTAGAGCCAGTATAAACTCTGAACCCAGCTTCAGAATTCTAGTGAAGATAGTGTCAAGTCTTTAAAAAAAAATTAAACCCCCACATGAGCTCCAATCCATAAATAAGAAACTCACCCTGGCTTGTATGGAGGTGATGATATTAACACAGGCTACATTTCTCTAGGTCACTGAATGTACCCGGCACTGCACCAAGGCCAGTAATAGACTCTGCCACATTTAATCTTTACGGATCTGTACGAGAGGTCTTATTTGTCCCAGTTTTCAGATGAACACCCCAAAGACCAAGGTCACACAGCAGAGACTCTCGGCTGGAGACTGCCTGCCCTCAGGCATCCTTTTAACAGAACTCTGAAGTCTGCAGGAGGGAGCTATTTTTCCTACCAGCCAGTTTAGAATCAAACAAAGAGCATTGGTTTTGCCTTATTAGAGAACTAATTCATAATTAGTACTATGCCCACTCCTGGAGGATTTGACAGAAATAGAAGATATGGTTCTGACTCAAGATCCACCTCACTACGTGATGTCAGAGTGACAGAGCTAAGACTGCAGTTGATGAGTATTGTGCAGACGGAGCACGCTACCTCCTCGTTAGCTCTCTCCCCTGCACCCACTCTGCCCCACCTGTTCCTCCTCCCTTGCATGATCCATAGAATAGACTAATATGTGTTTACCCACTACAGATTGTTTGGACTGTGAAAAATGCATGATATAATTTTATATCTTTGAAGGCACACAGCTCTCAGAGCCTTCAAAGCTGAAAACCAGTCTGGTCTCACTGGAGCCAGTTAGACATTTGTATACAGAAGGCCAAGTGTAGCTTCTTGTCTACACGAGAGAGAAAATGTGGATGAACTTTTGGAAGGCTTCCAAGTTTTTTGACTATTCTATCTCTCTTGCAAAGCAATCTGGGTACATTAACTATAAATGAATGAGAAACATATGGATTAAATTTTATCTGTGATCACATATGAGTTTCAAGAATGATAAAGGATAAGGAATTCAGGATTTAAGGAGTCCAAAATACTTTGCAAGTAATTCAGGACATTGCAGGCAACATTTGACTGCCTCCCTCTATCCAAATTTGAGGAGTGTTTGGTAGGGTGACAGACCAGCTCAATGCCCTCCCCGCCCACTCAAACTGCTAAGCCTCAGGAGGTATCTGTGGATAGGTTTTGTGCATATCTTGTTTTGCTGAGACTAAAATAAAGAGATTGGGTTTCTAGGAAGGGCAAACTCCAAGACTCTTAACCGTTTTGAAACCCCCAAATAGAGGAGAGGAAAATTTGGTAAGCCCGATCTTTATTAACCATGTCTTGCTTACAGATAATATTAGATGTGTTTTATATCCTATTATTGCCCTTAATGTTAGTGTCATTGTCCTGTTAATGATAATGGTAGCCATGTCCTGCATATGTGTAGTGATGTAATTTACAAACAAGTACACATGACCTGTTAGTACACATTACAGATGTATTTATAGAGATGTACACTTACAACACATGCAGAGTATGTTACGACAAGCTACAATACAGGAATTACAGAGTTAAGTGAAGATGCAGCGGGAGTACCTAACTCAGCATTGTGGTAGAAGTCAGGGTTTATAGAAGGCTTTTCAGAGGAGATAACATTGAGTTCAGTGTTACACATGCTCTTTTGTTTGTTTGTTTGTTTATTTGTTTGTTTGTTTTTGAGACAGCGTCTCACCCTGTCGCCCAGGCTAGAGTGCAGTGGCACGATCTTGGCTTACTGCAACCTTTGCCTCCTGGGTTCAAGCGATTTTCCTGCCTCAGCCTCCCAAGTAGTTGGTGTTATAGGCACGTGCCACCACTCCAAGCTAATTTTTGTATTTTTAGTAGAGCCAGGGTTTCACCATGTTGGCCGGGCTGGTCTTGAAACTCCTGTCCTCCAGTGAGCTGCCGGCCTCTGCCTCCCAAAGTGCTGGGTTATGCATGTTCTTAAAAGAATATGTATAAGTGGCTGGGTGCAGTGGCTCTTGCCTGTAATCCCAGCACTTTGGGAGGCCGAGGCGGGCAGATCACTTGAGATCAGGAGTTCAAGAGCACCCTGGCCAACACTGGTGAAACCCCATCTCTACTAAAAATATAAAAATTAGCTGGGCGTGGTGGCAGGTGCCTGTAATCCCAGCTACTCGGGAGGCTGAGGCAGGAGAATCGTTTGAACCCAGGAGGCAGAGGTTGCAGTGAGCTGAGATCACGCCACTTCACTCCAGCTGGGAAATAGAGCAAGGCTCAATATATATATATATATAATAACAAAAACAAAAAGAATATATATAAATTAGCCAGGGGATGGCGAGAGGGAGTGCCCTCTAATCAGAGAGAGGAGAATTTATGAACACTAAGAGTTGAGAAAGAAAACGGCACACGGGGAATTTCAGGTTGTTCACTTAGTCTGGGGCCTCGCTTGTGACGGGCTTGGTGCAATAAAAAGTGATGGGGGCAGAGGACTGGGAAATGATAACATAAGGGATTTCATGAGACAAAAAGGTAAAAGCTAAATCAGACAGTCTCATGTGTCGTGACAAGCTTCTCAAGGACTTTAGTAAGGGAAATGATAGAATTAGATTTGTGTGTTAGAAAGATCATTGTGGTGGAGGTATGAAAGATTCTCTGAGTGAGGCTTAAGAGAGTACAGGGTGGAGGACACTATTTGAGTCAGGGAAACGAGTTTAATCCAGTTTCATCACCCTCGTAATAACCCAAGCAAGAAATGATGAAGGGCTGGACTAACGTGGTGGCAATAGTTGGAAACAGGAAGACTTGTGTTTGAAAAATATTTGACAGAGCACCGTGACCTATTGTGGGGCAGATGAGAGTGATGAATGATCAGGAAGTCAAGAATGGTATCCTGAGACAGAGACACATCTGACGTGTCAAAAATATAATGTGCCATCCTTCATCCCAGAGCTACAGAACAAGGCATGTGGATTAGCCATCCAGGTCAAGGGTCCCATGTGGAGCTCACGAGCAAGGCCTAAGTGTGGGTTAAAAATTATCATTGCACAAGTAGGACTGGATGAGCTGATCCTAAGAAATGTAGGGAATGAGATGAACATAGGGGAGAATCCAGGAGGGAAGAGAAAGAAGAGCCTACCAAAGAGATGAAGCTAAAAATGAGTAGAGGCTGGACCTGCACCCAGCTCTTTGGACACCAGACTTTTCCACTGTCCCAAAAAGGAGTAGAATTTAGCCGTCTGTGGCTTAACATGCCTTGAGAGCATACTGTGTCCTAGGATCTTTATATACATTACCCTATCTAGGACTTAGACACAGCTCTGTGATCAATGAGATGATCCCCATCAACAGATAAGGAAACTGAGTCTCAGGTCAGCAAATGACCTAACCAGAATTACCCAAGTTTGTCTGACTGCCAAGTCTGTGCTCATGTTACTAAATCATGTGTCTGCCTTTAAGATAAGATATGACTCCTCACTATTTCATGGGAGAGGCAGACACTAACAGCTATTTACAATTCAGTCTGAGAAATGCAGAAATAAAGGTGAGTGCTGAGAGCCCCCATTCATAAACAAAATTCTCTATGCTTTTTTTTTTTTTTCTTTTGGTACCGTGTGGTGATCTAGGAGTTGGCTGGATTGTGTACAAATGGTTTTTCTCTAGTAAGACGATAGCACAGTCCATTTGGAGGGAGAGATGAGCCACCACGGAAATACCCAGTCCCACACATGCCTGTGGCTCCCCTCTAAAATTCCCAACCTGGCCAGAGGCACTCAAAACAAAACCTCCTGTTCCCTCCCAGGATGACTGGCGCCTGGTGCCTGCCTCTTGCCCCTGCCAGAGGCTTAGGCCAGCCTCGGGGTGATGGCGTTGCAGGCAGGCAGAACAAACGGAGCTGGAGCAGCTCCCCGCTCTGAGCCCAGTCATCTCTCCCAGAAGAGGTGTGAGCAGGCTTCTGGGCTTTGTCACCACGGGGAAACTCGGCTGACGGGCACATTGCCTTAGATGAAACTAAGCCAATGGCATGCACTCATTGAGCCAACTTGGGCATCGCCACAAAGAGAGGCAGGAGCACATGGAAAGAGGCTTCTAATCCCAGCTCCATCATTTCTGATGTTTATGATCCTGGGCAATTTGCTTACCCTCTTCATCCCTGTGTCTCCAGCTATAATATGGACTGACGGTGTTTGACTCTATAGACTGTCAGGGTAACTCTAAGTCTGAATGCAAATGTACACCTACAAGTCACTTGATACCTGGGTTATGTCCCAACCCATACTGAATTCCAAGTCCCCCTAGATTGTAAACTTCAGGAGGACAGAGACTACATCACTTACTTACTGGCTGTGATGTCTGTCTTTCTACATCTTTTCATGTTTAAAACAGTAGTTTGAACTCAGTGTGTATCCAATAAATATTTACTGAATACTTAATCAGCTAATGTAAGATGTTTTACACAGTAGCCATTAAATACAACTCATGAAGTTGACAGAAAAACCCACAATAATCTTGGCCACAGGTTATGGAGCACAGCAAGTACTAAGGGTACTACCAACAGAACAAAGTGAGGACTTCAAGAAGCCCCAGGATTTAGCCCAAGACAATCCCATGAAGCCCAGGCCATATGAGGGCAGAGTCTATGTTGAAATAGCTAGCTAAAGAGTTCTGATTGACCAGCTGGGCTGGAATGACTCAACTTCATGAAATCTTAGAAAACCCCAAAGACGAAAGAGATATTAAAGATTTCTAGTTTAATCCATTGATTTTATAGCTGAGGAGAGCTAGTTATAGAGAGGGAAATAAGTTGGTGGTTCATAATTTGAATCCTGAAAGCCTTCCTCTTCTATTTACTAGCTATTTGACCTCCTGCAGCTTCTATTTCCTCATCTGTGAAGTAAGTATAATAGGACCTCTCTCATTGGGTTGTCATGAGTATTAAATGTGATAATATAGGTGAAGAGCCTAGAAGAGTCTGTAGCATATGATAAATGCAAATAACTCTTAGCAATGACTATTTTATTATTTCTATATGATTTATTATTACAATTATTAACTGATTTAAAGGCTCTTTTCAATGGTTTTTTTCCCAACCATAATTGTTTTAAAATTGGATTTTTGAGAATCAGTAGGATCTGTGGATGCAAAACTATACCCATCCTTCAAACCACGTGATCTTTTATTTAAAATAAAATGCAGAACTTTATATGGAGCTCCCTGAAATCAAAATGTGTGCACAGCTTCGTGACTCTTAGCCTTGTCTACATAGCTGTTTCTGCCTGGGCTGCCCTTCCTCTCTGCCCAAGCAAGTATGTCCTCCTCGTTCAAGGCCTTGCTTCAAGGTGGCCACCTCTGTGAAATGCTCACTCTTTTCCCAGGCAGTGAGTTATTCCTTCCTTTGGGCTCGTACTGCACTCCTCTGTTACCTTTTTATAGCGCTTGCCATGTTTTGTTATTATTTTTTTATTTCTACCTCGCTGCCCTGTCGGATTAGGAACTCCTTGAGGAAAGGAACCATGCCACTTTATTATTAGTGGTAGTAGTAGTAGTAATAGTAGTAGTAATATTTTGCCTTATTTTTATAGCCTTATTGAGCTCAGTGTCTGACATACAGTATGCAACCAAATGTTTCTATTTGTTGTTTTTGAAGTTTTTATAATGATATTTGTATCAGACACAAAGAGTACACCAAATGTCTAAGTACAGTTTAAACAAAATACCAAAATGAACACCAGTATTCCCACCACCAAGCCTATGAAAAAGAGTACTACCAATACCTTTTAAGTATAAGTTTTTAACTATATAAGTAAATAAATGTTACCTGTTTTCTTAATTTTGCTTAGTGTTCTAGCTCTTTGAGGTAATTTCAAATCTTAATTTGAACACATCCTGTAATAAGCTATTTTTCCAAGTGTTAGCATCTGAAAATATAAGCTTTTCTTCTATATCATCTTCTACTCCATTATTAAGCATGTTGACTAAACTAAGACCAAGGACAAATCTAGAGACCCCCTTACATAGTTGTGATTACTGTTGCCTGTGGCTGTTCAGCCAGTCACCTGACTATTCCATCGTACAAGCCTCATTTCAAGGAGAGCTAACATTTATTTGGTGTTTAACATATAATAAACCATTTATATGTGACAGCTTAATCTTTACAAAAGTCTTCCAGCATTCATGCATTCCTCCCATTTTGGAGTTGAGGAAACTGAGGCTCAGAAAGGCTACCTTACTTAAGATCACCTGGCTGAGAATTGGGCAGAGTCAGGACTAGAATCACGATGGGCCTTTGTCCCGACCCATACTTTCTCTTCTGTTGTTCACTGGTGTATCAGGGAACACCTAACGAAAACTTTTTAGAAATGAAGATTCCCCAACCCACTTGTCATCAAGGCCAGAAGGTTATGTTCACTTTGAGTAAGTCTGTGTTGGCTCTAACGGCCCTTGCTTTCTGCTCTTCAAAACAGATGAAAGACTCAAGGAAGTAATGGTAGCCTAAAATTAAGACTATAATTTGGCAGAGACAAATATAGAGCCTGATGCCTGACTGCTTTCAGTTTTTGTAATACTGGGCATATTATTTAGCTCTCTGCCTCAGTTTACATATCTGTACAATAGGAATAATAACAGAATTTTCCCTTAGAATTACTGTGAAGATTAAGTGATTTAATACCTGTAATATGCTTAGAATCAGGCCTTTACTAAGTACACAGTAAGTCTCAGCTATTGTTGTTTCTGCCAACAGTGCTGTTATTACTGGGAAGTCAGTGTCCTGCATGGACACCTGTCATCAATGTGGTATGATGAGCTCCCCTTCTTTAGGGTCATGGAGCAGCCTCCAGGCCAAGACAGCCATCAGCATGGAAGGAGCTTTCACAAAAACATTTTTAAATATTTAGGTTTGTGGCAAAAGATTAAACGACACATAAATACACAAGTGTGCATTCTTTTTCTCCCTCCCAAAACAAACCAGGAATTCCTAGATTCTTCTAAGAACACAGGATTTGAAAGTGACTAGAAGTACTCTTTGTTTCCTTGCTTTACACAGGATATCTGAGGAGAAGCATATGCTATTCCAGATGAGTGGCCACAAACAGAGGTCAACTCAAAACTTTCTCTCTGGACAAAGCCAAGCAAAATCATCCTCTGACATTTCGGAACAGCAAAGCCACAATCTTCTAATGAAGTCTTGCTGCAGCTGATGCAGTAACATCCCCAAATTGTGGGGCAGGGGATGGGAAGAAGGGAAGTGACATGTATCCTTCCTAAGCAATTTATGCATACAAGTAAAGAGCATTATCATAGAGTTTGAGGTCAGCATCTGCCTCAGTTCAAATCCCATTGTGGTCGTCCGTGTACTAACCATGGACAACTTACACAACCTCTCAGGGATTAATCTCTCAAATGGGGCCAGGAGTTCTGGAAGCAGGGGTGTGCAGGACACAGAATGAGATGATTTGGCTTTGGCTCTACCTGTACAACCCCTAGGTCCTAAGTGGTAATGAATATGAACTGCCTCACACACCTCAAAGAAGCTCTGGGACTTAGGAAAGAAATTTCTAGAATTGGCACCTGATAAAATTTTCACTAGGCAAATAAAGGCAGAGTGGTGAAAATAAGTACCAGTTAGTATGCGCTCCTTGTGGCTGGAACATTCGCCATAGCTCACTCATACATTCTTTCTCTCGCGCGCGTACACATCACACACTCAAACTCACCCACCTGAATAATTTCCATGCATGTTTTAAATCTTAATTCATATACAGTTTCCTCAGAGAAGCATTCCCTGTCACCTAGACTGAATTAGGTACCTCGCTTGTGTGTTCTCTTAATACCTTTTGGCTTTCCCTCATTGATTCTCACAGTTGGTAATTATATATTTGTGTAATGATCTGATTAATGTTTGTCCTTACTTTTCTTATGAAAGCCTATCTTTTTTCTCCCTGAGGTTATTCTTTCTATTTTGATGTTAAAATGTTCCTTTTGAAAAATTGTCCTTATTTGACAAAATTTAAAGTTGACAATGTTATGTTGCTTTTTTTTTTTGCCTTCCTTCACCCCCTTCCCATTCTGGGGTTGGAAATCCTACTGATTCGAGGAATCTCTGGTTTGGTAAAGAGATAACCAGGGTAGCTGAGGTCAAGACAATTAAATAAGGTCTGTCCCCATGCTACAATGCTGGTAATCACATCTGTATCCTCTGGGCCTAGCACATTACCAAGCACGTAGTAAGGGCTGAGTAAATATTTGTGAAATATATAAATGAATAGATTCTCTGCCCAGCCTCAAGACCTGCTGGAATACAACTTGTATGCCTAACTCCCTTGTCTTCCCTACCCTCTAGCTAAATATTTCTGTGACCATAAATGTGACTTCAGCATTCCTTACTGCTGAATAGATGAGAAGCATGTACCACTGCAGATGAGTGAACACATGGTCTATCCCCACCTGTTCTAGTTCATCTGTTTACATGCTTTCCTTACAGTTGAAGGGACTGCTATGGTCTGCTAAAAAAAAAAAAAAAAAAAAAAAAAAAAAAAAAAAAAAAAAAAGAAAAGGCACTATCTTGATTACTGAGAGTACCTGAGAGCACCTCTCTTACCCACATGGCTTTGTTCTGGCTCTTCCCTCTACCTGGAATGCCTGTTTTACTTTAGCAAAATCCTACTAGTCTTTTCAAACTTAGCTTGTGTTCCTTTCTTTTAAGAAGCCACCTCTGTACCATTCCACTTGTCAAAAATAAAATGAGAACAAGTTAGGGAAAATTTGAAAGTTTACTATCTTACAAAAAGTACAGATTGCCATCAGCAAGACTTCAAGTGGTAAGAAGCTCACCTTATGGCAGTTACAGTGCAGTTTATGAGGCATTAAGGAGAAAGTATTTTGACCTTTTTTTAGTCATTGGCTGTTATGTGTTAACATTTTTTTTTTCAGGGCAAACAGGACTGTTTAAACTGATTTGTCTACAGCTGATTGATTTAATTTTCCTGAATCATGCTGACAAGGACCTAAAGCTTACGTTTTAATTTCATCAAATCATGCTGACAGGGGGATAAAGCTTATGTTTTATGCCTTGTTTATAATGAGAGCTAGCAACTCAGGGAAATCAGAATGACTTAAGTTTTACTACTTGATTCTGGGCAATTGGCCTTGGGGTATATATCTAAATGGTGGCCTCTATCTTTGTATAATCTATAGCATATTCCTCACCTCTTGTGCCCATCCACAATATTTTGTATTTTGTCTTTACCATCTCATGAACCACACTATATTCTATTTGTCTATATATTTGTATAGCTCCTCCACTAGATGAGAGCTTCTTGAAAGTAAGAACTCTGATTCATCTTTGTTTCCCCAGCACCCAATAGGGGGACGGGATTGCTAGTAGGTAGCAGTACATGTTTGTAAAAGGAAAGAAATATATCAGTTATTATTGTCCCCCAAATGCTAAGTTACAGACAAATACAAAACCTTAGTGACAAAGAACAGTAGACATTTATTTTTGCTCACTAGTTTGTTGGTTGACTAGGTGAGTCTGATGATCTGGGCTGGTCAATGCTGGTTACCTAGGAATATTTGCTGGTGTTGCCTGGGTTCTTTCATATATCTGGGAAATCACCTGAGACAACTGAACAGACTCAGCTCTGTTGCACATCTCCTGTCACCCAGCAGCCTTGTCAGGGCATGTTCTTGTGGCCAAGTTTGAGTAGCGAAAGACAGAACAGAAGCACACAGCCCTTTTGAGACCTAGGCTTGGAAAACTGGCCCAGTCTCACATCTGCCTCATTCTCTTGGCAAAACAAGTCACAAGACGGGTGTAGATTGAAGGGGCAGGGAGATAGACCCACATCTCAGTGTGAGGAGCTGCAAAGTCTCATTGCAAAGGGTGTTGACACAGGAAGGGTGGAGAATGGGGACCACCTTTGCAATCTCTGCCATAATGAGGGAGCCAACAGGGAAACACCTTATCAGTTTCTTTCCAAAATGATCATTTTTATTACCTTGACATTTAAATGAGTTTATCAGGAACGTTTCTAAAAAAAAAGGAGTCATGGCCTTTCTTGGGAGAGAGTGACTTCCCCACCATAAAAGGCATTCAGTAAGATGCTGAATTCCATGGTCATAGAAATTTTAGGAGGAGAACCCTTCCTCTACCCCTGAGAGTCAGTGTGTTCACATATTTTCCATCTTTCTTTCCAGATCAGCAAAGACCCGATTTTTGTACCAGGCGTCTGGGGGCCTTATTTCTCAGCCATGGTACCTGGGTTCTGGCTGAATGAAGGTGGTCAGAGTGTTACTGGAAAATTGGTAAGTTGACACTTTCTCAATAGAGTCATGGATGTTTTTATGTCATTGACTAGTCCATTTTGTCACATGACCCATATACCCAGTATCTGGAGGATTTGCAGACCCCTGAATCGGGGTTTACTTTCTCTTAGTGCACAGCTTAACATGTCGTACTCGTGCAGCTTGTGTTGCTCAAGGAAGAAGTGTTACAGCAGGCAGTGATGACCAGCCCTTCATCTCACCTGATCTTCCTTTACTTCAATCCATTTTTCTCGGAGTGATGAGAGCGGTATTCTACTCCATGAAAATGACATGTTACTCCCCAGCCCAAATCCTTCAGTTTTCCCCATAGCTGCTTGAGACATGGCTCAGATAATTTTCTGGCTACATTATACAGTTCATGGTCTATCCCCTCCAGTCCCACACATGTGCCTGTTATTTACACTAGATTGCCCTCCTCACAGCTTCTCCATTCCTCCTGTCATTGCACTTCTCTATCCCTTTATACAGGCTACTTTCCCTGCTTGGGGAGTTCTTTACCATCTCAATAATTTTACTTGTCCTTTAAGATCCAACTCCAGCTCTTAGCACACTCTGTTATTCTTATTAGTCACTAATCCCCTTTTCTAGAACACTCTGAGCCCCTTAAAGACAAGGGCCATGTGGGACACAGTGGCTCATGCCTGTAATCCCAGCACTTTGGGAGGCTGGGGCGGGCAGATCACCTGAGGTCTGAAGTTCAAGGCCAGCCTGGCCAACATGTTGAAACCCCATCTCTACTAAAAATACAAAAATTAGCCAGGCTTGATGGTGGGCACCTATAATCTCAGCTATTCAGATACTCTCCTAAGACAGAAGAATCACTTTGAATCTGGGAGGCACAGGTTACAGTGAGCTGAGATCGCACCACTGCACTCCAGCCTGGGCGACAAGAGCAAAACTCCATCTCAAAAAAAAAAAAACTCCACAAAATAAAGACAAGTTCTCTTTGTATCCAGCTCAGTGCCAGGTTCATAGAAGGTACTTAATACAAACTTGTTGAATTATTAAGGCTGTCCAATAGGGGAGACAGAAGATTCATAAAAGTGAGATGAGTGCTGTAACAGAAGTACATGGGACAGAGTTGGCACAAAGCTAGTTTAGGAAACTCTTTACAGGGGAGAAGGCATTTGTGCTGAGCCCTAAGAGATAAATAAGGACAAACCAGGCAAAGAAGGGTACAGATAGTCACATTGGTAGGAAACTTCTATGGGAAGAAAGACGTGGAAGTGAAAAATAACAAGGCTAATTTGAGGGTAATGGCAAATAGTCCAGAAGTTCAGCTGTGGCACAAACTATTCTTAGAAGAATCGCTTACAGTAAAAGTTAGAGAGCAGGGCAGAGACCACATCTCTGTAAAACATGCTAAGGAATTGAACTTCGTCTAGCAGACCACGGGGGAACCAGTGAAAGGTTAGAAGAGTATGTGGACATATTCATATTTCAGTCATAAAAATCTCTGCTTAGAAGCCATGAGGATAAAGGCCTGAGGACACATAACCAGAGTCAGGGAGATTAGTTTTAGTAGATTAGTTAACAGACAAAAAGCCACAAGGACTTGAATGAGGACAGTAATAATGATGACTGGGAATTGAGGTCAAGAGATTGGCAGGCTTCTGAGAGATCAAATGTGGAATACAGAGAAAGTGAGACCTAGGCTCAGTTACACACACTCACATTTACTGTTAAATTGAAAATATCTGCTTATGTTATGATCTAATTTGCCTACCAACTCTTCTAAATGTTCAGCCAATTAAAAATGATCTTATCCAAAGCTGGATGTGCGTGCAAATAACTGTTAGTTTACATTTCTTAGTATAATGCTATTTTATACATGACTGCCTCAAATTCTCTTTCAAAGTAAATGGAAGCATAGGTGGGTAGATGGATTCAAAGAGCATGTTCTGTGCGATACTGTTGTGCCAGGCTACAGAAATGAATTAAATGAATTGGACCTCATCAGTCCCTGGTTTTAAGGAGCTCATACTTGGATGGGGAATCCCTGAGTATGAAATAAATCATGTTTGATTGGTCTCAGTAACCAATGCTAGAAAAGTTGAGAAGGAAGGCATCATCTATGGCTGCAGTACAGTAGAAATGCAGACCACTTTATATTCTCCTATTTAAACTTGTGCGATGTACTTAGACAACTTATTTTATTTTACTTTAAGTTCCAGGATACAAGTGCAGAACCTGCAGGTTTGTTACATAGGAATATGTGTGCCATGGTGGTTTTCTGCACGTGTCAACCCATCATCTATGTTTTAAGCCCTCCATGCATTAGCTATGTGTCCTGAAGCTCTTTCTCCCCTTGCCCCTGACCCCCTGACTGACCCCAGTATGTGTTGTCCCCCTCTCTGTCCATGTGTTCTCATTGTTCAACTCCCACTTATGAGTGAGAACATGCAGTGTTTTGTTTTCTGTTCCTGTGTTAGTTTGCTGAGGATGTTGGCTTCCTGCTTCATCTGTGTCCCTGCAAAGGACATGATCTCATTCCTTTTTATGGCTGCATAGTATTCCATTGTGTGTATGTGCCACATTTTCTTTATCTAGTCTATCACTGATGGGTATTTGGGTTGGTTCCATGTCTTTGTTATTGTAAATAGTGCTACAGAGTTCCAAGATGGCCAAATGGGAACAGCTTCAGTCTACGGCTCCCAGCGTGAGTGACACAGAAGACGGGTGATTTCTGCATTTCCCACTGAGGTACCAGGTTCATCTCACTGGGGCTTGTCAGACAGTGGGTGCACCCAGGAAGCACAAGGGGTAAGGGATTTCCCTGTCCTAGCCAAGGAAAGCCATGACAGACGGTACCTGGAAAATCGGGACACTGCCACCCTAATATTGCACTTTTCCAGCGGTCTTAGCACACGGCACACCAGGAGATTATATCCCACTCCTGGCTTGGAGGGTCCCACGCCCACAGAGTGGGCTCACTGCTAGCACAGCAGTCTGAGAGCCAACTGCAAGGTGGCAGCGAGGCTGGGGGAGGGGCATCCATCATTGCTGAGTCTTGAGTAGGTAAACAAAACAGCTGAGAAACTCGAACTTGGTGGAGCCCACCGCAGCTCAAGGAGGCCTGCCTACCTCTGTAGACTCCACCTCTGGGGGCAGGGCATAGCTGAACAAAAGGCAGCAGAAACTTCTGTAGACTTAAACATCCCTGTCTGACAGCTTTGAAGAGAGTAGTGGTTCTCCCGGCATGGAGTTTGAGATCTGAGAACAGACAGACTGCCTCTTCAAGTGGGTCCCTGACCCCTGAGTAGCCTAACTTGGAGACACCTCCCAGTAGGGGCCAACTGACACCTCATACAGCCACGTGCCCCTCTGAGATGAAGCTTCCAGAGGAAGGATCTGGCAGCAACGTTTCTGCAATACTTGCTGTTCTGCAGCCTCCACTGGTGATACTCAGGGTCTGGAGTGGACCTCCAGCGAACTCCAGCAGACCTGCAGCTGAGGGTCCTGACTGTTAGAAGGAAAACTAACAAGCAGAAAGGACATCCACAACAAAACCCAATCTGTACATCACCATCATCAAAGACCAAAGGTAGATAAAACCACAAAGATGGGGAGAAACCAGAGCAGAAAAGCTGAAAATTCTAAAAATCAGAGCGCCTCTTCTCCTCCAAAGGAACACAGCTCCTCGCCAGCAACAGAACAAAGCCAGACAGAGAATAACTTTGACGAGTTGAGAGAAGAAGGCTTCAGACGATTGTTAATAAAAGACTTCTCCGAGCTAAAGGAGGATGTTCAAACCCATCGAAAAGAAGCTAAAACTTTGAAAAAAGATTCGGCAAATGGCTAACTAGAATACACAGTGCAGAGAAGACTTTAAATGACCTGATGGAGCTGAAAATGATGGCACAAGAACTATGTGATGCATGCGCAAGCTTCAGTAGCCAATTCAATCAAGTGGAAGAAAGGGTACCAGTGATTGAAGATCAAATGAATGAAATGAAGCCAGAAGAGAAATTTAGAGAAAAAAGAGTAAAAAGAAACGAACAAAGCCTCCAAAAAATATGGGACTATGTGAAAAGACCAAATCTACATCTGATTAGTGTACCTGAAAGTGACGGGGAGAATGGAACCACTTGGAAAACACTCTTCAGGGTATTATCCAGGAGAACTTCCCCAACCTAGCAAGGCAGGCCAACATTCAAATTCAGGAAATACAGAGAACACCACAAAGATACTCCTCGAGAAGAGCAACCCCAAGAGACATAATTGTTTTTCACCAAAGTTGAAATGATGGAAAAAATATTAAGGGCAGCCAGAGAGAAAGGTCAGATTACCCACAAAGGGAAGCCCACCAGACTAACAGCGGATCTCTCGGCAGAAATGCTACCAGCCAGAAGACAGTAGGGACCAATATTCAACATTTTTAAAGAAAATACTTTTCAACCCAGAATTTCATATCCAGCCAAACTAAGCTTCATAAGTGAAGGAGAAATAAAGTCCTTTACAGACAAGCAAATGTTGAGAGATTTTGTCACCATCAGGCCTGCCTTACAAGAGCTCCTGAAGGAAGCACCAGATGTGGAAAGGAACAACCTGTACCAGCCACTGCAAAAACATGCTAAATTGTAAAGACAATCGATTCTAGTAACAAACTACATCAACTAACGAGCAAAATAACCAGCTAACATCGTAATGACAGGATCAAATTCACACATAACAATATTAACCTTAAATGTAAATTGGCTAAATACTCCAATTAAAAGACACAGACTGGCAAATTGGATAAAGAGTCAAGACCCATCAGTGTGCTGTATTCCAGAGACCCATCTCACATGCAGAGACACACACAGGCTCAAAATAAAGGGATGGAGGAAGATCTAGCAAGCAAATGGAAAACAAAAAAAAGCAGGGGTTGCCATCCTAGTCTCTGATAAAACAGACTTTAAACCAACAAAGATCAAACGAGACAAAGAAGGTCATTACATAATGGTAAAGGGATCAATTCAACAAGAAGAGCTAACTCTCCTAAATATACTGCACCCAATACAGGAGCACTCAGTTTCATAAAGCAAGTCCTTAGAGACCTACAAAGAGACTTAGACTCCCACACAATAATAATGGGAGACTTTAACTCCCCACTGTCCACATTAGACAGATCAATGTGACAGAAAGTTAACAAGGATATCCAGGAATTGAATGCAGCTCTGCACCAAGTGGACCTAATAGACATCTACAGAACTCTCCACCCCAAATAAACAAATATACATTCTTCTCAGCACCACACACACTTATTCCAAAGTTGACCACATAGTTGGAAGTAAAGCACTCCTCAGCAAATGTAAAAGAACAGAAATTATAACAAACTGTCTCTCAGACCACAGTACAATCAAACTAGAACTCAGGATTAAGAAACTCACTCAAAACCACTCAACTACATGGAAACTGAACAACCTGCTCCTGAATGACTACTGGGTACATAATGAAATGAAGGCAGAAATAAAGATGTTTTTTGAACTAGTGAGAACAAAGACACAACACAACAATCTCTGGGACACATTTAAAGCAGCATGTAGAGGGAAATGTAACACACTAAATGCCCACAAGAGAAAGCAGGAAAGATCTAAAATTGACACCCTAGCATCACTTTTAAAAGAACTAGAGAAGAAAAAGCAAACACATTCAAAAGCTAGCAGAAGGCAAGAAACAACTAACATCAGAGGAGAACTGAAGGAGATAGAGATACAACAAATCAATGTATCCAGGAGCTGGTTTTTTGAAAAGATCAACAAAATTGATAGACCACTAGCAGGACTAATAAAGAAGAAAAGAGAGAAGAATCAAAGAGATGCAATAAAAAATGATAAAGGGGATATCACCACCGATCCCACAGAAATACAAACTACCATCAGAGAATACTATAAACACCTCTACACAAATAAATTAGAAAATCTAGAAGAAATAGATAAATTCCTGGACACATACACCCTCCTAAGACTAAACCAGGAAGAAGTTGAATCCCTGAATAGATCAAGAACAGGCTCTGAAATTGAGGCAATAATTAATAGCCTACCAACCAAAAAAAGTCCAGGACCAGTCGGATTCACAGCTGAATTCTACCAGAGGTACAAAGAGGAGCTGGTACCATTCCTTCTGAAACTATTTCAATCAATAGAAAAAGAGGGAATCCTCCCTAACTCATTTTATGAGGCCAACATCATCCTGATACCAAAGTCTGGCAGACACACAACAAAAAAAGAGAATTTAGACCAATATCGATGAACATCAATGCAAAACTCCTCAGTAAAATACTGGCAAACAGAATCCAGCAGCACATCAAAAAGCTTATCCACCACGATCAACTTGGCTTCATCCCTGGGATGCAAGGCTGGTTCAACATATGCAAATCAATAAACAATCCAGCATGTAAAAAGAACCAAAGACAAAAACCACATGATTATCTCAATAGACGCAGAAAAGGTGTTCGACAAAATTCAACAGCTCTTCATGCTAAAAACTCTCAATAAACTAGTATCGATGGGACGTATCTCAAAATAATAAGAGCTATTTATGATAAACCCACACCAATATCATAGTGAATGGGCAAATCTAAAAGCATTCCCTTTGAAAACTGGCACAAGACAGGGATGCCCTCTCTCACCACTCCTATTCAACATAGTATTGGAAGTTCTGGCCAGGGCAATCAGGCAGGAGAAAGAAATAAAGGGTATTCAATTAGGAAAAGAGGAAGTCAAATTGTCCCTGTTTGCAGATGACATGATTGTATGTTTAGAACACCCCATCGTCTCAGCCCAAAATCTCCTTAAGCTGATAAGCAACTTCAGCAAAGTCTCAGAATACAAAATCAATGTGTAAGAATCACAAGCCTTCCTATACACCAATAACAGACCAACAGAGAGCCAAATCATGAGTGAACTCCCATTCACAATTGCTTCAAGGGAATAAAATACCTAGGAATCCAACTTACAAGGGATGTTGAAGACCTCTTCAAGGAGAACTACAAACCACTGCTCAGTGAAATCAAAGAGGACACAAACAAATGGAAGAGCATTCCATGCTTATGGATAGGAAAAATCAGTATCATGAAAATGGCCATACTGCCCAAGGTAATTTATAGATTCAGTGCCATCCCCATCAAGCTACCAATGACTTTCTTCACAAAATTGGAAAAAACTACTTTAAATCTCATATGGAACCAAAAAAGAGCCCGCATTGCCAAGAGAATCCTAAGCCAAAAGAACAAAGCTGGAGGCATCATGCTACCTGACTTCAAACTATACTACAAGGGTACAGTAAACAAAACAGCATGGTACTGGTACCAAAACAGAGAGATAGACCAATGGAACAGAACAGAGCCCTCAAAAATAATACGATGTTCTACAACCATCTGATCTTTGACAAACCGGACAAAAACAAGAAATGGGGAAAGGATTCCCTGTTTAATAAATGGTGCTGGGAAAACTGGCTAGCTGTATATAGAAAGCTGAAACTGGATCCCTCCCTTACACCTTATACAAAGATTAATTCAAGATGGATTAAAGACTTAGATGTTAGACCTAAAACCATAAAAATCCTAGAAGAAAACCTGGGCAATACCATTCAGGCCATAAGCATGGGCAAGGGCTTCATGGCTAAAACACTAAAAGCAATGGCAACAAAAGCCAAAATTGACAAATTGGATCTAATTAAACTAAAGAGTTTCTGCACAGCGAAAGTAACTACCATCAGAGTGAACAACCAACGTACAGAATGGGAGAAAATTTTTGCAATCTACCCATCTGACAAAGGGATAATATCCAGAATCTACAAAAAACTTAAACAAATTTACAGGAAAAAATCAAACAACCCCTTCAAAAAGTGGGCAAAGGGTATGAACAGACACTTCTCAAAAGATGATATTTATGCAGCCAACAGACACATGAAAAAATGCTCATCATCACTGACCATCAGAGAAATGCAAATCAAAACCACAATGAGATACCATCTCACACCAGTTAGAATGGCAATCATTAAAGTCAGGAAACAACAGGTGCTGGAGAGGATGTGGAGAAATAGGAACACTTTTACACTGTTGGTGGGACTGTAAACTAGTTCAACTATTTTGGAAGACAGGATGGTGATTCCTCAAGGATCTAGAACTAGAAATACCATTTGACCCAGCCATCCCATTACTGAGTATATACCCAAAGGATTATAAATCATGCTGCTATAAAGACACATGCACACGTATGTTTATTGTGGCACTGTTCACAATAGCAAAGAGTTGGAACCAACCCAAATGTCCATCAATGATAGACTGGATTAAGAAAACGTTGAACATATATGCCATGGAATACTATGCAGCCATAAGAAAGGATGAATTAATGTCCTTTGTAGGGACATGGATGCAGCTGGAAACCATCATTCTCAGCAATCTATCACAAGGACAGAAAACCAAACACCGCATATTCTCACGCATGGGTGGGAATTGAGCAATGAGGAACACTTGGACACAGGTGGGGAACATCACACACTGTGGCCTGTCATGGGGTTGGACGGGGAGGGATAGCATTAAGATATACCTAATGTAAATGACAAATTAATGGGTGCAGCACACCAACATGGCACATGTATACATATGTAACAAACCCTGGAACTTAAAGTATAATAATAAAAAAATAATAATAATTTAGAGAAACTGAAAAAAAGTGCTGCAATATACATTCATGTGCATATGTCTTTATAGTAGAATCATTTATATTCTTTTGGGTATATATCCAGTAATGGGATTCTGGGTCAAATGGTATTTCTGGTTCTAGGTCCTTGAGAAATCGTCACACTGTCTTCCACAATGGTTGAACTAATTTACGTTCCCACCAACAGTGAAAAAGTTCCTATTTCTCCACAGCCTCACCAGCATGTATTGTTCGCTGACTTTTTAATAATCATCATTCTAACTGGCAAGAGATGGTATCTTATTTTGGTCTTGATTTGCATTTCTCCAATGATCAATGATGTTGAGCTTTTTTTTTTGTATGTTTCTTGGCTGCATAAATCTCTTCTTTTGAAAAGTGTCTGTTGATATTGTTGGCCCACTTTTTGATGGTGTTGTTTCTTGTAAATTTGTTGAAATTCCTTGTAGATTCTGGATATCAGCCCTTTGTCAGAAGGATAGAGTGCAAAAATTTTCTCCCATTCTATAGGTTGCCTGTTCACTCTGATGAGAGTTTCTTTTTCTGTGCAGAAGCTCTTTAGTTTAATTAGATCCCATTTGTCAATTTTGGCTTTTTTTGCAATTGCTTTTGGTATTTTTTGTCATGAAATCTTTGCCCCTGCCTATGTCCTGAATGGTATTGCCTAGGTTTTCTCCTAGGGCTTTTATGGTTTGGGGTTTTACATTTAAGTCTTTAATCCATCTTAGTTAATATTTGTACACGGTGTAAGTAAGAGGTCCAGTTTTAGTTTTCTGCATATGGCTAACCATTTTTCTCAGCACTGTTTATTAAATAGGGAACCCTTTTCTCATTACTTTTTTTTGGATCAGATTTGTCGAAGATCAGATGATTGTAGATGTGTGGTGTTACTTCTGAGGTCTCTGTTCTGTTCCATTGATCTATATGTCTGTTTTATGTACCAGTACTCTGCTGTTTTGGTTACTGTAGCCTTGTAGTGTAGTTTCAAGTCAGGTAGCATTATGCTTCCAGCTTTGTTCTTTTTGCTTAGGGATTGTTTTGGCTATATGGGCTCTTTTTTGGTTCTATATGAAATTTAAAGTAGTTTTTTTTTTTTTTAATATTGTGAAGAATGTCAATGGTAGTTTGATGGAAATAGCATTTAATCTATAAATTACTTTGGGAAGTATGGCCATTTTCACAATATTGATTCTGCCTATCCATGAGGATGCAATGTTTTTCTGTTTGTTTGTGCCCTCTCTTACTTCCTTCAGCAATGGTTTGTAAATCTCCTTAAAGAGGTCCTTCACTTCCCATGTTGGTTGTATTCCTAGGTATTTTATTCTCTTTGTAGCAATTGTGAATGGAATTTCATTCATGATTTGGCTCTCTGCTTGTCTATTGTTGCTGTATAGGAATGCTTGTGATTTTTGCACATTGATTTTGTATCATAAGACTTTGCTGAAGTTGCTTATCAGCTTAAGGAGTTTTGGGGCTGAGATGATGGAGTTTTCTAAATATGCAATCATGTCATCTATAAACAGAGACAATCTGACTTCCTCTCTTCCTATTTGAATACGTTTATTTCTTTCTCTTGCCTGATTGCCCTGGCCAGAATTTCCAATACCATGTTGAATAGGAGTGGTGACAGAGGGCATCCTTGTCTTGTGCCGGTTTTCAAAGGGAATGCTTCCAGCTTTTGCCCATTCAGTATGATATTGGCTGTGGGTTTGATATAAATAGCTCTTATTATTTTGAGATATGTTCCATCAATACCTAGTTTATTGAGAGTTTTTAACATGAAGGGCTATTGAATTTTGTCTGAGGCCTTATCTGCATCTATTGAAATAATCATGTGGTTTTTGACATTGGTTCTGTTTATGTGATGGATTACATTTATTGGTTTGTGTACAGTGAACCGGCCTTGCATTCCAGGGATGAAGCCGACTTGATCGTGGTGGATAAGCTTTTTGATGTGCTGCTGGATTCTATTTGCCAGTATTTTATTGAGAATTTTCACATCATTGTTCATCAGGGGTATTGGCCTGAAGTTTTTTGTTGTTGTGTCTCTTCCCAGTTTTGGTATCAGAATGATGCTGGCCTCATAAAATGAGTTAGGTAGAAGTCCTCCATTTCAATTGTTTGGAATAGTTTCAGAAGGAATAGTACCAACTCCTCTTTGTACCTCTGGTAGAATTTGGCCGTGAATTCATCTGGTCTGGGGCTTTTATTGGTTTGTAGGCTATTAATTACTGCCTCAATTTCAGAACTTGTTATTGGTCTATTCAGAGATTTGACTTCTTCCTGGTTTAGTCTTGGGAGGTTGTATGTGTCCAGGAATTTATCTGTTTCTTACTAGATTTTCCAGTTTATTTGCATAGAGGTGTTTATTGTATTCTCTGATGGCAGTTTGTATCTCTCTGGGGTCATTGGTGATATCCCCTTTATAATTTTCTATTGTATCTATTCGATTCTTCTCTCTTTTCTTCTTTATAAGTCTAGCTAGCCATCTATTTTGTTAATTTTTTCAAAAAACCAGCTTCTGGATTCATTGGTTTTTTTGAAGTGTCTTTATCTTCTTCGGTTCTGCTCTGATCTTAGTTATTTCTTGTCTTCTGCTAGCTTTTGGATTTGTTTGCTCTTGCTTCTCTAGCTCTAATTGTGATGTTAGGGTGTCAATTTGAGATCTTTCTAGCTCTCTGATGTGGGCATTTAGTGCTATAAATTTCCCTCTTAACACTGCTTTAGCTGTGTCCCAAAGATTCTGTTATGTGGTCTCTTTGTTCTCATTGGTTTCAAATAACTTCTTTATTTCTGCCTTAATTTCATTATTTACCCAGGAGTCATTCAGGTGCAGATTGCTCAATTTTTATGTAGTTTTGGGGTTTTGAGTTAATTTCTTAATTCTGAGTTCTAATTTGATTACACTGTGTTCTGAGAGACTGTTTGATTATGATTTCCATTCTTTTGCATTAGCTGAGGAGTGTTTTACTTCCAATTATGTGGTCAACTTTAGAATAAGTGCCATGTGGCACTGAGAAGAATATATATTCTGATTATTTGGGCTGGAGAGTTTTGTAGATGTCTACTAGGTCCACTTGATACAGAGCTGAGTTCAAGTCCTGAATATTTTTGTTAATTTTCTGTCTCGGTGATCTAATATTGACAGTGGGGTGTTAAAGTCTCCCACTATTATTGGGTGGGAGTCTAAGTCTCTTTGTAGTCTTTAAGAACTTGTTTTCTGAATCTGGTTGCTCCCATATTGGATGCATATATATGTAGGATAGTAAGCTCTTCTTGTGGAATTGATCCTTTTACCATTATGTAATGCCCTTCTTTGTCTTTTTTATTTTTGTTGGTTGAAAGTCTGTTTTGTCAGAGACTAGGTTTGCCACCCCTGCTTTTTTTTTTTTTTTTTTTTTTTTTTCGCTTTCCATTTGCTTGGTAAATTTTCCTCCATCCCTTTATTTTGAGCCTATGTGTGTCTTTTTACATGAGATGGGTCTCCTGAATACAGCACACCAATGGGTCATGACTATCCAATTTGCCAGTCTGTGTCTTAACTGGGTCATTTTGCCTATTTACATTTAAGGTTGATATTGTTATATGTGAATTTGATGCTGTCATCTTGATGCTGTCTGGTTATTTTGCACACTAGCTTATACAGTTTCTTCATAGTGTCATTGGTCTTCATATATATATATGTATATATGTGTACATATATATATGTGTATATGTATATATACATATATATTTTTTCTTTTTTTTCCCAGTGGCTGGTACCGGTTTTTCCTTTCCATGTTTAGTGCTTCCTATAGGAGCTCTTGCAAGACAGGCCTGGTGGTGACAAAATCCGTCAGCACTTGCTTGTCTAGATTGGATTTTATTTCTCCTTCATTTATGAAGCTTAGTTTGGCTGGATATGAGATTCTGGGTTAAAAATTCATTTCTTTAGGAATGTTGAATATTCGCCCCCACTCTCTTCTGGCTTGTAGAGTTTCTATAGAGAGATCCGCTGTTAGTCTGATGGGCTTCCGTTTGTAGGTAACCCAACCTTTCTCTTTGCCCTTAACATTATTTCCTTCATTTTGACCTTGGAGAATATGATGATTATGTGTCTTGGGGTTGATCTTCTCATGGAGTGTCTTAGTGGTGTTCTCTGTATTTCCTGAATTTGAGTGTTGGCCTGTCTCACTAGGTTGGGGAAGTTCTCCTGGATAATATCCTGAAATGTGTTTTCCAATTTGGTTCCATTCTCCCCATCCCTTTCAGGTACTCAAGTCAATCATAGGTTTGGTCTTTTTACATAGTCCCATATTTCTTAGAGGTTTTGTTCATTCCTTTTTATTCTTTTTTATCTAATATTGTCTTTATGCCTTATTTCAGCAAGATGGTCTTCAAATTATGATATCCTTTCTTCTGCTTGGTCTATTCAGTTATCGATACTTGTGTATGCTTCGTGTGTTTCTAGTGTTGTGTTTTTCAGCTCCATCAGGTCATTTATGTTCCTCTCTAAGCCCATTATTCTAGTTAGCTCCTGTAACCTTTTGTCAAGGTTCTTAGCTTCTTTACATTGGGTTAGAACATGCTCCTTTAGCTCAGTGGAGTTTGTTATTACGCACTGTCTGAAGCCTACTTCTGTCAGCTCGTCCATCTCATCCTCTGTCCAGTTCTGTGCCCTTGCTGGAGAGGTGTTGTGATCATTTGGAGAAGTGGCACTCTGGCCTTTTGGGTTTTCAGTGTTTTTTTGTTGATTCTTTCTCATCTTCATGAGTTTGTCTAGTTTCAATCTTTGAGGCTGCTGACCCTTTGATGGGGTTTTTGTGGGGACTTTTTTTTCGTTGATGCTGTTGTTGCTTTCTGTTTGTTTGCTTTTCTTTCAGTGGTCAGGTCCCTCTTCTGTAGAGCTTCCATGGTTTTCTGAGGGTTCCCTTCAGGCCCTATTCATATGGTTTGTTCCCACTCTTGGAAATGTCAGTCAGGGAGGCTGGAGAAAGGGCAAAGATGGGTGCCTGCTCCTTCCTCTGGGATCTCTGACCTTGAGGGGCACTGACCAGATGCCAGTAGGAATGCTTCTGTATAGGGTGTCTGACAGTCCCTGTTGAAGTGTCTCACTCAGTGGTTGGCATGGGGAGCAGGACCCATTTAACAAAGTACGTTGTCCCTTGGTGGAGGGGGTGAGCTTTCACTGTCGGGGAGCCCACTTGTCTGGGCTGCCCAGATTTCTCAGAACTATCAGGAGGAAAGACAGTCTGCTGGTCTGTGGAGACTGTGGCCCCCTCCCTGCCTAGGGGCTCAGGCCCAGGGAGATCCGAGTTGGGTCCCTGAGCCCCTAGCTGGAGTTGTTGGAGTTCCTGCAGGGAAACCCCACCCAGTGAGGAGGGATGGATCAGGATGAGGCTCGAAGAGGCACTCTGGCTGCAGTTTGCCACAGCTGGTGTGTTAGGCTGCGGGGAATACCTCTTGGGACCAAGCCATTCAGCTTCCTTGGCTCCAGCAGGGGAAAAGCATGGCCTGGAGCTATAGAGATGGCTGCTGCCCTTCCCCCATCCTGGGAACTTAGTGTGTTAGGCAACTTTAAGTTCCAGTGTTGGCTGCCACCCCTCTTTCAAGGAGGTCAAATGGCTTAGACAGCAGGTAGCCGCAGCTGTGGTGCTGGCTGCCCCTCGGGAGCTCAACAGGCTTAAGCAGATTCTAGCTGAGTGGTTGATGAGAATCAGTGCAGCTCCATGATTGGGAACCCTAGGCCCTGGTGACATGGGCTCATGAATGGGATCTTCCAATCCATAGGTTGCACATTTCTGTGGAAAAAGCATGGTTTCCCAGGCTGGAGAGCACACTAACTGCCTCCCTTGGATGGGGGGTGAGGGCTCTCCTGCCCCGTGTGGCTTTCAGGTGGGCCACCACACCACACGGCTCTTCCTTCTTCTCCATGGGTCACACCAGCCACCTAGTCAGTTCTGATGACAGAACCTGGATACCTTAGTTGCTGGTGCAGGATTTGCACGCTGTTATGGTTCTTTTTTTTGAGACGGAGTCTCACTCTGTTGCCCAGGCTGGAGTGTAGTGGCATCATCTCTGCTCACTGCAAGCTCTGCCTCCCAGGTTCACGCCATTCTCCTGCCTCAGCCTCCCGAGTAGCTGGGACTACAGACGCCTGCCACCATGATCAGCTAATTTTTTGTATTTTTAGTAGAGAACGGGGTATGGTTCTTTTTGATGGGAGCCTCTGATCACTGCTGCTTCTAGTCAGTCATTTTGGCACCCCCGGCACCCAGGTCTCCCTGGACAACTTTTAAGTTAAATATTATTTCCCTTTTTGTCACACATTGAGGACCCATGACTGAAATATAACTCTTTTAAACCTCACATCGTAGTCTAATCACCTGTAGGAGACTCTGAACTCATAGACAACACAATCCAGAAGCTTTTTCTAGTAAGGGTAATGATCCAGTAAACCAATTCTTTGTGCAGAATGCATTATTCATGAACCTGTCCATCAGTAGGTTTTCAGAGACTTGATATACACATCAAACATCTCTATCAGTCAGAAATATTTTCCCTATTGCTATGAACATAAGCCATTTTATCCCAAATGTTATGACATATCTTTGTGCACAAAAATTGGTTACACCTATTTCATAAGCCTGAATTTTAATTAAAAATGGGACCTCTTTGCTATTACTAACAAATCTTCATAATATTCCACTGTGGCTTTTGACAGGAGTCATGGGAATTGTTAGCTTTTATCTGTTTCATTAGTATTGCACCATCAACCTGTCAAACTGCATTTGGAGCTCCATTTTGGGAAACTCTACATGCATAGTTTCATTGGACATAGGCATGCAGCTTGATTAACTCATAGGTTACAGAGAGTGAAATCTTAGGAAATCCAAAATCTAGCACAATGGGGCAAAATTTGAATCAAGAGCAAATTGCATTGTCCATTATCAGTCCAAAGAGGACATGCAAAGAGAGAGAGATGTCAGTTATAACACAGATTTAAAAATTTTATAATGATGGTAATATTAATTGTAATAATTGTAGCTTACTGAGTATTTTTTTGTGAGAGGGATTTATACACATAATTCCGTTAAACTTTGAATGATATTCATAATTACAGTGTCTAATGTTATTTTGAAGGCTTGTTTCTGATCTGAATTCCAAGAACTTTTCGTGTATTATCTAATTAATACTCTGAAAAGTCCTATGACTATACCTATAGATACAGTCATTATCCATATTTTATAGTTAAGTGACTAATGGTAGCAATCACAGCCTGGAGAGTCTCCTCACCCACTATCGATGGCCTTTTAATATGGTTTATTTACTATTCACCTTTCCTTACCATTTACTAATTCTTGTTTATTCTCTTGTAAATTCCAATCCCTGGTTTTAAAATACATCATTGTCACATAGGACATGATAAGAGAAAGTTGCATCATTTTTATTCCTTGTTGCATATGCACATCTTCTCTAATAAGCCACATCTGAAGGTGTCTGCTCCAGTAGTACATTGTCCATGGTTTCAACAATGCCACACAGTCATAAATACACCACCTAAAGCATAAGAGATGTGAAGTGAGAAAAGAGAGAAAAAGGAAAATAAAGGGGAGGAAGCAAGAGAAAAAAGGAAAATAAATGAAAAATATATTAAAAACCATAGATTTGAAAAAAAGATATTTTATCTCATTTTTGCAATTAAATGCAGATCTTCCATTACAAAGCAAGGATTTCATTCTAAGTATGTGAATAGATTTGTATTTTTAAAAAAATCTTCCTCTTGTTATCCTCAGGATGAAGGAGAAGAAATAGGACAGGATCTTTTGATATTTACCTCTTAGAAAAGCACATGCTCCCTTCCTAAGGATGATTGATTTTAGTTTCATCACACATCAAGGCTTGTCTCATGCTTGCCGATATTCTCTTCAGAATAGTTATGCGAAAAAGCATTGCGTTTTCCACAGACTTTGTCCACAGAACACTGACCCCGTGCAGTTCCTACATCCAGATACCAAAGCTTATTTCCAACTGGACCTTGGCCATCACCCTTTCCAAGTGCTCTTCTTTGTCTCACATGGAGTCATTTTTTGGGGGGATGGCATTAGGTAAGGAAGGCTAAGACAAGTTCCTAAGCCACTGCTATGGTGGCACTGCCTTTCTGGAACAATTGGACTTGGATTGAGTCACAAGGTCACAATGCAACAAGTTACTATGTGCTCTTGGGATTTTAGGATGTGTACATTGTGAGTGTCTATCTGCCTCCTGCGTCATTGCCAAGACTGGGACTAGCCTCAGGAGGTCACCTGTGGAAGGCATTCTGCTATAAATGGGTGTATGAATGACTTGCAGTGTGCACAGTGTAGTACAGGTTATGGAGATAATGATTTCATCCCTTCATTCATTCACTCCTTCCATCACGTTACAGAGATTTCCTGAGTGATTCCACTGGGCCAGCCAAGAATGTGGTCACTCTAGTCGTTCATCATCAAATAAGAAAATTGGATACAGAACTGATCATTATAATTTATTGTAGGGCATAAAAATAGATGGTACAATTGCTAAGCCTATTGGAAAAATAGAGGTTAATACTGAATACCTATTATCTACTAAATACTTTTGGGCCCATTAGGATTTGGTATTTCATCTGATCTTCACAGTATGTGTATATGGTCAGTGTTGTTATATTAGTTTTACTGATGAAGAAATAGCTGAGAATGGCAAGGTAATTTGATCAAAATCTGACAGTTATAAGTAGGAGAGCTACAGTGCAAACCCAAGTTGGCCACCAGAGGCCCAAGATCTTTCCAAAACTGAATCTGACTTTTGTGGCAGTGCATTTCTGAGTTTTTCTTTCAGTCCTCTTGTAGACTCTCTTGAGAATCAACTGTTGTCACTTAACATGACATTCTCTTTTAAGTGTCTTGAAATAAATACAGTTGGCAAGCTTTGTAAGGCCATGGGACAAAATAATTAAATACAATAAATTAAATACAATATCTGAAATAAATATATAGTACATGGGCCTAAGAACTGATTGGAGATGACAAACAAAAGTGTCTGCAGTGAGAATGAGACATAGACTGGGAGAATCAGAGAAAGAGAGAGAGAAAATATGAATGAGAATATACATTGAAAAAAATTAACACTTTGAGTCTTTCAGGGGCATGGGAGACAATAGCCAAAGGTCAATTAGCATTGACAGGATCTATGTACAGATGTAGGTGTGTCCCCAGCATTTCACATCTGCTAATTAGAATGACTTCGTGGATACAAAGACTAACTCTGCAAAAACAAATGCCTCCCTGTTCCCTTCTCCTGCCCTGGCTTTTGCTCATTTTTTGTATGCCCACCTGGATTGCTGCACAACTTCCTAATTGGCTTCTTGCCTCTAATCTTTCCCCCTCTAATCCCTCTCTTGCATTGTAGCTATAAAAGTCTTTCTGAAACACAGTTATGAGTCTGTCACTTGTGATAGCTCTTCAGTTTTCATTATAATAAAGTCTGAATTCTTTAGAGTGATGTTTATTTATACAGCCATTATTTACAGAGTGCTTACTATGTTTAAGGTACTGTTCTGAGTGAGAAAGTAGCAGTGAGTAAAACAACCTCTTCTGCACCCTCCTGCACTCCACCAAGACTCCTGTACCCTTCTCAAGCTTACATTCTAACAGGAGGAGACAGATAATACATAGCAAATAAATAAATTCCACTTTATGGTATAAGTTATTAAGGCAAATAGAGGAGGAAGCTTGTGAGTTCAGATGGGAAGGTTGTAGTTTTAAACAGTGTGGTCAGGGTAGACCTCACTGATGTGACAGTTGAACAAAGAATGAGGAAAGGAAAGAATTTAGCTATTTTGAAACCTCCAGGTCAAGGGAACAACCAGTGTAAAGATTCTGAGAGGGTTGCTTGCATGGGGTGTTATGGGAATAGCAAGAAGGTCACAATGGGTAGGGCAGAGTGAACCAAAATGAGAGTTGCAGGGAACAAATTCAGAGAGGTGATAGGGTCTACATTATTGGCCACAGTAATAGTTTTTACCCTGAGTGAAATGCAAACCATTGGAGAATAATGAGCGGAGGAGTGATGTGATATGACAGGTTTTCAAAGAATCGTTCTTACTGCTGCCTACTGTGTTGATTGTTAACTGTGGAGTGGAAGCAGAGGGAGAGAAGCATAGAAGTCAGAAAGAGGCTATTGTAGTAAGCCAGCTGAGTGAGGAGGATGATGGCATGGAGCTGGTAAAGAATGGTTAGATTTTGGATATATTTTGAAGGTAGAGCCACCTTCAATCCTTGACCTTGACCTTCACACCCTGATGGATTAAGTGTGAAGTGTGCAAAAAAGAGAGAGACCAAGGCTTGAGGAGTGTAGCATTGCTATCAATGGGTGAAGGTGGGTTCAATGTTATTGAGTCAGAGGGAGGAAGGAGTCAAGAATTACTATGTTTTCTGATGGTAGTAACTGATTCCCAATGTTGATCCTCCATTATCTTCCTTCATCTTAGTAAAGAGTACCATCATTTATATTTTTATTAAAGCCAAAAAATAAAATAAAAAATTAGGATTAATTCTTCACTGTTCCTTTCCCCTCTCTCCTCACATCTAATTCATCAGTAAGCCCTAAGGGTTCCACCTCCAAAATATGTTGCCAATCCATCTCTCTCCCTTTCCTTTCCTTTGCTTTCCTTTGCTTTGCTTTCCTTTCCTTTCCTTTCCTTGCCTTCCCCTTCCCCTGCCTTCCCTTTCCCCTTCCCCTTCCCCTACCCCTTCCCCTTCCCTTTCCTTCCTTCTTCCACTCCTAGCACTGTTGGGCAAACCACCTATGGCACTGTTCTTATCCTGGTCTATGTAAAAGTGTATTTTTTGTACACAGCATATAGTTGAGTCTTGCTTTTCAGTTTTGTGATCTCTGAATTTTACTTGGATTGTTTAGATACTTTACATAAAGATAAATACGATTTGATTTAGATCTTTCATTTTGTTACTTGTTTTCTGTCATCACTTCTGTCTTTCCTTCCTGAGTTCTTTTGGATTAAATGACTATTTTTCAATTTTAAGAATTCAATTTTAAGTTATCTATTGGTGTCTTGGGTTTTTACACATCTTTTTGCTTTATTTTTTAATGGTTGCTTTAGTTATTATAATAAATATCCTAAACTTTTCAGCCTACTTTGAATGCATATTATGATACTTCATGAAAGGTATAAATACTCTTCAACTGTATAGTTCTACTTACCACTCCTATCCCAGCTCTATAGGCTGTAGTTTTGTGTGTGATATCTACATATGCTATAAACCCAACAATGAAATAGTTGGGTTGATATGAATAGTTGTCATATTGTTTGCTTTAAACAATGTATTAGTCTACTCTGGCTACCACAGTAGTCTACTGACTACCATAACAAAATACCACAGGCTGGGTGGCTTAAACAACAGACATTTATTTCCTTACAATTTTGGAGGCTAAAAGTCTGTGATCAAGGTACTGGCAAATGCAGTTTCTGGTGAGGGCTCCCTTCCTACGTTGTAGATGGCTGCCTTCTGTGACCTCACATGGCCTTTTCTCAGTATGTGTATATGAAGAGAAAATGATTGTATTCCTTCCTTTTCTTATAAGAATACCAGTTATATCAGACTAAGGCCCCACTGTTATGACCTGTTTAAGCTTAATTACCACCATAAAAGCCCTGTCTCTAAATACAGTCACATTAGGGGCTGAGGCTTCAATATATGAATTTGAGGTGAACACAGTTTAGTCCATGTCAAAGAGACATAAATGTTTTAAAGAAATTCTGAGAAATAAAACATAATCTCTTTGCTATTCCTTTCTTTCTGAAAATTTAAGTTTCCGGGTGATATCTTTTCCCAAGCCTAAAGAACTTGTCTTAGCATGTCTTACAGTGCAGGTCAACTGGCAAAAGGTATTCTCTTCATTTTTTTTCAATGCATTTATTTTATATGCTCCCTTGAAAGATATTTTTGCTCAATATAGAATTCTTGGTTTACAGGGTTTTTTTTTTCCATCAACACCTAAAAATGTCAGTATTTTGTATTCTGACATTATAAGATGTCAACCATTATTTTTGTCATTCTTCCCCTTTGTATAATACGTCATTTTTTTCCTCTGGCTGCTTTCAAATTTTCTCTTAATCTTTGGCTTTCATTATGGTATGGTGTGGTCTTCTTTGGATTCATCTTTCTTCAGTTTGTAAGTTGATTCCTTTCACCAAGTTTGGGAAATTTTCAGCATTTAAATTTTTTTGTTTGTTTCTTCTCCTCACTCTCTTCCCTCTTACTGTGACTTCAGTTCCACATATATGGTACCTTTGGCTATTGTCTCCCATGCACCTGAGAGACTCGGGGTGTCAATTTTTTCAATGTATATTCTTTCTCTCCTTTCTCTCTAAGTCTCCCAGTCTAAGTCTCCTTCTCACTGCAGACACTGTTGTTTGTCATCTCCAATCAGCTCTTAGGCCCATCTACTATATATTTATTTCAGATATTATATTTAATCAATACTATTACATTTCCATTTTTAATAGTTTCTTTCTTTGCTATTTCCTCTCTGTTTAATAACTATGAGAATATTTTCTTTTACATCTTTAAGCATTGTTAAATTACCTACTTTAAAATTCTTATCTTCTAACACCTGTGTCACCTCAGATTTAGTGTTCACTAAGTGGCTTTTCTCTTAAGTATGGATTACATTTTCCTATTCTTCAATATGTACAATGATTTGGGGTCATAATTTGGACATTGTGATTGATATATTCTAGACACATTGTATTATTTCTATTTCTCTTTTGAGTATTGATTTTTTGGTTTAGCAGGCAGTTTATTTGGCTGAACTCAAACTTCAAGTTTCATTACTCTCCTGTAATGAACATGTCCTAAAATCTCTGTTGCATTATTTTACCCTTAGCTGGACTACTTATGGTGTTTCCATGCACATGTAATTGGGAGATTATCCAAAAATTAGGGTAGCATTTATAGGCACAGTGTTGCATTCCCTTTCTATGGCTCTCTCTTTCTGACATCTCCTCCACGACTTACTTTGTAGCTACTATAGTTGCCTTGAACTCTAACCTCTCATTTCTTAATCAGAAAGACTGTGTATTTCTGTCTAAGTATTAGTTACCTTGCATGGCACTGACTGGGGTCCACCCATGGGCAAAAATGTATAAAATCAGGAAATGTACAAGGTACTGTTTTTTCCTTCCTTGTGTCTATTCTGTTCCAGTTTCTACCTGGTTTTGGCCACTTTCCAGTGTCTTCAGAGAACTATTTCCTGTATTTTGGTCAGCATTTTTAATTGTTACAAAATATGGCTCATTCATTCATTTATTACAGATGTCAGGCATTGCTCTGATTCTGAGGAGTGGAAAATAATGATGCTCTTGCTTTGAAAGAGCTCAGAGTATAGGGTAGGAGACAGACATATAACTAAGGATTGTAAAACAACTTGATAGATGCTACAGCAGAGCAAGGATAGAAAATATTTGTGCCTTATATTCCCATTGACAGCCTGTGATCTTTGTCTGCATTTCCTGTTCTCCATGCCTAGTCATCTCCCTGTCCTTCATACATTACCACATTTTTCTTAACTTTTCATCATTTTTCTCTCCAAATCAGAATAATTTTTATGACCTTTAATAAGAGTATAAACACTTATGACATTCAAGACACACTGTCTGCGTTTGCCTTCTTTGTTCATCCATATTTTCACCAGTTTACTGATTCTGTAATTTAACATACAGTAATCCTATGACCAATGTATGCCCAGCACAAATAGATACAAATGCAAAGTGTGGTAAGTGCCACCAAGGAGAAGTACATGGTGCTATCTATGCCTTTCCTGTGGTTCACTCGTCCCACATTTATTCCACAAACCTTTATTGACCACCCATGATATCCAAGCATGAGGCTAAACCAGTCCCTTACCATTCAAATCATATATGTCTTTCCATCTTCATGTCTCTACTAACCAGCCTCCTTTCGGTCGTGCCTTGCCTCTAGCCCTTTACTCCTCCAAACTCTACCTATTTTTGGCCTTTCAGCTGAAGCTTCGCCTACTCCAACCATATAATAATTGCCAAATGATTAATCTCTCGCTTTATGCTACTATGCATCATAACTATTTCTTATTTTTCAGTGTATCTCCAGAACATAGGTGCACAGTTCCTGGCAGCACATTAGGCATTTAGTAAATAGTAAATAACTGCATTCATGCTTACACCACACATGCTAGGTTCTAGCTTACTCCTGGAAGCTCATTTAAATCTCTCTTCTCTGAACTCCTAAAGCACTTCCCATAAAAATTAGCATCAAATCAAGTAATGCCTTTAATTATCCATTACTGTTCCCAGTGAGTTAATCTTGGTGCTCGCAATGGATTGCAAACTCAGGGGATCCAGACTGTGATGAGGATATGCTTCATCACAGTAATGCAGAGTTGAACCCGAAGGAGATAAATATTCAATAACTGCGTGTTTGTTTTTTCTTTTTCATTGAAATGACCCATGTATTTTATATCATTTTGAAACATTTCCACAAAAACTGCACCAGTGGTATTCAACAACTTATACCTGGAAGTTCAGTAGACAATATGACATGGTGATTAAGAACAAGGTCTTAAAATATAGAGACCTCAGTTTGAGACCTAGATTTGTCATTACTTTTCTGTGACATTGGGCAAGATATTAAATCTCTTTGATCTCAGTTTCCTCATCTCCATAATAAAGAATAGTATCTTCCTCATAGGAGTGCTGTAAGGAATAAATGAAGTAGAGTAATGTGTGTACAATGCTTAAGTTAGTACTGATGTATGGGAAATGAGTCAGTATATTTCACATATCATTTATACTACTGTTGGCACTATAGTAGTGTATGAGTCCGCTTTCATGCTGCTGATAAAGACATACCTGAGACTGGGTAATTTTTGCAGAAAAGAGGTTTAATGGACTCATAGTTCCACGTGGCCAGGGAGGCCTCACAATCATGGCAGAAGGTGAAAGGCACGTCTTACATGGCGGCAGACAAGAGAGAATGAGAGCCAAGTGAAAGAGGAAACCCCTTATAAAGCCATCAGATCTCATGAGACTTACTCACTACCACGAGAACAGTATGGGGGAAACTGCCCCCATGATTCAGTTGTCTCCCACTGGGTCCCTCCCACAACATGTGAGATTTATGGGAGCTACAATTCAAGATGAGATTTTGGTGGGGACATAGACAAACCATATCAAGTAGACCCACTTAGCTTCCTAGAAATCCTGTTTAAAAGGAGGCCATGGAGGCTCAAAACAGTTTAGTGACTTGCACAAAGTCACTCAGCTAGTGAGATTCAGAGCCAGAACCCAACCCTGGCCTCTGTGGCTCCTGAACAAATTATCTTGTTCTTTACACAGCCCTAGCTCTCAGGAAACGTGCTCAGAGAGCCTATCCCTGTGCAGCCAAAAGAGCAAGTCTTTTCCTAGTTGGAATGAAAATAAATCTATCAGAATGGTTGTTTTAGCATCCTAGAAACTCAAGTAAACTTTCAGAAAATACATAGATGAGGTTCAGGAACTCAAGCACAGTGTTGCTTGGGTGTGTGATGGCAAGCAGAGTAACTGCATGAAGAAACATTTCTGTCCCTGATACGTATTTTGTGCTATTTTGTTTACAGCCACCAAGTGGATTAAGGAATAAGATCCTAGACCTGGGATTTCAAATGAGAGGATGATTGTCTGCAGAGCTCAGACATTTCTGTCGTTGGAGAGCTGTGTTTCCCATGTGACGATTGTTCAGTCAGGAGAGTTTCTCCTGACAGCTCTGGGGCATCTCATTTTTTTTTAACTGAGGGTTTCAAAAAAAATTTTTTTAATGAGGGTTTTTTCAAAAACCCTCATCATAGTCTCTTTCATTCAGCTTCTCCATTAGTAAGACACAGTGAGTAATTCGAAGTTTGACATTGCCCAGGGATGACAGCCTGGATCAAGAAGGGGAAATGATGTGATCCAGAAAAGATTAGTGCTTTTAACACTCAGACCCCCCACCATTTGACATAAGTTACCCTTTCTTCCTTACTCCCCATTCTTGGACCTGATGCTAACCTACTGCTACCAGTTTAGCTTTGGGAATTTCATTTCCTTTTGCTCTTCTCTCTAAACTTCTTTGTTTTATATATTTAAGAGGCTAGCACTAGGTTAATCAAAGCTAAATTTCTTTTAGCTGAGGCACTCTTGCTACATTGGCATTTTAATGTTCTTGGATCCTGTATGGACAAAGAGTTGAAAGAAACATACTCATTTTAATATAAATTTTTCTATCTTCTACATAAATTAGAGAAGCTATAAAATTGACCCATATCTCTTATTTTTCAGATCGACCATATGGTAGAAGGCCATGCTGCTTTTCCAGAACTACAAGTAAAAGCCACAGCCAGGTAACTGCTGTCTCTGTTCCATCTAAAGCTTTCCTTGTGTGACTTCATTGAGAGCATTTATGTTGGGCAGTTGGGTGATTTTCAGGTCCTACGGACAATGAAAATGCCTTTAGTGCTTGAAAGATAGTCATCTGGATGATCCAGAAGGTCCATGTATTAATTCTTTAAATAATGTAAGAGAACTTAGAGAACCTAGAGATTCCCCAAGGATATACCCAGGGACTATGGATAAGAAACTCTGATGTAGAAGGAGGACCATGTCTGGAGTCAAAACTTCTTAGTTTCACATCCCAGCCTTACTCCTTAATAGATATAGGACCTTAAGCTAGTTACTTAACCTCTTTATGCCTGTCTCTTCATCTGTAAAACTGAAGATAATAACTGATACAGAGTGATTTCTAGAATATTTTGAAGCAAGCCAAGTGCAAAAAAGTATTTACAATATACTCCCTTTCATGTGAAAAGAAAGACATAAGAAAATAAATGTGTATCTATTCATTTTTGCAAAAGACATACAGGAAGTGGCTAGGCGCGGTGACTCACTCCTGTAATCCTAGCACCTTGGGAGGCCGAGGCAGGCAGATCATGAGGTCAGAGTTCCAGACCAGCCTGGCCAACATGGTGAAACCCCATCTCTACTAAAAATACAAAAGTTAGCTGGGCGTGGTGGTATGTGGCTATAATCCAGCGGCTCGGGAGGTTGAGGCAGGAGAATTGCTCAAACCCAGGAGTTGGAGGTTGCAGTGAGCAGAGATTGCGCCATTGCACTCCAGCCTGGGCAATAAGTGAGACTCCATCTCAAAAAAACAAACAACAAAAAAAAAAACAAAAAACAAAAAACAAAAAAAACCAGGAAGTTTAAACCAGAAAATAATAAGATTAGTTACCTACAGGGGGTAGGTAGGAATAGGGTAGAAAGAATGTGGGAATGGGACCATGGTAGTAGGAAGAAATGACACTTCTCTGAGTATACCTTTTTATATAACTATAACTCTTAGAATCATTGTGATGCCTCATGTCCCTGATACCCCGATAAATAGATGATAGATAGATAGCCAGGATATGTGTGTATGCTGGCGTGGGCAAAATGAAATGCACACAGTAAAAACTGAAACTCCTGTATTACAAACGGGGTTGGGAAAAGAAAAGAACAGAACCTAAGTAACTTTGGGAAATAATATTTTAACTATATGCCATATGGCTAAAGAAAAAAATAACCATCCATAAATATTATATTCTAATTGGTAAATTTGTTTTTCATAGGTATATATGTTAGCTATAGTGACAACTCTTTATATGTATGCTACAGTTGAGCGAAGAAATCAATATATTGTGGATAATGAGAGCCAGGTTCCTCACAAATGGGAAAAGGAAAAGGTTAGAATGAACCTTATGGTGTCAGTATCAACTTATGATTTTACATTTTTTTTTATATATATATATACACACACACACATATATACACACACACACACACAAACACACAGCTGGATATAAATATAAGTAAATATAGATACGTATATTCATGCGTGAATATACATGCATATACTCCCTAGCTCTGTCTGCTGAGATGGCCTGGAAGCAATGGCCCGATAGTAGCAATGTGTGTACCTAGCTCACAGGTACTGGATTCTAAGTACCATTCTCCCTCCCATTTCTCCAATAAAAGTAATCAGGACTTCTTAGAAAGATGGCTGAGTCTGTGCTGGGGCAGTAAAATTATGGTGCCAGAAAGAAAGAAGTTACTCAACAAGGGATTGTTAAAGTACATTGGAACCAGCTTTAAGAATCTCTCAGTGGCCTATTTAGTATAAAATAAACAGTAATAGCATAAAATAAGTCCATAAGTAAATAACTCCATAAGTAAATTACTGAAGAAGGAAATAAACGAGGAAGAAATGACAGGTCTTCCTCTTCACTGTCAGGACAGTAGCCTTACAATTAATAAATGTAGAAGAAATCATGGAAATAGAAAATCATCATTAGGTAAACACTACACAGATAAATGTTGTAGGCAAGAATCATAAATGGATGCTAAAATTAGTGAGTAAAAGTGGGAAACAGGATATTTTCATAAACCCAGAGGATTTCAGCACAAGATACTAATTAAGATGAAGAGGAAAATAATAACTTTCCAGTAGTATCTAAGTATGGCAGACACCACCTTACCCAAGTGACGAAAGTTAACAACACCAGCAATAACATGTTGTGATGTCACGTATCTCCTTTTGTGATGCACCGATAAGGATACAACATCATTTCTGCCATGTTCTTGCCCAAAATGATTAAACTCAATGTAAACATGGGAAGCATCAGGCAAACCTCGATTGACATCCCACAAAGCTATTAGCCAGTTTGCTCCAAAGGAAAATTAAGAAACTTAAATACTGAAGAACTGTCCTAGATTGGAGGAGACTTAGGGAGGTACCACAGCTATAAGCAATATATAATCATGGATTCAACTCTGGACCAGAAAAAGGACATTGGTGGAGGAAAACTGCTGAAATTCAAATAGAGATTAATAGTATTGTTATTTATGGTAATTTCTTAGGTGATGAGTAAAAGCGAACTTTGTCTACCATTTTTGTAACTTGTGTAAATCTAAAATTATTTTGAAATAAAAACTTTAAAAAAATAATAAATGAATGAATTTTCATGCTGATAATGCTTAGTTGTCAGGCAGTTTAAGTAAAGTAAGATACTTTTTATAGAATTATCAGAGAAACCCAGGTAGCTAGCACAGGACAAAAGAGAGATAGTCTAAGGTGGCCGCTGATAGACTCTGAAGCCAAATTGCCTTTGCCTCAGCTTTGCCCCTTATTCACTTTGTGTGTCTGGGCTATTTACTTAACCTCTGTGCCTTAGTACCTCACTGTAAAGGGAATAATAGTAAACATTTCATGAGGTTGTTGAGAAAATTAAATGAATTAGAATAGTGAGTGACACAGAGTGATGATTAAGAGTCAAGCTGTAATAGGTGTTCAACTAAAAAATGGTAATGATAAAAGCAATTGTTGGGGAACATCACACACCGGGGCCTGTCGTGGGGTGAGGGAATGGGAGAGGGATAGCATTAGGAGAAATACCTAATGTAAATGATGAGTTAATGGGTGCAGCACACCAACATGGCACATGTATACATATGTAACAAACCTGCACGTTGTGCACATGTCCCCTAGAACTTAAAGTAGAATAAAAAATGAATAAATAAATGATGGTTGTAGTTAGTATATTAGACATTTCCATTCCACTAAGTGACTTACATTCTGATAGGATCAGCACACCTACACAGAGCAGAATAAATGCATACTGTACTAAAATATAAGTAGTGCATTATCAGGGTGTGTAGAAAAGGAGGACTGATCTTGACAAGGAGTTTGAGAAAAGCTTCATAGGCATTCCCTTTTAGGAGTCTTTAGTTACATTGCCCTTGCAATTAGTCATTAATTACAATTACCGTTGAGAGGGATTATGTCACATAACCCTATCAACTAGCATATTAGTTGGCATAGAGACCATATAACCTAGAAAAGGGATTCCTAATTTCAGATCATCAATGAACCTCTTGAAATTATGTACTGTTTTGCTGATTACATAATTCTGTGTGTATTTCTGTGAAGGGGGCCCTAACAGTCAATATTTTCTTAAAGGGATTAAGCATTTATAAACCACTAAGCCAAAGAAAATAACACTAGATTTATAGTTTGGAGACCTGGATTCAAATCTCAGCTCCAACGTGTATCATTGTGTGAAACCCATTTTCCTCATTGTAACATAGGATAGTAATGGCGAATCAGCCCGAGACACCTCTCAGGATTTATTTTGAGTTTAAAAGAGGTAATATATTTGACGGGGCTTTGTAAACTGAATTATGACAATGATGATGACCACTACTACTCTATCAGTCCATTCTTGCACTGCTGTGAAGAAATACCTTAGACTAGGTAATTTATAAAGGAAAGTGGTTTAATTGACTCACAATTCTTTGGGCTGGGGAGGCATCAGGAAACTTACAATCATGGTGGAAAGGGAAACAAACACATCCTTCTTCACATGGCAGCAAAAGAGAGAAGTGCTGAGCAAAAGGAGGAAAAGCCCCTTATGAAACTATCAGATCTCGTGGGAAGTCACTATCACAAGAACAGCATGAGGGTAACCACCCCCATAATTCAGTTGCCTCCCATCAGGTACCTCCCATAACACATGGGGATTATGGGAACTACAATTCAAGATGAGATTTCATGGGGACACAGCCAAACCATGTCAACTACTATTATTACTACTAATGATTGTAAGAGGAGGAAGTTTTGGTGGTGGCTGATCTGGGTTCAAGCTGCAGACGTCAGTCATTCATACCCTGCCTGCCTTCTTATGGAAAGCATGGAGGAATAGCAAGGACAGGGACTGGGAATTAGAGGCCTTGGGTTCTTGTACCTGTTCTACCCTGAATGTCTCAATGACTACTAGATTCTTCATCTGTAAATTACAATTCTACTACCCTACTTCCTTCATTTTACAGTCATTAATAGGATGAAAGCAGGTCACTGGAATGTCTATATGTGAACATTTTAGTGTGTAACACAAACTTAGTGAATATTTGGTTTTGCAATGACATATTCAAAACTTCCAGAACTTTCTTCTATAGATGAACTTCATTTGAGTAGCTTCTATTGCAAATCATAATAAAAAGAAGGAAGAATTTATGGATTAGCATGCAGACTCAGAGAAACAACAGTATAGGGTGGTTCAGAAGCAGCAACTTATAGAATTCAGTGGTAGAGTCAGAACTGGATTTAAATCCCACCTCTTTTCGCATAACTTCATACCCACTTCCAGCTACTTCCCTGTATTTGTCCTTCTGTTTAGAGTGGAGTTTCTCCAAAGTATCGCCTATACTCTTGGTCTCTACTTCCCCACTTTCTACTCCTTCCTTGCCCGCTCCAGTTTGAATTCTGTCACCATCAGCCCTCAGAAACATTTCATATTAAGCTTATCAGTGACCTCTATTTTGCTAAGTCCATAGGATGTTTTTTTATTCCCCTTTCTTGAGTTCTCAGCAGCATGGGACATCATTGATCACTTTTTCCTCCTTTTAACATTCTCTTTCCTTGACTTTCTGTCACCCCCTCTGTTTTCTTCCTACATCTCTGATTCCTCCTTCCTAACCTGCTTTTCTTGAGTTTAGAGTTTTTTTTCTTGACCATTAACATTAATGTTTATCATAGCTAGCTTCCTGGCCCTCTTCTCTCTTTGCCATCTCTTCCAAGATGATCTCAGCTATGCTCTTGACTTCATTTCTGTCTATATTTTGATGACTCTTTTATGACCAGCCCAGATACTTAGTAGGTATTCAGTAAATGTCAGTTCTGTTTCCTTCCACTTTTCTTTTATTGTCTTACAAAGGAAAGTGCATCTGTATCTTATTAGATCTATGAGTACAATATTCTAAAACTATGGGACCATGTATACTTCAGGTCTTATAAACAGGCAGAGCTGTTCTTAAAATGAAGTTAGCTGTTTTGAAGGGAGGACAAATCCTTCTGAATCAAGAACGATGTGTCTCTTTTGCTGTAACTTGGGACTTTCTCAAAACAGCAATGCAGGTCACCCCTATCTCAGAGCTTAGGGTCAGCAAATCCTGTTTGAAACTGTGGAAACAAGTGTTGATAAACAGATTGAGTATTTTATACTCTTGATTTACAATAATCCTCTTAGGCCCCATCTCTGAAGAGAAGTGTTTTGCAAGCTTATAAATTAAGTAAACAAGAACTAGATGTGCCTGTACATGTAACTGGTAACCAAAGTTTCTCTTTATGTGGTGCCAAATTTGCAGATATTTCACTCTTTAGCAGAGATCACCTTATGTCGATCATAAATTTTGACTCTTTTCCTCTAAACTTGATTCTCTTAGAGGTTCTTAATTAACAGTGTCTCTGAATTAGGTTCTGGTGACGACAGGGTTTAGAGAACGTTTTGGCATAATCCACAAGTGCTAGATTCAAGGTTGGCAGCAAAGCAAAAGTTAAAATCCAGGGTCTCTGGTTCATCTGTCTGATTATCTTTTGAGCATTTATGATACGTGAATGAACCAAGCAAACAAAGTCTTTCCTTTCATAAAAATATACACACACATACACATATATACATGCAGTACATACATGCAAATATGCATACTATATACATATACATATATACATATATAGCCAGCCACTGATAAATACTCTAAGGAAAATTGTAGATAAATAAGGAGATATAGAACATTGGTTTCAAACTCCTTAAGATTGTCTTTGTTGTGCTGGTGCACATTTTTTCCTCAACCTTTCTTTTTTCCTACCTTCACTGAATTTTTCTGTTATTGCTCTGAGGACAGCTAATTTTTCTTGATCTGATTTATTCCTCAAACTTATTTTGCTTTGGTAATTCCCATAATCCCACTAAATACCAATTTCTTAAAATTCACTAGTCCTCTATATCGCGAATTTCAGATATATTTAAAGCTTCCCATTAAAGGCTGTGCAAATCCCCCTCAAGCAAAGAAAGGGGAAAAGGAGGACAAGAACATTTTTTTTTTTTTACTGTTTTGAAATTATCTTCTTTTAAATTTAGATGGATCATTAAGAATGCTTCCAATTTAAGGTTCTAAGCACAAAATCCAGATATGTCGTGTTATGGACTTGCTTCCTGAAGATGAAATCAGCAGTTGATGGAAAGAATCCACACTCTCACAGAGCAGCAAATCACAAATGGTTGTCTCTGTGAAGCCAGTAGCTTTGCATTTGATATTTCTATCTGGGCTCATTTCCAACTGTTCAGGATTTGGATTCCTGAAGGCTTCTTCAGCACTTAACTAGTTCTATGTTGGCTAAAGGGGCTGGGACTGTTTCTGCACACACAAACGGATCTTTGTCATAAATCCCTTTTATAATGAGAGAGCAGCTAGGACACATTGCCACGTCGTCCCCATTCTCCAAATCTTCCTTGGTAATGGAGAAGTTATCTCCACATGGGCAGGGATAGAAATATGTCTCCGAGTCCTCATCATGTTGGAAGTCCTCTATTTCCACCTCGTCATGAAACACTGCCATGGTCAGTGGGGGTCACCGGAGGGGTCATGCCCTGGCAGTCCGAGACCAGCTCGAGAGTCTAACTTCACCGGAGCTGGCCTGGGCTTGGCATCGACAAGAACATTTATTAAGAATTTGCATATGTTTGGCACTGTGCTTAGTGATAATAGTTTCACGTATATTATCTCATTTAATTGTAGATGAGGAAATGAGGATTATTGGGAGGTCTCAGACTTCACTTCTAAAAATTTTTCTCTCTTTCCATTCTGCTTTTTTGTATTCAGAGTCCCCTTTTTGCCTTTATGGCTTTTTAAACCTTGGACCCTCATTCTGACAACTGGGGCATTGAGTCTGTCACTGAATATTTACTTAGCCTTCCCTGAGCTAGGGCAGTCAGTGTGATAATATTAACACCTTTCATCCCCTGTGGTATGCAAAGATAATCAGTAAATTCTTAATGGCTCTAAGTTCAGAAAGATTTCTTACAGAAATTAGTTGGATATTATTATACGTTTCTTTGGCTTCTGTTTTGCATGCAAATAAAAGAAAGTGCTCAGGGCATTGGGGTCTTCTTTAGAAGACCAAGGGTCTGTGCTGATTTAGGACATAAATCCTCTTATTTTCTACCTCCCAACTGGTTGCCAGTAGCTCAGCACAGTGCCTGGCATGGGGCATGTGTAGGGAGGTCATAAGATGCCTATTCCTTTTCCCAGTCCCCATATTCTCTATATTCCAGCATGTCTGGAAGGCTATGTCCATCTGAAGGGTTTTAGATAGGCATGGGAGTGATAATCAAAGATGCATTGTAGAAGAATCAATCAGGAAAGAGTACAGAAAGCCTGATTGGACATTCTTAGTTGACTTGTCTTTGGACATCTAAGAGGAGTCACTTAAAGAGTGGTCGGATACTTGACCTGGAACTCATAAGAGAGAAATGGACAGGAGTTAAGGTCATATATTTGGAAGTCCTCAGTACTAGATGGTAACTAGAGCCGTGAGAAGAGGATAGGATCAGCCAAGAGGAGATAAAGAGTAAGAAAATGGTCAAAAACAGTAGATCTCTGGAAGATGTCATATGTTTAATGAACAAGTGAAGAAGGAGAACCAGCCAAAGAGGAGGAAGGAAAATCAAGAGAGAATAGTGTTTCAGAAACAAGAGAACAAATGAGGAAGGAGTGGTCAAATGGTGTAAAATGCCCAAAATGGTTTATCGGCATTAACAACAAAAAGCATATTGTTCCTCATGATGGGACCAGTTTCAGTAGAATGGAGCAGGCAGAATGCATAGTGTATTGGGTTAAGAAGTAAGAACTAGGCTGGGCGCGGTGGCTTACACCTGTAATCCCAGCACTTTGGGAGGCCGAGACAGGCGAATCATGAGGTCAGGAGATCAAGACCCTCCTGGCCAACATGGTGAAATCCCGACTCTACTAAAAATACAAAAAAAAAATTAGCTGGACATGGTGGCATGCGCCTGTAGTCCTATCTACTCAGGAGTCTAAGGCAGGAGAATCACTTGAACCCAGGAGGCAGAGGTTTCAGTGAGCTGAGATCACACCACTGCACTCCAGCCTAGCAACAGAGAGAGACTCCATCTCAAAAAAGAAGTAGTAAGGAACTAGACACAGACAATATGGAAACTTCTTTTCTAAGACTTTCTCTTACTGCTATAAAGGGCACAAGTATATTTTGTTATACCATGTATTCTGATTTTTTGGTTTAAGAGTATGGCCACCATAGTCTCTGGGCAGCCTGTGAACCCAAAGAATTAGGTGATTTATGGAGAGGGAGAGGACATGAGAGGTTTCCAGGATGCTGTCTGCATTTAAGATTACAAGCAATAAGGTTTGAAAAAACATTTTCCTTGATTCTTGGATTTTTAAAAAACTAGAAATGAGTTTCTTATGATGGCAAAGAAGAGGAAACTATTTACTGATAAACCTGTCATTTTATAGTGCTCAGGGCTCTATGTTTGATCTTCATAGCAGGCTTTAAGTAGACAGTATTAGCTCCAATAGTAAAAAAGCAAATAGGCTCAGAGAGGGTTTGCCTACCTGATCATCCAGCTGGTACGTGGTGAAGTCACTTTATGATTATTGAAACTATATTTTCTTCATGATACCCAAAGGGATGTGGACAGCAAAAATTTCTCCCTCTGAAACAGGATATATCAGCCTGGGGTTCATGAGAGAGAGGGAGAGCGATCCACTTGGGATCACAGTTAATATGTGATTCCCTAGCTAGAAGAAGGTAGGCTGCCATTTGAGAAAGAATTGATAAAACATACAAAATGAAACAAAGTCAGAACCAAAAAAGGTATCATGCAAGGTTAAAATTACGTGAATAATGATGTGTATTAGTTGGTTTAATGTCTTCCAAGTGCATTTCATTTTGAATGATATACTCAGATAGCACACATGGTAAGGTATAATTGAAAAAACATGTAGGGGAATGGCTGCATTCAAAGAATAAACATACAGCTGCAAGGAGGTTAGGAGTCAAAGGGGTAAGCATATGCCCCATCCCCCAGGGATCTCATTAGTGCATGAGTGGCCATATATGTAGAGGCTAAATGAATCTCACTGTTTGCAAAGACCTGCAGTAAATGAGACAATGACGAATCAATACTAATTAGCCCTATAGGTTCTTATTGACCCAGATGTCTGAAACCAAATGCCCTGCTCAGAGATTCCTTGAGCGGCAGAATGAAAAGATTTATAGACATGTGTTTCCAAAAAAAACCTTGGCTTTAAGAGCAGTGGCTATTCTGAAGTGGAAAGTCACAAGAATTAGTGCAGACTCTTGACTTCTGGCTAGAAAAGATGTTCTCGAGGCTTGTCTTGTGAATGTGATTCCCATTGGACCAGGAGCAGAGAGAGCGAAGAGATGGAGAACCAGGAGGTTATCATATTCACGTTCCCTGATGTGTTGTTCTGGCTCTACCTTGTATGGAGGCTTCAGAGGATCCTTTCCTGAAGCCATAATAGAATCATTCTAAAACAGGGTTTGAGTTTTTCAGGCTTTGATGAACAATTTCTGACCTAAGATACAGAGAGCCCATGGCTTCAGAATCACAAGGAGAAGGGTTTAAAGCTGGACTCAGACCTGTCTCTTCACCTCTTGAAGCATCTTCTCTGTAAAGGGATGTTAGTGATACCTCCCCCACTGGGCAGTGCTGGGAGGTCTGGTGTATACTTAGGGAATGGCAGCTGGTGTTAACTGTAGTTGTTAAGCCTTTTCCCAGTAATATCTTATTCCTGCCAATATGATCTAAGAAAGAAGATTTTTGCAGATGAGAATGAGCTATTACAGCAAGAAGCAAATAAACTGTTGGTAGGTAGGGCAGTAGGGCTGCCCTCACCTCCACCCTAGCACACATCACACGCACTCACACACGCACATATACATGCATTCACATTGACACACTCAAGCTCACACAGAGCAGCTTTGCTTTTCTATATTTTTACATTGAATATTTACATCAACTTTTTGTTTAATAAAGGAGTTCTACTGATAAAGGGGTAAAAAGAAAATTTAAAAATCACTGCTCTACTCATTGGTTTGTTTCCCTACACCAAGTACAGGAAACTTTTGGCAACTTCATGGGATCTATGGGACACTCACCCAATCACAAATAGAACTAGAAATCGCTGAGCCTTCCTTCTAGAACACTTTTAAAATGCAACACAAATAATGCCTTAGGTATCTTAGATATTAACCTCCTTTGGACATTGATTTCCTATACTTTTTTTTCTGCCATTATACAAGCCATGTTTTTAACCTTTAAAGAGATTTCCAAGGACCCCAGTGGGAAGTAGCACAGATGCCAACTGCTGCAATATCCACTTTCTTTTGAAATCATTGGTTCAGAACTTTTAGAAAGCAGCATCTTTTAAGAGGGAAAGGCTGACTAGCTTTAATCTTTGTGCTGTGTGGTGTGATTTAACCCAGCGAGGGAGGTGTTATTGAACCTATTTTATGAGTGGGAAAATTGGAGGTCAGAGAGGTTAAGTCACTGGCCCATTTTACCGAGCTAGGAGAGGTAGTGCCAAGATCTGAACCGAATAGTGCTCTCACACCCATCATCTTCTCTCCACTTCCTCTTCACCTGAACATGTAGAGAATGAAGGAGTTGGTCTGACTCCCTCATTCTACACATGAAGAAACGGAGACTTAAAAGAAGAAAAAAGCCAGGCACGGTGGCTCACACTTTGGGAGGCCGAGGCGTGTGGATCACCTGAGGTCAGGAGTTTGACACTAGCCTGGCCAACATGGTGAAACCCCTACTAAAAGTACAAAAATTAGCTGGGCAGGGAGGCTGAGGCAGGAGAATCGCTTGAATCTGGGAGGCGGAGATTGCAGTGAGCCGAGATCACGCCATTGCACTTCCACCTGGGCAACAAGAGTGAAACTCTGTCTCAAAAAGAAAAAAGAAAAGAAAAGAAAAAACGTACACAATGTCATCTGGTGGGTTTAGGTTGAAAATCAGGTCTCTAACTCCTGATCCTAACTGCATTTAAAACATTCAGTCACTTTCCTTAGCAAAATCCTATCCTGAGTCTGGGAACTTATATTTCTCTCCATTTATCAACTCATCATCATTATTACAATTAGGAATACTGATTTTAATAAATTATTGACATATGTACAGTACTGTACAGTTTACAAAATACCATGCCTTCACATACATAATCTTCTTTGATCTTCACAATAACCCTATGAGGTAAGTTGGACAGGGATTATGATATCTGTTTTTACAGATGAGAAGAGGGTGGTTCAGAAAGTTTGAATAACTTTCTCATGGCCATGCACCTACTAAGAGTAAAGCCATTCCTGAATCCAGTCTTCTGACTCCAAACCTTTCTACTAGGATGGGCACCTTTCTTGGTGATACTACAGTGTGATTTGAGAGTACAGTGGGCTGGGTTCTCTGAAGCTTTTAGAAGCCTGCTTACCTTCCTGAAACTGATATGGAAGTACAAATGGTTTCTTTCTATCGAATGATTTGCTCCCTGACCCTATCCCCCTTTTAAAAATAAAATTCACTTCTCTTCCAGATGCCAGAGTGTATATGCATATCTGAACAGTCACCTGGATCTGATTAAGAAGGCTCAGCCTGTGGGTTTCCTTACTGTTGATTTACATGTTTGGCCAGATTTCCATGGCAACCGGTCTCCCTTAGCAGATCTGACACTAAAGGGTATGGTAAGTAACAGCTAGTCCTTGCACGTGGGTGAAGGCAGGCCAAAGGGCTACAAAGTTTGGAAGAAGCAAAGTGAGGAAAAAGGAAAAGAAAAAAATAAAACAGGCCAACAGCCCACTAGCTTTGTGCAGATGCATTACTGTTGCTGCTCCCTGGGATGAGCTGCTGAAAGTTTTCATTGTTTCTGAGCCAACCTTGAAAGCGTTAAAAGCAGCATTTCCTAGTTCAGCTACTGCTGCCTCTTTGTCCTGTGGAGTGGCTAAAAGTCATGCCTATGTAATTTTGGCATTTACATCAGTCTGTAAAGTCATATTTTCCAACTGCATCTTTAGGTTGCCCAGTAAATCAGTAGTAAATATTACCACCCATGGTCTTGCTGGCCGCAGCCACACATCTGCCTAGGCTCTGAGTCAGGGCTATTCAGAGTCTACACTAATATAGTTAGGATTTCAGATTAAACTTTGGTATAAGTGAATACAATTTATAACTTATGTTGGAGAATAAATCCTGCTGTTAGTGCCCTTTAGGGTCACTTCCTCTGTGGATATTCTAGGCCCTCCTAGAGGGGCCAGATGAACTTGGTGGGAGAGCTCTCAACCACCCCAGTTGAGATGTAAAAGTAACAACATCTTAGACACCAGGAGAATCATGTTTGAGGTATGATGAAACAGGTTAAAGCTAGAGGAGGGGCCAGGTGAGGCCACAAATAAGAAAATAAGCCATGAATACAGGAACTAGGAAAATGTCGTAAAGCTGAGAAGGTGAGTGTGAGGTACGTTAAGGCAGAGTTCAGAATGGAGGCTGTAAACAAGGCAAGGCTTATGCAAAGGAAGCTGCGTAATAGTGGAGCAGGCCTGATGGAATCAAGAATTCAAGACGCAAACTACTACAGTTTTATGGTTAGTTTTATTGAGATTGTTTTAAATACTTTTATGATGCCAGCAGGAAGACCTGAACTTTATTTTCATTACCTAGCTGACATGATCAACTTCTATTACTAAAAGGGAGGCATGGTGAAAAGAAAGGAAAATTAGATATGGCAAAGGTTATGTTGATCTCAAGTCCATGAAGCATGCCTACACAACAAATCATGAGCTTGGTGTCCTTATTTATAGAGGCAGGAGAAGAATGTCCAGAGAGGGCCATGTGGCAACAGGCCACAACTAGAAAGCCACACTTTCAGATAACCAACTTGTCTGTAAACAGGGGGGCAGGGGAAGAACACATTTCACATGGGTACAGAAATAAGTGTCTTAATTAGAGACAAATATCTGAAGCCAAGCTAAATAGAGTTAGATACTTAAAATGTTGAAGCAGTTAAGAAGCTTGACCAGGGTTTTAAATGACCCCAAAATAAAGCAGTGTTGCATAGTAAAATGGTCATTGCTCTGGAGGTCATTTGTTGCTTTAGATAAAACTGACCTGAGGGGGCCTTCCCTCGCCAATGTCTGTCATACCCAAATTCAGTACCCAGCATGTCAGGCTTCATGTCTCCCAGTAGCTTTTATCCATTTCTTAAAACCAATCCTGACATCCAAGACCTAAGAATTATCATCAGAAGGATATTCTAATAAAGTTGACCCAGATGCAGAATGAAATTCCAAAGAAATCAATGGAATGTTCTGAAGAATTCTCATAACATGAGAATAAGTGTGTATGCACCAAAAGGAACTTCTTACATGGAGACATATGCCCAGTTGTATCTAAAAATCCTGGGTACGTTTACTTTTTTAAAAAGTTGTACGTTTGTTCACATACCTCATATATCACTTGATAGTTCTTGGCAATGATTTCCCTTTATAACTGTCCTTGGGTTAGGCTACAATGGAATAGCTATCACTCCATGAATTTGCATCACAACACTGGAAGGAGAAGATGACCTAAATAAGATAGAAGGAAGGCAATTCTGAGCTAAATACTTCACCCCAAATCTCCTTCTTTCAGTCTAGTTTTGGAAAACATCAAAATAGTGACCCTGAAATTCTTCTGTTATCATGTTATATCCTTTTGCTGGAAACTATAATGATGCCTATCTCCAGCACTCATTCAGCAAATATTAATTGGGTCCCTAGTGTGTGCCAGGCACTGCTGTAGATATGAGTAAGGTGCAACAATACCTACCTTCATGGAGCATGTTTAAGGTTGGGGGTGGGGCAGTGCTTGAGAAAATGTTAATAGGATCTAGAATTGCAGGATAATTCCAATAAAACAAGATCCATGTACAATTTCTTCTTTTGACCCCTAAAACGTTTCCCTGGACACATAGTAAGCGCTCAGTATATACTTATTTATAGGCAATATGGTGATAATAAAGAGGTGATTTGTTGCTTTAGATAAAACAAACATATGAAGAATTTACTAATACCAAATGAATTAAATGGCTACTGACACTGACTATCCATATGGTAAGTATTTAATACCAATATTAATATCCAAGTAAATAAAGATAAGCTCCCATTGTATCATAATTATGAGAATGTTTGTTCATCAAACAAATACAGGCCCTATTACAGTTGGTGGGGGATATGAGTAACTAGACACAATGCCAGCCCTCAGAAATATCACGAACTTTGGGAGGCAGACAGAATATATAAACAGGGAATGGAAAGGTGGTATTAAGCTCCAGGTGTCCTTCACTGTCCAGAGCTCTCCAGATGCATGGAAGACGATTGCCCAACCTGGTCCTAGCGGTCAGGAAAGCTCCAGACGGGAAGTAACATTGACACTGAGTGAAGCTGGGAAGGGGGTTTGAGGCCAAGGGAATCATAGTATGTGCAGTATTCTAGCGGGAACAGAGCATGGCATGAATGTCTACAATTTTGGCTCCTTGTATCATTGTCTCACCAATGATAGATTCCCTTTAGCATTTTATCTTAATAATATAAAAAGAAAATGTTTTCTCGGAAAACCACTGGTTATCTGTATAGTCCTGCTTCGGCAGCGTTGCACTCTTCCAGTTCTCTACTCTCCCCTCAGGTGACTCTTTACTTGCATTGTTAAACATTTACCCATTCACTGTGTTTTTATTGAATACCTGCTGTGTGCAGGCCTATGCTAAACCCAGGTAAGACAGAGAAAAAAGAAAAGTACCTGTCCTAAGTTCACGTAAAAGTAGGGGAGGTAATTATTGTACATATGTGTATGTGTGTATATAATTATTTTACAGTGTGATCTCTAATAATCAGTGCAAGCTGAAGGAGCTCAGTACGTGTCTGACTTTGGAACTGTTTTCATGTGGCATTGGGCTGGCAAACCCTGATGCAGCCTTTTTCTACTTCTCTTGAAAATATTTGTAAAAATGCAAAAAAGTCATGAACTCATGCAGGCCTTAGGAATTAGGATGGTGTTCAACTAGGAAAACTAGAATTGATATTCCCAAAGAAAATCTGGGAGGATTTTCTAGAATTTAAATGATGAATGCAACTTGTTTGATAACATCATATATGACATAAGAACAAAGTCATGCGTGATCCACCATGGAAAGAATTTGGACCTTGCCACCTTCTGCTCCCTAGCATAAAAGCACAAGGTTCTTTTAAACCTAAAAACAGCACAGCTATCCCTCGACTTTACTGCTGATGGTTGGGTTTTTTGTTCTGTTTTTGGAAAGCAGCCAGTGAGTTTAAATTCCTAGATCCCCCCACGACCCTGTTCCCAGCTGCCCTTTCAGTTCATTCCATTTGAAAACTGCCAGCCCAAGAATCCACCCAAGCAGGAAGTGTGAATTAGGAGGAATGGTGATGGCTTGCATTCTAAGCATCTGTTAATGGGGCAGATGTAGGAAAAGCCTTGGTAGTTCTGTAAACTTGGGAGGAAGGGTGTAGTTTGCACTACTAGTTCTAGGCTTGGAAAGCCAGGAAGTGCTGATCTACCTCAGTCCAGCAAAGCTACAGAAAATAAAAGCTGCTGTACTCTGTCTACTGGCATTTAGCTGTAGATCTGAAGAGACAAATTCAAGTATACAGTGAGTGGGGATAAGAGCAAATCACATGTGCTGTGTGCTGGGAAATACTGAACGTGTGTACCTGTCTAGTTAATGTTGAAAAATAATAACCCCATAGAAAAACCATTACATACAAAGAAAAAGAAATACCATTGTGAACACTTAAAGGAAAGCCCTCTTGAAAATTATTTACTACTGAAACCAAATGAAAATGTTAGAGAACTTTGTGATATATTCAATACAATATTTTTAATTTTTTTTTTAAGAGACAGGATCTTGCTCTCTGTCACTCAGACTGGAATGCAGTGGTGCAGTGGCCTAATCAGAGCCCACTGTAACTTTGGACTTCTGAACTCAAGCAATCCTCCCATCTCAGCCTCCCAAGTAGCTACGACTACACAGACACATGTCAGCATGCCCAGCTAATTTTTAAAAAATTTTTTGTAGAGATGGGGTCTCACTGTGTTGCCAACGCTGGTCTCAAACTCCTGGGCTCAAGCCGTCTTCCCACTTCAGTCTCCCAAAGTGTTGAGATTATAGGCATGAACCACTGTTCCCAGCCAGAATTTTTGTTTCAAGGCATATCTCTATGAAATAGGCCAGAAACTTATTAGGAAAGAATGAGTTAAGATGAAAGGACAATGGAATGAGAAGAAAGGGGAAATGGCAAAGACCACAAGACAACTAAAAATGCAATCAAAGAATTAAAACCTACATTGAAAGCAATAGGGAGTATAATTTTCACTGAAGAAAATAAGATCAAGGCTGTCATAAGACATAGCATGTGTTTTCAATTTACTCTATAGGAAAAACATTTTAAGGATAGGAGCGACAGCTTATTTGCTTTTTAAAATCTCAGCAGTTCTTAGGTCAGAAGCTGGCACCAAATAATTGCCTTATGGTCAAACAGTTCTTTTAATCACTGTTTGCCAAATGAGGAATGAACAGTGACCTGCTCAAGGTTGCAAAGCCAAGAAGTGGCAGAGCTTGCCTTTTAGGATATGCACCCCATCCTTTTAGGATACAAACTCTGGACTTTGCAAAACGCGTGGAGGACCATTAAGAAAGGGAGTTTCAACATGCATTATACATGGTTTCATAGTGAACTACGTTCCTTAAGCTAGTCCTTGCTCCTCTGTTCTTCTGACCACCAACCTTGTGGCTTATCCTCCCACTTTTACCCTAACCATGGTCTTTGGATTTAAACTCTGACCCTGTCTCTTCTCAGTAAGGTACTAGTTTCCTTCCCCCCCTCACTGACTCAGATTTCAAAACAAATAGCCACTTGCATTTTGACCTGGTCCTAATGCCTTCCACACTAGGTGCCTACCTTCATAAGTAGGAACAGGACATAACCCAGGAATCTCTTCCTTATGCTTCATAGTATCATTTCCTTTTTGTTCTGGTAACAATTGACTCCTATCATGTGACTAGCTGTCTCATTTTTCTTTTGATGATACAATATCAGCCTGAAGCACTGGACTAAAGAGAGGTGGAGGAGGTGGGGGATGAGCAGCCTAACAGCATGGTTGGACTAAGTACCCCACTATGTAAACATTTCTCTTTTCCAGTTGATAAATGAAGCACAGAAAGGTGAGGGCTGCAATATGATTATTTAAAAGAAGCAGAAGCTTAGGTAATAACAGTCAGTCTCAAAACAGTAAGTGCTGATGATTTTAGGTTCATTAAAAACAAGACAGACACCACCCCCCAAAAAAAATTGCTTACTTTTAAAGTAAGAAAATGACATGGTCACACATAAAGGTAGATGAATATAGGCTGGGCTTGGTGGCTCACACCTGTAATCCCAGCACTTTGGGAGGCCAAGGTGGGTGGATCACGAGGTCAAGAGATCGAGACCATCCTGGCCAACATGGCGAAACCCCATCTCTACGAAAAATTCAAAAAATTGGCTGGGCGTGGTGGCACACGCCTGTGGTCCCAGCTACTCAGGAGGCTGAGGCAGGAGAGTCCCTTGAACCCGGGAGGCAGAGGTTGCAGTGGGCTGAGATCGCGCCACTGCACTCCAGTCTGGCGAGAGAATGAGACTTCATCTCAAAAAAAAAAAAAAGTTGAAGATAAATACTCACCATCAGGAATAGTTGCATGTTTTAGGGATTTTTTTTTTTCTTGGTGGTTGTTTTTATTTTAAATGTTTTGTTGGATGGTTTTTACCACTGCAAAGCAGTAAAGAGGACTCAGGTTTTGAAATCGGACTTATGTTTGAACTTGTCTTGAAGATATACCAGTGTATGACCTTTGGCGGGTTAACTCTGTGCAGCTGATCTGCCCACAAGGAAGCAAGAGTGACCCAGCCTTCTTTGCAGGGTCGCTGTCAGCGCCAGACGGCAGGTGTTGGCACAATGGACAGACAGCACAGTAATGCCCTTGAATTGGCAGCTCCTGCTTGGTGGCCTTTACTTGCACATTGAGAGATGGCCAACAGGAATCCTATGTGGCTTTTGAACCCTGAGCAGCCAGCCATGGGCCTCCCACTTTGGCTCCAGAACTGACTGGACTCACCAGCCCAAACAGCCAGCCAAAGAAGCCCACTAGTCCCTTGGTCCTTGCAGAAAGCAAGTTTCATACAGGTCTTGAGATTGATCTTCTTTGTTCAAGTCCTTGGCCCTCAGTTTCCTCATCAGTACAATAGGAAACTCAAATTTGGTGCACCTTATGGAATAGCTAGTGTTATAGGAATTCTGGAAGAGTCCTTGCCTTCTCATATATATGAGCCGTTTCTATTCACAAAAAATTGGCATGGCCTTTGTTTTGTGGTGTTTGGAATTTTGAAAAATTATTTTCCTGAAATAACCACTCAACAAAGCAAATGACCTTGGAGACATATCAGGCCCCAAAAACACACCAAATGCACCCTATTCACCATTGGTTGAAACGTATTTTCTCGCTTCATGTTAAAAGTAACTAACTACCCAGAACAAAAATTGATTTTCTGCTTCTTTGAAGAGCTGTGACTTCTAACATCAGAGCGTGTGCTACTCAAACTGCTGGAGAGGTTGAGTGCTGCTCCAACAACTCTTCAAAGCAAGCACAGAGATAGTGTGTATGTGGAAAACCAGGAGAGTCAGGGAGGAAGCACTGGGAGATCTTAGCCAGTTCCCAAGGGAATGAATCCCAGCTAGCTGTAGGCATCGCTAAACAGATCCAGATGTGGAAGGAGTCACCAACTCAGGGTATCTGCAAGAGTCAAGAGAAAGCAGAGGTTGCACCCCTGTGACTTTTCTGATAGGGAGATGGATGATAGAGCTGAAAGCTCATGAGCTAACTGAAGTAGCTTTCAAGTTATAAGCTTTCATTTATAAGCTTTCATTTATAAGCTTTGGAAACACATGGACTCTGATATGAGTTTGTGGATGTTTTCGCTGTTATTTAACGCTGATTTATTCAGCCTTTTTTTTTTAACATATTTTTGCTTATGAAAAATCAAATCCTGTAACAAAGCTTAATATTCTCAGTGTCTTTAACTGGTTTTCTGATTACATATATATAATCACAATACCAAACTGGTGTACAAATTGGTCACAAATTTTACTGAATATATATATATATGTTTTACTGAACAAATATATTTTTTATTTGTGTATTTATATATAAATTTACATATTTATATTTTATTTAAAATATATACTTTACTGAAAAAAAAATATATTTTACTGAAGTGACTAATTTGCCAGCTGGTGTTGTGATTTTTCATAGATACCATTTTTCAGGCACCTGATGCACCAGGCATCATGGTAGATGCTTTACATGTATCATCAACAACCTTCACAACAACCCTGCAAGACAATGTTGTCGTCCCATTTAAAAGAAGAGAGAAACCGAGGCTCAGGGAGTTTAAGTAGCTTACCCACAGGAGAAAAGAGTATAAGTGGAACTGGAACCAGTCAATTCAAACCTGGGTCAATGACATTCTTTGGGGAAAAAGAAAAATAAAAAAACTAGATCTTTGTCATTGTTGTTGTTTTCATTGCTTCTGCTTTGTTTTTAATGTGCCTGGCACCTTCCTTTTTCATTTTAATGACTTTTTAAATTCTATCACAGAATCAGACTTTCCTTTCTTACTGCTCCTTTATCTTTCCTATATACACTAAACAACAGGTAAAACCACGGAATGGACTACGGGCAGGAGTGTTTCCCAAGGTCATGTGGCATGATAAAAGATTGAGGGGCGAATCAGGTGGAATCTACTGGGAAGGTCCAAGACAAAACAACACAAAGGAACTAAGGCCAGAGGACCAAGGATAGAGTCCATGATGTATAATCTTGGTGTGCAGATCCAAGACAGGGTTAGACAACAGCAAGTACAGGCCAGAAGAGTTGTACAGAGCAGCTTTGAGAAACAGTGTATGAGCGTATCAAAATGGCTTAGACTTAAACACCTCAGAAGCAAGGCAAAGTGTGAAGGGCCTGGTGCTTTGGGTAAACAGCAAACAAAGTAGTCTTGTGTGGTGTAGAATTCAACAATAGAGTAAGGTCATGAGGGGCAGTGTCCATCCATCATTTTTGCTTGCTATAATAAATTACACAAATCTGGTGGCTTAAATTTATTCTTCCACAGTTCTGCAGGTCAGAAATCTAGGTTGATTCTGCTGGTTCCTCTGTAACCAAAGAAAGTGTTCACAAGGCCAAAATCAAAGGTTTTTATTGGAAGGTTCTGGGGAAAATCTGCTTCCACACTCATTCAAGTGGTTGACCTAATTTAGCCCCATGCAGTTGTAGGACTGAGGTCCCTGTGACCATGCTAAAGGTCAGCCAGTGGGCCTTCTCAGCTTTCAGAGGCCTCCTGCATTTCTGGGCCTGTCACCCCTGCCGCCATCTTTAAAGCCCGCAATGATGGGTCAAATCTCTCCCATGCTTTGAACCACTCTGATTTCTATTTCTGATTCATCTCTCCTGTCCTCCTCTCATACTGTGTCTCTTAACTGACTCCTCTGCCTTTCTCTTCTGCTTTTTTTTTTTCTTTTTTTTTTTAAGACGGAGTATCGCTCTGTCGCCCAGGCTGGAGTGCGGTGGCGCAATCTCGGCTCACTGCAAGCTCCGACTCCCGGGTTCACGCCATTCTCCTGCCTCAGCCTCCCAAGTAGCTGGGACTACAGGCGCCCGCCATACCCGGCTAATTTTTTGTATTTTTAGTAGAGACAGGGTTTCACCATGTTAGCCAGGATAGTCTCGATCGCCTGACCTCGTGATCCGCCCACCTCTGCTTCCCAAAGTGCTGGGATTACAGGCGTGAGCCACCGCACCTGGCCTCTCTTCTGCTTTTAAGAGCTCATGTAATTACCCTGGACCCAACCAGATAATCCAAGATAATCTCCCTATTTTAAGGTCATCTGGCTATTAAATAATTTTATCTGCCCAGTTCCTTTACAACAGGGCCTCAGTTAGTGTTTGATTGAATAACCAGGGTACAGAATATTGAGGGGACATGTTTAAGATTCTGCTTACAGCATTGTGGTAGCACAGTCATCTGCATTTCTCAAATGTGGATGGGATGTAGGCAATGCCAAGTGTTAGCCTAGATTCCAGACACTTACTGAAACCTCTAAATATTTTTGGGAAGATTTGTCCCCCTTTCTCTTCCAAGCCGGTGATTATCTCAGACCTGTCCTCCAATGTCCTCCTCCCTCCAGAGGCTTCCTATAAATCTTTCTGTGATCCTCCTCATTGCCTTTTCCATCAGCTCCACCTTCATTATTGACTGAGCAAACAGAGCATTTCTCCCTCTCCATTGTGTTCTGGAAAGCTTTCAGTGAATTCCCCCGAGCCTTGGATACTCCCATCAAGCTCTGATGACCATAGAAAAATCTCAGGACTTGTGAATCCCATTTTCTTGTCTTTTGTAATCTTTAGAGATCCCTTGGGAAACTATTTTTAAGCCTTTTTTTTTTTTTTTTCTTATTTGTATATATAATCAATTCCTTTAACAACTAGGTAGGAAAAAATTTAATTGCTAATATGTTTATTGATAATCTCAACTATTTTAGAACCTATGAACCTATAATTTATAATACCAAGGTTCAGTCATTTCCACAATTTATTGTGCATTAGGACCGTGGTAAAATGCAAATTGCTGGTTCAGTAAATCTAGAGTAGGATCCCAGGAAACCTACACTGGACTAGGATCCCAGGAAAGAGGTTCAGTAAATCTAGAGTAGGATCCCTGGAAACCTACACTGGACTAGGATCCCAGGAAAGAGTTGAGGGGAGATGCAGTAGTTTAGACAGCTCCTAAGTTGCCAGATTTAAGCCGAAGTCCATGGTGGACAGTGACCATCTGTCTCTTCTTTTTACAATGAATGGAAGTGTGTAGATTGATAAGTACTAAGGCTTCCTCAAGGAGTTCTTGCAAGAGTCCCCCCACTCTGTGTCCCTGGGCACTCAGGGGCTTCTCCATACTCCTGCATGCCTGTACCTTTAACATTATGGTCCCAGTGCTGATGATCAACTTCTGCCCTGGCTTCCCTACACTGAACAGTCACTAGTCTCCAGTGGCCCTCATTCATATCCTCAGTAGTACCCATAGCATAATGAAGGGCATACGTTATTCCCATATCCCAATAAATGAATGGGATTGAGCCTTTCATGCAATTCAAGAGAAAGAGAATGAACACTTTTTAAGAGAAAGAGAAAGAAAATGAATTTACTTTATTTTTTTATTTTACTTTACATTCTGGGATATATGTGAAGAACGTGCAGGTTTGTTACATAGTTATACATGTGCCATGGTGGTTTGCTGCACTTATCAACCTGTCATCTATGTTTTCAGCCCCGAATGCATTAGGTATTTGTCCTAATGCTCTCCCTCCCTTCCACCCCACCCCGCTACAGGCCCCAGTGTGTGATGTTCCCCTCCCTGTGTCCATGTGTTCTCATTGTTCAACTCCTACTTAGAGTGAGAACATGTGGTGTTTGGTTTTCTGTTCCTATGTTAGTTTGCTGAGGATGATGGTTTCCAGATTCATCCATGTCCGTGCAAAGGACATGATCTCATTCTTTTTTATGGCTCTGTAGTATTCCATGGTATATATGTGCCACATTAAGAAAATGAACATTTAAGTGCCACCTATGTGCACAGTTGGCACCATAAGAGTTACAGGAGTGTGTAGCTCTTGTAGACTCAGTACAGCTTACTGAAGAAAGTAATTCACTTTGCAAATGATACCTCATGTAATCCTCACAAAAATAATTTGAGGTATTATCCCTTTTTTTGCAGATGAAAAAATTGAGCTCATAGAGGTTACAAAATTCATATAGTGTCATGCAGCTAAATTAGAGAAAATGTCAATATTTAAACCCAGGTCCCTTCCTCTAAAGCTCTTTCTTTCTATTGGCATACACTTCTAACCTCACAACTCCCAATATTTACATAAGTGCTTTATATTCATAATCTAGAAGGTTAAAATTAGGCAATGCAGTTACTTGCATTGTTTTGGCCATTGTATTTTCATACACCCAAATATTAATTATAAGCGCTTTTTCTTACAGTTCTCTTCATTACACAGTAGCCAAAATAGATAAAATGTGCTTACCCTTGCAACTCTCCCATCGGGCTTCCCTACACATTTGTCTGTCTCGCCCAAACATTCAAAATAGGGACAGGGACATCAATAAACACACTCCTTCTACTCATGCTTCCTCTCTACTTCCTCTTAATGGAACCGTTGAGCCTCCAGCTAGGGAATCAGTTCATCTGGTCTATCCTAGCGTTTTCAGACATTTCAAAGCTGTGCCTCCCCAGGACTTCTTTGGCACTCCCAGAGCACTGTCACCACCTCCCTTCCAAGACAGCTCCCCAAGTGTCCTTTGTAGCCTCTCAGGCAGTCTACGTGGCACTCCCTGCAAAGTCCCGTCATGGGTTGACTGGGCTGAGGTCCCTGGTATTTGAGAGAAAATTAAATGGTCTTAATGATCATCTGCATATCAGATGAGATGTCAAGGAAGCAAGGACCTCAGACCGCAGTGTCTTTGCACTTAAGAGATAAATATCTTTCACTAAGTCACATTTCAATACCATGACTCTAGGGTTAGTGGTGAGGGAATATTGGAAATGGTTGTGTGAGAACTCTGTTTGCTGCTTCCCTTTTGATACGGAATACCTTCTATATTACGATCCATGCAATAAATCTCTTCTAGAATTTCTTCCCAGGAATAATTTTGTCTCCCTTCAAGGATAGTTATGTTTTATTTATCAGAAAAAAGCTATTTCACCCTCATATGTCCCTTTTTGCCATAGCTGCTAGCAAGCTCAGGATTTAAATTTAGTGCTCAATTACATTGATTATGTCATTTTCAGTTTCTGGGGAAAAAAATTATCCTCCCTTTTCTCCTCTATGATTTCTGAGCTCTGGAGGCACTGGAAATTTAGAAAAGGGTCCATGATATCTTTTTGCTTGAATACCAATGCTTTTTGGAAATTCTCCTGGATGTCTGTTGGTGATTAAGGAAGTTAAATCCAGCTATATCACACCCTTTCTTCTCTCTTATGGATTCTTACTAATTGAGAAGGATATCAGAACCCGTTACATTATCGGTATAATTACACAAGGCACTGGGGTTCCTAATAAATACTGTTGGGTAATGCATCTTATATACAAAGTCATATTTTACCCACACTTCTAGCACAAATTATCCAAATCTGGTCTTTAGGAGTCAGTCAGCCACACAGAGGATCATGGCTTAATCCACTTCCTATTGATGACCAGAGAGAGGAAGTCAAAGAGAGGCAGCCTCCTGGACAGGCTCTAGAACAGTACGCTAAGCCATGGCCCAGCAACTTCCCTAGGAGACCTAATAGCAGAGGTGCTGCTGAGGCCAGGCCAGTACCAGAGAGACAGAGAAACCATGTGTGAATCGCGTTCATGACTAGTGATCATTGCCTGGACCACCGTATGCCAGCATGGTGCAGGCAGCTCGCAGAAAGTGTTCAGCTCAGGGGTGCTCAGCTCATGACTGGTGTTCATGCCTAGTAATCATTGCCAGGACCACTGCATGCCTGCATGGTGCAGGCAGCTCACAAAGTGTTCAGCTCAGGGGGCTATGACTAGGCTGAAATCCTGCTTACTCTGCACCTTTTTATAATTCATTCTTCCAGATGGGGTGCCTTTTTCAAGTTCACACAAAGGCTCTATATGAGCTACAGGAACATTTCCTTTTACCCTATTCTCATAAAAGCCACTTTTCTAGATGAGAAAGGGTAAGTTTAGGGATGGGGGAGGGCAGCTGGGAGCATGCAGCAAGTGACTAAAAGTGTTCTTCCAGTATTCTTTTCTCTTGGGGCATGGTCTCTTCCTCTCTGATTGTGGGAGGAGCCGAGGCAGTGAACTTTGTCCACCTATAATTGTAGAATGTAACAAAGAAGGATAGGACCTAAGAAGAGAAAGTGGTATCTAAAAGGAGAAAAGAAGCGTTGAATTGTCACTGGTTCACAGTTCACAGTGCTGAGTGAATTGTCACTCAGCAAATATTAACTTAGTGCTTACTATGTTCCAGGCACAGCACTGGGCATTAGAGTTTTGGTTAGTAAGACAAAGACCATCAGGACACCTACATTCTGGTGTCCATTCTCTGTGTTCCCTTAGGCACATTATTTCCTCACTGTGAAATGAAGTTCTATAATGTCAGCATGGTTCATGTTCTCTCTGAGTTCCAAAATTCTTACTATATGCTTAGGTCTCTAGGAAACTTTGTGAAGGATGTTCTTTCACAGTTAATGGCTTAGGATGACATAGCCCCAGAGTTCTTCTCGTGTGTCTCATTTTAATTTTCTATCTACTTGTGTATTAAAAAATCAAAGCCATCATTCTAATCTGATTGCCCAATTATTTGCCAAGAAAAACTGTCAGCAGGTAGCTCTACTGAATGTAGGAATCCCCGCATCAACAGACTTAGATAAATAATTCAGCATAGCTGGAGCATAGGATACAGAGCGAGGAAGGACAAGAGTAAACACTGGAGAAGAAGCAAGGGCGAGCCCAGAAAGAAGCACACGAGACAGTGAAGGCATTTCTACTGTGAAATGAGGGCAATGGGGAGAATGTTTTACAGGGAGTAACATGATCAGATTTGCATTTAAGAACAGTCGGTCTAGCTCCAGTGTGGAAAGGAGCACAATTAGAAACAGTGAGATTTCCTCAGGGCCTCCGTCAGCAATTAGGAAGGACATAATGGTGACTTGAATTAAGGAAGTGAATGACAGTAAGGATCAAGAAAAGGAGATGCATTCAAAAGAGATTTGAGAGATCAAACATATAAGACTTGGAGACTGCTTAAATATGGGAAGACAGGGGGAGGTCAAGAAAGATGGCTTTTGGCCAGGCGCAGTGGCTCACAACTGCAATCCCAGCACTTTGGGAGGCTGAGGCAGGTGTATCATATGACATCAGGAGTTCGAGACCAGCCTGGCCAACATAGTGAAACCCCGTCTCTACTAAAAATACAAAAAAGCCGGATGTGGTGGTACATGTCTATAATTCCAGCTACTGGGGAGGTTGACAGGAGAATCGCTTGAACCCAGGAGGCGGAGGATGTAGTGAGCCGAGATCACAGCCTGGGAGACAAAGTGAGACTCTGTCTCAAAAAAAGAGGGCTCCCGAGTTTCCTGGTTTGGGCAACTGAATGGTACCTGTGCCCTGCCATAGGCCAATTGCAGTGGGCTTGAGGGTGAAATCTGGAGAGAGTAATTAAATGGGGCCAGAGAAGATAGAGGAAGGGACCTACATAGACCACTCAGCTCCCCTATTTTGATGCAAACTGCATGTCCATACCTGGTTGAGCTCAGGACAACACACACCATAGGAACCGAGTAAATGAATGTTGGTGAATTAATTTTATAATGTGATAATCTAAAGTGAACTGTGCTGCTGATGCCTACAAACACTGGGCTCGGCTTGAAGAACCCAGCAGCCTCTAGAAATGTCCTAAGAGAACATCTTGATGAGTAGAAGACATGAAAGCAGGACTGTGAGTAAGTCCTGATGGCGTACAAATCCAGCATCCTGTTCAGTTCTGGACTCTCTCAGAGATTGACATACTCCATATAAACATCTGATTCTTACTGACTTTAATGGGATTCCCTTGCAACCCACAGATTCTAAGTTATCCCCTAGTAGTTATAATATTTGTAGGAGATGTATTATTTTACCCTGGATTGGACACTGAATGCTGTTACACTGAATTCTGACAGTAGCAGAACACAAAACAGGATCATCTTGTACTAGAATGCCACTGTTACGTGTTGATTTCTTGTAAGCCTCAGAAAATAGGTATCTGTGAGAAAAGAGAATGTTTTAAAATAAAAGGTATTTAATTATAGTCTAAGAAATATCAAACATAATCTTCCTGTGGTATTTGTTTTGTTTTTGTTTAATCTAAGGTCAGAGTATTTTCTTTTGGGGAGGAAGGGATAGTTTTTCCCAGGTCTGGAGACTAAACAACTTAGTAGGCTTTTCACGTTCTGCTCACAAAAAGGGGATTTGCATATGAACTTGTTTCGGCAAGAAAACACATCTGAACGTATTTCATGGGAACTGTCTTTATCCACGGCAGCTTCTTTTGACCATCTTCTTCTTTTCTTCCCTTCATCCCTATAGGTCACCGGATTGAAACTGTCTCAGGACCTCGATGATCTTGCCATTCTCTACCTGGCCACAGTTCAAGCCATTGCTGTAAGATACTGTAATGCCATTTTTAAAGAGACTTGGAGCCATCAGTATACCCTAGGCCACCGGCTCCCCAAGATACAGCACATGCTTTTGTGACAGAGATTCTTAATTAAAAGATTGTTTGCAAAAAAGAAATTCTTGTATGTCTGGAAGGAAATGTTGATGAAAGGCCTCACCTGCTTTAACTAATAACCTCACGTAACTAAAAGCTGAAAGGAGTTAAAATCTGTGAAGATTATACTTGTCATTTATCTAATTTGTCTTCTAAATTTAATTAAATAGAAGCAAGCAAGCAGATGCTATGTATGCTTGCATTAAGAAAGGTTGTTAAGAATGTCTGATTTATAAAATACATTATATTGTTCACTTTGCAAAAGGATTCATGATAGGGGTCCTTTAAATAGGAAGCTTCCTTAGAACATGAAAGTGTTTGTTTTTTGATAAGTAGCTGCTTAACGTGAGGTTAGGATGATTAGGGAGGAAGAGAGGAATTTACATCTAAAATGTTAGGAGTTTCTAAACTAAAGATAAATCAAAATTGGAAATGAAATCCTAAAAGCTTAACCATTGTCTAAGGAATCTTCTTATCTAGAGGTGGCTATGGACGGGCTACAAGAGGGTTCTAATCCTGAAATCACATCCAGAAGGTTGTGTGTGCGCATATGTTACAAAGTGCATTTTAGGAGAGTAGATCATGGCCTTCAGGGTCTCACAGCAGGTATGTACCCGAAATTAAGTTAATCCAGTGAGGCTTAGCCACTTCTGAAAAGAGAATAGGAATTAACAGAAAGAAAAATTCAGTTTATCTAATTTTGATTCAAAATTTATTTTTCAGTAACACCTGTTTAAGCAAATATGTTTAATGCTATATATACATATATGATATTCAATTATTCTGTTTCTTCACACAACTGTTTTCATAACTATATTCCTTTAAATGATATGTATACTTATTCACACCACCAGCAGAAGTGCTTTTTTAATGCTCAGATTTATCCAGGCACCATGTATGTACAATAAAGAATGGAACTTCCCAAATAGTAATAATACTAATACTGAAGGGATATACCTTCTTTAATGCAACTGCATAGAAGTATAGAGTCAGTCAACTTGATTAAACAGCCCTTTTAGATTATACACTAGTTTTACTATATCTTCCTGAAGCAATTTTCTTGTTGGTCTAATAGCTTGGCCAATTCAGTGAAATCAGTCAGATGTCTTTATGCATGGAAACTTGGTCAAAAGCACCCAATTCTGACAGCTATAAAAATGCAGGAAATGAATAGTAAGATGAAAATAGAGAAAAAAAGTGTGCATCAGTAGTAAAGATAATTATTTAGCTGTCCGGTTTTATAATAATGATGATGATTATGATGATAATAATAAATGAATTAAGAGGGTTTTTTGGGTTTTGTTTATTTGTTTGTTTTGGTTTTTTTTTTGAGACAGAGTCTTGCTCTGTTGCCAGGCTGGAGTGTAGTGGCGCCATCTCGGCTCACTGCAACCTCTGCCTCCTGGGTTCAAGCGATTCTCCTGCCTCAGCCTCCAGAGTAGCTGGGACTACAGGCGTGCGCCACCACACCCAGCTAATTTTTTGTATTTTTAGTAGAGACGGGGTTTCACCATATTGGCCAGGATGATCTCCATCTCTTGACCTCGTGATCTGCCCGTCTCGGCCTCCCAAAGTGCTAGGATTACAGGCATGAACCACCACGCCTGGCCAAGTTAAGAAGTATTTTATATTTGCCAAGCACTGTGCTAGATACATTGCACAAATTATCTGATTTAACCTTATTACGTAGATATTATAATCCCCGTTCCACAGACTGGAAACTTAAGCCTATATGTGATTAATTAACTTGTGCAGGGCCATATAGTTGGTGGCAGAGGTGGGATTTGAACCCCCAGCATTCTGAAACAAAACTAGACATGTGAAGTACGGTCATCTGCTACATAATGTTTTGGCTAACGAGGGACTTCATATATGACAGTGGTCCTATAAGAGTATAATACTGTATTTTTACTGCACCTTTTCTATGTTTAGATATGTTCAGATACACAAATATTTACTATTGTGGTACAGTTGCCTACAGTGTTCAGTACAGTAACGTGCTGTATGGGTTTGCAGCCTAGGAGCAATAGGCCATACTCTACATAGCCTAGGTATGTAGTAGGCTATACCATCCAGGTTTGTGGAAGTACAGTCTATGATGTTTGCATGACAAAATCGCCTAACCATGCATTTCTCGCAGTGTATTCCCATGGTTAAAGGACACACAACTGTACTGAGGAACTTTTGTTTTCTGATTTGTTAATGTTATTGTATAAAAGAGTCCCATAGTGGAATGAATAGTTTATATTGAAATGAATAATCTTGGAAAATCAGAATGGTGTGATACTCCCCCTTTTGAGCACATGCTAAGGGGAGGACATGAAGGATGAGGCCAAACAGGATGGACCAAGGGGCACCATCACATAGTGGTAATGATAGTTACCTTTCGTCAGACACGACTGTGTGCCAGGCACCAAACAGAGTACCTTGCCTACTGGTAGCTTAACATTGTAACCCTGTAAGTAGATGGGTTTGTTCTCATTTTACAGACAAAGGGAGGACCATTTGCCAAGGTCAAACAGCTACTGGGTGGTAGTTGGAATCTGAACCTTTCTCCATCTCACACCCAGGCTCCTGCTCTTTCCACTTTACCATGCTGCATTTTTGTTTGATCTGTTTGTAAAAGCTACATGGGTGAAATAAGCTTTCAGATATTCCTAAGAATCGTTTTTACTTAACATATATTAGAAAATACCATTAATTTGGCCAGGATTGTCTCACAGAGGTCCCTTTCCTGGTAAGAGTACTGCAGCAGAAGTCCAGAAATGTATAAATGAGGTTAAACTTAATGCAGACAGGAGAGGGGAAGAAAAAAAGCCAGCTACATTTTCTCAAGTACCACACACTTGGAAAATCAATCTTGTATTTAATGGGCCGTACATGTATTAAAAGCTATCATATTTATTCTGTCCATTGTCTTAATGACCTTTATAATACCATGAAAGGAAGGCATTTTAAGACAGAGATTTTTCTCGATAAGGCTTTTTTGTGGAGTCAAGTGAATTGTGAGGGTTTCAGTCTGTTTTGCAAATGTGTCTGAGTGTGCTGATCTTTTAGGCAAAAAAAATGTGCATTTTAATGAGGTATTCTCATAACAGATATTTTCCCATCATGTTCAACTTTGGAAAAAATATTTTGTTTCATTAGCCCTGAATATTGCCAGAGCATGTATTTGTTGTCGGTCATCTGAAAGTTAAGCAAATTTCTCTCTATATGTAGTCATATCTTTGGGTGCTATTTTGTTGGGATGAAATGAAATTAAAGAGGATTGTAATCAAGTTAACTTGGGACTGTGCAAAACCCTCCATGAAGTAAAATTCTCTCTTGATCATGCTTAATTGAAAGACCTGTCAACCACGCAGTTTATCCATAGCCTGTTCATCTATAGTTTTCTTTGCAGAACAGACCCTTAAAAGGTACTATTTGCATTTGAAGTCTCTTGATTTGCATTCGGTTCTGTACATTCCCAGTGGAATAGCCTAATTTTAATTTAAATTTCTCTGTGAAAACATTTTTTCCAGAAAGGTGAGCACAAAATCATTTTCACACAAAGCCCTTTGGTGGGACATTTCAGTAGGGTGGAGTATTACACAGATTGGAGTCTGGGACACCGAAAGGGGAGGTCCTTTAAGGAACCGCCAGACTGAGTGGGAAATTCCAGCCGACAATACCACATGGGGGAGAGACAGGCTATCTGTCACAGCCCCTCTCGAGGGAGTGCCTCTTACTTGGATCATTTCTTTCCTTTTCCCAGGAAATGTGCTTTGTTTTATTCTTGTCTCAGGCCTGCTAATCGCGTGCCCCTAAGTCCCTGGTTTTAGAAATATCAAAGATACCAGTTTTGCCTGACATTTCCATACAAATTAGGAGACAGCTATTCTCCCATCCCATACAGACTGTATTGCTTAGTCAAATTATATATCTCCTAAGTGAGAATAACAATATGCAGGTTTCACATTTGCCTTAAGATTAGAGATGCTATTAAAGTGCATAGCAGAGTGCCTAGCATGTAGTTGATAACCAGAAGAACTCTCCTTGTTCACCTTTCGTGAACTGGACACTCTTCTACAAGTTTTACCTTTGCTGCCTACAGCAGCAGCCTTATATGGTAGGTATTATTAGATTTCATCAAGCCTAATACCACATTTTTAATTTTTTTGCATGTTGACATTTCTGACAATCTATAGAATTTTTAACTAAGTGAATATGATACTATTATTCCCATGGCAAAAAAAAAAATGGCAATTGAGTTATAGAAAGGTTAAGGTATAAGAAATATGTGAGATGCCTAAATGCCAGCCTGGGTTTTTTGAATTCAAAACTCATGCTCTTAGCTACTACAGATTCATGCCGTTAGAGCAGACTGGGGTTGCCTGGAATCCACAGGCATCAAATGATCCATGGTGGACTTCAGGCATCTGTAGACCTCCTGAAATTATTTATAGTACTATTTTGTATGTGACTTTTTTTTTCTGGGGAGGTCAATAGGTTTTGGCATATTCTCAAGGGGATTCATGACCCCCCAAAAAGCTTAACAAAGAACATCTGGGAATGATCAGCCCTAGTTAGTATGTAGGATCTGGCCTTATATGGCACAACATGTTTGAATTTTTCTAAACACACTACATCTGTGGATTGTTTTTGGAGGCCCAGGTTTTACCTAATCCATATTTTTACCAGATTCATGAATAGCTTCAACAAACCCTAAAGACCTCTGGGCTAGAACTGCTGTGTCTTTTGCTCCTGAACTGCCCCTGTCCCTCATGATTTATGCCAAAGCAATTAGCCTTTCATGTCCTATAGTTCCCAGATCACCCTCTGACCACTCCTGTTCCCAGGTTCCCCCATCCCCTGGGGTGACAGCTCCCTAGACAGCCTTGTCAAAGCAGGCTTCATTTACCCTTTACTCCCCACCCCCACAGGATGTGAGGTCAGGGCAGCATCCTGCTGACTTCCAAAACCCTATTCCTCACCTTGGCTAAACTCACTACATTCCTAGGTTTCAACCTGAACAATACTGTCACACTTTCACTAAAAAACAAGATATTGGCTCATGCCTTCTTCTTGGTGGCTATGCCATCTGTAGAGACACATTGGCCTCCCAGATCCTTGACTTTCTTATCTCTTCTGACTTCTCTTCCCTCCCCTTTAGCAATTCACTCCCAGGTCTACACCTAGGACTTGGACATCTCCCCAAATTGCTCAATCTCTAAACATTTCAAAGACTCGCTACCCACCAAAAAATCCTCTTCCTCTATTCTTTCTGGAGCTCCTTTCTCAGGCATCATCATGTGGCTGCCCCCTTAAGGCCACATCACAGTTCATCTTCTTGTTTTTAGTCCTCATCCCAAATAAATTTTGATTTTTGAACTCTAGTGTTTGAACTTTCAAGTAAATTAAGATTTTTCAGATGTTCAACTATCTTATCTAAAACTGAAGAATTCTGCATTAAGATTCACTTCCATAACTCTAAGGCAATGTTCTCTTCTCAAACAATAACGGTTTTTACTGAGTTTAATGAACTTAGAAAGACAGGGATGAGGATAATGTGCTTTAGGAAGATATTAACACATAAGGACTGAGACACAAGGCTGAATTGAAAATATGGTGAAGCCCTGAAACAACCTGGGAATAGATTTGGCTCAGAAGCCTCCTTTTAGAGAACCACTACCTGGTTTCAGGTAATAGCAAAGGTAATTTTAGCCCGCAGCCACCCTGAAGCCTTGGATATCACCTTCTTTATGCAATTAGAGGCTTCTTTCCATGATTCTGCTGCTGGATTTTTTGGTGCTTTTTCTAAGGAAAAAGCCTTTAGTTCCCATTTAGTAAAGGAAGACTGACCAAGATACCATTGACTCTGTTTTAGAGTAGTATTGCAGTCACTCCTAATACAGGGCCTGGGCTATAGTAGACACTCATTAAATATCTGTTTGAATGAACTGTGTTACCATTAACTGTGTTGACATTGTCAACTGTTTTTGTCAGTGTTGTGTAACTACTGATAGAAGCAAATGGTGTAATTAAGAGGGTTTTGGAATCAGTCAGGCCCAAGTTGAAATTCCCACTCTGTGATTTAATTAATGGTGTGATCATAGACAACATAGTCTCTGTGAGTGTCAGCTTTCTGAGATAGTGTATGTAAAGCTCTTAGTACAGTGTCTAGCACTCAGTAAACATTTAAGAAGTGTTCCCTAGTGTTTACTTATGCAACTATACTGATGCTATCTTCTGCTTCTCCTTTCAAGTTGGGGACTCGCTTCATTATAGAAGCCATGGAGGCAGCAGGGCACTCGATCAGTACTCTTTTCCTGTGTGGAGGCCTCAGCAAGAATCCCCTTTTTGTGCAAATGCATGCGGACATTACTGGTAAGTCTGGGAAGGAGGAGACAAGGTCATTTTTGGCTTGGCAGCAAATGGGCATGGCCCAGTTCTGGGTGAGGTGAGATTAGGAGGATATATGTGGTATGCTAGTTTATTAAAATAACCCTGAAGTCTTTATATTCAGGATGGAGAAAGTGACTTCTATGTATATCCAACCATTGAATAATGGTGAGAAATAACACAAGAGAAGTTGGCCAGGACTAGATCTTAATTCAAGGGTTTACACAACAGTTTTGAGTACCTCTTCTGATCCACATATTGTGGAGGATATTGAAGATATGAACATGAATAAGGCATAATTCTTGCTCCCCACCACCCAGGAACTCAGGGTCTATTGAGGAAGGGAAACAGCAAACAGGCATATTAAAGGTAGTATGGCAAAAGCTTGGAGTGAGAAAAGTACAGGGTATCATGGAAACATAGTGAGGCACCTCGTCTGGTTTGGGACCTAATGGCAGCTCAGGGCATGTGGTCTGGAAGAAGTGATAAGAAAGCTGTCTTGAAGAAAGAATGCAGAGGCTGGATGCTGTAGGATCTGTGGGTCTGGTTGCAGACTGAATTTGAGCCCTAAGACCCTGCAATCCTGTGATTCCTTCTCAGCTCATCAGAATCAGGGATCATAATAGAGGTGCAGAGAATCACAAATAATGGGCTGAGCTCTTTCTGATATCAGCAGATAGTGGAGGAGAAGGATCCTTATCAGAGCCCCTAGAACCCAAGGAAGGGGCCCCATTGGCAGGAGGCTTTCTCCAGGAGGTCTTCCAGGAGGACGAGGAGGCATCAGGTCCAGAGAGACAGACATCCAGGCCCCTTTTACTCCTTGCCCCTCTAGTGTCTCCTGGGGACTGGTGTTCTCTCCCAGGACCCATCCCTGGGTGGACAGGTACCACCAGGGCAGGGCAAGATGAGGGAAAGTAGGAGAGGATTGTACCCATCCCGTAGTCCCAACTGCAGCCTGATAAGAGCCCACTTGATCCTACCTACATTTATCATGATCCTTTCTTATCTGTCATCCCCTACTTTCTTACCTCTGACTTCTGAGCAGGTCGAAGTCCCTGCCCCATTATATCCTTGTTCCCCCTCCAAGCCACACAGATTCCTGCACATGAGAGCCTTGTCTAACACGATGGATGTAATTGATCTCTGCACATCATGAGATGAAACTAAGTAAGTCATTTATTCCCGGCCTAGAGATAAGCAGACTGAGGCACAAGTCTGAGGACAGTAAGAAAAGCATACGGTCTAAGGGCAGAAATATTGGGATGTGAAATATAGAAAGTATTACCATTAACCAAGCCCCTACTATGTGTCAGTGTGAATCACGCTGTGGACACTTAATCCTCCCATGCCACCAAAGGGTAGAAATTGGTGCCCCCATCTTACAGACAAGGAAGCTGATTGGTGGGTAGGTGAATTAAATCGGCTATCTAAAGTCAAACAGGCAGTACAGGGCAAGACCAATATTGTAACCGTGGTGTGTCTGGGCCTACCGTCCCTTTATATTGTACTGCTGACCCAGGTTTCTCGACTTTTCTGCCACGTTTATAACCGTTTGATGATGACCCCTCTTTCCTGAGGTGTCCAAAACCCTACAGAAGTGGGCCCTTCAAAGCAGAAGGAGGAAAGACATAAAAAGAGCCCAGATTGCCTTATAATTGCCCTCAGGAGAAAAACCATAACATTTTATCTAAAAATCAGTTGACTGGTTCAGATAACTTTCAAGCTTAAAATTTCATCTGTGACATTCCAATTTCTAGCCTTCTTTTTTTTTTTTTTTTTTTTTTTTGTATTTTTTGGTAGAGACAGGGTTTCACCATGTTGGCCAGGCTGGTCTTGAACTCCTGACCTCAAGTGATCCACCCGCCTTGGCCTCCCAAAGTGCTGGGATTACAGGCATGAGCTATCGCGCCCAGCCCCAATTTCCAGCCTTCTGATAGCCAAAAAGCTTCCTATCTGGATGCAAGAGGAAAGATGAAAATCAGCTTTGGACAACACAGTACTCTAGAAAATGGGAAACAGGGCCTCCCAGAGCAGAACAGCTAGCTGTGAGTGACCCCGGTACTGACTCGGCACTGCAGCCCTGGGCTTTGTGAAAATGGGTCATCTTCCAGGCCCTACATCGCTGGGCTGACTCAGAAGCACGGGCGGGGGTGGGGGGGAGTGCAGCAGCTTCACAGAAAGTGCTGCTTTGGAAACTGTTCTCCTCTAGGCTGTTGAATGAAAAGGCTGTTAATCGTTATTTGGATTCCGATTGAAACTGGACCTTTTGTCTCTAACTATGGACCAGTTACAGTTCCAGACAAAGGGACCTTTTCTTTAGCCTGGAATTCCTCTGCCTTTGGGAGCCTGTGACTGACAAGTGATGGCAAAGTGCATCTGCCTTTGAATGCTTTGGGTTCTGCTAAACTCATTAATGCATCAGATAAAATAGTTCACATTCCAGCCAAAGCCGCCCTCTTCCTCTCCTTCACCCAGCACTCAGAGAAAAGAACACATTTGCATTTGTTCCTGTAAAAGGCACGTACACAAGCAGCCAGTATAGAGGTAGTGTCATTGGTGCCTTTAAACATTGTATTGCTCTAGTTTTCCTACAGAGACAGAGTTAGGGAGGACTGTTGACCTGGAACATGATTCTCAGAAATGCATGTGAAAAACACATTGGAATTTGGGAGATTTTTTTGGAGATAGCGTGGAACAGTGGAAGAAGCAGGAGATCAGCTCTGTGACTTTGGGCAAGTTACTTTACCTCTCTGAGTCTCAGTTCCCTCTTCTGAAACAAACAAACAAACAAAATTTTCATCTCCCTCATGTAGATCACTGCTGAGGAATAAATGCTCGCAAGTTTGTGAGCATCAAACTCTGTGCCTAGACCAAGTAGGTGATCAGTAAATGTTAGTTCTCTTGTTCCATCTAGGAAGCCCCGTGCCAAAAAGAAATTTGAGGGAAAAAAAAAAAGCAATTTATTATTTTGAAAGTGAATCTTTGCCATGTTGAGAACAGCCTGCTCTGTACAAGCAAGGAGAGCAGGGCTTTGCCAGCTTGGGAAATGTTGTCTACATGAGGAGGAAGAACCTCCTTGTACCCCGGTCATTTGGTTAACTGTGGTTTCAATAAATACTTGGTATGTACTAAGTAATTGTAAGTTTGCCCCACTGACTTGGGACTAAATGTTCCTTCTTCTAAGTTTTATTTTTTAGTACTGGTAGTTTCAGTAGGGGTTTCCCTCTTCTGGTCTTACTCATTATTTTAATTATTTGTTCTTTCATTTATTCACTCAAAAGCATTCTCTGAGCACACCAGTGCGCCAAGCCCTGAGGTTGGCACAGGGATGCTAAGAAGAACAGTCATGTCCATCCAAGAGGTTCTTTATAAAACACAGAAAAAGTGCCCTTGGTCTTATGACCAATATCCAGAGTGAGTAGAGTGGGGACCCAGAGGATAAGATGTGTCAGTGTCAGTCAGGTCCAGGCAGAGAACAGATACACCCTCCAATTAGGTTAACTGGAGGGAAGTTGAATAAAGAGTCAGTGTACAGAACTGTGGGCAGGGTGCTGGAAGCCCAGACAACCAAGAAGTACCTTGGGATACTAACAGCGTTTCCACCCCTGGGCTTGCAAGGGTGAGGGTAGGGAGCAGGCAATCTGAGCCTGGTGGGATGTGTGAAGAGGGCAGCCCAGCAGAAGCTTAATCAAGGATGTACCCAGAGGGCAGGGGCCCACAGCTCTGATCCCCACTGGCCAGTCTCCCAGGCACAGAGTAGGTGGAAGGAGGAAGGGAAGAGGTCGGATTGGTCTTAGAGGCAAATGGAAGCAGTGGATTGATTTCACCCTGGGTAACAGGTGTGAGGAGAGACTTCAGAAGTAAGGTAAACTTTAAGAATAACAACTAATGCTAATTTAGTGCTTTCTCTAAGCCAGGCACCATTTCAAGAGCCTTATTATAATAACAATTTTAGTTCTCACAGCAACTCTGAAATAGGTGGAATTTTAACCCCATTTTTCAGATGAGAAAGCTGAGGCACAGAAAGGTTAGGTAACTTGCCTAGGATCACACACCTAAGTCAGTGGGGAAGCCAGGTTTCAAACTCTGGCAGTCTGGGTTCAGAACACTTTGGGCAGCAACTTCAGAGCTGATAGGGGATTCACCAGGTTCACTTAGGTCTCTGGTTCACAAGGGGAGGGGCCTGTGAGTAGTTCCTCCCTGCTCACAACTCGAGGAGCTTTTGGCAGGGTAGGAAGGCCTGGGAAGTAAATGGTGTTTGGAGGCACTGTCTTCAAAAACTCCCCAGGTCCATAGGGTAGGCTGGGTGGTCACAGTCACACACCCATCTGTACCATTCCTCGGATTCTTCAAAGGCTTGTAGCGCTCTCTCCTGCTGGGGTCAGCACAGCCCTTCAGTGTGGCCTGGCATCTGTCCTTCCCCTCTAGATGGTTGATGGGAACCTTTACTGTCCCTTCTCTACTTACCCAGTTTTTAGCCCAGGTCTAGTACATGCAGAGAGGCTTCACTTGCCGTCCACCTGAATTCTAACAGTAGCAGCCATCATTTCTCCAGGGCTTACTGTAGGCCAGGAAATGTGCTAAGCACCAACTATGTGCCCTCTCATTAAGCCTCACAACACACCTGTGTGGTACATCTTATGATCATTCCCATTGTGCATTTGGGGAAACCAAGGCTAAAAGAGTGTAAGTGACTTGCTGGACACAGAGCTAGTGGAACCAGGAAACAAACTCAGGTCTGAGCTTCTCCCAGCATTCCCACCCGACACCACGTTGGCAGTGCCTTAAGCCCCGGCCCAGATGAGGGCTGGTATTTCTAAATTCGCTGGGGTGTCTGTGGGAATTTGGTCCCCTGCCCTCTTTCTCTGGGTAGCTGGAGGAAAGAACTGAGTGGGGAGGTAATGGGGATGTAGAGAGAGTGCCTCAGGAAAATCTCAGACAAGATAGGAAAAGAAATTTAAGCTTTGGGAAAATAACTCTTACGGCTTGACTACAAGAAGGTTTTACACCACAAGGGTACCTCTGTAAAGTTTGCTGCCATCTCCGGATTAGCAGACCAATCTATACATTATAGACCTAAGAATCCTAAATTATTTCTATTAATCTTAAACCTACCATGAACCCTCAACCTCTGGGCGTTAGCATACGGAGGGCTCCTCCCTGCCTGGTGGACCCCTGCTCACCCTTCAGATGCCTGTTTAAGCCTCGTCTCCACTGTGATCTGTGATGACCACTACCCCAGAAATGTGTTCCCTCATCATTCAGTCACTCACCGTGTGCTAGATACTGGTCTAATGCCAGGGATTCAGCAGTAGACAAAACAGGGTCCCTCCCCTCATGTAGCTTAAGTTCTTGCAGGGGAGACAGACATTAAACAAGTAAGTAAAATACAATGTTGGAATGAAGCAAAATACAATGTGGGATGAAGCAGTTAAGGGGGTAAGAAATATTGAGGGAAGTTGTAATTTTAAATCTGATGGCCAGGGAATGCTCAGTAGGAAGGTGATGTTTGCAGAAACACTTGAAGGAGGGGCCGGCAATTAGCATGTGGGCATCGAGGAGGAAGTGTTCCAGACAGGGAACAGCATGGGTAAGGGCCCCGAAGCACACTCAGGAAGCAGCAAGGAGGCCAGGACTATGTGGCTGGAAGGAGAGAAGGAGGATATCAGAGGGGGAGAAGTGGGGCCAGATCTGGGAGGGAGGGCCCCTTGTCAGCCACTGTAAGGACTGTGGCATGTACCCTGAGAGAGGGGAGAAGCCCCTGGAGGGATGAATCATACCCTGTCTTGCTACCTCCTTCCCTTAGCACATCTCAGTTAAAGAACCAACCCCCTGGTTGGAGAGAGACTAGCCTTCCTCTCTGTCATCCATCTCTTTCTGAAACCTGAATAGCAGGGCACAGTGCGATTCATCTCAGTATTCCCTAGGCCAGCAAAGCACTTAATAAATATCTCTGGATCTGAACTTGAATCAAATGGCAGGTAGCAGCTTGCAGAAGCCTGAAAAACCTGGGCACTGAGGTCTCATGAGTTGATATATATGGTGTTGGCTCCCTTGGGCCCTTGGCTACTGCACCAGCAGGCACAGGCAGTGAAATCTTTTAGAACCAAATAATCCCAAGGAACAAGGAAGGGAGGACTGTGGGGAGTCAGGAGGGGGGCTGCTGCTGCCTGATGTCAGGTGTTTTTGCCACTGTGGCTGCTTGCTGGCTCCTCATACTCCCCTGGCTCTGCTCCCTAACCAAGGTGTGGCCTTGTCCTGCGCAGGCATGCCTGTGGTCCTGTCGCAAGAGGTGGAGTCTGTTCTTGTGGGTGCTGCTATTCTGGGTGCCTGTGCCTCAGGGGATTTCGCTTCTGTACAGGTATGTGAAGACCAGGGGGTGGGCTGTGGCTCCTCCCCTGTCTGAGGCCAACCTTCCTCTTGACAGCAGCTCGCATTTTACAAAACACACACAGGATATAATTAAGAAATGATAGGTTCCAGCCAGGGAAAGCACAAACACTTCTAGCCTCAGACATATTTATTGCAGTTTTCATTTGACTTGGCCTCAGCTCGTGTTGGTCGTTCTGTTTTTCAGTTGTTTTTGTTTTTTATTTCTTCTTTAAAATACCTTTTAAATTATTCCTTTTAAATTTCCCCTTGACCACTTTTTTTTGAGCACATGAAACAGGTAAGCCTCAAAACCTCAGTTTTTCGTGTGTATTTCAGATTTTTAAAAGCTTATGGCAATCCCACCATTTTCCAAATACCTTTAAGGCCTCTATCAACAAGAGATACAAATGACAATGTTAGTATTAAATAAAAAAGGAATTAAAAGGGAAAATAAGGAACAAAGATATAGGAAGAAGGAAACAATTTGGTGGCTGTGATTAAACACATAATTTGGCTCTGAGCTTCCTGGCAGCCAAGACAAAAAAGAACACATGATAAATTGCATAATTCTTATTTTCAAAAAGAGGAAACATACTAGTTTCTGGTGAGAGGCAGAACTTTCCCTCCTACCAAATTGCGAAAGACTCTGCACACATGGGGCTTTGTGGAGAGGTTCTGAGTGCTGAAATAATACAAGATAAAGAACGAATGTGATGTGGAGGCTAGGAGCGTACAGGCTCTGGCATTAGACCACCTGGGCTCAAATCCTGGCTTGACTACCTGCCAGCTCTTGTGGCCTAAACACTCTTCTCTGTACCTCCACTTCTTTATCTGTAATAGTAATTAACAGTACATCGTGAGTTCTTTCTGTGTATCAAGCATGCTCATTTAGTCCCTGCAACAACTCTATTATCACCATTTTATGGTTGAGGAACCTGAGGCATAAAGAAGTTAAATAACTTACCCTAAATGAAACGGCTAGTAAATGCCAGAATCAAGAAGTCTAGCTCCCACTTCTCAATTGAACGTTCAAGAGATATTTGTTCAGCTAAGCAGCAGAGTGTCCAAATGACTTGCTCATGGTCTCAAGGTTAGGACTACAATAGCCAGGTAGCTAGTAGCTCCGTAATTAGAGTTTCATTTATTGTGAACCTCTTAATGTGCCAGACACTGTGCTAGGTGCTTTTTGTATAATCTTCCTAATACCTATAACAATGCTTCATGAACCACAGAGATTGGGCAATAGAGATCCAGAAAGCTTACAAAACTTAAGGGTACACTGTTAGGAACAGACAGATTTAAAACTGTGATGTTGTTTGTACTGCATTTTGGAAAATGTGGTACAGTACACACTATCCAAGCCTCTGAAACTAATGACTGTGAAATCTCCCTCACAAGGAATTAAATCCACTCATGAATTCTTGTGGGTTCTCAGTGAATCTTTAAACAAAGATGGTATAGTTTAATTCTTGACTTTTTCTGGATAGTCTCGTCCTGTCTCAAAAATAGCACATGGAGATATTTGTTGTCGAAATATCAGTAAATGGTCAATTATTATTTTAGTGTATCAGTGTAGGAGATGTTCTCACAATTAGGTATCTTGCACTTCCTGTGACAAATTATAAAAGTTAAAACGGGAGGGATGCTTACTAAGGTTCTGCAGAGGTTGCCCTGTGTTGTGAACTGAGTATTTGTATTCCTGCAAAATTTGCCCTGACCCTCAATGTGATGGTATATGGAGGTGGGTCTTTGGGAGATAATTAGGGTTAGATGAAACCATGAAGGCAGGAGCCTAGTCTCATGGGTTATGAAGGTCTGATGGGCCCTTATACAAAGACACCAGAGAGCTTCCTTATTCTCTCTGCCATGTGAAGACACAGCAAGAAGTCCATTTCTACAGGCCAGAAGAGGGCTCACACTAGACCCTGACCTTGCTGGCACCCTGATCTCAGACTTTGAGCCTCCAGAACTGTGAGAACACAGATTTCTGTTGTTTAAGTACCCAGTCTATGGCATTTCGTTATAGTAGCCTGAGATAAGACACCTCATTTAATCTTGACAGTCATCCTGCTTGCAGGATGCATGTTTTTATCTTTCCGTGATAGGAAACCAAGTTTCAGAGATGTTTGAAGTAATTTGTCCAAGGCTACACAGAAAGGGTAGAAGCAGAATTGAAATGAAGGTCTCTCTGGGTCTATATCTTATCCTGATTGTCATTCTTTTTCTAATGTGTTCGATTGTTTTTTCTTTAAAAATATTTTCTGACTTCTTAAGTGTTCAGTGGTGTATTTTCTGAAAAGAAATGCCATAGGTCACAAATCAGGAGATAGTCTGTAGCTCAAACAGAGAATAGCATGTCAAGATGAGGCTGCTATACCAGGTGCTTCATACCATGACTTATGGCTTCATTGATATCTTATTCAAAACTGGGATCTCCAGCTCTAAAGGAATTCCATTTACATCTTCCCCTAACTGGAAGCTGAGCTTAACTCCACACTGACATCTTGGCTACGTGAGATTTGCTGTTAGTCTTCTGGAACAGAATCTAAGATGTGGTAGATCAGATTTGGAACTGATGACTTGAGTAGCAGCTGCAAGGCTCACAGCGTTGTAAAGACAAGCTCATGTCTCCTATTCAACCCAAGGATGAGTGTGCCTGTCCTGATCGTTTTCAGGAGACACAATCTAGTAAAGGGAGCCCCCAGCTGAGAGAGGCCTGAGGTTTTATCTGTCGTCACTTACCTGACAGAATCCCCATAGTCTGGAGTTCTGTGCTTGCTTTACTATCCTCAGACAATGTCATTTGTTCTCTCTGGGTACTTGTTTTATTTGTCTGTTTTATGTATTTTTTTTTTTAATGTTTAAATAAGAATTGCCACCCATATGGGACTATTGAGATAAAGAGCCTTTGAAGGTTCCAGTGACCTCTCAGGTGTAATCAATGTCATTAGAATGATAAAATGTTTGGAACTGCTTTGAAAATGAAAATGTATGTAGACTTAGCATCATTTGCTCCACTCCAAAGAAGAGGGGCTGACCTTTGTGCCTCAGGTCTGGGGACCAGCTCCAGATTCTGGCAAGGTCAGGCAAAACTGAATTGCTTTCTTTCTGTGATTCATATTTTCAACCTGAACTTCAACACAGTCTTTTCTTTGAACTTCAGAGACCCTGGCTTGGTTTGCAGGGTGCCTGCCTTTCCTTTCTTCAGAAAGTTGAGCAATTCCTGCCAGCACCTCAACTGTTCCAGCAAGTCAGATGTTTTGTCTTCTCATGGACCACACATCTGGTGGTTAGATGGAGGATTTCACTTCTTATCTAGATAGGCCGATTTTGGTAGACTCAGCCAGAGTCACCTCCTTCAGATGCTGGGAAGGCTGGGGAGAATCCAGAGGACCCAGACAATAGAGGTAGGGAAAAGTTTTATATGCTTGAGGAGACAAGGTTTCCGAATTTCATAGGCCCCTGAATGGATGATTTTCAGCCAGGGGTGGAGTCCTATACCTTTCTTGGGTGATATCAATGGATCCACAGCTGTAGATTTTGCTTGTAGCTATTGTAGACTCTGTGTATGTCAATTCTGGGAGAATTTTATCAGGGAAAGGGAGACTGGATGGAATTTTCTGGTGAGGCCTTAATGAAAGATTGGCCAACAACAAGATCTATTGATATTGCAAATTTTGAAACATGCTGACAATTCCTAGCTTCCTTGTTCTGTTCTTTTATCCATTCAGATTCTCCTTCTCTTAGTTTGTCTCCGTCTCTCTTCCCCTGTCCTTTCCTGCTTTCTCTCCCTTTAGACATCTAAAGTCTTCTTACTATTTCTTTGTCAAATTCGGATCTCACAAAGGAGACTGATACACCCATTCGTTCATTCTAAAGAACACAATGACTAATGCTATCTTAAAGAACTGTCCCTCTTTAGAAAGGGTGTTTTCCTTTTAGTAGTTTTCAAAACTGTGTCTTTACTGAAGAGTACAATCTCCTTGAGGACAAATATTCTCGAAGGCAAATCATGATCACCTTTATATCTGCAGTGTAATGAATAATATGGAATCAAGCCACAGATATGCTGCTCTTACAAAAGTTTAGCTATTGAATAGGTGGGAGGGGACACAAAGAAGGCAGTCCACTTCCCCTCCCTTTACCCTTAGGAATGTGGAATCCCTGTAGTCTTGACCTCTGTGACCTTTCTACTTGATCCCTCCCCCATCATCAGTAGAGTACAAAATGATCCTCTATAATTCTGAATATCTTGGAAAACAAATAATTATAATTAGAAGCTGAGAGTGTTCCATAACACTTCTCTAGGCTCCCAGGTCCTGGAAAATCAACAAACTGGAAAAAAACTAAGTTTATGAAATATCACTATGCTTACACTTTCTAAACACAGACAGTTAAAAGATTCTAAGAAATACAAGGACAAATAAATAAAACAAGAAGCAGTTTCAAGTCATTGTGAGAGAAAACCCAATCAAATGGCAAAGAGACAGCAACATGAAATGACCCTCCACTTTCTGTTTCCTTTAGGCCCCCTGCAGATGTCATTAACTTTCTGTAATTTCTTATCTTCAGGGGCAGTTTTTATTCAAGTCTTTTTAGACAAAACAAGCTTTAATTCCAGCAGTGCTATTTGTCTTGAACCACTACCCCTCACCCTTGAAAAGAAGGAGTGGAGGAAGCATCTGAAGCAAAAATCAGTAAAAGGAGACAGTGACAAGAGATCAAAATGCATTCAGCAGTCAGTTTAAGGGGAGTACCAGTGTAAAGAAAATAAGCCCTTGGAATCAGCCAATTAATCACAGACCTTCCTTCCTCCCACTGTGTGAGCGTTGCCACCCCTGTAAATCACTGACTCCATGCACTCCCACCATCAACTTTCCCTGTCACGTTCCAGACAGACTCCTGTGTCTTCAAGACCAATACATATAAGTGGCCAGTTGAGAGCTGTGATTACTCACCCTTTCTGTAATGTGTGCCCACAAGATAAACCATCCATGCCGACCGCAGTGGTCGGTCTACCCTTGAGGTCAGTCCTTGCAAACATCCTCATTGCTCAGCTGAAACCTCTCCTTCTGTTCTTTTTCATGAAATTCACTTCATTTAGAGCCAGTTATACTTATCACCTGTTCTGCATTTCAGAGCCTATGATTTTTGTGTATAGCATGTCTCCCATTCTGTTTTATTTTGTAAGAGTCAACTTTCTGTGATTTTTTTTTTTTTTTTTTTTAGCTCTATTTGGCTTTCTGTCACCATAAATACCAGTTTTGCTATTTGCAAAATAAAGCTGATTATCATTATCTTAGTTTCCAGAGGTTAGGAAAAACTGAAATACTTAGATGTTCAGAAGTATGAAACCATCCCATTTCTTAGTGCCTTCAATTTAATTTACTTGCACTTTTTTTTCTTTTTCTGGAATACTAACATTTCATGTTCATTGGGGATAAAAGAAAATGTAATTAAGATGAAAGAAAATATGAAAACATTTATCTTGTTATCCTAAAATAATCTATTTTAAATTATTTAGTTATTAACTATTTAATATTATGGTTTCTGTTCTCTTAGTCTTTTTGTACACATTTTTAAATCATTTTATAGTTTTAAATTACAAAACATATTATACAATGCATAAAGTTTTATCTTTATAGACCTTTTTCCTATACTCAAAAATATGTAGTAACCTTCTTTATTTATCATTTTTGTAGGCTGCATAATTTTCTACCTGATAGAATATATTATAGCTTATTTCACCAGTCCTCCAGACTTGAATATTTAGGTTTTCTCCATTGTTTTAAAGAATGCTGCAACTGACATCTCTGTAACTAAATGTTTGCACACATCCTAAATTATCTCTGTAAAATAAAATTAGAGGCATATAATTGTTCCAGCAAAAAGTGTGCCCAACATTTAGGGTTCTGATACATAGTAATAATTTATACTCCCATCAGTAGGGTCTGAAAACTCAGGGTTTACATTTCTTGTATATAAGGAATCTTTTGCCATGGATTTTAGTTCCATTTTAGTTCTGTTTAGCTTTCATCTCCAAGCCTCTTATAATCCTACTTATTTCACATATGGTCCTGATATTATCAGCTTTTTTTTTGTTGTTTTTTTTAGTAGCCTTTTGCCCTTTGCTGCTTAAGCATGTGTTTCTGGATGAGATTCTGATTCCTAATTAAATAGATTCAGATTACTGATTGAATTTTCTGAGTATCCTGTCCCATATGTCAATGTCCCTCAGAAAGTCAACAGAAAACTTTGGAAGGGCATAATAATCATTGAAAGAAGAATTCAATTAAGAATATGAAGTTGGACCTAACATTCATTACCCTTATTGCCACACCTGGTTAACAATACATTATTTTTTTTAAGAGTTTTCTCGACCCCTCCGGGGAAGAAAAAAAAAAAAAAAAACAGAATAAAACAAAAATAGATCAAGTTCTGATTAATTATAAAACCTCTGGTTCCAATGCAGTTTGCAGAATGATACCATGGATATAAAAGTCAAAACATTAGCTGAAAATTGTAATTTTTTAATGAAATTATTTCAATATAAGATACATATCATTTGACTCTCCTGTTCCTTACAGAGTGATCCAAAAACAGGACCTGTTACTTTCCATCTATTGTCATTCATAGAGTCCTTGAAGCAACCCAGTGGTTGGTAGCAGCGACCTTTGTGCAGATGAGGACTCTGAAGCACAGAAATGTGGTATAACTTGTTTAATACAAAGCCCATGTTCTTTGTATTCCATCAGACCATATCCTATAAATACATACACATTGCTAGGGAAGTACACGATGGCAACTCAGACACCTCTCACAAGGTGGTATGGTTTATAAAAAATAGCATTACACATTTGTCATCATTCCTTGGTTGAGTGTCCCACACAGAAATAAAAATAAGCAGGGTGACCTCTTTGGTATGGAAATATTCTAATTCATTTCCCCAGAGAATGACCATACTCACTGGTATTATTTTGCTCTACTTATTTGCTTTTAATCATAATATATGCCTGTTTACTTTTTATAGACATAAAAAGGTAGATTTAAAAGGTACCTATGCTCTTTAGGTAGATATAAAAAGCACTTTAATTAAGAACATGAATTAAAAGATACTTCAATAATGAAGTACAATAGATTAAGGAGTACTTTAATAGACTAAAAGAACTTGAATTAAAAGATACTTAAATGCTGTTGTTATTAACACAAAGATTTAGGCTAACAAAACGTATTTTCCCAAATATCTCTCTCACCTCCCCCCTACAATTTTTATTCAGGAATGTAAGAATTGGGCTTTTATAAAAGCAACCAATGGCTAAACATCTACTAAGTTCTTAGAAACTTTGAAGGATTACAGAACTCTCTTTCTATAATAAGATTTACCTGTTTGACTTGATTTTGTTAAATAGGGCACTTCATACTGGTGTAAACCTAAACAAAAATGTTTAAGATTTATCTCATAGAAAGAAGTGCCTGTCAGTAATTAATTCCTCACTCTAATTACTGTTTATGCCTTTACTTTTTATTATAAACGTTCCTTTTGGAATAAACTAGAAATGGGTTTTTTTTTCTTTACACTAAAATAACTGGTGAATAGCAATGAAATCCGTGCTATATAGTATTCAACACAGTAAATTAAGCTATGGATTCAAATGAGAGATCAGAAAAGACAAGGCTTTTAGTTAAATCAGTAATATTCTGTGATTGCGAAAATTGCCTTGAAAAATACACACACACACATACACACATATACACATACATACTACTAGAAAAAGTTTGAGGTTCGATTCAGAGTGTGGAAGGTACAGTGTCTTAAAAGAGTTTCAGTAGCAGCATTTAGGCAAATGATCAAGAATATGCAGAAGAAAACAAAAGAAATCATAATTATAGTTTCCTAACAGAGGTATTTGATCCTCTGCAGTGAATAATAAAAAACTAGCATGCGCTAGGATCAGAATCTTGAGTAGCATGTATTTAATTGTATGCATTTCAAAGAAATTTGAACATTTTAAAAAGTTATACCATATTAAAAGTTGTATAGATCACGCCTGTAATCCCAGCACTTTGGGAGGTCGAGGGGGGCAGATCACGAGGTCAGGAGATCGAGAACATCCTGGCTAACACGGTGAAACCCCATCTCTACTAAAAATACAAAAAAAAAAAAAATCTAGCCGGGTATGGTGGCAGGCACCTGTAGTCCCAGCTACTCAGGAGGCTGAGGCAGGAGAATGGCCTGAACCCAGGAGGCAGAGCTTGCAGTGAGCAGAGATCGCGCCACTGCACTCCACCCTGAGCGACAGAGCGAGACTCCATCTCAAAAAAAAAAAAAAGAAAAAGAAGTTGTATATAAAGACATTTTCTATAATATTATAATAATTTTACAAATGAGGAAACAGGGTTAGAGACAGTAAGTGAGTTACCAAAGCCAATGGCTAGAAAGTGATAGAGCCAGAATCCAAGTACTAACCTGAGATTCCCAAACCAAGGACTGTTCAGCTCAGCCACAACTGGAAATGGACTCTTACGGAGGTAAGTGATTACCATTATTTTAAAAACTAGTATCAGAAATAGATGACAAGAATTTAAATGTATATCAAAATATCCCTTTGGTAAATGTTGGTGTCCTCACAGGTAAACAGAAGGCACCCTCAAATTAGAGTAATTTGAGAGTGTTTAAAAGAGGGACTGTTTACAAAATTGCAGTCATAGAGACAGAGAAATCACTGGGAGAATGTGACCCTGGGGTTTGTAACAGCTGGGCCTGTAGAGGCGAGCGAACAGTGCAGTTACTGGAAGCCCAGAAAAGAGGGCTGTGTGGAGACTGCACAGTGACCCTGGAAGAAAAGGGCTGCACTGTTAACCCTGTTCTCCCTCTATTCTCCCTCTCTCTAATCTCCTGCCAGCCTCACCATTGGCTGGAATCAGTCAGAGAGCAAGGGAACCTGTTGATGTATTCTGTATAAGGCCACATCTCTAAGCTCAGAGGAGGGTGGGAAGAGATCTTCAGAAGCCCTGGGAGATATTCAACTGAGTCACCCAGCCTGGACTATTCAGAGTGGTCTGCAGGCTAGAGGACAGTCTCTAAATGGTTAGTTCAGGTTTGCTGTGAAGCAAGGAACTTGCATCAGAATGTAAATCAATTATGTCACCAAGTGTACTGTTTAGTTCAGCTGTCATTTTATTCATAGCAGGATGTTCTCAATTAAGGAATCGGTGTGCTGGCTTACATCCTGGGGCAAACTCCTTTCACCATTACAGACGGGCCCTTTGAATAGCACTGAACTAGAATCCTTGCTCTGTAGGTAATGATAAAAACACTGGAATCCCTTTCTTTGCTTTGATTTTCCTACCTTACCTTCTGCTAAAGAGAAGAAAACAAGTATTTGTCTGTACCTATCCTGAGCCTGGCACTGTGCTAAGGTACTTTAGATGACATTTAATTCTTGCAAGTTAGATAATTCACTTAATCTTTACAGACAAGAAACAGACCCAGAAAGTTTAAGTCATGTGCCTATGGTCTAACAGCTAGCAAGTGACAGAGCCAGCACCCAAGTCCAGATCTGACTCCAAAGTCCATGCCCCTCACTGTTTGTAGGCTATCCCAGGACTGTGCTTAAACTTATCTGACATTAACACCAAGAAATAAAGCAGCGTTGTTGGAGGATTGCCTTATATGGAGACCTATGACTATGTTCTGTATACATATGCTATTCATGATTCCGGGGAATAGATACAACCCAGCTTCCCCCAAATCAGATAGCACTGTTTGTGAATACGATGTTACTCCATGTTATAAGGCCTTGCCCAGCCCAGCCAGCCAGGTCAGAGATGAATTCAGTTTGTTTCTAAGTGGCTGTTGTCTGTTGCCATCTCTTTTTAAACCTGGGAGGTCGAGAAGAAGACAGGGAGAAAGAATTCATGAGAGGGATGCATTTCCTTAGAAATGTTATTAATTGGCTGGGCAAAACAAAAGAAGGAAATAACATAGCTGCTCCTTACTAAGTAAAGGCATCTTCTTCCCTTATCTCATTAAAAATTAAAAGCACTCTTGGTTTAAGTAGGGCAAATTAGTAATTAAGTGCTATATAATGAACTTGTATAAACAGAATATTGAAGGGGAAGCCAAATTAATCACTCTGCTGGCTTGTTTTTGCCCCCATTAATGCACCTTTTACTCAGGTCCTTCCTGTGATACCAGGATGCATTTTCTGCTCTCCTCCGCTGCTGGAGATTGGGTGGGCTGTGATAGCCTGGCTGACAGATGACAGTGGACTAGATCTGGAAAAGTCGTGTGTGGGGGCCTCAATTCAAAGTAGGTGATGAGGATGGCTGTTTCATTTTTTAAGCCAAAGCTCATCAGTACAAGCCTACATGTGACAGGAACACCCTTAGACAGTAGCAGGACAAGGAAGAATTAGACACAATGTCAGTACCCAAGGAATTCCCAGTCTACTGGTGGGGGGAGGTTGGACACAGATGAATACAATTGTGAAAAAGTCTAAGGTAATGGCAAAGACTATTTGCTTGGGCTCAAATCTTGGCTCTGCCACTTACCTTGGGTGAGTTACTTAGTTTCTCTGTGTCTCAGAGGCCTCACCTGTAAAAGATAACAGTAGAGATCTATTATCTTGTAACTCATGTTGTAAGGAGTAAACATGTTACTGCATATAAAGCAAAATAGTCTTATTAATGTTGGCTATTCTTTAAGTTGCAATTACTCTGCAATGGAATGGTGGAGCATTTGAGGAGTGACTTCCACTGTCTAAAGAGGGCTGGGAAAGTCTTCCAGAGGAGGCAGCCTTTGGCTGGTGATGGAGCTAGAACTCAGGGCACCGTGGAAGCCCCCAGGCCTATGCTCTTCATCTTTGCAGCAAAGTGCCTCCTCTGAAGGCAGAAGAAAGAGCTTCGGCCTCAACCCGGGACAAATACCTCTCCATTTCAGCTCAACATAGTAAATATTAGTAATGACGGCTGGATCCTCAGTCTTGTGATATTTTAGCAACTACCTGCCAAGTATGTGGGGTAAGGAGTAGAAAGAGTAAGTGAGCTGAGTCCATCACAGGCAGGGTAAGAGGAAATCAAATGGAGCAGCAGGAAGTAGCCCTCTAAGTCACCTTGCTGAACCTCACGGTGATGGCATCTCCTCGACTTGCTAGCTGTATGAACACACCTGGCTGGTCAAGCTACTTAATTTCTCTGAGCTCAGTTCCATATTAACTTACCCCATTGAGTTTCTGCAAAGATTCTGTGAATGAAAGCACATTTAACACAATGCCTGTTCAGCAGAAAAGTACTATTATCATTCCCTGTGTTCATTTGATCTTCACCACAACCCTATGAGGTAGGTGGTATCATTGTGCCACTCTATTAAGCAAGAAATTGAGGTACCAAGCTATTGAAAAGCTCACCTAAGATCACCTAGACGGTTAGTGGCTGAACGATGGTTTAAACTCAAGTGGGCTGGCTCCAGCCCTGCCCTCTGCATATTCCCCACAGCCCTGTGCTTTGGAGGGCACCTATAGCTACATTTGCATGTCACATGCTAGAAATAGGGTAGATGCTTCTCAAGGATGTCCAGACCTCTCACTCACTATTGAGGAAGAAGTTCTTTCCTTCTGTTTGAGGGAATGGTGGGGCAGAGCCTACAGCTATGGTGACCCTTTGACAGGTGGGGCAGGTAGAGCAGGCGCAAGTGACTCACCAGAGAGCATTAGCCCTAGGATGCAGTAGGAATGCAACTGTTGCACTGATCTTGGCAGTTTTGCTTAGCGAACAGAACGATTTATTTGTCATTCATACTCTGCTTCCATAAAGGATTTAAGAAAGCGTACAATAAGTGACTAAACAGGTTACTGGAATAAAACTCACAAGTTAGAAACAATGTAAAAAGAGGAAAATACACACACACACACACACACACACACACACACACACAAAAACATGGGACGATACCAGCAAATGACAAGGTGATTTGATTCTGTATCAGGTAGGAGAAAAGTACTAGAAAAGTATGAATACTAATATTTGTACTCAAAGTACTGCCAAAGGATGTTGAAAATCAGATTGTTTAACTCTAGATTGGTGAGTGCCACACCAAATATCTATGGGACAGATCTGGCTTATCTATGGTCTCTGACCTGGACTAGGCAGTTATTATTATGTTTTTAATGAGGTCTCACTCTGTTGCCCAGGCTGGAGTGCAGTGACATAATCATGGCTCACAGCAGCCTCAAACACCTGTTCAAGCAATCCCCTAGGGGGTTATTTTGACTGAACTCCACGCAAGCAAGGCAAAACTGGGAAATATGTGAAGTCATGTGGAGTCAAAGAAGTATACCAATTCTTTAAAAGAGAGCACGTTTTTCCTTATACCAAATTCTAAAATACTTATTTCTTTTAAAAGGAACTTAGAAATCATTCCATGGAACTCTTATAGAAGAAGGCAGAATTCATTATATACCACCTTGCTGAGAGCCTAGATCATGACATTGAAACCTGACTTTGGGTCTAGGATAGGCTGGGTTTATAGCTTTTTGGAGATGTCACTTGATAACTCAGGGATACCAAGAATACCCAGTTTGGTAGATAGATAGCATGTCCCTTCACCTTTTCCCATGAATATTCTTTCCCTTGGCCAGCTTTGCAAACAAAGTTGTGTTACTGACCTAGGAGTGTCTCATAGGACCTCAGTACTAAAGCTTTGTACCAGCCTGGCATCAGAGAAGTGCTAAAATGAAGCACCCATCAATCGAGAAGGGCAACAGATGTTGAAGCATATCAAATGTCAGTAAACAGCAAGCCCACAGAGACTGCTGAACTTGGCATCCTCATAGCAAAAATACCCTGGTGCCTTTAAGAGAGAACGCCGTGGACTTTTATAAACCACATTAAGTGATGTATTTTTTTCTCCATTTGGACAATTGCTACCCTATGAAATATTTTCCCTGAAAGATGGTCTGCTCTCCTCTATTTTTTTTTTAATATCTACTTTTTTAAGGGCAAACTTAATGCTCACAGAGTGTTCTAGGCTCTCAGCCCTGGATATAGGTCTCCAGTAATTGAGAGGAGTTTCATGTTCAGCTTATCTAGTACCCTCTCTTTTACTATTAGCAGTATGATTCATATTATAAGTAATAAATCGGGCCATATTTCAATCCTGTAGCTGTGCACTAAATTAGACCCTTTACCTCTCTAAGCCTGCTTACTTATTTGTATAAAAATAAGACTATTAAGAGCACATACCTCATGCAATTGTTGTGAAAATTAAATGAGATGATATGTAGAAAGTATTTGGCACAGTTACTGGTATGAATAAACTCTCAATGAGAGGTATACAAAATTATAGTAATATTTATGATGATAACTATTATTACTATTAGCTGACTATAAATCACATGCTGTATTAATGCTTTACGTACATCACCGAAAGATGGGTGGGCTGGTCCTTTGCCGGCTTGCTCTCAGAGAGTGCTCCTTCCCCTGCTCTGCTGTGTATTACACTTCCTAGGCTCCCTTGCATCTGTCCTCTGGGCAGGCTTGGTCAATGGGAGATACCGTTGGGAGAATGACTGATGTGCAGGCAGAAGTCAGGTCTTTTCTCCTATTCACTATAGCAGCAGCTGCATCTTCTATCTGATTCCAGCTCCCAGCCTTTCTCAGGTCCCTGTTCTGGCCACTCAGCTTTTCTTTGGTTTCTGTTCTAGACTGACATTCCCTGCTTCTGGCTCTGGTCACACCACTGCCTCCTGTCATCCCTTGATTCCTAAGAGGGGTAGCATCTGTCTGCTGTTGGTAACCGCTGTGTGGCTTCAACAACCTGTTTGGCTTCTAGTTGTCTTCTGTCACCAATAAAACTAATTTCCTTTTTATTATTATTATTTTATTTTGTGAGACACAGTCTCACTTTGTCGCCCAGGCTGGAGTGCAGTGGCGCGATCTTGGCTCACTGCAAGCTCTGCCTGCCGGGTTCACGCCATTCTCCTGCCTCAGCCTCCTGAGTAGCTGGGACTACAGGCACCCACCACCATGCCTAGCTAATTTTTTGTATTTTTTTTTTTTTAATAGAGACGGGGTTTCACCATGTTAGCCAGGATTGTCTCGATCTCCTGACCTCATGATCCGCCCGTCTCGGCCTCCCAAAGTGCTGGGATTACAGGGGTGTGCCACCGCGGCCAGCTGAAACTAATTTCTTATATTTAATTCCTCCTGTTCAAAGACCTAGAGTAGTTTCAGCTACCCTGACTGGACTCTGACTGATATCGTTGCTTTTAAATACTAAAAGAAAAGGTAGTCCTTATAGAGAATTCACTTCTCCTCCTCTCCGTGTTGGAATGAGCCAAGCCAACTGGAAAAGGGATGGCCAGTTATCATGGAGAGAAATTCACTTTGACTAAAGCCCAAAAGACAATAAATTGACCTAAGCATCTTTGATGAATACTGCCTATACACCCAACTGAGTTTGGCATTGAGGCCAGAGCCTCAGGTAGCTTATCCCCTCTCTGAGGAGACAAAACTAGAGTCCAAGTCATAGCCAAGCACAGTACAAGATAGTGTCTAGTCAGAAGGAATAGGGACACCTCTTTCTTGAGCCAGAGCCCTGGACCATTCACTCTTCTAGATAAGTCACTATAATAGGTATGTGATTATTCTCATATGCCAAATGAGGAAATGGAGGCTCAGAGAGGGCAAGAGATTTGCCCAAAGTCACACTGCTATTAAGTAGTGGTCTTAGCAACTTAAGTCTGTATGTCCTAGAACTTATGTGTATTGGACTCACATCTGTTCCTCAAGGTTTTCTAAGCTTTTTGTCAGTTTCAAAGCAATAGTAAGAAAACTGCATACATAATTCATATTGCCCTGGTCTTGTAGAAATGACCTTACAGAAACAATATTCAGCCTTATTCACCTAATTCTCAGGACAGGTTTATGTGGAAAGTTTATTGTGTTCATTTTTTACAGATGAGAAAGCAGAATCAAAAAAGTAAAGGAACTTACCCAAGGTCACACCAAACGTTCATATTCAACCTGGAATTTGAATGCAAGTTTTTCTGTCCCCAGGCACATGCTCTTTCCACTTGGGGACATCTAAGAACTGGACCATATGTAGTATAGGACCAAGTGTTTTTTAGAATTTCTTTTCTTTTTTTTTTTTTTTTTTTTGAGACGGAGTCTCACTCTGTCACCTAGGCTGGAATTCAGTAACGCGATCTTGGCTCACTGCAACCTCCACCTCCCTGGTTCAAGTGATTCTCCTATCTCAGCCTCCCAAGTAGCTGGGATTACAGGCGCCTGCCACCACACCTGGCTAATTTTTGTATTTTTAGTAGAGACAGGATTTCACCATATTGGCTAGGCTGGTCTCAAACTCCTGACCTCAGGTGATCTGCCCGTCTTGGCCTCCCAAAATGCTGGGATTATAGGCGTGAGCCACCTCATCCGGCCTAGACATTTTTTTAAAAGGTTGGGGAGCAAGGCCAGGTTCCCCATCTTCCAGGAACAGACAGTTGGGTTAGAGAAGTATATATAAAGTGACCTGAAACCAGAGAGCGCCGTTGCATAATCTACTCTCTGGTAGTGACTACCAGCAGGAAAGAGAAGCCTGGCTTTGTGTAAGAAATGGGGCTTGAAATGGGCTGGAGTGGAAACATTAACTTAGGACAGGCAGAGAAGCAGCAGGAAAAGGACTTTTTAGATAGAGGTGCTGGTGAGAGCAAAGGAACAGATGCAGACAGAACGGAGATCAATGTTAACTCCTGGGAAGGGTCCCAGTTCAGGAGTGGTGAAAGAGAAAGTTGGAGAGATAGGACCATAGTTGTTTACAGGTGGGGTTTTTAACCACAAACAGATCAGTTAGGAATTTGATCAGCAGTCTTGGTAGTACTTTTTGCTCAGTATTCCCTTAACCTTTAACTGTCTTTTAAAAAGATGTTGCAAGCTGGTAGTCTCACTTAAAAAAAAAAAAATAAGTGCTTCTTAGATAATACTGCTTTCTGCTTAAGAAAAATAGCTTGTAAATTAGTTCAGCCTATGAGTAATAATAAAAGTTTATTACTCATCTCTCACAGTTTTGAAGAGTCTCTAAAATAGAAGGGAATACTCTTTAAATGCCCCTAAAATGCTATCCTCCTTCACTACAGTTCATTTGTGTATAGGGTGTTATAAAAGAACACATTTGAGAATTTCAGGATGGAGAAAGCACCTTCTGAAGCAATGTCATTGAGAGACGGGGAGCAAGCCGCTTTCCACCAGCTCAAAATCTACTCCCTCCTCCCTCCCCAGCCCCCTCCCTGACATCTTGGCCTAGAGAGGAGCCTGTGTGTTGGATAGAATTGATGGCAGTGAAATTCCTACCAAGCTGGCCCTTTCAGTTTCACCTGTCAGCGTCTCTGATGAAGAGGGATCTTGACAAACCAGACCGGTTTGGATAATTGAACTACAGCAGTTGTCTTCATCTCAGTAAACTGACTAACCACTGCAGAGGCTGGAGGAGAAATTTATAGAAAATCCTAAAATGGAAATTGAAGCAAGCGTTTCAATGACTAGGAAACAACAGGCTTTAGTGAGTTTCCAGCATATTATAGTATGGTGGGGCGCTGGGACTCCTGTCTTCAAGGGGCCCCTAAAAGTGATAGAGGGGATTCATTTAGTATGTGCCAGCTGCCATTTAGGCACTTTTTGGTTATTAGCTCACTTAGTCCTCACAGCGGTCCAGTGAGATCCTGATATCAGTTGTACTTTGCACACAAGGAACCTGAATCGCCAAGAGGCCACACGCTTTCCCAAGGTTACATAGCTGGTAAGAGGTGAAGCTCAGATACAAACCCAGATTCTGACTCTGGTCTGTTCACTCTAAATACTGAAACCCATCTCTATAAAGCTCCTTTGGGAAACTCATCTTGGTCAGGCCCACCTCTATACGGCCCTACCCCCATGTGCCCATCTCTTGCACTGCCCTTAGATGTTGCCATATTTGCTGATCTCACTCAAATGTGAGCTTCCATATAAGGGTCCAAGTCTTACTCGTCCTTAGCCAGTAGTTGGTGCTGGATACATGTGTGTTGTACCAGACTGGAGGTGAAGTTTTACAGAGAATTTGTAATCTCCCTGAAGCTGGCTAAGAAGGCAGCCACCTGTGACTAGTTACACAGAAACCCAGGTACTTAAAGTAGTGGCACTGCTGGGGGTGGACTTAGATTTAAAGTCGCTAGCAGGTAAAATCTGACCTGTGTCTCCAGAAACAACTTTACTTGTGCACATTAGCTCTGACTCTAAACTGCTCCTTAACGGTTCTCACTTGCTCTAATTTTTCAAAGACTGACTCCCCAGTCATTAGAGTCTGTTCTATTACTAATAACTCAGTGTATGATCTGGAACAAGAGATCTACCTCTTTGGGCCACAGTTTCCTCGTCTTTAAACTGAAAGAATCAGATTCTGGTTTTCAAAAATGTAAAGCAGTGGAACCTTTGGGAGGCCAATATATAAAACAGAAGGTGAACTGTGTCTCTGGCTTATCCATCACACCCTCTTTCCCCACTGCCTGGCAGCCTTGGAGGGTCTTTGCTGAACATAAGCACTGGACTAGATCTTTCCAAAGGAAATAACCCAAAATATTTAAAATGTTTAATAATGATATTTAGTAATTCAATAATAAAGTAACTTCAAAATAGCCTAGCCTACCTTGAGAAAAGCAGGTTGGAGGGCCCTCACCATGGGATCACTGTGCCTGTCTGTGTTACTGTCAAACATTGTGTGTTCCAGACAGGGAGGGGTGTCAGCTCAGCCTGATAATGTACAGTGGATTGGGGAAGCTAAAGCCTCTGGGCCTCATTCTCCTTGGCTGAAAACAGACTGCGTGTCATGGCACTGGTGAATTAGAAATTCTATCCAGCCACTCTTGGAGATTGATTTTCCGTCTGGGGATCTGACCTCTTGCTTCACTAGCAGAGGGGATCAGACTGTTCTGGGAGGAGTCAATGAGCTGGCCCTCAGAAAAGCCTTCCCTTTCTTTTTTGTTCTTTTATTTTCTTTTTTTTAACTGTATGTTTCAAAGGGAAAGTCTGATTACTTTGGGGACTTAACACTACCAGTCTGAATTCTTTTTGGTACTTAGAGCCTTGAGATATCCATACCACCCCCACATCCGTCCTTTGTGCTAGAAGATTACTGAAGATTTAATTCCATTTATGTCATTGGATTTGTAAAGAAAAAACCCTTTTGGATTCAAAGATGAAGGCCTCACTTACTTTATTTTTGTCATTTTCACAGACCCCTTATGCAAATGCCTCAAGAGTAAGAATCTTGCTCAAGTGATTTTTGTATCTCCAATGGCGAACAGGCAGCCTGACGTAGAGTAGCTCCTTGGTAAATACGTGTTCATTCATTCAACAATACCCCCAAGGTACAATGATAAGCAAAATAACCGTGGCCCTAATACTGATCACATCTGCAGTTGACTGAGACAGTTAAAAAGATAAGAACAAATAAATATATCTTGGGTTAAGTGCTATAAAGGAAAAGAACAGGTTCAATTGAAGGAAAAATTAGAATTGTTGATACATGAATGACAGTAAATGGCCCGAATTTCCAACTCTAAATCTCTGTCTCATTTCACCTCTTTGTAAATAATCATTGCTATTATTTTAAATATCACAACCGCTGTCATTTCTTGTTTGCCCATAACTACATTCTAAACTCGGTGCTGACATCTTTGTATTTATTATATAAAATTCTCAAAATTACCCTGCCAGTTAGGCTTTCTTATCACTTATTCCAAATGAAAAAATAAGGTCCAGGGATTTGTTCATGATCGGAGAGCTAAGAAGTGTCAGAGATGAATTAACCCAAAGTTGGTCTGACAAAGCCTTTGTTTTAAGCAAATGGGGAGAAAAAAAATTCTCATTAACTCCAAAGATTATCATCAGGAGTCCAACAGGGTTCCCAATTTGGGAACTACTATATCATTATCATATGGCAAAAGGTCCACTATGTTAGATGAGAAGACAAGAAAAAAAGGGTAGGGGGAGAAACTTTGCTGTAGAGTGGGAGGGAAAAGAGGAAGATAGTCTTCTTGCATGGGCCGTCTTATCAACCGAGCAATAACAAACTATCACCATGGCAACAGGAAGTCTAATTGATGGCAGATGTTGAGCCACTTTAAAAGCCACGCCAACTGAATGCCAAGCTGATGCTGTCAACCTCTCTCCTCTGCCGCAGCTAGGCTAATCGTGCTATGGTCATATTGGAGAGGCCCATCTTTCAAGGGTGGAACAAACTCTGGACTTGGCATCAGAAGAATTGCGTCTGAGCCCCACATCTGCCCATGCTAAGCTCTGTTGCCCTGAGCAAGTCAGTTCATCAAAAGTAGAAGATAGTTATCATTAATGTTATCATCATTATTACTACCAGTAGTGGGAACTCTCTGAAATTCAATTTCACAGTCTGAAAGATTGATAATATTTGTGTAAGTATTGTCAGAAGATTTAAATTGAATAAAAGATGTGGAAGTGCTTAGTAAACTATAAAGTAATTCACAAATATAAGATATTATTAACACCAAGAGACAGTTTGATGTGCCAGAAAGAGCTTGCATCGGAATATGGATATGGCTATTTACAGACTGCTTCATCTGACGGATGCTTCATCTGACTGCTTCATCTGAATGCATCAATTATGTGTTCAGCCTCGGTTTTCTATCAGTAAAATTTATTAGTGTAAATCTGTAAAATATTCTACCCATCTTACAAACCTGTGGCTTAATTAACCTCTCTACACTTCAGTTACTCCTCTGTAAAATGGAGGTGGCACTGGCATCTCCCTCATAAGGTTGTTGTGATGATTAAGTAAGCTAACGCAGGGAGAACATTTAGAACGGTGCCTGGGACAGGCAGTGTGTCATACGTATTAATGGTGGTAATGGTAGTGGTGGTGGAGAAGGAGAAGAGGAAGGAGAAGAAGAGGAAGGAAGAGCAATTGAAAATCATATACGTGCATAGAACTGTGAAAGCTGGTGGTAATAGTAGTGGTGGTAGAGAAGGAGAAGGGGAAGGAGAAGAAGAGGAAGGAAGAGGAGGAGGAAGAGCAATTGAAGTCATATACATTCACAGAACTGGGAAAGCTGGCCGGGCTTGGTGGGTCACACCTGTAATCCCAGCACTTTGGGAGGCTGAGGCCAGTAAATCCCTTGAGCCTAGGAGTTTGAGACCAGCCTGGGCAACATGGTGAAAACCTGTCTCTACAAAAAATACAAAAATTAGCTGGATGTGGTGGTGTGTGCCTATAGTCTCAGCTACTCGGGAGACTGAGGTGGGAGGATTGCTTGAACCTGGGAGGCAGAAGTTGCAGTGAGCCAGTGTTATGCCACTGCACTCCAGCCTGGGCAACAGAGTGAGACTCTGTTTCAAAACAAACAAACAAACAAACAAAACTGAAAGCTCCATGTGATACAAGTGAGGACCTCCATAGTTAATGTCAAAATACTTTTGGTCAGTTCCTGGACTGGTTCATATGTCTATCAGTTTTCTCAAAGTTTCCATTGTCTACATAGCCTTTTTGTCATGCCCAGTATGCATGCCTGCTCTGATTCTTGGCTCTGAAGTTTTCAATGGGAAAAGGAGAACCAGGACAAAGAATTGGTACAAACCATGAGAAATAATTTCTCAGAGATCAAGGTCTCTACAGGCCAGGATTTCTCAGAGTCTTCTTTGATACATTAAGAAGTATTTCTGGAAAAAACTTAGTTTGAAAACTGCTATGATGTTCAAGATAACTAGACATCTTTTTTTAAAGAGATGGGGTCTTACTATGTTGCTCAGGCTGTACTCTAACTTCTGTGCCCAAGAAATCCTCCGTCCTCAGTTTTCCAGGTAGCTGGGACTATGGATGCCCTTCACAGTACCCAGCTGTAACTAGGTGTCTTCATAGTAAGACATCTGTTAAGACTTTAAAATGTAAACATACATTGTGAATCTCTCAGTTTGGGTAGGCATATAGAGTATAGTGTTTCCCAGATTTACTTGATCGAAGAATTAGTTTTTCATGGAGCATCTTACTTTGCTAAAGTTTCAAGTACCAAAATTGGGAAATGTTGATGTAAGCCCATAGCCAAGACAATCAAGCATTAAGCACAGTACCACAAAACAGGTTTGAAAACTCCTACTAATCCTTCCATCAATTCATGTGTCTATTTAATAAATTAAAAGAGTTCTGTATGTGGCAGTGACTATGTGCTAGATGGTGAAGAAACAATGACAAGCAAGACTAGTATGTTCCCTACCCTCTCAGAGTTCTGGAGGGCCTACTGGGGAGAGGGAAAAGTTGCCCACCAATTTTATTGCAGTGACAAGTGAAAAGATGGAGAGGACAGGTGCCTTTACACTAGAAGCAGAGGCTTCTTACCCAACCTGGTGGGTCAAGGAGAGTTTCCCAGGGTAAATAACTTCTAAGTGGAGACTCAAAGGAGGAGTTACAGCTGTGCGACCCATAGGAACTTGCAGCACACTTGCCCATGCATTCCATGTTGTATCCTCATGGCAGCCTTTCTTGGTACATGCAATGAGAGTGGGAAAAGTTATTAAGTGGCCATTACCACCTAATGAGTTCCTACTCAATGAGTCAGGGACTGTGCTAGGCATCTTACAAATTTATTGTATTTAATCTTGACGGCAATGAGCAGTATCCTCAGTTTACAAATGAGAAGTTGAGGCTCATGGGAGATAAGTGGTTTCCCAACGCTGTACGTGTAGTTAGTACAAAGCCAGGACTTTCTGATCTGCCTGATTCCAAAGCCCATTACACTGTGGTTAGCCAGTGCTGAGCCTGGACCGTGGCTGGTTCATAACAGGGTTTTTACTAGTCAGAAATACGGGATAGTAAGCAGAATGTCATGGATTCTTCCTTAAGCTAATTGTATTCTTCTTAAATGACTTATATTATCCTGAGATGTCCGTCTCCCAACCATTTGATGTAGAAAATCCTGTGAGTTTTTTTCATGTATATATTACTTGTCAGAGAAAACTTTGAGCTGCTTCTTGGCAAAATAAAAACTTTCTATCCATATGTCAGTGTCCCAAGTCATTTTGGAAGTGTTGCCATCTATGAAATCTAAAAATCATGGAAGTTCTGTGCATGCAACTTTCTAGAACATATTCATTCTAAAAGTGAGAGAAATATGAACCAGTACATTGCTGTGAGTTCTGCTGGTTCAAAATTGGATGAGTTGCTGAATTCCATGGGCACCAGCAGCCAAAAATGGAGATAAAGTAAGATCAAGTGGCATTTTCCAAAATGTACACACACACCACCAGTGACATTCAGGCATTCTACATACTGGTTTACAGATATTCTTTCTCTAATGGTTAAATATTCATTTTAATAGATACTAGAAAAAATGTACCTAGCATTAAACCTGGGTTTTCATGAACATTTTTCCCTAGCTTGAGACAATTTTAAAAAGAAAAGTTTTTTCCCAGAATTTACAAAAATATTTTATGACTAATCAATACTATAGATAGTACTTGGGAAAAGAAAATAATTGTGAAGATAGGACCTGAATTACTAAAGCATATGAAATAGTATGATAATGTGTATAAAAGTCTCTCATGCATAAAAGTCCCCAGTAAATGCTTTCTTCCTTCCTGAGTCACATGGTGAGCAAGTGGCAGGGGCCCAGGACTAAACCTCATAGCATCAGACTCTCAGTCTAGTGCTCCTTCCAAGACACCCTTCAATTGTCTTTTTTTTTTTTTTTTTTTTTTTTTTTTTTTTTTTGAGACGGAGGCTCGCTCTGTTGCCCAGGCTGGAGTGCAGTGGTGCGATCTCCACTCACTGCAAGCTCCGCCTCCCAGGTTCACGCCATTCTCCTGCCTCAGCCTCCTGAGTGGCTGGGACTACAGGCGCCCACCACCGTGGCTGGCTAATTTTTGTATTTTTAGTAGAGACGGGGTGTCACCATGTTAGCCAGGGTGGTCTCGATCTCCTGACCTCGTGATCCGCCTGTCTCGGCCTCCCAAAGTGCTGGGATTACAGGCGTGAGCCACCACGCCCAACCAATTGTCTTCTTTCTGTCTGCCTACCTTATACTGTGTCCTTCATCTCTCTGTCTAGCCCCCAGGAAAAGTGCAGCAAGTGCAGGTATTTCTGAAATGACGAGTGCCTCACAGAAAGGATCTGATGAGTGTTAGTAATAAGCAATGTGTGCCTAAGAGTGTAGACACTATTAGCATTTGGAAAAATAGGAATCTGAACTGAGAGCTGGAAGGGCCCTTAGAGATTATCCCACACAAACCCTCTTTTTACAGATGAGGAAGTTGAGACCCAGAAAGGGGAAGTGCTTTGTGCATGGCCAGAGAGCTCATTGCTGATCAAACCAGGATGAGCATCCTTATGAAACATGCAAATGTAAAATTACATGTGGAAAAAAAAAAAAAAAAAAAAAAAAAAAAAAAAAAAAAAAAAAAACCTCTACCTCCAGATATCCTGCTTTCCAGAAAAGTGGCGAGAAGTACCACAAAAATACCTTTACTTCCAAAAATTTGAAAATGTTGAAGGTCATGCTTCATATTGTGCCAGGCAAGAGAACATTGTACATAATTGTAAATCACCACTGGAGGAGGTGGTCCTGGTTGTATTCTTTTGTTTGTTTGTTTGTTTGTAACACACATAACATAAAATTGATCATCTTAACCATTTTTAAGTGTACAGTTTAGTGGTATTAAGTTCATTCACATTATTGTGCAATCATCACCACCATCCATCTCCAGAACTCTTTTCATCTTGCAAAACTGAAACTGTACCAGTTAAACAATAACTCTGCATTGCCCCTCCCCCAGCGCCTGTCAACCACCATTCTACTTTCTGTCTCTGTAAATTTAACTACTCTCTAGATACCTCATATAAGTGGAATCATACGGCATTTGTCTTTTGTTGACCGGCTAATTGCACTTAGCATAATGTTCTCGAGGTTTATCCATGCTGTAGCATGTATCAGAATTTCCTTCCTTCTTGGTTGTATTCTTAATGCAACATAGCTTGTTCTCTGTGGTCTGCTGATTATAACCATCATCTCTGTGAAGACTTTGGCGTGCTTAACATTTTTGGGACTTCTTTCCAGTGGGGCAAATAGATAGCTCAGTTGTGGACGATAGCAGCAATGGGAAGAGGTATTTGAGAAGAAATCAGAGTCTCTTCTTCCAGTCTTTTGCAAGTAGGTGACAAGTGGTAAACAGAATTGCATGCTGTGCCCCTCCACATCACCCCCTATTTTCTTTGTTTCTTCTGTCCAAGTCTTCAGTCAGTCACAGAGAAGCAATGAGAGTTGAAGATTTTAAAAGTGGATTTTCAAATAAGACAGCCTTGGGTTCCAGTCCTACCTCTGAAATTTACTAATATGTGATCTTGGGTAACGTGATTAAACTCTTTGAGCCTTAGTTCTGTAATCTGGACATAGAGATAATAATACTTTTATCAAAAAAAACATGCCTTTTTTTTCCTTCTGAGTGATGAGATGCTTTCTGTATTTTTTCTGGATTTAAACATAGTTTCCAAAGTTAAAATATTACTACCACTACTATAACCTGTCCCATTGGGTTGTTTAGAAATGTAATGTGATATGTGACATTTTGGCTTCTCTGAGATGTCTTGTTCCAGCCCAAAGATTATTAGGGAACCTCATGTCATTTGAAAGGAGAGAAAGCTGATTTATTGATAATGTTCTGCATGTCATATGTATCATTTCTTTCTCATCAAAAACACTGAGTAGAACTCTATTATGGTAGTTGGTCCTTCACTTCATAATTTTCTATTTTCCCAGCTAGGCAGAACCATGCCCACCCCCCCAGTTCCCACCCCTTGGTCAGTACCTAGCATTATGCCCAGAAAAACTACAGATGCTTCTTCCCACTCCCCCGCAACCCCCACACTCCCGTTACCAAAGTGTTTCTATAATGCTCTGGGAATCAGTCAGCATCTCAATTCCCCCATGGTCTTATGGTTAAACATACCATTCATTCGACCTCTCCACTGTGACAAAGAAGGAAGCCTGGGTGTAGAAACTGATTTCAGCTCCCCTCTGAAGTTAGGTTTCTCTCTTTGCTGACCACTTGGGAATTTTTTTTTTCTTGCTTCTGACCCACCTCTCCCCTTCCTTTTGATAAACAGGACAGCTGTCCCCAAAGGGTTGAATCCATTACCTTTCACCAGAGTTGAGTTCATTTTCCATTTCATGTTTCTGCTTAAAGAGAAAGCCCTTTAAAAGCGCTGAGCATACACTGAGCGTGTGTACTTAATTTTTAATATGTGTGTGCCCACACCTAAGAGAACAGAGAACCTTAAATAATAATGAAACTGAATTGTACATGTTGTATGTTTTATGTGGCACTGATTCCTAAATATGCTCTTAGCAGCCAGGTATTATTTAATACATCCCCATTAATCAAACTGCCAAATCTAAATGAAAACCATGTTTAAATATGTTTAATAAGATTATAGCTTTTAGTTGAGTATCAAACTAACATAGCTACATTTTTCCTTCCAGCCAGCCCTCATTTACTGTCTTACATTTTTACTCTGAAAGCTAGTTCTTTTGTACTATCAAGTCAATCTTGATTATAAAACAGGTTATACCACAAACTCTTAGTATCATGAGCTTCAGCTGAGTCCTTCATTGTAACTGTCAGGAGAAAGAACAGTTCTGAGATTTTTCTTTCTGGCTAAAAAATGATGTTTTTCTTCTTCTTGGGGTGAGTCTTTGAGTTTAAAAGGAAATTAAAAATTCTGTTAGAGATACTAAATTGTTTGTAGCGTCTGTATTAAATGATGTCTGCCTTTTGCGCAGTTATTGAAAGTGTTTCATACTAAAGGTACTTTTTCTTTTTGATGGTTCAGGCTTCTGTTAGTTTTGCAATAGTGCCACCTCGGGGCTCTAGAGAACATTGCATGGGCTGCTAAAATCTCTTTCAAAAACAATCCCTCTGCTCTTTTGACATGAATAGAAAAAGTATTTGTGGGTCATTGGGACTGATGGAGAAAGAAGGTACATGGTACCCTGGGCGAGGTACGTTTCCAGTTCTACTTTCCAGGCTTCCAATCTGCAAACAAAAAAAGGAGGTAAATAAAAAGAGGTTTTTTTGAAAAAATAAAGAACTAGCCAAACTTGGAGTAACATATAGTATTCTAGCAGATTTTTAAAGTTATTAATAAAACAACATCGTATTTATTAACGTGTTTAATTCCTGTTCGTATTTGCAACAGTTTGCCTGCTGTTCTCACCTTTGTAACAGGCATGTCCTGCGGTGATTGCAGAGAAGTGATGACTGCTTTGACTTGCTGTCCTGTGGGAATGTCTTGCTTCTTACATCTCCAATTCTTCTGTTTGCCTTGTACAATATTCTATATCCATATTCACCCTTATAAAGTTGTCATTCAGACTTTTTGTCTATTTGTTCTCTCCACTGATACCATTATTTCTTCTAGCTTCTCAGAGCCCTTACATTTTCTCCATGTTTATATGTCTTGAAACTTTTAAATTCTTGATCAAAGCAATCATAAATGTATCTATTACAAACACATTAAAATTATTTGATTATATAAAAACTGACAAACAATTCTTATAAAACTTTTTGTACTACATCAAGTTCAAAATAGGTGGCACATGTTTAACTTTGTACACTGTAGAAATTCTAAGATTCATTTCAAAAAGAAAAAGCAAATACAGTGCACAGCAATGCATATAATTCTTATAGACCAGTGTTACCTGTCATATCTCTCTGTAAATAATGATGGTGACAATGACGATAGGCAACGTTTATTGATGTTTTTTATATGCCAAGCACTGTTCTAACCACTTTGCATGAATTAACTCAGTCACCATGGGACAGGAACTGTTATTATCCCAATTTTACCCACATTCACGGAATGCTTCTGTGTTCCAACAAGGAAACTTCAACAAAGGAGCGCATGAGCTTATCATAGGTTGTGTGCAGTAAGAGTTTATATTGTTAGTTTTTCCTTGAACTGCTTGGGAGTCAGTGTCACTTTGCTTAGCCCCATTAGCCTGCCCTCCCTTTGGAGTGTGCAGGTCTCCTTTACTGTCTGATACCTGTGTTCTTTCCTCACTGAGTGTCTCTAGCTTTGTCTAGCAACATCTGCCCTCACAGAACTTACATTCAGGTGGGAAGATGCTAAGAAACAGCAATCACAACAAGTAACATTGATTTCAGGTGGCAAGAAATGTTATGAAAGAAAGCAAAGTGATATCAGGGAGCAAAAATGGAATGACAGACTGGGTGTGAATGGCTGACTGTGTGAGCAGGAGAGAGGCCCTCCTGAGGAAGGGGTGTTCATGGTGAGTCCCAAATGACAGAGAGGACAGCAAGTGCAAAGGCCCTGGAGTGGGAATGAATTGAACTTGTGTGAAGAAAAGCAAAAAGAGCAGGGAGGCTGGAATGTGTTGAGTAAGGAGAATACTGTGGGGCTCATGTTTCTTTCCTTTCTCTGTTCCCAGCACTCTTGTGTTTTCTGTCTCAGACTCTGGTTTCACTGAACTCAAAGAAATGGTTTGGAACTGCAAAATCCTGAGATGTCATCCACCGGAAGTGTTGTGGATAGGGGGACACATGCAAGAGAATTGGCCTAAGAAAGCTTATACCCTGAGTATCTTCCATATATACCCATAGCCCCACACATTTTTATCTTGCAAAGTCAGATAAGATGAACATAAGACAGAAGTGGAATCCCAGCACAGTTCATCCTCAGTGCCCCACAGCACTGAACAGACCTTGGATATCATACTTCACAGAAGTATGGTGACTTTTTTGTGTGTCTGCCTCTCCACTAGACTGGAAATTGACTGAGGACAGAGCTTATGTCATAATCTTTCTTCAGTCATTTTTCTTTCTTGCGTTCATTTTATCAGTAAATGCTTGAGTGCCATCTATGTGCCAACCACTCGTACTAGGCCCATCTATCTCTACTTGGATAAAATTCTAAGCAAGAAAGATACAGTCCCTGCTCTCAAGTTTCCAACAGTATTGCAGAAGAGAAATACCATAAAATAGCATAATACAGTGTGCTAAGCCTCAGCTTTGGGGAGACAGAGAAAATGTTCCAAAGGAAGTGACAGTTGAGTCCAGTCAGGATTTGGAAGTGTAAATAAAAGTGAGTGTGTGTCTGCCTGTGTGTGTGTTTGGAGAGGGGTATGTATGTGTAGAGGGCCTGAAATAGGAGAGAGTGTGTGCAGAATTTTAAACCTTGGGAACAAAGGATTCATGAACTCAGAGGTGAACTCAATTGTGTACTGGATGAAAATGTGAATGAATGAGTACATGAATGTATAAATGAATGAATCAGTGAGTGATTTTTTCCCACATGTTACAGAGGCAGCTCATGAAATGGAGGTTGTATTAGTCTGTTTTCACACTGCTATAAAGATACTACCTGAGACTGGGTAGTTTAAAAACAAAAAGGGTTTAACTGACTCACTGTTTTGCATGGCTGAGGAGGCCCCAGGGAACTTACAGTTATGGCGGAGGGTGAAGGGGAAGCAGGCACTTTCTTCACAAGGCGATAGGAGAGAGAGCATAGGGGAAAGTGCCACATTAAAACATCAGCTCTCGTGAGAACTCCCTCACTATCATGAGAACAGCATAGTGGAAACAGCCCCCATGATCCAATCACCTCTCACCAGGTTCCTCCCTCAGCACGTGGGGATTTCAATTTGAGGTGAGATTTGGATGGGGAGACAGAGCCAAACTATCTCAGAGGTATAAAGCCAAAAGGTATTTTTATTAATTCACCCTGAGAAATCACTATTCCACATTCTGCCCATTATTTCCATGTAGGCAGACTCGTATGGAGACCTATATCTTTATCAAAAATGTGCTTGTCAAGTAGATTATTCAGTGACTTATTGGGAGAAAAGGCCAGGCATTCGTCTTATTCTAGGGAGGGCTTTATCAGTGGAACTGCGTATAGCTGATAGCCAACATTTCTCTTTATCCTGAACATTGCTTAGATGAGAACTATGGGGTAAAAAATGAGTGAAAAAATAAGTTAAAATGTCAAGGGTGTGCATAGAAGAGAGAGAGGCTGTTAATGTAATGTGGTCTAGACGCCAGAGGTGGAAAGCCGCTTTGGAAAGTAGGGACCAGATTCTAGTCTTTGCTGTACCACTCTCTTGTTGTGTGACTTTGAGCAACTAGCCATCCTCAAACCTGTAAAGTGGAACTATGCCAGGCAATGTCTAAATTTAGTCTCTATCAGCTCTAGAATTTTGTGTTCATCTTAGTTATACCTGCTGAGGAGGGAGAAGTATTGAATGTATATGGGCACCAGGTGGGCAGCTTCTTCATAGTCCGTGGATGACAGCTCTGTCCTGGGGCACTCGCTCCTCCAGAGTACCTTAAGAAGTACCTTAAGAAGCTGTCCTTATCTGCTATACCCTTGGAAGGGTTCTGGCTGTTAACCACCTTTGTTGGATACACTGCTGCTATTCTCCTTCCCCACTTATGTCTGTTATTCTAAAGTGGTCTGAGAAGTTGGCTATTCCTGATGTTGCCTTTTCTTATACTCCACATAGGAAGCCTCTGCTCAGAGGGTTATTTGTAAAAATTAATGAGATACATGTAAAGCAGCCAGAACAGTATCTGGCACATGATAAATACAAAGAATGTTTGTTACTATTTGTCACAATTATTCCTGCAGCCCTTCATTGCTGCCTTTCTTCTTCAGGTATTTTCTGCCTTGTTCTCCAACAAGCACAAGGGATACAGGGGTAAATAGGATACCATCTCTGTCCTGAGGGTTCTGTCCAGTCCTATTTACTGAGTGCCTTCCATGTGCCAGGCACTAAGGTTAAATCATTGAGCCCCCCACCACAATCCATTGCAATACTCATTATACCCATTTCATCTTCGAGGAAACTGCAACCCAGAACAGAAAAGTCGTGTGACATTCCCAGCATCACACAATTAGTAACTGGCAAAGTTGGAATTGGAGCTCCAATCTCACAGACTCCAAATCCAGTGTTCTTTCCACCTTGTCACCCAGCTACCACAAGGCTGCCATTGCACGGTTTTGAAAGGAAAAAGAAGCAGCAGTGCATGATGGGAGTCAGCATAATGGGAAATAAACTCTCCTTCCCTGGGCATCTACTTCCAACTTGCAGAAGAATAGGAAGGCTAGTCTTGTGAGCCCAGCTCCCAGCAGTCCTTGCTTTAGCCCATCTGAAAAGGATCTGTCTTTAAAAGCAAGGAGCCAGAAAAAATAATTCATACTAAAAACAAACTCTGTCATGAGTCATTTGACTTTGCTTTCCCCTGAACACATAGTTTATGTCTTGGGTGAGCTAAGGCTAAAGGAACATCTGATATGTTTTAGGCTAGCAGAGCCATTATTTAAGGAGCTTCACATCCAGTGTGTGCCCACTGGACCCTATGGTTTAAATCAAGGCTTCTGCTTATGGGGCCTGACAATTTGTTATTTTTGTTGTAGTTGTATTGGAGTGTGATTGTGTACATGTTTTATCAAGATGACAAGAATTGCTCTGGTTCATGATTCAGAAGTTCTCAGGCTGTTGAACTAGCCTACGCAGTAGTTACTCTGAGTATGCGCGCTAGACAGGAATGTGTATATGTGCGCATATGTTCAGATGTATGAGCACTTACAGAAACAGAAGAGAATGAGATAAAGGCAGATTCCGGCTGAGCATCTTACCATTCTTATCAGCAGAAGAGCAAGCCCAGCCCTGGGGCTGGGTCAGAGGATTTCTCAATCCTGGTTGAACAGCAGATAACCCTGAGCACAAAGCAAGTGTTTCTGTCTCTGTTGCCAACTTGCTTTTCTTTAGATACTTGAAAAATGACAGGAATACACTTACTTTGTAAAAGCACGAACAATGGAATATAGAGCAAAAGTGAAAGGCACAAACCTCCCCTGATCCCAAAAATAATCACTATTATGCATTTTGTATGCCTGTCTTACTTTTTTGATGTATTCACGGACATATATATACACATATACAGATCATATAGTAAAGATTGTATAATAGGATACTACACTATTTAAATAGTAGAGGATGAAAAAGAGATCAACTTTTTTATCTACAAGATACTTTGGAATATATTAATACATATAAAGCTGCCCCATGATAACAGTAATTCCAGAATCTGCATATATAAAAAACTGTTTAACCAATGTGTTGATAGACCTTTAGGTAGTTTCTAGTGTTTAGCTATTAAAAACGGAGACACAAAGATCATTGTTGGTGTAGTTCTTTATATACAAATATGAGGATTTCTTTTGGAGAAATACAAAAAAAGTGGAATTTCTAGTGGAAGGATTTGTGCATTTAAAATTTTGTTAGCTGTGGCCAAAATGTCCTCCAAAAAAGCTGTCCCAATTCGTATTCCTGCCAATGATGTCCCTGTGCCTTTGCCAATGCTGGATATTGTCAGTTGTTTAATATTTTTGCCAATTTTGGGGCAGAAAATGACTGCTCATTGTTCTTTTCCTTGGCCTTTCCCATTACTAGTAAGAATGAACATTCTCTTTATACCCATCAAGTACTTTTCTGTTAATGGCCTATTAATATCTTTTCTTCATTTTCCTATAGGGTTGTCTTTTCCTCATTGATTTAGAGGAGTTCTTTATCTACTCTATATACCAATTCTTTATCTGTCATTACATACTGAAGACATCCTTATAGTATGTCCCTTCTCATCTACCTTTGCTTACAATATCTGGTACCGGAGTTTTAAAATGTCATAAACTTTTATCTGTGAATCTCTTTTTGACATCAGAATTTCTTAGAAATATTCCCTTTAAACTATTTCTTTTCTTGAAGCAGTGTTTTTCAGACTGATAATGTTTTAGACTTTTATGTGCCCAAGAGTAAACTATGGACTGAGGAGGTGAGTGTTTTACCCAAGGCAAAGCTGAGATCAGAACACACCAGGCCGGCAGGTCTCTGTGTTTGTTAAAGACATTCTTAGTAATTTTATCATTAATTATGGGAAAATTGTAAAACTCCATCGGGATCAGCCACAGGCAAATGAGATGCAGCAAGGAGCTAGATGCTGGGCACGCAGCCTGAAATCATCTGAGCATTGAATCATACCCAGCTTCCTCTACTTACCACTTGACTTTGAGACATAACTTCGCTGCTCTGAGCCTTAGTTTATTTCTCTGTAGAATGGAGCTGATCACAACTTCAAATGGATATTGTGAGGTTTCACATTGTTTCAGCACATGGTATCTGCTCAATACATGTTTGCTTTTGCCTTTTCTGGTTAAATACCTTTTTTTCCCCTGGACCTTTGAATGCAACTGGTCATCTAAAACTATTGGCTTCCATCTCTTCTGAGGAATTTTGTAGCCAAATGGTAGAGGCATATCTAGCTTGAGAGTCTGAGGCAATTTCCTGATGATACATCTCAGTGGGCCTAAAGGAAACGAAACACCTACACCATTGCTCAATGCTGGAAAATTCTCCACAGTGGCCGACCCCTTTAGGAGGAGGGAAGTCAGTGCTCTGGGGAACAGCTCCTGTCTACGTGGGTGGAGAGTTCTTTCTTCAAGCATTGGTAGATTGTAAACTCACTGAGCCTCCTGCCTACACAGGAATAAATTGCCCCTGCCTTTGAGATCATCCCTTTTTCTCCTCACCTCAAGCTGGCATCCTTCTCTCCTTAAGGCAACACAGCACTAGAGGCTGACTGCCCAACCTCTTGAGCCAGACTGCCTGGAGTTAAAACCCAGCTCTGCCACTCTTTACTTGTGAGGCCTGGAGCAAGTTTCTTAATTAATCTCTGCCTCTGTTTCCCTGGCTGTAAGATGAGAGTGCTAATGTTATCTACCTCGTAGAGTTGTTACATGGGTCACTATTTATAAAGTACTTGGCACATAGTACAGTATTCAGGGAGCTACTAATAAATCATGTATGGTATCTGAATTTGGGCTCCTCATTTCACAGCCAATTGACTTTGGATAATATGCTTACTCTAAGCTGAGCTCTCTAATTTGTAAAATGAGTATGAAAATATCTACTTCATGGGACTGCTGGACAAGTCAAATGGGATAATGTATGTAATCATTATAGGTACTCAAGAAAGAAGTGGTAGCTACTCTGGTGATGAGTATCAAAAAAGACAGGAATGAATATGCAGAGACTACCCAAATTCTCGAAAGCCAAGAGACTAGTAGAATGTGGCCTCCACACTCTTAGCCCTGTGACCTTAGACCTGACCTCTTCAACATTCAGTTTCCTAATCTGTAGAATTAGATTGATAATGGTGCCTACCTCTAGGTTCATTATGAAGAAGCAATAATAATAAATTGGGTTCATAGAAAGTACTTAATACAATTTATTATTATCATTACCTGTATCCCCTATCCATTTAAGGGAAGATTCCTGTTTGCAGTCAGGGTCCCTGGGCAGAAGTGATGACAGCACAGGCAGAGCCCTGCACCCTCTGCCCTCTCCAACTCTGGGGAGTCTGTAGCACAAGGTAAGAAAGAGAATCAAATCTAAGGAAGGGAAATTGAGATCAAAGCCTGATTTCTATGGATCAGGCCAAAATGATTGAAGGAGAGAGAGATACACAACTAAGGATGTCCATCAGGATTTATCTGCAGCAGTGTGTCTCATTTTAATTCTTAAAACAGTTTTGTCAGATAGGTACTATTATTTCCAGTTTTGCCTAATGAAACTGAAAGCTGGAGAGGTTAAGTGACTCGCCTAAGGTCAGATAGCTAAAAAGTAGAAAAACTGGGATTTGAGCCCAAGTCTGTCCAACTCTAAGTCCCTAATGATATGCTTTTAATACATGCCTTGCCTCTGCTGGGAATGACTCAGAGGCCAAGCTGTAGGAGGAGGGGGAGAGAAGGATGACTGTGTTTCTCAGGGTGAACAGAGTAGGCAGCCACAGGGGCAGCAGGCCTGGAGCTAACAGGCCTTCATGTAAAAATTTGGAAATTTTGCCTGAAAGACAAGAGAGTGTTTTCAGCTGAGGTCGTTTTCAACTGTACCCTGTGTACTAGGCTGAGGGTAAACCAAAACACAGCCATAAATAGTTCTCCACAGAATTCTCGTCACAACAGCCCACTGTATTCCTTCTGTTTGGAGATGAATGTTGAAACGCCATGCATGAAAATGGCTGAGTCTGTTACTGTTCATGAAGTCTAGTCACAGCCCATTCGAATGAAACCCCCTTGGTTATGAATAGAGATATAAGAATCAGCAGATGATCAGCCATCATGGACTCTCAACAAATGGCTTTGCCCAAAGAATCAGCATCCGTGGACTTCATACAAAGCAGGCCTTCCCAAAGCCTCTGTTTTGAAGGGACCCACTCTATTTGAATAGGTGTTTACCCACTTGCTACAGAATATGTTTGTATACCTGTTCTTTATCTAATTAAAAAAAGTATCAAAGCTAGATGGGACTTTAACAAGTCATCGAGTCCAATGCATTTAAAAGAAGTGGACAATTGGTTCCAGAGTAGGAGGTGACTGTCCTGAGGTTATACAGAGAGAATCTGAGATGAAATCCAGGCCTCCTTATTCTTAGTCTAAAACATGTCTGACTCTGCTCTTGTGAATGCAGCCAATACAGGGACAAAAAGTCTTTGGGCTTCTCTAAAGGGAGGGACTGCAATGTATTAGAAATGGGAAGGAGGTTATGTTTTTCCTTGGTGCTTTCTACCTGCCCCATCTATTCTTTTCCTGCCATTTCAGTTTTTTGTTTTGTTTTGTTTTGTTTTTCTCATCTGTCAGAACTAACCAGTCTAATGTGCTCACTTTTCACTCCCTAAGAATCAGACTCCCAGATTTCCAGAGTTACTGCTGTTTACCTATTTCAGAGCTTTTCCTTACTGTTACTGGACTGCCTTTTGAACAATGGAAGGGACCCTAGACCAGGAGGATACCAGGCTCGGCCCCTATTAAATGGGTCTCCTTGGTTAAGACATTGCCTACCCAAGCATCAATTCTCAGTCTCTAAGGTGCAGGAGAAAGAGGAAAGGGACAAATAGTAATTGATCACCTGATACATGCTGAACTCTAATTATGTAACGACATTTAATCTTTAAAGGAGGTTATGTGAACTAGGTAGATATTATTATCTTCATTTGCAAATGAGGAGCTAGATGTCTAGAAAGGTAGTTCACATTCTCAAAGCCATGGAACGGAAAGGGACAGAGTTGGGATCTGTACCTAGATTTGTCTGAAAATCCAAAGTACAGGTTGAGCAGCACTAATTGGAAAAATCTAAATCCAACATGCTTCAAAATCTGAAACTTTTTGTGCATTGATATAACACCCAAAGGTCATACTCAAAGGAAATGCTCATTGTAGCATTTCCAGTTTTGGATTTTGGATTTAGGGATGCTCAACCAGTAATTATATAATGCAAATATTCAAAAATCCAAAATTCAAAACACTTCTGATTCCTAGAATTTTGGATAAGGCCTCAACCTTTTAAACTAAACCTGTTTAAGCTGTTTCAAGTTTGCCAAGCAAGAAAAAGTGAGATGAATGTGTGTGTACATACACGCGCACACACACACACACATGCATATACATCCTGACTCTCTATTAGTCCATTTTCACACTGCTATAAAGATACTACCTGAGACTGGGTAGTTTATAAACAAAACAGGTTTAATTGACTCACAGTTCCACATGGCTGGGGAGGCCGCAGCAAACTTACAATCAGGGTGGAAGGTAAAGGGCAAGCAGGCACATTCTTCACAAGACAGCAGGAAAGAGAGTGAGTGCAGGGGAAACTGCCACTTTTAAGCCATCAGCTCTCATGAGAATTCCCTCACTATCAGAAGAACAGCATGAGGGAAACCACCCCCATGATCCAATCACTTCCTACCAGGTCCCTCCCTCAATACGTGGGGATTACAATTTGAGATGAGATTTAGGTGGAGACACAGAATGAAACTATATCTCACACACACACACACGTGCGCGCGCACACACACACACACACACAAGAAGAGTGCTTTCCAAACTGTGAAATGCCACCCACAGGTGGACAATTAGCCACCCAGTCCAGGCCAAGAATGAAGTGGCTGTCAACATGCCACAGCCATCATGCAAAGAATCTACTTACAAGTGAGAGGAGTGGAAATATTTAGAGGCAAGGACCTATCAGGTAGGTCAGTAGTTCTCAAATGTCACTGGAGGGCCACTGCAGGCAGGGCAGGCTACAATTTGTATATCCCCCAATTTGTGGGACCCAGTGCAAAATGAAAATGTAGATCCCTGACCAGGGGCAGGAAAGTCACTCCTTCCAACAGGCCTTCTGCCTCAACCCATGGCTGACAGGTGACTTCCAAGCCTTTCCAAATTTTACGTGGAACCCCTCTGTAGGTTGTCAGCCTGACACTCCATGGCAGTGGTAGCCAGCTGGGGTCACTGCCTTGGCCCACCCTGAGACACAAGGGGCTCAATGTCTGGCCTGACTCTTTCCACACCTATGCTCACCTCTATGAGGAGACGGGCAAGAGCAAAACATGCCCTCACCCCTAGCCATGTAACCCTACCACCAACTCACAGGTGTGTGGTCAGCAGTGGGATGGGGCAGCAGAAGACAGAGAGTGGATGGCCAAGAACTGGCCCTGGAGACTAGCCCCACTGTTCTATCAATTTTCACTTGTAAAACACAGATTCAAAGATAAAAAAGTATTCCCTATTTAATAAATGGTGTTAGGAAAACTGGCTAGCCATATGCAGAAAACTGAAGCTGGACCCCTTCCTTACATCTTATACAAAAATTAAGATAGATTAAAGATTTAAATGTAAGACTAAAACCATAAAAACCCTAGAAGAAAACCTAGGCAATACCATTCAGGACATAGGCATGGGCAAAGACTTCATGACTAAAACACCAAAAGCGATGGCAACAAAAGCCAAAATTGACAAATGGGATCTAATTAAACTAAAGAGCTTCTGCACAGCAAAAGCAACTATCATCAGAGTGAACAGGCAACCTACAGAATGGGAGAAATTTTTTGCAATCCATCCATCTGAAAAATGGTTAATATCCAGAATCTACAAATAATTTAAACAAATTTACTAAAAAAAGCAACCGCATCAAAAAGTATACAAAGAATATGAACAGACACTTTTCAAAAGAAGACATTTATGTGGCCAAGAAACTTATGAAAAAAAGCTCATCATCACTGCTCATTAGAGAAATGCAAATCAAAACCACAATGAGATACCATCTCAATGCCAGTTAGAATGGTGATCATTAAAATGTCAGGAAACAAAAGATGCTGGAGAGGATATGGAGAAATAGGAACACTTTTACACTGTTGTTGGGAGTCTAAATTAGTTCAACCTTTGTGGAAGAGTGTGGCGATTCCTCAAGGATCTAAAAGTAAAAACACCATTTGACCCAGCAATCCCATTACTAGGTATATACCCAAAGGATTATAAATCATTCTACTACAAAGAGAAATGCACACATAATTTTATTGCAGCACTATTAACAATAGCAAAGACTTGGAGCCTACCCAAATGCCCATCAATGTTAGACTGGATAAAGAAAACGTGGCACATATGCATGATGGAATACCATGCAACCATGAAAAAGAATGAGTTCATGTCCTTCACAGAGACGTGGATGAAGCTGGAAACCATCATTCTCAGCAAACTAACACAGGAACAGAAAACCAAACACCACATGTTCTCATTCATAAGTGGTAGTTGAACAATGAGAACATATGGGCTCAGGGAGAGGAACATCACAGGCCAGGGCATGTCAAACGGTGGGGGCAAGGGGAGAAATACCTAATGTAGACAACGGGTTGATGGGTGCAGCAAACCATCATGGCACATATATACCTATGTAACAAACCTGCATGTTCTTCACATGTATCCCAGAACTTAAAATATAATTAAAACAACAACAACAACAAAAGAATTGAAAGAAATTGACTGCAAACAATTAACCGCAGCTTGGGCTCTTTCTGGATAGAGCTCTGTGCATTGCATTGGGTATATTAGTCTGTTTTCATGCTGCAATAAAGACATATCCGAGACTGGGCAATTTACAAAAGAAAGAGGTTCCATGTGGCTGGAGAGGCCTCACAATCATGGCAAAAGACAAGGAGGAGCAAGTCACATCTTACATGGATGGCAGCAGGCAAAGATAGAGCTTGTGCAGAGAAACTCCCACTTTTTTTTTTAAATTTTTATATATATATATTTTTTTTATTATTATTATACTTTAAGTTCTAGGGTACATGTGCATAACGTGCAGGTTTGTTACATATGTATATTTGTGCCATGTTGGTGTGCTGCACCCATCAACTCGTCAGCACCCATCTGATGTAAAGGATGAGTTGATGGGTACTCCCACTTTTAAAACCATCAGAACTTGCGAGACCCATTCACTATCATGAGAAGAACACAGGAAAGACCCACCCCCATGGTTCAATCACCTCCCACCAGGTGCCTCCCACAACATGGGAGAATTCAAGATGAGATTTGGATGGGGACACAGCCAAACCATATCATTCCACCCCTGGCCCCTCCAAAATCTCATGTCCTCACATTTCAAAACTAATCATGCCTTCAGAACAGTCCCCCAAAGTCTGAACTCATTTCAGCATGAACTCAAAAGTCCCCAGTCCAAAGTCTCATCTGAGACAAGGCAAGTCCCTTCTGCCTATGAGCATGTAAAATCAAAAGCAAGTTAGTTACTTCCTAGATACAATGGGGATACAGGCATTGGGTAAATACAACCATTCCAAATGGGAGAAATTGGCCAAAACAAAGGGGCTGCAGGCCCCATGCAAGTCCAGAATCCAGTGAGGCAGTCAAATCTTAAAGCTACAAAATGATCTCCTTTGATTCCGTGTGTCACATCCAGGTCACACTCATGCAAGATGTAGATTCCTATGGTCTTGGGCACCTCTGCCTCTGTGGCTTTGCACGATATAGCCTCTCTCCCAGATGCCCTCACAAGCTGGCGTTGGGTGTCTGCAGCTTTTCCAGGTGTGCAGTGCAAGCCATCAGTAGATCTACCATTCTGGAATCTGGAGGCTGGTGGCCCTCTTCTCTCAGCTCCATTAGGCGGTGCCCCAGCAGGGAATCTGTGTTAAGGCTCTGACACCACATTTCCCTTTGCACTGCCATAGCAGAGGTTCTCCAAGAGGACCCTGCCCCTATAGCAAACTTCTGCCTGGGCATCCAGGTGTTTCCATACATCTTCTGAAATTTAGGCAGAGATTCCCAAACCTCAATTCTTGACTTTTGTGCACTGGCAGGCTCAGAACTACATGGAAGCTGCCAAGGCTTGAGACTTGCACCCTCTGAAGCCACAGCTCAAGCTATAGGGATGCAGAGCACCAAATCCCTAGGCTGCACACATCATGGGGACCCTGGGCCTGGCCCACAACATCACTTTTTCCTCCTAGGCCTCCAGGCCTGTGATAGGAGGGGCTGCCATGAAGACCTGTGACATGCCCTAGAGACATTTTCCTCATTATCTTGGGAATTAATATTTGGCTCCTCGTTACTTATGCAAATTTCTGCAGCCCGCCTGAATTTCTCAGAAAATGGGATTTTCTTTTCTATGGCATTGTCAGGCTGCAAATTTGCAAACTTTTATGCTCTGTTTTCCTTTTGAAACTGAGTACTTTAGTAGCACCCAAGTCACCTCTTGAATGCTTTGCTGCTTAGAAATTTCTTCCACCAGATACCCTAAATCATCTCTCTCAAGTTCAAAGTTCCACAAATCTCTAGGGCAGGGGCAAAATGCCACCATTCTCTTTGCTAAAACATAACAAGAGTCACCTTTGCTCCCATTCCCAACAAGTTCTTCATCTCCATCTGATACCACTTCAGCCTAGACCTTATTGTCCATATCACTATCAGCATTTTTGTCAGAGTCATTCAACAAGTCTCTAGGAAGTTCCAAACTTTCCCACATCTTCCTGTCTTCTTCTGAGCCCTCCAAACTGTTCCACCCTCTGCCTGTTACCCAGTTCCAAAGCCGCTTCTACATTTTTGGATATCTTTTCAGCAACACCCCACTCTACTGGTACCAGTTTAATGGATGACACACTCGTGCAGCTGGTCTCCACTGCAGGTCCTTCACAAAGCTTCACTAGTCCATGAGAAATGAAACAATAAGGACAGGGTATTGAGATTTCGACAAAACTAAATGTAGACTATTTAAATGATTCTCGTTTATTCTGATATCATGATAACCACTTTTTTGGTATTAAAATCTCATTTTCGTTATGAAATGATGGTGAGAGTAAATGTTGAGCAGTTGCTTTGTTTAAAGTCCTTATATAATCAAATAAAAAGCTGACAATTATGTTGTAGTTCTGCAAAAAGTTTGAATATTTTATTGATCCTACTTTAAGACTTTCAAGAAGATGGCCCTTCCCACATGTGGGGCTGGAACCTCTTCCCCTGTCAGCATCATCAGAAAGGCTTCCGCCCTGGATACAATTAGTATTTGTTGCATACTTCAGTATTTTCTAGGTATATCTTTGCTTTTCGGAAGTCTAAAACATCTGGTAGAATGTTTCAGAAGAAGCAACACAGAATAGAGGCATTAAAATCAAATTTTGAAGTCTGAAACTTCTGTTTCTTACCATCATTAAGAGAGAAGTGCCCAATGACAATCATTTCTCCAAACCATCAACAGCTCCTTGGAAATGAAGTGGAAGGGTGATAATACATCCAGGACATACCTAGCTAATGTCTTAATCTTGGCATAATTATTAATAATAACATTCTCTTTCCTTCTGAAAAGTGTCCAGGACTCAAAGGTGAGTTCACTGGGATAATAAACTATGGCCACTTTAACTAAAGGCCCCTTCAGCTCTCCTGAGCCAGAAAGTCCCAAAGAGCCTGCTCTTTCCCTGGGCAGGAAGCCATGGTGACCAGCAGAAGGATTATGTCTGTCTTACCAGAGGCCTGGGTTGGGTGCCAGTGTGAAGTCTATAGGATCCACTTAGATCTGGGACTTCAGAGACCTAGTGGTGGTGAATCTTTGTGGCTTCCATCATTGCATTGTCTCTGGGAGCATCAAGTTGAAGGCCAAGCTAGTTTATTTCCTTTGATGAGGGAAAATATGTCAACACAATGGTCCAGTGAACTCTGGGAATAGACAGACATGCGGTGCCTTTGGGGAATTACGGCCTAAATGGTTTCACTCTGGCACATGTGGAATTAAATATAAAACAAACCGCTGATTGCTGTTAAATTCACATGAATAAAAACAACCATTACTATGTCTTCTCAGCTACAGTACCAGAGAGTCCCCCTAGAATCAAGCAGTTATTAGACTGGACTTTGGAGTGAGTGTAGAAAAGAAAAGGAGGAGGAGAAGGAAGAAAAGGAGGAAAAGAGGAAGAAGAAGAGGAGAGAGAAATAAGTCAAATAGGTGGAGAGTTTTGAAAGATACAAAGTCTGTGCCATTTAGTATGAGTTATTTTTCCTTTTTATTCCTTGTATTTGACATACGAAAAGAAATCTTTGCTGATGCTGGCTTCAGATTCTCAGGTTTAAGTACACTATCCTTGGCCCAGTAAAGAGTTACATGCATCATACTTCCGAGGCCTTCAAACAAAGAACAACTTGGAGTAAGCTTGAGAGTTTGCAGGGCATTTTGGTGACATTTCTGGATGCCCTTTGTTTCCCCCTTTCAAGAAAAGCCCTTTCTTTCATTGCCTTCTCACATAACAGCTTGGGATTCTTGTCCCTCCCAGAAATGCATTTGAACTTGCTGGTTTGTTAAGAGTCAGGGCATGAAGCATTTTTCCATGGTAGAAAAGTTCTGGCATTCCAAAGCAGAACTAATGTGGGATTTGGGAAGCTTGCCCTATTTGTGCACTTAATTAGAGCTCACCAAAAGCAGCTGATACATTGGTGCCATAAGAAACCAATGCTGAGACCAAGGAAGGCTAAGACTGTGAGCACCCTAAGAGGGTGGTGAACATGAATTCCACACCTGTTCCCTACTGACTGGAGTCAGGATTCAAAGGCAAAAAGTTGTGTGCTTTCCAGCAACATTCATTGATCTGGAGTCATTGTAGGGGTCAATGAAAACTTGGTTCCGCTTGGGTCAATTTGGTCTTGGTTCTAATACGAACTTCAAGTTGACAAAAAATGACTGTGAGAAAACTACTGGTTTTAGAGTCAGTCAAGCTTGTGCTCTAAGTCTGACTCTGCCACTATGAGATGTCAGATCTTAGAGAAACTATTCAGTTACTTCTGAGCTTTAGTTTGCTTCCCTGTAAAGGGGCATACTAACACCTATTCCATGGGTCCATTATATACACAACAGCCAACATTTGTTGAGTAATTACTATGTGCAGAGCACTGTGCTAAGAGCACAGTCTATGTTAACTTTTTAATCCTCACACAGACCTAAGGAAATAGATTCTATATTACAGATTGGCAAACTACTCCCCACAGACCAAATTTTGCCTACCGACTGTTTTTGAAAATAAAGTTTTATTGAGACACAGTCACATCCGTTCATTCACATAGGCCCTATGGCTGCTATTGTGCTACAACTGCAGAGTGGAATAATTGTGACAGTGACCAAATGGCCCATAGAACCTAAAATACTTACTATCTGGCCCTTTATAGAAAGAAGTTTGCCTGTGCTTTAAATTGTCTCAACTTAAAGATGAAGGAGATAAGCCAAAGGTATTAAAACCTATTTCAAGTAGGTTAGCTGGGGCCAGAAAACTGGTAACAGGTAGGACTAGGATTTGAATCAAAAACCTGACTCCAGAACTTGTGTTAGTCACCAGTACCTTATATATTATACATACACACACACACACACACACACACACACACACACACACACACACAATGCCTAGCATAGTACCTAGCACACAGGAGATACTTAATACATCTGTTTTATCAGCATGGCACTCCCTTTCCTTTTACCTCCTCTCCCAGTTTCCTATCAATTCCAGTTACCTTTTGCTTCTCTTCTGCAAGATAATTCAGTTAAGCATATTTCTAGCCAATTTTATGCCCATGATCTCAATCTATCCAACAACTCTGTGTGGTTGGTATCATTATTTTCATTTAAAAGATGAATAAACTACTTCTTGATCTCTGAGCTCCCAGGAGTCTTTGCACTCCATTTGGGGACCCTCAGAGGAAACATTGCTGGGACCTTTTGGAACATTTGTTTCATGCAGCAAACTAGCATTAAAGAAAAAAAGATCTCAGTGGCTGCTTGAGAAAGGATTACAATCTAATTAGGGAGAGAAAACCAAAATACTGAGACAATAGCAGGCATTTTAAAGTAAGTTATTTAGTACAGACAGTAAGTGAGTGTGAATTCAGAGAGCTGGGAACAAGAGAATGGACAGGGGAGGAGAGGGCTCTCAAGTTTCGTGGTCAAATGTGAACTGTGCCTTGAATGACAGACCGAATTTAAAAAGCAGAGGCTCAGATTCAGGCATGATGGAAGGGGGAAAAGGAACCACAGAGTTCCTGCAGAAATGGAAGTGAGAGCTCTCAGAGGGACAGGATCAGCAAATCCCTGGGAACTATAGAAAATCAGAACAGGTAAATAATGTGGGGACAGATTCTACAGGATTTTGAAGGCCAGAGAGAGGTACCTGGGTTTTAGAATAATAATAGTGATCATCATAACACTTAGGTGCAGGATTGCTGAACACACACATTACACATATCCTTGCCCTTAACCCTCCCTGTCCATTCTGTGATGTAGGTATCATCCTGCTTTACAGATATGAAAATTGAGGCTTAGATTATAGCAATCAAAGGTTGATGGGAAAATTAGGAATATTCCACAATGCTTACTTAGTTCAACAGTGCAGGGCTTTTGTGTTGTTACGTTCTTCCTTGGATACATATGCTTGTCTTTGAGATTTTATAGGGTAATCTATATACCCTATAAACCCATATAACATAATCATAGGTTCTGCTTGTTCTAATACTGTTACCTATAAACATTTCCCCAGGGATTCAGATGGAAAGTGCCGTGAATTGAAGACCTTACGCTACCTGGACTAGTCTGATATTTCCCACCACAGGCAATGGGCAGCTATGGCATGGTTCAGAGCACGGGATGCCATAATGAAAAGGATCAGTTCTTTCAACAAAGTCAGGCCGGATGGGAAGGACAGGAAGGAGGAAATTGTGTGAATCCAGAAGTGTGATATGCATTGGAGAGGCAATCCCGGGATGAACACTTGGAGCTTGGGTTTGGAATGGCTAAAGAACATATGCCAAGAAGAGAAGGCACACATGTAGATTGAGAAGGCCATGACCAGCACTGCTTAAGCCTTACCACTTAGCCATAGTTGAGGGACATAGGACTTGAAGTATGGAGATTTAGGCTCAAGTCCTAGTCTCACTGCTACTGGCACTATGTGAAGAAGGAGGGAAAAGACAAGAATTGTATGCTGGTTGAGTTATGCACTATATTGTGTCTTCCCATCAATAGCACTTAAGTATTTCTGTGTGCCAGCACTTTCTAATTTCTCTTCTAATCGCTTAACATATATTAACTAATTTAATCTTCAGAGAAACTCTATTAGAAGGGGGGTATTATCTCCTTTGTATAGCTGGGGAGACTGAGGCACAGAAAAGGTTAAGTAACACACCTATGGTCGCACAGCTGGTATGTAGAGAAACTACACTTTGAACCCAGGCAGTTTGGCCCCTGAGTCCATGCTCTTACTTACTGTCAAATTACCTCTCAGGAGAAAACAGGGTAAGTGTTACAAGCCCAGTTTTACAGATGATGAGACTCTGGATCCAAGACCATAAGGGATTTGACTAAAGATCAGACAACTAAGTAAATTGTTATGCTGGCATTTGAACTAGGTCTTCCTAATTCTGATCCAGACATTCTTTCTATCAGATCACACTGCCTCCTGTTGGTGTGAAAGCATTTCACAACCATAAACCTCCTCCTGTTTATTAACACGTTGTTATGATTAAGGCTTCTCTGATTCAGCAGGAAAACTAAAGAGGTAGATTGGCCAAGCTCATGGATGGTAGTAATAAAGGGCTAGCCTTCTAGACTGTGACTCCTTCCAGGAGAGCCACCAACCAATTCCTAACCTCTGTTTCTTGCAATTCCTACAGGGCCTGGCGTGGGGTGGAGGGTGGCTCTCAACAAATATTTGTTGAACACCACTTGTTCCAGATGTGAGGCTCTCCACTACCACCAGCGGCATAGCCAGCACACCCATGCATTAGCAACTTGCCCTCTGCCAAGTCCTGGGATGGTGATAGGATGATGGTTCTTTGCAAGCTTGTCACCTGCCCCTCTTCCAAAGTGAGTTTACCCAGAGAAGCATTCTGAGGTTGAATTTGTCCCATACCACCCCTTCACCTACACATTGACACTCCCCACTGTCTACCGTGGGGTCAGAGACCTCGCACTACAAAGGCCCCTTGCCAAGCCTGGTATTGCTTGCAGCCTGTATGAGGCTTTCACTACTTTCCCCCAGACTCTCAGTCCCTGGCTTCCTGGCTCATGGCCACTCCCAGTGCCCTTGGCTTTAGCTTCCTGACCCCCATCTAACTGGCACCCAGGACCACTTCACCAGCTTCCCTCTCAGAACAATTGACTTTTGCCGCTGGAGTCCTTACACCTCTTTTGTTCAAGGTCACACCCCGGCTCAACACCCAGGATCCACCCCGCCAGCCTGTGTGAGAGCCATCCCCACTAGACTTTGAAAGGGACTGGACAGTGTGTTCAGCCACCTTCTCAAGGGCCTGTCCCTGGCAGCTTTACTGGTCCCACCTGTTCCTAACCTAGGAGGTGCCAATCCAACAAGACGAGGCTATTCTGGGAAGAAGCAAGAAGACCTCTTCACTCTAGTTGAGTCTTTCTTAACAAAGAAGTCAACAGAACTTTTTTTTTTTTTTTGAAAGTGTTTTAAAATACTGCACAGGATGCTACAGCAGTTAAGAGCATGGCCTCTGGAATCAGAAGGATAGGAGTTAAAAATCCAGTTCTGCCACTTGCGAGCCGTGTCATCCTAGGGAAGTTACTTAACCTTTCTCAACCTCAGTTCCTCATTTGTAAAATGGAGCTAAAAAGAAAAAGCCTACGTTCCTAGGTAGTCATGAGAATTCTGTGAAATGATATATGTGAGCATATATCATAGCATGTGACAAGCAGTAGGTGCTCAATAAATGATAGTTATTATCAGCATTATATTAAATATTATTAAAGTATCTTTTAAGACTTTCTGGAGATATTTCATTCAGACAGTTATTTATTCAACAAACATTTATCGAGAGCCTGCATTTCTCCAGATCCATGCCGAGTGCAAATATGGGATGTATAATTATGTTTATAAAAAGAAGCGGTGTATGTTAATCACTTATTATAGGCCAGACACTGTTCTAGGCATTTTAGGAACATTGTTTCATTTAATATTGATAAGGGCCTTGTAAGCTGGCAGAAATCATGATTGTCATTTTAGAGATGAAAACACTGAGGTTCAGAGAGGTTATCCCCAAAAAGACATGGCCTGTGATTGAGTGTGGCATGCACCACCCTTAAATAAACCAAAATATTTTAAGTTCAAGTCCCAACTATTGAGAGATCCACAATTTACTCTCATGTAATACAATCCCTTTATATAACTTTCTGGTTAAAGTCAAGGTTAGAGCAAAGTGGTTTGATTTCATCCTCATTGGTAAAAATCTCTGTAAGAGGTGAGTGTTCTCATGCCTTTGTTAGCATGCCAGCAATGAGCCTAGGGTCTCTCCTCTGATTACTGGGGATTTCATCATCATTCAGGAAACCTTCTCTCATTATGTGGGACTGAAAATAGAGATAGAAAAGGCAACAAAACCCACCCAATGCATGCTTTGCAAGTTATTTTGTTTTTTAAGCAAGTCCAAGTCATGATCTTGCTTTCAGATTCAAGCCTTATGCCTGTAGCCATTGAAAGGCAAGTATGTCAAGGGGTGAAAAAAAGTTCTTCAGTTAGCTAAGGTTTTATTCTGTTTCTACTGTGGTGGTTTGAAACTAATTACAGACTCGGTTGTGCCTACATGTGCAAAATGAAATGAGAGTTTGAGCCAATTACTCTAATAATGAAGAGAGGAAAATCCACTTTTCTTTCCATTATCTAAAGATTTCAGGCTTATGTGAGTTTTATATGTATATATTAAATTATGTGAAAAATTGGCCTCAAGCCTTCATTTCACTTTGCCTGTCTAGAAACAGACTCAAATTTTGTTTCAGAAAGGAGATGACATGCCTTAGGCATCTGCCAGGAGACTAGAGGGTCTTGGTGTAACAATTGCAGCCAAGATTGATTTTCTTATTGTTATGATAGAATACTTGTGCATGCCTGGGGGAGGGAAGTATATTATGAAGGATGACTTAAAAAAAAAAAAGGCTGGAATACCTAGAATAAACTTTAAGAGGAAGTTTCCACTCATATTATTCATTCATTTATTTAGTCCTTTCCAGGACATGCAAAGCCCTCCTGGCCTGGTGCTCACTCCCTTTCTAATTTCATCTCCTTCTGCCACTTGCCCAAACTGCCCCAGGAGGTCTGGCTTCGTTGCTCTCTTTCCATTCACTGAGCACACTTCCAACTCAGGGCTTTCAAGCTTACAATTCCCTCCGTGTGGAATCATCTTTCCGTTGATTTTTTCATTGTTCACTCCCTCTTTGCCTTAGATCTCTGCTCAAATGTCATTTTATCAGAGAGATGCCATTCCTAGTCACCCTATACAAACTGCCTGCTGCACACCTACCATTCTCTGTCCCCTTTGCCCTACTTGATGTTTTTTCTCCCTAGTACTTACCACCATCTGTGTGATATATGTGCATAAACATATGTATTATTTTGATAAACATGACCATATATTTTATTTTAATAAACTTTATTTTTAGAAGAGTTTTATATTTACATTTATATTTACAGAAATAATTGTGAAGATGATACAGAGAGTTTTTCTTTCCTTTTTTTTTTTTTTTCCTGAGATGCAGTCTCGCTCTGTTGCCTAGGCTGGAGTACAGTGGCACAATCTTGGCTCACTGCAAAGTCCACCTCCTGGCTTCAAGCAATTTTCCTGCCTCAGCCTCCTAAACAACTGGGATTACAGGCGTGCACCACCACACCTGGCTAATTTTGTATTTTTAGTAGAGACAGGGTTTCACCATGTTGGTCAGACTGGTCTCAAACTCCTGACCTCAAGTGATCTACCTGTCTTGGCCTCCCAAAGTGCTGGGATTACAGACATGAGCCACTGCACCCGGGGGATACAGAGAGCTTTTCTAAACCGCATACCTAGTTGCCTTTATTATTAACATCTTACATTAGTATGGTGCATTCATTACAATTAATGAACCAATATTGAAACATTATTATTATTTTATTTTATTTGTTTGCCAGTTTGTAATGCAATGTATTTTTAAACACAGTGAAAGACACCTGACAGGTAACTGAACAAGTTAGCATTAGCTGGGCCCAGGATTAACCAACTCGTATCAACATTCACAGACTTCTGCAGATTCCCTGAGGACAGCAATATCCAATAGTGTTTACTTGTTCTGTGAGCACAGTAATAGAAGCGAAGTGACACCTTTGTTAATTAAAGCATATATTTTATGCAGACTTCCTTAGATTTTACCTAACATCCCTTTTCTATTCTAGGATCCCTTCCAGGACACCACATTACATTTAGTCACCATGTCTCCTTAAGCTCTTCTGGCTTTTGATGACCTTGACATTTTTGAGGAGTATTAGTCAGATACTTTGTAATATGTCCTTCAATTGAGATTTGTCTGATTTTTTTTTTTTTTTCCATGATTGGAGTTTTGGTCTTTTGGGAGAAAACAGAAGAGAGACAAAGTACTATTCTCATCATATCATATCAAGGATACTTACTATCAGTGTAACTTACCACTATTGATGTTGACCTTGGTCATCTGACTAAGGTAGTGTTTGTCAGGCTTCTCCACTATAAAATTGCTCTTTCTCCTTCCTTTTTATACTGTACTCTTTGGAAAGAAGTCACTACGCACAGCTCAAACTTAAGGAGTGAGTGAGAAGTAAGTTATGATCTACCTCTTCATGGGAGGAATATCTACATAAATTTGGAATTATTCTGTTTGGGAGATTTGTCTCTTCTCATTTATTTATTCACTCATTCATCTGATAACTCATATATATTTATATTTTTGGTTATAATCTAGTACTACTTTGTTTTGTTACTCAGTTGTTCCAGTTTTGGCCATTGGCAACTCCTCAGTTGGCTCCTATGACCCTTTGACATAATCCCATAATTGTGTATCTTGTGAGGTTTTTAAAAATTATATTCTTACTTTCTGGCACTACAAGGCACTCTAGGCTAATTTTGCATATTTCCTGCTCCAGTTCTAGAATCAGCCATTTCTCCAAAGAGCCTGATTCTTGTTACTGGAGACTGGTGGTTAGAAACCAATATTTGGGCACTAAGTGTGCTCATTACTCTTGGGCTATTGTTGCTTCTTGGTGCTGCCAGCTGAAAGAGGAAGGAAATGGGTGTGTACCCTCACCCATGTATATACCCATATCTATAAATATTTCTCTATGTAATCATCTTTTCAATATTAAGCTAAACATGAATTTACACTGGTTTCCTACTGTAATCTATTGCCACATGGATCATTCTAGCTCTCTCCCCTTGCTTATATTTAAATTCTCCCTCAAATAGTGAGAAATCTGGCTCCCACCACTGCCATCCATTTACTTAATTATTCAATTTCAATATACATATATAGAAATACCAGAATTGTTAACTCATACCATTGCAGAATACAACTTTATTAACTAGAAGACAGAACTTATGTACAGTTTTCTTGGGGTTTGTTTGCTTTTTGTGTTTTTTTTTATCTTTAGTTTTTCAGACTCTACTAATTTCTGAAGTTACTTAGGTCAGCACCTTAATCACCCACCACCCCGAGTAAGATCATTTTATACACTGGTAACACAGTTATATTGTTTTTCACATACTGCATTCCATCATGGGATCCCCCTACCTCCTGAATTTTTAAAGTTTACATACATTAAGGTTTACTTTTTGTACTCTAACATTCAGTGGTTTTGATAAATGCATAATGTCATGCATATTCAATTACAATATCATATAGAATAGTTTCAGCACCCTAAAAGTTAAAAATCCCATCTGGGCATGGTGGTTCACACCTGCAATCCCAGCACTTTGGGAGGCCTAGATGGGCAGATCACATGAGGTCAGGAGTTCAAGAGCAGCCTGGCCAACATGGCAAAACCCCATCTCTACTAAAAATACAAAAAGTTAGCCAGGCATGGTGGCAGGGGCCTGTAATCCCAGCTACTCAGGAGGCTGAGGCAGGAGAATCACTTGAACTTGGGTGGCGGAGTTTGCAGTAAGCCAAGATCGTGCCACTGCACTCTATCCTGGGCAACAGAGCAAGACTCCGTCTCAGTTAAAAAATTAAAATTAAAAATCCCCCATGTTGGCTGGGCACAGTGGCTCACACCTGTAATCCCAGCACTTTGGGAGGCTGAGGCAGGTGGATCACGAGGTCACGAGATCGAGACCATCCTGGCTAACACAGTGAAACCCTGTCTACTAAAAAAAAAAAAAAAAAAAAAAAAAAAAAAAAAAAAAAATTAGCCAGTCATGGTGGCGGGCACCTGTAGTCCCAACTACTCGGGAGGCTGAAGCAGGAGAATGGCATGAACCCAGGAGGTGGAGCTTGCAGTGAGCAGAGATTATGCCACTGCACTCCTGCCTGGGTGACGGAGCAAGACTCCATCTCAAAAAAAAGAAAAAAATTTCCCTGTATTTTACCTCTTTAACTTGCCCTCCTTTTTCCCCAACTCCTTGACAATCACTGATCTTTTTATTGCCTTTATAGTTCTACCTTTTCCAAAATGTCACATAATTGGAATCTTGCTTCACATATTTTCTTAGCATTTGGCATTGTTAGATTTTTTTATTTTAGCTATTCTAATAGGTTTATAGATGAATATCACTGCTATTTTAATATGCAATTTTTAATGGCAAATGATGTTGAGTGTCTTTATATATACATATATTATGTGCCATCTATATATCTTCTTTAGTGAATCACATGTTCATATATTTTGCTTACTTTTTCACTACATTGCTTGTTTACTTATTGTTGAATTTTAAGAGTTCTTTGTATATTTGCATACAAGTTCTTTATCAGATATGTGTTTTCTTCAAGTTTGTGGCTTGTCTTTCTATTCTGTTAAAAATGTCTGTTGCAGAGCAGTTTTAGAATTTTAGTGATCCAGCTTATCAATTTTTTTAATGGATTATGCTTTTGGTTTTGTATCTAAACTTATCACTTAACCCAAGGTCATCTAGATTTTTTTCCTGTTATCTTCTAGATGTTTTATAGTTTTGTGTTTTACAATTATGTCTGTGATCTACTTTGAGTTAATTTTTGCAAAACCTCTAATATCACTTTCTAGATTCATTGTTTTGCATGTGGACATACAATATTTCAAACATGACTTGTTGAAAATATTACACTATATCCTTTGAATTGCCTTTACTCCTTTGTCAAAGGAGTTGGAAAAGGAATAAATCAGTCGACTATATTTGTGTCTATTTCTGGGTTCTCTCCTTGGTTCCATTAATCTATTTGTCTTTTCTTTCCCCAACCTTACACTGTCTTAATTATTGTAGCTTTACAGTAAGTCATGAAGTTGGGTAGTGTCAGTTCACTGACTTTGTTCTTTTTCTTTAGTATTATGTTGATTAATGTAGATCCTTTGCCTTTCCATATAAATTTTAGAATCATTTTATGGATACTTACAAAATAGTTTGCTGAGAATTCAATTTGTGTTATATTGAATTGTATTATATTGAATCTATCAAACACATAGGGAGAATCTGTCGTCTTAACAATATTGAGTTTTCGAACCCATGAACATAGAATCTCTCTCCATTTGTTTGGATCATTTTTTATTTATGTCATCAGAGTTTTGTAATTTTCCACATACAGATTCTGTGTACTTTTGTTAGATTTGTACCTAAGTGGTGTTGTGGGGGTTTTTTTGTTTTGTTTTGTTTTGTTTTTTGGTTTTTTTTTGTTTTTGCAGCATGCTATTGTAAGTGGTATTTTTTTAAATCAAATTCCAGTTTTTTCCTTGATGGTAATTGCTAGAAAGAAATTGATTTTTGTATATTAACCCTGTATCCTATACCCTTACTCGCTTGCTTATTAGTTCCAGGATTTGTTGGTGTTGTCATTGGGTTGGTTGGTTGATTTGTTCATTCTTTGTGATATTCCACATAGACATTCAAGTCATCTGAGAATAAAGACAGTTTTATTTCTTCCTTTCCAGTATGTTTGCCTTTTCATTTCTTTGTGTTTTTGCATTAGCTAAGACTTCCAGTACAATCTTGAATAGGAGTGGTGAGAAAGGACATTCTTGCTTTGTTCCTGATCTTAGTGGGAAAGCATCCAATTTTCCATCAAGTATGTTAATAGCTGTAGAGTTTTTTGTACATGTTCTTTATCGAGGTGAGGAAAATCCTCTATATTTGTAGTTTGCTGGGAATTTTTAATTTTTAATCACAATAAAAAATGATTGTTAGATTTTTTCAAATACTTTTCCTGCATTTATTAATATGATTATATAATTGTTTTTATTTAATCTGTTGATGTAATGGATTACATTGACTGATTTTTGAATGTTGAACCAACCTTGTATACCTGGAGTAAATCTTATTTGGTTGTGGCATATAATTCCTTTTACACACTGTTGGATTGATTTGCTAATATTATATTGAGAATATTTTTCATCTGTATTCATGAGAGTGGATTTTGGCTTTCTTCTTTGTAATGTCTTTGTCTGGTTTTAGTAATAGAGTAATGCTGGCCTCATGGAATGAGCCAGGAAGTTTTTCTTCTGCTTTTGTTTTCCTGGAGGACATGGTAAAGAACTGGTATAATTTTTTCCTTAAATATTTGGTAAAATTCACTAGTAAAACCATTTGGGCCTGGCACTTTGGTTTTTGGAAGGTAAGTAATTATTGATTCAGTTTCATTAGTGGATACAGCTCTATTCAGATGATTTATTTCTTGTGTTAATTTTGATTGTTTTTGTCTTTCAAGGAAGTAGTCCATTTCATCTAAATTATTTTTAGCTGCCTATGTTAGTAATTTGCAAATTCTCTCTTTTTATCTTGATTACCCTGGCTAAAGGTTTGTCAGTTTTATTGCTGTTTCTAAAGAACCAGCTTTGGTTTCATTGACTTTTCTCTATTGCTTTCCTGTACTCACATTCATTGATTTATGCTCTAGTTTTTATTATTTCTTCTGCTTTTTTTAAATTTGAATTTCAACTTTTATTTTATATACGAGGAGTACATGTATAGGTTTGTTACATGGTTATATTGTGTGTGCTAAGGTTTGGGTACAGATCTTGTCTCCCAGGTAGTGAGCATCTTACACTAGGTAGTTTCTCAAGCCATGTCTCCCCTCCCTCCTGTCCCCATCTGGATGTCCCAGTGTCTCTTGTTCCCATGTTTATGTCCATGTCTGCTCAGTGTTTAGCTCCCACTGACAAGTGAAAACATGTGATATTTGGTTTTCTGTTCCTACATTAATTTGCATAGGATAATGGCCTTCAGCTGCCTCCACATTGCTGAAAAGGACATGATTTTGTTCTTTTTTATGGCTGCATAGTAATGTGATGTACGTGTTCCACAGTTTCTTTATCCAGTCCACCACTGATGAACACCTAGGTTGATTATGTCTTCGCTATTATGAATAGCATGGCAATGAACATGCGAGTGCATATATCTTTTTGGTGAAATGATTTCTTTTCCTTTGGATGTATACCCAGTAATGGGATTGCTACATTGAATGGGCTCTGTTTTAAGTTCTTTGAAAATATTCACAAATAAAATGAATTACCTAGGAATATAGCTAACCAAGGAGGTAAAAGGTCTCTACGAGAAGAACTATAAAACACTGCTGAAAGAAATTGGAGATGAAACAAATAAATGCCAGAACACTCCATGCTCATGGATTGCAGCAGTCAGTATTGTTAAAATGGCCATACTGCCCATACAGATTCAATGCTCTTCCTATCAAACTATCAACATCATTTTTCACAGAATTAGAAAAACCTATTCTAAAATTCATATGGAGCCAGAAAAGAGCCTGAATAGCCAAAGCAATTCTAAGCAAAAAGAAGAAGACCAGAGGTATCACAATACCTGTCTTCTGCTTTCTTTGGATTTAAATTACTATTTTTTCCCCTCCTTGTCTCCAATGTCTCTTTTGTCTGAAATTAATGTAACTACTACAACTTTATTTTGATGAGTGTTAGCATTGTATAGCTTTCTGCATCCCTTTACTTATAACCTATCTAAGTTAAAAGTGGGTTTCTTTGTAGGCCTTATTCTTTTTATCATCAATGGCAATTTCTTTCTTTTAATCAGTATATTTAGACAATTCACATTTACAGTGATTATTGATATAGTTGGATTATTATCTACCATGTTTGTAACTATTTTATATTTGTAACATTTATTCTTTGTTTACCTTTTTTTCCTCTTTCCCTTTCACTGGTATTTATCAGGCATTTTATGTGATTTCATTTTCTCTCCTCTCTTAGCATATCAATTATACTTCTTTTTTTAAAAGTTAGTAATTTCCCTAAGTCTGGCTTCAGATAACGCTATACCACTTACATGTAGTGCAGTTACCTTATAAGGAAGTACTTTCAATTCCTCCTTCCTATCTATTATAACATTGCTGTAATTTATTTCATTTATCCATTTGCTATAATTACTCAATATATTGTTACTATTGTTACTTTAAACATATAATTATAGATCAATTAAGAGTAAAAAAATGAAATATTATCATTTACCTTCATTTATTTCTTATCTGATCCTTTTCTTTTATGTAGGTCCAAGTTTTTGACCTATATCACTATCCTCTCTGAATAACTTTTTTTTCAACATTTTTTGTAGTGTAGGTCTCCTTTCAATAAACTTTTATTTGAGAAAAATCTTTCTTTCTCCTTTATGTTTGAAAGATAATTTCACTGGGCATAGAATTCTAGGTTAGTGAGGTTTTTCTTTCAACATTTTAAACATTTTACTCCATTCTGGTTTTATTTACATAGTTTTCTGAGAAGTTCATTGTAAATCCTATGCTTGTTTCTCTATAGATAAGGTGGATTTCTTGCCCCCTTTGGCGTCTTTCAAAATTTCCTCTTTGTCTTTGGTTTTATTTTTGATTATTATTTGCTCAGGTTTCGATATTTTCATATTTATTCTACTTGGTGTTCTCTAAACTTCTGGATCTGTTGTTGGGTGTTTGTTCTTTATTTTGGGAAATTCTTGGTCATTATGACTTCAGATATTTCTTCTGCTCCACTCTCACTTTGTTAGCCTCATATTCTAATTGTGCATATGTTGTACCTTTTGAAATTTTTCTTGGGTGTCTTGGGTGTTTCCCTCCATTCTTTTTTCCTTTTGCATATCAGTTTGGGAAGCTTTTAACTGATGTATCTTCAAATTCACTGATTCTTTCCTCGCCTTGTTAAGGCCATCAAAGGCCTTCTTTTTTTCTGTTGGTGTTTTTATTATTATTATCATTATTATTATTATTATTATTATTAGGATTTCTTTTAGATACTTTCTTAGTATTTTCATCTCTCGTTATATTGTCCATCTGTTTGTGCATAGTGTTTACTTTTTCCATTAGAACACTTATTAATCATAGTTGCATTAAATTATCTGATAATTCTAACATTTGTGTTATATCTGAGTTGGGTTCTGATTCTTGCTTTCTCTCTTTGGACTGTGTTTTTCTTGCCTTTTAGAATGCCTTTTCATATTTTGTTGAAACCTGGATATGATGTATCTGGTAATAGGAACTGAGACAAATAGGTCTATATGTGACATTTTGTGTTAGAAATTGAGCTGTGTTTAATGTTTGTTATAGTTGTAATGCCAGAGGCCTCACAATCTTCTGTTGTCCTTATTTTCATCCCTGCTATTGTCTTTGGCTTCCCTAAGATCTGCTTCTTAGATAGATTCTATGTCTTGCTGCTGTTTGAGTTGTAATTCACTAATATTATACTGGGGTCATGTCGATGTGGTTTCAAGGTATGGGGAAGGTAAAGCATTCTATAATCTTTTGATTAATCTGTCTTTTAGTGGGCCTATGTCCCTGAGCTGTGACCTTCATAGATGTTCTTAGCCCCTACTCCTTTAGGTGAGACAGGAAGGCTCGCAGGCAATAGAGTTGGAGATATGTCCTTCTCCTGGGTGCAATAGGCTTTGGTAAAGTCTCTTGCTCTTAAGAGAAGGTCTTTGTTATGGAGAACTCTCTGTTATGGAAAAACACTGTAAAAAACATTTTACAGTGTTTACCCTTTCCCTCCCCCTGCCAGAGCCAAGAGGGGATCATTCTCGACTCTGCATTCCTGGAGGTAAAACCAATGAAAGTGTGGGCCCCCTTCCACTAAGACTGTTACCCTCAGGAGTTGCTCACTTTCTTATTAGTCCCAACACTTCAAATTCCCATTTCAGCCCCCAATACTTCAAATTCCCACTGAAGTGTCCCTACCAGTTTATGACTCCAGCAGCTGCTCCTCCAAGTAAGAGCTCAGCTGTGACTGTCTGGGTTGTCCTTTGTCTTCAGATTTCAGAGTGATAGTTTGTCCTGTAACTTCAGTTCTCTTATGGATCCAAGAAAAATCAGTGATTTATAGTTTCTTAGCTTCTTTTTTTTTTTTTGGAGTAAGGATGGGCTTAATGACTTACACAGTTTTTACATGTTGGAGCTATAACCACAAGTCTCTACGTGTCTTTAATGTACTTCCTGACTTTCTCTACTGGAATGTAAGCTTATGAAAGCAGGGGCTATGTCTGTTTTATTCATAGCTACAGCTTCAGTAGCCAGAATAGCACCTGACTCAAAGTAAGCGGGCCAATAAATAGTTGCTAATAGACTGATTAATCTCTTGGCAGTCATTGAGCATATTGTTATACCAGGCACTGTGCTTAGTGTGGAAAGACATCAGCTGCCTACATTGTCACAGTGGTGTGGGGGCGGGGCATGGTGGACATACACTTACAACTAAAATAACAATAAGCCACAGCTCAGAGAATAGGGAAGTTTTAAAGCACTGAGGACACATACCTCATCTAGCCCAAGCAAGAGGGAGGTAGGGGTAAAGTATTGCCAGAGAAGAAAACCATTACCTGAGTTGAGTTGTAAACAATGAGTAGCTGTTAGCCTGAATAGTGGAGAGGGACCCGGCCAAGGAGACGGCACAGACCTGTCAGTCCATGTCGGACAACATGTAAAGTGATTTACTTAACCCACCTCATGAACGTTTGGTAGCCCACACAAGGCAGGCCACTGTTAACTCACAGGTCAGGAAACCAAGCTTCAGACAGTTTAAGTGACTCGACAAAATGTCACCAATGCTGAGTGATGGAGCAAGTGGGCTTGAGGCCAAAGTCCATTTTCTCTCTGCTACAGAGATGACTCAGCACGACTCAGAGTCTGGTGGAGGAGCAGAACACATAAACAGTCTTTGATGATACCCATGCTCTTTTGAATTTGCTCTTTTGTTGTTCGTTTTCTTTAAGATTTCAGCCCTAGAAGTAGTGAGCTGAAAATCAGGGCCGCTTTGCAAATGCCCACAAACCACTGAGGGGAGTTTTGTCAAAGAAGGCGGGAAAGAAAAATAAATGTGGGCTTCTGCTCTTTAAACCTCAGCCCAGTGAGGCAGACTTTCCCGGAATACTTCAGGCCTCTTCAAAGGCCTATTGTGGAAAATGTCCAGATGTGCGTGGAAAACCTCACTGGGAAGCTTCACAGTGAAGAGGCCTTTTAAGCGTGAACTGAAATGAAGGAAGCTGACGCCATGAGTCCTATCAGGTGGCCTGTTTTCTGAAGGAGCCCAGATTCTCCCCTAACCTTAAGAAGGTTATAGGGGGTTGGGTGATTAGCCAGTTCGTATTCCTTTGCTAAATATTGTATTTCCTGTGATTACAGGAAGCAGTGGGTTTTGTTGTTTTTTGTTGTTGTCTTTCTTTTTTTTTTGCTGAAGTGAGGAGAGGAGATGGGGGTGGGGGGCATTCTCCATATGATTTATCTACCTGTAAGTTGTTAGTGACAATCTGGTCATTCCTCCAGCATACCTTGTGAGGGCTGGGAGGGATTTTTGGATTGGATAAAGTTGAGGCACTGAGTGAGTCCTGCCAGTTCCTATAATGATGTCTCTGAGTGTTCTGAGAGTCAGAATCCCCTGGAATCTGGCTCTGATTCCCTGCTCCAAATCCCTGTTTAAGCTATCTTCCCAATGCCCTCTTTGTCCTAGGTTTGAGGCCCTATCTTCCTCTTGCTAGATACAGTTAAGCCAGAGAGGCCCAGATTTAAATCCTGCTCTCTCATTAGCTGTGTCGTCTTGCACAGAGTAACATCAGCCTCACCTAGCCTCAGTTTCCTCATCTGTAAAATGGAGGTAATACCAGTCCCATCATCATCCTGTTGCTGTGAGGATTAAATGAGTTGCTGCACACAAAGCATCTGGTCCAGTTCCTGGCACAGAGTGAGGGTTCAGTTTATTTTCATTCCTTTCCTCTTTAATCCCGTTGTACAAAGAGGCAGAGCTGTCCCATTTGACGAGCGAATTTTACTTCTGTAGCTCTTTAAATTCTCTCCCCACCATGTACATATGGGCTTAGCTAAGTATTTTGAGATCACAGTGTATTTAGGGGAAAGTCCTTTTGGCTACAGCTAAAATTAGGCCTCTCTTGTGCTCCTCTGTTTACCACCCCCCTTCCTATTTTAACTAATTAGAGGCATTGACACTAAGAAACACTTGAGAAAAGTTGGAAGAACAGCTGGGAGTTGTTCTAGATACCAGCAGCTGCTCCCTGTCAGCATGCAGGCACAGAAAAGGATGATCCTGAGTGGGGAAATGCAGGGAGGGCACCTCAGAAATGAAGATGAGGGAATGGCAAAATCTGTCCATGTTGTGGCAAACTGAGCAGGGTGGAGTTCTTATCACTGTGTCCTCTACCTTCTGCTGAGAGAAAAGGGGGGTCAGAGATACCAAAGCAGATAGAGGAAAGGGCGGCAAGAAAGAGGAAGGGAAGGAAGGTATTCAGGAGCTTAGCTAGTTGGTTAATTACTTTATGCAGACCACTGTTGCCCCTGCCTAGACCACTGCAGTATCTCCTAACTGGTCTCATGCTGCAGACTGTTTTCCTGCTAGAACCAGAGAGGTCACAGGAAAATACCATTCTTGCACCCTGAAATCCCTGTGACGAGCTTCCAGCATAGAATTGAGACAAAATTCCAAAACCTATCACATGGCCCCCGAGTACCTGGATGCACCTTCCCCCGTTCCCCGTAATAGTTACTGCTCAGTCCTGCTGGCTTCTCTTCATTCCCTCTGCCTCAAAGGCCTTTCTGTCCTGAAGCCAGATTGCCTGAGTTTAATCCAGGTTTCTCTACTCACTGCTACTACCTACAGGCCTCTCCATCTCCCTTCCAGCCTTAAACACCTACTGAGCTCCCCTGGAATTCCCTGTCCACGTCCTACACACTCTCCTCATGGAGTCCCCTGGCCTGTGCACCCCCAGGTAAAAGCTCCTGTGTTTCCAGATGGCCATGGTGACTGTGCATAAGGCCTAGCAAATGTGCATGGACCATGGAGAGGTCCCATGTCTTCTGGCTTGATGCACATTTTTGTGTCCCCTGCCCCACCTCCTCCTCACTACCCTTGGGAAACTGGGTGATGTCTCCGTGAAAAGGGCTGAGCCTCAGGCTCTATGTGGATTGTCCAGTGCTGCATTTAAACTTCCTGACTATTCAGAACTTATGCTGTTTTTTGTTCTTTTTTTTTTTTTTAAATGCAAGCACCTTCACATCTCAGGTGTAAATGCCAGATCTTGTAACACTTACAAGGACAAATTCATTTCTTACTAAATAATCAAGCTTAAAACCCACATGACTGGCTGATGTAAGCTTTGGCCTGGTCTGTGAGGAATTTTTGCAACATTGTTTCTCTTGATTTCTTTCCTTGTTGCTGCTGTTCTCAGAACAAGGCAAGGCTGAGATTCTCCCTCAGTTACCCCATGTCCCTGAATTAAGCCCTGTGAGATCTAAAAAAGGGAGTTCTGTGCACATAGCCATAAGGACAGACCCTCACTCTGCATCCCCCTAAGTGGGCCACATGCCTAAGCCCAGAAATCTAAGTTACTTCTAACAACTTTCTCCCCCTAATGCCCCCATCTGGTCTGTCACTGAAGCGTGCTATCTGCCTCCTGAGCACCTCTCATATCTGGGTGATAAGAGAGCCATCTTGATGTCCCCTGGCCCCTGCTGACCTCAGCAGAGCCACTGGGTGACAGTAGCTTTGGCTTCCCAGGGCCCTTGGAAAGGAGACTGAGGGGTCCACGTAGTATGGCCCTTCCCTTCACTCTGTCTACTCCAACCACATAGCCTTTCTCATTCCTCAAGTGTCAGTTTTCTTTTCTTTTTCTTTATTTCAGTAGGGTTTTGGGGAACAGGTGTTGTTTGGTCACATGAATAAGTTCTTTTCTGAGATGGGGTCTCGCTCTGGCGACCAGACTGAAGTGCAGTGGCACCATCACAGCTCACTGCAGCCTCAACCTGCTGGGCTCAGGTGATCCTCCCATCTCAGCCTCCCGGGTAGCTGGGACCACAGATGCACACCACTACACCTGGCTAATTTTTTGTATTTTTTTGTAGAGACGGGGTGTTGCCACATTGGCCAGACTAGTCTAGAACTCCTGGCTCAAGCAATCCACCTGCCTTGGCCTCCCAAAATTCTAGGATTACAGGTGTGAGTCAAGTGTCATTTTTCCTCCTTCCGTGTGGCCCTCTCCTCTTGTAGACACATGCTTCCCCCTCCTTCAGCCATTAATACCTGTGCATCCTTTGAATCTCAGCTAAGCTATGACATACATGAAGCATACATGCATATAGACACAGACATACGTACCATTCAACCTAACATCAGTTGACTGAGGAATGCTGAGACCCTCCTCTGCCCTCTCAGTGCCCTGAAGCAGCCCCTGGGGGAGGAGAAGGCCCTCGTCCCTCCGACTCTGACAGGGACTGCCCTCCCACAGAGAGAGAAAGGCCTTGGGATCTGGTTGTGGGTGCACCTCTGTGGTACTGCTCTTCCTCCTGCTTCTGAGCAGAGAAGGCCTGGGGGCCAATGTGCCCAGGGGCTATGGACAAGATCCTTTTATGCTCTGTCCTTGCCTCTAATGTGACAGATTATTTTGTAATTACCTGACAGACATAAGTTTGGCTTCTGCAAATAAACTAGCAAAGATTCCTGCCCAGGTTATTAAACACAGCCTTGCCTTATCTATCTGGTCATATTCAAAAACCTTAAAAGAATTTTTGTTCCTCTGAATTTCACTCTCCAAGACACAAAGACCAAGTGGTGGTGGGCAGAGGCAGAGAGAGGGACGGGAAGACCTCTCACAGTGATGTGAGGACGTTCACACACACATACGCACACAAAAACCTTCACTCTCCCCATCTCCAACCCCACCCCACTCACTGCACACATGTCTTGGCCCCCTTGAGAATGCCTTTTCCACAGACAAGCCCTCTGAGGCAAGAGGTTTAGGCCTGCTTCCTCCTTTAGTTAGCATCTTGTCCCCAGTGAACCCCATCCAGCCTTCCATTTTTCCCCAACCTCTTTAGCTCATGAGGAAGATTTGCAGCCTAGGAGTCAGGAGGCCCAAGTTCTAGTCCTCGCTTTGACACCAGGTGATATTGTGATCTTCTCTATAGTACAGTCTATAGTACTTCTCTATAGTACAGTCTCAACTGTACTATAGAAAAATAAATCAAAATGACATTTTAAATATCATCTCTTTTATTTATGCATTATGCAGGAGATGGAACTCCTTTCTTAGATTCTTTTCCCCCTAAATATACTGTTCTCAGGAGCTGGGAAAAGGGAAAGCACACACCCTGAGACCTTACACCCTGATATGGTTTGGCTGTGTCCCCACCCAAATCTCATTTTGAGTTCCTCCATGTTGTGGGAAAGACCCAGTGGGAGGTAACTGAATCATGGGGGCAGTTCTTTCCCATGCTGTTCTCATGATAACTGATAGCTCTCACAAGACCTGACAGTATTATAGGGGGAATTTCCCTGCACAAGCTCTCTCTCTTTTTTTGCCTGCTGCCATCCATGTAAGGTGTGACTTGCTCCTCCTTGCCTTCTGCCATGATTGTGAGGCCTCACAGCCATGTGAAACTGTGAGTCCAATTAAACCTCTTTCTTTTGTAAATTGCCCAGTTCTGGATATATCTTTATCAGCAGCATGAAAATAGTAAATTGGTAGCGGGAATGGGGCAGTGCTGAAACGATACCCACAAATGTGGAAGTGACTTTGGAACCTGGTAACAGGCAGAGGTTGGAACAGTTTGGAGGGCTCAGAAGACAGGAAAATGTGGGAAATTTTGGAACTCCCTGGAGACTCGTTGAATGGCTTTGCCCAAAATCCTGATGGTGATGTCAGCAATAAAGTTCACGCTGAAGTGGTCTCAGATGGAAAAGAGGAACTTGTTGGGAACTGGAGCAAAGGTGACCCTTGTTATGTTTTAGCAAAGAGACTAGCAGCATTTTGCCCAAGCCCTAGATATTTGTGGAACTTAGAACTTGAGAGAGATGATTTAGGGTATCTGGTAGAAGAAATTTCTAAGCAGCAAAGCATTCAAGAGGTGACTTGGGTGCTATTGACGGCATTCAGTTTCAAAAAGAAAACAGAACATAAAAGTTTGCAAAATTTGCAGCCTGACAATGCAGTAGAAAAGAAAATCCCGTTTTCTGAAGAGGAAGTCAAGCCAGCTGCAGAAATTTGCATAAATAACAAGGAGCTGAATGTTAATCCCCAAGACAATGGGGTAAATATCTCCAGACCATGTCAGAGGTCTTCATGGCACCCCCTCCCATCATGCGCCTGGAGGCCTAGGAGGAAAAAGTGGTTTCATAGGCAGAGCCCAGAGTCCTCCTGCTCTGTGTAGCCTCAAGACTTGGTGCCCTGAGTCCCAGCTGCTCCGGCCGTGGCTGAAAGGGGCCAACATAGAGCTCAGGCCATGGCTTCTGAGGGTGGAAGCCTCAAGCCTTGGCAGCTTCCACATGATGTTGAGCTGGCAAGTGCACAGAACTGGGGTTTAGGAACCTCTGCCTAGATTTCAGTGGATGCATGGAAATGCCTGGATGTCCAGGCAGAAGTTTGCTGCAGGGGTGGGGTCCTCTTGGAGAACCTCTGCTAGGGCAATGTGGAAGGGAAATGTGGGGTCAGAGCCCCAGCACAGAGTCCCTACTGGGGCACCGACTAGTGGAGCTGTGAAAAGAGGGCCACTGACCTCCAGACCCCAGAATGGTAGATCCACTGACAGCTTGCACCATGTGCCTGAAAAATCTGTAAACACTCAACATCAGCCCGTGAAAGCAGCTGGGAGGGAGGTTGTACCCTGCAGAGCCACAGGGGCAGAGCTGCCCAAGACCATGGGAACCTACCTCTTATATCAGTGTGACCTGGATGTGAGACATGGAGTCAAAGGAGCTCATTTTGTAGTTTTAAGATTTGACTGCCTCACTGGATTTGGGACTAGCATGGGGCCTGTAGCCCCTTTGTTTTGGCCAATTTCTCCCATTTGGAATGGCTGTATTTACCCAATGCCTGCACCCCCATTGTATCTAGGAAGTAACTAACTTGCTTTTGATTTTACAGGCTCATAGGCAGAAGGGACTTGCCTTTGTCTCAGAGGTGATGTTGGACTGTGCACTTTTGAGTTAATGCCAAAACAAGTTAAGACTTTGAGGGACTTTTGGGAAGGCATGATTAGGTTTGAAATGTGAGGACATGTGATTTGGGAAGGGCCAGGGGCAGAATGATACTGTTTGATTGTGTCCCCACCCACATCTTACCTTGAATTTCCCCATGTTGTGGGAGGGACCTGGTGGGAAGTAATTGAATCATGGGGGTGAGAGCAAACTGAGGACCAGAGTGGTTATAAAACTTGTCTGAATTCATACCATTTACGAAGTAAGAGAAGAGCCTAGAACCCAGGTCTTCTGAGTCCTCAGAATCAACCAAGTCAAATAAGCCTCCCTATTCAAAAAGAGGAACCTTCAAGAACATTAATTTTGTGCCCATCTAAAAGCCTCACTGAGCTGTGCTAAAGGTAATAGGCATTGAAAAAACGTTCTCACAGAAACTCCCAGCTGCAAACACAAAGAAGCAGGTCTCCAGAGAACAGAGTAAGGATTGTCTGAAGAGATCTATGCTGGTGAGATTACAAAAATCATAATATATGAATAAATGAACATATGGAAGGAATCAGCAAAGCTCTCTCATTCTTCCCGTATGTAAACTCAGCCTTCGCCTAAAGTCATTAAGTAAACACAGATGCAGCCAAACCAGGCACCAGATGGCAAACGAGAGTTGGAATAAAAGGTAAAGAAAGCTTTTGGTGTTTACTCAAAGATCGGGGGGAAAAACCATGATCCAAAATCCTGTGGTTTCCCCAGAATGGCCACCTGGAGTCACCAAGGCCCAAAAGTGACCAAATAAAACAAAACAAAACTAGAATAATCATGATTGGGAAGCTGTAGGAAAACCCCTGCTATCTTCTGTGAATGGAATCCCATGTCAGAAGAAATTGGTTATTCTGGGAAATGAAAGAAATAGTTAAATCAAAGTACTAGGACCAGAGAGCAACAGGAATGTGGCAAGAATACACTTTTGCTGGGCACTCACATGTGCCCAGAGCTTTGTATTCTTGGCCTTATATAATCCTCACAATTACCCATTAAGTATTGGCCAAATTTTGTAAATGAGGAAATTTCATAAATGGGTTAAGAGAGATTAGGCCCCAAGGTCATACCACAGGAATGCCATCCTAGCTTTGGCTGGTTCTTCTTTGTCCATTCCCAGCTTCGTAGCTCTGATTTCAGTACCAGACACAGGGGAAGCCAGGCACAGTCTCTCTACCTTTCCTGCCCAAACCACTGGACCTAAATAAGAAGGTCACTTGGTCAAGTATTGCCTTGAAGGGAGACCAGAACAGACATGGAGTGGGGAACAGAGCATTCCTGAAAACTTGACTTCACCTTTATTTCACAAAAGACACCCTTGCACATTCCTCATCCACCTCTTAGCTTGTACACTTGCCATAAGCACCAGTAATGAAGGCAGTGCTGGCGAATATTTGCTTTTCAGTATACATGAGTTTATATATTGGGGGTAGAAAATTCCCATAATACTTCAGCTCCAAATAAAAGCTGTATCTTGTTCTGTCCTTGCCTCTAACCTGACAGATTATTTTTTAATTACTTGGTAGAGATAAGTTTGGCTTCTGCAAATAAACTAGCAAACATTTCCTGCCCAGGCTACCAAACACAGCCTCACCTCACCTATCTGGCCATATGTAAAAATATTCATTGAAATAAATTTTGTTCTTTTGAGTTTTACTCTCCCAAGCACAGACACTAGGTGGTGAGGGGTACAGGGGAGTGGGGAGAATGGTTTCAACCAAACGATTCATTGCTTGCAGGTGGGAAGGTAAGGTGGAAAATGCTTTCCAGCTAAACAGACCTGTCTACTAACCCTACCACTAACTAAACTTGCTCTCCTGGGCAGGCGACATTATGCTTTGAGTTTTAGTTTCCCTCTTTCTAAAATGTATGTGGAAGGGCTATTTTCAGAATTTTTTTTTTTTTTTCACTATCCTCTTGCCCGTCTTCTCTTTTTCCACATGGTCTATCTCCACGTGGCTGTTTTTTCCCCCATTGTTCTTTAGCAAATCTTAATCCAGGATGAATTCAACTTTGTGAACACTATAAATCAAAGCCATACAACCATGAGGCAGGCTTCTACCACTCTATACTAATTGTTACCAGTCTCTCTTAGCCCTGGTTTCTAGTTGGGTTTGGCCAATGAGCAGCCCCAGCAGGAGCCTGGAGTATAATGAAGGTGTTTATTCCCCCAGCACTCTCCTTGCTGGATTGGTACAAGTTAGCTGCATCCATCTACCATCCTACAGTGGAGCACAGTTCCTGTGTGTGGCCCTTTCCCTACAATTTTCTGTATGATGGGAACCACTCCTCCCTCCCTGTGCTCCTTCAGGCCAAGAGGTTGTAATGGCTCCTTACTGTTGCTAATCATTAGGTACTTGTTTCTTTTCCTAAACCTTTTTAAAGGAACTCTTTTTGAAGCTTACTTCAGTTACCCAATGTGAGTGTCCATCTGTTTCCTAATAGGAACCTGAATAAATATATCGCTTCGGTTCAATTTCCCATTTTCTACAATGACTATCATCAAACCTTGCCAATTCCCATCCCCGTCTTTCCTCTCATGTTCAGAGAGATGACCTCCTATTTTTTATTAGCCACCAACTACTTCTAAGAGAAAAGCCATTAGAAAGACACCTGCCATTAAATCTCCCAACTTGCTTAGATCCAGTAGTGAGCTGGGGCTGGCTCAGCCCTGCTCACAAGAGCATATTGTGCACATCTCTTCCCAGCTTCACATCCATTCCGTCACATTCATAGCTTGAAATTGGCCAAGATGGAAGTATTTACAACACAGAAATTGGCAATTGATAAAATTAGGGCTTTCTATTGACTATTTATCAGTATTGATTATTTATCAGCACATCACTGCTTATATCCAGATACAGTCTTTTTCTCCTTCACATTTGTTACAATGAAAGAGATGGCCCACTTATTATCAGATACTCTTTCATCTCCCACTGCCTCTAACAACCCACTTAATTCATTATCCACTCACTCTGTATATTTAGCTTCTCCTTCAATACTACCTCTTTCTCATCAACATTTAAACATGCTCTATACCTGTGCTATCCAACAGTAGCCATTAATTAAATGTATTTATTGAACCCATGAGATGTGGCTAGTCCAAATTGCAATATATAAGATTTCAAATATTTTCTATGAATAAAAGAATATAAAATATCTCATGAATAATTTTTGTATGGGTTACTTGAAATATTTGGGGTATAATAAGTTAAATAAAAAGATATTAAAATTAAATTCACCAGTTCACTTTTACTTTTTTAAGTGGGTACTAGAAAATTTAAAATTACTTGTGTAACCCGTATTATTTCTGTTGGACAGTGCTGCTATAAACCTTTCATCTTAAAAATAAAATCCCTGGCTAGGCACAGTGGGTCACACCTGTAATCCCAGCACTTCGGGAGGTTTGGATCTGTGTCCCTGGCTAAATCTCATGTTGAATTGTAATTCCCAGGGAAGAGGGCCCTGGTAGGAGATGGTTGGATTTTGGGGGTGGAGCTCATGAATGGTTTAGCACCATTCCCCCATTGGTACTACATAGTGAGTTCTCAGGAGATCTAGGTGTTTGAAGGTGTGTAGTACCTCCCTCTACTTCCTCCTGCTCCAGCCAAGTAAGACATGCTTGACTTCTGCCATGATTATAAGTTTCCTGAGGCCTTCTCAGAAGCAGAAGCCGCTATGCTTCCTGTATAGCCTGTAGAACCATGGGTCAATTAAACCTCTTTTCTTCATAAATTACCCAATCTCAGGTATTTCTTTATAGCAGTGCGAGAACAAATTAAAGCAGGAAGAATGCTTGAGGCCAGAAATTCAAGACCAGCCTGGGTAACATAGTGAGACCCTATCTCTAATAATAATTTTTTTAAAATAGCCAGGCGGGCCGGGCGTGGTGGCTCACGCCTGTAATCCCAGCACTTTGGGAGGCTGAGGCAGCTGGATCACGAGGTCGGGAGATAGCGACCATCCTGGCTAACATGGTGAAACCCTGTCTCTATTAAAAAAATACAAAAAATTTAGCTGGGCGTGGTAGCGGGTGCCTGTAGTCCCAGCTACTCGGGAGGCTGAGGCAGGAGAATGGTGTGAACCTGGGAGGCAGAGCTTGCAGTGAGCTAAGATCGTGCCACTGTACTCTAGCCTGGGTGACAGAGTAAGACTCTGTCTCAAAAAATAAATAAATAAATAACCAGGCGCTGTGGTGCACACGTGTACTCCCAGCTCAGGAGGCTGAGGCCAGAGAATAACTTTAACCCAGAAGTTCAAGCTGCAGTGAGCTATGATCATGCCACTGCACTCCAGCCTGGGTGGCAGGGCAAAACCCTATCTTAAAAAGTAAAGTGAAATCCCTTCTTCTGCCTATCAGCTCCCCTAGTTATTGCCTCTCATGGTCAAGAATGCTTTAAGTTATCTATCCTCACTATCATGATTTTTCTCACCACCACCCTTGCCTCCTTAATCAAGGCAGATCTTCCTTCCACTACAGAAATTCCACCAAAATCATGCTGCCTCAGTCATTAGTGCTGAGCCAAGGCATTGCTGAGCCCAAAGGGCTTTTCAACCCCTACTCAGCTTTATCCTTGGCAACATTTTGCAAAGTAGAGTACTCCCTTCATTGAAACATGCTTCCACTGACAACATATTTTCTTGATTTCCCCCCCACTGTTCTGAATGTTTCTGTCCAAATTCCTTTGCTAGTTTTCCTTTCTCCTCTCCCCAATATTATATGGTAGTCTTATACAGAAATCTGTCCATCTCATCTACTTCTAAGGATTCATTTACTATTTATATGCCAGCAGGTCTACATCTATCTACGTAACATCTTCACTTAAAGGGCTCACAGCCTTCTCAATCTAAACATATTAAAATCTGAACCCACCATCTCCACCTCTGCCTGCAAAATTGACACTGTTCCCATACATGGCACTATCAATACATGGCACCACGTATCCTTACTCACTCCTGGCAGAACCTCAAGGACATTCTGAGCCCACTCTGTCTTTGTGCTCCACATCAGTCTCTCATGGTATCTTTCTAAATTACATCTCATGTCTCTTGAATTCTTCCACTTTGCTTTAATTCTACCATCACCATCCTTGTGTCTCACCTGGACTGCTCCAAGGAACTCTTGAATGGTTTCCTTGCCTCCACTCTTACCATTCTTTAGTTTATTCTCTGCAAGTCAACCAGAGTGATCTTTAACAAACATGAATAAGATCACTCTTGCTTAAAACTCTCCAGTGACTTCTCCTTGACTTTGGCATAACTCAAAATCTTTTAACATGATTTATAGGGCCCTCTAAAATCTGACCCCTGCCTTCATCTATAGCTTCATCTCCTATATGTTTTCCCCTCATTTTATCTAGTCATCTTGGACTTCTTTAGGTCCTTTAAATGTATCATGTTATCTTTACTTAAGGACTTCAAATATGCATTTCCTTTAGTTTGGAACCCTCCTCATTAACTTTCTTTACCCAGCCAACTCCTTGTCAACCTTCAGCTAGTTCCATAAGTTTCCAAAGTAGTTTTGTCTTCTTCTTCCTCTGTCCCATGATCACCGGTGTTTCTCAAGTAGTCTCTAAACTTCATAAGGTCAGGGATCAGAGCTGTCTGGTTGCCTCCTCTATCTGTAGTGCGTAGCACAATGCCTTGCACACAATAAGTACTCAATAAGTATTTGTTGCACAATAAAAATGACATTATCTGGCTCAAACTTCCCATTTTGAGAAAGAGGAAACTGGGATCCAAAGGAAGGAAGCAACTTATTCAAAACAAGAGAGCCCAGACTAAGATGAATACAGGCTGGAGCCTCCTAATTTCCAGATCAGTTTTTTTTGTTTTGTTTTGTTTTGTTTTGTTTTTTTTCCAGCACATCACATGCCTATCTATAACATAGTAACCAGAAGGAAGCAGACTGGATTCCCTGTGTCTTGTAAAAGCCAGAGCAAGTTCTTATTTGTAAACACAGCTGACATAGTTGTTTTCTTTGTTTGTTTTAAGTACAAGGACTGGAAGTACAACCCAAAAATAAACTTTGTGTTTCCAAACCAATAAGCTTCTACAACTTTTATTCCCCGCAGCCTCCTTTCTGCCCATTGTTCATCTTCCTTCCCTTCATTAACCACAGGCATCAGCTGATACTCAATGTTGAATGGTCCCTGCATTCTGTGTTCTTCATCACTCCCCTGCCCAGGCAGCATGTCACATGCAGCAGAAGATTAGGAAGTGCTGTCTTTAAATGGTATCACTCAAGAGAACATTCTAAGATCCTGTGTAGTGCTGGGGTGGAGATTGATGTAATAATTTTTAGAATAAAAATAACTCACATTTTTGAAACTATTAGTTTGTGACTGGCACTAATTTCAGTGGTTTGTATGCATTTCTTTTTTAACTTTATGCGTAATTATTTTTATTACTTCTATTTTACAGATGAGTAAATTGAGGGAGAAAGAGGTTAGTTAAGGCCCAAGCCATTCTGTTTTGTTTGAGACAGAATCTCCCTCTGTCATCCAGGCTGGAGTGCAGTGGCGCGATCTCAGCTCACTGCAACCTCTGCCTTCTGGGTTCAAGCGATTCTTCTGCCTCAGCCTTCCAAGTAGCTGGGATTACAGGTACCTGCCACCATACCCAGCTAATTTTTGTATTTTCAGTAGAGACAGGGTTTCACCATGTTGGCCAGGCTGGTCTCGAACCCCTGACCTTAGATGATCCGCCCACCTCAGCCTTCCAAAGTGCTGGGATTACAGGCATGAGTCACTGTGCCTGGCTGGCCCAAGCCATTCCGTTAGCTAATGAAAGAGTCAGAGTTCTAATCTAGCCAGTCTAGAGCCTGTGATCCTAACTATCTGACATCTGATAATGAAGAAGGTGTTGACCTCACAGGAAATACCAAAAAGTACAACTGAGGGAGATCCTAACCTTGCTTTATACAGATATCCTGGATCCTACTACCCCTGATTCATTCATTCATTCATTAATCCATTTACTCATTCATTCTTTAATTCTTTCAACATGTATTTATTGCATTTTTGCATTATTTATATCAATTTTGGGGAAGACAGAGAAAGTTAATGTCCTCTACCCTTTTACAGCTCATAGTCCAGTGAGGAGACATAGGAAAACAGACATTTATCCTACTGTGTGCTGAATGATAAGACAGAGGAAAACCAGGGGGCTTTGGGAACACGGAAGAGATTATAAGCACATAAAAGTTTAAAAGGGCACCACAGTGATTTGCCTTGGACCTGCATTCCACACCTCTCACTCTATCCATCCGACCTCCACTCTCTCTCTATCCTCCTGGCTTCTAGCCCTTCTCTTACTTTGGTACCATCATTGGCCTCCCAACTCCAGGCTTCAGATTCAACGTCTTTGCTTGTCTTTTTCCTCTGGAAGTTGGTTTGGAATGGATTCTGGCTTAGCTAGAGGGTTTCTGTATCGTAAATCAGTCTAAGGCCAGCTCCAAAGAATAGGCCAGAATGTCTAGGCCCCACTGCCAAAATGGCTCTTGCTTAGAAGAATTGGAGATCCAAAAGCAGGGAACTTGAAAGAGTATGGAGGGATAGATGGATGGATAGATTCCTTGCGTCTTAGCTTCGATTATTCACCTGCCTAAACCCAGAGCAGTTGGCCTAGTGACTACCCAACATCCCTTGCAGCTCAATCATTATTCATTATGTTAATATTGTCACACATTTTGATTCTTTGCTGTCAATTTGGTTTCTGATCTGCTGGCCAAAGGATCATCATGGGAAGGAATTAACATTGAAGCCGGCAGTGCAAATTTCAAAAGTGTTCAGACCCTGAGGGCTTTCATGATATTTCACTTTCTTGAGTTGCAGTCTCCCGTTGGCCTGCTCCTTCCGAAGCAGAGTTTGTCCCTTATAGCCATCAGCGAAGCATATCCTGGCTAAATGTTTCTGTGGACTGGAGGTAGCTATTGAATTGGACAGTTAAGAGAATATTGCAAATTCTTGTTGGTAAATGGCACACAAGATGATGGACTGTAAGCTAGCTATGGAAGAAATTAGAGCCAGACAGGGCATATGAATTGAAAGAAAAGGAAGTGATGGAGATTCTGGAAGTTGCTGTAAGGTAGAGAAGGACACTTGATAAGAATGATAGAGTACATTAAAGAATTGAACTGAAGGGCACTGGAATTCAGAAAGTGGCAGTTGGTATATTGTAATATTCATAAGTATAGCAGTCTCAAGGGGGCTGTGGGAGTGAGTATTGAAGTGAAATGGAGATGAATGTCCCGGAGGTGGAAACATTTTGAAACCATAACAGTGGAACATTGGATGGGTCTTATGAGCAGATGCTGAAGTTGTCCAGGACAATGATAAACCTCCAGGTGGATAGGGAGGCTTGTGATCTGGGAGCCTTAGCCTTATTTAACATAGGGACAGAAACAAGAGGCTGACAGTGACAGCAGTGAGATGCAGGGGACGTGTCATCGTATCTCCATCATTAGGTGGCAGAAACCTCAGAGGAACAAGCTTTTTTGCCTACAACTGGAGGAGTACTTGTCTGGAAATGATAATGAGGAGGCCTGAGAATAATGACAGTTACCACCTTCCCCAGCCCACCTGAAACATACATACATGGCAACACTTACCTTTCGATAAAGTTTCTGGGAAAATAAAGTTATGTTTTTTTTTTTTTTGAGACGGAGTCTCGCTCTGTCGCCCAGGCTGGAGTGCAGTGGCACGATCTCTGCTCACTGCAAGCTCTGCCGTCTCCTGGGTTCATGCCATTCTCCTGCCTCAGCCTCCCCAGAAGCTGGGACTATAGGCGCCTGCCACCACGCCTGGCTAATGTTTTTGTGTTTTTAGTAGAAACAGGGTTTCAACGTGTTTGCCAGGATGGTCTCGATCTCCTGACCTCGTGATCCGCCCACCTCGGCCTCCCAAAGTACTGGGATTACAGGCGTGAGCCACTGCACCCGGCCGAAAATAAAGTTTATTTCAGTTGATAGGTTGGTAGTAATAAGCATTTAGTCCATCCAGTAGGCCTAAAAATAGGTACTAAAACTTCCCTTTTTTTTTGAGACAGCATCTTACTGTGTCGCCGAGGCTGGAGTGCAGTAGCAAAATCAAGGCTCACTTCAGCCTCAACCTCCCAGACTCAAGGGATTCTCCCATCTCAGTCAGCCTTCTGAGTAGCTGGGCCTACAAGCACGCACCACCACACTTGGCTAATTTTTATGTTTTTGTTGAGATAGGGTTTCCCTATCTTGCCCAGGCTGGTTTCAAACTCCTAGTCTCAAGTGATCCTCCCACCTCAGCCTCCCAAAGTGCTGGGATTACAGGTGTGAGTTACTGTACCCAGCCTAAATTTTCCATTTTTAAAATGAGGAAATTGAGATTCAGGATGTTACATGGCAGAACTAGGGTTTGGATTATGATCTATATATCACTGAAGTATTGTTTCACAGCAAATGGTTAAAAGTATAGGTTCCAAAGCCATATGTTTCCTTGTCTTTGAACTGGGAATATAAATTAGGTAACATGGTTAATAATATAGTGCTAGGCCATAGTAAGTACTCAATAAATATTAGTTGCCATTATAATTATTGTTATTGAGTTATTCTTATTATTTAATTATAGCTCACGGCAGTACTGTATACCTTCTCAGCCTCACATATCAGCAAGATCATGTTTTTTTCCAGTCAACAATAGATTATTAAATGAGTGACGGCTTGCAATTTTGGAACCTATCATCTGTCTGATGCTTTTAGCAAGAAGCTTGCTATTTTTACTTTGAGAAAATCCATAAGCAGCAAGTCAAACTCATGTAGATGAATAAATATTTGCTCCCTATTCATGTTTGGATCCAACCCCTTTGCAGCCAGGCCATATATTAGGACCCCACCTCAGAGTATCACAACAGACGGTGATGGCCTTACCTAGTATAAAAACCACTCCCCTGTGCCGTATTTGCCCGTGACTGAATTGGAATGAAACTTTACCTTGCTAGGAAAACACTGTGGGTATATTCTCTGTCGGGGTGTGCTGAGCAGAACCCTAATAGAATGTACTATGGGGAATAAGGAATAACTTGTCAACTGAGAGTTAATCAGAAAACCACATGTGCACAAAACCAACAGATTGTAGAGCTGGCAAAGACTTTAGAGATAATTTACTTCAACCCCCTCATTCTACTGTTAAAGAAAGTGAGTCTCAGGGAGGGGAAGGGTCTTGCTCAGGGTCATACAGCTGGCAGTAATTTTATTTGTTTCAATAATTAATATGAACAGTCTTTCTATACATCAGTGAATCCACCTTCCTGCCTTTGTAAGCACAATATAATGACCATAATTGAATTTGTCTTTGACAGTGAAGAAAGCAGGCTTTTAGGGCTTTACAGGGCCCCAAAGTCATCAGAAGAAGATAAATTGTCAGTAACTAAAGCTGGAGATCTGCCTATTGACTGTGAGCTTCTTAAGGAATGGGCCTGGTCTTATTCATGAGCTAAAGCAAGTTTCAAATCCCGGCTTAGCCATTTACTAGCTTAAGCAGGTACGTAACCTCTCTGAGCCTTTATTTCCTCATTGTAAATTTAGATAAGACTTTCCTTAGAGACTGTTAGTGAGGATCAAGTGAGGCAAGACCTATATACCAGTACCTTGCGTAAAACAGGCATTCAATAAACTTGCCCTTTCACCTTACATTTAACCAATGTCCTGCTAAAAGCTAGGGGTACTTCAAAGAAAGGAGAGCCAAGGACTCTGCTTTCATGGAGCTTAGATTCAGGAGGGAGGAGAGCAGAGGTGAGGACCACAGAGAAGTAGGTAGACAATAAACAATTAAAAGTATAATTTCAGATGATGATGTGCTATCAAGGGGTATGAGGAAAAGAAAATGAGATGATGTCATAGATATTTAGGAGGGTGCACTGCTTCTGCCAAGAGTGGCCAAGGGCAGTCTTTTCAATATTATGTTTGAAGAGAACCTAAATCATATGGAAAAAGCCAGACAGTCAAAGATCCTGGAGAATACCATTCCTGAGAGAGGCAGAAAGGCCTTGGGCAGGAAGAAGGTTGGCATGTTCAGTCAGCAGCAGTGTGTTCCCAGCATGGCCAGCCCAGTAAGCAGGGCATGAGATGAGGCTGGAGACATCGGCACAAACTCCATCCTGAAGTTTTAGTCCACCCTATGACATTTGAGTTTTATTCAAAAAGCAATGGAACCCTGTTGCAAGGATGTGTTAAGAAATAAATATTGGTCTTTGTCCCTAGTTCCTGGCACACAGCTTCTAAAATCCTTGGAATCTCTGCTAAAAGCTAGGGATACTTCAAAGAAAGGAAAGCCAGGGACTCCACTTTCATGGAGCTTAGATTAAGCTCCATGTGTATGTTAATTAGATGGCTGATGGCTGAGAGCCCCCCTGTAGCATCAGGATGGGGACTGGTCACCAGAAAGACCAAGGCATGATTAGAGGGTTGAACTTTCAGCCCCTCCTCTGACCTTCCAGAATGAGAAAGAGGCTAGAGATTGAGTCAAACACCAATGGCCAATGATTTACTCAATTATAGCTAAGTAATGAAACCTTCATAAAAACCCCGAAATGATGGGGTTTAGATAGCTTCTGGATTGGTGAACACAGGGAGGTATTGGGAGGATGGTGTGCCTGGAGGAGGCATGGAAGCTCACTGCACCACTGCACCTCCCTCCCCTCATACCTAGCTCTATGTGTCTCTTCCATTTGGCTGTTCCTGAATTGTGTCCTTTGTAATAAGCTGGTAATAGTAAGTCAACCGTTGTCTGGAACTCCATAAGCCGATTCCAGCAAATTGTCAAGCCTTGGGGGTTGGAGTTTGTGGAAACCTCCAATTTGCGGTCAGTTGGTCAGAAATACAGGAGACCTAGGACTGGTGATTGGCATCTGAAGTGTGGGCAGTCTTGCTGGATTGAGCCCTGAAGCTGTGCGGTCTGACACTAACTACCTGGGGTTAGTATCAGAATTGAATCAAATTTAATTGTAAATCATGCAGTTGGTGACTTGAGAGTTGGAGAACTGGTTAGTGTGAGGAGAAAACCCACACATTTGGTGTCAGGAGTGTTGTAGGTAAAAACAGCCCAGAGAGATAAAATCATTCATTGATTCATTTAACAAATATTTATAGATTAACTATTCTGGCCAGGCACAGTTCTTGGTGTGGTACATGAATCCAATACACACCCCTGGCCACATGGTGCTTGCATGCTAATGGAATAATAAATATGTAAAGTTTATGTAGCATTTACTATATGCTGGCATTGTTCAAGTGTTTTACCTCAAATAACTCACGAACTTCTCACAGCAGTCCTATGAAATACATACTTTTATCCCTGTTTTCAGATGAGGCAACACGCATGAAGAATTTAAGTAATTATCCCATGATTTTACAAGTAAATGCAAAAATCCAGTTTGAAATAATAGACTGACTATAACAGTCAGTCTATTATTTTAATCACTGAACTCTATTTTCTCTGTTTCTGAAAAATCACCTAGACTGGTCCTGACTGCTATAAGGGAAACCAAAGTGGAAGTCAAGAGACCAGTTAGGCAGTGGTGGTCAGAAAATGGGATACTGGAATTTTCAACAACACTGAGTAGATATTATTATTCTCACTTAATAAAGAGGAAAACTGAGCTTTGGTTCACACATCTGATAAGTAGCAGAGCCTGGATCCAACCCCAAGCCCATTTATCTCTAAAACCCAGTATCTTTCTGCTAATGTCTCCATTTCCTACAGAATTATAAAGCTTCCACTCCTCCCCTCCTTTAGGACCAAGAGACCGATTTGAGGTACGTTTTAGAGTCAAAATTAGAGAACTGAGCATCAAAAATTTTTTTTCATTTGGTAGGCATTTTTGTAATTGAAAATAAAATAAAATATAAATATACTGACATGCACTTTTTTTCTCATTTTCTTTTTTCTTTTGCAAACTTTAAATTGAGATATAGTACACATAAGGTGAAATACAAAAAGATTAATGTACAGCTTGATGAATTTTGATAAAGTATACACCCATATAGTCAACACTCTAAAGATACATAAATGTGTATAGATTGTGTATTTAAAATTATAAATGAGGTGCCAGTTTTCATATCACGATTAATGATAAAGACCTCTCCCACTCTCTTTTCTCTCATCCCTTCCTGCTTCTCAATTGATATTTTTGTCTCCAATTCATGGGGGTTACACAGAATACCAGGTGCAGGTCAAAAGATGACTGGGTCAAAAAGAAAAGAAAGCAAAATAAATAAAAGAACAACTAGCCATTTCTTAATGCTTGTTGAAGGAAAGTCACATTGATATATTTTCTGTTTTTCTATGGAGGGGTCATGTGCCTCAGCCCACACATTAGCATGTGAACTTGTTGTTCCAGTAAAATGAGTCAGAGTTCCTCAGGAAGGCAGATTCCTGAATTTTAGAGCTGTGTGTCAGCATCTGTGAAAAAAGGTACAGTGTACTGTATTGATGCATCTCACTGATACACACACACTCTTCTCACTCCAGGTGATCACACCCGCTAATAAGCAACAGAAGTAGGATTTGAACTCCAGCCTAGGGCACTCAAGAATCAGGCTGTTTTCATGACAGGGAGAATGGTACTATTGGGTCCGAATTTAGGATTTGCAATGGCCTAGAGTCAGAACTGGGCTTGAATTCTGGTTTTGCTACATAATGACTTTATGACCTTGGGAAAATTACTTATATTCTATCTATTTTCAGTTCCTTTATTCACAAAGTAGGGATAGATGATCTGTGTCCTAAAGTCATTTTGAGGGTTAAAAAGGTCATAGACTTAAAATAATCAGCACAGCACAGAGTACAAAGCTTAAACCAGTAAAATGACAATGGCAGTGGTAGTTGGCCAGTAAGTCAACAGACACCACAGTGTTTTTTAACCATATACCCCATCAGTTAAAATAAATTTTGAATATGCATCCTCAGTACATGAAAACCTATTTATGAAAAAGCATGATATGCTATTCTGTGTTCATAGATTATTTACTCTATAAAACAAGTGAAATATAGCTGAACCAAAGTATTTCCAATGTGTTTACCTATCATGATGGCTTCATGCTAATATTAGCAACATGTAAACATACACTATAAGTCTATGACCAGGTGTGTTTCTAATAATTTAAAAATGATTTTTGATGATTTTCAAAATGATTCTGTATGTGCCTATGTATCCAAATTTCAGGCAGTCTTGATAATTTTGATTATTTTCCCAATCCTTGTCTTGTTTGACTAGGTCTTCATTGTTTTTACTTTACAATGTGAGAAGCTAGTACTGAGTAAAAACATCACCATTTTCTGGTTTACTTGAATCCAAATGGTGAACTGGTGATAATTATCTCCATCACTTGCAATCCATTGACTGAATCTTTTTTAGCTGCTTGCCCATTTTGTGAGGGTTAGCTTAAACTAGTCAATACCTATTAATCACTAACCTGGAACATGCAAATAACAACATGTAGCAATCCTGGAAGCTGAGGACATATAAGGGAGTGCCATAGGGCCATCCCTGGAGTTGCAGAGCTCCCACTCTCCTCACAAGAACCTCACACATCTTATGTGACTCGTGACTGACTGATGTGTGGCCAAACTGATAAATTGTCTACTGACAATCCATATATTAAATGCTGGTAAAGTGTAATTAATTTCTTAAGACTAAAAAAAAAATCATATAAATGGCGCTTCCAGTATTTTCTTCTGGAATCTTAATGAGAATTCCCTGGAGTGTATGGATGCCACTTAAGAAACACTGCCATCACTTTTTCCTTTGGCAACTCTGCAAACACTAACCAAGCACCTGTAAGTGCTAGGACTGTGCTAGACATTAGGCCTACAGTGATGTGATTCCTGCCTTCTGGGAGTTCATATATAGCTCGTTTCCACAACACTTGGTTCTGCTTTATTCTCCCCTATAGATGGTGACTCTGGAATTGCCCAGCTTGCAATGCCCTATGGTACCTTGGGCTAGACTCCTTGACAGTCTTCCTCAAAAGTCTGAAGGCCGTTATTCCCCTTCCTCAGAGTAGGGGAGAAGGTACTAGATCCCCTGCTCCCCAAATTGCCAACATCAGTAAGTCTACCACTCATGGAATCGACATCTTCTCCAAGGGTACTGAAGAGCCTGTTCCTTCCTTTAACCTCATTTGCCTGGTAACTCACTCCAGCGTGGCCTATAGCCCTTGGGTAGCTCCCAAGCCAGGTCATTACAAGTGAGAATTGGGTGTTTCCCCTGCCCATACACAGGCCTGGCTATTGCCAGTGCTGCCACAAGAGAAGCGGTGAGCAGTATGTGCTGATTGGTATCTCGGCCTCGACACACCAGGGAAGGGTCAAACCCATGAATGCAGTCTTTCATGACCATGGTACAGGGCCCTTATTTTTTCCTACAGAAACCCTTCACTTGCTTTCAGAAGTGATGATCAAATGTGAACTTTCATGGTTTATTTATAGCTCTGCCTTATAGAGAGAAAGAAAAGAAGTGATTAAAATGCTATTTTACAAAATATTTTGTTTTTAAAAAGCTTTCATTGTGTGGGCAAAAGGAAAAAGAAAAGTCACTGTATTCATTGTGCTGTCTAGACTCTCAAACAAAGAGGGTAGCGTGCTGCAAATTAAGATTGTCCGGCTACTGCCTGCTGACAAAAAGTATGAATTTGGAGGCCAACTTCAAATAAACCCTTTGGAACAGAAAAATATTGTGGGGGGTGACTATATTTAGCATGTGTCAGCATTTCCATAATAAATTCGTATTGTTATGTTGTGGTAAAATCAGATTTACTGCAGCCAAGTGGGATCATGAGATTTCAGTTTTGTGTTAATTATTTGGAGAAATTGGAAAACTCAGCAGTGCTATTTCTGATGAGAGCACTGATTCTCAGGGTATTCTCCATATTGTGTTAGGAACCCATAATAAGCCCTGCCTTTCAGGAAAGGGGAAGGTGAACCCAAGTCATTTTGACTGCCTTTGTAAGCATAACTTTAAATATATACATATATACACATATACGGCATTACATGTTTTCCCTACAAATACAAAATTAATATGTGCCACCGTAGAAAATTTGGAAAATACAATAAGCAACTTGATAAGAAAAAAAAATTGTTACCCATGCTATCCAACCCGATAACATTTTAATATGTACTGATCCAATCTTTATTATGCATATATAACTTGTTTTTAACAAGTTGTGTAGAGCAAACAAAAAATTATGTAGCACAAACACGATTATTGAGATAGAATAAAAAATTATGTCTTTATTTTCTATTCTCATTATCCCTTTACATTTGTGCAGTAGAGCTAGTTTTTCCCTGCCCTGGTTAAAAATTTTGGTGGTTCCATTACTTTTTTAGATAAATGTAAAGTCACTTAGATAATATAACCTTTATGGTCCCTTTAAGTTGTGAGATGTAGCCAAAATTCAGAAATTCAAGTATCAAAGAATATGTAAAGGTAAAGGTAAGACGTTTTCCAGTTCTTCCAGCTGGGGTCTGCCAAAAATGAGATGTAGCCCTAATCAGATTCTGCTTTCTTCCTCATTCACTTTCTCTCCAACATATTAGCTTTTTTCTTGTTCCTCTGAAATGGTTAGAAAGTATAAGGGAAGAAAAGTTAGGAGGGAAGAAAAGTTAGAAAGTATAAGGGAAGAAAATCTTATCCGAGCCGGGCACGGTGGCTCACGCCTGTAATCCCAGCACTTTGGGAGGCCGAGATGGGTGGATCACGAGGTCAGGAGATCGAGACCATCCTGGCTAACACGGTGAAACCCCATCTCTACTAAAAAAAAATACAAAAAAAAAAAAAAAAAAAAAAAAAAAAACTAGCCGGGCGAGGTGGCGGGCGCCTGTAGTCCCAGCTACTTAGGAGGCTGAGGCAGGAGAATGGCGTAAATCCGGGAGGCGGAGCTTGCAGTGAGCTGAGATCCGGCCACTGCACTCCAGCCTGGGTGACAGAGCAAGACTCCGTCTCAAAAAAAAAAAAAAAAAAAAAAAAAATCTTATCCGATCAGTACTGTCATAATGGGCTTCATGCTCTCTTAGCCTTATAGGTGTTTACAGCTAGCTCTGATTCTCATAAGGCACATCATAGGTTTTTGGGGAGACCCTCTGCCTCTGAAAACCTCTCACCTGAAATATTCTTGTCTTAGTTAATGCCTCTCTATTCTCATAAATTGCTTACTCTTAATTCCTCAGGAATCCTTAGCCTTTTTTTTTTTTTTTTTTTGGTTTTGTTTTTTGCTTGGTTTTGTTTTGAGATAGAGTCTTGCTCTGTCTCCCAGGCTAGAGTGCTGGAGTGCAGTGGTGCAGTCTTGACTCACTGCAACCTCTGCCTCCCAGGTTCAAGCAATTCTTGTGCCTCAGCCTCCCCAGTAGCTGGGACCACAGGCACATGCCACCATACTTGGCTAATTTTGTATTTTTGGAGAGATGGGGTTTCACCATGTTGGCCAGGCTGGTCTCAAACTCCAGACCTCAAGTGATGTACCCGCCTTGGCCTCCCAAAGTGCCAGCATTAAATGCATGAACCATTGCGCCCAGCCCAACCTCATGCTTCTTTGTGGAGACTCCTCAACCTCGTTAGGCGGCCATGTTGAACAGGATCTAAGAACCCCTGGCATCTCTCTCACACATGGGCCACTTGGGGTCTATGGGAAACCTTTGTCTTTGGGATCTGAACAGACTCTGGCAGTGCTGGTTGATCCCAGGGTAACCTCTACTTCACTTTTACACTGCAGCTGCCAGCCAGCCTGTCTCTTCCAGACAGGAGTCACTCACAAGCCACCATTGTGCCACAACCTCAGGAACATGCAGCAGATTCTCTGCTGGTCTGTGTCCTCTTGACTCCTGAAGGGAGAGGATTCCTTCATACTTCACCCTGGAAGGAGGCCTGATGTGCAATAAACCGACAGGTCTTTCCTAAAAATCCATCTCTGTCTGAACTTCCACGTGGATGAAAGGTTTAAGAGTTGATTAATGGGTCCTCAGGCACCATTCTTGCACATTCTTCAGGGTGGTCTGTTTCCAGTTTGCTTTGGTATCTCATATCTGTCATCTTTAGATCTCAGCCAAAACTTCCATTTTAACATTCTGTCACGTGTATTATCCTTAAGTTCATTCATTCCATAGACATTCCCTGAGTGCATACGATATGCCAGATGCCGAGTTTGGCAGTGAAAATAATTATAACAATTCCAGCTTTAAGGAGCTCACAGTCTAGTTGGGGAGGCTGATCTGTTAACAAAAAAATATGGTGCCATGTCATAAACGCTATGATAGACGGAAGCACAAGTTGCTGTTGGAGCACATAACTCAATATAGGTGGGAGGCAGGCAGCGGGGATGAGTCAGAAAAAAATCTCAGCAGAGCTGATACCTGAGCTAAGTTTAACATTTAAATCTGTACTTTTTGAGAAACAGCATAACGTCTTTTTAAACCATTGAAATCTCTTTTGCTGATGTTTGCTTCTCAATTTATTTTTAAAACAAGCAAAGGTAATGTGGAGAAAGGAAGGAAGAATTCCCTGATGTCTGCCATTTGTGTGCACATCTGTTGCAGTGGGAAGGAAAATAACATTTATGGAGTACCTTCTATAATAGAAGTTTCCTGGATCCCACCCATGAAGGCGATCCTGGAATGTTGTCTCAAGTGTGGGGCCAAAGCACAGCCAGGAGGAGCATTCCCTGAGGGCAGTTTGAAGATTCAGAGCTGGTAATAGAAGGCGAGGTCCTCCCTAAAGCACAGCAGAGCACAACTCAAGGAAGAGACGAGGACAAAATAAGAATGAGTGGCAGAGCTGATGATGGGGATTGCTGAGATGATCTCAACAATACCCAAGCTTGCTCTAAGGGAATCAGGACTTCGTCTATGAAGGAAAATGTTCTGAGGCAAGCAGAGCTCTTAACATACCTCTGCTAAGTGGGATGGCAGCAGCTTCACTAAGATGTGTTTGACCATCTGGCCCTTCACAACATGACTCCAGTAAGCCCTTTTAGTCTTTGTCTTTCTCCACGGTTTCCTTGTCAATAATTTTTCATTTAAAAAAATCTCCTGCCTACTTAAGACTGCCATTTCTTTCTGCTGTCAGTGTGCTGGCTACTCTTAGCATCTCTGATCTCCCAATCAGCACATTGAAATCCATGGAGAGCTAGGAAGCTAGATGACTAGTTCAGAATGCACATGCTATCCTCGTGGAAGAGTCCATAGAGCAACCTAGCAGGAGTGGAAATTCGTGTAAGCCAGCAGATGAAAGAACCATCAGGTTACCTAACCCTTGAATAACTGTTGAAAGAAGTTTATCCGCTTCTAGCGTAGTATTTATCACACTCTATTTTGATCACATTAAATGTCTTTTCCAGTCTATGGTGAGCTTTTTGATGAAAGGCCCATACAATCTTTCTCTGTATTCCATGTAGATTGAGTGTTATGCTTGGCACATGAAAGGGAGGCAATGTGTTTTATGAATATTCCAGGTGTCGAGATTCAGTAGTAAACAGACAAGTCCTTGCCCTGTGCAGCTGACATTCTGGTTAGGGCAAGGAGTGAAGAAGGCAGACAATGAACACATAAACCAGAAAACATACAAAGTGGCAGAAGGAAATTAGTGGCATGCAAATCGGTCAATCAGTCACAGTAAAGTGGCAAAGATGGTCAGGGGGAACACTTGGAAATGCTTTGAAGATACCCAGGGGCTCTCATATTCTGTATGGTATTCAGCCTTTTTTTTTTTTTTTTTTTTTTTTTTTACATTTTTTCCTCCCTTACTAGTATGCAAGTTTCTCCAGGATAAAGAGTATGTTGTATGCAAATCTGTATCCCTAGCAGAGTGTCTGGTACATAGTAAGCGATTAACAAATGTGTAGAGTAAGAAGTTGTATACATGTGATCCCAGAATGACTGCATCCTTAGCAATAGGAATTCAATAGCCATTCCTGAGACTGAGCATATGCTGTAGAGCTTTGTCATACTGTTGCTTGCCATCTTCCCTAGCCAGGTCTGTTGGACTCCAAAGTTTACTTTCTCATGGCCTTAACAGCCTAAGGGACTCCTTAAAAAAAACCTTACTCTTCTGCTCATATGGGAGCCAGCACAATCCATGGTTAATCTTGATGCTGCACACACCATACCATGTCCACCCAGATGCTGTAACATGTCATCTGCCTGAGTGCCCCATTGTAAAGAAAAGAATGTCCTGAAGTCACATTCCAGAACTCAAGTCACTTAGACTCAGCCCAGAGGTCTCAGCAGGTACTCACAACTTCAGAGATTGCTGGGAAAAGAGCTGAAGTTGAATTGACGAGGTCTTAAATATTTTATCCTCAAGTACAGGTGCAACATGAGTTCCATTCAGTGATTGCTATCTTTAGGTAAGTAGACGATGTACTCAGCAGCTGGTTATGTTCCATTCTTCTGCCCTGTGTCCAGGTAGTGAGGAGGGGAAATAATTCTTCCCACTCGCCCCTGGAGGCAGTCACAGAACTGCTTTGCCTTCTGGGTTGTTTATGCCCCAGAGGCCTCAATATACAAGTATCTATTAAGTGCAGGATGTGTGTGTGGTCATAGTTGAAACTTTAAATGTTCACTGTGTTTTATTCTTATTTTTGTGTTTTATTCTTATTACCAGAGAAAAATAAGTTAAAAAAACAAAAAGAGGACTAACCAAATATCTTAAAGGGAAGCAAATTCTAACTAGAATGTTTTGCCTGTGACAAGCCTCACTTTGGATTTCGCTTTCCAACTCAGCTGTCTGTATTGTTTTCCATTTAACAGGAAGCAATGGCAAAAATGAGCAAAGTTGGGAAAGTTGTGTTCCCGAGACTACAGGATAAAAAGTAAGTGTGTATTTTTTATATGTACAGTGCTAAAGAATTGAGCACATACACACACACATGCAACTATAGATCTGGAATAAACTCAGGTGGTCAACTAATCCAGTCCTTTCATTTAGTGGTTAAGAGAACTAAGTTCCAGGGAGGTAACGTCACCTTCACTTATCTAAGATTGCAGAACTATGTAGGGCCAGAGCTGGGGGTCAGATGTAAGCTTCTGAACTCTCAGACCAATGTTCTTTTTCCTAGGTAATTGGCAGCAAATCTGCTCTTCTCTGTTCTAAAGTAGGGATCTCTTATATCTGCATCAAAGGACCCAGTAGCATCTGCCCATTCTTTTACTCTTTGTATCACTTGGCATCAAAATCTAAAAAATGATGTTGGTCAGTATTTTAATCCCAATTCAACAAAATATTAATTTATTTCATTCCTGCTATATTCAAGGCATTATGCTGGGCTCCAGGCAGGTGTTACAGGGGAATAAAACACAATCCGATTTAGGCACATAGATTATTTTAGAACAACGGGATAAGTTCCACAATTGAAGTATTGCCAGGTGACAAAGTTGCCCAAGGAAGAAAGGGATGGGAGCCTGTAGAGATGAGAGAATGCTTTTGGAAGGAGGTTATGTCCAAGCTAACTTTAAGCACTGTAAGAAATTGGTAGACAGGCCAAGGCAGGAAAGAATATTCATAGTAGAAGGAATAATGTGTACAATTATAAAGGTGGGAGCAGCATAGTACATTCAGGTTACTATAAACAACTCATAATCCAGAAACACAAAGTATGAGATGGGGAATGGCAGGAAATGGGACCGGGGAAGGATAGAATTGGGTGGGGGGAGGTCAGCTCATAAATACCTTGGAGGCCATGCGAAGACCTCTGACCTCACCCTATAGGCAGAACAGAGATGCTGAATTCTAAGCAGAGGTGAGACCTGGTCGATGCAGATCAGAAAGATCCCTCTTAAAGGATCCAGTACAGGGGGCTCAGGGTAGAAATAGAGGGTTCAAATAAAAGGCTTTTTCAAGAATCCAGGCTAGAGATGTAAAAGACCTCTATTAATTTGCTGGTGGTGATTTTGAAGATGAAGGGGTTGTTGTGGAAGTGCTTTTATAATTTTAGGGAAGTATTCGAGGTTAAGACCTAAAAACAAATTCCACTTAACATGATGAACAGGCAAAGGTGCAGATCCCACTGAAGTAGGGTCAGTGTTTAACAGAACTGGAAATGTTCATAGAAAAGCAATCCACTTTCTTTTCATTTCCCTTGTCTCCACATAGAGTCAGGCTGCTAATCCTCCGAATATAAACCCTTCTCTAAATGCCAGGGTGGAAGGTGCAGGCCTTGCATAAGGGAGCTCCATGCAGGAAGGTAGAGAGATCTGAGTTCCCATTGGCAGTAGGAGCTATGCTGTCCCTATTTCTGTTCCCTAGAGGCAGCTGGAGCATCCCTCTTTTTGTGAAATTAGAAAGATTGTCTTTCTCCATCTCTTCCCTGACCCTCCCAAGACTTGTTAGGGAAGTTTTTAAGTTCTTTCCCTAAACCCCACGTGTTTCTTTAGAAGAGAGTCCTTGGCTGCTTGCTGGGAGCTGGCAGCTGGCTGCTGTTCTCTGTGAAGGAGGCAGCACACATGGTGCTTTAGCACCATCTGCAGGCAAACCAGAGATTTGCAAGGAGACAGGAGAAGCCAGTTTCCTTCTGAGCCAACCTCGCCTCATTGCCTAATAGATCACACTGTTAACGATGTGGGACGACATTTACTTAGGCCTCTACCACACAGAAGCAAGGGACTGAGTTGAGGCACATTTTGAAGAGAGGGGATTCAGCTGATTTGAAAATTCACAATCACGGAGAGCACAATTTAGTGACTATAGTTTAATGAGTAAATGTTTAGGATGACCCCAAATCTCATTATTTTGCCCAGTCCAAATTTATATGTGGCCCTGGAAGAGTCCCTTGAAAGTGCTTTGAAAAATTTGGTGCATTGAAAGACACTATCAACAAAGTAAAAAGGCAACTCACAGAATGGGAGAAAACATTTGCTTATCATACATCCAATAAGGGATTGATATCCAGAATATATAAATGTATAAAGAACTCCTAAAACTCAACAACAACAAAAAAGCAAAAACAACCCAGTTCAAAAATGGGCAAAGGAAGCCGGGTGCGGTGGCTCAAGCCTGTAATCCCAGCACTTTGGGAGGTCAAGACGGGCGGATCACGAGGTCAGGAGATCGAGACCATCCTGGCTAACCCAGTGAAACCCCATCTCTACTAAAAAATACAAAAATCTAGCCAGGCGACGTGGCGGGTGCCTGTAGTCCCAGCTACTCGGGAGGCTGAGGCAGGAGAATGGCGTAAACCCGGGAGGCGGAGCTTGCAGTGGGCTGAGATCCGGCCACTGCACTCCAGCCTGGGCGACAGAGCGAGACTCCGTCTCAAAAAAAAAAAAAAAAAAAAAAAAAAAAAATTGGGCAAAGGACTTGAATGGATATTTCTCCAAAGTAGATTTATGAATGATCAATAAGCACGTGATAGGGTATTCAACATCACTATTAGGAAAATCAAAACTACAGTGAGATACCACCTCACACCCAATAGGATGCTACTATTTTAAAACAGAGAACAACAAATGTTGGCAAGGATATGGAGAAATTGGAGCCCCTGTGTATAGTTGGCGAGAATGCAAAGTAGTATTGCTGCTGCAGAAAACAGTATGGCCATTCTTCAAGAAATTAAAAATAGAATTAACATGTGATTCAGGAATTGTATTCCTGAGTATATACCCAAAAGACCTGAAAGTAGGGTATGGAAGAGATATTTCTACATTCATGTTCACAACAACATTATTCATGATAGCTAAAACCGTGAGAGCAACCTAAGTGTTCATTTGTAGATGAACATATAAACAAAGAATGATATGTTCATACAATGAAATATTATTCAGCCTTAGAAAGAAGCAATTTCTGACATGCCACACATCAGTGAACCTTGAGGATATTATTCTAAGTGAAATAAGATAACCACAAAAAGACGAATACTGTATGATTCCACCTATGTAAAGAATAAGGCCAGTGCACAAAGTTACGGCAAATTTGTCAGTATTAACATTGTAAATCTTCAAGTGTGTGTGAAGGGGTGCTCCCCTTAGCTCCCTTCTAGCAATTCTGAGATTCTAAAGTCAAGAAATCCATCTCATGTAAATGAAAGAATTGCTTACCATTATATTGTCACAGAGCATCATGAGTAGGAGCAAATTGTTCCTAAAATAATTCAACGACTAATAAATTTGGATGGTCATAGAGTAGGTTTTAGTAGTACCTACATATAGCTATATTGATGATAATATTAAAATATCAATTATCTAAAAATTAGTAACTAACACTTATATCACATTATGAGTCAGGTACTGTTCTAAATGCTTTTCATATATTTCCACATTTAATTCACACAACAGCTCTGCTGAAGTAGATCCCATAATTATCCCCATTTACAGATGGAGAAGTTTCGGCAGAAATAGTGTAAGTAACATATCCAAAGTCACACAGCTAATATTGGGCCACATTAAGATTCCAACCCAGGCTTCGGAGTTCACCTTTTAACCCTGTGCTTGGCCCCATCACAACTCCTACGTTACCAGAATGCTTACAGTATAATAAATACCAGGTAGGTGACTCCTACGAACATAGCTATGTGTGACTAGTAGAAGTCCCTCTGTGTATCCAAGGTTACTCTTACAACCTCTCTCCCCCAATGCACAACTTTGCACCAAAATTTCATCATGAGGATTCCTTTTCAGAGCACCCCAGAATAAACCAAGACGTGCTAAACTGGCTTCTTCATTCCCTCACCCCATGTCAGTTTCCCAACCAAGAGGAGTAAGGACAAAGTTGCAAGGCTGCAAGTATAATTTGTCTCGGTTCCTATTATTCCTTTCAGGATTATGATGCCAGAGCAGCTTCAGCTGTTCTGCTATCTGATTCATGGCAATACCAGTTCTAACAGGTCTAACCCAAAGAGTCAGACAGATGGGACAGGGAGAGCGAGGGCCACTGTGAGATGCCTGGAAGGCGAGCACAGCTCTAGAAAAGGCATGAGTCACCTTTCCATGGAGTTTTGCTCCTGGATAAAGCAGTTCACAAGGGAAACCTAGATGTGGAATCTGCAAAAGGGCAATTAAAATGTTCAGTCTCGTCTTTGGTCAGGCTGTGATTTTAGGCCAGTCATCAAACCTAGGGCTAGTTATATAGGAAATATTTATTGAAGCTGGCAATGTGAAAGGGTCTCCATTAAGTTCGGGCTTTTTTGTATATACAGCAGAAGCTTTGAAGTCAGAGAGACATGAGTTTTTTAATAGAATGGGGTTTAAATGTTCTTATTTCTAAAATGGAGATGATAAAACTTCATGCAGGTCACATATAATAGGTCTGACACATGCTAATTCATTGCCCAGGATGCTGTAAGCATTCAAAATCTAGGTGTCAGCATCACCACCACAGATATATTCTCATTCTTCTAAATGTACAGGGAAGCCCCATGGTAGTTTTGTCTTGAGATCATTCAACATATTTATGTTTCTTCCACAGATACTATGATAAGAAATACCAAGTATTCCTGAAGCTGGTTGAACACCAGAAGGAGTATTTGGCGATCATGAATGACAACTGAACAGGGCTTGCAGGTGCTGATGCCAGAAGCTTCTGTGCCATTGCATTAAAGACCTCTGTCATTTCATCCATGTTCAAGACCCTTGAGGTATTGTTTCATCATTTCTGTATTGTCTTTTAATAAAGAAAACAAACATGTGCAACCAGAATTAGAGTCTTCATTTCATACCACTATTATTTAGTTTCAGTTTCCATACAGTTTCCATCACAGTAACAGAAGTTTCACATAGAGTCATAGGATCTCACATGAGACTAGATCTTGGGGGCCGTTCAGTCCAGGGGAGGCCTGTACTTTTTAATCAGTTAAATGTCAGCTATTAAATGAAAACCTTACATTACTTTAAGTAGGACATCTAATGCATGGTCGATGTCTTTTATGGTATTTTCCCCTCCTGTGCAGGATCTAGTCTAGGGTCAGATACCACATTTATTTCCAGAATTGTCATTTTGCAATCATCATATTAAAGACAGGTATAGGCAGGAATCATCAATGGATTCAGGAGGGAATTTTGAAGAGTAACAGGATATATGCATCATCTTAAAATGTCTCTTCAGCATTTGCTTATTAGTTACCAGAGGAAAAAGAATGTTAAGTATACAGGGAAGAAATAGGACAACGTCTTGATTAGGTGATCCAAATCAACTTCAGATGGGCAAATGGACATTGTGTGCCTCCAAATATGAGAAAAGAAACAGCATTTTAATGCAGAGCCTGAATCTAATCAGAAGGAAACATCAGACAAACCCAACAGGGGAAGCATTTTATTTTTTAATGGACTATATTTTTCAAAAATGTCTATGTCATGCTGACAAAGAAAGGCTGTGGAAAGTTTTCAGATTAAAGGGAACTGAAGAAACATGATAGCTAAAAGCTTTTGATGTAGACAAGCACTGGCAAAACTAGCTATTTTAGTTGATACCACAGCAAACACACAAACACACACAGACATACACATACATACGTATGTCAACACCCACACACAAGTTCAGACCAAAGAGTAACTGCTAACATTGATTTGAGAGCTGCTATAGCTCAAATGAGTGTGGGTAGAGGACATGCTAAGACTTCAGCAAAAGACAGCAGGTAGAGAAGAAAAAGCCAATATAATTCAGTAAACAAACATCCTCTGGAGTACCTTGTGCCACATGTTGTGGTAAGCACTGGTCTACAGGAATAAATAAGACATGGTTCCTGCCTTCAGGAAGCTCCCTATTTAAGGAGAGACATAGACAAATAAATTGGTGACAGTACATTGTGAGAAATGCTACCATGAAAAAAAAGTACCTGCTGCATGCAGCACATCAATCAGAAAAGGAGGAAGGGGAAGGGTGACAGATGGGATGAAAAACAATGTGGTATAACAGCTGTGAGCCCTGGCCTGGGATCCTAGGCCTGGTCTTACCTCTTATTAGATGTGTGACTTGGAGAAAGGTCCTTAATCTTCCTAAGTCTCAGTTTCCTCATTTTGAAATGAATCGGGCTGGGTGTGGTGGCTCACGCCTGTAATCCCAGCACTTCGGGAGGCCGAGGTGGGCGGATCACGAGGTCAGAAGATCGAGACCACGATGAAACCCCGTCTCTACTAAAAATACAAAAAATTAGCCCGACGTGCTGGCGGGCACCTGTAGTCCCAGCTACTCGGGAGGCTGAGGCAGGAGAATAGTGTGAACCCGGGAGGCGGAGGTTACAGTGGGCCAAGATCGCGCCACTGCACTCCAGCCTGGGTGACAGAGCAAGACTCCGTCTCAAAAAAAAAAAAAAAAAGAAAGAAAGAAATGAATAGGTATCGAGTATGAATATGTTTTTTCGTTTTTTTGTTTTTTGTTTTTGAGATGGAGTCTCGCTCTGTCGCCCAGGCTGGAGTGCAGTGGGGCAATCTCTGCTTACTGCAAGCTCCACCTCCCAGGTTCATGCCATTCTCCTGCCTCAGCTTCCCGAGTAGCTGGGACTACAGGCGTCCACCACCATGCCCGGCTACTTTTTTGTATTTTTAGTAGAGACGAGGTTTCACCATGTTAGCCAGGATGTTCTCGATATCCTGACCTTGTGACCCGCCCGCCTCGGCCTCCCAAAGTGCTGGGATTACAGGCGTGAACCACCACACCCGGCCTGAATATGTAATAGTACCTACTTTACAGGATTATAATGAAGACTAAAGGAGATAATATATATAAAGCACTCAGCTCAATTTCATGGTCAATGCCTGTGTTGTAACAGGGCTCTGCTCCTGAAAGATGCTCAGAATAATAACAGTAGTAAGCATGGAGAAGAGTGAGCACCCCAGTTATGAAGGTCAGCTCTGCAATAGCATGCTACAGTATCCAAAGGATATAGGGACCTTAGGCATAGCCCCTAGTGAAGGTGGGTGTGCGTGTCTGATCTAGCTGACCTAAGGGCAGAAGGAAGCCCAGTGCATTTATAGACCCCAGCCAGAGGTTGCACTAGAGATAAAGGAGGATTGGGGATCCCTACAGAAGAGGAGTCAGGTATTGCAGGATCTAAGCAAGATGTCAGGTCTACAGTCAAACAGGCTTCAGCTGCAAAAGCTGATTATCACTGACTGAGAAACCGGCAGGCCTGGACCTGCTCACACGAAGCCCTGGTGGATGCAGTGGTTGTCTGTGGGTGCAAAAGGCAGACATAAAAGCATGAATAATTACCAACTATCTGCCAAGTCCTTGTCGTATGTCCTCTCCAATCCTCCTACAGCACTGTGAGGTAGGCAGCATTACCCCCACCTTATAGTTGAGAAAGTTGAGTTTCAGAAAAGATAGCTCGCCCAGAGTCACCAGACGGTAGCAGAGATAGGATTCAAATCCAGATCTGCCTGGGTGCAAAACTTTAGGTATCAACCCATTGTAACAGCTGGAGGGGAATCCTGCCCTCCACCTGCTCTTTAGTTGCAGTGCTCATGTTGTTGGTTGCCAAGCCCCGGGTGCTGGCCATTCTTTCAAGCAAACTCATATCCAAACCAAACCTGACCTGAGTTCTCACTGCTTTAGAGAGAAAGGAAAACACACACAAATGAGGCAAAAAACATGGCAACACTAGGACACTTTTGGCATCTCAACAGTGAGGAGCAGCTTAATAGAAAGGAGAAGGGCTGAAAGACCTTGGGCAAGATAGCTAACCTGTCTAAGCCTCAGTCTTTCCCTTTGTGGTGGGATCATCCTGCTACCTACCTCCTAGGGTCGGTGGTAAGGATTCAGTGAAAGAACTGTGGATAAGGCCCTTAGCACAATGCTTTTCAGACAATAGGCACTCTACAAATATTGTTTCTCCATGGTTCTCTCTGTGCCTCCTAGCTAGGAGGTTAATCCCTAAGAAAATCGTTCTGGTTCCTACTATAAAGCCAGTGTGTTAGGAAAAATGTAAATGTCTATATATAATTCTATTAGAAACCACGTGTAGCTCAATAATAAAAATTTTAATCACTCCAGTACACACCTCCTTTCACTGAGAAAGGAGGTTTTGTTTAATACATGCATGTAAAATATAGTTAGCTTTGATGAATAAGAATTGCCATGTGGCCAGAGTGGTTTATGAGATTTTTGTTTTGTTGCCTACTGAAAGCTTTTCTTTCAAGTTAAAGCCAGACTTGCTTAGCAAGTCATTTTGCCAAGGAACACATTACAGGTTTTAAATTTTGACCAAAAATACTTCCCATATGTGAAGAACATAAATGTGGCTTTCAAAAGAGCCAAAGAGAACAAAAGCTGGGGGAGGTGAGGAAGAAAAGACAAAAATGACAGAATGGACTGGCATGTTGCAGGGCTACAGTAAACTACAGGACCCGATGCCACAGTGAGCTGGAGTCCCAGTGAGGCATCCGGAAGGGATGCCCTCTCTTTTGAAGATCAAGACTGGGCGTTTGATCTTCATATTCAGAGCATAATCTGTGTTGTTGCCAGTTGCGCTGGGGAGTGTAAGTTCCAAGAGGAGCAGTAAAAATATTGTAAGGCAACCCTGGAAACGCCCAGCTTTAAGAATGTACCAAATCAGCACGTGAGTTAACAAGCTAGAACGCTTAGGTTTTAGTATCAACATGATCTGCTATTTCTCCCAGGCCTGAGGATAATCAAGTTCTTTAGATTTACTTATCTGTTTTTTGTTTGTTTGTTTGTTTGTTTGTTTTTCCCTCTGGCCACTGACCTGTGAGCTCTTGGAGGGCTCAGAATATCTTATAGCCTGTTCTCTGCACCCAAACAGTTCTTGGCACATAATGGGTATTCCATAAATGAATAAATACACAAACACAAGATGTTTTTCTGCAAAAAAGAACACTGGTAGAAGTAAAAAAAGCTCACTTTCAGGTCAATCTTCTATACGTGTTAATATGTTTTAATTTAAGCAACTGTCAAACGCTTTAAAATGTGATTTGGTCACTAAGGATTTTTAAAAATCATGCCTTATACCTAATGACTTGGTTTTTTAGTTTTTTATTGTACATACACACACATACATGCATAACCACACAACTTCATTTTGGGTTGTAGCTCAAGCTGAGAACTTTTTGCAAATTTTCCCTGTTGTTACAGACTATTTCCTGTATGGGAAGCCAGAGGTGTTGTATCCAGAAACACCCATTGTTCACCAGGACTGCAGGACACATGCTTTCAGAATTCAAGGGCATAGTTACAAATAATTACCATCAAGAATTTAAAATGAAGGACATCGTTGCTAAACAAGAAACTAATGACTGAGTGGAGCTGTGTAATGTAATTAGACTTAAGATGGGACTTCTGACGAATTACAGAAGAATCTTTGTGCTGTCTCATGTCTCCATAAATACACTTAACTGCTATTGACAGTAATGGGAGGGAGTCTTGAATATGAAAAGCTTTTTTATCCTTTTATGATTTCTAGAGGGAGAACTTAAAAGAACAATTACGTTTTTAAAAAAAGAAGTTTCTCCCAGTACTTCTGAATATTTGACAATCCTATAACATTTGTAAAACTAAAGTAACTTAAATAAAAGCAAAGACTTCTGCTAATAAATTCCAACTTCTCAGTTTAGCATTAACTTGCCCATTAATTTTGTGGTCAATTTTCATTATGCACAGAAAATCATTTAAAACTACGTATTAGCATAAATGTTTCTAAAGACCTAATTTTTATTTAAGTCCTGCCTTAAACCATGATTAGAAGTGCTTCCTTATGAAAATCTAGAGTGAGCCTGCCTCCCTACTGTATAATTTTAAACACATTTGAAATATAAAATGATGTATTTATTAATGTTTGTTATTTAGGCAAAATCAGTAGGGATGCCTTCCATTTGAATACTTCTTTACAGTTTCCCTATTGACTGCACATACATTATCTCAACTGCCCCTTATAATAAATTGGTGGGGTAGGCCTGACAAAGTGCGATCCCCGTTTACAAATACCCAAACCGTATCTCCAAGAGTTTAAGTGACTGGTTCAAGATTGTGTGACTGGAACACAGATGCAGAACCACTCTGCTGCTTCTTCCTAAACAAATTAAATTAGCTTATTTGTGCAACAGCAGATGATTCATTAGTTTCCTAATTGCTCTCTCTTCCCTGCTTCCCTTCATTAGCATGATGTATAAATATCTAGGAGGCCCCTTTTGATACTCATTGGTTGATCAAAGTACTGAATTATTTCTATTGGCAAGCAAAGGTAAAGTGAGAAAGCCTTGAGCCATGGAATCATTGAGTCCTGCATTCAAATCACAGCTTCATTACTTAACTACTTTACACAGTTTATGAATTCATCCATACCAGTTAACCTGTTCGTCTTTGTTTCTTATCTATCAAGTGGGAGAAAATCAAATCTGCCTCATGGTTAATGTGAGGATTAAATGGGATAATATGTAAAGTGCCTAGCATAGTACCTGACATAAAGAAGTATAACAAATATCAATTTTTCTCCTCAACTAATTCATATTTTTTATATAGAACTTCTAGAAGTATGGCTTCCAGTCAAGTTGGAAAACTTTATATCCAGTTTCTACAGGTAAACGTCTGTGTTCCATCAATGACACCAACCATTACTGAGCTCTTACTGTGTCAAGAGTGCTGGAATGGTCCCTGTTGCATGGTGCACACAGGGGCCAGCACCGGGTTGAAGAGAGAGGGAACGTACATAAAGAACTGAGAACCATGGAAATCTTGTGCCAGTGGCCCATTGAACGCCACCATTGATAGGTGTGTGTGGAAAGGCTCATGTGAAAATAATTAAGGCTGAAACATGTCCAGCCCTGCCTTTCGCAGCTCAGCTAAGCTGCACGTACTCAAAGCCTTTTGTCAGCAGCTTCAGCTTTATTCCACCTAGAGGAAACCTAGCCTGAGGCAGGCCGTACAGAACCTGCAGTTCAGACCAGCCTCAACCCTTCCCAGCCAGTAGGACTGGAATTCGTCATTCTGCCATGAAGCCCTGAGCACCTGGGGCCACGCCAAATGGCAGCTTTCTCCCCGAAAGTACAAACATGTTTGCCCAGGCTGGTTTGAACCCCTTGAAACTGCCACACTATGCTTACACTAGGCACAAAGAAAAGTACATATTGATTCTTCTCCCTTGGTTTGCTGCATTATTTCTCAGCCATTTGTCAAAGTGTATTCCTCACATTACATTTTATTCTGTTTGAAACCCTCCCAGACTCAGGTCTCATGTACTTATCTCATTTTTGGCTCACCACTCCCTTCAAATTTAACTTTTGAAACTGTATCTCTGAGTAGAACCTTGGCTCTCCTTTAAGCATAGGTTAAATTTTCCTTTATGCTAGTCTGACTTATAAGTCATTTCTTCCATCCCGCCTGGCCCCAGAAAGCCCTATCTCAAGTTAAACCATATGGAAGGCTTATGTACCTACACCCACCAAAGAACTGACCAGTACATGTCTGATTTGCCCTCCAGATTCCCTGCTAGGGCCAAATGTTATGTGAAAGGCTACCTAAATGGAATCCTGATACGCTATCTAGCTTTTAACAGCTATCTCCCCCAGGGGCCAAATCCAGTTCCTTATAATTCTCCAGTCACCAACTTGGGCATTGTTTTAACCCAGTCAGACTTCCCAGAGAAAAATCCAAGAGCCTTAAACCATACTTTGTGTTTAGAAACTCCTATGCCAACCACTCTTGATGTGAGTGACAGCTATTTGAAGGTATTCTCTGAATGCGTCCTGATCCACAGCATGAGATAGTATTTCATTCTCTGGTCTCCTTGTGGTTGAAGGATCTTGTGACCAGTCTGTTGAATGAGCTGTGAGACATTATGTGCGTTATTTCTGGACCAAGTCTTTGATTGTCAGTGTGAGAATCCTCAGAGCTTTCTTTTCTCTACACAACAACCAGCAAATGTTCCAGATGGGGAATTCTCCCTCAGCCTGGGTCCAGAGAGAGGATGGCTGTGAGCAGAGCCCCTCACCAGTGCACAGTGAACATGTGGCTTGATGACACACACACTTTTGTTTGTTGAAAACACTGAGGTTTTAAGTTTGTTTCTTGCCTCGGCATAATCTATCCTATCCTAACTGATGTACCTCATGCCATGAGAGCCACACTGACCTATATGGAGGCTAAATTTGCCATGATCAGAACAGCTGGCTCAGTCTTGCTTGGGGCAAAATTTGCAGTTAAGTGGATCCCTGTGGTCCCAACTCTGAACAACTCCATCACGCTCCCTTTCCTGACTAGCATGTGTTGGGGTCCCAATCTCACAAGAAGTCAGGAGAGCACTTTCTTACTCTCTGCCAGGGTTCCCCAACAGAAGGTTTATTAGTGGGAATGGTGTTTAGGTGCAAGTAATAATAAGCCTTCTGACAGCTAAATTAATATAAGATAGTTGTTATTTACAGGGACAGGCAGCCATCAAGTCGACTTGTGGATTCAACAGTTCCATCAAAGAGCCAGCCCTTTTTATCTTCCTATTCCTCCGGTGTCTGTCAGCTAGCTATTGACCTCAGTTTTGTTACTTCTGATTGCAAGATGCTGTCATCTCTAAAGGCATCTTATTTTCACGGCATCCAAAACATGAGAATCTTCTCTCTATGCCATCCTTGTTTTTTCTTCTTTTTTTTTTCTTTTTTTTTTTTCTTTTTTTGTTGTTGTTGTTGTTGTTTTTCCCGTTCAAGGAAGATCCCCCCAGCAGACTTCTCCTTAGGTTTCATTGGCCAGATTCTGCATCATACTCCAGCCACTATGGATTGCTAAAACTGGCATAGAGAACTCATGATGCCTTCCCCGGGACTGGGTATATTGCTGTTCCAATGAAATCATGGTTCTGTTAAAAAGGGAGGGAGGGATTGGCTTTTGTGTAAGTGACTAACACTATTTACCAAAATAACACTAGGTTTCATTTTTAAAAAAGAGCCATGGCCAACTAAGTTTGGGAAACACTGAGTTAGATATGTCTTGTTACTATAGAATATCTTATACCTAATCTTGTAATATACTCATGTGCATTGTGAGCTACCTAGAGAAAAACAACCTGTGAAGCATTTCCCAGACTTACTCCTTTAGACAAATTTTTTTACAAAGCATTTTATTACACACAATGGAACAACTACAGTATTTTCAAGGCTAAATAACCAAATCATCATGTTTCACCTGAGCTGTATAGATGTTTTTCTTTCATGTTACCTGTTGGAAGGTTTATTCAGCAAATTGATAGCTCCTATAATTAAAAATTTGGTTATCTAATTACAGAATTAAAATGATATTCACTACTGTATCAATTATTGCCTTATGGATGAATGTTGCTAATTATCAATGTTTAAACTAGTCATTAGAAATAGGCTCAAAAATATCTCTACTTGGAAATATAAGAAGTTTCAACTGAAAGTTGTCCTTTCAGTTAAATTAAATTGTAGCTCCAGACCATGGGTCAAACTAATGGAATAGCAAGTGTCACATTAACTAATTATTAACTAATAATACAATCATGCATTTCTTTGTTATGTTTTTAAATTTAATATTTCCATCCATTCTAATTTTGAAGTCTTTCTTTTCTTTATTCTACATTCCAGGTAGGAAACTCCCTAGTAATACAGAGCAGGCCAAGAATAATATCACGTCTCTCCAACTTACTTCCTCTCCTTGTGCACACCCTAACTCTAAACCATACATACAACACAGACAACCTTAACATATTAGGTCTTTTGCTAAAAAGAGTAAAAAGTTATTTCCTTAAGATCAAGCAACTACTAAAGGATAATGTAGCTAACATTAGCTATTTTGTGACGTGAAATTTTTAATACTAAATATCATGAGTGGCATTAAAATTGTGCTGATTTAAATTTTAACCTTGTATAGATATTTTCATATCATTTCGACAATATACTTCTAAGCTGTTTATTTAATGATTTTGTAAGAGGTTTCTGCATACACTACAAGATAAAAACTTGTTGCAATTAAAAAGGATTTGAAGAAACAATAAAGTTGAGTTATTTTAACAGTAAACATGTTTATTTTTTGTACAAATGTGCGTTTTCCTTTTTGACATCTACATAGTAATTTTCAAAGTATAATTTCTGAAACATATGGCTTAGCTGTTCTACACAGGTGCTACACAGAGCTGGGGAGCATATTGTGCTTATGTGTATTCAAGCATATGTTTCAATCCTACTCTTTTTACAATAAACCCTTCATCGACTTCCTGCTATTTATATTAGGAACATGTATTTGGCCTTGATTTCACCTGCTCTTTTTGTAGAGAGACTTACAAAGAGACTCTGGGAGGTTATGGAATCTACAGGAAATAAATACAATGTTGATTTTGTTAGAAGGTGATTGAGTTGGTAAGGAAGTGGTTAAAAAAATAAACCTTTATGACTGTAAGTGCAGAATGAGATAACAATGTGTCAGTCTTTTCATTTTTTTCTGATTATTTTACTGTCCCCAAAACCCTTTTACGTTTGTACAAAAACTTAACTCAGTGTTTAAAAAATATTGTTTCTCATACTATAATCACAACTCTAGTTTTAAGAATGAACAGTTAATATACCCATAGGAATAACTAATAATAATAGTAGCTATCAGTGGATAAATGCTCACCATGGGCAGGCTCTGGTCTATGCCTGATCCCACTTAATCTTCATAACAAACCTGAATGATCAGCACTGTTATTTATATTTTACAGATAAGGAAACGAAGCACAGAGCAATTAAATAACTTGCCCAAGGTCACCCGAGATGTCTGGCTGAAGTTCTTAACCATTACCTTACACTAATCAACAGCAACAATAATAATAACCACCTTTCTAGGATGCAAATTATGTTCCAAGAACTTTCACTATTTCACTACATTTCCATAGCCCCAAGAGTAAATAATATCCTGTTCTATCGAAGAAGAAACTGAGGTTGCAAGACATGAAATTACTTGCTGAAGGTCACACACTGGTAAGTAGCACTAAATCACCTCCTATGAGTGTCAAAAGATAATTGGGGCTGAGGTGGAGCTGAGATTTTTAAAATATCAGTGGTAGGAGATAGACAATGCGATGCCTCATTTAAACTACATGGCAGTGGTGTCCTATGACTAGGAGAGGAGAAGCGGGAAAAGCTGAGGCCTCATGAAATAAAAATCAAAACAAAAAGAAAGCTTGGTGATGCTATTAGTATATAGTCCCATTTCGACACGTAATGCTCAGAAAGAGTGAAGATTTACTGCTAGAGGGACTATGTTTTTAACTATTTATACTCCAGACACAAGCTGCACTGCTATAGAGTCAGCAATTTTTTTTTTTTTTTTTTTTTGGAAAGGGCTAGATAGTAAATATCTTTTGGCCTTTCATATTATTTGATCTCTTTCACTACTGCTTAACTCTGCCATTGTAACAAGAAGGCAGACACAAACAATATGTAAATGAATGGGCAGAACTGTATTCCAATAAAGTCTTATTTACAAAAACAGGTGGTCCTGCAATGTGGCCTGCAGGCTGTAGTGTGCCAGCCTCTGCTCTGGCATCTGGGGTGGTGGCTTTGGGAGTATTGAGGACCAGTCCCCTAAGTGCGGTCACTGGCATTCTCATAAGTGTAGTGCAAACAGCAAGGCAGTGGGGAAGTTCCTTTTGGGGCACTAGATATTAACCAGATGGAAAGGAGTGCCACTTTGGGAATTACAATATTTCACAACTCCCAAATAAATGTATGATTTGAAGCAGAAGACTCAGTAATAATGGAGTGTGGCACTTATAATGAATGACCAATGAACATTATATTTTTATCTCCAGACAGAAGATACATATGTGGATTTAACGGTCCCAAGCTCTCTTTCAATTCTCCATCAAGTTTCTGCTCTTGTTTTTTTTTTTCTTTTTTCCTTTTTAAAATAAGTTTAATATGTTTATCAATAAGTCTGAACTCGATCTGGTATATTCATCAAATGATTTCATTTTTCTACTTTCACAGCCCTCAACTCTGTGATGTCAAAATTCCCTTCCCCATCGGTAACAGATCCTATCTGGCTACTTTTCATTATTAAAGGTACAGTATACTTAAATTTATACTAAGTTGTGGCATAACTACAAAGAGAATAATTACTTCTGCTTTCAAAACTCTACTTTTATCTTCCCACACCTCATAGGATATATACCAAGGATACAATTAAATATATTTAGTAATCTTATTCTTAGTAATAATATTAGTATTCATATTTTTAAAAATATACTAGGATGTATTTTTCATAAAGCAAATGTTTATGTCCTTAGAAATCAAGACTTTTTAGAGTGAAATAAAAGGCATACAAATATAAAAAGTTAAAACACTATAATCTTTAATTTGAATAGGAAATACCAGTATCAATTTTTTGTTGTTGTTTTGGCTTTGTAAAATTGCTAGCTCTTTTCACCAAGAATACATAGAAGCATTGACAGGCCAATATCAATTAGCAATCAAAGGGTAAAAATTTTAGTGTCTAAATACCAAAAAAATCGAGTTCCCTTGTTGAAACTGCCAGTACCATATTGAGGATGAGAAATATATAAGATAAGCCTGGGATATCTCATTGTAAGTGAGAGCAAAGAAGCTATCAAAGACTATTGCATCACACTAAAATAACATTAGGGCCAACTTGAAAGATCTTGCACTGACCAAAGGCAGACAATTTTTGTATCAAAAAACTATGACTACAATGAATAAACATGTGTGTGTTTATATATGTATAAATATCCATAAGTGGTCCCTAAATATCAATAGATTTTATACTTACCCACTAAATAATTCTGCATCATACTGGTCATCAAATTATATATTCTGCAAATATATTCAGCCAAATCCTTCCACCTGCATCTAAATTTACAGTGATATCAAACTATAATTTTCTTTAGAGGAATCCATGTTTCTCACCAGAAAGCAAGAATAAATGACAGTTTTCTCAAATTTGAAGAACACGAAGATCATAATAGTTGCCATCCAAGTTCAGATCCATGGTCCCTCTAACTTAAGGATTCTCACCCCTAGCTGCATGTTGGAATCACCTGGTGAGCCTGTGCTTTACCTCTAGAGATTCTGACTGAATTGTTCCGGGATGTGACCTGGCATTGCTATGTTTGAAAAGCTCCCCGAGTGATTCTACCATGCAGGTGGCATTTAAAAACACTAAATTGGATGATGGCTTTAACCTCATGCTACCTGTGGGAGGAGGCCCCATGGAACAGGAATAAGCAGGAACATCCTTCAGGAAATGCACCTAAAAACACCATCACCAACCATAGCAAGTCACGGAATGCCAGACATACCAGATCAGATCCTACTACTTATTTAATCTCCTAAAAAAACACTGTAAGGGATATACTGTTATCCTCATTTTTGTAGATGAATGCTTTGTTATTTATTTAACCAAGATGTTAAATAAATAAATTACCAGTGGTCTCAGAGCCAGTAAATAGTGAAGCCAGGACTCTCACTAGGTCTGCACAATGCAAAATCCATGCTTTTCACCATGCTGAATGCCAGGTATATCTTCTTCCTGAGTCTTAGCTAAGAACAGGCTGCTGTGTAGGTTGAGCAGATAACTGTTCAGTATCAGCCTGTGGTGACGCATTTTTCATTACTCTTCATCAAACAGCCACCTCTGGCGACATGAATACTGCCAAGGTTGCTTTTATAGGAGAAGTGTAGAAGGCAGAGGTGATGCAGACTTACTTGAGAGTACTGCAAATGACTAGTGGTTGTCAGAACCATTCCCTAACGTTAGTAGTTTAAAATAAACTACAAATTGTAAGGGAAGGGATCAATATTTGATGACTACTAAATACTACTTTCAGTAGATAATCTAGAATTTCTTTATAGGAATTGCTTAGGAGGCATAATATGGTGGAAAGGAGAAGCTAGCCAACTTGTAATAAAAGTGCTTTTGCAAAGCCCTTTCCATAGGAAATGTGAACTGTTTAGATCAGGGAATTGAAAGGGAAAGTCAGTAGAAATTGTGGAGGAACTAAAGCCCCCACCTTCTAAAAAATCTACTTCTTGTCACTGCTGCTGTCCCTCAGACAGGCAAAGATATTTAGGTAACCATCTGATTGGGGTTGAAAGGAATGAATCGGCTCCTCTGCAAGCTATACCTTGTGATTGTAATTAATTATTACCAATCTTTACCTTTAAGAGACATCTCTTGGTATCAAAAAATTATGATTATAGTGGATTAATAAATACGTACTTATACATCCATGAGCAGTCCTTAAATATAAACATATTTAATTTATACCTACCCATTAGAAAACTCTGCAAGATACTAGTCATCGAATCATATATTCTGCAAATATATTCAGCCAAATCTTTCCACCCTGCATCTAAATCTATGGTGGCATCTTCCCACACACCTCCACCTCTTCCACTCTTGGAGTCTAGGTTCTTACCACATCTAACAGCTTCTTGGCTAACCCTTTTGCCTCCATCCCTCTGCCTGACTATTGCTGCCAGTCTCATCTTAGACGCCAATCCCGTCTTTCACTTGGTCTCCTATATTTTAAGGGATAAAATAAAGTAAGAGGAGGGCCCTGGGTATGTGCTAAATGGGCATGTGGAAGTATAGTCCTACCTCACTGTGGTGGAAGTGTAAGAAGCTCAAAAACAAATGCTGGAATTATACCTGCAAGGGATACTGAGGTCAAAGGCAAGACAGCTGGCCAAGCCAGATTGTTCTTCCAATGGGCCAGGCGAGCAATGGATGTAAGGTGTAGAGCCCAGGTGAGGAAGACAGAAAGCAAAAACTCAAGTAAGAGGTAGTTTAAATGGTTGCCTCACTATCATCATCCAGACAAAATGCTGACGATAGTAGTGTCTTCTTGTATGAAGTCCAGCGAGTATGCCAGGTGTTCCTTAAGGGGCTGGAGTAATGTGGATACCCCTGCCTCCAATACTCGGCACACTTAGGCAAAAGGAGTTCTTCAGCCCACATAATCTCCAATGGATGTGACACTGGGTCTGGCTGTTGCATGGCTGAGACTCTAGGACCTTCTCCTCCCATCAGATCTTTCCCTTCCATCAGGTCCAGTTCTGTCCAGGACTCTCCATAAGGCAGTGGTGCATGATATGCACTTCAGTCAGCTCTCATCAGCACCTTCTCCTTCTAAGCTTTGCAATGCTCTGAAGCCCAGGCCAGGTCACAGCACACTGACCCTATAACCAGCGGTTAGGAAAGCAGCCAGCATTTCTCTGGTAGCACTGAAAAACCTTTTCCCCTGAGTTTAAGTCAGGCTGGAAGACAGGGAATTCCATCGTGCCTTTTGTTTCTGTCAGAGTCAAAGCAGGAAATAGCTGCCAGCTAAGTATTCATAACAGGGATTTCAAAACTGGGAATTAGTTGCACAGAAATGGAGGAACTGAGAGCCAAGCATGGGGTAGTGAGGCAACCCAGAGAATCATAACTGAAGGGAACCACTGAGACCCTAGGCCAGAGGGACAGAGGAGGAGGCAGTGTTACTGGCCCCTGGGCGAAGCGGGCACCCTGGCAGGACTGATGACACTGCTGTGGAGTTGCTGCCCAAGACAGAGAGGGAGGGGAGAAATACTCCAGCTTCTTCCCTCTTCCTTCCCTCTAATGTCCCACCAGTGCCTCCCATTGGCCAAATATGCAGAATTCAAGGGTCAGCCCCCTGAAATACAGAGCAGAGCAGGAGAAAGTGAAGAACCAATTTGAAGGCAATATGCCAGGAGAGACCAATTGCCCTTGTTTGTCAACCTTCACCACTGCTCCAAACACAAAGCCCTCATACACACTTCCATAACAGGATCACTCCTGGCTTACATGCCCCACAATTTTTCCTTGTCTTTCTGCCATCCTTGTGCCAACCCACCAGCTATGCCTTATAAAGCCTCCATTCCACTGTAAACAAACTACTCTATATCCTGCCTCTTCTTCAAATATGCTCTCTGACTTAAATTCAATCCTGATTCACACCTAGCAAAAAGCCCTGAATAATTTATTCATTCATTCAACAATGACATATTAAATGGAAATTATACCCATAATAACTAACCTTGCATTGTTGTATGTGTTTTATATATATTAAGCCCTCCAATTCTCACAACAACCTTATGCCCCTTCTATAGATGAGGAAACTGAGACAAGAAGTGCTTGAGAAACTTGCCAGCCACATAGTCCATAAATAGCAGGGCCAGGAACCTGCCTCCAGAGACCAAAGTTTTACCCACCATACATCACTGTTCCAGAAATGGATATATAGTAGTGACCAATACAGAGATCATCCCTGCAAATAAAGTTTAGTAGAAGAAGACATTTTAAAATTTTCATTTTGTAATAATTTTAGTTTTACGGAAGACTTGCAAACAACACAGAGAGTTCCATATACCCTTCACATTGCTTCCCCTAATGTTAACGTCTCACACAACCATACAGTATTTATCAATACTAAGAAACTTTCATTGGTACAATGCTACTAACTAAATTACAAACTCTAATCGAATTTCACCACCTTTTTGATTATGTTTTCCTTTTCTAGAATCCAATCCAGGGCACCACGTTGCATTGGATCATCATATCTCTTTAGTTTCTCAGACTTCCTTTATTTTTTGTGACCTTGACACCTTCGTAAAATACTGACTAGGGCCAAGCGTGGTGACTCACGCCTGTAATCGCAGCACTTTGGGAGGCTGAGGCAGGTGGATCACCTGAGGTCAGGAGTTCAAGACCAGCCTGGCCAACGTGGTGAAACCCTGTCTCTACCAAAAGTACAAAAATTAGCTGGGCGTGGTGACGGGCACTCCCAGCTACTCGGGAGGTTGAGGAGGAGAATTACTTGAACCTGGGAGGCGGAGGTTGCAGTGAGCTGAGATCACACCGTTGCACTCTAGCCTGGGTGACAAAAAAAAAAAAAAAAAGGATTGGTTAGGCATTTTATAGAAAGTTCCCCCATTTGGGTTTGTCTGATGTGTTCGTACAAGTAGACTAGAGTTCTGGATATTTTGGACGAATGACATAGTGGCGAAGTGCCCTTCTCACCACATCACATCAAGGATACAAGCTATAAACATGGGCTGTCACTGATGATGTTAACCTTATTAATTTAGTTAAGGTGATATATGGCAGATTTCTGTGCCGTAAAGTTTCTGTTTTTCCCTTTTCATATTCTGTTAGTTAGAAGTGAGTACTAAATCCAGCCCTCACAAGGGGGGCAGAGTTAAGCTCTACCTCGTGGAGAAGGCAGCAACTACCTTTATCATTTGGAATCGGCAGGAAATATTTGTCCTTTCTCCTCCATTTATTTATTTATTTATCCAATCATTTATCAATCAGTAAACATTCATGAATGTTCATTTTAGTTTTTAGGTTATATTCCAATACTGTCGTTTATTTTGTTGCCCTAAATGGGGCAACAAGTCAGAGCTCCGACTGCCTAGCTTTGGCCAGGTTGACCACTGGCCAACCTTTTTCAGGTTAACCACTGTGCCCTTTTCACACGTCCCCATTTTGTTGAGCCCTTCCTTGCATTCTGTCACTACAGAATGCTCCAGGCTCATCTTGGATTTTCCCACCCCTGCCTTAGAATCAGTCATTTCTCCAAAGAACACTGGTTCCTTTTACTGGAGAATGGTATCAGAAACCAAGATCTATCTGGGTGCTGGAAGTGCTTCTAGTTTCTCTCAGTGGAAAAAGATAGAAAATACATGTATGTATAGATACTAACCCATGTATATACACATAAAAAGACTTTGAATAAATAAAAGCACAAATGGGTTGTTATAAATGCTATGAAGGAAAATACCAGATTCTTTATAAAAGGGTTATAGATACAATTTAATACAAATGGGGTTAGGTAGAAGTCAAGATGGTCTTCTCTGCAGTTAAATACTTGAGGTGAAATCTATTCAATGACTAGGAGTTAGGCAAGTGAAAGGGCAGAGTGACAGCATTACAGGTAGAAACCCCATCATTTTAAAGAACACTAAATAGCAAGTGCTCAGTGTTTAAAGAGTTGGATGAAGTCCATCGTGGCGAGAGTAGAATGATCCAGGGGATATGTAACCACAAGGGGGTCAAGGCTGGATCACATATGGCCTTGAAGGCCATGGTAAGGAGTTCAGATGTTGTCATGTGTGTAATGGAATGCCACTGAAGACTTTTTAAAAGAGGAGGGAGGTGCATTCTATTTCACATAGAGTTGTAGAATCATGTGAAGTGGAAACCTCCTCAATTTCCTCAGCTCCTCAATCCACACCCCACCACCCATAAGCTTTTCCCTGCAGTCACCCATCTCCAGGGAGCTTTACAGTTGGCCACCTCACTCTGGTCCACACTAGAGTCTTATCTTTCTGGTCTTTGGATTTCACCAGGCCACATCTATAAAATGACTTATATGAAAAACACTTGTATACCTTTATTGTAAAATTTGCTCTCATTTACATTATTTTTTCATTCACTCAGTCTTTTCTAGGAACTATATCTGATGCCTCCCAGAACTCCAGGATCTACTAAATATTAAGAAAAGTATTTCCCTCTATTCCTCAGCTGCCAAGGAACTCATGACTACATTTAATATACACACAATTGTATTTTCCTCAGCTATGAAATCAGGATAAAATAGTTCTCGCCTTCCCCTTCATTGATTAGTTGCCTTTATAGCATGCTAGGATTATTTTACTATACCAGTACTTTTATTGTAAGCTAATCGAAGATGTTTTTGAAATTAGAAGTTTCACCATTTTTTAAAATTCACAAAAAAAAGAAGTCTTTTCTGCCACTTGATAAAGGAATTTTCTCTTTAACACCAGTAACAGCCTCAGCATGAGGATTCTGGTAACAAGGAACCCCTGAGGTTGCTCTGTATTTTTCTGAACAGTTCTAATTACTGTAAAGTTATTAAATGTTTATTGATTGTAGAACCAAATGAATAAACAATGGTCTGTTGTTCTCCTAAGTTCAAAATACATTAAGAAAACAATTTGTTTATTAAAAGCATGGATTTTTAAAAGCATGGATCAAATATAAAAATAAAAATAGAAGGGCTTTATATAATATGTAAAGTAGTAATATTAGAATGCAATAAAGACAAATAATTATCCCCAGAGGAACACTAGTACAGGCAGGCTTAATAATGGTTTATTTTTTCTTTCCTTTTGTGATAATTATTCACTCATTGGTACTAAGAGATGCTGACAGTTCACTAACAACATGATTGCTTTTGCTTCACATATTCTGGGCTTTCCTCTCATTTTAGTCCTAAGACAAATTATTCAATTATTTTCAGGTGCTAAATTTGTTTTAATAGTGTCTATTCTACATAGATATATGATTGTCTAATTTTAATAAAATTGGAGCAATTTTATTTTGGTATTTTAGAAATATACTGAATGCCATTTAAAATGTTAAGGAATTCTTAGTTTTTTCACCATACACAAATTTAAGTTTGAAAGTGAAGTCAGAATAGACTTGAGACTTAGATACCCAGGACTTGGGTCTGAAATGCAGCCATACCACATACTAGCTGTGTGTGAACTTGGATAAATTAATTAATCCCTCTGGGTCACTCTTTTTTTCAGTTTTAAGGTAGATTTGGTGGTAATCACTTCTCCACCCAACTCACGGCGTTGTTATGAGGTTCAAAGAAATAATGGCTTTGTATACCATACATTTCTTGTCAAATATCGGTAACAGTATATGTATTCACTTATTTCAAAAACATTTGTTAAACACGCACTCTATGCCCAGCGCTGTGCTCATGCCAGAAATGTGCAAATGTTTGAATAGAAGATTATGAATATGATGATGTCACTGTTTCATAGGTTTAAAATGTACATATCTTACACCAACGTAACAACATGAGTATGTAATAGAGTTATGATATTTCTTCCCATTAAGGCTTTTGATTATCTTTTACTCATTTTAGATGCAATAACTTTATTCTAGCTTTGTCATAGATATTATATACTGAATGTAACTAATTAAACAATGTAGCTGAAAATCTTGTAAACAGGATACCATATATGATTCTATCATTTCTAGTTAGAAAAGTCAGAAACTGGTTAATTTTTTTTTTCTTTGGGACAGGGTCTCATTCTGTTGCCCTGGCTGGAGTGCAATGGCATGATCATGGCTCACAGCAGCTTCAAACTTCTGGCCTCAAGCAATTCTCCTGCCTTGGCCTCCCAAAGTACTGGGATTATAAGCATGGGCCACCATGCCCAACCTAATTTTATATAACTAGTGAATTCCACCAGGTTTTATGTTTAGTTCCCAGTGTTGTCTCTTATTGTTTCTTCTTATTTTGAACTGACAGTGGGCCCAGACAAAGTTTTAATATAAATCGTCATGGGGAAACACTCTTGAGATCTTGTGTGTCCTCCGTTTTTCAAGAGTTTATTTCACAGTCAAGCAGAAACAACAATATGGACACTAAGAGTAAGAGAAATGTGTGCTATAATTACAAGGGCAGCAATGAAATATAATTACTACAGGGGTAGCAAGAGGCAACAAGATAATAAGCTGAGCTCAGTGATTCAAAAAATACTAAATGAGCATTTACCAATGTACTTTGCTAGTGATAGGGAATACAGTAGTTAATACAGACCTGATACTCGCTTCATGGAGTTTAGAGAAGTGAAGAAGGGTTCCGAAAAGTTAGGGGGAGTCTTTTTTTATTTTTATTTTTAGAGACAGTGTCTCACTCTGTCACCCAGGCTGGAGTGCAGTGGTGCAATTACAGGTCACTGCAACTTTGATCTCCCAGGTTCAGGCAATCCTCCTGCTTCCACCTCCCAAGTAGCTGGGACCACAGGCACAGGCCACCATGCCTGGCTAATTTTGAAATTTTTTTGTGGAGACAGGGTCTCACTATGTTGCCCAGGCTGGTCTTGAACTCCTGGGCTCAAGCAAGAATCCTGCCTCAGCCTCTCAAAGTAGTGAGATTACAGGCCTGAGCCACTGTGCCCCACAAGAGTCTTCTAAGCAGAGAAACTGGCACCTGGGAGGGCCTTGGAAGTAAGAAATGTGGTGCCTTCAAATTACTCCTGGAGCATAGAGGACATTTGCTGAAGTGTCCTGTATATCTTTGTATTCCTCACAATGTCTGGAATGGGTTGTCCACAGATATCTTTGAATCTATAATAAATGGTGAACACCAATAAGCATGGCACCATTGGGTCTGCCAGTCCTCCTGGAGCCTGTCTGGTTCCGAATGTCAGAACATTAATATTTTCATTGGGAAATGTGAGTCATGATAGTACTACACAGAGTGATATGGAAATATAATGAGGTGATAAAGGGGCAAACTTTAAAATGTAAAAACATCATCAAATGTTTTTGTTCATCTTTGAAACAATTGGAACAGTGGAAAGAACATGGAAAAGAACAAAATCTAGCAAGATACTAGATTGAAAGGGGTCAGAATCTTGAACATTAATTTTAATTCTCCAATATGTCAAAGAATAGAATGTTTCTGAAGCTGAAATAGCCATTTCGGTGTCAATGTCAGAGTCTCATATACTCAACTTGGGGAGAAACAGAAAGTGCCAGGCTGTTGGCTTAAGCAAGGCTCGCAGACCAACGCACCTGAGTTTCACACAACAGACCAGTTTGCTTAAAGAATATCTTAATGATGCACATCAAGCAGTTTTGATACTTCCCCCACAGAATCAAACTCTTGATTATATATTTATACACACATAGGGAGATATAGTTGTTAAAAGGAAACTTGTTAAAGCTTTATCTTGAGTTATGAGAAAATATATGTGAAAACAGATAATCTATAAATATTTATAAAACTATAAGAAACTTATACATCAGTAACATTTTGATAATTATAGTGACTCATGTCAATATAATCTTATGGGCAAATCATTAAATTGTTCTTTGGAAACTTTCACTAAATGGTCTTGAATAGAATCCAAGTCTTGAATTGCTTAAATTAATTCCACTCTCTCCTGAATGGTATTGTAGTGCTGCTTCAGGGTATTAGATAATGGAATTGCGACCCTACAGCTTTATTGGAGATAATTATATTAATAAGGCCAAATAGGTCTTTATCTAGGATGAAAGAACTAAATAGTATAGCATTTTAAAAAAAACAACCATTGAGATATTCTTGGAATAATGCCACAAATTTAAGTCTGGGGGAGAAAAATTAATTATGAGAAGACAGAGTACATTCACATATTGCTCAATTTGCCATTTACTTAAGTACTTGAAGTATGGGAAGCATTCAGACTATAATAATGCTCATCACATACAAGAAGCTTGGGTTAAAAGCTTTCTGAATATCCTCTATTAAACACAGTAGTTGCTCTCCATAGGGCATTACCATATTAAAGATCCCACAATACTATCAGCAAATTTACTGGTCATATTACACCAAGCATATCAAATTGGTTTTAATTCTTCTGCCAATACTAATTGATTGGTAGTGGCTGCTGGGGGCACTTTGTTACAAAAAGGCTGTGATTGTACAACAAACTCTAAAGCAGAGATCATGGATATGTGTGTTTAGGGGTGTAACTGGGGGGTTCACAACCCCTATATAGTGACAGTAATGGCTCTCTATTAGAGAAAGGGCTGATTAAGCATAGGCTCAAGGTTACAAAACTATTTATTCATTTGTTTATCATTCACCTCATCAAAAATGATATGGAAGAAAATATAGGTAATATACAGTGATAAAGAAATCAGAGCAATGGGAAAGTAAAATAAAAAATTAAGACAAGGCCACTAAGAAATACAAGCTATAAAATCCTGCACACTTAGCAAAGGGGACTTAGAATTTGACTGTAAGTTTCCTGATAGTCTAATTGAAAGTGGAAGGCATAATCATTTACAAGATTCAGGCTGTCTTAAATATAAGGCAGGTCCTATACGTAAAATGTAAGACAGACATTCTGGTACAAAAGAATGTAAGTGGACTTAGAAGATATGAATTTAAATCCTAGGTCTGCCATTTAGGAGACAAGTGACTTTTAGCAAGTTATTTAAACTTGACTACTTCAATATCTTCCATTGAAAAATGTGGATAGTAATGCTGCTTCATGAATTGTTTTGAAATAAACAAAGAAGTAAATATGCTCTTTATTTTCGTTTGGTCACTAGATCCATTTGCCTTGCTTTTCTGTCCTACTTCCTGTCCTGGGAGGTTGACCCTAAAAACCATACCACCCAGGCTCCCGTTGCCCTCTGGCTTTCTATTTGGTTCAGCCAACAAGAGGTACTCCCTTTCCACTACCTCAATACCACCTGTCTAACTGTAGCTGCTCCTTTTATGACTACAACTCCTGATGGGCAGTTGCCTTCTGCATTAGTCCATTTTCATGCTGCTAATAAAGACATACCAGAGATTGGGAAATTTACAAAAGAAAGAGCTTTAATTGAACTTATAGTTCTATGTGGCCTGGGGAGCCTCATAATCATGGTGGAAGGCAAGGAGGAGCAAGTCCCATCTTACATAAATAGCAGCAGGCAAAGAGAGAATGAGGAAGTTCCAAAAGTGGAAACCCCTGATAAAACCTATTCATTACCACGAAAACAGTATGGGGTAGACTGCTCCAATGATTCAGTTATCTCCCACTGGATCCCTCCCACAACACGTGGGAATTGTGGGAATACAATTCAAGATGAGATTTGGGTGGGGACACAGAGCGAAACCATATCATTCCACATCTGGCCCCTGCCAAATCTCATGTCCTCACATTTCAAAACCAATCACATCTTCCCAATAGTCCCCCAAAGTTTTACCTCATTTCAGCATTAACTCAAAAGTCCATGGTCCAAAGTCTCATCTGGGACAAGGCAAGTCCTTTCCACCTATGAACCTGTAAAATCAAAAGCAAGCTAGTTATTTCCTAGATACAGTGGGGGTACAGACATTGGGTAAATGCAACCATTCCAAATGGGAGAAATTGGTTAAAACAAAGGGGCTACAGGCCCCATGCAAGTCTGAAATCCAGCAGGGCAGTCAAATCTTAAAACTCCAGAAAGATTTCCTTTGACTCCATGTCTCGCATCCAGGTCATGCTGATGTAAGAGGTGGGTTCCCATGGCTTTGGGCAGCTCCATCCCTATGGCCTTACAGGGTATAGCCCCACTCCTGGCTGGTTTCATGGACTGGCATTGAGTGTCTGTGGCTTTTCAGGTGCATGGTGCAAGCTGTTGGATCTACCATTCTGGGATCTGGAAGTTGGTGGCCCTCTTCTCACAGCTCCACTAGGTGGTTGCCCCAAAAGGGACTCTATGTCAGGGCTCTGACCATACATTTCCCTTCCACACTGCCCTAGCAGAGGTCCTCCATGAGAGCCCTGCCCCTGCAATAATCTTCTACTTGGGCATCCAGGCCTTTCCATACGTCTTCTGAAATCTAGGCAGAGGTTCCCAAACCTCAATTCTTGACTTCTATGCACCCACAGGGATAACACCATGTGGAAGCTGTCAAAGCTTGGGGCTTGCATCATCTGAAGTCATAGCCGAAGCTCTACAATGGCCCCTTTCAGCCATGGCTGGAGTGGCTGGAACTCAGGGTACCAAGTCCCTAGGTAATGCATGTAGTTCAGGGACCCCGGGCCCAGCCCACAACACCACTTTTTCCTCCTAGGCCTCTGGGCCTGTGACAGGAAGAGCTGCCATAAGGACCTCTGACATGCCCTAGAGACATTTTCCCCATTGTCTTGGGGGTTAACATTTGGATCCTTATTACTTTTGCAAATTTCTGCAGCCATCTTGAATTTCTCCTCAGAAAATGGGATTTTCTTTTCTATCACATTGTCAGGCTGCAAATTTTTCAAATTTTTATGTTCTATTTCCCTTTCAAACTGAATGCCTTTAACAGCACCAAGTCACTTCTCGAATGCTTTGCTGCTTGGAAATTTCTTCCACCAGATATCCTAAGTCATCTCTCTCAAGTTCAAAGTTCCACAGATCTCTAGAGGAGGGGTATAATGCCGCCAGTCTCTTTGCTGAAACAAAACAAAAGTTACCTTTGCTCCAGTTCCCAACAAGTTCCTCATTTTCATCTGACACCACCTCAGCCTGGACCTTATTGTTCATATCACTATCAGCATTTTTGTCAAAGTCATTCAACAAGTCTCTAGGAAGTTCTAAACTTTCCCACATCTTCCTGTCTTCTTCTGAGTCTTCCAAACTGTTTCAACCTCTGCTTGTTACTCAGTTCCAAAGTTGCTTCCACATTTTTGGGTATTTTTTCAGCAATGCCCCACTCTACTGGTACCAATGTACTATATTAATCTGTTTCCATGTTGCTGATAAAGACATATCTGAGACTGGACAATTTACAAAAGAAAGAAGTTTAATTGGATTTACAATTCCACGTGTGTGGGGAAGCCTCACAATCATGGTAGAAGGCAAGGAGGAGCAATTCCCATCTTACATGGATGGCAGCAGGCTAAGAGAGAATGAGAAATACACAAAAGTGGAAACCCCTGATAAAACCATCAGATCTCATGAGACTTATTCACTCCCATGAGAACAGTATAGGGAAAATGCCCACCAGTTCCCTCCCACAACCTGTGGGAATTATGGGATTATAATTCAAGATGAGATTTAGGTGGGGATACAGAGCCAAACCATATCACCTTCCATGGTGCTAGGAGTGTGCATTCTCTTTCTGGTTAGAACCCTGACTGATAAAATGAATATTTATAAAATGGAATAAGTGGGAGAAAATAGAGTCTCACTGTTAAACTCCTACTACAGGCCCTGCACAGAGGCAGGCATCTTTATAGTGGATATTCAATAAATGCTGCTAAATTTGAAGAAAAGGGAATAAGACAAGGTTAAGCAGAGAAGATTTCACAAAAATCTGAGACACAGGATTCAGATCTTTTGCATCAGATGACCCCATTTCCCAAATTTGGAATGTGAACAGAAGAAAGAGAAACAATGAGCATTGTCTGTTCAGCTCAGCAAGCCTGGAAACAACAACAATGCTAGTATGTATGGAAGATATAAAATACTATTCTAGGTTTAAGTAAGATTCAAAGCAAAATAGTACAGTAAGGGCAAGTACATGATTTTTCACTTGTCATTTTGTGAATTGGGTGTAGAGTGGAGGGGAGCAGACATAAACATAATTAATGGAATGGCCATTTTTCTTATATGACTAACCATTTTTTTACATGATTTACAATTTTCAAATGCTGTTCCCTCAGAAAAGAAATTTTACCTCATTTTCACAAAAAAAGATCAAGTGGAAGGATGACTTCAACAGTAGAAAAAGTAACTAGTGCCCACAAAGTATATTATTCACAGTGTCTAGCACAGGTACAGTGAAAGGTTCATGGGTATCCAGCAAATTCTGTTGTTGGTCCTGGAAACCAACAAAATCAGATATTCAAAATGTCCTTCTTATTTACAAAAAGTATTCTACTTGTTATTGCTGTCAGGAGAGACCCTCTCACTCAGATCCTCTCTATCGAGAAAGTAGAAAACCCTGATAAAACCATCAGATCTTTTAAAAATTTTTAAATTTCTCTTTTGAGCACAAGGTTTTTTTTGTTTGTTTGGTTTTGTTTTTTACAGGAAAATGGAGATGTCTTGGATTTTTGTGCACAAATTGTCCTCAAAACCAAACAAAATAACCAGCATAGGTAGGAGAGAATTCACGAAGTAAGAGACTCATAAAGTAAAATATTTTGCTTTTTTTTTTTTTGCCTTTTTCATCCTCCTTTGATTTTCAACATGTGTAAATCATTCTGTTACTATAAACTTAATAAAGAAGTAAAAGAGCAAAGACCAAAAATGTAATAATGAAATAAACTTTTTATCATTTATAATTTTTTGGCATGATCGGGTTATCTTTGGTGTACACTTCAGGGTTTTGTATTTCAAACACAACTCTTCTTAAAACTTTTCATGTGTCCCAGATGTGACCTAGTTTCATTCTGGGAAATGAATGGTGAGTGTTGTACAGACAAGTCAAACAGACATGGCTATTTTAGGAGACACTAATGTGGTGCTTACAGAAACCAAATATGTAAACCCACCTGGCCAGGAAAACCTTTGTTGAGTATATACTTTGTGCTGAGCGATATTCCAGGCTTCAGAAATGAAAACACAAAGGGCAAGGCCCAATCTTGAAGAACTCATAAACTAGTAAAAGAAAAAAACACAAACATGTTACAAGGCAAAAACAAATTACAAATGTAAATAATAAAGCCAAAGCATAATATGTACAATAATAGAAGCCTGAAAAAGGTAAAGAAGTATTACATAAAATGGACCTATTTGTTCTGTCTTAGGAGAGCTCTTAAAAGGCTCACAGAAGAGGTAGAATGCAAGCAAATTCAAAAGTTTAAAGTCCAGTTTAGAAATTTTCTTTCAATTGTCATGACCTGTTTATGGACAAATATCCACTTGAATCAATAAGAAAAGGAAAATGACTAGCATAATGCTGCACATAAAATAAGAATTAAAATGCTTCTTCTCTCCTCATGTATCTTTTAAATTAAGGTAAAATTCATATAACATAAATTCACCCTTTTAGTCGTTTTTTGTACGATTTTTTAGTACATTTTGAAGTGTACAGTGGTGTTTAGTATACTCACAATGTTTTGCAACCATTACCACTACCTAATTCTCGAATATCCTTATCATCCAAAAAGAAACCCTGTGCCCATTGAGTAGGCACTGGCCTTTCCATTTACCCTGACTCCTCCAGCACGTGACAACCACTAATTTGCTTTCTGTCTCTATGCCTCTTCTGGACACTTTATATAAATACAACCATACAATATGTAGCCATTTGTGTCTGACTTCTTTCAGTTAGCATAATATTTTCAAGGTTCTTCCTTGTTGTAGCATGAATCAGTGCTTTATTCCTATTCATAGCTGAATAACATTCTATTGTATGCATATGCCCCATCTTGTTAATCTATTTATCGGTTGGAGGACAGTGGGTTGTTTCTACATTTTAGCTATTGAGAATAGGGCTGCCTGCACATTCATGCACAAGATTTGTCTAAACATTTCTTTTCAATTATCTTAACTATATACCTAATGATATGGTTTGCCTGTGTCCCCACCCAAACCTCATCTTGAATTGTAGCTCCCATAATCCCCATGTGTTGTGGGAGGGACCTGGTGGCAGGTAATTGAATCCCGGTGACTGGTTTTTCCTGTTCTGTTCTTGTGACAGTAAATAAGTCTCATGAGATCTGATGGTTTTATAAAGGGCAGTTCCCCTGCACATAGTGTCTTTCCTGCCACCATGTAAGACATGCCTTTGCTCCTCCTTCACCTTCCACCATGATTGTGAGGTCTTCCCAGCCATGGGGAACTGTGAGTCCATTAAACCTCTTTTTCTTTATAAATTACCCAGTCTTGGGTATTTCTTCATAGCAGCATGAGAACAAACTAATACACCTGGGCCTATTAGTTGGGTTTTATGATAGCATTGTTGGGTCTTATGATAATACTAGGTTTAACTTTTCGAGGAACAACCAAACTTTTTTTTTTTTCACTTTGGTTGCACCATATTACATTCCCACCAGCCATGTATGAACGTTCCAATTTCTCCACACCTCACCAATATTCATCACATTCTGTTTTGTTTTGTTTTGTAGTTATTGTTTTGTTTTGTTTACTTTTTTCCCATCCTAGTGAGTGTGAAGTATCTCATTGTGGTTTTCCTTTGTATTTCCCTAATGATTGATGATGCTGACTATCTTTTTATGTGCTTATTGGCCATCTGTATATTTTCCTTAGAGAAATGACTATTCAGATCCATTGCCCATTTTTGAATTAGATTGTCTTTTGTTATTGGATTGTAAGAGTTCTGTATAAATTCTGGATATAAGTCTCATCAGATCTATAATAGGCAAATATTTTCTCCCATTCTGTAAGTTGTCTATTTTTTTGATAAATCACCCATTCCAGTGATGTAGCCACCATGTGCTCACACATGTCCTATCAGGGGCCCAAGCACCAGCCCATTCAGGGTCTGTCACTGCCAGTGACCCTGTTCATTCCAGCAACTGAGCCATCACACACCTCACCCAGAGGCCAGAGGACTGGCCCACCCAAGGCCTGCCACTGGTGGCAAACTCAGCCACTCCAGTGGCCAAGCCACTGAATAGCTGTGTAACCCCCAAGACCTAAGGACTGGCCCACTCAGAGTCTGCCACCTCTGGAAACCTCACCCACTCCAGAAATAGAGTTACCAAAGGCCTACGAGCCCTCTCAGGGGCCAGAGATCTGGCCCACTGGGTACCCACTACACTTTGCAAAGCTGCACCATAGCCTCCACAAACTCTTGCAGCCTAGGCCACTGAGGCACTTGCAGACACTGCTAACATTGAATACATCAAACAAAATCACACAGAAAATACACTATTGCACCCACCTGAAACCAAAGTCAAAACACTACCCAACCAACACTATAGGACAAATCTACAGGAAAAATTCTTTCTTTATGAAAGTTACTCAATGAAATGAGACAAGGCAACTGCTATACCAGATGTGCATATATCAACACAGGGACACAAGATGTATGAAAAAGCAAGGAAACATGATACTTCCAAAGGAACACAATAATTTTCTAGTAACAGACTCCAAAAAGAAAATCTATGAAATGCCTAAAAATGAACTCAAAATAATTATCTTAAAGAATCTCAGTGAGATATGAGATAATACAAATAGAACATTCAATGAAATCAGGAAAACAATTGATCATCAGAATAAGAAATTCAACAGAGATAGGATTATAAAATGGAACCAAACAGAAATATTAGAACTGAAGATTTCAATGAATAAAATAAGGATAACAGTCAACAGCTTCAACTGTTGACTGAATCAAGAAGAAAGAATTTCTGAATTTGAAGACAGGTCTTTTGAAATAACCCAGTAAGACAACAAAAGAAAAAAAAAGAATTAGAGAGAATGAAGAGGCAGACAAGACTTCTGAGACATTAAGTGAAGAAATATTCAGATTATGTAAGTTCTAGAAGGTGAATAAATAGGAAAAGACATTGAAAATATATTTAAATAAATAACAGCTGAAAACTTCTCATATATTGAGAGCAATAGGGACAATATGACCCAGGAAGCTCAGAGATTCCCAAATAGATGCAACACAAAAGGTTCCTCTTCAAGGTAAATTGTAGTCAAACTGTCAAAAATCAAAACAAAGAGAATTCTAAAAAGAGCAAGAGAAAAGTGTCAAGTCTCATATAAGGAAATCCTTGTCAGACCAACAGAACATTTTTCAGCAGAAACCATATAGGCCAGGGAGAATGGGATGATATATTCAAAGTAGTGAAAGAAAAAAAAGTTGCCAGCCAATAATACTACACCCTGCAATTATATCCTTCAGAAATGAAAGAGAAATAAAGTTTTTCACAGATAAGCAAAAAAAAAAAAAAAGAGGAAATTTATCACCACTAGACAGGCCATACAAGAAATGCTTGAGGGAGTCCTAAATCTGGACGTGAAAAGACGATACCTACCAACATGAAAATTCATGAAAGTATAAAACTCACGAGTAGAGCAGACACACACAGAAAAAAGAGAAAGGAATCAAACATTATTACAAAACCACCAAACCATGAGAAACAATAAGAGAGAAAGACAGGGACAAAAAAATGTAAAAAACAGCCAGTAAAAAATTAAGAAAATGACAGCAGTAAATCCATACCTATCAATAACAACTGTGAATGTAATTAGTTTGAATTCTCCAATTAAAAGACATGGATTAGCTGAAAGGATAAAAACAAAACAAGATAAAATGATATTTTGTCTACAAGAAACTCACTTCACCTGTAAAGATACACATAGACTGAAGTAAAAGAATGGGGAAAGATTCCACATAAACAAACAAACAAACAAAAATGAGCAGAAGTATCTATAATTATTTATATCAAGCAAAATAGATTAAATTTAAGTCAAAATATATAAAAAAGAGACAAAGAGAGTCATTACATAAGGATAAAGTGATTAATCCCATAAGAGGATATAAATTCTAAATATATATGCGTCCAACACCACAGTACTCAGATAGATAAAGTAAATATAGTTAAAGTGTGAGATACACTGCAATATATCAATAGGTGGGGACTTCAACACTCCGCTCCTAGCATTGGACAGATAATTTATACTGAAAATCAACAAAAAACATAGAACTTAAACTGCATTATAGACCAAATAGACTCAACAGACATCTATCAAATGTTTTAACCAACATCTACAGAATACACATTCTTCTCATCGGTATATGCAACACTCTCCAGGATAGACCATATGTTAGGCCACGAAACAAGCCTCAACAAACCTAAGAAATTTGAAATCATATTAACATGTTCTTTAGATCACAATGGAATAAAGCTGGAAGTCAATAACAAGATGAACTTTTGAAACTGCATAAATACCTAGAAGTTAAATAACATGCTTCTGAATGATTAATGGTTCAATGAAGAAATAGGAAGAGAATTTAAAAAACCTTTTGAAACAAATGAAAATAGAAACAAAATATACCAAAACCTATGGGAGATAGAAAAAGCAGTTCTACCAGGAAAGTTCATAGCAATAAATGACTACACCAAAAAAGCAGGAAGATTTTAAAAAAACTTCACTTATACAGCACCTCAAAAAATTAGATAAACAAGAACAAACCTAGCTTCATATTAATAGAAGAAAACAAATAATAAAGATTAAAGCAGACCTAATGAAATAGAGACAAAAAATACAAAAGATTGACAAACAAAACAAACAGTTGATCTTTTGAAAAGAGACTAAGAGACAAAGAAGAAGATCCAAATAAATAAAATCAGAAATTAAAACAGAGACCTTAAAACCAAATGCCATGGAAATACAAAGAATCATTCCAATTTGCCAACAAACTGGAAAATCTAGAGGAAGTGTATAAATTATAGTACACATAAAACCTACCAAAACTGAACCAAGAAGAAGCAGAAAATCTGAACAGACAAATGGCAAGTAATAAGCATCTCCCAACAAAGAAAAGCTCAGGACCAGATGACTTCACTGCTCAATTATATCAATCTTTTAAAAGAGAACTAGCAACAATTCTTCTCAAACTATTTCAAAAAAATTAAAGAAGAGGGAACTCCTCCAAATTTATTATATGATGTCAGTCATGCTGATACACAAACCAGAAAAGTACAAAACAAAAATGAAGACTACAGGCCAATATCTGTAATGAACATAGATGCAAAAATCCTCAATAAAATACTAGCAAACTAAATCTAACAGCACAGCAAAATGATTATACATTATGATCAAGTGGGATTTATTTCAGGAATGCAAGGATGGTCCAACATATGCAAAGCAATAAACGTGATACATCACATCAACAGAATGAAAGACAGAACATCTCAATAGACACAGAAATATCAATGGACACAGAATCATCTCAACAGACACAGAAAAAGTATTTGACAAAATTCAATATGCCTTCCTGATAAAAACTCTAAACAAATTAGGTAGACAAGGAACATACCTCAACACAATAAAGCCTATGTGACAAACTCACAACTAATATCCTACTAAATAGGAAAAAATGAAAAGCTTTTCCTCAAAGAAATCGAACAAGACAAGGATGCCCATTTTCAACACTCCTGTTCAACTAGCCCTGGAAGTCTTAGCCTGAGCAATTAGGCAAGAGAAAGAAATAAAATGCATCCAAATTGGAAAAGAGAATGTCAAAATGTCCTTGTATGCAGATGACATGATCTCATATAGAGAAAAACCTGAAAACTCCACCAAAAACTCTTAGAACAACTAAAAAAATTTTTAACATTGCACGATTAAAAAAATCATCATATGAAAATCAGTAATGTTTCCACACACCAATAACAAACTAGCTGAAGAGGAAATCAAGAAAACAATCCTATTTACAATAGTTACAAAAAAGACACCTAGGAATAAATTTAGCCAAAGAGGTTAAAATTTTTTACAATGAAAACCACAAAACACTGATGAAAAAAACTGAAAAGGAACAAAAAAAGGCATGAAAAAAAATTCCATGTTTATGGATTGGATAATTAATATTGTCAAAATGACCACATAATCCAAAGCAATGTACAGATTCAATTTAATCCATATCAAAATGTCAATGGCATTCTTCATAGAAATGAAAAAAACCCTAAAATTTGTATGAAATCACAAAAGACCCCAAGTAGCTAAACTAATTCTGAGCAAAACAAACAAAGCTGAAGCCATTATAGTTCCTGCTTTCAAATTATAATGCAAAGTTATACTAACCAAAATAACATGGTAGTAGCAAAAAAATAGGCACATAGACCATGGCAAAGAGCAGAAAACAGAAAAATGAATTAATGTACTTCTGGCCCACTGATTGACAAAGGTGACAAGAATATCCATTGGGGAAAGGACAGACTCTTCAAAAAATGGTGCTGGTAAAACTGGATATCTATATGCAGAAGAATAAAATTAGACCCCCTACTTCTCACCATACACAAAAATCAACTTGAAATGGACTAAAGACTTAAATGTAAGATGCAAAACTATAAAACCACCAGAAGAAAACATAGGAGAAACACTTCTGAGCAAAGATTTAATGATAAGACTTCAAGAGCACAGGCAACAAAAGCAAAAATGACAAATGGGATTATATCAAACTCAAAACCTTCCGTACAGCAAAGGAAACAATCAAGAGAATGAAGAGGCAAGGGATTAATATCCAGCATATGCAAGCAACTCAAACAATTCAACAGCAAAAAAAAAAAATTGATTTTAAAAATGGGCAAATGATCATAATAGACATTTATTTTTTTAAAAAGACATACAAATGGCAATGTATATGCAAAAGTGCTCAACATCACAAACCATTAAGAAAATTTAAATGAAAACCACAATTAGATATTGTCTCACCTAGTTAGACTAGCTGTTATTAAAAACACACACACAAAAATGCCAGCAAAGATGCAGAGAAAAGGGAACTCTTATATTCTGTTACTGAGAATGTAAATTAGTATGGCCATTATGTAAAACAGTATAGACTTTCTTCAACAAATGAAAATAGAACTACCATATGATCTAGCAATTCCACTATTGGTTATGTATCCAAAGGAAAGGAAAACCATATGCTGAAGTGTGATCAGCATCCCTGTTTATTGTGGCACTATTCACAACAGCCAAGATATTGAATCAACCTACCTACATGCCCATCGTAGGTAGGTTGGCATGGATAAAGAAAATGTCATATATATACGTATATATATGACATATATATGTATGTATATGACATATATATGTATCACAATGAAATATTATTCAACCATAAAAAAGAATAAAATTCTGTCATTTGCAGCAACATGGATGATCCTAGGAGATATTATGTTAAGTGAAATAAGTCAGACACAGAATGATAAATACCACATGTTCTCACTTAAAATATGGAAACTAGAAATGCTGAGCTCACAGAAGCAGAGAGTAGAATTGTGGTTACCAGAAAAGAGTAGGTGAAGGAGGGAGTTAGAGAAGTTAGTTCAAGGATACAAACTTACAGCTAGATAGGAGGAATCAGTTCTAGTGTTTTATACAACTGTGGGATGACTACAGTTAACAGTAATATATTATATCATTTCTGATAACTCAAAGGAGCATGTTGAATGTTCCCAACACAAAGAAATGATGGATGTTTGAGATGATGGATATGCTAATTACCCTGACTTATCAATACACATTGTATGCATGTATTGAAATGTCACTCTGTACACACTAAGTATCTATAATTATGACATTTCAATTAATTTTTTGTTTTTAATTTTAATGAAGTTTATGTTATCTATTTTTTTCTTTTGTTGCTTGTGCTCTTGACACCATAGCTAAGAAACTATTGCTTAATCTAAGGTCATGAAGAGTTACACCTATGTTTCCTTTCAAGAGTTGTATAGTTTCAGCTTTTACATTTGAATTTTTCAATCTGTTTTGAATTAATTTATGTATGTGTTATGAGGTAAAGATCCAAATCCATTCTTTGCCATGTAGACATGTGTTTGTCCAAGCACCATTTTTTGAAAAGACAATTCTTTCCCCCATTGAATGGTCTTGACATCCTTATTGGAAATCAGTTCTCTAGATATATTGATTTCTTTCTGGACTCTCAATTATACTCCAGTGACCTATATATCTACCCTTATTCCAATAGTAGATTGCTTTGATTTTTGTAACTTTGTAGTAAGTTTTGAAGTATGGGTTTTCTTTTTGCTTTTTTTTTCAGGATTTTGGATGTTCTGCATCTCTTGCAATTCCACATGAATTTTAGAAGCAGCTTCTCTATTTGTTCAAAAAAGAAGTTGAAATTTTGATAGAACTTGCACTGAATCTGTATATCAATTTGGGGAGTATTGCCATCTTAACATTCTATCTTCCAATCCATGAACATGAAATATCTTTCTACTTATTAAGGTTTCCTTTAATCTCTTTCAGCAAAGTTTTATCGTGTTCAGTGCACAAGTGTTACACTTCCCTGGTTAAATATATTCCTAAATATTTTACTGTTTTGATGTTATTTTATTTTTGTTTTACTGTTTGTTTTTGTTTAGTCTGTTTGTTTTTGAGACAGAGTCTCACTCTGTCGCTGAGGCTGGAGTGCAGTGGCATGATCGCAGCTCACTGCAACCTCTGCCTCCCGGGTTCAAGTGATTCTCCTGCCTCAGCCTCCTAAGTAGCTGGGACTACAAGTACACACCACCACACTCAGCCAATTTTGTATTTTTAATAGAGACAGGGTTTTGCCATGTTGACCAGGCTGGTTTTGAACTCCTGACCTCAAGTGACCCGCCTGCCTCAGCCGCCCAAAGTGCTGGGATTGCAGGTGTGAACCACCACACTCTGCCTGATGCTATTTTAAATGAAATTGTTTTATGGTTTCCTTTTCAGATTGTTTATTGCTCATGTGTAGAAATACAATGGAGTTTTATATACAATAGAGACATCCATTGTAGAAATACATGGAGTTTTGATATTGTATTTTGCAACTTGTCTAAATTTCTCTATTAGCTTGCTATAGTTTGGATGTGTGGCCCCTCCCCTCCAAGTCTCATGTTGAAGTATTAACTCTGTCGTTGAAGATGGGCCAACGAGAGGTGTTTGGGACATGGGAGCAGATCCCTCAAGAATGGGTTGGTGCTCTCCTCATAGTAATGAGTTCAGTTCTCACTCTATTCGTTCATGTAAAAGCTGGTTGTTTAGAAGAGCCTGGGGCTTCTTGGTGCCTTCTCTCTTGTTCCCTCTCTCACAATGTCACATGCCTGCTCCCCCTTCCTTCTTCCATGAGTATAAGCTTCCTGAGGCCTCACCAGAAGCCGAGCAGATCCTGGTGTCATGGTTGTACAACCTGCAGAACTGTGAGCCAGAGAAAACTCTTTACAAATTACCCAGTCTCAGATATTCCTTTATAGCAATGCAAAACAGATAATGCATAGCTTTAGTAGTCTTTTGTTTGATATAAAATCTTGTCATCTGAGACTAGAAATAGTTTTACCTCTGCCTTTATAATATAGTTGCCTCTTATTTCTTTTTCTTAACTTGTTGATCTGGCTAGAACATTCAGTATAATATTGAATGGAAGTGGCAAGAATGAAAATTCTTATCTTGTGCCTGATATTACAGGGAAAGCTTTTGGTCTTTTACATAGAATTTGATGTTAGCTATGGAATTTTCCAGATGGCCTTTATCATGTTGAGAAAGCTGCCTTCTATTTCTACTTTACTGAGTGTTCCCATCACGAAAGACTGTTGAATTTTGTCAAATGCTTTTTGTCATCAATTAAGATGAATGTGTGGGGTTTTACTCTTTCTTTCATAAATGTTGTAATATGTTGATTTGACTTCTTTTCATAAGTTGAACCACCCTTGCATCCCTGGAATGAATTCCACTTAGTCATGAGGTATAATCCTTTTAATCTAGTGTTGGATCTTGTTTGCTAGTATTGTGTTGAAAATTTTTGTATCTATATTCATAAGGGATATTGGCATGCAGTTTTCTCTTCTTGTATCTTTGGCTTTGGTATCAGGGTAATGCCAGCCTCATAGAATGAGTTGGGAAGTATTTCCTCCCCTTCTACTTTTTGGAAGTTTGAAAAGAATTACTCTACTTCATAAAATATTCAGTAGACTTTGCCAGTGAACCCACCCAGTCATGAGCTTCTTCCTGTTAGAACTCTCGATTACCAATTCAATATCCTTACTTGTTTTAGGTCTATTCAGATTTCATCTCAAGTCAATTTTGATAGTTTGTTGTGTGTTTCTAGGAAGTTGTTCATTTTGTCTAGGTTATATGACTTTTTTTCACAGAAATGTTTATAGCATTCTCTATAATTCTTCTTATTTTCATAAAGCTAATAGTAATATTACCACTTTCATTTTTTATTTTAGTAATTTGAATCTTCTTTTTGTCTTCATCAGTTGAGCTAAAAGTTTGGCAATTTTGTCGATCTTTTCAAAGAACAAACTTTAGTTTCATTAATTCTCTTTATTATTTTTCTATGTTTTGTTTCATTTACCTCTGCTCAAATCTTTATTACTTCAGCCCTTCTGCTTTCTGTGGGCTTAGTCTGCCTTTTTGTTTTGTTTTGTTTTTTTGCTAGTCACTTAGGAAGGTTAGGTTATTTATATAAGATTTTTTTTAAATGTACGCATTTAAAAGTGTAAATTTCCCTTTGAGCACTGCTTTCATTGCGTCTCATAGATTTTGGTATGTTGTGTTTTCATGTTCATACATCTCTATTTTCTAAATACCCTTGTGATTTCTTCTTTGGCCCATTGGTTATTTAAGAGTATGTTGTTGAATTTTCACATATTTGTGAATTTTCCAGTTTCCGTTCTGCTATAGATTTCTAATTTCATTCCAAAGACACTTGCTATGATTTCAATATTTTAAAATTTATTGAGATTTTTTAAAAGTTTAACATATTGTTCATCTTGCAGAATTATCTGTGTGCACTTGAGAAGAATGTGCATTCTGCAGTTGTTGAATGGAGTGTTCTGTACTTGTCTCTTAGGTCTAGTTGGCTTATAGTGTTATTCAGGTCCTCTATGTCCTTGTTTATGATCTGCCTAGTTGACTTATTCATTATTGAAAGTGGAATATGCAACTGTCCTACTCTTATTGTTGAACTGCCTACTTCTGTCTTTAATTGTCCATCTTCGTTTCATAGGTTTTGGGGTTCTGTTTATAGGTTTATAATTGATATACATTCTTGATGAATTGACCCTTTATTATTCTGTAATATCCTGATTTGTCTGTTGTAGCAATTTTTTTCTTTTCTCTTTTTTGAGATAGGTCTTGTTCTATTGCTCAGGTTGGAGTAGTACAGTGGTACAATCACATCTTACTATAGTCTCAACCTCCTGGGCTCAAGCAGTCCTCCCACCTCAGTCTCTCAAATAGCAGGGACCACAGGTAAATACAACTAAGCCCAGCTAATTTTCTTCCTTCCTTCCTTCCTTCCTTCCTTCCTTCCTTCCTTCCTTCCTTCCTTCCTTCTCTCCTTCCTCTCTCTCCCTTTCTTTTCTTTTTTTTTTTTTTCTTTTCTTTTCTTTCTTAGATGGGGGTTCCCTATGTTGCCCAGGCTGGTCTTGAAATCCTGGGCTCAAGTGATCTTCTCTCCTTGGCCTACCAAAGTGTTGGGAGTACAGGCATGAGCTACTGTACCAGGCATAATTTTTTTCTTACACTCTATTTTGTCTGATAGTCATATATTTACTCCAGCTGTCTTTTAGTTAGTGTTTGCATAAAATAGCTTCTTCCATTTCTTAGCTTTCACCTTATCTTGTCTTTGAATCTAAAGCAAGCCTCTTGTAGACAGCATACATTTAGATCATGTTTTTCAATCTTTACTGCCAACATTTGCCTTTTCATTAGAGCTTTCATCCATTTACTTTTAATGTAATTACTGATAAGGTAGGATTTTTGCCATTTTGCCATTTGCTTTCTATATATTACATTTTTTTTTGCTCTTTAATTCCTTTGTTACTGCCTTCTTTTGTATTAAATACATATTTTCTAATACCTTTTTGATTACTTTCTCTTTTCTTTTTCTACACGTCTTAAAGTTGTATTCTTAGTGGTTGCCCTGAGGATTACAATTAATGTTTTCATTTATAGCAATCTAGTTTCAATTCAAGTTAGTTTCAATTGTAACTAACTTCAATTCAAGTTAGTTTCTACACAATGTTTGCATTTATACAACTCCATCCCTCTCTTTATGTTGTTATTGTCACAAATAGTATCTTTATATATTGTGCATTTATATACATAGATTTATAATTTTTGTATTATACAATTGGATTTAAATCACATAAGAAAAAATGAGATTTATAAACTGAAAAGACATTAATACTGACTTTTGTATTTATCTTCATATCTACTTTTACTGCTTTTTTTGTATTTTTTTCCTTTTCTCTTTCCTTTTTCATTTGTTTTGTTGTACCTTTATTCTTTTCTTCCTTACTCCTTATTTTCTTTTTTAAAAAATTGGTAGGAGAAAAGAGAAAAGTGCTTTTTTCTTAGGATAGACTTGGCTCTTTGGGCTCTTTTTTTCTTCTATATGAATTTTAAGATAGTTTTTTTTTTTTTTTTCTAATTCTGTAAAGAAAGTCAATGGTAATTTAATGGGAATCATGTTACCTGACTTCAAACTATAGTACAAGGCTACAGTAACCAAAACAGCATGGTACTGGTACAAGAACAGACACATAGACTAATGAAACAGAATAGAGAAATCAGAAATGAGACCACACACCTTCAACCATCTGATCTTTGACAAACCTAACAGAAACAAGCAATGGGGAAAGGATCTCCTATTTAATAAATGATGCTAGGAGAACTGCCTACCTATATGCAGAAAATTGAAACTGGATCCCCTCCTTACACCATATACAAAAATTAACTCAAAATGGTTTTAAGACTTAAATGTAAAACCCAAAACTATAAAAATCCTAGAAGAAACTCTAGACAATACATTCAGGACATAGGCTTGGACAAAGATTTCATAACAAAAATATCAAAAGCAATTGCAACAAAAGCAAAAATTGACAAATGGGATCTAATTAAACTAAAGGGCTTCTGTACAACCAAAGAAACTATTATGAGAGTGAACAGATAACCTACAGAATGGGAGAAAATTTTTGCTATCTATCTATCTATCTATCTATCTATCTATCTATCTATGGTCTAATATCCAGAATCCATAAGTAACTTAAACAAATTTACAAGAAAAAAAAATCCCATTAAAAAGCAGACATTAAAAAGTGAACATGAACAGATCCTTCCCAAAGAAAGACATACATGTGGCCAATAAACATTTGGAAAAAGCTCAACATCACTGATCATTAGAAAAATGCAAATCAAAACCACAATGAGATACCATCTCACACCAGTTAGAATGGCTGCTGTTAAAAAGTAAAAAAACAACAGATGCTGCAGTGGTTACAAAGAAAAATGAACGTTTTTACACTGTCGGTGGAAGTGTAAATTAGTTCAATCATTGTGGAAGACAGTATGATGATTCCTGAAAGACCTAAATGAAGAAATACCATTTGACCCAGCAATCCCATTGCTGGCTATGTACCCAAAGGAATATAAATCATTCAATTATAAAGATACATGCATGCATATGTTCATTGCAGCACTATTTACAGTAGCAAAGTCATGGAATCAACCTAAATGTCCATCAATGATAGACTGCATAAAGAAAATGTGGTACATATACACCATGGAATGCTATGCAACCATGAAAAGGAATGGGATCATGTCCTTTGCAAGGACATGGATGGAGTTAGAAGCCATTATCCTCGGCAAAGTAATGCAAGAACAGAAAACCAAACACTGCATGTTCTCACTTATATTTGGGAGCTCAATGATGAGAACTCATAGACATATGGAGGGGAACAACACACCCTGAGCACCCGTTGGGTGGGGAGAGCATCAGGAAAAATAGCTAATGGATGCTGGGTTTAACACCTGGGTGATGGAATGATCTGTGCAGTAAACCACCATGATACAAGTTTACCTAGGTAACAAACCTGCATATCCTGCACATCTATTCCTAATCTTCTATTTTTTTAAAAAAAGAGAAAAGTGTTCTTTAATTATTTTAAGTTGAAAAGCTTATAATGTTATTGGTGACTAATCCTTTCCCTTGTCTTTGAAACTCACACACTGTGTTACAAATATGTCACCGTGTTATTTATTTGTCCTTTTAAGATGCAAGTCCTGCGACATCAACTAGATGTTAAGTATAATATGGGTAGAAACTCTGCCTTATATTTCTCCACATTTCTAATGTCAAAGGAAACCCTCTATTACAGAAGATATTCAGCATGTGGTTGTTGATTTTGTACTAGATAGCTCACCTCATTTCTTCAGGCAGGCAAACTATTATTGTCTCCATTTACAGTAAGAAAACTGAGAGCCAACAGAGTTTAGGAACTTGACCAAGATAGGACAAAAATATGTTCTTCTGTGCTTTGTACCCAACATTGTTTTTCAGGCAGCTTGTTTAAGTTATCTCTTACAAGCCTACAACAAGCTTTCCCACCACCAGCACTAACTTCTGGCAACAGATAGTACTTGTAATGAATAATCCAACTGAAACAGCATTCAGTTTGAGATCCTATCTGTTCTTTTTGAATAAACACTGAAAGCAAATGAAATAGGAAATTGTTTCCCACAGACTTTCTGAGCAATAGGGAGAAACATTTGAACCCTATTCTCAGCCGAATGGCAGTGAGAGGGTGGCTGTGCATGCAGATCATGCTGAACAACTTCAAGTGAAACACGGAAGACAGCATGACCAGAGTTTGCCCTTCTTGAAATTTGAAGTGGGTGAACTGTGTCTTCTCAGCCCTCAGACCTACTTGCTTGGCTTGGAGAATGGCCTGTGGTAGTAGAAGTCACAGATGAAGCTTTTAGGGTCAAATAAATAAGGGTTTTAATTTGGGGATATCTACAATACAAACAGTAACTTTGAACAAGTTACTCCCTCACTTGCAAAAATAAGATTTTTAAGAGGATTAATGTAAATCATGTATGTGATGGTGCCTGGAATAGAATAAATTGATGTTAGCTTTCTTTCTTCCTCCATGGGCCGTCTAACTTGACCATTGCCACCATTATCCCTTATGAAATAAATAGGCTGATAAATATGTTCACCCTAAAGCATAAATGACTATTAGGTTCAATATTATAGTTTTTACAAATGTGACCCTATTTTAACAGGTGACCAAAATCTCATTTTCAAGGAATGCAATTATGAAATGGAGCCTACTTTGCTCATAGACATCCAGCCTTACTAAACATCATTCCATACAACATGGAATCAAGGATCCTTGGAGAATTGGCTGAGTCCAGAATGGGGTCAATGAAAGTACAAAATGATCCTGTAATATCCTGTGCCTGGAAGTACACAAAAAACAACGGATGCATGCAAAAAACGTGCAGAAGCCAATGTGAAGGTGTTCCCACAGGCTGAACTTGTGAGGGACTGATGATTTAAAAGAATCGTGTCAGGAATGGATTATAACCGCTGAATAAAAATATATTTATAGTCATATTTGCACTTTAGAAAACTTAAAGGTGGATATGAAGAAAGAGGAAAACCTATTTTTTATAGAATAATGCCAACTAATAGATATAGAAGGAATAGTGGAAATAGAAAACCACCACCTTTTTACACACCATAGTAATACTTGATTCTGATAATAATTATTAATGGACGCTAAAGGCATTGAATGAAAAAATGGGGGTAAAAATATACACACACATTCTCAGATTATTTAGTAATAACAATGGGAAAATATCTTTACAACGGAGAGATCTAGTGGACATCTTTCTAATCAAATGGTAAAATTTAATGTCTTTAGTAATTAGACAATCTAATACCATGTTATTGCTAATGTGATACACTAAGTTCACGATACAATCTCTTCCAAAAATAGTTGAACCAAATCTGATCACAAAGAAACAATCCAACAAATCTAGTAGACTCTTCAAAAATGTTGCTGTCATGAAAGATCTCTCTCTCTCTCTCTCTCTCTCACGCGCGCGCACACACACACACACACACACAGAGTGGAGAACTGACCTAGATTAGAGGAGACTGAAGCAACCTGTCAAATACAATGCATAATCCTGATTCCTTGACTTTGAATCCCAGAAAAAAAGAGAAAGAAAAAAAATTGTGGACAATTAGGTAAATTTAAAGAAGGATTGCACATTATACAATACTATTATGTCAACGTTAATTTTCCCAACTATAATAATTCCATGTAATTAGGTAAGAGAATGTTCTTATTCTTCAGAGATATATTCTGAAATATTTAAGGGCTAAGGGTAATTATTTATGTTACTCTTGAATTATTTATATGCACCCCTCTCTCTTTATCTTTCTATCAGTGCGGTAATTATAACCTAAAAACGGACTTTGTACATTAAAAAAAATATAGCTTCACAGGTAGGCCAGTTATTTAATTCAAATGGCCAACTTATTCTTCAGAAAAATTTGAGGTTTATATGAAAAAGTGGGTAAAAATAATAATTCAAGCTCATCTTCAGATACAAAATGCCAAAAGCTTAACATATTCAAGGGCCCTGACTCATTTACTGTAGTCATGAACCTTCAGTCAGTAGATTCTTCAATAGGTAATCATTAATTTCACTCATCTAGACACAATGGATTGTCTTGTTTCACCGTGTTGAACAAAAAGGATATTGACTCCCTGAAGAACTATTTCAGTAACAAGGGAAAATACAGAAACTGCAATGATTGAAGAAGGATTGTATATGTTATATTTTATTTGCAATGATTGTCTTTAAAAATCAGCTCTGATCTCCCCAAAGATGAGTCTCCTCTTCACATCTGGAGAGAGGTTTTCTGAGGTATGCAATTTATTAGTTGCATGAGCTTGGGTACCTCTTGATGCATCAGTTCCCTCATTAGTAAGATAAAGTTGAAAAATATTACTTTATCAGGTTGTTAAGGATAAATGAATTAGCATAAGTGAAGTACATTGAATAGTGCATAGCACCTAATAAGTGCTCCATACGTTTTAGCTATTATTATTGTTTTTTATAGCTTTATGATTGGATATGTTCTCAGTCACCAATTGTGTTAATACAGAACTTTTTTTTTTTTTTTTTTTTTTTTTTTTGAGATGAAGTCTCGCTCTGTTGCCAGGCTGGAGTGCAGTGGCGCAATCTTGGCTCACTGCAACCTCCACCTCCCGGGTTCGAGCAATTCTCCTGCCTCAGCCTCCCAAGTAGCTGGGACTACAGGCATGCACCACCATGCCCGGCTAACTTTTGTATTTTCAGTGGAGACGTAGAGATGGGGTTTCACCATGTTGGCCAAGATGGTCTCACTCTCTTGACTTTGTGATCCTTCCCACCTCAGCCGTCCAAAGTGCTGGGATTACAAGCGTGAGCACTGCACCTGGCCAGGAAACCTTTTTCTTTTTTCTCTTCTTTGAGACGGAGTTTCGCTCTTGTTGCCCAGGCTGCAGTGCAATGGCATGATCTCGGCTCACCACAAGTTCTGTCTCCCGGGTTCAAGCAATTCTACTCCCTCAGCCTCCCGAGTAGCTGGGATTACAGGCATGTGCCACCACGCCCGGCTAATTTTGTATTTTTAGTAGAGATGGGGTTTCTCCATGTCAGTTAGGCTGGTCTTGAACTCCTGACCTCAAGTGATCCGCTTGCTTTGGCCTCCTAAAGCGCTGGGAAGGAAATCTTTTTATAGTGGCAAGTCCTTTAATGAAATGTGTAGCTCCCTCTTTTCTGTATAAGGCTAGGTCCTACCCAGCAGTTTTGTTTTTCATTATTTCTTGGTCATTTTGTTTTAAAGATCTCTGGGGAATACTCCCAAATCACATTAGGAAGTACTCATTTACTGGGTTAAATCGTTTCAAACATTTTACTAGCCATGAGCTTCAAGGAGTTTTCTGCAAGAGCTTTTTGCACATCTTTCCTGGCATTCCAGAACATTTTTGTTCTTTGCTCTTACAGCCCAGTTTGTTAATGCTTATGATTAAGAAGCCCCCTTTTCTAGTGTCTATAAATGATTAGATAAACTTCTTCCCTCTAATATTTTGATGTTTTAAAATGTATTATATTATATATAAGTTATACTTATCTAACACATGGAGGGAAAGCAAGATATTCTAGCTCCTTAGGCAAATATCACTTTAATGTATTTTCAACTGATACACAGGTGGAGGCTTCAGAATACCATATTTTGTAACAATAGTTTCAAATGTAGTTTTCTCACGTGATAATAAAATATTAGCAATATTTCTAACATAGTGATCTCTAGCATCCTTAAACATTATGTTCTTATTAAATCTGTGAAACCAGTCTTGTGAATGTGATTGTATCTATTTTCCATACATATAATGTAATTAAGTAATTTTAATTTTTAAAATATTAATTTTCAACACACTTAAAAACAATAGGAGCAGCCAGGCATGGTGACTCATACCTGTAATCCCAGCACTTGGGAGGCTGAAGCGGGAGGATTGCTTGAGCCCAGGAGTTTGAGATCAGCCTGGACAACATAAGAAGACCGCATCTCTATAAAAAGATGAAAACACTAGCTGAACATGGTGGCACATGCCCATTGTCCCAGCTACTCAGGAGGGAGAGATGGGTGATCACTTCAGCCCAGGAATTTGAAGCTGCAGTGAGCCAGGATCATGCCACTGCACTCAAGGGTGACACAGTGAGACCTTGTCTCAAAAACAAACAAACAAACAAAAAAGCAGTAGGAGGTACCCTTTGTTATACTCTAATTCTTGCTTTATAGAGACAAACATCTAAGGATTAAGTGATTAGACACTCACTATGTGTCACTGTTTGGTCTTTGTTTTAAAAACCTGCTTACACGGATTAAAAGGATTTTTGTACATTAAAAAATAGGTCACCAACTGAATGAGAACCATGGATCATCTCTTCTAACAGTGTGTAAAATGATGACAGGTCTTGTGATTCACTCAGATAAACTGAGATATAAACTCCAGGATTTATACATTAAAATGATACTTTAGATTGGTTACATTATCAGTATATTTTTACTAAATGCCTATTTGTACTTGTTGTTTTTAGGTATTTGAAAATAAATGCTACATTTTTACCTTGCTATTTAATTTTTTTCTCATCAGAGTTATTAAGGACAAGATAAATTATATGCGATTATATTTGATTTAGAATTTTGGGGTGAGTTTACATATGCTGAATACATGAAGTGGTTATTACATTTATTTTTACTTAATAAATGGCAAGCTAAACACTCTTCCTGTAAATTTAAAACATAATTGATAAGATTACTCTGTATTGTGATTTATCTTTTTTGTAACTTTTGTTTCCCCAGGAACCCCAGTCTTAAATCCTCCAAGGTGTCATTCATTTAGTTGTTTAACACTAATCCCCTCCATGAAATTATAACTATGTACAAAATCCTTTCTCACTTTGGAGGTTTGTAATCCAAGAACCAAAGATGCCAACATTCTTCCTCTGTGACTATTTTAACTATGTGGTTATGATACCTATTGCCACACTTTCAGTCATACTTGCACACACTTAAACACCATGCTTTCCCATTCTGAGTGATGGCACCCTCATCCCCACCCAAAGCGACTGTGGGTGCTACTGCTGTACAGAGTATACTGTGGTGTGCTGCCTGGATATCTCCATCATCTGGAAGTGCTTTCAGCAGAAAGCCATCAGGCATCAGCCTTCTTTATGAATTGCCTAGGCTGCCAGGCCACTTCTCCAGGGCAGCCCACACGCAATGAATGATTTGTCAATATGGAAGCGTACAGACCAAGCTCCCCTCATTCAAACTTGGAACAACTTGGAAGGACATTTCCAGCTTCAACACTCCCCAGGGATAAGTCAAGACTTTCATTGAGCCTGTGTCACAATCTGCTTTCTCCCTCTGCCCACTACTTCTTCCTTCCCTCCTCTCTCATAGCTGTTATTCCCAAGAGCATTTCTTAATAACTCTCCAACATGCTAATCTCCATCTCAGGGTCTACTTCCTGGAAAATCCAATTTACAATAGGCTGCAATAACCAAAGTCCTTGAAGTTAAGCTTTTTTTTTTTTTTTCCTGTTTATGGTACAATTTTAAAATCTCTTGCTCTATGGATGCGTGTTCTCTAGTGACAGAGATGGCATCTCCCTTAATTTGAACTTGTACTTGGCTTCAATTTCTCCATTGAATCCTTAGAATAATCTCTCTTTGGGCAGTCCAACAGGTTGGCAATAACATCTCTTGGAACTAAAATGCATTAAAAGGCAGTTTCATTAAGTGATGTAAAATCTGTGTAACTCAAGTCTTCCAAAGCCCTAGAAGTAAAATTTTCAGTATCTCATACAGTTCCTAAATGAATATTAATTTCATAACAAGAGTCAGTTTCAAGCCAGTGTGAAAAATAAATGTGTATTCATTTTTACACACAGTGGAAAGGAATCCACATCCTTGATCATCTTTCTCCAGTCTCTACCTTAATAGTTAATGCTGGCTAAAAATATCCATAGGGTATTTGTCCCTATCTTTCCATTCCCATTACCTAAACTTGCAGATCCAAGTCAATTATGGTCAAGGTTATTCCATTAACAGAAAGTTAAATCTTACCCATAATGTCTGGGAATATCGGGGGAACCTGCCCCTGCTAGTTAATGTGGGTTCTTTTCTATTTCCCTAAGCATTGGCTGGTCTGAGAAATAAAGGGAAAGAGTACAAAAGAGAGAAATTTTAAAGCTGGGTGGCCAGGGGAGACATCATATGTTGGCAGGTTCCGTGATGCCCCCAAGCTGTAAAACCAGCAAGTTTGTATTAGCGATTTTCAAAAGGGGAGGGAGTGTACGAATAGGGTGTGGGTCACAGAGATAACATGCTTCACAAGGTAATAAAATATCACAAAGCAAATGGAGGCAGGGCGAGATCACGGGACCACCAGATGGGGGCAAAATTAAAATTGCTAATGAAGTTTGGGCACGCATTGTCATTGATAACATCTTATCAGGAGACAGGGTTTGAGAGCAGACAACCTGTCTGACCAAAATTTATTAGGTGGGAATTTCCTCGTCCTAATAAGCCTGGGAGAGCTACAGGAGACCGGGGCTTATTTCACCCCTTCGGCTTTGACCATAAAAGATAGTTGCCCCCAAGGGGGCCATTTAGAGGCCTACCCTCAGGGGCGCATTCTCTTTCTCAGGGATGTTCCTTGCTGAGAAAAAGAATTCAGCGATCTTTCTTCTATTTGCTTTTGAAAGAAGAGAAATATGGCTCTGTTCCTCTCCGCTCAGTTCACCAGCAGTCAGAGTTTAAGGTTATCTCTCTTGTTCCCTGAACATTGCTGTTATCCTGTTCTTTTTTCAAGGTGCCCAGATTTCATATTGTTCAAACACACATGCTCTACAAAAAATTTGTGCAGTTAACGCAATCATCACAGGGTCCTGAGGGGACATACATCCTCCTCAGCTTACAAAGATGATGGAATTAAGAGATTAAAGACAGGCATAGGAAATCACAAGGGTATTGATTGGGGAAGTGATAAATGTCCATGAAGTCTTCACAATTTATGTTCAGAGATTGCACTAAAGACAGGTGTAAGACATTATAAAAGTATTAATTTGGGGAACTAATAAATGTCCATGAAATCTTCACAATTTATGTTCTTCTGCCATGGCTTCAGCTGGTCCCTCCATTTGGGGTCCCTGACTTCCCGCAACAGGATTGGTCTTGCTTCCCTAAAGCCTAGCATGGTATTTGATGGAGCTCAAATACACTTTAGGTATTTGTGCCCACTGTGGTTACAGGTCTAAGAACAAGGAGGTGTTGTAAAACATCAGTTTTCATTCCTGTCTCTCTTTCTATGACTCTGCCTAGGGCATATAAATCTCCTCCCTCAGGGCCTGGACACTATTATTCCAAAGTACCTCCCAGATTCTTGTTACAGCTGCTGCATTCAACTGCTTCTGGACTTTGATGTTGACTTGAGGTAGCCTGAATTTGCTATTTGCTATAATTCTTTGCATATTTGATTGTAGACCACTCTTGTGGGCATCATCCAGAAAAGCAAACTAATTCCTATGGTGGATCTCATATTGTTCTGTCTATCTCTGTCTTGGTTGCTGAGATTAAGCCTGTGTTGTAGTTCTTTCCTTTCTCCCTCTTTCTTCCCTCCCTTCTTTTATGCCTTCATCCTTCCTTCCTACCTTCAACATTTGCAGGACAAGTGTTTGGAGGTCTGTGGAAGCAGAAGCTTTACCTAAACAATGCTGTCAGAATTCTCTGTGTGTGGGTTCAACAATTTCCTTCAGGAATGAATGCTTTGCTGCTGACATCCAATTGCACTATTTGCTGCTGGTGTGGTCTTTCTACTAGCATGACTGCAGGAACTGTATGTCTAGATCTGTGTCTGTCCAGGTCAGAGTCTTCTAGCTGATATCCATTCTGAGACATTCAGGGTTACCTAGAAATCAGCAGGGAAAGCCTTAGAATTCTCCATTTCTTCATTTCATCACTTGTATGTGTAAGACACAGATATCTTCTTTACAAGTAGAGCCTAATACAGTTCTATTTAAAGTGCCTAGCTAAGGATTTTCACCTCTTATCATTTATCTATTTACTTACAGACCAGCTTAGAGCCTAAAATCTCTTTCTGATCCTTTCTCTCTAACACACACACAAAAGTTTGTTTGAAGTAAAAAATGAATATTCATCCATTTTGGTGAAATTGGAAAATACAAAAAGATAATAATTAATTACCATGAATACGTTTACTAATATTTTAATATTTTTTCAGCTTTCTTTTCAGTGCACACATGCACACACGTGTGGTGTAAAGAATAGCTAAAATGTACTGAGCAATGACTATAAGCTAGGATTTGTATTAAGCATTTTACATACATTTGACCCTCACAACAACCGTATTGAGGTCGTGTGGAAAAAATTGGTTTTGTTTTTGTCTGCTGGCATCATTCCTCCTTTCAATGGGCAACAGCTCTGTGATCTTGCTTTGGGTCTTCGGCCTATGTGGGGCAGCCAGTCTAGGTGTTCTATCCTCTTCTGGGAAAGGGTTAGACACAAATCTCAAAACAGGCCAGTCAGATGCTCTCCCTGGAACTAGAATCTTGAACAGAATGACTCAGAAAGACTGAACAGCCATTTTACCCTACTCATCCAGGTGGTGGTATCCTGAAGAGACTCCCATAGTTTTTGCTATCTAGATCCAATGAGCTATTCTGGGACACGCACTTTCCCATGCTGGGTTCCTCAGCTCTTCCTCTGAATCTGTGAACCCTCTTGTATTCTTCCAAAAACATAAAAAAAGTAAGCTACTAGATTTGGTTTCTCCCACTCATCACCAAAAAAATTCCTAATCAATACAGAAACACACAGAAATATACTAGTATTATCCGAGCTTAGAGAGACTGAAACTGAGCTTTAATGAAATTGTCATTTGTTCAAGATCACCCAGGCAATAAGAAGTGATATCAGGTCTCCATAACATTAAACTCTGGGCTTAATTTTAGCCATCTCTCTTCTCAATGTCCCTCTGTATGGATGCATACGCATGCACACATGCATGGGCACACGTGTATATGTGTGCATGTATTCCTATATATATTCTTCATAGTTGAGATTCTACCATATTCATAATTTTAAACATTTTCAGGCTTTACTCCTTTTCTGTGACAATAAAATCATGGTAGAAATTTTCAAATTCACTGTAAATTACAAAGAAGGTAAAACTCACCCATTATTCCAATACTTAGACTATCATCATCACTATCAACATCTCAGTATATTTTCTGTAGTCTCTTTCTTTTTCTCTCTCTCTGGGTGTGTATGTGTACAGTATATATACACACATCCAGGCACACCCAAATAAGGATCCACACACAAATATATATTTATATTTATTTGTTTATTTAAAGTATTTATCAATTTATTTATTCAAGGTCTTGGTATGTTGCCCAGGCTGATCTAAAACTCCTGGACTCTAGCTATCCTCCCACTACCTCAGCCTCCCAAAGTGTCGGCATTACAGGTTTGAGCCATTGCACCTGGCCCATATATTTATGTATATGTGGGAATCTATGCCGTATGCAGAGATTGCATAATGACTTTTTTTAAAACATTATGTGATAAGCATTTTCCTGAATAATTAAACTTATTTTAAAACATTTTAATGCCTATGATACATTTCATTGTATAACTATAACTTACTGTGTCTAATCATTTCTCTTTCAGACATTTAATAGCTGTTTCTTTTCTTTTTGCTTTGATAAATAGTACTGCAATCAACAACTTTGTTGGCATATGATTATTTTCTTAGATTCTGAAAGTGAAATTATTGGCTTACAGACTTTGAACATTTTAAAGGCTCTTGATATATATATAGTCAAAAAACTTTTCAGACAGATTTTACCAATTTGTAATCCCACAGCTAGGGTTGAAGAGTTAGTTTCACTCAACTCCCCAAACATGGAGGCCAACTTCTAAAGAATTAATGCCAATTTAAAAGTTGGAAATGATAACTTATGTTGTATTTGGCATTTCTTCTAAAGTATTTTTTTCTGATTATAAAGTAATATAAGCTAATTGTAGAAAGCCTAGAAAATATGGAAGATTAGAAAAACAGTCATTTTTCATTTGTATATAAATATAACAGTTTTATGATTATTCTTTCATCTTCTTCCTGTATATATATTGAAATACATAAATAATATTTATAATATTGAGGTCATACGGCTGATCCTTTCATTTAAATTTTATTTAATAGTATACATTGTGATAACTTTCCTGAATTATCAAATATTCTCCAAAGCACTGAATCTGCTGTAAAATATTTAGCATTTCTTGCTTATTGGGCATTGTATCAATCGATTATACAATTGATCAATACATAGCATTGCCATACATATCATTGTTCAAAGCCTCCAAATGCACTTCTGATGATTTCAATAGGATGTATGACTGATGCAAAATAAATTGGAATAATGGGTTTAAATAATATGGATATTTTAAAGTTTCTTGATAAAGATTGCCAAATTTTTCCTTCCCTGATAGTTTACTCTCTATAAAGTACAGAAGCCTAACTTAATTGCTCCCCAGTTACTCTCATGAATTATTTTATTTGAGTAATTTGGTCACTTGTGACTCTCAGTGATAAATATGTTGAGAAGTTCCCATATGTATATATAATTATAGTAACTCATATTTACAAAGTTCACAATTTACATTTACCATGTATGTTTACATTTTAATTACAATGATCTTAGGAATGTGGAGGTTGGGGGCCATAGGAGAACAGCCAGTGGCGAATAAAGTCAAGATGCAGACCAGGTCTTCAATTCCTAAATCTTGTAGTTTTCATTAAATCACATTACCAATATTCCTAGTTCCAGCATATAAAGTGACTCCAGAGGCGTTAAGAAAGTTCTGGAATAATGTTAAGGGAGTCAATAGAAAACGTACGTACTGTATTTTTAGAATGAGACTGTTTTACACTTGGGGGCTTTTAATTGCAGTCGTCCATCAGTTTTAAACTTTCAGTGTCTAAATATAAAAACGCAGCAATATAAAAAAAAGCCAGCTGTTTTCTTACTCAGAGCATGAATTGATAAATTTATGAATGAGTGAAGTGACAGCAACACTAAGAATAGTCTAGCCCTTTTCAATAACCTAAGCCATCATTACCTTGGAGAGATTCCAATTTTAGTTCACCTCCCCCGCCCCACTCCACCCCGCAACATTCTCAGAAAAAGTAAATTTTCAACCAAAGGAAAATGGATACGTTGATACCTTCCATGTTTTCAAAACATTTCGTTTATTTTGCTACTTGAAAACGGTCTTCCCTTTTGCCCCATGTAAAATAAAATTGCTCATGGTCTTTGGTCCCGTGAGAGCTTATTTAAGGAGCATTGACGGATTTTATTTTCCTTATAAATGTGGCACATTTGCCACGTGTGCAAATGAAAACATCCCATTCCAATGAGTTCTAGGAGGAAATCAGCTCTGCCTTCCTCGAAGAGTTTTAATTCATGGGTATGGTCTATTTCTTTCTTTATTTCATTTTATTTGACACAGAGTCTTGCTCTTTTGTTCAGTCTGGAGTGCAGTGGCGTGATCTCGGCTCACTGCAACCTGTGCCTCCCGGGTTCAAGCGATTCTTTTGCCTCAGCCTCCTGAGTAGCTGGGATTACAGTCATGTGCCACCACTCTCGACTAATTTTTGTATTTTTAGTAGAGAATGGGTTTCGCCATATTGGCCTGGCTGGTCTTAAACTCCTGACCTCAGGTGATTCACCTGCTTCAGCCTCCCAAAATGCTAGGATTACAGGCGTGAGCCACCTGGTCCAACTGGTATGATCTATTTCTGAAGACAATGTGGAAGCAGAGTGTGGGCTTCCACAGGTGTAGCCAGGCGGTGTGCTACCGCGAAGAAGGAGGGAAGAAGCCTGAGGCTGGCCGGTGCCCTGCTGCCCCTCTGCCCCTTTGGCCACTAGGGCTGTGTAAGCTTCAGCCTTGCCAATCCCCATCGCGCACGCGCGCTCGCTTCCCGCGCGCAATCTCCCACCCCCGCCCTCACTGCACCTGCCAGGTCATAAACCTCTTCCCACCCACTCTCACCCTCTCACCAAGGCTCAGGCTTGTCTCACGTTGATTGGTCAGAGCCCACGAGGGCACGTCCAATCAGCAATCCCTCCTGCGCAACCTATCCCGGTTCTTCCCGCCCCCGCCCCGCCCCGCCAGCCCTCCCGGGTACCTACCGTCTCTGTGACTGGTGCGCGGCCAGGTCACTCAGGGCGGCGGGGGGAGGTGTGCGGGAGTGGGCAGGACGGGTGGGAGGAGGGGAGGGGTGGGAGGAGGCGGGGCTCAGGTGCTTGGCAGCGCGGCCGGAGCCCAGGCAGGGGAGGGGGTGAACGCTGGAGCGAGGCGGGGGCGGGTGAGGAGGGGGTGACGCCGGACACGTCGGCAGCGCGAGGTTTCGCGCGTGAGCTGCGCGGGTCGGGCCTGGTACCGAGCTTTCCTGGGGGCTAGCAGGTCGTGGACGCCGGCTCCTGGAGGAGCGCCAGGAGGAGGGAGGTGAAGGTGTCCGCGGCGTCGTCGACGGCGGCGCCGGCCATGGAGGAGACGCAGCCGCCGCCGCAGCCCAAGCTGCCCTTGTGCGACAGCCTCATGATCTGGGTGAGTGCGAGGAGGCGAGGGGGCGAGGAGGTCGAGGCGAAGAGCCTGGGGCGCCCTGTTCTCCCAGGTGAGCAGGGGCTACCTGCACAGGGGTCCCGGCGCGCCCTGTCTTTGGCACCTCGTGTCGTCCTTGACCCAGAGAGTGCCACCTGCGAGTCGCTGGGCAGGTGTGTGGGCGCGGGTTGGTGTCCGGGGGCGGGGGTAAAAGGAAGCTGTAGGAGCGTAACGGTGGAGGCTCTGGTCTCAGCCAGAGGATTCGACCTGCCTGGTGTCCCTAACAGCTGGGGTATGAACCAAGCGCCCCCCGCTGCCCCATTTTCTCCCCCTGAACAGCGCCCTGAGCCCTGGGCTTTCTGGATCGCTGACTGTCTTGCCTTCGTCCGCTTGGGCGTGAAGACCCTTTCTGAAACCTAACCCTGCATCCTCAAACCACCTTGCTCTACCTGGACACAGGTGGACAGCAGGTGGCTGGCTGTTTTAGTTCCCGGACCAGTGCTCCTTCAGGACTCTAGAACATCCGATTTTGTAGAAGCCGCTTCAAAGAGATGTTTGTATTTCCCGTATGGAGAGAAAGATGTGTGGGGAGTCGGGGGTCGTTTTCCCTTTTCTCGCTGGCCCTCTCCTCCTCCAAATGGACAGCATTTTCTTTAAAGAAAATGAGTTCACATTTTTTCTTTAGGATTTATCTATGTTTAGGATTTTTGTTAATTTGTGTTGGGTCTAGACAGGTGTATCTGTCCCCAGATGGTTCAATATTCCAGTCAGCAAAATGACATCCCACCTCTTAGAGTTACTTAGATATCAGTGCTGGCATTCAGGTGTGGTTCCTAACCCATATTGAGCAAGGATGGTGTTTGATGGGCCACAAGGTGCTGTTGATGATGCTCATCCCAAACCAGTTGTTTAGTTGTGTGAGGGAAGTGTTTGTAGAATGGAATGTAAACAGACTGGATCAGGAGGCTGTAATCAGTTGAGATTCCCTAGTGATCTAATGCATCTAATTCCAAAGAATGAGAAATCCAGGTTTATGGAAGTGTGTGAAGTCTATCGGAAATAGCCATAATTTAAAGCAACTTTTACACTTTGAAAGTAAATAACTTTTGCTTATAGTGGAATGCAAATATTTAGGGTTCATGAGTTAAAATCAGTTAGCTAACTGTTCAGCTGAATTTTCATTTGAAATAGGTATTCGGGTGGAAGTGCTGTATTTAAGACTCATGAAACAAGGCAACATTACTTTTAATGATTTATTTTGTTAAAAGAGACTAATTAAAGGGTGTATCCGAATCTGTTACATTGTTGTAAACCTCTATTGACTGAAGTGTTAAGCTTAGTCTTTGTGATGTCATTGACTTACATGTGAGGTGGTGGAGAAGCACAGGATTTTCTTTCGTGTTGTAATATTTTAAAATATTATGTCACCGTATCCACTCTTTTAACCAGAATTTATTGACTTCCAGTGTTGAGGTAGGCACTGGGGAGGACCGGAGTGGTAGCCAGAGCCGTGTGTAATTACAGTGGAAGGTAAAATTCCGTAAAAGCTGCAAAAATATCAACCAAATGATAAGAAATCACAGATAACAGAGTAAAATTGGTCATTTGCTTCAGTCCTCTCTTGGGCTGCTGAGCACTGTGGAGAAAATTGAATGACCGTCCAAACTGTTGCCTCTACTAATGCTGTTACTGCCAAATGCACCTTTTCTCATAGCATTGCCCATACTTAAGAATAACCAGACAGTTTCTCTCACATGCCTCTTAGCAAACCTTTATCGGTATTCTACCTGAGCCCCCAACTCTTCTTCCTCTCGGGCAAATTACCACCTCCTTATCCTTGGCTCTGGCTTTAGGTTCCATCCCTTCCATCTCTTCTAAAACGTTATTGTATCATTTGTTCCCTTTCTGTATTTACAGCTACTTTCTCTCCATTGGCTTCTTTCTCTCTACATATAAACTTGCTGAAATATTAACCTTTTTAAACAGAGAAGAGCCCTAGTCCATGTTAAAGTCACACCGTATTTCCCCTTTTCTTCACAGTAAAATTTGAGTTGTTTTATACTCACCCTTTATGCCTCACTCAGTCTTCAACCCACTACACTTGAATTTCTTTCCTCTAAGACTTTCACTTCATTACCAGTTTGCTAAATCCAGTAAGTGTTATATTACCATTTTCTTACTTGATGGTTCCTTTGTGAAATTGTCTTAGTCTCTGGTTATCTAGTCTGTTGCCTTTTCTTTACCTCTTTAGATGATTTCCAGTGAAGTTTACTGTCTTTTTTAAAAAACTAATTTTTTTGCCTTTGCCAGCAACCGCACTGTTGATCTTACCTCACCTACCAATCTTTCTCCAAACTCACCTCAAGCAACACTTCTTCAAGCCCATCATGCTGCATTGACTTTCTATTTGTTGACGAAGCTAAGCTGTTTTAATGCAGCCGGGATTTTTTTCCCTCTACCTAGAATATTTTCTTTCTAGTTCTTCCAGTGGTTGGCTGCTTCCATTATTCGGATCTTGGGTCAGATGTTGCTTTTCAGGGACTCTGTTACAATCATTTCTAAAGTAGTGACCTATCTGTCTCCAACCCTTATCCCACTGTAACCTGTTAACCTCTTTCTTTCTTATCTATAACACAGTACTTTCTAAAGTAATCCAGTTGGCTTTTGGGATCAGAGCTCTTACATGACCTATTTTCTGCTCTGTCCCTAGGAGAACACTGACAACTATTGCCAATAAGACACTAAATCAAAATGGTGATAGTAAATATCGTTGCCTTAGTTCTGACCTCAGAGAGTAGTGTTTCACCATTAAGTATGATATAGCTTAGTTTTTTATAAATACTTGGGAGTGAATTTTTAACTGGGTCATAGAGGACTGTTGGATTTCATCAAGTAGAAATCAGTGGAAATTTGTTCTCCAGACACAAGGAAGAGACACTAGTAGTAAAACAAATGGTCTCCTTTGGCTATAGATTAAAGGGAGATAGTGGAACATACACATTTGTCATGATAACCCTGACCCAGAGATAGAAGATGAAAAAAAGTTATGATGGGGCCAAATCATGGAGATAAGACAGTTGGGAATAACTCTTCTTTCAGTACTAAGAGGAGGAACAGAGCCAACGTCAACCGATTAGAGAAGTCATCAAGAAAAGTTGGTTATGTGAAGGAATGCCTCTTGTGGCAATTTTTAAAACATTGCATTTTATGATTTGGAACTCACCTTCTTAAAATAATTGATTCTTAGAAATGTCGTACTGCTACTTAGCAGAAAATTCAGGACAAAAGGGTAAATGTGGACATCATTTACATGTTGGAGGACATGTATGAGAGTTTGAAGAAATGTTTGTATCAAGATAAATTTAATTCTGCTACTTGGTTCTGTGACATGGGAAATTTGTTTAATATCTTTGGACTTTACTTTCACCAATAAAATTAGAAGGTTGGACCAAATATTTTTAAATCTTTTTCTTGGTTCTTGCATTCTTTGATAGGCAGATGATTGAAAGAGTAATAATATATGCCCAAATTTAGAAATTATTAAAAGTTCAATTATTTTTATGAAGATCTTAAAACTCAAAGCAATGGTTGTCTTTTTGTAATGAGGAGCTGGAGGAGGAGAATATGAAAATAAATTTGATCCAAGATTGAGTTTCTGTTGGTTGTCAGTTGTGAAAATCCCATTTTCCTTGATTTCTGTGACATTTACATTAAAGTAGTTTAGGAACAGCATTTCCACATTTCTGATTACTTGTTTTATTTAGAAATGTAGAAGAAAGTAAGGTAGTTATCTGCCAGAACACTGTGTTTAGTGATAGACACCTGTGGAAACCCTGGCTGTCCTTACAGGTCACTCACTAAAAAGACTTTAGTTAGAAAGAATACATTTTCTTTTGTCTGTCTGCTTTGACCTCACTCTCCCCAGTAATCTTTTTTTTTTTGAGACAGAGTCTCACTCTGTTGCCTAGGCCGTAGTGCAGTGGCATGATCTCAGCTCACTGCAACCTCCACCTCCCAGGTTCAAGGGATTCTCCTGTCTCAGGCTCCCTAGTAGCTGGTATTACAGGCATGTGCCACCACACCTGGCTAATTTTTGTATTTTTAGTAGAGACAGGATTTCATCATGTTGGCTAGGCTGCTGTTGATCTCTTGACCTCAAGTGATCCACCGGCCTCGGCCTCCCAAAGTGCTGGGATTACAGGCGTGAGTCACTGCGCCCGGCCTCCCCACTGAACTTTTTAATTTATTCACTGTTCTTGGTTGTAAGCCTTTCAATTGAGCCAAATGGAATTACATTCTGTTTTCTAATTTATTTTACAGCTATTTTAAGAACTTCTCAGAGACACTCCAACGTTCATGGCAGTAAGGAGGGGAAATTGATTTTAATCTGAACACATAGTGGTCATGGAGGTAGTCCCTTAGCATGTGTACCTCTTATTTTGCCTAGTATTCTTCACTGAAATTGTCCTTTTAAAATCATGAATTCTGTCAATTTTGTAAAAAGTTAAATAAGTAACTCTAAGTTACACATTAAAAATTAATGTGTAAGTTGGAAGGGCTGAAAAGTGGAAGTTACAGTTTATTTTCCTTTTAAAGATGCCCTAATTCTTGGAGTTTATCTTCCCTGTACATCCACCCAGTTGCAAAAACCTTGTTTTATATTTTAAATATTCCATTAGTTCATCATGTCCTCTCAGTCAACATTATGCTGATTCCCTCTACGCTATCTACTTTTCTCATCAGAGCCATTGCAGGAACCTTCTAACTGGTCATCCTGACTCAAGCATAAAGTTACTCTGTGTCACTATGCTGCTCTCCAAAATATACTAAAGAATGTCACTCTTCCTTATTACTTTTCAGTGATTTTTCATCACTCAGAGCAATGGTTCTCCAAAATTGACGTGTTTAAGAATCAGTTGGGGATTTTCTTATTTAATATGTCTAGAAATTCTGATACATATTGTTTCTAAACCCTATACTTGGAGAAACCCTGACTCATAGCTAATGTGCTAACAGCTGTTGAGCTCATGCCACATGCCAGGCCCTGATATAGGTATATTTGCTGTTTCATTTAATTCCCGAACTATCTTGTGAGGTAGAAACTACCCTACTGTTTCCCATTATGTAGATAATGGCATTAACTTTAAAATAAGTCCAAGCTTCTTGTCACGGCCCTTTGGAGTCCTGTCTCTTTAACCCTGTTTGTTGTCACCCCTTCCCCAGCCTTCTTTGCACTGCACATCCAGTGATACTGAACTGCATGTTCCCTAAAAATAATATATTTTCTCATGTATCTGTACTTTTTTCATATTCCTATTTCCTGAAGCTTTTTTTCCTTTCTTTACTTAGAACATTTATTTTCTTTACTTAGAAAATATGCTACTCTTGGCCGGGTGCGGTGGCTCACACCTGTAATTCCAGCACATTGGGAGGCCGAGGCGAGTGGATCATGAGGTCAGGATATTGAGACCATCCTGGCTAACATGGTGAAACCCTGTCTCTACTAAAAATACAAAAAATTAGCCAGGCGTGACGGCGCATGTCTGTAATCCCAGCTACTCGGGAGGCTGAGCAGGAGAATCGCTTGAACCCGGGAGGCGGAGGTTGCGGTGAGCTGAGATCTTGCAGCTGCACTCCAGCCTAGGCAACAAGAGTGAAACTCTGCCTCAAAAAAACAAAAAACAAAACAAAAACAAAAAAAAAAAAAAGAAAGGAAAATGTGCTATTCTTCCATCTAGACTTTCCATTCAGTAATCATCTCCAAGAAGTCTTTCCTAAATACAAACCCTAATTAAATTAGTTGACACCCATTTTTTGCAGAACATTTTGTGCAGACTGTAATCATGGGACTTATCATATTGTCTAGAAATGATTTATGTCTTTTACTCCTCTCCTTAACTTTTGACTGAAGCTTTAAGGGTAGAAACCTGGTGATTTTCCTTTGTAGCCCCGTCATATACCACAGTGTCTCACATAGAGTAGGAACTTAGTAAAGTGACTCTGTGTGCTTTGAAAGTAACTGGCTAGGTTTAGTTTGCTGGTATCATTCATCTGTGTTGTGTTAGATAATGGATGTCTGAATCTCCATTTGCCAAATCTCAAAATACACAGAACCATTAAGAGTGAATTATAGTGGGAAAGAATTTTATTGGATTAAGATAGTTAAATGGTAAACTAAGAAATTATTAGCTAACAGTAAAGTGGGTGAGTATGTGTGGAAAAAGACAATCATAGTATATTTAATTTAAGATCTTTATAGGTTGAGATTACATTTCCAGAAAGTGTATAATCCATTTTAGCTCTGATGTAATTTGCTTTCTAAAATTTTTTCTATCTCATATTTGTTTATTGTAAAAAGAGATTATTATTCCACTTCTCTTCAATGTATACACGAATATTTAACAGATATATGTGAAAAGTTAGTATACCTAAAGCCAAATTAGATAGAAACAATTTTACATGGTAGATAGACCTTAATTCTTCAAGATGTAAGGCCAATTTTTAGATAGGAAGTAGAAGTCCTGTCTTATTTCAGAGCTCATGGATAAACCGTAAGTAGCTTTAGATTGGACATTTCTAGCCTTTGTTTTTGTATCAAATGGTATAAGTGAAAATTTAAGTTGCAAATATTGGGTTATCTTTAAGTTCTTTTTCTGATGTTCTGCTAAATATAGACAAAAGACAAGACTAGAGCTATACACCTGGCTTTGTATTATTCCAAATTATGTATTACTTATGCATGGCATCAATGTGTTTTAATGTCTTAGGCGTGATTTTGTGAAATGTTTAGTTTATTTTTTATAAAGTTACACAGCCATAGAGACATATTAGCATAGTTCCATTTATTTGTCTGGGTCTACATTTAAACAAAACAGGACCATGTTTGGTTTTTTTTAATCTGTTTTCAATTTATATTTGTATTTTATAATGCTACCTTGTAGGTATAAAGAGGCAGTAAGATCATTTGCTTTATGTCATTTTAGCTGCAGACATTCAATACTGCCTCACCTTGTCAAGATGTCAAACAGCTGACTAGTGGAGTTGCCATGGCACAAGTTCTTCATCAAATGTGAGTAGTGGTCAGACTCTCCCTGAAAAGCATTGTAAACCCAATAAATAACAAGGAAGAAAACTTGGACTTAACTTCCAAAGGTTATTGCAACTTTATCTTACCCAGTAACATATTCAGGTATATGGCACCAAGGCATTCTTGTAGCTAGAACAAAAAGTTTACCACCTCATTATTCCTGACTTGTTCATAGAGATACATTTTAACCGAATATGTGATCAGGATTCTTATTTATTCAAGTTAACTTATTTTAAACTTGTTATGAGCATGTTCACACTATTTTAAAACTATAAAAGAAACAAGTTAATGATATAATTGCTTATGGTGTTTTCTTTGGTTGTCATTTGAAGGTATCCTTGCATGGAGATTATTATCTTAGAAATAATTGGAGCATAAAATATTGGATTTGGAAAAAATGTTAAAGTATTAAATTTTAAAATGTATTTCTGAATTAATAGTAGTAATTTATGAGTTCACCAATAATGAAATGAGGAATGAATGAAATTTGAAGTCACAGATACTGGAAAACTTTATTAATAAAGTGGTTGTGTTTAGGCTAGACTCATTTTATGTAATCATATAATATCAAAAAATTCTAAATCCATTTTTCCCCTAATATTTACCAATATTGTGTAAGGGTTAGGGTTACAGTCTATAATACGAGCTGTACCCTAAGTAGGACGAACAAGGCCAATTCTGCACTCACAATTTATTAATTAATAATTATAACAACTTTATATTAGCTTACTTTGAGACTGGAATCCTATCTCTGCTTCACTGTTTTATAGTCAGATTATTTGTCACCATCATCTTGTAAAGATTTGCTGTGATTTACATTGAAAACCCTTTAGATGGGTTCGTAAAAATTCTATGCCTGTCTTAGAAAAACAATTAAAATGATATAAAAATCCTACTTATTTAGAATCTTCAAAATGATCTCTTGTGACTAGACTGATTTAATGGTTAATTTATGATTAATACTTTAAAAGACAAAACTAACATGTTAACTTCTGAGGAGGTGACAGTTATTCTAAAATATTCTTACTCCCATTCTGTCTTAAAAATATTTCTTAAATGTTTTATTTATTTATATTTGAGTTGATTTTGAAATGATTTAATTCATCAGAGCCAAGCATTCTGGACATAGTCCTTTTTTGATGATTTGAGACAGTCATCATTGTTTTTTGTCACTAGAATTTATGCCTTGCCTTCTTCTCATCATGCTGTGTTGTGAATATTGGTGTAGATGCAGCAACATTGTGGTTGGTATGAATATAAGGCTGGTATGCATCACTCATTTCAACAGTCTCATTCAGAGTTGTCCTTTCTATATGTTTTGGTGGGCGTTAGTAGCTTTACGCCAGGATACAATCAAAAGAAACCTGTTTTTGCCATGATGTGACGCATATAGCTGTTTGACCTCCCATACTCTAGCACTAGACCTGATGTTTAGAGTAGAGTCAATACATTTTAGCTAATTTTTCCACGATCTGTTGGATTTTGCTGTTAATGCTGATCTTCCCTCTCTCTGCTTTTTCTTTATTTCTTCTTTCTTTTGTTTGTTATAGTCTTCTAAGAGCTTTTCTGCAGGAAAAATAAAATAGCCAATCAGAAATTCTCTGTCTTCATAATAATTGGCCAGTGCCCTAAAATTAACCCTAAATATCTCTCTTTATTTCTCCCTCTCTCTGCTTCATTCACCCGATTTTACATGCTCTTAGGTGTCTGAGCCTCCTTATCATCCAGGGGCTACTTTTTATTTATTTTTCTTTTTAAACTCTTTTCCAGTTTTGGAACTTTTCAGAAGTCTGGACCCTGAATAGTGAGACATAAAACATACATTTTCTCCCTGGTTGGACCAGTATGTCTTATTCAGGTTAAAAGGTTAATTTTACTATATGTCTTTGAACATTTCAAAGCACTTTAAATATGTTATAATTTTTTTTTTTTTTTTTTTTTGAGACAGAGTCTTGCTCTGTTGCCCAGCTGGAATGCAGTGGTGCGATGTTGGCACACTGCAACCTCCGCCTCCCAGGTTCAAGCGATTCTCTTGCCTCAGCCTCCTAAGTAGCTGGGGTTACAGGCGCATGCCACCACACCCGGCTAATTTTTGTATTGTTAGTAGAGATGGGGTTTTACCATGTTGGTCAGCTAGGTCTGGAACTCCTGACCTCGTGATCCACCTGCCTTGGTCTCCCAAAGTGCTGGGATTACAGGTGTGAGCTACTGTGCCCGGCTCAAATGTTATAATTTTTAACATATTGCATTGATGGCTATTGTGGCTGACATCCTATCACATCAGAATTTTTACTGAAGGTAAGAAGAGAAATTCTGCTTTTTACGGAAGTAGCAAAATTTAACCAATAGTTCTTTTCTACTTACTTGAGGCAGATATTTTTCCAAATAGTAGTATCTTTATAAAGTGGTGTCTAAACTGTTTAACTTAGACATGAAGAGCCATGGAGTTATTGCTAGGGTTCTACAGTTCCTTAATTATTATCTTCAGTTTGAATACTCTCTTTTTCAGATGCATGTAGAAGCTTTAGTTTAGTTTTTTTTTTTTTTTTTTGGAGACGAGTCTCGCTCTGTCGCCTAGGCTGGAGTGCAGCGGCGTGATCTTGGCTCGCTGTGAGCTCCGCTTCCTGGGTTCATGACATTTTCCTGCCTCAGCCTCACAAGTAGCTGGGACTGTAGGTGCTTGCCACCACGCCCCGCTAATTTTTTTTTTGTATTTTTAGTAGAGGTGGGGTTTCACCGTGTTAGCCAGGATGGTCTTGATCTCCTGACCTCGTGATCTGCCCACCTCAGCCTCCCAAAGTGCTGGGATTACAGGTGTGAGCCACTGCGCCCAGCCGAAGCTTCAGTTCTTTTAAAAACACATGGGAAAAAAACTATACAACTGTATTAGTTTCCTAGGGCCACTGTACCCAAAGTGCCACAGACCAGGTGCCTTAAAACAGCAAAAATTAGTTCTCTCACAGTTCTGGAGGCTAGAAGTTCTAAATCAAGCTATTTTCTGGACTGTGCTCCCTCCAAAGCTTCTAGGAGATGATTCTCCTTTGCCTCTTCCAACTCCTGGTAGTCCCAAGCATTCTTTGATTTGTGTCAGCATATCTCCACTCTGTCTTCATATGACCATCTTACCTCTGTCTGTGTCTCTTTTCTTATAAGAGAACCAGGCATACTGGATTAGGGCCCATCCTAATTCTTTATGACCTGATCTTACCTTTATTACATACATGAAGACCTTATTTCAATCATGTTCACAGGGGTTAGGACTTGAACGTATCTTTTTTGAAGATAGGATTCGTCCCAGAACAACTATAAACAGTGCATGCCATATCTTCCAAAGAAAGGCTTAGCTTCATCACTTTAAGTACCGGTGGACCTCTCTGTTCCTGTTGTCTTTGACTAAACCTTTTTTTTTGCAAGAGGGAGAAGAATGAGACAGAGAATGTAGGATATTCAGAGACCTTAGGAATCATGCATTTATTTGTTTATTCACTTAGCAGATATTTGAGCATTTAACATGATAAACCATGATAGCCAACATCTGAATATTTACTATATAAAGGCATCATTCTAGACCTCATTTGAAGTTATTTCATTTAAATTTTACTAGTTTAGTGAGGTAGATGTTATTTTTATCTTCAATTTATACAAGAGGATGGAGGTATAAGTAGTTGAAATTGCTTTTGGAAGTTAAATGATGAGTAAATGACAAAGCTAGGATTTGTATCAGTTTGGTCTGACTCCAAGTTCAGTGCTCCCAACTAGCTGTAATCATCGAAATGTATTGAAACCATCCTGATAGATTTTTACTTTGGAGTATTAATAAAATGAAAGTCATTTGCTTCTAAAGTATAGATAGATGTCCATATAAGTATGGACATAAAGTGTAGATAGTTATGTATACAGTATACATAGATGTCCATGTAAGTATGGACATCCATCTATGGACATCTATCCATGGACATACTTACATGAACATCTATCTATACTTTATACACAACTGTCCAAAATATAGACCATACTTTGATGGGTTAATAGAGAAGATTTTTGGATATTTCTGGAAGAATAGGTTCTGGGTATACATTGAAGTGACCCAACTATATTGTTTGTAGTAACTAGTGGGTATTTCTTACTACCTGAATTCAGTTGGTAAAATTGTTGAAGATAAATATCCTGGATGGAGTTAAAATGTAGTAATTCTTACTTAGTTTTATTAGAAAATAATTGGACCATGTTTTGGTTCATTAGTCCTGTGTCCCCTTTCTTATTCGATATCCCTTGAGTGTTATTGAAATTCTGGGAAATACAAGAAAAGGAGCTAATTATTGGGGGCCAAGACTCTAAGACATGTAGAGGTTGCAGCACAAAATAAATAAATAAAAAAAAAGATGTCCTGAGGTTTCTGAGGTTGGAGATCAAGTTTAATAGTGGAAAAGGTTGACTGCCATTATAGTTGTTTGAGAAGGGTGAATTTGTGTGCAAGAAAGCAGGAGATATATTTTTACTAAATTAGGAAGTATTTCTCTGGGCTAAAGCTGATTTGAGGTAGAAAGGAAGATGAGGAGGAATGTAAGACAAAAGGAATTATCTTGGAAAAACTAGAGAAAAATAGGTTATATCTAGATCCAATTTCTAAAGGTAATTATAGCATAGAATCATATACTTGGATTTTTTTTAGCGTCAGTTAGAAGACTGGGGTGGTAGTCAGGGTTGTTCAGAGAAACAGAACCAATAGAGGGTGAGTGTGTATATAATCTGTGTCTCAATATACATGCATGTGCACACACACACAGATTTTTTTTTTTTTTTTTTTGAGGCAGAGTTTTGCTCTTGTTGCCCAGGCTGGAGTGCAAAGGCACGATCTTGGCTTACTGCCACCTCTGCCTCCTGGGTTCAAGCGATTCTCCTGCCTCAGCCTCCCGAGTAGCTGGGATTACAGGCATGTGCCACCTTGACCAGCTAATTTTTTTGTATTTCAGTAGAGACCAGGTTTCTCCATGTTGGTAAGGCTGGTCTCGAGCTCCTGACCTCAGGTGGTCTGCCCGTCTCAGCCTCGCAAAGTGCAGGGATTACAGGTGTGAGCCACTGCACCCAGCCCGAGATTTTTTTTTTTAAAGGAATTGGCTCATGTGATTGTGGAGGATGACAAGTCTAAACTCTGTAGAGTAGGCCAGCAGGCTAGAGACTCAAAGAAGAGCAGCTAGAGTTGGAAGGCCATCTGCTGACATAATTTGCTCTTTCTTAGGGGGAGGTCAGCCTTTTTCTTAAGGTCTTCAACTGATTGGATGAGACCCATCTACATTATGGAGGGTAGTTTGCTTTATTCAAAGTCTACTGATTTAAATGTTAATATCATCTAGAGAATACCTTCCCAGCAACATCCAGATGGTTTTTTACCAAGTGTCTGGTCACTGTGGCATAGCCAAGTTGACCCATAACTAATATTAAACATCACAACTGGCATAACTCTTTTGGTTAGGACTTTTTATTACTTAATCTGATATAAAAACAAAGTGAATTGGACAGTTTTGACTCATTAACTCAATTCATTCAGTCATTTCAAGTAAATACCTTGTTATCAGTATAGCATTTACATATTTAAATTGTTTTGGTAATTGCAGCTTTAGCATCTGGGAAAAGTTGAGCACAATTAACATTAATCTGCTCAAAAGAAAATGGTTATGTACAATTATTATGTGTTGATTATAAATAAAAAGTAAAATGATTACAAATTCCAAATAAATGAATTGAAAATAGTGAAGCCATTTTTTTGGTTATCATAGCCAGAGGAGTTATCTTCTGCTTTTAGAACATATGAGCAGAAAGGTTTCAGTTTTGCATTCTTAAATTCAAATTACAACCTTGGAAAAGAAGCTCTTTAATTTTTCCCCATTTTAGTTGGCATACCTGTAAAATAAGAATTTAGATGAGACCTTTAAGACCTCTTCCAGCGCTAACATTCTGTGATTTTGAAGTTGTTTTACCCTTAGAACATTTATCACATTCTCCTTTGAGTGTAGTTATTTGTGCTTTTTACTTTTCTCCTTTAATAGGTACTTCTCTAAGGTCAAAATGGTAAATTATCTTCATATTAATCTCAATTCCTTACCCAGAGAAAGCATCCAGATGTTTGTTTAGAATATAGTCTGTTAATGTAGTTCACTATATATAGTTAAATGTTGTTCTTCAAAACCTTATTAAATACACGAAAATTTAGTATAGCAATTCTTTGTCTTGGCCATCAGTATCAATTTGGGACTTTGCTTTTCATTAAAACTAAACTTGTCTTTGTAGACTTCTCATTTAAACTCATTCTGCTTAATTCTACTCAGTTGAATAGATTAATTTTGGGCCTTGCCATGGGTTATTAATAGTATCACCCAGGGCAAATTACTTAGACTCTCTCATCCTCAATTCCCTAAATAGTAAGACTGGAAATAATAATGGAGTATTTGCCAAGTTACCATCATATTTAAATGAAATAACTTGGACCAACATCAAGCACAGTGCTTGATACAGAGTAGACACTCATTAAAATGTTGGTTTTTTTTTACCTCTTCAGAGTTGAGACTTTTGCATCTTCCTGGCAGCAGGGCACCTAGTATTAAATATTTAGTAAATGTTTGTTAAACTGAAGAGGCAAATGACTTAAATAACTTAATATGATAAATTATTACTATATAAGTAATATTCAGTATTGTTATTAAGAATAGGCTTTAAGACATAAAGTAACTTTCTCTGTTGTCTCTATTTAATTTTTTTTGTGTAATAAAAGCATTTTCATCTTTAGTATTTTTGTTATTGTTGTTTCAGTGATGCAGCTTGGTTTAATGAATCTTGGTTAAGCCGAATTAAAGAGGATGTTGGGGACAACTGGAGAATAAAGGTATGCAGAACAAATGGGAGAAGCACTTGATCCAAACGGTGGTCCTAAAATTAGCACTAAGCTAACCAAATCTTTTTTTCAAATTAACTTGTAGTACTTTTTATTGTGTACAGTTTGAGTTTTAACACATGTGTTCTCTCGTGTAACTACCATCATAATTAAATAGAAAATAGTCCTATTAACCCAAAATATGCACTTTAGGCCCATTCTTTATTAATCCCTACCCCCAGCCTTGCCCTAGGTAGCTACAGATCTCTTTTATGTCACTTTGGAGTTCATTTCTGGAATTCTGTATAAATTGAATCATATAATGTTTACCTTTTTGTCTAACTTCATTCACTCAGTAATACTATTTTTGTGTCTCATTCATGTTGCCTGCATTAGTAGTTATTTCTCTTTTTTGCTAAGTAGTATTTAATTAAACTGATATTTTATGGTTTGTTTAGCTATTCACTTGTTGATGGATGTTTGAATTTTTATTATTTTTTAGTATTGTGAATACAACAGCTGCAAACATTCATATATGAATCTTCAGATAGATACATATTTAATTTCTCTTGGGTGAATTTCTGGGTGGAATTGCTAAGTTGTGTAAGTATGTGCTTAACCTTATAGGAAACTGCCAAACTGATTTTCTATTTTTAAGTCAGTTTAAGTAGGACATTTGTTTCATATAGGATATATGATTTGTTGATACACAGTTCTTAACTGAATTACTGTGCTAACAATATGCTAATAACTGATCTTTAATGATGTTTCCTTTTCTTTTCTTGCTATTGGTTATTTGTGTCTTTTGAATGTATTTTCCTTGATAAGTCTGGGTAGATATTTTTCAGTTTTACTTATTTATTTTTTAAGGGATTAGCTTATGTTTTCTATTCCATTGATTTTTCTCTCTGATTTTTATTTGCTTTCTCTCACTTAATCTATTCTTCTTTTTCTTGCTTCTTAAGATGGAAACTTAAATAATCAACTTTAAATCCCTTTTTCCCCTAATATTAAGCAGCATCTTAGCCATATCTCACATATTTTGACAGACTGTTATTTTATTTTCATTCAATTCAAAATATCTGGTAATTTCCCTTGTGTTTTCTCCTTTGACCTATGAGTAAATTAGAAGTAGGTATTCAAATTCAAAATATTTGAGGATTTTCCAGTTGCTTTTCTTTTATTTATTTGTTTCTAATAGATCTGAGAACATGCTCTGTACTGAGAAGTTATTTTACATTTATTGAGTCTTATTTTATGACTGAACATATGGTCTGTCTTGGTGAATGTTCTATGTGTATATGAAAACAGCATGCATTCTACAGTTGTTATATAAATATAGAATTTGTCAAGTTTGTTGATAGTGGTATTTTTCACATCTTTATTGATATTTTCTCTTATTATCCTATATGTATGGTATAGTATAGACTCTGAAGAGGGCCCTTAAATCTCTAGTGATGATTTCGATTTTGTTGATTTCTCCTTTGCATTTTTTTTGTTTTTTTACTTCATGTATTTTGAATTTTTGTTATTAAGTTTATTACACACTATATTTCTTATGTGTTCTTGAATGAATTCACTTATTATTAAATGCTTTTCTTTATCCCTGGTAATATTCTTTTATTTGAAATCAAATTTGTCTAATACTAATGTAGCCACTACAGATTTTTTATGATTCTATTTTTCATTAGTATTTCTTTTTCCATTCCTTTAATCTACCTATGTCTTTTTATTGAAAGTGTTTCACGTGGACACCTAATAGTTGGGTCTTATGATTTTATCCAGTTTGACAATCTCTATTTGATTCTTTATTGTAAAAAACTTATTTCTTATGTTCATGTTTTTGTTCAAATCCTTGAACATCTTTAAACTAGAAGTTTTAACATTGTCTCTCAATTCTTTTATCTTTCATTTCTGAGCCCATGTGTATTGACTGAGTTTTCTCTTAATTTTGCTCCCCATTTTTCTGCTTTCTGTGTAGTAATTTTTTAATTTTACGCAAGATATTATGAATTTTATTACTGAGTGCTGATTTTTTTTTTCAGTTGGAGTCATTTTTAATATTTAAATACAAAAAGTGGGCACTGACTTCTGTTTTTTTTAAACACACACACAGGTCTAACAACCAAACTGTGCAGGGGAAATGAACTCCTGATCTGTCTTCCACAGTCCCCATTCTGTGGCTGAAGCTGCAGCCAGCCTCCCTCCTCTCATACAGAGGGATTCATAGTGGCCACTTTACACTATAGGTGTAATGCATTTTGTCTTTCACATTGCGTGCATGTCCCTCCCCAACAGTTCCATTCTTTTTTAAAAAAAAATTAAAAAATAAAAAAGGCAATCGTTAATGGTCGGGGCACATCCCTCCCACTGTCATCGGTTCCTACGCACAAGGGGAAAGTGACATCTTCTAGTTAGGAGCAATTTGGTGAAAGGAGTGGGGTGGCCAGAGCAGGAATAACTGTCTGCATGGCTGCACTCTGGTATCAGAGTGAAGATAGAAGTAAGGATAGTGTGGAGGGCACAGTTGCAAGTTGAGTCTTTCCATGAGACAGTGTGGGGAGAATTCTCCCCACCAGGTTTAGATAGATCAATGTGCCAAAGTTAAAAAAAAAAAAAATCCCAAATAATCAGCAGTTCAAACACTTGAATTTCAAACTTATCCCACTGAGGCAGCTCAAACAGCAGTAACAATCTAGATCTTTCCAGGAAGTGAGGGTAGAGCCCCTGGCATTCCTCCAGAGAGCCCGTGTTAGGCCCTAGAAGTATCTACTGCTGCTGCAGTTGCTGCTGTTGCTCCATTTGCAACTTCTCAGTCTCAAAGACAATGGGAAGAACCAGGATCATAAAGGAAGTGGTCCCAATCCACAAGGCTGCCCTGGAAAATCTGTACATTTTTTGAGCCACAAAGAGGGAAAGATCAAAAGTGGCTCCGGCCGCGGACCAGGCCTTCTCCGGAAACATCTCCGTCAGGCCCCATAGTCTCTCCGACAGGGTCTCATCTAGCTCCTCATGGTCGTCTTCCTCCAGCTCCTCCTCAGGCTTCTCCACGTCACCTTTCGGGAGCAATTCGTCCGGGGACTGGGGTTCCCCGGCACCGGCAGCAGCAACGGCGGCAGCCATGACTGAGTGCTGATTTTTTAAGTTTTGTTTTGTTTTGTTTTTCCAAGACAGAGTTTAGCTCTTATGCCCAGGCTGGAGTGAAGTGGTGCAATCTTGGCTCACTGCAACTTCCGCCCCCCGGGTTCAAGTGATTCTCCTGCCTCAGCCTCCCAAGTAGCTGGGATTACAGGTGCCCTTCACCACACCTAGCTAATTTTTGTATTTTTAGTAGAGACAGCGTTTTGCCATGTTGGCCAGGCTGGTGTTGAACTCCTGACCTCAGGCGATCCACCCACCTGGCCTCCCAATTAAGTATATTCTTTTGAGGAGTGTTGAATTTTGTTCTTGCAAGCAGCTAAGGTACTTGGAATCAGTTTGATCTTTGAAAGGCCTATTTTTGGCTGTGGTGGGGGGCAGAGCTAAAGTTATTCTTTCCTTTAGGACTAAGTTAGACCCATTACTAAACTGTGACCTTTTTGGGGTCTTTAGTGAATGCTTTGTGCATGTAGCGTGGTGTCTTCATTCTGGCTAGTGAGAATTTCAAAAATCTTTTGGCCTATGCAATCTTTGGGAATGGTTCAGTTTATAGTTCCCTGGATTGTTATTTCTTTGGAAAGAACATTGAGTTTCACCCATCCGCATGCAAACTGGTATTTAGCCAAAGAGTCAAAGGAACCATTTTACACAAATCTCCAGAGCTCGCTTTTTCCATAGCTCCCATCTTTTCATCTGTCTGCCCTGCAAATTCAAACTGCCCAGGCCTTCCCGAACTTCTGATGTCTGTCTCTTCAGTCAGTGAGAACAGCAGGCTTGGTTTGGTTTCCACTTCCCTACGCTGTAGTCTGAAAATTGCCTCAAGACAGAAAGCTTGTACTAGTGTAGGGCTCATTTTCTGTTTGTTTTCGTTCTTTCAGAAAGCAGAGTTCTGTACTACTTGTTGTCTAAAGCTTGAAAACAATTGTTTAATGTATTTTGTCTTGTTTTCTAGTTATTAGTGACAGGAGAGAAAATCAAAATCCAGTTAACTTGCTCATGACTGGAGGTGGACATGCCCATATATAAATTTTTAAAGTTGTCCCTTGGGTTCATTGTGGCGCACTTTAAATAAAATCACCTTACTTAACTAAACACTGATTAAATCTCTGATGGTTAAAAAGCATCGTGTGTTTGTATTTACAGAACTCTATTATAATGTTTTTGTTGTCCTTTTTAATTAGGGGAGAATTTTTATTGTCTTTCATGCTGGCATAACTTTTCTTTCATTATTAATCTGAAATAAGAATCTCTTATTTTTTTCACATTAGGCCAGTAATTTAAAGAAGGTTCTTCAAGGAATTATGAGTTATTATCATGAGGTATGAAAAACATCTGACTTTGTTTAAATGCAAAATGCTATGTGAAAATTACTTTAAGACTGAAAAATCACTTGTTTTGTTTGCTTATAATATTTTACTGGAATGTAAGTCATAATTGGAACATGTTTTATTGCCATTTTTATGGAATATTCATTTGTGAAAATGAACAAGCTTAAGCTTAGATATATTGATTTGTAAGATAACATTGCTTAGGTATTGATACTCTCCACATTGATTATTTTCGAGTAGAATTACCTTCATCTTTAATATAATTTGATTTTGTGCAATACTATAAAGTAGACTTTAATTGAAGTAATTTTCTATTTAAAGCATTATTTTGACATTTCTTCCTAGTGTAAACAATAGCAAAGACATAACTGAGATTATGCTCATACAAGTAAGTTGGAAAAAATGCAAAATGAAAGTAGTATTATAAAGTCACTTTAGATAGTACGTTAGTAAAACAGTTTGTTTTTTTCTTATTCAGCATCATAACAAGTTCTCTAGTAGGGTTTTTGATATGAGAGTTTATTGCTTAATGATGGGCAGCTTTTGAATGACTTTTCCATTGAAGAATTTTTGTTTCTATTTTTTAAAGTTGTCACACAATTAAACTTGTAATTTCTCCCAAAAATGTTTAATCCTCTCTAAAAACTTTCAATTTATTAAATACCTAAAACTAATTTTGAAGCTTTTTTAATGCCAAGAACCATTTTAATCAGGTAAAAAATAAGAAAAAAAAAGATAAGACCAGGAAAAAAAATTAATCCATTAGATTTGTTGTTCATTTGTAAAAGTGCAGTGGTTTACATTGTGTTTCTCTGTTAATTGATTATATATGAAAATATTATTAATATTCTTTGGCTTAACATAAGCTTGTTATTTAATGGACACGAATAAGTTTTGTCATAATAGACTAGGCCAAGTGCTTCTTAAATTAAATTCTTCTCTCTGATAGTGGAATCAAAGGATATTTGATGTGAAACCAAAAGGGAGTATAGTGCTTTCGGTTGGTTACTCAGAATTTTGGAATGTTGCCTGAACATTGCTACCTGGTTTTAATCAATAATTATTGATTTGTCATTTGTTAGTTTATCTTAGTTTTTTCATGAATCTATAATTTTTCATTGTAACAATATTAAATGTAGCAAATTATATGCGGCCGGCATAAATGAGTGATCTAATTTATTTTAATATTGTAGTTTTTGGGGCAGCAGATTTCAGAAGCACTTGTCCCTGATTTAAACCAAATAACTGAATGTTCAGATCCAGTGGAGCTTGGGAGGTTGCTCCAGCTTATTTTAGGTTGTGCGATCAACTGTGAAAAGAAGCAAGGTAAGTGAATTTCAATTATTTGAGGATTTCTACTTTCTAGAAACAATCTACATTACTATACAAGCTAGCATTAAAGTGTACTATTAAAACTTGGCAGAAAGCACCCTGAATGTAAACCAGAAGATCTGAATTCTAGCCCAACTCTGTCATTGAAAAGTGGCATACCCTGAGTGTCCTGTTTGTACCTGGATTCTGATATTCATATTCAGTGGCTAAATTAAATGTATTTTAGTTTAGTTAGTTTAATATATATCCAGTAAATAAAATTTAGTAGATATTCAATAAAAATTGTACTTATTCATTTGCTACGTTATGTCTATTTTACATGTAAGAACTTTATGTGGATTCAGTTTTCATAAATAAATATTCAGCTACTAATTTATAATTCAGGTTTCTTCAGATAATAGTCTGCTCTTTTCAGAAGCATATCTGTCCAATATATCTTCCAGATAAGTGGTCTATTGATATAAATGGAATTGATACATTATATTGGTATATCCAAACACAGTGATACATATTTTGCTGAGTACAAAAGGATCATATTTGGTTGCATGTAATGATGAATGATGAACTGAACAGGCCCAGACCTCCTTCCCTTGAGGGCTTGAATCTGTCTGGGTGGTGAGACCTTTGACGCTGCTGTTTGTTTTGCATGATTCATCCAAACTTGTTCTTAGTACACTACCTTTATGAAAGAATAATGTTGAGTGCTTAAGTTTGCAAAATGCAAAATACTTCAAGCCAGGGCCTTGGAAAACATTCAACATTGTCTAATGGAGAAAGGATAGAAGTTGGGATAAATTTACTAACAAACTCCGAAAGGAGAAAAATAAAACAAAATACATGAAATTAATTGTAGTTTATCACTTATGAGAGGACAGTGACTAGGTGTCAGATAATTTTTATATTAGTCCATCTCTACTATTTACTAGAAGTTTTTTTCTAGGACAATCCAGCACTTCTCTATAGGCTTTTATTTCTCACTTATGAATAATGTTAAAGATCTGTATATTGGGTTTTTCATAAAAGCATGTACATTAGCTCATGGAAGGTTAAAACTTCTCTAAATATTTAATTGCAAATTGACAAGTAGTAATTTATTTATAAATCTAGTAATTTTTTGTTGTAATTGTGATTCTTTTTATTTTTTCATTGATTAATGCTTTGTTAATATTTTAATTGCTGGTTATTTGTAACTTATTTTTGCTTAATTAATCTTACCAGGTTTGTAAGTTTTACTAGTCTTTTTCAAAGGGCCAACTTTTGGCTTTGATTCTATTTTGTTTTTACTACTTAATTTTGTTGTCCTCTTTTATCTCATTCGTTTTTCTTGTGAATTAATCAGCTGTTCCTATTCTAAGCTATAACTGACATTTTAAGTGGCACTTTTGCCTTAGAGTGATTATTTTGTTGTGTCCTACAAATTTTAATATTATATGTAATATTTCCATAATTTACTTCTAAGCACTGTTGAGCAATTTTGTCCCATTTTAAAAAGGAATTCGATTCCTAGATACATAACTTTTTAAAAGTTTTCACACTTTTGTACTTTGCCATGTTAATTGATTTTTGAAATGATTTCAAGGTACTGACTGCAACCATCTCAGTCTTGAAAGAATGAACTCATTTGGTTAACAATACTCAGTTTATCTTGGTGAGGAAGGAAGACATATTGGTAGATAAATAATGTATTTACATAAAGGATTATCTGTGGGTAAATGAATTCTTACAGTCTGTTAATTTGATGGCTGAGGTACTACATGTAAAGAGTAGATTTTTTTCAGATTTGATTTTTTTAAATCATAGAACATATTCAAAATATAATGACACTGGAAGAGTCAGTTCAACATGTGGTCATGACTGCTATTCAAGAGGTAAGTTATATCATGTTCTTATGAGTATAAAAATCCTAAACCAAATTATATAAAACTTTTCATACTTTATACTTTTCTTTTTATAAACTTGCTCTTTGTTGTAGGCTTACTTACCCTTAGCTAGCGGGTCTTCCTTTTCTACCCCCCAAAATATTTTAAAAGGCCTTTAAGCCCAATTTTAGTACCTTTACATTTTAAAAGCTGGTTAATAAATTAATATTGTCAAATCTCTTTAAATCAGTGGTCCTCAACCTTTCTGGCACCAGGGACCAGTTTTGTGGAAGACAAATTTTCCATACAACCGGGGTGGCGGGCGGGGGGAAGGTTTTTGGATAAAACTCTTCCACTTCAGATAATCAGGCGTTAGATTCACATAAGAAGTGTTCACAGTGGAGTTTTTGCTCCTATGAGAATCCAATCCTGCTGCTGATCTGACAGTGACAAGTCCAGGTAATAATGCTCTCTTGTCTGCCGCTCACCTCCTGTGCAGCCCAGTTTTTTTTTTTTTTTGAGATGGAGTCTCACTCTGTCGCTCTGTCGTCCAGGCTGGAGTGCAGTGGCGCGTGATCTCGGCTCACTGCAAGTTCCGCCTCTGGGGTTCACGCCATTCTCCTGCCTCAGCCTCCCAAGTAGCTGGGACTACAGGCGCCCATCACCACGCTGGGCTAATTTTTTGTATTTTTAGTAGAGACGGGGTTTCACCGTGTTAGCCAGGATGGTCTCTATCTCCTGACCTCGTGATCCACCTGCCCCAGCCTCCCAAAGTGCTGGGATTACAGGCGTGGTTACAGGCGTGAGCCGCCGTGCTCGGCCTGTGCAGCCCAGTTTTAACAGGCCACGGACTGGTACCAGTCTGTGGCCCGGGGGTTGGGGACCCTTCCTTCAAATAACTTCAACTAAGCAGGAAATGCAGGATAAACAGTCTCTGACCTGACAGGAGTTTTTCTTTTTTCTTTTTTTTTTTTCTGTCAGTTATGACAATCTTTCCTGAATTTTTCATTTATATATACCATATGCATTTTCAAAATGTTAGATCTGTGAGCAAATATAGTGGTACTTAGGTTTTAGAGCCAGGTAAGCTGGATTAAAGCTAGTCCAGTTATGTAAGTGGAGCCAGGAAGGATTCAGAATTAATGTGATACAGTGTTGATTCTTAATATTAGCCTAAAAGGCTGAGATGGAGTGCAGAGGAGACCTCAGGAAAAGCAGAGTTTGGAAGGGGCATGACTTAGAGGGAGACATCATACAAGACTTTGGTAGTCTGTACTCCCTGAGTTTGCATTGTTAGTTTGGATTCAGAGTGTCCCTGTACATAAGTAAATCTGCCTTTCATCTCAAAGAGTTATTTTACAGGATTTTTTTTTCATATAATCGTAACTTCTACTTTTAAAATGACTTCTCAAAAAGGCTGCATTTAAAAAGTATTAACTTACAATGTATACGAATCCCTTTTAAAATTATTTAATGTGTTCACTCTTCATCAGTAATATGTCTTTTAGAAATTGTATTGAAATTCTTCAGTACACAAGTATTTTGAATATATCTATGTATTTAAAGCACAGTTTACTTAGGTGTCCTCACTAATATGCTTGAATTTGTGTTATTAAGTTAAACCTCCAATAAAGTTTTTATCTGAATAGTGTTCTAAGAATCCTCAAATTAAGGCAAGGAAAAGCTAAATATAAATCATTTTACTATCCTTTCAAGAAAATATATTTTACTTCATAAACATCACATTGTTATACTTAATTTTATTATTTTAATTTCCTAGTTGATGAGTAAAGAAATATTGAGCTTTCCTCTGAATGATGCTGTTGGAGAATTGGAGCAACAGGTGAGTAATTTAGTATGGAAGAAAAATGTTGAAAGCAATGTTAGGGTTTCTTTGCCAATTACTCTCATAAGGCTTACAAAAAGAGCATATACAAGAATATTTTCTTCCATGAAATTTAGTTGATTCTTCTGCAAGATCCCAATTGAATGGAAGTGGTGTTGGTCTCCAGAGGTTTTTGTGATCATGTTGAAAGGGTTAAGTGACATTGAACATTCTTTCTGACACTTGTAATGTAGTTTGGACCATGCTGTATGGTTACACAGTGAAACAGAGGACAATTAAAAACAAACCCTGCTAAGTTTTAATTTATCTAGTAATGTAATTTTTTTCACTGTTGCTCTCCTCTTACTTGATATTGAAGAAACAGCTCAAAGGCCCTGTATTCAAGGCTCCTTTCTTTCAGGACTGTTTTATAGGGGGAAAAGACACTCTTCTCCCATTTATAATCCAATATGGGTTATAGAATAAAGGGTAAGAGGAGAGGCAAATGCATTAAGTACTTTTTCTGTTATATTTTTAGACACATGTTCTTTTATGAGTGTCACCAGTCAACTCAAGAAGTATTTCAAAAGAAAATGTTTAAAGAAATAATTTATTTAAATGTAAACTTGCCGTGTTTTTTTCTAAACTTTTTTTCTGTAATAAAACTAAACAATGCCTTCTGTAATACTTGTAAAAGTAATTTGCAGGGATTTACATAAAATTTACTTCTGTGGGACCATAGCCTTCAATGTTAATGAGGTCATGTAAATATAATTCACACAAAGACAGCAAATTAAGACTCATTTATTATTATTATTATTATTATTATTATACTTCAAGTTCTGGGTTACACATGCAGAACATGAGGTTTTGTTACATAGGTATACATGTGTCATAGTGGTTTGCTGCACTCATCAACCCGTTACTTACATTAGGTATTTCTCCTAATATTATCCCTCCCCTAGCCCCTACCCCCAACAGGCCCTGGTGTGTGATGCTCCCCTCCTTGTGCCCATGTGTTCTTATTGTTGAACTTTCACTTATGAGTGAGAACACGTGATGTTTGGTTTTCTGATCTTGCAATAGTTTGCTGAGAATGATGGTTTCCAGCTTCATCCATGTCCCTGCAAAGGACATGAACTCATCCTTTTTTATGGCTGCATAGTATTCCATGGTGTGTATGTGCCACATTTTCTTAATCCAGTTTATCTTTGATGGACATTTGGGTTGGTTCCAAGTCTTTGCTATTGTGAATAGAGCCGCAATAAACATACATGTGCATGTATCTTTATCGTAGAATGATTTATAATCCTTTGGGTATATGCCCAGTAATGGGATTGCTGGGTCAAATGGTATTTCTAGTTCTAGGTCCTTGAGGAATTGCCACACTGTCTTCCAGAATTGTTGAACTAATTTACACTCCCAACAAAAGTGTAAAAGCATTCGTATTTTTCACAACCTCTCCAGCATCTGTTGTTTCCTGACTTGTTAATGATCGCCATTCTAACTGGTGTGAGATGGTATCTCATTGTGGTTTTGATTTGCATTTCTCTAATGACCTGTGATGATGAGCATTTTTTCATATGTCTGTTGGCTGCATAAATGTCATCTTTTGAGAAGTGTCTGTTCATATCCTTTGCACATTTTTTGATGGGGTTGTTTGCTTTTTTCTTGTAAACTTGTTTAAGTTCTTTGTAGATTCTGGATATTAGTCCTTTGTCAGATGGATAGATTGCAAAAATTTTCTTCCATTCTGTAGGTTGCCTGTTCACTCTGATGATAGTTTCTTTGGCTGTGCAGAAGCTCGTTAGTTTAATTACATCCTATTTGTCAATTTTGGCTTTTGTTGCCATTGCTTTTGGGTTTTAGGCATGAAGTCCTTGCCCATACCTATGTCCTGAATGGCATTGCCCAGGTTTTCTTCTAGGATTTTTATGGTCCCACGTCTTACCTTTAAGTCTTTGATCCATCTTGAGTTGATTTTTGTATAAGGTGTAAGGAAGGGGTCCAGTTTCAGTTTTCTGCATATGGCTAGCCAGTTTTCCCAACACCATTTATTAAATAGGGAATCTTTTCCCCATTGCTTGTGTGTGTCAGGTTTATCAAAGATCAGGTGGTGGTAGATGTGTGGTGTTATTTCTGAGGCCTCTGTTCTGTTCCATTGGTCTATATATCTGTTTTGGTACCAGTACCATGTTGTTTTTGTTACTGTAGCCTTGTAGTAAAATTTGAAGTCAGGTAACGTGATGCCTCCTGCTTTGTTCTTCTTGCCCACAATTGTCTTGGCTATGTGGGCTCTTTTTGGTTCCATATGAAGTTTAAAGTAGTCATTTCCAGTTCCATGAAGAAAGTCAGTGGTAGCTTGATGCGGATAGCATTGAATCTATAAATTACTTTGGGCAGTAAGGCCATTTTCATGGTATTGATTCTTCCTATCCATGAGCATGGAATGTTTTTCCATTTGTTTGTGTCCTCTCTTATTTCTTTGAGCAGTAGTTTGTAGTTATCCTTGAAGAGGTTCTTCACATTCCTTGTAAGTTGTATTCCTAGTATTTTATTCTCTTAGTAGCAATTGTGAATGGGAGTTCACTCATGATTTGGCTCTCTGTTTGTCTGTTATTGGTGTATAGGAATGCTTGTGATTTTTGCACATTGATTTTGTATCCTGAGACTTTGCTGAAGTTGCTTATCAGCTTAAGGAGATTTTGGGCTGGTATGATGGGGTTTTCTAAATATACAATCATGCAAACAGGGACAATTTGACTTCCTCTCTTCCTATTTGAATACCCTTTATTACTTTCTCTTGCCTGATTGCCCTGGCCAGAACTTCCAATACTATGATGAATAGGAGTGGTGAGAGAGGGTATCTTTGTCTTGTGCCGGTTTTCAAAGGGAATGCTTCCAGGTTTTGCTCATTCAGTATGATATTGGCTGTGGGTTTGTCATAAATAGCTCTTAATGTTTAGATATGTTCCACTGATACCTAGTTTTTTGAGAGTTTTTAGCATGAAAGGCTGTTGAATTTTGTTAAAGGACTTTTCTGCATCTATTGAGATAATCATGTGGTTTTTGTCATTGGTTCTGTTTATGTGATGGATTATGTTTATTGATTTGTGTGTGTTGAACCAGCCTTGCATCCCAGGGATGAAGCCGACTTGGTCGTGGTGGATAAGCTTTTTGATGTGCTGCTGGATTCGGTTTGCCAGTATTTTGTTGAGGATTTTCACATCAATGTTCATCAGGGACATTGGCCTAAAATTCTCTTTTTTTGTTGTAAGACTCATTTGTTAATAGGTAAATTTAAAAAATAATTTCCCATATCAGTGTATATGTGTGTTGTGAGAAGAGTATATTTTTTCTATTTTTCTATATTTGTGTCAAAACACGATTTACTAAGATTTAGGACATTTTGTATTTCAGCTTAAAAAAGCCTTGGAAGAACTTCAGGAAGCACTAGCAGAAAAAGAAGAGCTGAGGCAAAGATGTGAAGAATTGGATATGCAGGTACGGGAAAAAACCCTGAGCTGAGAAAAACTTCCTCTTTAAGTTTACAGAAGTTTTTTATTGTAATTAATTAGTTGGCACTATGTTTTATAGATTAGGTTTCACTTTATGGAGGGAACATTAAAAGGATTTCTTATAGGCTTGAATATTCAAGCATGAATTTCATAAATACTTTGATAGTTGAAATTTGCTGGCTTAACTTTCTTTGAGAAAATCACTCTACTAATTGTAGAATTTCAACTATTTAGATAAGGACTCTTTTCATTTTTGTAAAATGGGAAAATTAAAGTTTCTACTTCATATTGTATATGTGAATATTAAATAGAGGTAATTTATTAAAGTATTAAGTGGTGCCTGACACTTCCCCTACCAATACATTCAAGTACATGTTCATATATATGTATGTAGTCTCTTACGGCAAGTTTTTGCTAACATGTATGTATATATGAACATGTGTGTTTATAATCTTATATGCACATGTATGTTAAAACGAACTTGGCATGAGCAAGAATAGTTAATGGTTAAGAGGTCAGATTGTCAAACCAGGCTACCTACATTCAGCACCTGGTCATATTACTAGCTGGTTATTTGCTGCAGGCACATTACTTAATTATTCTGTACTTCAGTTTTTTCTTTTGAGAAATGGAGTGATGATAGCATATATCTCCCAGAGTCGTCGTGAGCGTTAAATGAGTTCATATATGTAGCACTTAGAGCCTGGCACAGAAGTGCTATGTATATTGTTTGCATATGATGTTACTATTACATCAAAATACAAATGTGCATATTATGCAATAAGTCTAGAAAAAGGTGTATAGAAGGTTAAGTGTACCTTCGTAATATGCTGTATGTAAATGGCATTTTTTTGTTTAAATAATGAGCTAAATTTGTAGTTGATTCTCTGAAAAGTGTAAGGGCAAGGAGCGAAGGTGTGGTAGTATTATCCTTGCTAAAGGAAGTAAATATCTAAAATGACAGGGCTGGATAATGCTTCTAACCCTCAAGCATTTGCAAATAAGGAAAAGGAAAAGACTTGGTTAGGGTGACTAGTCACTTAGTGCAGTGGGAGCACTGGAATTCAGGTCTTCTAAATTCATCTGTAGAAACCAGTCCTCTGTATTTGAATGAAGTAAGTGTCTCAAGTAGGGGAAATTTAATCTATTCTCCTTCACACCTTTCCTAACTGCACATTGTAACATACACCTTCAAACACATGCAAAGTACCTGAAATGTGTTAATTTTAAATAGGATCATATTCACCCTGTAAAATACTTCATAGGAAGATTGAGCCATTCAGATATTACCATTCTCTCGTAGGATCTAAGTACAGTCTTCTGAGAAATTATTATTCAATAAAGAACACAAAATTCCACATTTAAAGATTTATGTGTTTGTAACAAATAATGAAGGGTATATGATCTGCTTTTAGGTGAAAAGTGCAGAAATCCCAAACAGAGAGAGACAGAGGCAGGTGCAGATGGAACTTATCACCGTGAGAGCTTGCTGAAGGAGATGCCTGACCAGCGCTCTGAGTCATGGTTCTAGGGTGGGAACAAGGAATGTGCCTGTCTGGCACCCTCCTTACTCATGTCTGTGCCAGAAATGCCTCTGGAGCTACACTGAAGCATATGGATAGGAGCAAGATTGGTTATTCACCAGGTGTTCAAAACTAAAATTTGCCCTTGGTCTTATTCTGTTTTAGGGGAGTCCTACCCAGTTTTGATGACTGAGGGTGTTGTTTTTCCTCTGTCAGTCATTTTTTGACAGCTCCTACACTCAAGCTAGAATGAGATATTTTCTTCTTTGTGCCCTACCCTTACCCTATAGTGTACTTCTGTCAAAGCACCTTCAACATCTTTTACATAATTGTTTATATTTCTACTGTAAGGGTCTTAAGGGCAGAAACTCTTTATTCTTTTTTGTATCTGAATCACTTCGAATTATTATGCATGGCAGGTAATAGTAGTCATTAAACAGTTTACATAATAGGCATGGGTGCATGCATTGAATTTAGGAACAGAAAGTTATTTCTTTATATTGTCTGCCCAGGAACAGTTTCCCAGACTTTGTATTTCTCATTTAGAAGACAGTAACTTGCCTATATACTATGTTCAGGGCAATCATTTGATGTTAATTTCCTATTCTTTGTGTCAACGTGTAGTCATATTTACATAACTGGATTGAATTACATGTTTTGAAAATATGGATAGCAAACTTGTTCAGTAATACATTGGAAATCAGAAAAGGTTAATCAATGGTTTTTCAAACTAATTCTTAATCATATGTAAAACTTCTGGCCTTATGAAAAGACACAGCCTTAGCTATGCATTTTTAAAGATGTTTTTAAATGGAAAAGAAGTAGAACCAGGAGAGAAAATCACGCATGTTTTAAAAATATGAGTAAAAAAAGTTGCTCCAGGTATTGATATTGATGTGGTTCTATACTAAGATGTTTTTATTCATTTTAAATCATAAGCAAACAGTTTAAATGTGCAAATGGAAACAGCTTAGCTTTTTGTTATTGATTCATTAACCAAATGTGCTTATTTCTTGAATATGTGATGTGTGACTGACAATTGTGTACTCTAAACCTATCATGATAACTTTGAACATACGTGTGTATATTTTGGCTTAGTAGGTGACATCATTCTATAAATTAGTTTATACCTAAAAGGGGAGACAAATTAATTTTTTGAAGTTTCATTTGTGCATCCAATTTTAGAGACTTGAAAACATTTTCTTCCCCAAACAAAGGCAGGCATAGCATTTTAAAGATATACTTACTCTATTTTCTCCATATGTGTATTGATTTGATTTCTTTTGTTTGACTTAAACGTCCTAGACTCTGAATTCCACATTCAGAAGGATCCTTAGAACTCATCTAATATGACAGACCAAGCTATTTAATGGCTTAGTCAGATCTAGAATCTGAACTCTAGACTCTAATAAGAGTTTTTATTTGTTTTTTCTACTGGTGCTTATGTGTGTGTATTTGTTTCTTAGGTGACTACACTTCAAGATGAAAAGAATTCTCTGGTTTCTGAAAATGAGATGATGAATGAAAAACTTGACCAGTTGGATGGCTCTTTTGATGATCCAAACACAGTGGTTGCAAAAAAGTATTTTCATGCACAGTTACAACTAGAACAATTACAGGAAGAAAACTTCAGGTAGCATTTTTAATGGAAATCATTTTATGGAGTTCTGTCTATTATATTAGTAGCAAAAAGTCACAGTATTAACAACTAATTACTAAGCTTTGTTAAGCATCTTTAGGATACTGATTAAGCTCCTGAAAATACCAAATGGTATAAGTGGTTCCTGCTCTCACAGGGCTAAGATTCAGTTAGGAAGTGGGAGATACACATAAAAACAAAACTATTTAAATACGTGTTAAGGACCAAATCAAGGCCACAGGAAAGCCAATAGGAGTTCAAGGGAGTGATTGCTGAAACCTAGGGAGAATTGGAAGTTTCCCAAATAGGATAGGTAACCCTGTAATAAATGGAAAAAATGTAAATCATAAGCCAAGTAGATGCTTTTCATTTTAACTTGTATATTCTTTAACAAAGTCATGTATTCTTACCTTTAATAAAGATTGATTATCTTTTGTGTGTTTACCACTGAGCCTTGAACTAGAAGACCTTGAGGACAGGCACTTTAATTGTACTATACATTTTTTGTTACTTAATTTGGATATAACTTCAAACTCACAAAACAAGTTATAAGAATACTACAAGGAACTTCTTTACACCTTTTACTCAGGTTCAACATTTATTTTCCAGTTTTCTCCATTTGCTTTAGCAGTCTCTGTATATAGTCATATAATTTGCATATTTTTATCTGGACCGTTTGAGAGAAAGTTGGACACATGTCTCTTTACCCCTTTATATTTCAGTGCATACTTCCTAAGAATGAGAACATTCTCTTATAAGCCACGTTATTTTCACATTATTGTGAAAAATGATATAACCATTAAAATTGGGATCTTTTTCTGGACTCTCATTTCATTTCTGTTAGTAAATTTATGCCTATATGACACTATATTAATTACTGTGTTTACAGTATGACTTTTGAGATCTGGTAGTGTAAGTATTCCAATTTTGTTCTTTCTTTTCAAAATTTGTTTTGGCTATTCTGAGTCTTTAGCATTTTCCCATAAAATTGAGAATCAGCTAGTCAGTTTCTATTAAAAACCTTTTCAGGATTATGATTTGGGTTGTATAATTGGTATCTTATACAAAGTTCCTATCTATGAATGTGGTCTCATTTATTTAAGTATTTATTTTCACTCCGCAGTGCTGCTTGGGTATAATTTTATACCCAAGTATTTTATGTTTTTGATGCTATTGTAAATGCAAATTCAGAATTATTGTGAAAATTTGCTGCTAATCTGTAGATAGATGTAAAATTATATATTGAAACTTTGATCTTACATCTTGAAACTTGTATCTTAAATATATTGAAACATTTATATCTTGCAGAGTTTCTAAATTCACTTATTGAGCTGGTAATTTGTTTGGATTTTAAAAAGTCCATTCCTGCTGCTTTAACAAAATACCTTAGACAGGGTAATTTGCGAACAATGGAAATCTACCACTCACAGTTCTGAAGACTGGGAACTCCAAAATCAAGGCACCAGCAGATTCAGTGTCTGTTTGAGGGATCCAAGATGGTTTCTTCTTGCTGAATCCTTAGGTTCCTTTAACCTCTTTCATAAGAGCACTAATCATATTAATGGGGACAGAGCCCTCATAACTTAATCACTTCCCCAAAAGCCCCACCTCTTAATACCACCACAGTGGGGATTAGGTTTTAACATGAATTTTAGAAGAACACAGACTATGGAATCTATAGTCATTTAATCTATTAATAGAACTTTACATCTTCCTTTCATTATTTCTGTCTTGTATTTATTTTGCTTGCCTTATTGCAAGAGCAGCCATCATTGCTTTTTTCTGGTCTTAGAAGGATCATATGCAATTAGGATCCATCAACTATGGTGTTAACTGTAGAGTTTTTCAATGTGCTTTTTGCCAGATTGAGGAAATTCCCCTTGTTTCCACTTTGCTAAAAGGTTTTTGTTTTTTGTTTTTGTTTTTTCAATCATGATTGGGTGTTGATTTTTGTCTGATGATTTTTCTGCATCTTGAAAAGATGGTGTAGTTTTTCTTTTTCATTCTTTTAATATATTGATTGATTTTTGAATGTTAAAAACCTACATTCTGGAGATAAACCACTTTGTTCGTATTTTATTCTATATATGACTAGATTCAGTTAATAATTTAAAATAATTTTTATAACTGTCTTTATAATAGATACTGGTCTGACTTTTGTCTCTTGTAATGTCTTGTTCAGGATTTGTTATCAGACTTCTACGTCTTATAGAATAACTGAGGCATATTCTCTCTTCTTCTATTTTATGAGTTTATGTAAAAATGTTATTTCTTTCTGAAATTTTGATACAGTTTATCAGTAACACAATTTGGACCTATGGTTTTCTTTGTGAGTGGATTTTTGCTGACAAATTTAATTTCTTTAATGGTCATAGGGCTTTTCAGATTTCCTATTTCATCTTGTGTCAGTTTGGTAAGTTGTATTTTTTAGTGTATGTGTTTATTTAAGTTGTTGAACTTATTGACATGAAGTTGTTCATAATATTCTCTTCTTATCCTTAAAATTCAGTGTATATGTTTATTTAAGTTATTGAATTTATCGACATGAAGTTGTTCATAATATTCTCTTTTTATCCTTATAATGACTGTGGCAGATATGATGATACATACTCTTTTACATTCCTGATATTGCTTGGGTTTTCATTTTTCTTGATCACTCTTGCTAGAGGTTCATCAGTTTTCTTAATATTTCAAACATCCTTTATTGGCTTCCTATATTATTGGTTTTAGATTTCTTTCTTTATACTTTCTTTGGATTTATGTTTCTCTTCTTTCTCTAGCCTCTTAAAGTTGAAACTTAGATCATTGATTTTAAGCCTTTCTTTCTTTCTAACATAAACCTTTAAAACTGAGAGGCACTGGTTTAGTGTTGTCCCCCAAATTTGATTGCTTGTCTTTTTGTTATGGTTTAGTTTGAAACATTTTCTAAATTCCAATGTGATTTTTTTTCTTGACTTGTGGGTTATTTAGGAATGTGTTGTTTAATTTACAAAGATTTAAAGCTTTTCTAGACTTCTTATTGCGACTGATTTCTAATTTAATTAACCTTTATTATTAGAGAATATGTTCCATGATATTTCAGTCTTTTGGCATTTATTGATACATGTTTTATTCATCATCAAATATTTTATTGTGTTGAGTGTTATATATGCATTTGCATATATAGTCATGCAAGTTATATAATTATGTAATTATAACAAATCATAGAAGTTATAAATACTTACTTTTTTTATTTGTTCAAGGCTTGAAGCTGCAAAAGATGATTACCGTGTTCACTGTGAAGAACTTGAAAAGCAGCTAATCGAATTCCAGCATAGGAATGATGAACTAACTAGTCTTGCGGAAGAAACAAGAGCCCTGAAAGATGAAATAGATGTTCTTAGGTATGACATGTCTTAAAAAGTATTATGCCATTTCTGAGCTATTTAGTCAATTCAAGTATTTCATATTTTAATCAGGGATTCATAGGATTATTCCTGTATGTCAAGTATTGATCAGTTTTTAATCCAGGCTGATCGTTTTAACTTCTTTTATGTTTGTTGTTTGGGCTTGCAGTTCATGGATAATACTCAATTCTTCTGAAGACATTTTCACATTAGAACCCATAAATCCAAAATGAGACCTTTAATTAAAATTTTGTAAACGGAGTACTTATAGATATGTTTAACTTGACTTGCTTGTACCTATCATATTTTGTGAAATTTTTGTGTAAGGAAATGTATTCTCAATCCATATTTTGACATTTAATAAACTATAGATCAAATATAGGCAAGAATCCTAACTTTCTTTTAGAGAGGATTGTCATTTGGCAATATAAAGTTTATATTTACTTTTTTCTTATGAAATGTTACTCAGTGAACAGTCTGTCCACGTGATCTTTATTTTTTTTGTTAATTTTTCTTAATTATTTTTTGTAGTTCCTAATACTCATTTGAAACAAAATTTGTATAACCATTAATTTGGACCTGCTTGTGATAGTGAAGTGATTTGGTTTATTTGTTTGTTTATTTATATATTTAAGTCAGGTAAGCACAGCTCCAAAGGGAAGTGCTTTGCCTGACAAGTTTATAAATTTAGTCAGCTTCCTAAATACAGTAAGTCAAATACTTAGAAGGAAACTATGCTGAATGTTATACACAAAGGAAGGTTGGCCTGTAAGCTGCAGAGCAGCTGAATTGTTTAATTTTATGTACAAAATTATTATTTTTATTCATTATGCTAATATATGAAATAGTTTGATAATTTAGTGTGTCAGGTGTGAAGCATTTTTATTTTGATGGCTTTATACCAAAGAGGTTGAACTTTAAATGGATTTAGGCTGGAGTCTGTTTCCAAAGTTCTCAATGTTTACAGTTTCCTCTTCTCACTCACTCTCATTTACTTTTCTTTTTTCTTTTTTGTGATAGTTTGGAAGATTCATTTTACAGCCAGAGTAAAATTATGAGTATATACTAGTTTATATACAGTAATGCTTAGTCTTTATTGTTATAGGGCTACCTCTGATAAAGCAAATAAACTGGAGTCAACAGTTGAGATATATCGTCAGAAGCTACAAGATCTGAATGACCTTCGCAAACAGGTGAAAACTTTACAGGAAACCAACATGATGTATATGCATAATACAGTCAGTTTAGAAGAAGAATTAAAAAAAGCAAATGCAGCACGTACACAATTAGAAACATACAAAAGGCAGGTAAGAAACATCTTAATTTTTAATTGATAGAATTGTAAGAGTTTGTTATTCCTTTTGATTTCTTAAGAATGGTAAAGAAATTGAGAAGCATTCCATGTAATAAACTATGAATTTACTCTGATGAATTTCTTTCTTTAATTTTAATTCAAGGATTGATAATTGAGTTTGAGTTATCTGGGTCTTTTACCTTTTTACTACCTTCTGAAATTATTTTTTCTTTTGAGATTTTATTGTTTATTAGCATTTCTGGTAAGCAGGATTAATGCATTAGAGAATGGAGCTGTAACCTGAAATATTCTGTTTTGCTGTTTACTAAATAACATTAGGAGGCTGACTTTTAATTTTTTTGGCTAAACTATTTGATTATTTTTAATTTTATGTTAATTCTTGTCTATGTGTTATTTTCCACAAGTATTTAGAATTAGACTGCGATTTTAGTATAGATATTTTATTCCTAATCAGTTTTTCATTTACTCAATTCTGAAAGACTGTTGAGATTTATGCACTTATATACTTTTAAGGACTCTTTTTCCTTTTGTTTCTGACATTAGGTTCAAGATCTTCACGTTAAACTTTCCTCTGAATCCAAAAGGGCAGACACACTAGCGTTTGAAATGAAACGGCTTGAAGAAAAACACGAAGCTTTACTTAAAGAGAAAGAGGTAAACAAAGATATAATTGATAAGGAATATTTCATTGTTCTTTTAGTTTTGTAATGCCCTTGCTGTTTCTATAATGGTGGTGATGTCTACCAGTTCTGTCTTCCTCCAAATTGAATTTTTTGACATAGAAGTGTCTTGTAAAAATGACTTACATCTTCATTCAGTTTTTAAAGTTTTCTTCACAATGGTAGATGAAATGATAGAGCCAAGGTCATAAGTCTCAATGAATATTTTCTGATTCTAGTCTGTCAGTTGCTTGGGATCAAGGACCATAGATAATAATTTTGTGTTGGCTTTATTAAGATTTAATTGACATATCATAAATGTCACCTAAGGTATACAAGTCAGTGGTTTTTAGTATATTCACAGAGTTGTATTACCATCATCATAATCATACTTTAGAACACTGCCATCACTCTAAAAAGAAACCTCATGTCGGTCACCATTTACCCTGCACTCTAATCCTCTCATCCCTACTCTTAGCAACTGTTAATCTACTTGCTGTCTACAGATTTTCCTAGTCCTTCTAGAATATGTAATCATACACTTGGTGATTTTTGTGACTGACTCTTGCAAGGTTCATCTGTGTTGTAGCATGTATCAGTGCTTTATCCTTTTTATTGCTGAATAATGCCCCATTGTATGGATATACGGCATTTTGTTTATCCATTCACGCGTTTATGAACATTTGGGTTGTTTTTGATTTTTGGCTGTTATGAATAATGCTGCTATGAATGTTTATGTGCAAATTTTTATTTAGATATATTTTCATTTTTCTTGAGTGTATAGGCAGAAATGGTATTGATGGGTCATACGGTAACCATGCTTAACTTCACATCTTTATCAACACTTATTATCTTTTTGATTTTAGCTATCCTAGTGGATATAAAATGGCATGTCGTTGTGTTTTTGATTTGCATTTCTCTACTGACTAATGTCGTTGAGCATCTTTTTTGTACTTATTAGCCATTTGTATATTTTCCTTGGAAAAATGCCTCTTCAAATCCTTTCCCCATGTTTTACTTAGGTTATATGCTTTTTAATTATTGAGTTGGAATAGTTTTTTATATATTCTAGATACAAGTTCCTTGTCAGGTATATGATTCGCAATTTTTTTTCTATTCTATGTGTTGTCATCCCACTTTCTTGATGATATAGTTTGCAGCACCAAGTATTACATTTTGATGAGATATGAGTTGTTTTTCCTTTTGTTGCTTGTCCTTTTTGGGTGATGTTTGTAAAAAAAAAACATTGTGTAACCTAAGGTACAAGAATTTATCCTGTGTTTTTCATTTAAACAGTTTTATGGTTTTAGCCCTTATATTTAGTCTGTGATCCATTTTGTATATGGTGTGAGGTAGGCATCTGGCTTTATTCTTTTGTGTGTTGATATCCAGTTGTCCCAGTACCACCAGTTGATAAAACTATTCTTACTACATCGAATTGCTTTGGTATTCTTGTTAAAAATCACTTGGCCATCATACGTTAATAGTGTATACATGTCATTATACATTAATGAAAATTCATAGGGTGTATAACAAAAAGAGTAAACCACAGTATAAATCATGGACTTTAGTTAATAACAGTGTATCAACATTGGCTCATCAATTCTAACATATTACCACACAAATGCAAGATAGTAATAATAGGGGAGACCAGAGTGAGAAGAGGGTAAGAGGAATATAAAGGAACTCTGTATTTAATTTTTCCAAAAACCTAAAACTGCTTAGAAAATAACTTCTATTAATTAAAAAGGTTTAAAAGATCATGTGATCATAAATGTAAGGGTTTATTTGTGGTCTTTTAATGGTTTATTATTGGTCTTTATGTCTAATCTTATGCTACTACCACACTCATATATTGATTATTGATTACTGTAGTTTTGTAGTTATGTTTTGAAATTGGAAAGGGTGAGTTTTCAAACTTTATTCTTCTTCAGGCTGTTTTTGTTATTCTGACTCCCAAGCATTTTCATGTGAATCTTAAAATCAGCTTGTCAACTCTGGCAAAAAAAAAAAAAGGGCAGCTGAGATTTTTATAAGAACTTCTTGATCTGTAGATTAATTTAGAAATGTTGCCACTTAACAGTATTAATTTTCTGATCCATGAATGTGGGATATCATTTCATTTATTTAGATCTTAAGTGTCCTTCAACAATGTTTTATAGTTTTCAATGTGCAAGACTGGCACCTTTTAAACATGTATTCCTAAGTGTTTCATTGTTTTTGTTGTTATTTTAAATAAAATTATTTTATCAAGATCATTTTTGGATTTGTTTACTGCTAATATATAGAAATTTAATGGAGTTTTGTGCATTGATCATGAATCTTCCAGACTTGTTGAATTTGTTTACTGGTTATAGTTTTTAGGTAAGTTTCTCAGGATTTTCTATATATAAGATTAGGACATCTGCAAATAGAATTGGTTTTACTTCTTCATTTGCAATCCTGATACTTTTTATTTTTCTTGCTAAATTGTACTGGCTAGAATTGTCAGTACGATGTTAAATAAAAGTGGAAAGAACAGATATCATTCTTTAGGTTCTGATCTTAGGGGAAGAGCATTGGATTTTTCACCATTATGTATGATATTAGCTGTGAGTTATTTCTTTTCATTTTTGTTTTTGGATGCCCTCTGTAAGGTTGAAGAAGTTTCCTTCTATTTGTAGTTTGTTGCATTCTGTTATAAAAGAGTATTGGATTGTGTCAGATGCTTTTTCTGGATCAATGAGATGATATATAGTATTTGTACTTTATTATATTAATATGATGTATTACATTGATTTTTTTTTAAACCGATCTTGCATTACTGAGATAAATTCAACTTGTTCATAATATATACTTTAAAAAGTATGTTGCCAGATTCAGTTTGCAAATATTTCATTGAAGATTTTTCCATAGGTATTATAAGGGATATTGGTTTGTAATGTACTTGTGAGGCCATCACCTGGTTTTGGTATCACTGGCCACATAGAGTGAGTTGAGACATTTTCCCACGTTTTTATGTTTTGGGAAAGTTCATGAAAATTGGTATTAATTCTTCTTTAAATCTTTTGTGGAGTTCAGTTTTCTGGACCTGAGCTTTATTTGTAGGAAGTTAACAAATTACTGATTCAATCTTTTTAGTTGCTGTAGGTCTATTCAGCTATTCTGTGACTTCTTGAGCTAGTGTTACTAATTTGTGTCTGTCTAGAGATTTGTCAATTTAATTTATCTAATTTATTGGCATACAGTTGTCTATTGTTGTTTCTTCTTCATTTCTGTGAGAAACCAGGGAATTTTGCTAAGTAGTGATATCCTCTCCTTTATTTGTGATTTCTCTAATTTGAATTTCTCTGTTTTTTTTTTTCTTGATTTGTTTCGCTAAAGATTTTTCAATTTTGTTCATCTTTTCAAAGAACTAACTTGTGGTTTTACAATTTGTTTTCTATTCTCTATTTTATTTATTTTTACTCTAATCTTTAATAATTTATTGGCAAAGGAACAGAAATTCGTTTGTATGTAAGTATTTTTTTTCTAGTTAAGATAGAAAGTTAAGTTACTGATTTGGAATTTTTCTTGATTTTTTTTTTAATATAGATACAGCTGTAAATTTGCCTCAGGATTTATTTTGCTACATTACATGTTTTGGCATATTGCATTTTTGTTTAATTCTTTTGAATTTATTTTCCCTTATGATTTCTTCTTTGACACATTGGTTACTTATGAGTATCTTGCTCAATTTTCACATATATTTGTGAATATCCTAAATCTCCTTGTGTCATTGGTTTATTTAATTCCATTGTGGTCAGAGAACATACTTTGTGTGCATTCAGTCCTTTTAAATTTATTGAGCCCTGTTTTATGGCCTACCATATGGTCTGTTCTGCAGAGTGTTCCATGTGGATTTTTTAAAGAATGTGTATTCTACTGTTGGGTAAAGTATTTATACGTCAGTTAGGTCTAGTTGGTTTATAGTATTGTTCAAGTATTCTACCTTGAATCTTTTTGTATAGTTCTATCTATTATTGAAATTAGGATACAGATATTTCCAATTGTTGTTACATCATCTCTTTTTCCCTTTAATTTCGTCAATTTTTACCTTGTGTATTTTAGGTCTGTTAGATTCATTTATGTTTGTAATTGTTATGTCTTCCTGATAGATTGATTTTTCTAATGTCTCTCTTTTTTCTGGTTACCGTATTTGTCTTAAAGTCTGTTTTGTTTAATATTAATATAGTCCTGTATCTTTCTTTTGGTTACTGTTTGCATCATTTTTTTCACCCTTTGATTTTCAAACTATTATTTATGTCTTTGATACTAAGGTCTATTTCTTTCACTTAGCATTTACTTAGATCGTTTTTAATCAATTCTGCCAGTATTTGCTTTTCGATTGGAGTTTGTAATCCATTTACATTTAATGTAATTACCAATAAAAATAGCATTTAGATCTGCCATTTTATTTGTTTTCTATATGTCTTTTTTTCTCCTCCATTTTTCTACTACTGCTTTCTTTTGTGTTATTTTCAATATACCAGTTTAGTTACTTAGTTTCTTTTACAAGTTTTTAAAAGCTATTTTCTGATGGTTGTTATGGGGGATTACAATTAGCATCTTACCTTGAAACAATCCATTTAGAGTAAATGATAAATCTAATTTCAATAATATATTGAAAACTACTCCAAAATAAAAACTTTTCCTCCCCTCTGCTTTATGCTATTACTATCATACAAATTACATCTTTATACATTTAAACTCATTAATACTGTTTTTTAATTAATGCTTTGTACTATTGTCTTTTAAATCAAATTGTAGACAAAGAGTTAAAAATACATTAATTTTATGTGTGTGTATATATATTTGTGTGTATATGTGTGTGTGTGTGTGTGTGTGTATATATATATATATTTTTTAGACGAAGTCTCCCTCTGTTGCCCAGGCTGGAGAGCAGTGGCACAATCTTGGCTCACTACAACCTCTGCCTCCTGGGTTCAAGTGATTCTTCTGCCTCAGCCTCCTCAGTAGCTGGGATTACAGGCGCACGCCACCACGCCCGACTAATTTTTGTATTTTTAATAGAGACGGGGTTTCACCATGTTGGTCAGGCTGGTCTTAAACTCCTGACCTTGTGATCTGCCTGCCTTGGCCTCCCAAAGTGCTGGGATTACAGGTATAAACCACTGTGCCCAGCCATTAAAATATATTTGTGTATATAGTTACCTCTGTTGGTGTTTCTTTGGCTAAATTCAAATTACTCACTAATGTCCTTTTATTTCAACCTGAAGGATTCCTTTTAGTATTTTTCTATAGAGAAAGTCTGCTAATGACATATTCTCTGTTTTGTTTTGTTTACTCTTGGAAAAATTTCAGTTCATCTTTCATATTCAAATGATGTATTGCTAGACATAAAATTCTTGTTTGACAGTCTTTTTCTTTTAGCATTTTATGTCATCCTACTGTATTATGGCCTCCATTATTTGATGAGAAATCTGCTGTTAATCTTATTAAGGCTCCTTTTATGTGATGAATCCTTTTTCTCTTGCTGCTTTCAAGATTTTCGCTTTGCCCTTGGCTTTCAGCAGTTTGACTTTGATTTATCCAGGTGTGTGGATCCCTTTTAGTTTATTGTACTTTGAATTTGTTGAGCTTCTTAGAACTGTAGATTGATGATCCAAGGTTGGAAAAAATTTGATTTCCAGATTTGAAATATTATATTATTTAAATGTCAGGTTTTCAACAAAAATGCAAGATATACAAAGAAACAAGGTAGCCTATACATGGTAAAACAACAAGAAGAAGAAGCAGTCAACAGAAACAGCCAGTGAAGTGTCCTAATGGGTGGATATACTAGACTAATATAGAGAGAGCTATTCTAAGTATGTTCAAAGAACTAGAGCAAACCTTTTTTTTTTTTTTTTTTTTTTTTTAAGCAAAAACAAACAAAAAAGAACACTTTATTTTAGGTTCAGGGATACATATGAAGGTTTGTTATATAGGTAAACTCATGTCATGGGGATTTGTTGTAAAGATTGTTTCCTCAACCAGGTATTAAGCCTAGTACCCAATAGTTATCTTTTCTGCTCCTCTCTCTCCACCAACCCTCTGCTCTCAAGTAAACCCCAGTGTCTATTGTTCCCTTCTTTGTGTTCATGAGTTCTCATCATTTAGCTTCCACTTGTGAGAACATGTGGTATTTGGTTTTCTGTTCCTGTGTTAGTTTGCTAAGGATAATAGCCTCCACCTCCATCTATGTTCCTGCAAAAGACATGATCTTGTTCTTTTTTATAGCTGCATAGTATTCCGTGGTGTATATGTACCACATTTTCTTTATCCAATCTGTTATTAATGGACATTTAGACTGATTCCATGATTTTTGCTATTATGAATAGTGCTGCAGCAAACATTTGCATGCATGTGCCATTTTTAAAGAATAAGGAAATTTTATAAATTTTCATAAAATTTGGCAAGTTTTTAGCAATTTTTCTCTTCTTCTGGGTTTCCTGTTATGTGTATAGTGGCACACTTGATGGTGTCTTACAGCTCTCTGATACTCTTCTGCTGAAGTCTGCACTGAGCCCATCTACTGTTTTTTGTTGTTGTTGTTGTTTTTTGAGACATGGACTTGCTCTGTCATCCAGGCTGGAGTGCAGTGGTGCAATAATGGGTCATTGAAGCCTTAACCGTTTGGGCATCAAGCAATCCTCTTGCCTCAGTCTCCCTAGTAGTTGGGACTACAAGCACACTCCACCATACCCAGCTAATTTGTGTGTGTGTGTGTGTGTGTGTGTGTGTGTGTATATATATATATATATATTTTTTTTTTTTTTTGTAGAGACAGGGTTTGCCATGTTGCCCAGGCTGGCCAAATTCCTGGGGATCTGCCCACCTCAGTCTCCCATAGTGAATTGTTTGTTTGTTTGTTTTGCTTTGCTTTTTTAAATTTAAATTTTAATTTTTTTAGACATGGGGACTCACTATGTTGGCCAGGTTGGTCTTGAACTCCTGGCCTCAAACAATCCTTTCACCTTGGCCTCTTAAAGTACTGGGATTCCAGGCATGAGCCACCACAACCAGCCCCAGTAGTGAATTTTTTATGTGATTTATTGTTCTCAGCACCCTCACTGGCTGTTTGTTAACTTTTTTTTTTTTTTTTTTTACCCTGTGTATAGGCTATTCTGTTTCTTTGTGTATTTTGTATTTTTGTTGAAAATCTGACATTTAAAATAATATAAAATTTCAAATCTGGAAATCAGATTTTTTCCAGTCTTAGGGTTTATTGTTGTTGCTGTTTGTTTTTTTAAGTGACTTTTTTGGGACTAATTCTGTAAAACCTGCATTCTTTGTATTGTGTAGCCACTGATGTCTCTGCTCATTTACCACTGTGGTTAGTTCATGATTGGTCAGAGATCCTTGAGCCTTTGGTAAAGGCTGTGACATTATGTGTGTTGGAAAACACCTTCATTGCTTAGCAGTTTGAAACTCTGCCTTTGCCTTCCTGTTTGCTCAGGGCCTCATGTTTATACAGTGCTGAGACAATGGGGGCCCTCTCATGTCTTTTCTGGGCATGTGCACAGCCCTGTACTTGGCTGACCTTCGAGATCTCTGGGAACATGTCAGAGCTTTTTAAAGATTCCTATGGGCATCTTGTTTCTCAGATTTTTCTTGCAAATTTTTGGTCAGGCTCTTGTGTACTGCAGCCATTATCATAGCCTTCAGTACCTGTGGTGGCAAACAGTTGCTGATGATTCTGTTTGCCTAATGTCTTGGAAATACTTCGTGCAGAGCAAGCAGTGACTCAGGTCAAATCATGAAGAGTCCCTATAAATGGGGTTTAGGGCGCTGCAAGACAGGTTAAACAGTGACAGTTCTCTGTGAATGGGGCTTTTTAAGGGAGCCCCATATCCATCCAGTCTCTACCCATTCTGGTGGCTGCTAGAGCTGCTGGTTTTCACAGCTACAGCAATGGAAAGGCTGTCTGTTTTCAAGGTTACTGCAGAGCTGGGGAGACGGGAATAGTAGTTAGAAAAGTTAAAAGAGCAAAAAGCTTGCTGTTCTAACCAAGGTTTAGCAGGTTTGCTTTAATAAATGCTCACCTGTTATAGGCCTTTGATTTATTCCCAGAATTCTGAAATAGTTGATAATGACAAATGTGCTGGTGTGTGCATTACATTAATGGAGGAACAGATTTACAGAGGTCTTTGTGCCTGCTCCTGCTAGATTTCCAACCTATAGGGTTCAGAGATCCTTAAGGCACCTATGGACCCCTTGAATCAGTTACTAATTTACTGCTAAATTGATTTGAAACATGTAATGGACTAATTAGGGCTTTGTTTATTGACTTGGAACATAACAGCATTTAATACATGACTTTATATTCAGTGGTATTTTTCACGTTCTGGGAAAATGATTTAAACGTGAGCCTTCTGTCCATAACCTAGAAGTTTGTCATTGGCGTAGGCTCTAAAATAAAATAGTCAATGATATGAAGTACCAGCTTGCTGTCCTTGGGAAATGGTGTTTTTCTACCAATGTGTACCTCCAGGATACTACTTATCACTTCTTCCAGTTGAGTTTCACAACAGTGGTAAAAAGAAGTAACTGGTCTCCAGCATCTCTTACACGCCAACCTATATTCTAGATCCTTGACTAATACCACCTTTGTTATTCAGAATACCTTTGCAAGGTTTATGTATCGGTATTCCTATTTTGAAGTTATATATACTAAAGCCAAAGAGTTATATAAGTTGCCTAAGACAGTAATGCTAGGAAGTGGTGAAATTGGTATTCAAACCATGATCTTTATGCCTCCAAAGTCCATGCTTTTTTATTACTCCAGTCGCATATCTGTCCTCTGTTACATAATTGCATTCATTTTGTTCAAAGATAAGCTATCTGATGGGGAAGTCAAAACCATGTATAAAGACACATTATTTATGTAACCTAAGAAATGAGCCTCTTAAAACTGAAACATTGTCACTTAAAATTAAGCAACAACTATTAAACTAGTTAAGATAAATTATTGTAAGCATAAAGTACATTGTTTATAGGCAGAATTAAATACTTTGCTGATATCAACAATTCTTTTCAGAGACTAATTGAGCAGCGTGATACTTTGAAAGAAACGAATGAAGAGCTTCGATGTTCACAAGTACAACAGGACCACCTAAACCAAACAGGTTACTTTTGTTAGATTTAGAAAAGTTTCAGCCAGGGCAACACAGTGAGACCCCATTCAACAAAAAATAAAAACTTAACCTGTCATGGTGGTGCATACCTATAGTCCTAGCTACTTGGGAGGCCAAGGTGGGAGGATCATTTGAGCCTAGGAGTTTGAAGTTGCAGTGAGCTATGATTGTACCACTGCACTCCAGCCTTGGTGTGAAAGAGAGAAACAGAGAAACAGAGAAAGAGAGGAAAGAAGGAAAGAAGGAAGGAGGGAGGGAGGGAGGGAAGGAGGAAGGGAGGAAAAAGAAAGAAAGGAAAGGGGAGGGGAGGGGAGGGAAGGGAAGGTTTCTTGACAGAGAGAGACCCTATCGAAAGAAAGAAAAAGGCAGGCAGGCAGGGAGTGAGGGAGGGAGGCAAGGAGGGAGAGAGGATTTTTAAAAAAATAGTTGAAATACTGAAATGCGAATTTATTTTTTGTTATTTTCTAGGTGCATCTGCTGCAAAAAGTTATGAGAATCTTGCTGCTGAGATTATGCCAGTGGAATATAGGTAAATTTGTTTTGTAATTTGATAGAATTATATTTAATATTATAATTTTGTTCTTTTTTGTAAATGTCTTGGCCTTTAAAAACTTATGACTCATAGAGCTGAAAATTACTGTTTGATCTACTTAAACTTTCTAAATCAGATTCTTATTGCTACCACAGCAATTTAAAATTTTATCAGAAGTAAAATTTCACAAACCCTTGAATAACATATTCTAGTTTTTATAACATGACATGACCCCCAAGTGCTATGTTATAATTGCTTTAACTAGGGAGGTTTAAGTATATAAAGTTAGAAAATTATTAGAAAACAAAAATAAATAGGATTTACAAGCCTTTGATGGGGGAAGTGGTAAATGTATAAAGTAAGAAAAGTTACTTATCTTGCTTAGTGGGGAGTCAATCATTAAATTAAAATTAGTAATTATAAAAAGTAGCCATATGAGCTTTTTTTGTAGAGTTATGCTGTTGGCATTCAGAAGAACAAAAATTGGGATTAATTGAAATTAGTTGCTTTTGAGGAATGGGATTTGGCAGGGGAACAACTAAGGGAGAGTATTACTTCCGTATTTAATGCAAACAATAAAAGTTGCAGTTTTAAAAAGTACATGTAAATCTTTAATACAATTTTTTTCAGAAAAAAAAGATCTAGAAACTGTCTTATTGCCATTATAAAGTATATCTTAAAAGTTTAGTCAAACTATAGTTTCTTAAATCTATTGCTTTTCTTTTATGTGGTTTCTAAGCATATACTATTTGTTTCCTTTACAAATATTTTCTAAATTACCAAAGTAAAATAATTTCTATTATCTCTTCAGGAATGGTATAATATACAACTTAATGATTTATAGCATAATCTTATGTGGTACCTATAAAATTTTACTGCCTTTTTTAAAGGCACAGTCTTGTAGTATACATAATTTTTTCTTAAACACTTTCAGAAGTTTTTGCTGCAGTTTGAGAGTTTCATGCCCTACCAGCTGTGCTAGCTGGTCCGGCTTGCATCTTAAAATGGTAGCTATTGAGTGAAAAGGAATTTCCTTTTTTTTAACTAAAGAACATAATGACTCATATTTTTAAAAATTAAAAAAAAGATTTTGTTTTGTAACATCAGGGAGGTGTTTATTCGACTGCAACATGAAAATAAGATGCTTCGCTTACAGCAAGAAGGCTCTGAGAATGAACGTATTGAGGAACTTCAGGAGCAGCTAGAACAGAAACACCGTAAAATGAATGAACTGGAAACTGAGCAGAGGTATGTGCTCCTTAGTAATTGAAAATATGGGTGATTTAATTACTGAGCCACAAAATCTTGATTCACAGAAATGGAAAATATTATTGTAGTTAAAGTAATTAGAATTACCTAGAAATAGTTCAATTTTTTTTTGTTAGTAGTCTTTCATTACTATAAGCTTCACTCTGTGAAATAAGTCAAGTGATTCATTTCAGTTATGTTTATAAAATATATGGATAAGCTGTTAATTTCAGCAGTCTTGGTTAACCAGGCTACTTACTCTTTTTATTTTTTTTGAACAGTCTCGCTCTGTCGCCCAGGCTGGAGTGCAGTGGCACGATCTCTGTTCATTGCAGCTTCCACCTCCCCAGTTCAAGTGATTTTCATGCCTCAGCCTCCCAAGTAGCTGCAATTAGAGACATGCACGACTATGCCTGGCTAATTTCTGTATTTGTTTCCTTTTCTTTTCTTTTTTTTTTTTTTTTTTTTTGAGGTGCAGTCTTGCTGTGTCACCCAGGCTGGAGTGCAGTAGTGCGATCTCAGCTCACTGCAACCTCCACCTCACAGGTTCAAGTGATTCTCCTGCCTCAGCCTCCCAAGTAGATGGGACTACAGGTGCACACCACTATGCCTGTCTAATTTTTTTTGTATTTTTAGTGGAGATGGGGTTTCACCATGTTGACCAGACTGGTCTCGATCTTCTAACCTCATGATCCACCCGCCCCGGCCTCCCAAAGTGCTGGGATTATAGGCATGAGCCGCTATGCCCGGCCAATTTCTGTATTATTAGTAGATACGGGGCTTCACCATGTTGGCTGGGCTGGTCCCGAACTACTGACCTCATGTAATCCACCTGCCTCAGCCTTCCAAAGTTGCTGGGATTATAAGCATGAGCCACTGCGTCCAGCCCACCAGGCTACTTATTCTTGAATTTCATTTAGATATGTTCACAATTCATGAAATTTGACAAATGAATAAATGACAGTTTGGCTTTCTACTGAAGTCTAGTGCATAGATGAGATCTAGATTGTGGAATCAAATTTAAATCCCACTTCTAATTTAACTTATTAACTGTTTCTGGACAAATTGCTTAAACTTACACTCAGTGTCTTCAGGTGTAAATACAAGTTATTAGGAAGACTACAGATAATGAGCTTAAAGCAAATGATGTACTTATGTGGTATCAATGAAGTGCTCAAAACTTATAATAATAATATGCTTTTCTAAGTACTTTTTTGCTATTAACTCAGTAAATCGTCATAGTAACTCTATGAAATAGTAACCATGATTAGCTCTTTTTCTATGGATAAGGAATATGGATACGGAGAAGTTAAATAACTTACCTAAAGTTATACAGCTAGTAGTTCTAGATCCTCCATAATGAACTCTCTGTCAATCTGATTACTGAGTCTTTACTCTTAACTACTATGGTAACTTGCCTGTTATAAATGGCACACTTACTATAAGTGTATTTAGACTTATTTAACCTTTATTGAATCCTGGACACCAACAGAAATTTTAGACACACTTGAATCTTACCTTTCTCAAACTTGTGTGTAACTTGTGTGTATAATGTTACATAAACTGTGGTTAAAATAAGAATGATAATTTAGTTTTCTAAAGAGGCCATTAAATATTACTATTTTATTCAGTTCAATACCAGTTGTTGGCACTTTTCTGAAGAGACCCTTAAATATTACCATCTTACTCAGTTTAATACCAGTTGTTAACACTTTTCTGAAGAGCACTAAATATTACTATCTTATTCAGTTCAATACCAGTTGTTAACACTGGGGAAATTATTTAAGCTTTTAAGGAATTAACATAGGAAGGTAGACATGTAAATAGATAATTGCTATATTATGTGATAACTACAACAATGGGATATTATAACAGGCAGGTGAGTGTGTATGTGTGGATATACATAGAGGGAGAGGGAGATGCTAACTGTTGCTGGTAACTTCCTGTGGAAGTAACTCTTAAGCAGAGTTTTAAAGAATGAGATATTGCCACATTAGAATCTGCATTAGTTGCTAGTGGTAGTCCCTTTAATTTAAATTTAAAAAAACATGTGGAAATGATTGGAAAATGGGGACTTTCCTCTTCCAATACACTGTGAAATGTGAAACAGAAGATGGAAATCTAGTTTTCATTCATTGAAAATACAACTGTAGAAAAATTGAGCTGGTTTTCTGATTTTTCTACCAGTGAGTACAGTGTAGAAATGTTTTTGCCACCAACATTTAAGTTCCTTAAAATTTTAAATGTAGGCATATGTACTTTCAGGAAAAAAGTTTTCTTTTAAAAAATATTTCCTTAGAAGCAGTCTGCCCTACTTCCTATTGTACCTAGGCACAGATAATTATTCCACATTTGTCATTGCTATAAAAACATATTTTAGTTAAATTGCTAACTGAATGTACCTTTGTAGATCCTTAACTGCTTTGACTTTCAATACAAGTAAATGCTTATGACCCATCTTACAATAGGCTGAGCAAAGAGCGTATTAGAGAATTGCAGCAGCAGATTGAGGACCTCCAGAAGTCTTTACAGGAACAAGGTTCCAAGTCTGAAGGCGAAAGTGTAAGTAACTTAGAAATTATAATTCTGCTGTGTATGGCTTTTCTTTAATAGGTTATGATGCCCAAACTAATCTTGTATTAGAAAGTGCAGCCCTTATCATTGAGAAAACTCTTAAATACCGTATATATCTGCATAATAGATGCAGTGATTTTGCCAACTTGGAGCCTGTCAGTTGATCATCTACATTGGAAGGTGATTTCTGTCTGTCCTACTTCAGCAGCTATACCAATGTTCATGATGATTCTTGATCATCATTCAGCATCATTCAACAGCTATACCAAAGTTCATGATGATTCTTGATTGAGAACATAATACAATTGAGGGCTTCATAGTTCTACTGGAATTCCAACAGGGCTGGCCTGAGAAAAATCCAAATAATTAGCAATCAGAATTGAGGAAACCTTCTAATAGGAAAAGAGAGAATGGGAAAATGATTTCTACCTAAAGAGCATGCTAAAAATGGATTATACCCATCTCTGAAGGACAGAAACTTTAATGCAGCCTTGGAGGCATCACTCATTTCTTCCTCCTTCCTTAATGATTCATGGCCTTACCGTTTTCTGATGATTTTTGATGGCAGATATTGTGAGGGCAGAGATAAGAGGATTTAAAAGATATCAAACTTAGCCAAAATCTGACTATACCTAGCAACTATTCTATAGTTTGATCTTTTTATGTGAAGAGAAAGAAGTAGTGATTGAGAGAGTGATTAACTTAATTAAAAATAACAAGGAAAAAGGACTAGATATGTGTTAGGGATATCTTGATTGATTGAGATTAGATAGAATGTAGGTGATTATACCTGTGTTGATGGGGGAGGAAACCATGCAGAGTAAGTAAAGAGATGAAAAGGAAAATTGAAAGAGTTGCATTTCCTTTCTGTCTTTTATATGCTTTATATTATTTTCTTTTTTTTTCCCTGGGGGCTTGGAAAATAGAAATCGTCTCATGCATGGCGGCATCTCATATGTGCATATATACGGTATTGTAACTTCTCTAATACAAATATTATTTTAAGCCACACTAGAGAATACTTTTAAAATGAGGTCTTTTTGGAGGAGCACATTTTGGCTTGCAGTGTTTTAAAGACAAATGTCTTTATTATTTTAATATATTGGTATCCAACTCGTATTTCAGATTATATATTTTAAACACTTCACCTATACAGTAGGTGTGGAACGACTATTGCAATTTAAAGTACTGTTTTTTAAAAGGAGAAATTGTATGTTTAAAATTTTGCTTTTTAACAATATTCAGTTGCTTCATTTTGGTGTTAGTTATTAAAGGATTTGCAACTATAATAATAAAGTTGTATTATAAAGGTAATTATTTTAGATCTTTAAGTTTGTTCCTCATAAGAGGCTCAAAATCTTAAAATTTTTATTCTGAATAATTGAGTTTCTAAATATTTTAATGTTTGATACTCCTCAGTATGTCACATTCAGCTTGCATTTGCTGTTTTTCAAGTTCAGATTTAATTTTTATTACATTCAGAAATATGAGGTATTTTTCTTTCTGTCGTATGCTTTTATATTTCATTTTCTATTTTTCCTTTCCTTTTTGAAGTAAAAAAAAAAACCTAAAAAGTTTATGCTTCTTAAAGTGTGTTACTAGAAATACAAATTTAAAAAATATTTATAATTTTGCCTGGTACACCTTCAAAAGAAGGTAAAGAGATTTAGATGTCTGGAAAATTGACCTTTGTCAAAATAGTCATCTTACAGCAATTTTTTTTAAATTTTATAGTCCAGCAAATTAAAGCAGAAGTTGGAAGCTCATATGTAAGTAAAACTGATATTTCTTTTCAAATATGAGAAGGGAGGAGTTGTAAAAGCCTCTAAAGTTAATCTCCTTTTCGTATTTTGTTTAGAAAAGCAAATATCCTGATGCTAATTGATATACTTGCTGCAAAAAGTGAAAAGCATGCTAAAGATTCAGCCTGCCTGCTACCCCCATCCCAAACTCCTACATCTTTCAGTTGTTAATATCATTTCAAAAGTTTAAAAAAACAGATAACTATCACAACTAGATTATATGGGATGTTAAACGTGTAAAATATTTTACTTTCTTAGGAAGCAAGTGTGGCAAGGGAAACAATTTAACCTTTTTGGCACCTGCTATGTGCCTGTTTACATCCTCATGACAACCCCTGTAGTCAGGCAGATAGTATTCCCATTTCACAGGTGTGGAACCAAGGGTCAGAAAGCAACTTGCCTAAGATCCACAAATGTTATGTGCCAGAGACCAGTCTCCATGCTTTTTCTACCACTTAGGGAAAAACTCACAGAGGTCCATGAAGAATTACAGAAGAAACAAGAGCTCATTGAAGATCTTCAGCCAGATATAAATCAAAATGGTAGGTATCTGTGAAAACTTGGATCAGACAATAGTTTATCCAAGGACTTACTCTTTTTTACTGAAGGATGCAAGGTCTATGTGTAAATTTTTGCACAATGTGTAGATACATATATTGTAAATAGGGACTATGATAATTTTTAGTGCTGAAGTCAATAAATGATATATTATTAAAACAAAAAATAATAAAATGAATTGATGGATATATGGGAGTATCAAACATTAAAAAATAAAATTAATCTGTGGAAATGTGGATAAAAACGATTTCAAATCAGATTGATATGACCTTTAAAACATTGTGTAGAAATTCTTTGTTTTTCCTGTGATTGTGCTTACTGTAAGGTATATTTGCTACTTATACTTGATAGAAAGGAGAAAAACAGCTAAATAAAGCAGATTGTAGATTTTTTTTTAAGGGTCAAATAATAAATGATTGAGGATGTGTTGGTTGTATTTCAAAACTTTTAGATAAGAATTCACTACAAAGAATAAATAACAGGCTTTTCTTTTAAGTTCTCTTATCTGTCTTTAGAAAATAAATATAAATATAATTTTATGTGAGGATGAAGTATTTTAATAGGTAGTAATTATTAATAACTGATTATGTTTCATTTTATTTTTACTAATAGTACAAAAGATCAATGAACTTGAAACTGCTCTTCAGAAGAAAGATGAAGATATGAAAGCAATGGAGGAAAGATATAAAATGTACTTGGAGAAAGCCAGAAATGTGAGTGACTTATCTTTCAGAGTTCAAGACTTTGTGGCCTGTGTTTTAGCAAGGCCCATTTCACCGGATTTTTCTGCCATTCTTGTATCTGTATCTAATCACTTCTCTCTTAACTGTATTACCTTACCTGTCAGGTTTCTGTGGTATTTCCCGATCAGTTCTCATACTCTTAGTCTCACTCATCAGTGTCAGATAAAATAAACCATAGCTAATAGGAACTGTTTAGACATAGACTGTAGTGATGTCAGAGAGAGTGATGGCTATAAAGTATGGAATCTTTAGTTCTTGGCAAAATAAGCCTAGAATTCTTTTTTTTTTTTTAATTGTACTTTAAGTTCTAGGGTACATGTGCACAACGTGCAGGTTTATTACATATGTATACATGTGCCATGTTGGTGTGCTGCACCCATTAACTCATCATTTACATTAGGTATATCTCCTAATGCTATCCCTCCCCCACTCCCCACAATAGGACCCAGTGTGTGATGATCCCCTTCCTGTGTCCAAGTGATCTCATTGTTCAGTTCCCACCTATGAGTGAGAACATGCGGTATTTGGTTTTCTGTTCTTGCGATAGTTTGCTGAGAATGATGGTTTCCAGCTGCATCCATGTCCCTACAAAGGACACGAACTCATCCTTTTTTATGGCTGCATAGTATTCCATGGTGTATATGTGCCACATTTTCCTAATCCAGTCTGTCACAGATGGACATTTGGGTTGATTCCAAGTCTTTGCTATTGTGAATAGTGCCACAATAAACATCCGTGTGCATGTGTCTTTATAGCAGCATGATTTATAATCCTTTGGGTATATATCCAGTAATGGGAAGGCTAGGTCAAATGGTATTTCTAGTTCTAGATCCTTGAGGAATTGCCACACTGTTTTCCACAATGGTTGAACTAGTTTACAGTCCCACCAACAGTGTAAAAGTGTTCTTATTTCTCTACATCTTCTCCAGCACCTGTTGTTTCCTGATTTTTTAATGATCACCATTCTAACTGGTGTGAGATGGTATCTCATTGTGGTTTTGATTTGCATTTCTCTGATGGTGAGTGATGATGAGCATTTTTTCCTGTGTCTGTTGGCTGTATGAATGTCTTGTTTTGAGAAGTGTCTGTTCATATCCTTTGCCCACTTTTTGATGGGGTTGTTTGTTTTTTTTCTTGTAAAGTTGTTTGAGTTCTTTGTAGGTTCTGGATATTAGCCCTTTGTCAGATGAGTAGATTGCAAAAGTGTTCTCCCATTCTGTAGGTTACCTGTTCACTCTGATGGTAGTTTCTTTTGTTGTGCAGAAGCTCTTTAGTTTAATTAGATCCCATTTGTCAATTTTGGCTTTTGTTGCCATTGCTTTTGGTGTTTTAGACATGAAGTCCTTGCCCATGGTGATGTCCTGAATGGTATTGCCTAGGCCTTCTTCTAGGGTTTTTATGGTTTTAGGTCTAACATTCAAGTCTCTAATCCATCTTGAATTAATTTTTGTATAAGGTGTGAGGAAGGGATCCAGTTTCAGCTTTTTCTACTTATGGCTAGCCAGTTTTCCCAGCACCATTTATTAAATAGGGAATCCTTTCCCCATTTCTTGTTTTTGTCAGGTTTGTCAAAGATCAGATGGCTGTAGATGTGTGGTATTATTTCTGAGGGCTCTGTTCTGTTCCATTGATCTATATCTCTGTTTTGGTACCAGTACCACGCTTTTTTGGTTACTGTAGCCTTGTAGTATAGTTTGAAGTCAGGTAGTGTGATGCCTCCAGCTTTGTTCTTTTGGCTTAGGATTGTCTTGGCAATGTGGGCTCTTTTTTGGTTCCATATGAACTTTAAAGCAGTTTTTTCCAATTCTGTGAAGAAAGTCATTGGTAGCTTAATGGGAATGGCATTGAATCTATAAATTACCTTGGGCAGTATGGCCATTTTCACGATATTGATTCTTCCTATCCATGAGCATGGTATGTTCTTCCATTTATTTGTGTCCTCTTTTATTTCACTGAGCAGTGGTTTGTAGTTCTCCTTGAAGAGGTCCTTTACATCCATTGTAAGTTGGATTCCTAGGTATTTTATTCTCTTTGAAGCTATTGTGAATGGGAGTTCATTCATGATTTGGCTCTCTGTTTGTCTGTTACTGGTGTATAAGAATGCTTATAATTTTTGCACATTGATTTTGTATCCTGGGACTTTGCTGAATTTGCTTATCAGTTTAAGGAGATTTTGGGCTGAGACGATGGGGTTTTCTAAATATACAATCATGTCATCTGCAAACAGGGACAATTTGACTTCTTCTTTTCCTAACTGAATACCCTTTCTTTCTTTCTCTTGCCTGATTGCCCTAGCCAGAACTTGCAACACTGTGTTGAATAGGAGTGGTGAGAGAGGGCATCCCTGTCTTGTGCCAGTTTTCAAAGGGAATGCTTCCAGTTTTTGCCCATTCAGTATGATATTGGCTGTGGGTTTGTCATAAATAGCTCTTATTATTTTGAGATACATTCCATCAATACCGAATTTATTGGGAGTTTTTAGCATGAAGGGCTGTTGAATTTTGTCAAAGGCCTTTTCTGCATCTATTGAGATAATCATGTGGTTTTTGTTTTTGGTTCTGTTTATGTGCTGGATTTTGTTTATTGATTTGCATATGTTGAACCAGCCTTGCATCCCAGGGATGAAGCCCACTTGATCATGGTGGATAAGCTTTTTGATGTGCTGCTGGATTCGGTTTGCCAGTATTTTATTGAGGATTTTTGCATCGATGTTCATCAGGGATATTGGTCTAAAATTCTTTTTTTGTTGTATCCCTGTCAGGCTTTGGTATCAGGATGATCTTGGCCTCGTAAAATGAGTTAGGGAGGATTCCCTCTTTTTCTATTGATTGGAATAGCTTCAGAAGGAATGGTACCAACTCCTCCTTGTACCTCTGGTAGAATTCGGCTGTGAATCCGTCTGGTCCTGGACTTTTTTTGGTTGGTAGGCTATTAATTATTGCCTCAATTTCAGAACCTGCTATTGGTCTATTCCAGGATTCAACTTCTTCCTGGTTTAGTCTTGGGAGAGTGTGTGTGTCCGGGAAATTATCCATTTCTTCTAGGTTTTCTAGTTTATTTGCATAGAGATGTTTATAGTATTCTCGATGGTAGTTTGTATTTCTGTGGGATTGGTGGTGATATCCCCTTTATCATTTTATATTGCGTCTATTTGATTCTTCTCTCTTCTTTATTAGTGTTGCTAGTGATCTATCAATTTTGTTGATCTTTTCAAAAAAACAGCTCCTGGAATCATTGATTTTTTGAGGGTTTTCTGTGTCTCTGTCTCCTTCAGTTCTGCTCTGATCTTAGTTATTTCTTGCCTTCTGCTAGCTTTTGAATGTGTTTGCTCTTGTTTCTCTAGTTCTTTTAATTGTGATGTTAGGGTGTCAATTTTAGATCTTTCCTGCTTTCTCTTGTGGGCATTTAGTGCTATAAATTTCCCACTACACACTGCTTTAAATGTGTCCCAGAGATTCTGGTATGTTGTATCTTTGTTCTCATTGGTTTCAAAGAACATCTTTATTTCTGCCTTCATTTTGTTATGTACCCAGTAGTCATTCAGGAGCAGGTTGTTCAGTTTGCATGTAGTTGAGCAGTTTTGATTGGGTTTCTTAGTCCTGAGTTCTAGTTTGATTGCACTGTGGTCTGAGAGACAGTTTGTTATAATTTCTGTTCTTTTACATTTGCTGAGGAGTGCTTTACTTCCAACTATGTGGTCAATTTTGGAATAAGTGCGATGTGGTGCTGAGAAGAATGTATATGCTGTTGATTTGGGGTGGAGAGTTCTGTATATGTCTATTAGGTCCACTTGTTGCAGAGTTGAGTTCAATTCCTGGATAGCCTTGTTAACTTTCTGTCTCACTGATCTGTCTAATGTTGACAGTGGGGTGTTAAAGTCTCCCATTATTATTGTATGGGAGTCTAAGTCTCTTTGTAAGTCTCTAAGGACTTGCTTTATGAATCTGGGTGCTCCTGTATTGGGTGCATATATATTTAGGATAGCTAGCTCTTCCTGATGACTTGATCCCTTTACCATTATGTAATGGCCTTCTTTGTCTCTTTTGATCTTTGTTGGTTTAAAGTCTGTTTTATCAGAGACTAGGATTGCAACCCCTGCTTTATTTTTGTTTTCCATTTGCTTGGTAGATCTTCCTCCATCCCTTTATTTTGAGCCTATGTGTGTCTGCATGTGAGATGGCTCTCCTGAATACATCAAACTGATGGGTATTGACTCTATCCAATTTGCCAGTCTGTGTCTTTTAATTGGACCATTTAGTCCATTTACATTTAAGATTAATATTGTTATGTGTGAACTTGATCCTGTCATTATGATATTAGCTAGTTATTTTGCTTGCTAGTTGATGCAGTTTCTTCCTAGCATCGATGACTTTACATTTTGACATGTTTTTGCAATGGCTGGTACCTGTTGTTCCCTTCCATGTTTAGTGCTTCCTTCAGGATCTCTTGTAGGGCAGGCCTGGTGGTGACAAAATCTCTTAAGCATTTGCTTGTCTGTAAAGGATTTTATTTCTCTTTCACTTATGAAACTTAGTTTGGCTGGATATGAAATTCTGGGTTGAAAATTCTTTTCTTTAAGAATGTTGAATATTGGCCCCCACTCTCTTCTGGCTTGGAGAGTTTCTGCGGAGAGATCTGTTGTTAGTCTGATGGGCTTCCCTTTGTGGGTAACCCGACCTTTCTCTCTGGCTGCCCTTAACATTTTTTCTTTCATTTCAACTTTGTTGAATCTGACAATTATGTGTCTTGGAGTTGCTCTTCTCAAGGGGTATGTATCTTTGTGGCATTCTCTGTATTTCCTGAATTTGAATGTTGGCCTGCCTTACTAGGTTGGGGAAGTTCTCCTGGATGATATCCTGAAGAGTGTTTTCCAACTTGGTTCCATTTTCCCCGTCACTTTCAGGCACACCAATCAGATGTAGATTTGGTCTTTTTACATAATCCCATATTTCTTGGATGCGTTGTTCATTTCTTTTTACTCTTTTTGCTGTACACTTCTCTTCTTGCTTCGTTACATTCATTTGATCTTCAATCGCTGATACTCTTCCAGTTGTTTGAGTCAGTTATTGAAGCTTGTGCATTTGTCACGTAGTTCTCGTGTTATGGTTTTCATCTCTGTCAGTTCTTTTAAGGTCTTCTCTGCATTGATTATTCTAGTTATCCATTCATCCATTCTTTTTTCAAGGTTTTTAGTTTCTTTGTGCTGGTTACGTAGTTCCTCCTTTAGCTCTGGGAAGTTTGATCGACTGAAGCCTTCTTCTCTTAACTCGTCAAAGTCATTCTTTGTCCAGCTTTGTTCCGTTGCTGGCAATGAGCTGCTTTCCTTTGAAGGGGGAGATGCGCTCTGATTTTTTGAATTTCCAGCTTTTCTGCACTGCTTTTTCCCCATCTTTGTGGTTTTATCTGCCTTTGGTCTTTGATGATGGTGATGTACTGATGGGGTTTTGGTGTGGGTGTCCTTTCTGTTTGTTAGTTTTCCTTCTGTCAGTCAGGACCCTGAGCTGTAGGTCTGTTGGAGTTTTCTTGAGGTCCACTCCAGACCCTGTTTGCCTGGGTATCAGCAGTGGAGGCTGCAGAAGATAGAATATTGCTGAACAACGAGTGTTGCTATCTGATTCTTGCTCTGGAAGCTTCGTCTCAGGGGTGTACCCCGCCATGTGAGGTGTTGGTCTGCACCTAGTGGGGGATGTCTCCTAGTTAGGCGACTCGGGGGTCAGGGACCCACTTGAGCAGGCAGTCTGTCCGTTCTCAGATCTCAACCTCCGTGCTAGGAGATCTGCTTCTCTCTTCAAAGCTTTCAGACAGGGGCATTTACCTCTGCCGAGGTTTCTGCTGCTTTTTGTTTAGCTATGCCCTGTCCCCAGAGGAGGTGTCTACAGAGGCGGGCTGGCCTCCTTGAGCTGTGGTGGACTCCACCCAATTCGAGCTTCCCAGTGGCTTTGTTTACCTACTTAAGCCTCAGCAATGGTGGGTGCCCCTCCCCCAGCCTTGCTGCTGCATTGCTGCTGCCTTGCAGTTAGATCTCAGACTGCTGTGCTAGCAATGAGGGAGGCTCCGTGGGCGTGGGACCCTCTGGGCCAGGTGTGGGATATAGTCTTCTGGTGTACCATTTGCTAAGACCCTTGGTAAAGTGCAGTATTAGAGTGGGAGTTACCCGATTTTCCAGGTGTTGTGTGTCTCACTTTCCTTTGGCTAGGAAAAGGAATTCCCTTCCCCCTTGTGCTTCCCAGGTGAGGTGATGCCTTGCCCTGCTTCAGCTCTCGCTGGTCAGGCTGCACCCGCAGACCAGCGCCAACTGTCTGACATGCCCCAGTGAGATGAACCCAGTACCTCAGTTGAAAATGCAGAAATCACTCATCTTCTGTGTCGCTCACGCTGGAAGCTGGAGGCTGGAGCTGTTCCTATTCAGCCATCTTGGGCGCCGCCTTCAGCCCAGGATTCTTATTTGCTAGAATCTTTGCAGATTTTCTAAGAATACAGTTTTTCTAGAAACAGCAATATGAACATTTTATCTTTTGTAAAAATTTAGCGTTTTAAACATATTTGAAATTGTTGTATCATTTAGTTTTAGATTAGGCAGTTAAACACTTTTCAAATGTTCATCAGACTCAAGGTTTAACAAGGTAGAGGTTTACTTCATAGTCACATTGAGTCCAACCATAAATGGGGAAAGGGCACCACTTCTCCATGTAGTCATTCAGAGTCCTAAGCTGACAGAGATTCTGCCTTCTTCAGCATAGGGACCCCAGGTTCACTTGACCTTGTCCAACTAGTACAGAAGAAAGACAGCCTAGATTGCATAGGAGATATGTAATGGGCGAGGCCTGAAAAGAGCATAAATCACTTTCACTCCCACTTTGGAGTGCAGGCATGTGACCACACCACATTTATGGAACAGACTTTGCAAAAGTGAAATAATGCCTACATAATACTTAGTTGTGTGGGATATAACATAGTTTACTTGAGCATTATCCTACTATTGGAAATAATCTGTATTCACTCCCTTTTCCTTTTTTGCTCCTATAAATAAGACTATAGTCAACAGAATTATACAGAAAAACTTTCTCTTTATTTTGGTTTATTATCTTAACCTTATTTCCTAGAAATGGAAGTATTGAGTCATAGGATAAGACCATAAGATGCTTGATATGTATTTCTAAATGACATTTTAAAAGGACTATAATTAATTAAAACCATGACAATGAATACCATATTCTTGCCACCATTGAATAATATCATTTAAAAGACAATTGCTTGCTTTCATAAATGTGATTTTTTTCCCCATTACCTTATTTGGGGCAAGAGGTTTAAATACTGGTTAAGATACTGGTTAAAGTAATAACATATGTCCATTGTAGAAAATTCAGAAAATATACAAATCACAACCATTTATCACTTAGAGATAATAAACTATGATTTTCTTTTTGTAATTAAATTCATATAAATTATTCAATGTATTCTGCTTTTATGGTGTGCATTCCATGAGGGCAGCCACCATGTCTCCCATAAATTGCTGAATCCTCATCTGCCAGTATCTGCCACATAGTTGTCACTCAGTAAATGATTTTTGGATGAAAGAAGGAGCCACAATAATATTTTGGTATTTTACCATCCAGTCTTCTTTTACCTCTATAAATATAGATGAAATTGTCCTAACTCATTAAATAATTTTAAATATTTTTAATAGTTTTATAACTACATCATGCCGATGTCCCTGTATGAAATTTATGGTTTCGCTGGAAATATATTCTTGACATTTCTGAATTGGTTTTCTAACAGAATGCTATCTTCATAGTTTAGCCGAATCTCTTTACTACATTCTGGTTAAACATATCTTTTTACTCAATTTTTAGTAATAACATAAATGCGATTCAGCACCCTACCTTTTGCAAATAAAATCACTAGCATTTATTATATTGATCTTATATATTGAATTACACTTGACTAGATAATAATAGTAAAAAAGATTATTGTTAAGAATTTCTTCTGTGTGTGTTATTCTTACTTTATAAAATCAGTAAGTTTCCTTAGAGTTATTGAATTCATTTTGATTTTTTTAAAAATTCTCAAGTCAAATAAATATAGAAAGGGTTATTTCAAGACTTTAATTTCTAAAGTTTGAGTATTGAAAAGGCTAAATAACTATTTCCATGTACTGAGCTTTGGAGAAGGGAAATTTGATTTTGGAATGGGGACATTTATATTTTTCTTGTTTATTTATACTGTTTCTTGTATATAGACTGAGTTATTTTTGTTATCCCAGTTAGGATTGTAAAACAAGCTACAGTTAGCTCTTGGATGAATTTGTGGATTATTTTCCACCTTACTTACATGGTTTTTGTAAGATATGTTCTATATGTTTTAATACTTTAAAATATAAAGTGAGCATAAAATTGTTTTCTTTAAATAGGTAATAAAAACTTTAGATCCCAAGTTAAATCCAGCATCAGCTGAAATAATGCTACTAAGAAAGCAGTTGGCAGAGAAAGAGAGAAGAATTGAGATTCTGGAGGTAAAACTTTTATATTTACTCATCTCTTAATTATTTTATAGAATCCTGGTAATTAACTGTTGTCATATATTTGCCATTAATGATGACATTTTACAAGAAGTTAAAAATGTCATGTTTTAGCATCCAGGGTGTTTATTACAAAGCATCTCACTGGCCACCCAGTAGATGGTCTGTGTGTAGCTCATATACCCTGTTTATATGCAGCATTGTAGCTCTCCTTGTCAATAACGGTCATTATATGGATATCCCTGACTTTCTAATAGAGTCCTGCTATAATGTTTCTTTTTAAATTATGCAAATATGATTTCATTTGGGGGATAAAAACCTGACCTTTACTGTCTAAAAAAGATACTGTGCTGACTCAGTCAACCACATTTTTCTTACCTTCAGCCGTTTCTCACCTGAACCTAAACAAACTTATTAGTAGTGGAATTTCTGGCAGAAGGAAGTACTCACAGAATCCTAGTGAACGCCTGAACTAAAGTGGCAATCTTAGTTATTAATCATGCAAAATTATATTAGTAATGGCATGCTCTCATTAATTAGCTGAGTCTAAATTTTAAAGATATTTTAGTGTTAGTGGTTATATTATTTTTATGATACTTAGGTAAGTATGTCACTATGGAATTATGTATTCTTAGATTTATAATTGAGCACGTTCTGGTTTCCTTTGCAAAGTGTTTTACAAAACTACTATATTTAATACTGTAGTGAGATTTGATGCTATTCTTGAAGTAAATATATACTACCTTTTAATAACATATGCATAATTGCAGAGTCATGTTGAATTCTACATACTGGCCTTGAAATTCTCATAAATGGTATTCAGTTTCTTTTTTTTTTTTCTTTTGATATGGAGTCTTGCTCTGTCGCCCAGGCTGGGGTGCAGTGGCATAATCTTGGCTCACTGCAGCCTCTGCCTCCCAAGTTCAAGCAATTTTCTTGCCTCAGCCTCCCTAGTAGCTGGGATTACAGGTGCATGCCACCACGCCCAGATAATTTTTGTATTTTTAGTAGATGGGGTTTTGCCATGTTGGCCAGGCTGGTCTGGAACTCCTGACCTCAAGTGATCCACTCTCCTCAGCTTCCCAAAGTGCTGGGATTACAGACATGAGCCACCACACCCAGCTGTATTCAGTTTCTTTTTAAATCATCTAGGAATGTTATATTTCAAAGAAATGCACTCTATTTATGTACCTTTTTCTTGGTATTTGAGCAAGTAGGTATGAACTGTGGTAGAAATATTTTTATTTAAAGACTTAAAGACTTTAACATCCCCTCCTCCATACATCCATAGTACAACACCATTCTTCCTACATCCATAGTACAACACCAACTTGATATGCCCTTGCTATCAATGCTTGTCCAGGCTATGTTGTGTGTTCTCAAAAGCACTGAGTAAGGAGATCTGTCTGAAGAAATGCTATTAATTCTTCAAGTTCTAAGTCAAATATCTCTTTCTTTATTAAACTTTTCATGTATTCTTTAGGGGAAGTTTAATACTGTCTCACTCTCCACAGTGAGTCCATGTACTTTGAACTCATGAATTTATTCCACAACAGCATTGGTTTTCTTTTTGGTATATGTGTACATGTCTTGAGGGCAAAGACTGTATCTTTTATCTCTGTACCCTAACATTAAATATTACATAACTCAAAGGCCAGGGTTGCAGCATTATTAGTAACTTCTTGTCTTAAAATTGTTGCTTCTCCTCTCTGGCTCGCCATATTCTCATCTATAAAATGATGAGACTGGGATTGGATAATTGCTGAAATCTAAGTTGCTCTGTTTATGTCCCAGTGAAAGTCAGTGAAAATATACACTATTGTTGATGTTTGAAATGTACATTCCCAACAGATATAATGAGAAAATAGTCCCTGTAACTGTAAGACTCTGAGGAAAAGCTTAGGTTAAGTCACAGCACTTGGGCGTTTAATTTGTGTGTATTCATCTAGACACACACTGCAAAAAGTAAAAAGAAGAAATGTAATGTAAATAGCAGAGACTGTTCTATCTGCCATCCCTCTTGGGAATTCTGTGCCTGGACTGGGTGTGAGTCTGAAGAAGAGCATCACCTCTCTTTTGGGCTTGGTTCTTATATACTTTTTGTATCATGAACATCCTATGTATCAAGATAATAGTATTTATATAAACCAAACTATATCTGGTACTCAAGAAAAGTATGTCAGTCTCTGTGATGGCACATAAATATGGCTATGGAATCTAGTACACAGGCCACCAACAATTAAGAGAGAAAAATTTGTATTAAACTTTATAGGCAACTTAAAAAGATTTTTTCCAGGTATTTTTGACTATGTCCTCTTTCTCCTTAGTTTTGACTCCTCCACAGGTGCAGCTCTGTTTTGTTTACCTAGGCCAGTTGTTACTTTTTTCTCTAGATATGGGGGGCAGTAGCCTTAAGATCACCAGTTGTGTATATTTATGTTTAAATCACTCTCTTCTACCAGTAAATTTCTTGAAATAAAAGTTTATTAGTCACAAATCTTATTCCTTCCTAACGGTGTTGTGCATGCATTTGTGCTTGATTCAGTTTACATTTGACTACATTGTGTGTCTCACAAGTGCAATCTTTAGATTCTCTCAATAATGAGCATAGTGAAGAAATTATTCTGTCTTTAGTAATTTGGGATAATTTCTGGGATTTTAATTGTCCTCGTATCTTTTTTCAGAGTGAATGCAAAGTAGCAAAATTTCGTGATTATGAAGAAAAACTCATTGTTTCTGCCTGGTATAATAAGGTGAGCTGAAGTTCAGCAAATGATTGATGAGAACAGTGTTTAGCAAACTTTTTTGACCAAGTACAACATAAGAAAATATATTTTATTTTATACCATAAACCAAGACATAGCATGTGTATGTGTATGACTGAAACAAAAGTTACCCTGTGTATTGCACTCAGATATTTTGTCATATTCTTTTTTAACGTTGATTCTAATCCACTAAATTGATTTTGTGACTCATCAGCGTTTAGCTGATACATATGAAGCACAGTTGTAATAATTCTTAAACCTCTTTTAATTTGCCTTATTTGAGCTGAAACATTCAATTTTTGCCCATAAAAGATTTATGAAGAAATATGAAGATCTGTGTAATGCAAAATTAAATGCTTCTAGTACTCAGTATTTATTTGAACATCCTCTAAAGCCTCAGTGGGTCCTTTACTGTATTTGTTACTTTATTTTTTCTATCCAGGGGTCACTCCTCATCATTGTCTCTTTGTCCTACCAAGGAGAAAATAGCATAGTTTGAAATGTGTTTTATTTTGTCATTGGTAGTATCAGTGGGATATTTTCAAGAGTAGCATTTCATGATGTATGGGGTTCTTTTGTATTATTCTAGTCAGTCAGATACGCTATTATCTACTTTTATCTCTTCTTATTTATACAAAGCCATATCACTTATTAACTTCCCACGTGTGAATGATGTGCTCCACCAGAAAGCACTAGCTATTCTTCCTGAAACATGGCTCATGCTTTCATGACACCATGCTTTTCATCTGAGCTCTTTCCTTTCTTCTGTTGGGTAAAATGTGGCTTAAAGGGCCCTGAAGGAAATTACATGTGAGGTATTCTCAGAACTTTCTCTCATGAGTCAGTCACCCTAGTTGAGATCAGTGACTATGTATTATTTATTTGTTCTTCCATGACCTCTGAATACATACATCAGTGAAGATATTGTAGCCAAGTTGTCCATGATTGATTCATTTTTTTTTAATCTATATTTGTTGAGCATCTAATATTCATGTACTGTACTAGTTACTAGTGATGCTAAGCTCAGTAAAATTGTGTTATGTGGTCTAGTGGGAGAGTAATGACTTCCCTTATAAGAAACTCAACAGCCAATATATGATAATTTATCAGGTATCAATATCGAGATAGACTATAGTAAATTTAAACTATACTGGTGGTTCTCAAACATTAACATGCCTCAGAAGACTTGTTAAAACACAAATTGCTAGACGCACTGGCAGAACTTCTGATTCAGTAGGTCTGGATAAGGCCCCTAAATTTGTATTTTTAACAAATTCCCAGGGATGCTGATCTTGTTAATCCAGGGACCACCCTTCAAGAAACTTTGATCTAAGCTGTTCTATTGTGACATGTCTGCTCATAGGTGATAGAAGGATGGCCCAAACACAAAAATTTGTTATAATTAAGTATAATTCCAGGCCATTATTTTAAGTTACTATTTTAAATAATTTTAAATTTAGTGGATTAGAGAAACTGGATTTTGTGCCTTCTTACTAGCATTACCATTTCACAGATTAATCAGCTTCTGAGCCCTTATTTTCTATAAAAATGAGGAAAGCCTTAGCTTTATAGGTTGGTTTTAAGGATTAAATGCCTTTGTGAGAAGCACTTGGCAAACTCTGTTTAGTCATGTTAAATAAAAAATATATATATTTTTTATTTTTCAGAGTCTAGCATTCCAGAAACTGGGGATGGAATCTAGACTTGTGAGCGGCAGTGGTGCCTGCAATGACACTAATGCATGTACTCCTGCACGGTCTTTCTTAGCACAGCAACGGCACATCACCAACACCAGAAGAAATCTCTCTGTTAAAGTCCCTGCTACAACATCTGATTAAACTAAAAAAAAAAAAAAAAAAAAAAAACATAAAATAGAAGTGTCCTTAAAATATTTTGTACCTTTCAACTAAGTACCAGATTGATAAAGAAGGTTTATGATGCTGGATATCAGGTATTTTAAAATCAACATGCATCAAATTAATTTTGCCAGTTGACTTCAAAAACAAAGTATATAATTAGCCATCTCTCTGCGGGAGCACATTTGAATAATTGGGGATGTAATTATACACACATTTCAAACAAACATTTGTCCTTTGAGTGTATTATAATTTCAAATTGGCCTTGTGTATTTTAGTTAAATGTTTTCAGTTGTACTAGTAACTTAATTAATTTTCAATAGTTATTCAGTAATACTTAATCTTAAAACATTATCTAGATTTGTTTAATTTTTTTTGTTTTTTGTTGATTTATATAAAAACAGTCGAGGCAGGCACATGGAGAACTATGCAAGGGTGATTTGAGTTAGTATATACAAGGCTTTACTTCTGTCCCTTAATTCTTCCATTGAATGTGTACCTCTACCTTGTCATGTCATGGAAGATATAACATTTGGAAGATTTGACAATTAGAATGACTTTGGAATAATAAAATTGATTAATTGGAAATTTTACATATTCTGAAAATCTCATAGTTCTAATTTGTACCTATGGCAAATAAGGGCTTCTGGACATCATGTTTAAAATGTTAAGCATAAGAAATAAACTGACATTTGTAATAGGCAACTTTCTGATGGAAAGCAAGCAAAATATATATATACTTTTTGTGAAATGTCTATATACTTTTTAAGGTAATTAACAAAGATTTCAGTTACTGCTTTTAAGCATAAAATTATATTTAGCTTCTGCTGAAAAATTGTATCATGTAATAATTTTGCTTCATTGAAAAGGGATGTTGCAGTGATGAAACAAGGTGGGGTCAGTTTGATTTTGTTTACTTATTAAGGAGTTTATCTTGTGCTCAGTTTGTGGTATTCAGTTTGTTTCTGCTCAAAGCTCTTATTTTCAAAGGTGTTACTTTTGAACTTTTGGGGTCATTTTTAAAAGTTAGCACTTAAGAATTTTAGTTGTGTTAAATATGTGCTGTCCTATATCATAGCCATGAGCCATATATGACAATTTAAATTTAATTAATCATAAACTCAGTTTCTTGGTTGCACCAGCCACATTTCAGATGTTCAATAGCCACATGTGGCTAGTGGGTACCACACTGGACAGGGCAGCTATAGAATATTTCCATCATTGCAGAAAGTTCTAGTGGATAGCACCATAGTAAGTCTTTTTAAAGTAACTTGGAAATACTATTTGATATTAGATGTTAGACCACAAAAAGAAGAAAAATATTAGGACTATTTCGGATATAAAAAGGAACTGAATTGTGACATAATTAGCACCTTAAATTCCATACAGTTGAATACCTTATGCTGTGACAACCGTAGTTAATCATTTCAGTGCTGTTCAGCGTACATACCTCTCAGCAGTGTGTCTAGAGCGGGATCAGCAAACTTTCTGTGAATGGACAAAGAGCAAATATTTTAGTAAATGTCTTAGGCTTTGTGGACTACATGAGCTTTGTTGCAGGTACTCAACTCTGCCATTATAGAGTTAAAGCAGCCATATACAATATATAAACAAAATGGGCATGGTTGTGTTTCAGTAAAACTTTATTTACAAAGACAGGTGGTAGGCCAGATTTGGCTTGCATGCTGTAGAGCTGTGGTCTAAATTTTATTCATAGCCTTTCTTTGCAAATACAGTGTGAGTATTGTTCCATTTACAGTGTTATTATTTTTTAGATATCTGGTTTTTAGATTTTTGCCTGGTAACTTTTTACTGAAAATACAAGAATTTCATACTGCATTTGCATCTCCGAGATTAGGGAGCACCTGCCAGGATATTTTGTTCTATCAGGGTTACTTCTGTTGACTACCTCCTAGATTTTGATACAGTTATATTGTTGAGTTTCATTTTCATATATTATTGTAGTATCTGCTTGCCTGTGAACTTCTGGTAAAATAAAATAAGCCTTTGAAAATATTTTAGCATGGTATTTAACATTTTCTAAATATTATGGCATTTTGACATATTTTAGTCAGTGAAGACATCTGCCCCTTTGGTGTTTCTACTTGCTTATGATTGAGATTTTACAAACCCTTCAAGCTCCGTTTTAATGGAATTTATTGTAAAACATTAACTTTAATAAATTAGTGTTTTCACAGATCAGATCATTATACTTGGAATTTCTAAATCGTGCAATTTCTGGATAAGGACATAAGGCTAGATTCATTTTTCTTAATAGAGGAAAAGCAAATTTTCTGATTTATCACTTTTCTAGTTGATAAGTAGAATTTAAAATGTTTGATATGTAAGTATTTATATAAGACTAATGTAATTTAAAGTTCTGTATTATTGTGATTAATTATATAGAAATTCAGGAACTGATCAGAAGTGAGATTCTTTTCCACATCTGATTAATGTAGTGAGTTGACACCCTGTGGGTGGTAAAGCATTATAAACATTTCATCATGAACCATGATTTATACACATCTGTGTTGTAAGGGAGGCTTGAGTACATCTACCAATAAAGAGATATTCAGCATTTGTGTATTTGATAAGGAATTAAATGTCCTAGTGATTATAAAGTAAAACCACAGACCAATTTGAAAATGATCTTCAATGTTGAGCACTTGCTTTAACATTAAAATTCCTTTTCTTTTTAAGGCTAAGGGTGTGTACATATGGCATTGATGTCTATGTTGAGATTAACTTATGTATTGAAAAAAATTTGAAGTTTATTTTTTCAATGAATAAGGCTGTCAAATGATTTAGTATAGATTAATGTCTTTTTTAGAAATATTAAAGTGAGTATTCCTCATTATGTCATTTCTGATAATTAGAGTGCTAATTTGAATGTTAGATAATGTTTTCACATCTATACCTATTTCTTTCTAGGGGCACATCTGACCATGGGGCTTAGGGGTGACTTTTAGGCCACAGTAGTGTCTGTGTTAGGTTCTCTAAATGTGTATTTAATGAAAAACATTCCTATGTAAAAATGTGTGTATATGAATGTATGCATACATTCTTACTGTTCACCTGTACATTGTGAAGAAGTAGTTTGGAAATTTGTAAAGCACACACCATGAAAGAAAATAGTGTGGAGTTATTAAATGATGTAGCACAAATGTAATGTTTAGTTTATAAAAGGTCCTTTCTATTTTCTATGGCAAAGACTTTGACACTTGAAAAATAGAACCAATATTTGATTTATTTTTGTAAGTATTTAGGATATTATTTTAAATAAATGATTGTCCATTATCAATATAATAGTTGTGAAATGATTTAAGTAAATAAACTTTATTCTTCTGTGTCTGTTGATTTTGATGGGTTTTTAGTGGGCATAAATGCATGTTTATTTGCTGCATTAAATAGAGGACTGAAAATATTTAGGTTGGTAAAGAAAAAGTAATTGCATTTTTCTAATTTTGTTTTTCCTTTTTTTGGGGGGGAATGAAAAGATACATTAAATGATTTGGGAATATATCTTTTTATGTCTCCAATTTCACCTCTGGAACCTAGACATCTTGCATTAACATGGAATCAAAACATTTCTGGGGCCGGGCGTGGTGGCTACACCTGTAATTCCAGCACTTTGGGAGGCCGAGGCAGGCAGGTCACTTGAGGTCAGGAGTTCGAGACCAGCCTAGCCAACATGGCAAAACCTCATCTCTACTAAAAATACAAAAATTAGCCAGGTGCAGTGGCGCACGCCTGTAGTCCCAGCTACTTGGGAGGCTGAGGCACAAGAATCACCTGAACTTGGGAGGCAGAGGTTGCAGTGAGCTGAGATTATGCCACTGTACTCCAGCCTGGATGATAGAGTGAGACTGTTTTAAAAAAAAAAAAAACCCAAGACATTCCTGGGTAATATAATTTTAGAGACTGCTATTTATTCCTGAATATCCATTCTACCCCTCTTACTTTAGTGATAGAATCCCATATTTTAGCTTGTTACATTATTATCCAGGAAAAAAAGAGAAAACCAAAACTGTGCTTCCCAGATTCCTATATAATTAGGTGGGATACAGCTTTGTTCTAGATATCTAGCTTGAATGTACACAATTCACATTCCTCTGAAGTTCCAGGGGATATGGAACTTTCAAGCTTCTCTCATTGTCTTTGGCTTTTGACAGCTTGACTATCAAAGATGGTCAATTGTGGATCTAGGTGTGGACTTCTTCAAATTTATTCTATTTGCAGTTGAGTTTGGATCTGCAGACTAATGCTTTTCATTAAACTTGGGAAATTTTTGGCTATTATTTCTTGAAACATACTTTCTTCCCCTTTCTATCCTTTTCTCTGGTACTCTCATTATGCACCTGTTTATACTTGGTGTCCCACATGTCTCCAAGTCTCTGCCCATTTTTCTTCATTCTCTTTTGATTCTGTTCCTCAGAATAGATCATCTCATTGATTTATCTTCAAGTGTATCTCAAATGTGCTGCTGAGTTCCTCTAGTGAATTTTTTATTTCAGTTAGTGTACTTTTCAAATATAGAATTTCTAGTTAGTTTTTAAAAATTATTTCTAGCTCCTTATTGTGATATCTTGTACTTACTGTACTTTTCAAATCTAGAATTTCTAGTTAGTTGCTGTTTTTTATTTCTAACTCCTTATTGTGATATTCTATTCAGTGGAAAATCATTCTCATATTTTACTTAATTCTTTAGCTAATAATTAATTCTTCAGGCTCATTGAACATACGTAAAGCTTTTGTCTAGTAAATCCAATGCCTGGGCTTCTCTAGGGACTGTTTCCAGTAACTTCTTTTCATCCTGTCTATGAGCCATTGTTTTCTGTTTCTTCACATGATTCATAATTTTTTATTGGAAATTTGGCATTGTAAATAATATTTGGAAACTCTGGAAATCAGACCCCACCCCATGGTTTATTATTGTTCCTGTTGTTGCCTTTTGTTTAGAGACTTGAACTAATTCTGTAAAAATTCCATTCTTCATTATGTGCAGCCACTGAATTCTGTGCTTTTTAAGCAAAGTGTTCAGCTAATTTTGGCCAGAGATTTCCTTAAATGTTTTGAAATAAGTCTCTCAGCCTTTCCCAAAGGGCTCTACGTGTGTTTTGGGTTATACCTTTAACACACCAGCAGGTAGTTTACAATTCTATCGTAACCTTAGTTTCTTGCTTACACAGACCCCCACAGTCAGTCAGAGATGAGAGATTAGGGTCTTTCCAGGCCTTTGCCTGGGCAGGCATGTAGCCCTCACGTGTGCATGGTCTTCTAGATTCCTAGGCATATGTTAGAGTGTTAGAAGCCCTGGTGGGCATCTCTATTCCCAGTGTATCCTTTTAATCCTCCGTTAGCTCAACTTGTATTGCTACCTTGGCTTACTGTAATGTTGCACAATTGTCACTGATTTTTTTTTTTTTTTTTTTAACAAATGTCCTGTAGTGTGGTTCGCACAGAATGAGTGTTTAGTAAGGTAAAATAAAGACAAGTTCTGAGAATGGGGCTTTTCAAGGAACTGCCAGAGAGGTCATATAATGATAACTTTCTGGGAATGGGGACCTTTGGGGTGCTCTAAACCCATTCTGTTCCCTCCAGTGGCTGCTTGATCATTGTTATTCACAGGTACCAAAATTGTGAGACTGCTGCTTTTAAGGATACTTGAGAGCTGGGGAGAGGAGAACTGGCATACGGCAAGTTAAAACAGAGCTCCCTGTTCTTGCTGAGAGCAGCTCTTCTTTTTTTAAAACAAATGCTTAGGTTGTTGTGTGACTTCGTTTAATTTTCAGCATTCTGGAATGTTGATTTTGATTATTTTTGCTCATGTTCTCAGTGCCTTTATGGAATGGATTTTTGGAGCTCCTTAACTTACCATTTCAGAAGATCTCTCTACAAGTCAGATTTTTGAAAGTAGGAGTGACCTTAGTAACCAATATTTAAAACCCACCTTTTCCAGAATGTGAAATTAAGGAATATAGAGGTATAGGGCTTTCTGCATGGCTACAGAAAATTTATGGCTCACTGCAGCATTATGTCACTTGGCTGCTTGCTCTCCCCTACCCCTCACCCCCACTATATGTCCAACAAACATTTCCTGAGCATCTGCTAGGCATGAAACAGGTACTGAATGTGTGTGAACAAGACACAGTCATCTCTGAAAAGCTCATTTTAATTGGGAGACTATATGGAAATAGGAAATAAAATATTTTAAATTATCAGGGAATGGAGGAAGAAGCAACTAACCAAGAGTCAAGAAAAATGTCATTGGAGAGTTAATATTTAAGCTGGCCTTTATAGGATGAATAGGAGTGTGCCAGGTATAGTTAATCATTTCTTGCAGAAAAACTAGCTTCTATAAAGACATGAAGATGCTGAAGGAGCTGGCCTATTTAGGGAAGTAATAGTTCAGTACTTTGGCAGGAGAAGTACTAAGAGACGTAATTCAAAAGGTGAATAGATTTCAGATCACAAAAATTACCATATGTCTACCTAAGGAGCATGCCCTTACATATGGCTGTGCAGGCCCTACATCGGGGTGTCCAATCTTTTGACTTCCCCAGGCCTTGTTGGAAGAAGAAAAACTGTCTTTGGCCATGCATAAAATATACTAACACTAATGATAGCTGATGAGCTAAAAAAAAAAAAAAAAAAAAAAAAAAAAAGAAAAATCTCATGTTTTAAGAAAGTTTCCGAATTTATGTTGGGCCACATTCAAAGCCATCCTGGGCCGCTTGTGGACAAACTTACTCTACATGGTCCAACTCGAGGGCACCATTCACCTAAACTACAAGTGAATGGCAGCCTGGGGTTTTTACAACATAGCAGCCATGCCGAAGAATTTTATCCTGTAGTCAGCAGGAAGAATATCTTGTTCTGTGGTCACAGTGAGGAAAAGATCAAATTGCCTGGGGAAAAAAAAAAGGTCTAGAAATAAGTTCTCCAAATTGCATAACAGAATAACCAGATGCTTCTCTGAAATAACCATACAGCATTACTACTGTAATTGATTATCATGTTACTTTGATCTCATGTTTTCACAAGAAATACAATGTGTGTATCTGACAGCATAGGGTAAGTTATGCCGCAGTAGTAATTCTGAAATTTTAGTTTATAACAAAATAGGTTTATTTCTCCCATCATATGTTCATCTTGAATAAGCTGTGACTCTGCTTCATGTCTTTGTCACACTGGACATAGGGTGAAAGACCCTTATTTAGAACACGGGTAGTCTCATGGCAGAGAAGAAACATGTTGCACTACTTGCCAGCTTGTAAGCACTTAGAAGTGGCTCGTGGAACTTTTGCTCTCATTTTATTGATCAAAGCCAATCACACGGCCATTCCTGAATTCATGAAGGTGGTTGTACATAATCATCCCACAGGGAGGAGCACCACAAGGAGAGGCACCCCAGAGAGGAACAGTGGACTTTTGACCAGTCATATACTCCACCTCAGCAGGTTTGTTCTACTTTTCAGACTAGGAAACGATTTCAGGAAAGTAAAGTAACCTGTTTAATTCACAAGCAAAAGGTAATAAATGGTAAAACCCAGGAATGGAATTCAGGCCAGCTTAGCTACAAAGATCTGACCTCCAGTTCATCTGACTCCCAGTGCTACCCCACTGAGTCTTTTAATGTTGTTTTGTGTGCATCAGAGCCCTGTGATGTCTTTGGACTTCAGATGTATTTTGGCAAAGAGAAGCCTTTGTTCGGACCCTAATTGTTATAACGAACATCATCAATGACAGAGCCAGTCTCTGAAAGTGACCCTTTGCATTCAACCCCTTCTTGCTTAACTTAATTCCTTGTCTGTTTCAAAAGAGGAAAAGGTCCTTAGCTTTCCAGAGCAGAACAAATAGCTCGTGTGAATACACAAAAACTGTATGACCCAGAAAGTACAAAATGTTCATTCAGGGCATCAGGCTGTTGTTGCGAAACAAGCATGGGGAAATGGGCGAGGTGGCACCAGTCCAGAAAGCCAGCTGGGACTGAAAGAGTGAGGTAAGACAGAAGCCTGCGCTCCTCCACTGCATTCCTGGAGGGTAGTAATAGAAGTTAGCATGAGGGCTGTGAAATAGGTCATGGGGTGAGATGACAAGGACAGAGGGGTAGGGGCAGAGATCTGACTTCTGGTGATAGGTCCCACCTAGCACCAAGCCACAATGATCCCACTGATTTTGTTCATTAATTCACTATTAAACACTACCATGTTGCAGGCACTGTTCTTAATACTGTGGACTCAGAATTGAACAAGACAGATACTGCTCTTGCCCTCAGGGAACGTGGTGTATTAGTTAACTATTGCTGTGTGAAAATACACCTCAAACCTCAGTGGCTTAAAACAGTAACCATTGATTTAACTCGCAAATCTTAGGTTGGAAATTTAGGCTGGCTCAGGCAGTTCTTGTCTGGGCTCACTCATGCAAGTGTATTCAGCTTCCAGATTAGCTTGGATCCAACCCCTCTCAGGTCCTTATGCACAGCTCTGGAGGCTGGCCAGCTATCAGCTAGGGCAATGTGATGGCAGTGATGAAGCCACATGTTTCTCATCCTGCAGTAGAGTAAAGTGGACTTGTTTAAATGGTGACAGGAGAGTCCCAGAAAAGCAAGCAGAAACACACACAGTCTCTTCCGCCCTCGGGTCAGCCAGGAAAGTCATTTCACCACCAGGCCAGCCTCAAGTAAAGGAGACTGTGAGTAGATGCTAGCTCATGAGGAGAGAAGGTATAAAGTCACATTTCAAAGGGTGTAGACACAAGGGAGGGAGTTATTGTAGCCTCTTTTTACAGATAAATATAACTCTCAGCCAGACTTAAGTTCCATGAAAAATACAACAGAGTGGAGAGACTTCTGTTTCATGCTGTGACAGTAACTGGACTGGACTAGCTCTTCTACCACAAGGAAAACCAGAGAAGTGGACAAGGTAAATAAACTTTTCAGATATTGGAAAACTGAAAGTGCAGGACCATGCTTCCCAACAGAGAGGAACAAATGAAGTGAGCTCTACAATATCTGGCTTTCTAGCTGGAGGGATTTACTAGACTCCATTTCAAGAGGCAGGGAAACAATCAGAACACAGTAGTCTTGCTAAGATGAGAAAATAGACTGGAGTTTAGGGTGACTGACATGGGTAGAATTTGTAGAATAGAGAAAGAAGCAACAGCAAGAGTGAGCTCCAGAAATCTTGAAAGAGATCAGCTGAATACCAGCCTCTGTGTGTGTAGAGCGAGACTCCATGAGGTTGGGCAAAGGATACCTACCAGAAAACACCTACCAGAGAGCTATAAGCTTAATGATTGCCGTAGCTTTTTTAAAATTAATTTTTATTATTTTCCTTTAAGGTCTGGGACACATGTGCAGAACGTGCAGGTTTGTTACATAGGTATACATGTGCCATGGTGGTTTGCTGCAGCTATCAACCAGTCATGTAGGTTTTAAGCCCAGGATGCATTAGGTATTTCTCCTAATGCTCTCCCTCCCCTTGCCCTCCACCCCCTGACAGGCCCCAGTGTGTGATGTTCCGCTCCCTGTGTCCATGTGTTCTCATTGTTCAACTCCCACTTATGAGTGAGAACACGTGGTGTTTGGTTTTCTGTTCCTGTGTTAGTTTGCTGAGAATGATGGTTTCCAGCTTAATCCATGTCCATGTGAAGGACATGAACTCATTCTATTTTATGGCTGCATAGTATTCCATGATGTATATGTGCCACATTTTCTTAATCCAGTCTATCATTGATGGGCATTTGGGTTGGTTCCAAGTCTTTGCTATTGTAAATAGTGCTGTAGTAAACATACATGTGCATGTGTCTTTATAGTAGAATGATTTGTAATCCTTTGGGTGTTTACTCAGTGATGGGATTGCTGAGTCAAATGGTATTTCTGGTTCTGGATCCTTGAGGAATCACCACACTGTCTTCCACAATGATTAAACTAATTTACACTCCCACCAACAGTGTAAAAGTGTTCTCATTTCTCCACATCCTCACCAGCATCTGTTGTTTCCTGACTTTTTAATGATTGCCATTCTAACTGGTGTGAGATAGTATCTCATTGTGGTTTTGATTTGCATTCCTCTAATGACTACTGATGATGAGCTTTCTTTCACATGTTTGTTGGCCGCATAAATGTCTTCTTTTGAAAAGTGTCTGTTCATATTCTTCATCCACTTTTTGATGGTTCTTTTTAAATTTTACACCTTATACAAAAATTAACTCAAGATGGATTAAAGACTTAAATGTAAAACCTAAAACCATAAAAACCCTAGAAGAAAACCTAGGCAATACCATTCAGGACATAGGCATGGGCAAAGACTTCATGACTAAAACACCAAAAGCAATTACGACAAAAGCCAAAATTGACAAATGGGATCTAATTAAACTAAAGAGCTTCTGCACAGCAAAGAAACTATCATTAGAATGAACAGGCAACCTACAGAATTGGAGAAAATTTTTGCAATCTATCCATCTGACAAAGGTCTAATATCCCGAATCTACAAGGAATTTAAATAAATTTGCAAAATTACCATAGCTTTTACAGGGTTGGAATTAGCTATATTCATTGAGAGTGGAGAGACCACACTGAATACCTCAGGCAATCAATAGAGACTCTGGAAAAATCACTCTTTAGGAGCCCTCGAATGAAGGCTACTTTAGACCTACTCTAATAAAGCTTTAAAATGAGCTTCAAAAGGATTAAGGTGTCCTGCAAGTAAATTAACTCCCTATTAAAATAAAACTTAATACTCTGCAAAAGGAAGACAAGGAAAACACTCAACAATGAAAAACTTATGTAATAATTACCAGACATAAAGAACTGGGAATGTGTGACCTATAGCAAGGAGAAAAACTCAGTTAAGAGACACAGACACAACAGACAAGGACTTTTAAATGAATAGTATAAGTATATTCAAAGATCTAAACAAAAATAACAGAGAAATAGAAACTATATTTAAAAAGATGCATTGGTACTTCTAGAAAAATAAAATATATGAAATAAAAAAAATTAATGGGTGGGCTTAATGACAAACTCGACACTGCAGAGGAAACTAAGAGTGAACTTAGTTGAACTTGAAGACAGAAACTTGAACAGAAACTATCCAAACTATCTCAGAGAGAGAAGAAATGCTGAAAAATATTAACAGAACCTTAGTGGCCAGTAATTCAACATCGAGGGGGCCTCATATGTACGACTGAAATCCCAAAAATATGGGATCAGGGAGTGGGTTAAGAAAAAGTATTTAAGGAAATAATGGCCACAATTTATCCAAATTTTCTAAAAACAATAAACTCATAAATACAAGAAGTTTAATAAACACCAAGTAGACAATGCTAAGATACATTATTACCAAATTGCTGAGGATTAATGATTAAGAAAAAAATCTTAGTAACAGCTGGAAGACAAAAGACTCCTAATGAATAGGGGAACAAGGATGTGAGTGATTGTGGCCCTTTCATCAGAAGCAACATAAGCCAGGAAAAAATGAAATGACATCTTCAAAGTGCTATAAGAAAAAAAACTGTTAATTTATAATTCTATATATGGTGAATTTTTTATTCAAAAATGAAGGCGAAATTAAGACATTCTGTGATGGAAGAAAAAGAGAGGAGGAGGGAGAAAACCTGGGGAGAATTCAAGGCACAATATATTGTGGTGGTTTTCAAGAATAAGTGAGATGGAGAGGAGTCAGCTTGGGGGACTTCGTCAACACATATCCCTCCCCCAAAGATGGTTATGCAGTGATGGCAGTGGTGAAAGATGTTGTGAAGCCATGTGTATTTCACAAATGTTTCCTTTGGTTTTCATAACCCAGTGGGGACCACTAATGTCAGTTGATTTTTATGTTTATAATCCCCCATTTCTCACTTTCATCAGCACTGGAATGAGCTCTAAGAAGGGATGGTCTTGTATCTCCCTTTGTTAACCACTATCTGATTCATTGTATGTGCTCAGTAACTGTTTGTTGAATTGATTTAAAAAGACTATTAATGTGAGGCTTAGTATCAAAAGCACAGCTCCATTTTCTCTTTCCAAGTAGAAGAAGAAATTCATAAGGTTTGGTTTTTCCACACTTAGGGAGATACCACCAGCGTATGGGGGTATTGAGGAAAGCAATGCAAGTTTACCAAGTGAGAAAACATTATTAGCAATATTATAGGATGCTGTCATACATTCAAAGCTAACCAGAATAAAAGGAAGGAGCATCTTCCATTGCAGATGTACTTGGAACTGTACTTTCAGATAGTTAATGGCAGAAACACCCATGTATATGTGTGACAGAGTAAAAATAAAAACATGGCAAGGAATCTTTCATAGTGAATGTCACAGCCCAGAAAAGCAGGCTCCAGTGTTTGCCACATTTATAGCCCAGTCCTCTTCTTGCTGTTCACAGCACTGATCCTGAGCCACAGCAAGATCCTAGGGTGTCCTGTGAGTCATTTATCCATTCCTTCATTCAACACAGAAAGAGAAATAACACTCATTAGGATGTCACTGTGGGCTGGATATTTGTAACAGGATATCAAAATGGGGTCTTCATCTCTCAGTTTCACTGGAGTAACTGGAGTCCCAGTTACTGCAAATAGTACATGCCAAGTGCTATTAAACCCACAGCTGTAAAGTAGGGCACTTGAAATCCTATGTGAGACTTGCCACAGGGGCCTCAGATAACTGTTTTTGTCACCCTTATAGCCCATTGCCTACATAGAGGACTAATGGAAGAGGCAGAGACTTCTGTGGTGAGGAGTGACAAAGACTCAGCTCCTTTAAACCCTCTAGGCATTGACCTTGGCATCTGTCCATGTTGGGCCTAATGGCCAAGTTGCAGCAAGAATCTTGCCAAGTCAGTTTAGAGGCAACCCCTGACCCCTTGGTCTCTGATCCAAATATTCATCCCCCACCCTTGGTACCGGATCACTCGGGTTGGTCTTCAGCAAGAATCCTGTCCAGTGGATTTAGCCAGAATCTGTCCTTACCCCTAATATTTCCTCTGAGATTTTCCATTCCCAACCCAGCTGTATTTGGAATTGAGCCCGGTTCTATACTGAAATCTCCTTTCCCCTATTGCAATAGTTCCTGACTAAAATTTGTTTTCACTGCTTTAAATGCAGTTCAGCTCTGGTTTTCATTGACAGGCAGATCTTCCTGACCTCCCACCCATCTCCCACCAAGCGGGAGAGGCACATGGTTTCCCTTCACCAGGTGGGAGGCTTCTAGCCAAGAGAGAGTTACCTGTGCTCTGTATTTCTCTGGGAGGCAAGAATCAGTGGCACACAGAGGCCTGAAAGTTCCTCTAGGCAAGAGGTTGGGTGAGGCTCCAATGGTAGCTGAGGAGTGGGGGCTCTGTTGGAGGAAACTGCACTGCTTCTCACACTGCGACAAGGGTGTGGGACTCCATGTGGGCCCCATGGCGCAGCCAGCATAGGGCTGTCTTGGATCCCAACAAGAGGAGTCCTGGAGGGATAATGTGTCCTGAAGAGGAGCTGCACTGGCAGATGCCCCAGAGTGGGAGAGCAATGTTAAGCTAAGGAAAAAACACTGTCCACATCAAAGGTGCTGCACATGAAGGGCCCTGGTGGGATGGGGTAGGTGGTGGATGAGGTAGGAATGCCCATGAAGGAGGGAGCACTGGACCAGAGAGAAGGGCTGGCGAACCCCTGCCCACCCAGCCTGGAAACCTTCCAGTTCTAAAACTGAGTTGAGGGAAGCTAAATCAGTGAATGTATGGAGTTATATAAATTGTATATTTATTGGACTGCAAATTGTAAGAACCAAAATGACACTTAGGAAGGACGGTGAGGACAGGGATGTTTGTCGTGTCAGAAATGTAATGAACCTTGCCTGATATTTCATTCAGAGGCAAAACAGATACAGTTCACAGACTGTGGTGGTGGGGTGAGGTGGAAATAAAGCCACTTTTGTCTTGCATTCTAATGAGTCTTAGTCCCCTTCAATCTGTTACACAGACAGAATTTCATGTTTTCATATTTATCCTTATTACCACATAGTGAGGTACTGTTTTAGAGAAAGAAATTGGAGGCTTGAAGGTTTAAATGTCTTGCTCAAAGTCACAGTAAGGGGCTGTGGAGTGACAAATCAGGATAAGCCTGGACACTCATAACTAACACCCTACCTCTTTCCTTTAGGTGGCTTCGAAAAAAGTTGGCTCAGCAGGCTTGACTGAGCTCAAGGGGTGTACATCTTGACACTAGGGGTGTCCAAAGTTTCCCCATTCTAACAAAGCCGCGTCTTCACCCAGGAAGCTGTCCTTGCTACTTAGCCACCTAGTCAGCCCGGCCTTCTGTCTATAAATATGCAGGGCACTGTATTAGTCCATTTTCATGCTGCTGATAAAGACATTCCTAGGAATGTGCAACTTACAAAAGAAAGAGGTTTAATGGACTCACAGTTCCAAGTGGCTGGGGAGGTCTCACAATCATGGTGCAAGGCAAAAGGCACATCTCACATGGTGGCAGACAAGAGAGCTTGTGCAGGGAAACTCCCCTTTATGAAATAATCAGATCTTGTGAGAACTCACTATTACAAGAATAGCACATGAAAGACCCACCCTCATGATTCAATTATCTCACACTCCGTCCCACAACATGTAGAAATTATGGGAGCTACAATTCAAGATGAGATTTGAGTGGGGACACAGCCAAACCATATCATTCTACCCCAGCCCCTCCAAAATTTCACATCCTCACATTTCAAAACTAATCATGCCTTCCCAACAGTCCTTCAAAGTCTTAACTCATTTCAGCATTAACTCAAAAGTCCATGGTCCAAAGTCTCATCTAAGACAAGGCAAGTCCCTTTTGCCTATGAGCCTGTAAAATGAAAAGAAAGTTATTTCCTAGGTAAAATGCAGGTATAGGCATTGGGTAAATACCAGTGTTCCAAATAAGAGAAATTGGCCAAAACAAAGTGGCTATAGGCCCCATGCCAGTCCAAAATTCAGCAGAGCAGTCAAATCTTAAAGCTCCAAAATAATCTCCCTTGACTCCCTGTCTCACATCCAGGTCATATTAATGCAAGAGGTGGGTTCCCATGGTCTTGGGCAGCTCTGCTCCTGTGGCTTTGCAAGGGATAGCCTCCCTCTTGGCTGCTTTCACAGGTTGGCACTGAGTGTCTGCAGCTTTTCCAGGCACATGGTGCAGCTCTCAGTGGATCTACCATTCTGGGGTCTGGAGGACAGTGGCCCTCTTCTCACAGCTCCACTAGCCAGTGCCCCCGTGGAGACTTTGTGTGGGGGCTTCAACCCCACATTTCTCCTCCACACTGCCCTAGCAGAGGTTCTCCATGAGCACTCCACTTCTGCAGCAAACTTCTGCCTGGGTATCCAGGTATTTCCATACATCCTCTGAAACCTAGGCAGAGGTTCCCAAACCTCAGTTCTTGACTTCTGTGCACCCACAGGCTCAACTCCATGTGGAAGCTGCCAAGATTTGCGGCTTGCACTCTCTGAAGCCATGGCCTGAGCTGTACCTTGACCCCTTTCAGTCATGCCTGGAGCAGCTGGAATTCAGGGCACCAAGTCCCTAGGCTGCACACAGCAGAGGGAGCCTGGGCCCAGCCCACAAAACCATCTTTTCTTCCTAGGCCTCCAGGCCTGTGATGGGAGGGACTGCTGTGAAGACCTCTGACAGTCCCTAAAGACATTTTTCCCATTGTCAGCTCCTTTTTTACTTATGCAAATTTCTGCAGTCAGTTGAATTTCTCCTTAGAACATGGGATTTTCATTTCTGTCACGTTGTTAGACTGGAAATGTTCCAAACTTCTATGCTCTGCTCCCCTTATAAAACTGAATGCCTGTAACAGCACTCAAGTCACATCTTGAATGCTTTGCTGCTTAGAAATTTCTTCTGCCAGATATCCTAAATCATCTCTCTCAAGTTCAAAGTTCCACAAATCTCTATGGCAGGGGCAAAATGCTGCCCGTCTCGTTGCTAAAACATAACCTTTTCTCCAGTTCCAAACAAGTTCCTCATCTCCATCTGACACCACCTCATCCTGGATTTCATTGTCCATATCATTATCAGCATTTTGGTCAAAGTTATTCAACAAGTCTCTAGAAGGTTTCAAACTGTCCCACATTTTCCTGTCTTCTGAGCCCTCCAAACCATTTCAACATCTGCCTGTTACCTAGTTCGAAATTTACATCCACATTTTCAGGTATTTTTTCAGCAGCGCCCCACTCCACTGGCACCAATTTACTGTATTAGTCCTTTTTCACATTGCTGACAAAGACATTCCTGAGAACGGGCAATTTATAAAAGAAGAGGTTTAAAGGACTCACACAGTTCCACAGGACTGGGGAAGCCTCACAATCATGCTCACAATCATGGTGGAAAGTGCAAGGCACATCTCACATGGCAGCAGGCAAGAGAAGAGAACATGTGCAGGAAACTCCCCTTTATAAACCCATCAGATCTCCTGAGACTTATTCTTATCATGAGAGTAGCATGGAAAAGACCTGCCCCCATGATTCAATTGCCTCCCACTGGGTTCCTCCCACAACACATAGGATTTATGGGAACTAAAACTCAAGATGAGATTTGAGTGGGGACATGGTCAAACCATATCAGGCACTATGAGGTCAGTCCCCCTCCTGGACCTCTCCTGGGTGCATGCAGCCCCACTATGCCTGACTCAGGCACACTTTCCTAACAACTCAGGGTATCCTGTGTGTCCTGCTCCTCCTCTGCTATAAGTCCCTCAACTTCCAACCTGGTTTTAAATTTATATTGCAGCATGCATGTGTCTGCATCTCTTTGTAGGAGAGTGGTAGAGAGAAGATCCACAGCCTGGGTGACTTTTGGCAAATCCATGCCTCATCCATGATACCACAGATCATGTTATATTGCTTGCACATCATGTGTCATCAGGCACTGACAAAAGACAAGGGGGTCAGGGGCCCTGGAGCTTCCAAAATAGATGGAAGAAAAAGAGAGTTAGAAGAGTGCATACAGAACAAAATATTTGTGTGGGACAGGAAGTCTTTGGACAAAACGGGGGCTCATATTTTAGAGCCTTTCCATGAGCTTTGAGAAAAAAGAGATATTTTCTTCAGTTACTCACAGTCATCTATTAATTGTGGTTTCTGATTAGTTGTGCTCACATCCTATTTGGCCCAGGATCCCATTGCATTTATCAGGTCAGGATGAGTTCCCAGTGTTTTTACACTTATTCCCCCAAGTAACAGGTGTGTACTGCCCATCTAGAGTCACGGAAGATGCACAGCAGAGTAGAAATGGAACTCAGAGATGACTTCAACAAAGTCCTTCATTTTACAAATGAGGAAACTGAGACACACAATGTATTTTGGCCAGTGTCCATTTGAGTCTCCTACTTGGGTGATCTGACTGGGGAAAAATGAAAGTCCTGGATGTTTGAGAAGTTCAAGTTCAAAGCCTGATTTGATTGGTTTTATTCTCAGAATACCACTTGGCCTGTTTTCTAGAGATGCAAATTTCTCGTGGGTTACAAAAAAAAAAAAAAAAAAAACTTGCACATAGGGGGGGCTCTCACCTCCATTTTTTCTTTTACTAGGGAAGGATCAAAGCCTCCTCCTACACATTAAAAACTCAACCATGTCGTCCAGACATACCGTTTTCTTGGCTCCCCAGCTAGCTTAGCAGCTGCAAACATTCCTCCCATCCTTTTCTGTTTCCCTTTCTCACAGCATCAATTTAATTGACTTTTCTCTGAATCCCAAGCAACAAGAAGAAAGAGCCCTGTGACTTCATGGCCCATTTTGTTTTAAGCTATGTAAATTACTTAGGTCTAACTACTTGCTATGGTTTTGATGTTTGTCCTCTCCAAAACGTATTTTGAAACTTGGTCCCCAATGCTGCAGTGTTGGAACGTGGGGCCTAATGAAAGGAGACTGGGTTATGAGAGCATGGGCCTCATGAATGGATGGATGTCATTGTTATGGGAGTGGGTTCATTGTTATGGGAGTGGGTTCATTGTTGTGGGAGTGGGCTGATATAAAAGTGAGCCTGGCACCTCCTGCTTTCTGTCTTTTGCATGCACCTGCTTGTCCTTCTGCTGTTCTGCCATGTGATGACACAGTATGGAAGCCCTCACTAGAAGCTGCCACAATGTCCTTGGACATCCCACCCTACAGAAATGTGAGACAAATAAACTCCTTTTCTTTATAAATATCCAGTCTCAGGTATTCTGTTATAGCAACAGAAAACAGACTAAGACACCACCTTAGGAAAAATGATCTTTTTATAAGGCTTAGCCCAGGTTCCCAGGGAGTTCATTTGTTTGCAGTGGTACTGGGGTCAAAACTGCACGTACTATCAGTGTTACCTGGCCTTCTACTTTATAATCCTTATCTTCCTTCAGCAGCCACACCTAGAAAGAGTGAGCAGGATTTTGGCATTTCTGTTTCCCTGCTATAAAATACCAAGGTCAGCCAGGTACAGTGACTCACACCTGTAATCCCAGCACTTTGGGAAGCCGAGGTGGGTGGACTTGAGTCAGGAGTTCTAGACCAACCTGGCCAACATGGCAAAACCCCGTCCGTACTAAAAATACAAAAATTAGCGAGTTATGGTGGCATGCACTTGTAATCACAGCTACTAGGGAAGCTGAGGCAGGTAAATCACTTGAACCCAGGAAGCAGAGGTTGCAGAGAGCCAAGATCATATCACTGCACTCCAGCCAGGGCAACGGAGCAAGACTCCATCTCGAACAACAACCATCACCACCACAACAACAAAACAGGGCCCAGGGAGTTTAGGCTGGTAATATTAGCCACAAAAAGCTTACAATCTTAATTGCAAGAGAAGATCACACCCACCATCGTTAAAGGCAGTGTGAAACAACATAGGAGTAAGTGCCTGATGGAGGATTAAAGGCAAGAAAGTATTGTTAAGGATGAAAAATATTTCCACATTTGTTCCTGAAACCTGTTTCCCAGGTTGGTTAATTGTGGTCACATCCCACTTGGCCTTGGGTGTGTGCTTATGTAAACCACAGAAACTGTTTCAATGACACTTGCTTTCCCTGTCTCTAAATGAGGAATAAAACCTGCCCTGCTGACTTATCAGAGGATCAGTTTGAGACAGAAACAAGATAAAGCATGAACAGTACTACCAAATTGGGGAGCCTTCATAGCTCACTTCTGTGACTGCTCCTAGGGCCCACTTTTAACTCTTATCAACTATTTTGCACCACTTTGACCTGAGCTTCTCAACAGGTCAGAAGCAAATACATATCTCACAGAGGAAGCAGGAAGAAGGCACACTACAGATAGAACTTTTATGAAGTGCCTCATGGTTTACAAACCACTTAAAGCTCACCATTTCTTTTGATTCTTACAAGAACTTTCTTTATGGAAGGAATCATTATCCTCTTTTCGTCTCCTAGATAAAAAGGTAAATTATTTAGCATGTAAATGATTTTCCCAAGGCTAATTTGGAGGAGACAGTAGAGCTGGGATTTTGATTTAGTTTTTTCTGAGTCAAATTCCTCTGATCATTCCTCAAAATCACTTTCATTTTGTCCCATCACATCTGAGCAGGCATCAGTGGCTTCAAAACACATGCCATGTCTTCTTACTTTCCTTGCCCCTTCCTTCCTTCCTTCCTTCTTTCTTTCTTTCTTTCTTTCTTTCTTTCTTTCTTTCTTTCTTTCTTTCTTTCTTCTTTTTCTTTCTTTCTTTCTTTCTTTCTTTCTTTCTCTCTCTCTCTTTCTCTCTCTCTTTCTTTCTTTCTTTCTTTCTCTCTCTCTTTCTCTTTCTTTCTTTCTTTCTTTCTCTCTTTCTCTCTTTCTCTTTCTTTCTTTCTTTCTTTCTTTCTTTCCCCTCCTTCCTTCCCTCCCTCCATCCCTCCCTCTCTCTTTCTTTTTCTTTCTTTCTTTTTCTTTTTTTTCTTTCTTTCCCTTCCTTCCTTCCTTCCTTCCTTCCTTCCTTCCTTCCTTCCTTCCTTCCTTCCTCTCTCTCTTTCTTTCTTTTCTTTTCTTTCTTTCTTTCTTTCTTTCTTTCTTTCTTTCTTTCTTTCTTTCTTTCTTTCTTTCTTTCTTTCCTTCTTTCTTTCTTTCTTTTCTTTCTCCTCCTTCCTTCCCTCCCTCCCTCCCTCCCTTTCTTTCTTCCTTCCTTCCTTCCTTCCTTCCTTCCTTCCTTTCTTTCTTTCTTTCTTTCTTCTTTCTTCTTTTTTATTATACTTTAAGTTCTAGGGTACATGTGCACAACGTGCAGGTTTGTTATGTATATATACATGTGCCATGTTGGTGTGCTACACCCATTAAATCATCATTTACATTGGGTATATCTCCTAATGCTATCCCTCCCCACTCCCCCCACCCCACGACAGGACCCAGTGTGTGATGTTCCCCTTACTGTGTCCAAGTGTTCTCATTGTTCAATTCCCACCTATGAGTGATAACATGCAGTGTTTGGTTTTCTGTTCTTGCGATAGTTTGCTGAGAATGATGGTTTCCAGGTGCATCCATGTCCCTACATAGAACATGAACTCATCCTTTTTTATGGCTGCATAGTATTCCATGGTGTATATGTGCCACATTTTTTTAAATCCAGTCTGTCATCGATGGACATTTGGGTTGATTCCAAGTCTTTGCTATTGTGAATAGTGCCACAATAAACATACGTGTGCATGTGTCTTTATAGCAGCATGATTTATAATCCTTTGGGTATATACCCAGTAATGGGATGGCTGGGTCAAATGGTATTTCTAGTTCTAGATCCTTGAGGAATCACCACACTGTCTTCCACAATGGTTGAACTAGTTTACAGTCCCACCAACAGTGTAAAAGTGTTCCTATTTCTCCATATCCTCTCCAGCACCTGTTGTTTCCTGACTTTTTAATCTGCTCAGTGAAATAAAAGAGGACACAAACAAATGGAAGAACATTCCATGCTCATAGAGAGGAAGAATCAATATCGTGAAAATGGCCATATTGCCCAAGGTAATTTATAGGTTCAATGCCATCCCCATTAAGCTACCAATGACTTTCTTCACAGAATTGGAAAAAACTACTTTAAAGTTCATATGGAACCAAAAAAGAGCCCGCATTGCCAAGACAATCCTAAACCAAAGGAACAAAGTTGGAGGCATCACACTACCTGACTTCAAACTATACTACAAGGCTACAGTAACCAAAACAGCATGGTACTGTACCAAAACAGAGATATAGACCAATGGAACAGAACAGAGCCCTCAGAAATAATACCACACATCTACAATCATCTGATCTTTGACAAACCTGACAAAAACAAGAAATGGGGAAAGGATTCCCTATTTAATAAATGGTGCTGGGAAAACTGGCTAGCCATATGTAGAAAGCTGAAACTGGATCCCTTCCTTACACCTTATACAAAAATTAATTCAAGATAGATTAGAGACTTAAATGTTAGACCGAAAACTATAAAAACCCTAGAAGAAAACTTAGGCAATACCATTCAGAACATCAGCATGGGCAAGGACTTCGTGTCTAAAACACCAAAAGCAATGGCAACAAAAGCGAAAATTGACAATGGGATCTAATTAAACTAAAGAGCTTCTGCACAGCAAAAGAAACTACCATCAGAGTGAACAGGCAACCTACAGAATGGGAGAACATTTTTGCAATCTACTCATCTGACAAAGGGCTACTATCCAGAACCTACAAAGAGGTCAAACAAATTTACAAGAAAAAAACAAACGACCCCATCAAAAAGTGGGCAAAAGACATGAACAGACACTTCTCAAAAGAAGACATTTATGCAGCCAGCAGACACATGAAAAAATGCTCATTATCACTTGCCATCAGAGAAATGCAAATCAAAACCACAATGAGATACCATCTCACACCAGTTAGAATTGCAATCATTAAAAAGCCCCTTTCTTTCTTAGCAAAATCACACCCGAGGAACAGCGCAGAGGTGGTGACTGACTGGGGAAATAGTGATGCCCATTCTAAACTTCAGGCTCAGCTTCTCATTGTTTGGGGGCCTGAAGGTAAGTTTTTGCACAAGGGAAGTGAAGAAAATAAACAGCTCAGTCCTGGCCAACTGTTCTCCGAGGCATGCCCGCTTTCCTGTAAGACAAAATCAAAAGATGGGTTATCTTCTCAGGTGGCATTTGTGCCTAGCAGAGATAGATGTCCTCAATCATATCCCAAAAAACTGGAGCAGAGGAAGGGCCTGTAGGCCCCAGGGTGTTATGGCCAGCAGCTTATTTAGGTCTGACAACCACTTGGGTTCATCAATGCATAGAAAGCAGAAGTCCAGGAACACAAAGTCAAATGCTGTCAGGGGTCTGGCATGCGAGCTTCCAGGGTGAAGTTGCAGGGTGTAGGACCATAGAAGTGGAAGGCGAGGGCTGACCTAGAAAGGGGGTGTTTAGCCTAAGAGCTTTAAAAAAAGAATTTAACAAACATGACAAAAAAAGACAATAAAAACAACCAAATATGTTAACTTTTTCAATCCCTACAAAAATTGTTGAAAATACAAGGAATTAAATGTCAGAGCAGAGTTCCTAAGGTATAAGTCATCTTTTTCCTGTGCCACTTTTCGTCCTTAATCATAGGGGCCTTCTGGCATGGGTGGCCCTCTATATTGTGACTGCTTTGGCCTTCGTCCTTCAGTGGTTCTTTTTATGCACAGTGGCCCTTTCCCTTTGCAGGCCCTTTCCCTTCCCATTTCTTCTAAAGTGTGGTCCAAGGCTGGGTCCTGGTCTCCACAGCTGATACCTAACACTGTCCTGACCTCATCCCACTCCCTGTTATGTGTGCATGAACTGGAGGCAGAAGGACAGAGATTCAATTCAGCTTCTCCTACCTCTTAGCCACATGATTGGGGGCAAATTAACCTCTCTAGGCATCCGTGAAAATGTACGTGTGCATATTAGTGAAAATGAATATGTGTTTAAGATGAGAACTTAATATACTGTGTGAGCTACATGCTGAATCCAAATAGGCCAAATAATTTAATAATTTATACCTCAAAACAAAGTATTTTAACATGTCACCTAGGTAATAATAAACAGCTGTACAATTGCTTATTATTAACTGGATCTGGTTAATTCTCAAAAAAACAGAAGAATGCAATTTAAAAGATGACCTTTAAAGAAAACCTTTTGGGTGGTAGCATTACTCAAACAGCTTTCTGTATATTACAATTCTTTACTGTGATACTTTCCATAATGTACCTTTTATTCTGAAATAATTTCAAATGTACAAAAAACTTGGAGAGATAAGACAAAGAACCTGGCTCTCCTGAATTGTTTGGGAGTACATCGTCTACATTACCCATGAAATCTTCAGTATGTATTTTCTAAAAAGAAGGACATTCTCCAACATAATCAAAATGCAACCATCCAAGCCAGGAAATTAACACTGATGAATGACCAACATCTTCTCCTGAGGTCTCATTCAGGGTTACCAGCTGTCCCAATGTCCTTCATTAGAAAAGGGTCCAGTACAGCCAGTACAGGATCACGGTCTGCATTTAGCTGTCATGTCACCTTAGTTCTTCAGTCTGGAATAAGTCCTCACTCTTTATACAACTTTCATGGCACTGGCCTTTTTAAAGATTACAGACCAGCAGTTGTTTTGTAAATGCCTCTCATGCTGTCTCATGATTGGATTCAGGCTGTGAAGTTTTGCAGTTTTGGTAGGAATATCACCAAAGTGATACTGTGTTCTTCTCTTTTTATCCTAGCAAGTGCTGTACAATTTTGATGTGTGACATTATTGGTAATCACTTGATTAAGGTGGTGTCTGCCAAGTTCTCTTGTAAAATTATTCTTTTTCTCTGTAACTAATAAGTACTTCGAGACAATGTCAATAAACCATTCTCATTAAACTGTGATCCACTCTTTTCCATTGCTATTTCTTGACCATATTATTAATTGCTGATAGCTATCAAATTGTGATTTTTAAAATTCTGTCATTTCTTCCACATTTATTAGTTAGCACTCTACTAAAGGAAATGCTTGCTCCCCTCCCCATTTATTTATTCACTCATTTATTGATATCAGTTGGATTCATGGGATTCCTGTTTTTATTCAAAGGGTTATAATCTGTTACTATCATTACTTGTTCTGATGCTCAAAATATTCCAGATTTGACCATTAGACGCCCATTCAACCTGTCACTTCCTGACTTTTGGCACAACAATCTATTCCAGGTTGATCTTATACTTTCCCTTTCCCAGCCCTGGAATCAGTCATTTTTTCCAAAAGTCCTGGTTTCTTTCAGTGGATAATAATATGTAGAAATCAAGATCTGGGCATTAGGCATGCTCATTGCTCTCCAGATATTGTTGCCCCTCGCTCATATCAGTGGCCAGAGCTAGGGAATATATGTGTGTATATAATGTGGGTATATGTCCAAAACTGTGTGTGTATACATTATATATATATACACGCACACACACACACACACACACACACCCCCATATTTAATCTACATTTCTATATTTATTGACTCATCTATTGAAAATCTGAGTTCATTATAGATTACCTCAGATTCCAATCCAACACCACAAAGTTTGATTTTCTCCCTTTCTTTATTTGCAACTTCCTCTCATTATCCTCAATATATTTATTTATTGGATCAGTATCCCTTGTATATAACTTATCCCTCATCACTGCCACAGCCACCCTGTGCAGATTCCACCTCATACCATTTGTGCTCTGAGACCAGCTCTCAGCTTCCACCACCCCCTCCCCTGTGTGAATGTCCTCCTCGCCCCACTTGGGCTACATTACCCTACACAAGTCACTACTGCCATTTCTATTGTGTGCATTTTTAATAGCTTACTTTCTCCCTAAGTAATACGTATTCACAGCAATAATTTAAAAAAGCATGACAAAGAAAAGTATAAAGTATAAAAAATGTTTGTAACCCCATAATCTAGACAAAACCATTGTCAACATTTTAACATATTTCTTCATTGTCCTTGTGGAGAGTCTTTGTACATCATAACAAATATGATTCCTTGTAGTCAATTCTATATGCTGCTTTTACTGCTTTGTATTTTCCCATGTAATTTAATATTCTTGGAAATGTATGCATGCCTAAGTTTTGTCCTCTGTCTGTAACAGGTTGTTAAGGAAGTAAAGTTAGATCATATATGCAAAAGTGCTTAGTAAAGGCAAACGTGCTTCATGGTTATGTCATTATTATATTATTTGTGCCTGTGTTTCCCACCAGTGTGTGTCTAATTCATCTCTGTTCCCCTCACCTTTATCTCTTTATCCATCACAAATAGTACAATTAGCAACAGGTTAAAATGATACCAAATCAGTTTATTGTAAATATACCCAAGATTCTCCTAAAGGAATCCATATATCATGACAAACTGTACCTAGCAAGTCAGGAACCAGGATTAAAGAACTGGCTTCATCAGTAACCAACTGTGTGACTATTAGTAAACCATTCATTCTCGCAAACCTAAACTTATCTCATTTGTCAAATGCATGAAATAAATTCTCTCCTAACTATGTTGCATGGCTAGGCAAGGATCCCAATGTAATGGCAAGTATGAATTTGCTTTTAAAAGCATGAAAACTAGGACTGTTAGGTGTCAAACTTACGCCTGGAAGAAAGGAAACTTGGCTCCCATCCCTGGTGCTTCCACAAACTATCACTAACCAAACAGGCCAGTTACCTCAGTAGTAAAATGAGAGAATTGACCTACATTTTTGGCAAATTTCTTTCCAGCCCTATCTCCTAGAATCTAAAGATTTTAACTGGAAAGAGAGGAACTGGGTTCATGTATTTCATGAAGTTGCTTCCTGCTTTGATGGATCAAACAGGAAGCATTTAAATGAGGAAAAGTAAATATAAATTTGCGGTAAAACTTTGAAACCTGTCCTGATTATGCACACTTTAGAAGCTGTTACATCTTGTAAAGTGAAGACTTCGGAAGAGTCCTCTAGAAGACTCTTTACCAAGAGTAAAGGAACAGCAAGGAAAAGCAACTGTGTGCCAAGAGTGGGCATGTGATTAAAAAGACAGTTGTGTTGATGTTTTGTTAACCCTTTGGATTCTTCAGATTTCTATCTCCTGATCCATTTAACTGGTCCTCATCCTATCACATCTTCTGTGGGACATCCCAGATACATTGCTTGCCTTCTATGAATTTCATTCTTCTCAGAAAAAGAGATGGTAAGAACAAAGCAGCCTCAATTTCCCCCTCTTCTTGGATCCACATCATTTGTAATGTGATGTCATAGCTCTTCCCATTAAAAACTGTAGTAATATCCCCTCCCCTTAAACTGGGGCTGGCCTCATGACTGGTATTGGCCAACATAATGCAATGGAAGTGTCGGTTCCCAGTCCGGATCTTAAGAGGCCTGTGTACTTCCATTCTCCCTCTTTTGACCTTATCACCACCATGTGACTAAGCCAGGGCAGCTTGCTGGAGGATGAGGGATAATGTGAGAAGGGCATCACTGTCCCAAATGAAGATATCCTAGATCAGCCATCAGCCTGCTGACCTCTAGTCAAGATCAGAGAGACCAAGGGGGGGCCGAGCCAAGATTGGCAGAGCCACATATCTGACTTACAGACTTGTGAGCAATAATTCATGCTTACTGTTTTAAGCTGCAGAGTTTTGAACTGTTTGTTATGTAGCAATATGCTAACTGATGCATGTGTTATGAAATTAGTGAATCTTAAAGTAGAGAGGACTTTAAGTAAGCTACATTCTAGTCTTACTAGAGAGAACACTAGACTAGAAGTATAAAAACTTGAGTTTTAGGTCCTGTTCTGCAAATTCCTTGAGCATATGATCTTGGATAAGAAACAACTCTCTCTTATTTTTAGTTATCTTAAATTAAAAAGAGATCCCAATCCATTTCCTGCCTATTAATAACTGGGCTGTTGTAAGGATTAAATTAGACAATTTTCTTGCAAATGAAGTCTCTAAGAGGGTGCAATACAACTCTCAATAGCAAAGCAGCAGTGAGTCACTGCGTATAGTTTTTAAAAAGACTACTGCTAATTCAGATAAGATAATTTTTTAAAAACAGGAGACATGAAGCAACTCTGAGAAAGAGGCTTGTGATATGAAGAAAAGATATCCAGGCATCGCTTAGCCCAGAGTATCCTTTTTCCTTTTAAAGCCATGGCCTTCTAGTAAGATTCCTCTCATCACAGTTGCAGACGACATTAGGTGAAGCATTTTTGTGGAATGCAGAGAAGGTCACATTTCTAGCATTTCCACATGGATGTTGTGCAAGAGTCAAAGAACAGGAATAATTAATTATAATAATTGGAACATAATAGCTGAAACTTTGTGCTATAATACAAAATTTGAAACTATCGTAGACAGGAAGACTGGAAGATATTCCTACATCTTATATCAGCTTTCACATTCGAAGTGAATTGTCCACTGTGAGCAGAGGTGACAGAATCAGATGAAGAAAGACAAAGACAGCATTGATCGTCAGAATCAGCCCAGAGACATCTAAGGCAAGACAGCACAGTGGGAGAGCATGGGCTTCGGAGTCATACCAACATGGGTCATTCTGTTTCTGTCCTTTCTGAGCCTTAGGGTCATCCTCAGCAAAATGATGTTGTCTCAGAACATCAATACGTATTTTAAATTAACAATAAGAAAACTATCATGCATTCCACAGGGTAAGTCTGTGTAGCATTTATTTTCAGTAGAGAGTGTTAGGAAGAAAGCACATTTTAGTTTTTGATAAATGCGATCGACACTGATCCTAGCTCTGCCACGTGAGTTTTATGACTTCAGTTTCTATACTGGGTTAAGCTTCAGCTTCCTCATCACTAAAAAGTGGTTACAGTAACATAAACTTTATATGATTACACTAGAACATATGCACCATGGGAGCAGTTTTGTTTTGTTTTGTTTTCTGTTTCACTCATTCATTGTAATATCACCAGGGCTGAATGCTTGACACATAATAGATGCTCAGTAAATACTGATGGAACTAAAGAATTGTGAAATTATTTGAAATAAACTATGCAACATATCTAACTCAAAACCTGGAACATACTAAGAATTTTTGTTATTGATTTTTCAATGTCATGAGTTAAAAATATATTTTTGGACCTAGTTATCTTAAAAACAGGAGAAAAAAGAGAGTTTTCACTGCCTCTTCTTTCTTAATTTTCAAGTTACACATTATATAAATGTATTAATTAGATTTTAAAAAATGAATTAAAATTACAAAGGCCAAAGAACCTTTTCGAGGGCATACTTAGAGAGTAGAATCCAATCTAGTGAAGCCACTGACTGATGCCCATGTGGCAAATAAGTTTCTCCTTCCCCTTGTCCCTCTCTATCTCCTTATTATAGATCAGCTCTATTTCTCTGTGAGTGGGCAGTCCTTAAAAAGAACTGAGGACATTTTAAAATTTAGTAAACATGGCAGCACTCCACCGGGTGCAGTGGCTCATGCCTGTAATCCCAACACTTTGGGAGGCCGAGGTGGGTGGCTCACCTGAGGTCAGGACTTCGAGACCAGCCTGGCCAACATGGTGAAACCTTGTCTCTACTAAAAATACAAAAAATTAGCCTGGCATGGTGGCGCATGCCTGTAATCCCAGCTACTTGGGAGGCTGAGGCAGGAGAATCGCTTGAACCTGAGAGACAGAGTTGTAGTGAGCTGAGATCACGCCATCGCATTCCAGCCTTGAGCAACAAAAGCGAAACTACATCTCAAAAAACAAAAAACAAAAAGCAAACAAACAAACAAAAAGCAGCACCCAATCCTCTTTGTGAGCTGGAAGTGGAGTCTGGGTCTCTGTCCCCAGTGTTCCAGAGGACAGAACACAGGAAAGCTGAAATCTCCAGCACAGGCAATGGAGGGCTTAGGAAGTAAGGGCAGGCTGAAGCAATGCCCAGCCCTGGAAATCCCAGGGCTGCCCCCTACAGCAAGATGGAGTGAGTTGCACTGGCCAGGCTGTCTGGAGATGTTCCAATGAAAGCAAGGGAATACAGGGAGAGAGCAGGGGAGCGTTGGGAGAGGGGCCCTGGACTCCCACATGCCTGTTTATTACAACTTACCTATTGAGAAGGGTAGAAAGGCTTCTCTTTTCTTAAACTGTCCATTCTCCAGAAAATGCTCTGGATTGAACGTGTCAGGGGTGGCCCACTCTGTGGGGTCCCTGTGCAGCGCCGTCAAATTGGTCAGGATCATGGTCCCCTAGAGAAAGCAGCAGAGACTCAGGCAAGGCTTGACCCATGAAAAAGCACACCAATGCAGAGGGTGGTCATCCTCGGGCTTCCATGCCGGAGGCTGAACATACTCTGAACTGCCCCACCCTCCCCAACTGCGGTACACGGTCTCCTGTGTCCCCCAACCCAGGACCCTCCTCTTTGTCTGGGGCAGCCTACAAATTAGATTGGATTTCCCTGCTGGGAATTTTAACAGGGATGTTTGGCTACTCTTGAGTGCAGGATGGATCTTCCTTACAGGGACAGGTCAGTTTAGGTAGGTCTCGGAGGGAGGGGACATGAATACACTGATGAGAGAATAATCCAACAGTCAGTCTGCCGTGTACCAAAACCAACCCAGCTGCTCAGTGAAGCTATACCGATGGTGGCTCTACAAAGGTAAAAGACATCTCATTCATCTTGGCTTCGCCATTCTCTTTCCTCCAATGTCTAGTACACGGTACCCCACTCCCCACAGTAGGTTTAGTAATAGAATCAGGCAGACCCAGGAAAGGAGCCCCTGTCCACCCAGGTATATATTAAGAAACACAGGAGTTCCCAGAGGGAGCTTTTCCTTTACTCTGCCTTTATCCAACCCATCAACGAGATTGGTCAATGTTACTTTCACCTCCATTCCATGTCCACCATGCCCACTTAGTCCAGACTTCTTTCCGGCTTGCCTGGACCCCTGTTACAGTTTCCTAACTATACCCCAAATCCTGTCGCCCCTTTCAATCTGCTTCAGACTCTGGAAGAGAGTGAGCTTCCAGCATGATTTAGTCATGTCACTCCCCACTCCCACAGCCTCCACTGCTCATACCTAGGACTTGACACACTTCAGTAGTTACCCATTGCTCTCAGGGCAAAGACTCATCACCTGGTCCCAGTCTGGGCCACTCTCCCCCTCTGCCTGCACTCCCACTACAGGGCTCTTCTTTCAGTTTCTCAAACATGCCGTGTTCCTACTTAGTTCAATACCCTTTTTAAATACTACTTGCCTTGCCAGGAATGTTCTTCTTCCCCACTTTGTCATCAAGCTAACTCTTAATGATCCATTAATCCTCAAACATCACTTGCTTTTGGAAGCCTTCCCTGACCACTCCTGCTAGTCTGTGTTTTTAAAGACCACAGTGAGTTTTTTCCTTTGGGCAGTTATCATGTTTCTAAATATGTACTTGCACGATTAATTTTCTCAGGGTTGTTTTGCCAGACCTGAGCATTTCAGGTATGTAGTGTTTGTTGAATTCATTCAAATATTAACATATTAATATAATATTAATTCAAGGACTTTAAATCATTAATTTTCAATATTAGTATAACTATTTCTTTCTTTCTTTTTCTTTTTCTTTTCTTTTTTTTTTTTTTGAGACGGAGTCTAGCTCTGTCGCCCAGGCTGGAGTGCAGTGGCGCAATCTCAGCTCACTCACTGCAAGCTCCATCTCCCCAGTTCAGGCCATTCTCTGCCTCAGCCTCCTGAGTAGCTGGGACTACAGGCATCACCACCACACCCAGCTAATTTTTTTGAATTTTTAGTAGAGATGGGGTTTCACTGTGTTAGCCAGGATAGTCTCGGTCTCCTATCTCGTGATCCGCCTGCCTTGGCCTCCCAAAGTGCTGAGATTACAGGCATGAGCCACTGTGCTCAGCCTTTTTTTTTTTTTTTTGAGACAGAATCTCACTCTGTCACCAAGGCTGGAGTACAGTGGCACTGTGTCGGCTCACTGCAATCTCTGTCTCCTGGGTTCAAGCAATTCTCCTGCCTCAGCCTCCCAAGTAGCTGGGATTACAAGCACCCACCACCATACCTGGCTAGTTTTTATATGTTTAGTAGAGATGGGTTTCACCATGTTGGCCAGGCTGGTCTTGCTCCTGACCTCAGGTGATTCACCTGCCTCAGCCTCCCAAAGTGCTGGGATTATAGGCGTGAGCCACCACACCCAGCCAATAACTGCTATTTTAAGCACTTTCTGTACTAAGTACTAAGTTAAATACCCTACATGCATGATCTCATTTTACCTCCACGTGGATCTTGTAAAGTAGGTTTAAATGCATTTTTTCAGATGAAGAAATTGAAGCTATGAGAGGTAAAATAATGGGCCCTGAGTCAGACAGTGGGAAGAGGCAGAGCCATGATTTGAACTAGGTCTATTTGATGTCAAAGACATAGCTTGTAGACTGTGTAACACATGGTTATTTCAATTTGTCAGTTCCCAAGATGATTATTAAAGCTGACAAAAATCAGTGGCAGAAGTCTGTTGAGCCGAGCTGGTTTCCTTGAGTTAAATAAATTGCTAGAAAAATGCAAACAGCACCTGGGGAATTTAGACCTCAGCCTTTATCCACTAGATGGCCAATCAGTAAGGAAATAGCAAATGTAACAGCTGCTTTTCCTGGCTCTGCAGGGATAGTAACCAAGCAATGTCCAATGGGTAAGCTCTTCTGATTCTACTTCTTGAGATTTTCCCCAGGTATAACACACTCAGAGGTACTTAGACAAACTGGAATAGATTCACAGAGGCTGACCAAAGTGGTTAGAAAGCAAGGAAAGGAACTGAAAACATGCAATGTGGGGAGAGGGCACTAGAGGGCACATGATAGCTGTCTGTAGAGATCCTAAGCATGGCGGGTGGAGTGACATCAGAATTCTGTTTGTTGCAGAAGCAGAAAATGAAATACTGCATGTTCTTACTTATAAGGGTAGCTAAACATTGGATAGACATGGACATAAAGATAGGAACAATAGACACTGGAGACTACTGGAGGAGAGAGGGGTGCAAGGGTTGAAAAACTACCAACTGGATGCTATGCCAGTCACCTGGGTAATGGTTCAATCATACTCCAAACTTCAGCATCATGCAATGTACCCTTGTAACAAACCTACACATATACTGCCTGAATCTAATACAAAAGTTGAAAGAAAAAGAAAGAAAGAGTTCCACTTGTGAGTACAGGGAATCTAACCGAGAGCAAATGAAAAAATAACAGGGAGACGCTTTTAAAGTGGACGCAAAGCACCTCCTATGAAGGGAGAATGGTGTCATACAAAAAAACAAAACAAATCTGCTTCCAGATCCCAACTCTTCATAGTTGAGAGATCTCATGCAAACCTAATTTTTCTGAGCCTCTACTTCTCAATCCACAACATGTAAATAACAAGCTTCTTTTGAATAAACTTACTCTGAGAATTGAGTAAGACATTTTGAAAGAGGCCACATTGTTCACAACACATAATCATTGATTAATACATGTTCGCGCCTTTCTTTCCCTTTCCAGTAATGAATATTGCACATGCTTAGATTGGCTTCCTTATAAGATAATAAATTATACATCTGCTGGACGTGGTGGCTCACACGTGTAATCCCAGCACTTTAGGAGGCCGAGGCGGGTGGATCATGATGTCAAGAGATCGAGACCATCCTAACCAACCAACATGGTAAAACCCCATCTCTACTAAAAATACAAAAATTTGCTGGACATAGTGGTGCATGCCTGTAGTCCCAGCTACTTGGGAGCAACAGAGCGAAACTCTGTGTCAAATAAATAAATAAATAAATTAATTAATTAATAATACATCACAGGACTATAAGAAAAAACTGGAAAAATGCCTGTGGGGATATTATGTTAAAAACACCAGCATTAAATGTGGTGTTGTCCCAGGTGGTCTTAAATGTCCTTTCACACTTCAGCATTCTAGAACCCCAGGATCATGAAGCAGAATTTCCCAAAGTTTGGCAGATCCCTAGTCTGGTGAGATGTTCTACCAAAACAAAGAAAACTGTTCTGTGATAAAGTCTGACCTAGAACTGCTGCCTGTCGCCTGCCCGCAGACTCACAATGCACATTAGCATGGTCAAAACACTGAGAAGCACCACAGGAAAGAAACGCCAGTCTTTATCTAAACATATTTAACGTAGGAATCCTTCCTGCTCCCCTCCCCACAATACCTATTTATATCTAGCTGACACATGGAGAAAATCTAGTATCATATCAGGTATAAGATATCTTTCTCTTCCATTTAAATGACTCCTCAGGACAAGAATAAATGTCACTTCTCAAGTTCAGGTTTTCACCCCATCTAAAAGATGGGCTTGAAGATGTGGGGCTAAGCCTGCTTAGTTACCTTGGGCAGGTGGTACCCAGCCAAAGTAGTATCAACTGTCGCTTCCCTGGGAACGTTCAGGGGGACGATGTTGCCCATCCTCTGCACCTCATGGATGACGGCATTGGTGTAGGGCATGGACTCCCGGGCGGCTGTGCTCGGCTGCTGCCCCTGGCCGATCACTCTGTCAATCTCAGCTTGTACTTTTTCTGGTAAAGAGGGAAGGGTTCTATTATTTTTTAAGCTTTTATGCTTTATTATAAAGAGGTATGAGCGGTCTCCAAGATCTCATCTGTTGTATTTAAATTACTGACCAGGTTGCAAGAAATAAAATGGTTTGTAACTTTTTGAAAGGCTTATTCAGAAAACTACCAACTCTGTAAATCTCCTTGAGCCTGGTTAGGCTATGGGATGGAATGACCAGGATTAACATGGCTAAACTCCATCATATCAGACCCCAGCAGCCTTGGTGTCTGGTGAAGACCCACTTTCTGGTATACAAATGGCACTTTCTCACTGTGTCCTTACATAGTAGAAGGAGTGAGGCAGCTCTCTGGAGTCTCTTTCATAACAGTATTACTCCCATTCCTGAAGGCTAATCACCTCCCAAAGGCCCCACCTCCTAATATCATCACACTGGGAATGAGCTTTCAACATATACATTAGGGCTGGGGTGGGCCCAAATATTCAACCCTTAGCAGATCTACAGACTCTAATTTCTCAGGTAGACACGTAAGAGTGGAAAGCGAGCCCTGAGGTAAGACCCATCGGATTGCAAACTTGCTCTACAACATTGATGCCTCAAGTTACTTACACTCTTTAAATCTCAGTTTCCTTATTTGATGAGGGAGGATAAATCTACCTTCATCTTAAGGATGTTTTGAGATTTACATGAACTGATGTTTTGAGATTTGTGTGACCAGGTAGGACTGCTACCAGTTTCTTTCGCTGGTTGAGTGCTCACCTAGCCAGTGAGAGAAACTGCAGCAGTCTTACCTCTTTTCTCTTTTTCTAGAGTAATAGAGATTTTAGCTGGAGACCTGACTGCCCAGCTAAAGAATATATTTTCCAGGTCCTATTGTAACTGAGTGTGACCATATGACTAAATTCTGACTAATAGAATGTAAGCAGAAGTGATGTTTAATCCTTGGAACAAGTTCTTAAAGAAAGGATATGCGCTTCCTTCCCCCTTTCGCTTCCTACTGGAGGAAAGCCTATTGGTGAGCTGTCTTAGTGCTAACAAGAGCATCACTCTAATCACAACAGAGCAACAAGTTGGAAGGAGTTGGGAACCCTAATGACTTTGCAAAGCCTAGTTTGGATTTTTTTTTTTTTACCTGAAAGTGAAATAAATTATAATTTTTGAAAAACATTTTATTTGTGGGTAAAATACCCACAACATAAAATTTACTATGTTAGCATTTTTAAATGAACAGTTCAGTAGTATTCAATATATTCACACTGTTGGGCAATCACTCTCCAGAACTTTTCCACCTTGCAGAACTAAAGCTCTATATCTCCTCCCTCAGCCTCTGGCCACCACCATTCTACTTTGTGTCTCTAGGCATTTCACTATTCTTGATAACTCATGTAAGTGGAATCATACAGTGCTTGTGTGTTTGTTACTAGCCTTTTTAACTGAGCATGACCCTGGATGCATATACCTAAATACACACATATAAAGCATACATTATGCAGATACAGATGAAAAAATAAAGTTCTGTAAACAAACTTACCTTAGTACATGGGAAGCACTCTGATCTTTTCTATTTTTATCTTAAGAAAAAAAGTTGGTCTTGATCCACTAAATTGATTTTATGACTCATTAATAAATGGTTACCCACAATTCGAAAAACTGTATTGTTAAGCATTCCCATCCCCCATATGTTCAAACTGTTCTGGAAGCTGGAGGAAGAAAAATGATGCGTACATCATTCTTGAGTGGACTATAGTCTGTGGGGAAGCTATAGAAATAATACATGATAAGCCTAGTAACAAAGGCACATTACATCATCTCTGGAGGGAGAAAATGTTAATAATTTCCTAGGGGAGTGCAGAAACATCTTAGAGAGGTAGTATTTGAACAGATTCTTCAAGAAGAGCTAGGAGTTTACTATGTAGGAAAACTGGGCAAGTAGAGGGAAAAGCATATATCATGACATAGAGCCATAAATACAGACTACAAAGAAAATGACGTGTCACTTAGTGAGGCCACCATGGAGGGCAGGTGGGGCCAAGGCTAGACAGGCAGAAGGGGCATATCGGAGGGTGACATATACCAGACTAAGGTGTTTGAACATTATTCAGGGGGAAATGGGAAGGCATCACTTAAAAGAAGGGAAAGACACAACTAGACTTTCACATCAGAAAGTAACTGTTTCCTGGAACTATCTCAATGTCGATTGACTTCATGGATTTCCCTCTTGCCTCTGAGCTTCTTGAGGACAGGGATTCTCTCTCACATTTGTATTACCTGGGCCCGTCACAGTTCAGACAGAATATGTGAAGAATGTGCAGTTTCCAAGACCTCATCACTCATGACTGTTCTGCCTCTCTTTTCATCCTACAATGAGATCTTCTGGCTCTGACTTCAGGCGGCACGTCCCAGGAGGCACTATTCTGTCCTGGTCCAGGCTCACTCACTGACATGCTTACCTTGGATTTCTGGGTAGAGGGCCATATAAAGCAGAGCCCATCGCAGAGTCGTAGAAGTTGTCTCGGTTCCGGCAAAGAAGAGGTCCAGAGTGCTGCAGATGAGGTTTTCTTCATGGAAACTTGAAGTAGAATTGCCTGTGTGCTAGAAAAGACAACGTTTAATGTTATTTATTGGTTTATTCAGAGGATTCCTGATTGCTGTAACACACAGGGGCTTCATCCTAGGAGGAAATTTGGAAGAAAAGGTCCCCAAAAGAAACAGTTTTCCCTTTGGCCTCTTTAGAAGGCAGACTTTTATTACAGCAATATCGTTAGCACTGTCCTGCCCCAAGTGCTGGACACCTTTGGATGGATGAAAATCAAGACAATTGTTTTCTTTTGCCTGTAATTTGGGGGAAGCTTTTAGTACAGTGAAAGGAGAATGGGATGTGAATAAGACAGATTTGGCTTCCAATATTAACCACTTCAATTAGCAGCTGTATGACCTAGGGCAAGTTACTTAACCTCTCTGTTCTTCAGTTTCCTATTTTATACACTGGAAATAGGAGTGCACACCCCTTAAGAGGGCATTATGATTTACATGAATGCAAGGACGCATAGCAAATACTTGACAAATGTTTGTACTGATAACAGAAAAGACAAATGGAATTCCTCTTGTGAACAACAATTCTTATATCTCCTCATTCATCTTTTCCTTTCCAATTTGAACCTCACTGATTCTAACAAGCATTCCTCATGATACTGTCATCTTTAACATCAGCTTCTGGAAACTTCAATTTGTCCAATGTTGCTCTTGATGTTAATGGTCCCTTCCTTACCTGCACAACATATAGCGAATCTCCTCCTCTGAGGTGAAAACAATACTTCTATAAATGTCATGCCAATAAGGTTAAATAAGAGGGAAAGAAATCCACCATTCTTTCCAATCCAGAAGGAGGATTGGATGTATAAAGATGACAGTATTGACACAGAGATACATGTTAACCAGAGGGGTAACTGTGTTCAAGGTCATGCATCCAATTTGGTTTCCTCTTTACTTCTGGCCTGTAATGTTGGAAAGTGAAAGGTACAAGACAGAAGGAAAGGCAAAAGCCCAACTCAGGCCTTAATAAAGTTGGCCTTTAAACTCTGGCATCCAACTCAGCTTTACTTGTATTCTCTATGGGGGCTGAGAAAAGGGTATAGGTTATTGGGTCCAGGCCCAACTAATGATAGAACAGAGCTTTGAGGATTAACTGCTATGTTCCCCCTTTGTGTATACCTCCAAATAACAGTAGAGGGTAGGGGATGGGGGATGAAAGGGCAGTATTTGGGCATTCACAGGACCTCAAACCAAATGCCATTAACCCCCATCTTTATCTCTAATTGCATCATCAATACTGAGTTAATGTTACTCTATATTTTCTGAAATATTGCCCTTATTTTTACTCTTGTAGCAGGCTGAATAATGACCCACAAAGATGCCCATCCACATCCTAATGTCTGGAATCTAGGGATGTTACTTTATAGGGAAAAAGGAACTTTGCAGATGTGGTTAAGGATTTTGAGATGGGCAGATTATCCTGGAACATCCCAGTGGGCCCAGTGTTATCATAATAGTCTTTATTAGAGGGAAATAAGAGGGACAAAGTCAGAGAAAGGATGCCAGGATGGAAGCAGATACCAGAGAGAAAAGAAGATGCTGTGCTTCTGGCTTTGAAGATGAAGGAGGTGGCCACAAGCCAAGGGATATAGGCGGCTCCTAGAAGCTGGGAGAGTAATAGAAACAGATTCTCCTCCAGCACCTCCAAAGAGAGCCAGCCTAGCCAAAACCTTACCTGTAACTCAGTGAAGCTGATTTCATACTTCTGACATCTAGAACTGTGAGAGAATGAATCTGTGCTATTTTAGGCACCAAGTTTGTGATCATTTGTTATAGCAGCAGCTGGAAACTAATACACCCCTATTTGTGCTGCAAGAAAAAAATACAAAATGACTTTGGTTTTCTCACCTTTGACATTTCTTTGAGGTAAGCATCAATAAAGTCTCTTGTTTCCGCAGGATTCCAATCCTTCCTGTGTTTTTCAATCATATGAGAAACAAACAATTTCAGTTTTTCCCAGTTGCTGAAAAGAGTTTGGTGGGGTCCAGGCAGGAATTTCATTAGCCATGGAAAGATATTGTAGAGCTAATTGAGAAAAACAAAACAATCATGCAGATAACATGGTGCCTTTTTTTCACTTTTTAAGACAACAGAAACCACCTTCTCTTTCTATCGCTTTTATTTGCTCACACTTAAACCTCGGTTATCCTTGACCCCTCTTTTCACTCTCACCCCTCTAGTGAAACAGTTCAGCTCTCTGTCAAAAATATATCCAGCCTCAGACCACTTGTCACCACTCCAACAGCTTGCCACCAAAAAAAAAAAAAATACGCATGAGACATCTGGGGACATCTGAGCACTGGCTGAATGTTTGAAGGCATTAAATAACTATTTTTCATATTTTTCAGGCACGATGGTATTTTATTTTTGTTAAAATTGATCTTTTTATAAATATATGCTGAAATATTTATGTATCAAATAATTGAGGTCTATAATTTGCTCCAAAATAATTCAGGGACAGTGGGAATGTGGTAGTAGGGCACAGATGCAGACACAGTGAGAATGGCCATGTGCTGATAATTGTTAGAGCTCATTGACAAGTACACAGTGATTCATGATTGTATTCTTTTATGTACATTTGTAATTTTCAAAAATAGAGTCATTTTTTAAACAAAGGAAATTTTAAAAAATTTTGATAATGGCACACTGCATAATTCAAGGGCACTCTTTCTATTGAGAACACCAAGAAAAGATACATGTGTATGCATTTAAGCACACATATATACAAACCAAGATAGTGAGGAAGTTTCCAGGATAAGGCTTAGGGGAAGAAGAAAGCCCAGGGTATGAACTCAATACTTGGGGTCATCTTCTCTCCCCGCCCCCCAGCTCCCAGAAATGTCTTCCAAATTCAGAAAAGTGACTGAGGAACCAAGAAACTGAGCAGAGTTTTTGACAAAGACTCAAAGGCTTATATGGACAAAAATTGGGGTGCAGGGCCCACCAAGGGAGGAATGAGTTTGAACCCCAAACACCTACATTCTATGGAATTAGAAGATTGATGATATTAAGTGCTGATGGGCAGACAAATAATGCAATGAGCTTGGCAATCTTTAAACATCTTTTATCTCCAGATACATATATAAAAAATGAGTGGATGTAACCACAAGAACACTTGTACAAGAATGTTCATGGCAGGTTTATTCATAGCATCCAAAACTTGGAAACAACTTAAATGTCCGTCAGTACAGAACAGATTGACAAAAAGTGGCACATTCATACAATGAAATACTAATCTGCATTAAAAAAGAGCAACCAACACAGATGAATCTCAAAGCAACTTGCTGAGGAAGAAAGCGGATACAGAAGAGAACCTCTGAGGGAGGAGGGAAATGGACAAGTTGGGGAAGGACACAGTGAGGAGAGACTCAAGGGCAACAGCAATATTGTTGTTCTTTTTAAAAAGAACAATATAGGTGGATAGGCGTATGTCATATAACATGTTGCACTTTACATGCATGTTAGAAATGGTTTTTGCATATAAATATTTCATATTATTTAAAAAACTAAAGTCAACAGACTGATTTCAAATAAGTTTGTGTTGAAATCAGTTTTGAAAGGTTATATTTTAGCTTCAAAAACCCACAAAAAACTAAAAGGAAAAACCCATATGTGTCTGACATTGTCCCCAATTTGCTGAACCAAGATGAGGCTTACCTGGCATGTTTTTGAAGCCTCCAAGTATGTGACTTCATCCAATAACTTCAGCAGCTCCTGAAACTGACTATCCTGGTACTCAAAGCGTTCTCCAAAGGTGATGGAGCAAATGATATTGGAAACTGCATTGTTTATCTTGAAGTGAGGGTCAAAAGGCTGTCCTGAAGGTGGAGGAAGGGCAAGATGGATCCTTCTGATGGATTTGTCTCCGTTTCCTACTAAGAGTCTACTCTATATGGCATAAGACATACCTAGTGCAGAACCATATATGCGGCTCTGGCCACATGACCTTACACTGCGTCTGACATACAACTAGTATTCAGTCAACTCCAGGGAAGTCAAACTGTGGACCAGGGCTTAAATTCAGTAATGTGTTTAGTGCCCATCTTTGCGTATTTACTTCTAAAACTCTTTGAGGACAGAGTCGTGGTTAAGTTGTTCACTGTTCTATCTTCCATTCCTAGCACACTGCTGGGCATAGAACAAGTACTTACTCACTTAGTAAGTATCTGTCCAATGAACAAATGGGCCACAGTCTCTCACATTTGTCGTACGCAATGCTCACCGTTCTCCTCTTTTATTGCTTCAGTGAGGTGTTGGGCCTCCTCCTGAATGCGTTCCTCTAAGCTCTTCTTTCCTAAACCAAAGTTCCTTAGTGCTGTCAGAGTAAACCGTCTTTGCTCCTTCCATATCTGGCCACTTGACATAATCAATCCTGGGAAAAAGAAAGTCAACATTACAGTATTCTGATTCCATAATGTGAATATCTCGCAAATGATACGGGGATGTGTATCAGATGAAGGACAGGAGAAGATCATTAAGGCACTTGAAAACTGCCCAGAGAAATAATCCCAAAGCAATGGATAAAATGGCTAATATTTACTGATTACTTGCAATGTCAGGCACTTTAATATGTATTTTGTTGTGCATTACATAATTTAGTACTCATAGAAACTCTTTGGGATAGGTACAATTATTACCACTCCTCACCCACTCATTTTGCTCATGAAAAAACTGAGGAACAAGGGATAAAGGATAAAATACACTTTACAAGGTCTCACAGTAAGTAAGCAACTAAACAGGTGTTCAATTTCAGGTCTGCCTGATTCCAAATCCCATGCTTTGATTATTAGTTACATAAGTGAAGTATTTATGTTATGATAAAGACTAGGAATGCACTAATGGATAAGACAATATCTATACTCTTAAAGAGGCTAAGAAAGGCTTTATAGGAGAGGTCCTATCTAACCCGGACATTAAAAGATGATGTAAGGAATCAAGAGAGCAAGGAGGAGTGAATGTTCCATGCAGAAAGAAGAGTACAAGCAAAGAAAAAAAATTTTGGTGGGCTTAACAGACCATCATTTGTTTTATAACACAGGTAATGCCACATTCCTTTCAATTTCAATTCCAGAGCACTCCTCAACACCTTTTAATATCTGACTATGGCCTTCTCACTCACTGAATTGGTCTGCCTCGTTGTCATATGCAGGGATACCTTTTGACCTCGTCTTACTTGCAGCTGCAGTAGACGCTTCTTTCTTGAAATACTGCCTTCCAGTGGTGCTCAGGATACCATTGTCTCCAGATTTTCTTCCTAATTCTCTGCCAGCAATTTCCTATGTCTTTTGCTGGTTCATATTCCATTAGATCTTGAAATGGTGGAGTTCTTCAGGAACTTCTTCATCTAAAACTTCTTTTTCTCACCCTATACTCTATTTCTGGTAAATCTTATCAACTCCTAAAATTTTAAATAACATCTATTGATAGTGACCATCTATTTCTGTCCCTGAGCTCCAGAATCTTATATACAACACTGCCTGATTGACTTTGCTGATTTAAAGGCATTTTGAATTCTGCATATCCATGACTGAACTCACAATTTTCTCCATATGACTTTTCACCCATGCCCAACTAAACCAAATACCTTGTACTAAGTGTTCCTTTTCTCCATCATATACCCATCTGAGTGTCACCTCAACACCTCCTTCTCCCTGCACCTATGTCATCAGGTCTTAAGAGGTGTACTTCCTGGATATCTCAAATCCAGGTCTTCCCTGCTGTTATCTTGGTGTAACCTACTGTTATTTCCCTACTGTTATTGGACCTCCCTAGCCTGAGCTACCACTGTCTGTAACCTAAAATGCTACAAAAGTCTCTTGCTCCTTTTCTTCTATTCTCTGAATAGCAGCCTAAATAAAACCTAAAAATGTACAGTGTAAGTATAGTTCCCTTCTCTACTTAAAGCCATTCAAGAGCTTCCATTAATGTTAGGATAAAAACTAATATCCTTAACAGGAACTTGCACGAACTATTCCTGGCCAAGCTCAGTAGTTTCATCTCCCTTTAATTATCTCCTTTTAATCCCCATCCTTGTCATATTGGCCACCTTTCATTTCTCAAGTTCCCTGTCCTTTTCATGTCAGGGACTTTTCATATTCTTTTCTGTCTGCCAGATTGTTTCACCAGTTTATTAAATGAATATTTACTTACTTTTTCTGCATCCCAGGACTGCATTAATAAGTACATCCTGCACTCGACTTCAAAACACTGTAGACTTCTAACTATTATAGTTAATTGATACTATTTTTTCTCTCTGCATAGAATATAAACTACATAGGATATGGATTTTATCTATTCTTCTCACTGTTACATCACTCATGCCTAGTACTGTGCTTCACAAGGCAGATAATACAGTGAACGGATATAGAATTAATTGAGGACCTATTTCAAAGAATTGAGAAGCACCTAAAAGTGGTGCTTTGATAGAGTGATAGATTTGAGATTGTCATTTCAATTTTTAAATGTTTCCATATATTTAATGGTAATTTTAAGTGTTCATGCCAATCTGTTCTATCATAGACCAGAAGGCTCAAGATCCTCTGTGTGGCACAACCTTAATGAAAGAGAATAAGGAACTAGAGACAGGAAGAAGCAGCAACAGAATGAGGAAGATCCACATCCATTTTCCTAAGGGGAGAGGGTTGGAAGAGGAAAACAGAGAGAACACGTTCCTCTGCTATAAATGGATAATGTGGTTACTTCATTAGAAAAGCATCCACAGTAGGTTTGGGCAGGGCAGTGTGGCTTCTCCCAAATCCCAGTGAGGGATGATCTTATCAAATCTTCTGAGGGAGTGACTTCAGTCAGGAAATGTGAATACCCAGCTTCCTTTAGTGGCAGGAAGTTTACTGTGGGGCTGGTTTCTAGGAGTGTTGTAAAATTATAGCCACCAAGGCGCCTTTAGCAGACTATAGGACTATCAGCATCAAACACTCACCTTTCGTTGGCCAAGAAACTTACCATTTTTCTTAAAGGTACGTTCTCGCATAGGGGTCATGGGGCGGTTCCCAAAGTTTTGGTCCATGTGGATAAGGGCTTCTTTGATTAAGGGCAAGCCAGTAATAAGAACTGCAGATATGTCACCAAGCTCCAAGCTAAAAAGGTTCCCATATTTCTTCACAAACTGAAAAACAGTTAAATAGTAACAGTTGAATATGCACATATGCATGTGTTCAGAGATGGCGGATGTGTGTAGCTGGAGGGGCTCATATTGAGAGAAGTGTGTGTGTGTGTGTGTGAGAGAGAGAGAGAGAGAGAGAGTACATTGATCTCACAGGAATAATTTTATTTCCTTTTCTCCTCCTTTCAACAAGGCTCAGATTCAATTCACTTCAGAATGTGAATGTTTCTTTATAAAATATCTATTTATGTATTCAACCAACATGAATTGAGTGAGCATCTATCATGTGTCCCTAGGGCAAAGGCATGAGGATAAAACTGTAATAAAATAAATAAGTTCTGGCCATGTGGAGTGGCTCATGCCTGTAATCCCAACACTTTGGGGGGCCGAGGTAGGCAGATTGTTTGAGCCCAGGAGTCCGAGACCAGTCTGGGTAACACAGTGAGACCCTGTCTTTACAAAAAAATGAAAAATTAGCTGGGTATGGTTGTACCTGCCTGTGGTCCCAGCTACTCAGGAGGCTGAGGTGGGAAGGTCACTTGAGCCTGAGAGGTTGAGCCTGCAGTGAGCCATGATCGTGCCGCTGCACTCCAACCTGGGTGACAGAGTGAAAACCTGCCTCAATATATAGACGTAGTAAACAAGATTTCTAACCCCAAGCATCCTAGAGTGTAGAGAACAGAGAGAATTCAGCACATCTGCATTCTCTTCTGAACACTAATCATGTCTCAGCCACTTAAGAAGGCTGAGACTTCTTCAGTCTGGACTTCCTAGTAAATCGTAACTATCTGTTTAATCAAATGAGAATGCCCCCTTCCTAGACTGGGCATAGATTATAGAAACATATGCTAGATAATAGAAGGTGCATTATAGGGCAGGGGCCAAGCATGGAGGAAAGTCCTCAAGCTCTGGAGTTAGGTGGCAATCTGGGGTGTACAGTTCAATCGTTTTGGGCTCTTGGGGAAGTTGCTTTATTTTTTGAGCCTCAGCTCAGCTCCCCAGCTATAAAAGGGAGAAAATTATTCCTCCCTCTTAAGGTTCTGTGAGGAAGAATGAGAGCAGCAATGTGAAAGGCACTTTGTTTTCTGGTTCCAGGCGCACAGCCACCCGGCGAGTCTCCGAGGAATGAAAGAGCTCTGTGTGCAAAGGGCCGTGGATGCATTCTTACGGTGGCAAAGGGGACAGGAACCCACTGGTGTGTGGGAAGAAGGCACTCATGGTCACAGGCAGCCATTGCTAATCACCTTTCATATTTTATCTCATTAATCTCACAACCACCCTACAGTAGTAATAATTTTTCTCCCCTTTCAAGAAGGAAAACCTGCGTGACAAAGTTTAGTGGGAGTGACAGAGTGAAAGTAAGAATGAGTGAGAGTGAGAGAGTTGGGGTGGGAGAGAGAGAGAGAATGGGGGTGTGTATGTTCATGAATATGCACAAGCGTGCAAATATCTGCAAATATAGGTTGGAGGACAGTGTACAGTCACGAATCAAAATCCTTCCTAATCTACCTGTTCGACAAAAGGTCGAACCCTGCCTTTTGTCTGCCTGGGTTGTGTGTAGCTGCAGGCAGTGGTAACAATCCAAAGGACTTCATTTCCCTTAGGTGTTTGTGGCCTCTTCTCCACAATCCAGATGCTTTTGCACTTACGCTCTACCATGTTCCTCTCAGAGTCCTGTACCAAACAGTCCCCATCAGAGCAAATACAATGGGTTCAGTCCTATCCTACCACTTTGCTCCCACATTAAAGACCAAGCCTGAACTCAGTCCTTGTATTCTTTTGGCCCAGAGTCCTCCATCAATCTTTATCTCCTACACAGGATTTCCTGTCTTGCTAGGAAAAGCAGAGCTGAGATTCAATCTCAAGTCAGTTTGCTCCTAAAGTAAGCATCTTTGCTTCTATGAAATGGCAGTAATGGAACCACACATGTTAAGCATTTTTTTAAATGTACACTTGCTGAATTCCTGGATGAATTTCTTAGGCCTGACAAGAAGGATTTCTTGACTAATTTAGAACATTAAATAAGGATGTTTTTGGTAGAGCTGAAAAATATCAGGTTAAGTTAAATGACGTCTAACTAGCAAAGTATACAGCCTAGAATCTCAGCTTATACTTGGGAAGGATACAGAACTCCATTACTATTTACTGAAATAAACTTCTTAAGAATTTTATCTCTACCAACTCTCTGCCATTGCATATTTCTAGTTAAACAGAACTAGATCAACAACTTGTATGATATTATCAACTGTTTAAAGATGGAGTAGGAGCCCTGGGATGAGAATGGCGATGTCTAACAATTCTTACAAGCACCCTGTCAGTCATTTTATCCATTGCTTTAGAAAGATTAAATGACCCAGAGGGCTTCTGAGAAGATTTTATAAGGTAAGGCACACTTTTCAATTGTATATCATTAAATGAACCACGAATAAAAAAAAAAACCTCAACAGAATAAAACAAAAGGAGATAAAAATAAGATGCTTTGAAAGACAAAAACAGTCTTAAAATCAGAAATGAAAATAGAAAAAGAAAAGAAATGAAACAGAATATTTAAAAGTCAAACAAACAAAAGTAATAAGGGACAGGAAATGTAATGCTAGGAATAAAAATTCCAAATGTAGCATAAGCATTTTAAAAAGTGTGGAACAAAATAAATGTTTACAGTAAAGAGGAAGAAGTAAAGGATTAGTGGGAGAAGAGATTGAACTATTGAACCATGGCTACCAAGAGATATAAAGTTGACAGAGATTCCACTTAATCTACGTTCTTAAATTTAATAACCAACAGAACAAACACATGAAAAGAGGAAAAGAAAAACAGGAAAAGAGTGTATTAATTCACACTCCCGCCAGCAGTAGGTCAGAGGGCCTGTTCCTGAGCTGTGCCTCTGTGTGTGTGTGTGTGTGTGTGTGTGCGTGCGCACGCGTGTGTGTGTGTGAGAGAGAGAGAGAGACAGAGAGAGAGAAATCCTAATAGGCACAAAAATGCATGCTGTTTCTATATTTCTCTAAAGTTTAACATCTTTCCCTCAATCTGGATGTTGTATTTTTAAAGTCATATGTTTATGTCTTTCAAATATTTCCATATCAAGGTATTCAACTTTTTTTCTCATTGATACATGGAATTTCTAATAAAAAGTTGGAAATAAAACTTTATTTTCATTTATATGCAAATCTGGAAAGATATCCACCAAGGTCCTATAGAGGTACTGCTGAGTGTGTGTGTGTGTGTGTGTATGTGTGTGTGTGTGTGTATGCACATGCGCACGTGTGCATGCATTCACAGTGATGGCAGGATAGGCACAAGGACTCTCTCTTGTTAAACTGTATTTTAATATGCTGTCTCACTGTGTATGGATTGTTGCCTTTACAGTTGAAAAGCTTTTTTATCCAATAAAGAAAAAAAATAAACAAGAAAATGGGAAATAAAGCTTTAAAACAGTGGTTCTTTACTTTTTTGAGTTATAGAATCCTTTGAAAATATAATGTATATCATAGACCTGCTCTCCAGTAAACACATACACAGCTATACACATAAACAGCTTTGCATGCAGTTTCAGGAGTTACCAGTCCTCTGGGGCCCATGAACTCCTTCTAAGAATAATGGTTTCACAGATAGTTCTTGGGGCTGTGCTGGTTTCTGAGAACAGGCTGTGGAGATCAAATTCATGTTCAATTTAACAGGCTTTTATGAGATGCTTAAGAGTTGCCAGGCACCTTCTGGCACTGGTGTATTATAAATGGAGGTAATACAAAGATCAACATGATATGATGTTTTCCTAAAGTGTCAAAGTCTCTTGCGAGAGACTGACTGTGCAGAAAAAAATTGGAATGCATAGCAGATGACATGTGTTATTATGCTGATAGAGAGGGACATAAAGCTATCACAAGAAGAGATGACTTTCCACCACAGATATAAGAAAAATATCTTTTTAAAGAGTAGATGGTATCTGAGCCAGATTTTAAATGAAGGTCAGGATGTCACCAAAAAACAAACAGACAAAAACCAACAACCTCCAAACCACAACAATAATAAAAAAACACATGGTAAGAAATTAAAGGCATTCTAGGTTGTGGGAACATCACATACAGATGTAAAGGGGAAATGCAGAAGGTGTTTGGGAGCAAGAGAGCTACCTTGTCTGACTGAAGGATAGGGTTCATTATTTAAAGAGCACTGACCATGTGCCAGGTCAAGACCAGGTGCTGGGGAGTGCAACAAGTCCTTCACTTCAAGAAGCTAACAATCTAATGGAGCATATAGATAAATAATCACTTCTCATTATTATCTATTATCATTCTTTACAATAAAATATTTGATGGGAGGAAGTTAAGAACCACATAAGAGGACCAGGGTTGAGGCAGGCTCCTGGGAAAAGCATCTTCTCAGTCGGTAAGGGAGATGGGAGACAAGGCTGACAAGGTAATCTGAGCTAGGCTGAAGAGAGTCTTAACATCAGGTATAATATTTTGGATCTTGTTTGGTTTTCAATCAGAATTCTAAGATGTTTAAGTAGGAGAGGTGATGCAAGGGAGTGCTTAAGAGTTTGGATTTTGAAGTTATATAAACTTGTTTGAATCCAGGTTCTGCTTCTTAGTTTCTGTGTGATTTGGGAGAAAGTTATTTAACTTTTCTCTGTCTTAGTTTCCAAGTCTATAAAATGGGGGATGTTATTAGTTTCCATGTTTAGTATTGTTGTGATAAGTAATCACGATACTAAAATTAATAATAAAATTATTATGGCTCAGACCATTTTCCCCTATTAAAAATCTTCTGTCCCTTTACTCCATTTAGCCACTTGCCAAAAATCAACATTTTCTTTAAAATTCAGCCCAATTTCTTCCAACATTCTACAAAAGGTTATCCCCAGGGTTTCCATTTAGTGATCCAATCTCCTTATATCCCATTTGGTTGCCAAGTGTGTACACTATACATTTAGTCATATACAGCCTTGTACTTTGCCTGGCATATGATAAGCACTTAATAAATGTCTGTTGAATGAATAAACATGTGAGTAAACCAATTGTCCTCTAACTATGTCATGAAAAGTCAGGCAACATAAAGTAGATAACGGGTATATGTAGGGAGACTCCCTGAAACTATTACTACAGAATAAAAGATGAAATGCTCCTGATTATTGTAAATGCAAAATTGCATACAGGATTGTGTAAAGACAATGCCAGCTGGGCTGCCAGAATGAGCCAACAGCACGTGATGTGCTTCCCCCTATAGAGAGCCTGTAAATGGATGTGCAGTCAGGGAGGTCTCACATCACCAAGATTCCTATCCCAGAAAAGCAGATGTTCAAAGCTCTGGGAATGGAATGCAACCCTTGTGGAGAGCCTATAAATGGACGCATGAGGGGCACCTGTTCATATGGATAAGATAGGGCTATAAATGCCCTTATCTTGCCACGGTTCTTCTAGGTCTCTTTAGGGTTAAGGCATGCTCCATTCTGGGAATTTTTGGTCTAACTGGTTGTCTAGCTTCACATCCTGTTTCTATTGATTGTTTGTAACCAGCTTTTGCTGCAGCTATTACTGCTGATTAATATCTTGCTAATCATAGGTATGGATGGACTGTGTTTCTGTTTTAAGGCTCTGTTAGAAATTGCTGACGCACACACTATATTGTAAATTCTTATCTCTGTATACTATACTTCTGCATACCGATGTTATGTTAAAGAATTACTTCATCCCCATGTGACCATCTCACCTCATAATCAAACGACCCCAAATCCCTCACTAACCTACCCCCACCCTCACTAAACTTAATAGTAAATGCTGGTATATCCGGTGCGTTGGCAGCATCACAGGACCAGAAGGCAGTGACCCCCCTGGACCCAGCTTTCACTATCTTGTGAGTGTCTTCTATTTCTCGACCTGCCAATCCACCTGGGAACAAGGAAAGAGCCTCATCACATTGCGGGCTGCTGGCCAGATCCTACAATAGGTATACAAATCAAATAGTCTCAGGTTCAAATCCTTATTCGTTATTATTTAGCTCAATAACCTGGGCAGTTCACTGTTCTCAGTCAGTTTGCTCCATGGTAAAATGGAAGCAACACCAGATCATACCTAACTTGTGTGCCTATCATGAAGATGAAATGAAAATTAACATAAAAATCCTTATGTAAGATCTATTAGTTAGTACTTAATGTTTTCCAATTGCAAGAATGTAAATTTAATTATAACTAAATTACACAATTTAACTCCAATTGTCTTACACCCAGAAATACAAAAATGCAAACCTATATAAAATAAAAATAAGCAGTGACAGTGTGATAAAAAAAAAATCACAGGGCCAAGGATGAGATCCTAGTCTCAGTTTTATCACTGGCTAGTTTTGTGACATTAGGCAAGTCATTTAACCTCTCTAGAAACACCTATCTTAGGAATACAACAAAAGTGCAGATCAAGCTTCTTATTCCAGACAAGATGGAATGAAAGCTTTCCATTTTACTTCTATTAATCATGACACCAACTAACACAGACAAAAATATCTTCAAGAAAAGTCTACTCTCTCTAGCCAAAGGACTAGGAAAAGGAAAGCCCAACAGGACAGAAACCATTTAGCCTTTTTACTTCTTTGTTGTGGAGGCAAATACCATGAAAAACATTTGACCCTTCCCAATTCTAAAAGGTCCTACAGCCCTGGAGTACATGGACAGTACCTTGTCTTTCACCCTACTTTGCAATAACGCGGTAGTACCCTTCTCTGATGAGGCTGTGAGCTGAATTGTGAGTTCTATTCCTAAGCTGAAGTAAAGAAACTCCCTGCAAGAGTCAGAGGGCAAATTAGGACTTCCAGCCTTCTTCTATAGTAATAAGGAGGTGCACTTCCCCTTGAAGCAGATATGGGCAGATCTCTGACTGTCTTCCCTCTGTAGTAAAGAGTAAGCTAGTATACCAGAGGGTTTCCTGTCTTCTGTTCCATATTCCATTTCCCAAGCTTGTACTGATGAGAATGTGAGATGGGCTCCTGTGGGAGTGGGTAATACAAAGTGGAGTAGACCAGAATAGCACTGCAGAAGCTTTATAACCTGCATTGGTATTTGAACTGCTGCCCACAAAAGTAAGCATTCAGAATCTAAATAGGCTATATGCTGAAATAAAAGATCTGTATAGTATCCAGGGTAAGTCTTACAACAAATATATAAAATGTCCAGGATATAGTCCATAATTACTCACCTTATCAAGAATCAAGAGAACATCAATTTGAGTGAATTGACACCAACAGTGAGATGATACAGATGTTGGAAATACAGAATAATTAAATATTTAAAAGCAGCTGTTATAAAGCTTTTCCAATAACTATGAATAGTCTCAAAACAAACAAAAAATTAGGAAATTTTAACAAAGAAATAAAAGATAAAGAAGAACCAAGTGAAAATGTTAGAACTGAAAAATACAATAGAATAAATTTAAGAATTCAATAAAATAGCTCAATAGCAGAATGGCAGTAATAGAAGAATCTGTGAAATTGAAGACAGATCAGAACATATTCAAACTAAACAACACAGAGAAACTACATTGGAAACAACAAAAACTGAGTTTCAGGAACTTGTGACACAACAAGAGATCTAACATTTGTGCCATCAGTATCCAAGAGTCCAAGAAAGAGAGGAAAAAGAATATGTAGTTGAAGAATATTTGAAGAAAGAGTGGCTGAAACTCCTCCAAACTGGCAAAATACAAATCTATAGTTTCAGAAACCCAAACAGGATAAACCCAAAGAAAGTGGCACCAAGATCTATCATAATTAAACCTCTAAAAATTAAACAAAAACATAAACAAAGAAAATTTCTTGAAGGAAGGCAGTGAGAAAAGGTTCTTTACATATGGGGGATAACAATTCAGATGACAGTAGATTTCTTAACAGAAACCACAGAGGCCAAAAAGAAGTAGCACAACATTTTAAAATGTTGAATGAAAGGAATTGTCAACCTAGAATTCTATGTCCAGTGCAAATGTACTTCAGAAATGAAGGTGAAATGAAAACATTCTTAGATGAAGGAAAGCTAAGAGAATTTCTTGCCAATACACCTGCACTATAAGAATGACTAAAGATAGTTCTTCAGATCTGAAAGGATATGATAAGCTTGTAACATCAGAAATGAAAAAAGATAAATGGAAAGGGTAAATAAACGGGTAAATACAATAGACTATTATTCTCTTGAGTTTTCAAAATTGAATTTAACATTTAAAAGTAAAATTATAATATTATCTGATGTAGTTCTCAACGTATATAGAGATAACACTTATGACAATTATGAAGTAGAGAGGGTAAAGGAACCTAAATGGTTGCAAGATATCTATATTTCATTTGAGGTGGTAAAATTTTTATACTAATAGACTGCAATCAGCTACATCTGCATATTGTAATCCTTAGAGCAATCACTTGTAAAACACAATACAAAAAGAGCTGCTAAAATCACCTCAGATAAATAAGAATAAAATTATTTTTAATATGTTCAAGTGATTCACAGGAAGATGGGAAAAGGAAAATAGAGGCATAAAAAACAGGAAAAAGAAAATAAATAATAAAATGCTAGACAAATCTTAGTATGTCAATAATTACATTAAATATAAATAGTCTACATTCAGCAATTAAAAGACAGAGATTGCCAGAATGAAAAAAAGACCCAAGTATATGCTGTTTTCAAGAAACTAATTTCAAGTATAATGATACAAGAAGTTTAAAAGTTAAAGAATAGAAATGCATATACCGAGCACATACTAATCAGAAACAAAGTTGTTGTGGCTATATTAATCAGATAAAGTAAAGTTTAGGCAAATAAATTTTGAAGAATTAAGAGGGACATTACAGGATAAAGGGATCAATTCACTAAGAAGACATGATAATCTTAAACGTGTATGTGCAAAACAACAGAGTTTCTAAATACATAAAGGAAAAACTACTAGAACTGGGGAGAAATAGATACTCTCAATTGTCCTTGGAAACTTCAACATTCCTCTTTCAGTAATTGATAGAATAAGTAGACAAGAAGTCAATAAGGACAGAGGCGAACCAAACAATATCATTACTCAGTAAAATCAAATTGATATTGATATCAATTACTTCACCCAATAATAATTTATATCAATTATTCCACCCAACAATACATATTTTTTCCAGCCTGCATGGCACATTTATCAAGATAGACTATATCTTGTGTCATTTAATCAACCTTAACATATTTAAAAGAACTGAAATTGTACAAAGTATGATGTTTGACCACAATGGAATCAAACTGGAAATAATTAACAGAATGATAACAAGAAAATCTCCACATACTTGGAAATTAAACAACATTTTACTAAATGAGGGCATAGGTTTGGGGGCTTAGCTTTAACATTCTGTGACTAATTCTGTCAGTCAGTATTACCAATGGGGTATTTCTCCCATAAAGTGATAAAACTTGGTCTATCAATATTTGAGTACAATATACAGCCATGTGTTTAAAGCACTGCAGGTATGTGTAGGGAAAGGAGAACTAATATTTGTTATGTACCAACTATAAGCCATGTCAATATTGACCACTCACTATTTTAATCTTCATAATCACTTGTCTTGCTGTTCTCTCTCAGCAAGATACCTGTGCTGAGTGCCAGGAAAACCGGCACTGGTTTCTTGAGATAGAGTTTGATGGCTGAGAGAACTTGAAAGAATTCGGTCACCAGAGTTGGGGAGCCCTGATGGGAGATTATTGCATAGAGGCAGAAAGAGGTTGTATCAAGAAGGGTCCCAGGTGGTTCAGTCAGGAGTCTGAATACCGTTTGGCAAAAATTTAAGCAGAGGAGGAACATTTTAAAATTATTACTTAGTGAGCGTGCACTGCAAGGGAAGGAGACTGAAGGTGGAGGGATCAATTAGTGTCGTGGGAATAACTCAGTTGAGAAGTGATGAAGATTGAGGTAGTATTATCACCACTTTATGTATGGGAAATGAAGTTTCTCAGAAAGAAAGTATAGCGTTTTTGAGGACAATCATATAAAAAAGGACAAGGTAATCACATTACAAATCAGGTGTTCCAATAATGTTTAACATGATGACATGCAAATTAGTAAACATTTAATAATATTCCATCCCTAGAAAGTGTAGGTGGAATCATGCCTGTTAATGGGTTAGGAAACGAAACCCAAAGTGGGTTTTACCAGGTTACTAGCGTTAGCCACACCACTTCCTGCCCTTCAACCCCGACTCCACCCACGCTCCCGGAACGTCCGGGAATGTCCCTTGTGCTGCAGAACAGGGTTAGGGTGAGGACACGCCAGGTACCTTCTCCCGCTCCTACCTGCTGAATCTCCAGGTGCGACTGCTCGAAGTTCACATGGAAGAAGTTGCCAACGAAGGGCAGGGGCCAGGGCCCCGGCGGGTAGTTCTTTGGGCGCCGTCTTTTGAGAAAGTCAGCAACGAGCAGAAAGGCGACAGTGCCCAGCAGGAGAGTTCGAGGATGGACCACTGCCCAGAGGGCAGCCGCCAGAGAGCCTAGCGCTGCGAGCATGTCTCAGACGTCCTCCTGCTCTTCTGCGGTCTAAGCAGTCGCAGGTCCCCGCAGCGCCTCCCCGCCCCGCCTCGCTCCCAGCCGCGCCCCGCCTCCCAGCCCCGCCCCTTCGCTGCACCCCGCGAAGTTGTCAGGCGCTAGATTCCCGGGAGGACACGCACCAGTCTTACAAAAGACCAGGCTAGGAGCAGTTTCTTTTCTATTCAAGAAGCCCATGGGTTTACTGAGAGCATCACAGACATTTGAGCCTCTGTTCGTTTCTATCACCGTCTCTCCCATGATTGGAACCATGCTTGGTAAATAGTGATGACAACAGCAGTACCAAGAAACAACATTTCTTGGGCTCTTACTAAATGCCAGACAGCACATCTGCCTCTTTATAAAGATTATTATTTCATTTTGACAAAATTATGCAGGAGAAGCTCTCGGTAGTCTCATCTTGCAGTTGAGGAAACAGAAAGGTTAAGTACTAAGTATGTGGTGAACAAATAAATCCACCCTCTGAAACACATCTAAACGAGGTCCTGTATTTGAAAGTGTTTGGAAGATTAAAAGGCACTACATTAAAGCTGCTAGCACTGAGCAGCATTCATAATAAGTGCTTAATGAACATTTGTTGAAGGAATGTCTTAGTCCTGATCCTTGCTGGTTTGCTTTGAAAGGCTCCTCTCCGAAGCCCCAAGACTGTGGGACCGCCGGGTTCTGGCCTTTCATACCATCTGGTGAGTGCCTGCTTGGGTCTCACAAATGGTGAGACTCAAAACATGAAACATAGCTCGGGAATAGTATAGTATACACTCATGTACTCAACATAGAGTCACATATTCTGCTTACAATATTTTATTTCTTTATTTATTTTTGAGATGGAGTCTTGCTCTGTCACCCAGGCTGGAGTTCAGTGTCACCATCTCAGCTCACTGCAACCTCTGCCTCTGGGTTCCAGCGATTCTTCTGCTTCAGCCTCCCATGTAGTTGGGACTACAGGCACGTGTCACCACGTTCGGCTAATTTTTGTATTTTTGGTAGAGACGGGGTTTTGCCATGTTGGTCAGGCTGGTCTCTATCTCCTGACCATAGGTGATCTTCCCACCTCAGCCTCCCAAAGTGCTGGGATTACAGGCGTGAGCCACTGCGCCCAGCCCCCTTTTATTTTTATTTTTTGCATTAAAAAAATGATGCAGGGGAATGACTTCTATAATGGCAGCATGAGAAACCCCATAAAACCTCATCCTAGTAAAAAACTGTGATTGCTAAAAATTATTTGTAAAACTAAAATAATTTAAGTCCCTGAAAATTTTTATAAAGGCAGACAGTAAATAAATAAATTTTATTTAAGAAGAATCTACTAAACCCTAGTAAACACAGTAAGAGTCTGTGGCATTTGAACCATAACCCACTCCTTCTCCTAGTCCTCAGATCAGTGTGACAGAAACCTCATTCTAGACAGTTATATCCAAGAACACTTTCTCTAGATCCCAAATAAAGGCTACAGTATCTCCCTGAGAGGGAAAAACTGCCAGCATTTCTCATACCTAGCCCCCCAAATTTCATGTTGCAGAAGCTCTATTCTAGGCAAGACTGGCTAAGAAGTCTAGGGATATCCTCCTCCATCCAGCCCTCACTTGTAATGCAAAAACAATACCTGCCCCATGCCATAATTGCCCTCATCCCAGCTTGCTCATGAGATAGAGGTTCCACAGTGGGAGAGGTTAGCCACAAACACCACAGATGAATGCCTGAAACAATAGAGATTTTGGTGGTAAGCAATTAAGAGAAGGCTGGCAGTTCTATGAGAACAAGAAGCTAAACCATAGGCTAACTAGAAGTTTACCAAGTCAGTCAGCACAAGAGTTAGCCAGGAAGAGCCTTCCTGGGATCAGAACAAATCTCAAAGTCTGGCCTCAAAGACTATTCCTGAGAAGCAGCCCAAATTTAATTGGATCAAATTGTGAAGCAATGTATGCATTGTTGAAAACAATAGAGCAGTCAGCTGGAAGTCAGCAGAGACTGTGTGTAATACCAACAGAGGCAGACGGTTTTAAATATAGAACAGAGAAAAAGATAGTCAAAGAGAGCCCTGCTAAAGCCAATGTCATTGTATTGTGACTGTGTGCACACCCAAGTCCATGCCCTCAGGTAAGTGACATCAGAGGCTTTACACTGTGGGGAAATATGTTTCACTAAATTAGTCAGTCCTGTCAAGTCAGTAAACAAATGAAAGTACAAACAAAAAGAATTGGAAGAGAAAGGCAGATCATTAGCCATAATTGCCATAATATATTATCTAAAATGTACAGTTTTCAACAAAAAATGATAAGACATGCAAAGAAGCAAGAAAGTGCGACCCAACAGAGGAAAGAAAGCAGGCAACTGAAACTGCCTGTGAGACAGTCCAGATGTCAAACAGCCAGGACTGTAAAGCAACTTAATTATAAATATGTCCAAAGAACTAAACAAAATCATGGTGAAGAAAGTAAAGGAATGTATGAGACAATGTCTCAACAGATAGAAGATATCAATAATGAGATAGAAATCATAAAAAAAAGTGGAAATTGAATTCAAAATTGCAATAACTGAAATTTTAAAAATCACTACAGGGGATCAACAGTAGATGTAAAGTAGAAAAGGAAAGAATCAGTGAGCTTGAAGATAGCTTGATAGAGATTATGCAATGTAGAGGACAGAGACAGAAAAAAAGAATAAACTATATCGGAGAAATGTGGGACATCACTAAACACACCAGCATATATGTCATCAGAATACCATAGAATACAATGGCGAGAAAAGAGCAGAAATGTATTTGAGGAAATAATAGCTGTAAAATTTCCAAAATTTCATGAAAAACATTAATCTATGTATCCAAAAATTCCAGTGAGCTCCAAATAGGATAAATGCAAAGGAATCCACATGCAAATACATCATAGTAAAAATACCTCATAGTAAAAATACTGAAAGACAAAGACAAAGAGAAAATCCTGCAAGCAGCATGAGAAAAATAGTTCATCCAATAAATTGGAACTCCAAAAAGATTAACAGCTGACTTGTAATTAGAGAAAATGGAGACCAAAAGGCAGTAGGATGATATATTCAAAGTGCTAAAAGAAAAGAAAAAAACTCAGAAAACTGTTAATCCACTTGAGGTGTGTCCACCTCTTGGTTATTGTGAATAACTGCTGCTACAAATGAAGGTGTTTAAATGTCTCTGAGATTCTGCTTTCAATTCTTTTGGGTGTGTTCCCAGAGACAGAGTTGCTGGATCATATGGTAGCTCTATTTCTTAATATTTGTAGGAACTACCATGCTGTTTTTCATAGGGATTACACCATTTTGCATTCCTAGAAGCTGTGCCCAAGATTTTCAGTATCTCCACAACTTCATCTGTATTTGTTATCTTCTGTTATTTTTTGTTATACTATTCATCCTAATATGTGTAAAGTAGAATCTTACTGTGATTTTGATCTTAATTTCCCTAATAATTAGTGATGCTAAGTATATTTTCATGTTATGGTTGTTCATTTGCATATCTTCTTTGGAAAAATGTGTATTCAGGTTCTTTGCCAGTTTTTAACTGGGCTGTTTAATTTTTTACTGTTTAATTATGGGAGTTATTTATGTATTCTGTATATTAATCTTATCAAATATATGATTTGTGAATGTTTTCTCCAAAAAAAAGGTGTCAGCCAAGAATCTTATATGAAGCAGATGGTTCATTTTTTAAAAAATGAAAGGAAAAACAGTTATCTTCAGATTTAAAAAATACAACAACTGAGAGAATTTACTGCTAGCAGACTTTAATTTTTAAGAAAGTCCTTAGATTGAAAGCAAATGACCCTAGGTAGTAATTAGACTACGTGGAAACACAAATTGCAAAGTTCATTATGTGATTATGAAAGATGCCATAAATGCATATTTCTTCTCCTTTCTCCTCTTAACTGCTATAAAAGTATTTGTAAATATGTCTGGTTTCTAGTCCAGTGTGAATGGAGCTTGGAAGTCATCACTCCTATCTTTGCAACAGAAAAAAGCTGAACAAACAGAAAGTTAACAACTCTTCTTAGATTGATCAGAAAAGTAAGATAACAGGGCAAACTCTTACCCCCAAAATAGAGACACACAGTCCGGGTAAATACAAACAATCATAGGTTAATGGATCAGAGCCTAGGGAGAGGAAACCAGCAGTACCACAGTAGGAAAATTTAAACTTTAAATTTAAAATTGAAATTTTATATTTAAGCTGTAATTGACAAATTGCTAGATGCTCAGTGTGAATAAGATTCAGAGTTTAGAAATTCTGGGGAGCCTAGACTTAGAGGGACCCCAGATTATCATTAGTTTTTCCTCTGGGAGCCCAACCAAGTTCTCAGCATTGTAGTGACCAATCCCCCAAATCATCAAGTTGATATTTTAAAAAGAAAGAAGAAAAAAGCTTGACATTGTGTACATGTTTTAATTTTTTTAAAAAAAATTAAAGCACATACATAGAAATACAAGTGAAACTGAGTAGAATATATATAACATATTGACTTAGTATTACTAGTGGGCAGAATACCAATGAGAAATTATCAGATTATTCCCTTTATTGGTCCTTATGCCACCCACATTTCTGAATAAACCAATAACCCATTAATCAATCATTACTAGTGATGACAACTAGTAAGTGATATTTTTTAGCATTAAAAACTGTTGAAAACCTGTTTATCCAAAAAGTGAACTCTATAAATATTAACATAAAATTTAGCTAGAATATTTCTAGGTATTAAGTTATATACCAAAAATTTAAAATGTATTTGAGATTAAAAAAGTAAGGCGTATTTCCCAAGCAACAGTGATAATTTCTTATTTTGCAAATTTCTTATTTCAGAAATCAGGATAATTTGAGATTTAAAAATTTCATTAGTGATCTTACATCTTCTTCCACAACATAGATGCATTGTTTGACAACTAGAAGACATAAATGCTTTTTGAATGCTTTAAGGATTTAGTTAAACTTTAATTGATGTGATGTATTTTTTTACTAAGTAGTAACTTGGTCATCATAACTTTTATGTTTGCTTAAGATTTATTTTTTATTACATAAAAGTTGAAGGTATTTCTGTCATAACTGTAAGCAAACTTAACCTAAGTATGTGAAAAATATTCTGAGGTACTCTGTATATTTTCAGTGTCCTGGAAATTGGAAGGCTAATCTATACAGGTATGTTTTAGGATATTCAATAAGAAAAAAATCATTACTTTTACTATCAATCTTTTAGATTTCATGAAAATTTTATTGAGGAATAATAGTACATGCTATAAGCATTGACAAAACTCTGCAAGTTTTTTTTCTATAAGATATAAAATTCTCAATATCTAAATTAAGTCAGGCATTGGAGATTCAATTTAGAGTGTTTTGTGTTTTATATTCATCTAATAATGTTCAAATTGCAGTTACAACATTTTAATATTTGTCAGCATGCTTTTATAAAAGTAAATTCTAAGTTTCTAAGCTTCAAAAAAGTGAACAAGAAGTAAAAAGCAAAAATTGAGGGTTTGTTACTAGTAGACATGCCTTAAAAGAACTAGTAAAACAAGTTATTTAGAAAGAAGGAAAATATTTAGGCCAGAAACTGAGATATACATACAGAAAGGAAGAATACCAGAGAAGAGAAGAGATAAATGAAAATAAGGTAAATATTATATTTTATTTTTATTTTTATTTTGAGACAGAGCTTTGCTCTGTTGCTCAGGCTGGAGTGCAGTGGTGCAATCATGGTTCACTGCAGCCTCTGTCTTCCAGATTCAAGCAATTGAACCTGAAGTATTCAGGTTCAATTGAACCTTGAAGGGTTGTTGTGTTGCTATATTCATTATCCCATTATTTACAACAGCCAAGATATGGAAACAAACTAAGTGCCTGCTGATAGATGGAGGGACAAAGAATATATATATATAACAGAATATTACTCACTCTTAAAAAAGGAGGACATACTGCCATTTGCAACAACATGGATGAATGTGGAGGACATTATGCTAAATGAAATAAGCCAGTTACAGAAAGCCAAATACTGTATGATTTCAATTTTATGTGGAATTCAAAAAAGTCAAATTCATTGAAACAGAGTGAAAGGGCAGTTTACTTGGCCTTGCAGATGGGGAAAGGGGAGATGTTGGTCAAAGGGTACAAACTTGCAGTTATAAGATATATAAGTTTGGAGACCTAATGTATGGAATTGTGATGATAGTTAATAGTGCATTGTAGATCAAAGAAGATCCTGGATGGCTGAATAGAAACAGCTCCAGCCTCCAGCTGCCAGCGTGAGCGACACAGAAGATGTGTGATTTCTTCATTTCCAACTGAGGTACTGGGTTCATCTCACTGGGGCATGTCAGACAGTGGGTGCTGGTCAGTGGGAGCAGTCCACCAAGCAAGAGCCAAAGCAGGGCAAGGCATCACCTCTCCTGGGAAGTGCAAGGGGGAAGGGAATTCCCTTTCCTAACCAAGGGAAACCGTGACATTCAATACCTGGAAAATTAGGTCACTCCCACCCTAATACTGTGCTTTACCAAGGGTCTTAGCATAACGGCACACCAGGAGATTATATCCCATGCCTGGCCCAGAGGGTCCCATGCCCACAGAGCCTCCCTCATTGCTAGCAGAGCAGTCTGAGATCTAACTGCAAGGTGGCAGTGAGGCTAGGGGAGGGGCGCCTGCCATTGCTGAGGCTTGAGTAGGTAAACAAAGCGGCCAGGAAGCTCGAACTGGGTGGAGCCCATCGCAGCTCAAGGAGGCCTGCCTGCCTCTGTAGACTCCACCTCTGGGGACATGGCATAGCCAAACAAAAGGCAGCAGAAAACTCTGCAGATTTAAATGTCCCTATCTGGCAGCTTTGAAGAGAGTAGTGGTTCTCCCAGCATGGAGTTTGAGATCTGAGAACGGACAGACTGCCTCCTCAAGTGGGTCCCTGACCACCAAGTAGCCTAACTGGGAGACACCTCCCACTGGGGGCAGACTGACACTTCACACCTCACATGGCCGGGTACCCCTCTGAGACGAAGCTTCCAGACGAACGATCAGGCAGCAACATTTACTGTTCAGAAAGATTCACTCTTCTGCAGCCTCCGCTGCTGACACCCAGGCAAACAGGGTCTGGAGTGGACCTCCAGCAAACTCCAACAGACCTACAGCCGAGGGTCCTGACTGTTAGAAGGAAAACTAACAGAAAGAACATCCACACCAAAACCCCATCTGTACGTCACCATCATCAAAGACCAAAGGTAGATAAAACCACAAAGATGGGGAAAAAACAGAGCAGAAAAGCTGAAAATTCTAAAAATCAGAGCACTTCTCCCCCTCCAAAGGAATGCAGTTCCTTGCCAGCAATGGAACAAAGCTGGATGGAGAATGACTTTGACGAGTTGAGAGAAGGCTTCAGAGCTGAAAACCATGGCACGAGAACTACGTGACAAATTCACAAGCTTCAGTAACTGATTCAATCAACTGGAAGAAGATCACATGAATAAAATGAAGTGAGAAGAGAAGTTTAGAGAAAAAAGAATAAAAAGAAATGAACAAAGACTCCAAGAAATATAGGACTATGTGAAAAAACAAAATCTATGTCTGATTGGTGTACCTGAAAGTGACAGGGAGAATGGAACAAAGTTGGAAAACACTCTGCAAGATATTATCCAGGAGAACTTCCCCAATCTAGCAAGGCAGGCCAATGTTCAAATTCAGGAAATACAGAGAATGCCACAAAGATACTCCCCAAAAAGAGCAACTCCAAGACACAGAATTGTCAGATTCACCAAAGTTGAAATGAAGGAAAAAATGTTAAGGGCAGCCAGAGAGAAAGGTCGGGTTACCCACAAAGAGAAGCCCATCAGACTAACAGAGGGTCTCTTGGCAGAAACTCCACAAGCCAGAAGAGAGTGGGGGCCAATATTCAACATTCTTAAAGAAAAGAATTTTCAACCCAGAATTTCATATCCAGTCAAACTACGTTTCATAAGTGAAGAAGAAATAAAATCCTTTACAGACAAGCAAATACTGAGAGATTTTGTCACCACCAGGCCTGCCCTATAAGAGCTCCTGAAGGAAGCACTAAATATGGAAAGGAACAACTGGTACCAGCCACTGCAAAAACATGCCAAATGGTAAAGACCATCAATGCTAGGAAGAAACTACATCAACTAACGAGCAAAATAACCAGCTAACATCATAATGACAGGATCAAGTTCACACATAACAATATTAACCTTAAATGTAAATGGGCTAAATGCTATAATTAAAAGACACAGACTGGAAAATTGGACAGAGTCAAGACTCATCAGTTTGCTGTATTCAGGAGACCCATCTCACGTTCAGAGACACACATAGGCTCAAAATAAAGGAATGGAGGAAGATCTACCAAGCTAATGGAAAACAAAAAAAGGCAGGAGTTGCAATCCTAGTCTCTGATAAAACAGACTTTAAACCAACAAAGATCAAAAGAGACAAAGAAGGTCATTACATAATGGTAAAGGGATCAATTCAACAAGAAGAGCTAACCATTCTAAATATATATGCACCCAATACAGGAGCACTCAGATTCATAAAGCAAGTCCTTAGAGACTTACAAAGAGACTTAGACTCCCACACAATAATAACGGGAGACTTTAACACCCCACTGCCAACATTAGACAGATCAACGAGATGAAAGGTTAACAAGGATATTCAGGACTTGAACTCAGCTCTGCACCAAGTGGACCTAATAGACGTCTACAGAACTCTCCACTCCAAATCAACAGCATATACATTCTTTGAGAAGCACCACATTGCACTTATTCCAAAATTGACCGCGTAGTTGGAAGTAAAGCACTCCTCAGCAAATGTAAAAGAACAGAAATTATAGCAAACTGTCTCTCAGATCACAGTGCAATCAAACTAGAACTCGAATTAAGAAACTCACTCAAAACCGCTCGACTACATGGAAACTGAACAACCTGCTCCTGAATGAATACTGGGTACATAACGAAATGAAGGCAGAAATAAAGATGTTCTTTGAAACCAATGAGAACAAAGATACAACATACCAGAATCTCTGGGACACATTTAAAGCAGTGTGTAGAGGGAAATTTATAGCACTAAATGCCCACAAGAGAAAGCAGGAAAGATCTAAAATTGACACGCTAACGTCACAATTAAAAGAAATAGAGAAACAAGAGCAAACACATTCAAAAGCTAGCAGAAGGCAAGAAATAACTAAGATCAGAGCAGAACTGAAGGAGACAGAGACACAGAAAACCCTCAAAAAATCAATGAATCCAGGAGCTGGTTTTTTGAAAAGATCAACAAAATTGATAGACCACTAGCAACACTAACAAAGAAGAAAAGAGAGAAGAATCAAATAGAAGCAATAAAAAATGATAAAGGGAATATCACTATCGACCCCACAGAAATACAAACTACCATCAGAGAATACTATAAACACCTCTATGCAAATAAACTAGAAAACCTAGAAGAAATGGATAATTTCCTGGACACATGCACTCTCATAAGACTAAACCAGGAAGAAGATGAATGCTTGAATAGACCAATAACAGGGTCTGAAATTGAGGCAATAATTAATAGCTTACCAGCCAAAAAAAGTACAGGACCAGATGGGTTCACAGCCAAATTCTACCAGAGGTACAAGGAGGAGCTGGTGCCATTCCTTCTGAAACTATTCCAATCAACAGAAAAAGAGGGAATCCTCCGTAACTCATTTTATGAGGCCAACATCATCCTGATACCAAAGTCTGGCAGAGACACAACAAAAAAAGAGAATTTTAGACCAATATCCCTGATGAACATCGATGCAAAAATCCTCAATAAAATACTGGCAAACTGAATCCAGCAGCACATCAAAAAGCTTATCCACCATGATCAAGTGGGCTTCATCCCTGGGATGCAAGGCTGGTTCAATATACACAAATCAATAAACGTAATCCAGTACACAAAGAGAACCAAATACAAAAATCACATGATTATCTCAATAGATGCAGAAAAGGCCTTTGACAAAATTCAACAGCCCTTCGTGCTAAAAACCCTCAATAAATTTGGTATTGATGGAATGTATCTCAAAATAATACGAGCTATTTAGGTCAAAGCCACAGCCAATATCACACTGAATGGGCAAAAACTGGAAGCATTCCCTTTGAAAACTGGCACAAGACTGGGATGCCCTCTCTCACCATTCCTATTCAACATAGTGCTGCAAGTTCTGTCCAGGGCAATCAGGCAGGAGAAAGAAATAAAGGGTATTCAACTAGGAAAAGATGAAGTCGAATTGTCCCTGTTTGCAGATGACATGATTGTATATTTAGAAAACCCCATTGTCTCAGCCCAAAATCTCCTTAAGCTGATAAGCAACTTCAGCAAAGTCTCAGGATTCACAATTCCCTCCCATTCAGTCCCACAATTCACTCCCATTCACAATTGCTTCAAACAGAATAAAATACCTAGGGATACAAATTACAAGCGATGTGGAGGACATCTTCAAGGAGAACTACAAACCACTGCTCAATGAAATAAAAGAGGACACAAACAAATGGAAGAACATTCCATGCTCATGGATAGGAAGAATCAATGTCGTGAAAATGGCCATACTGCCCAAGGTAATTTATAGATTCAATGCCATCTCCATTAAACTACCACTTACTTTCTTCACAGAAATGGAAAAAACTACTTTAAAGTTCATATGGAACCAAAAAAGAGCCCACATTGCCAAGACAATCCTAAGTCAAAAGAACAAAGCTGGAGGCATCACGTTACCTGACTTCAAACTATACTACAAGGCTATAGTAACCAAAAAAGCATGGTACTGGTACCAAAACAGAGATATAGACCAATGGAACAGAACAAAGCCCTCAGAAATAATACCACACATCTACAACCATCTGATCTTTGACAAACCTGACAAAAACAAGAAATGGGGAAAGGATTCCCTATTTAATAAATGGTGCTGGGAAAACTGGCTAGCCATAAGTAGAAAGCTGAAACTGGATCCCATACTTACAACTTATACAAAAATTAATTCAAGATGGATTAGAGACTTAAATGTTAGACCTAAAACCATAAAAACCCTAGAAGAAAACCTAGGCAATACTATTCAGTACATCAGCATGGGCAAGGACTTCATGTCTAAAACACCAAGAGCAAAGGCAACAAAAGCCAAAATTGACAAATGGGATCTAATTAAACTAAAGAGCTTCTGCACAGCAAAAGAAACTACCATCAGAGTGAACAGGCAACCTACAGAATGGGAGAAAATTTTTGCAATCTACTCATCCGACAAAGGACTAATATCCAGAACCTATAAAGAACTCAAACAACTTTACAAGATAAAAACAAACAACCCCTTCAAAAAGTGGGCAAAGGATATGAACAGACACTTCTCAAAAGAAGACATTTATGCAGCCAGCAGACACATGAAAAAATGCTCATCATCACTTGCCATCAGAGAAATGCAAATCAAAACCACAATGAGATACCATCTCTCACCAGTTAGAATGGCAGTCATTAAAAAGTTAGGAAACAACAGGTGCTGGAGAGGATATGGAGAAATAGGAACACTTTTACTCTGTTGGTGGTACTGTAAACTAGTTCAACCATTGTGGAAGACAGTGTGGCGATTCCTCAAGGATCTAGAACTAGAAATACCATTTGACCCAGCCATCCCATTACTGGGTATATACCCAAAGGATTATAAATCATGCTGCTATAAAGAGACATGCACACGTGTGTTTATTGTGGCACTATTCACAATAGCAGAGACTTGGAACCAACCCAAATGTCCATCAATGATAGACTAGATTAAGAAAATGTGGCACATATACACCATGGAATACTATGCAGCCATAAAAAAGGATGAGTTCATGTCCTTTGTAGGGACATGGATGCAGCTAGAAACCATCATTCTCAGCAAACTATCGCAAGAACAGAAAACCAAACACCACATGTTCTCACTCATAGGTGGGAATTGAACAAGGAGAACACTTGGACACAGGAAGGGGAACATCACACACTGGGGCCTGTTGTGGGGTGTGGTGAGGGGGAGGGATAGCATTAGGAGATATACCTAATGTATATGATGAGTTAATGGGTGCAGCACACCAATATGGCACATGTATACATATGTAACAAACCTGCACATTGTGCACATGTACCCTAGAACATAAAGTATAAAAAAAAATAGTACATTGTATACTTGAAATTTGCTGATAGAGTAGATCTTAAGGATTCTCACCATGCACATGCACATGCATGTAAGTATGTGAGTTGAATATGTTAAGCAACTTGATATCAGTTATCACTTCATAATATATACATATATCAATGCATCACATTGTTCACCTTGAATATATACAAATTTTATTTATCAATTATATTTCAACAAAGCAGAAAAACATAAAAGATCACTCAAAAGAAAATAAAATGAGAAATACTTAGGTATATATCTAGCAAAACATGTAAAAATGTATACAAAGTAAACTACAAAACTCCGATGAAAGAAATCATAGGAGGTATAAATAAGTGAAGAGATATTCCACGTATATGCAGAGAAAGACTCAGTATCATCAAGGTGTCAGTCTGATGTCCTCTTTTCAGCCTGGAAATACTTCACTTCTTCTGAGTAGAATATACTCGTGCATCCGCGTGTGTGTGTATGTGTGTGTGTGTGTGTGTGTGTGTGTGTGTGTGTGTGTGTGACGGAGCTTTGCTCTTGTCACCCAGGCTGCAGTGCAATGGTGTGATCTTGGTTCACTGCAACCTACTCCCAGGTTCAAGCGATTCTCCTGCCTCAGCCTCCTGAGTAGCTGGGATTACTGGTGCCTGCCACCATGCCCAGCTAATTTTTTTTGTTGTTTTTGGTAGAGACAGGGGTTTCACCATGTGTGGCCAGGCTGGTCTTGAACTCCTGACCTCCAGTGATCCACCCGCCTCAGCCTCCCAAAGTGCTGGATTATAAGTGTGAGCCACTGCATCCAGCCCAGAATATACTCTCTTACACTTGAGATGTGAATATTAATCCTCCAGTTACCTATGTGCCGAATGTCATAATGGGACTTTTTATAGTTACTATTTCACTAAATTCTTAGAACAGACTTCAGATGTAGGTGCTCTTGTCCTAATTTTTCAGATTAAGAAACTGAAGTTTGTGCATTTGAAATCATTTGTTCAAGTTTAAAATGCCAGTGAGTGACAAAGCAAAAACTCAAACCCAGCTCTGCTTGAGAGCAGAATTTTTGTTGTTTTCCTAAACTATAAAATCAGGAGTGAATTCCTTTACCCTGCGTCACACGTGAACACCTCTGCTTAGTCTCCCAAAACTCCATAATCATGCCACCCTTCCTCTCCAGCCTAGCCCTCTGATTGAATCATCAATTGTTTTGAAAGATGTACTTTAGCCCCAGTGACTCCACCTTTCCTCTGCACAAATATTTTTACCTTTAAACACATGGACCTTGGACTTTCTTGGGATGCTGTCTCTAATCCTTCTGTTCATCAAAATCCTGTTCATCTTCAGTTTAGGTCCTACTTCTGCCAGGACATTATGTACTTTTGTACCTTGCTCTATCTTGATTATTTACTTTTGTTTTTTTTCCCCTGCTGTCTCTGCCTAGAATAAATATTGAAATTCTGCACAAACATCAAGGGCCAGGTCAAAGGCTCACTGTCCCAGGACATGGGATTAGATATTCCCTGATGGAGTGATATCCGGAACCAGTTTCAAAGGAATTGTTATCTGGCCAGTGAGGTATCAAGCAGATTACACACTAACTTTAGGAATAAATGTTCAGTTATTATGATCACATATCACAACCATAAAATGATTTCTACTCAGAGTAACTCAGGTTACTTATTGGTTTATAGAAAGCAATGAGTGTCCTGAATATTAGCTCAGGCATAGGGTAAGCTGCTGTAGCAATGATCCCAAATGCAAGTGATTCAAACAGGATTAAAGTTTGTCTCTAACAGAACATTCCAGAGATTGGGAGCTGGTCTGGCCACTAGATAGGTGGTTCTGTTCCACGAACCTTTCAGGGTTCCAGTTTCTTTCTTTCTTTTTTTTTTGAGACGGAGTCTCGCTCTGTCACCCAGGCTAGAGTTCAGTGGCCAGATCTCGGCTCACTGCAAGCTCCGCCTCCTGGGTTTATGACATTCTCCTGCCTCAGCCTCCTGAGTAGCTGGGACTACAGGTGCCTGCCACCTCACTCGGCTTGTTTTTTGTATTTTTTAGTAGAGACGGAGTTTCACCGTGTTAGCCAGGATGGTCTCGATCTCCTGACCTCGTGATCCGCCCATCTCGGCCTCCCAAAGTGCTGGGATGACAGGCTTGAGCCACTGCGCCCGGCCAGGGTTCCAGTTTCTTTACCTCTTGTTACCTCTCCATTTCCTATGATGTAGTCTTTATCCCCAAATGCATATCTGGTTCAACAGCACAGCAGCCATATTCTAGTCTGTTGGAAGAAAAACATTAAAATGGCAAGCATCTATTTTTTGAAAGCCATGATCTGAAAATTGTCTTCATCACTTACACTCATATCCCTTTGCCCAGAATCTAGTAATAATGGCTATGGTTAGTTGGCAAGGGAGACTGGCAAATGTAGTTTCCAGCTAGTAGTCATGTGTCTAAAACCCAAGGTATTCTATTACTAAATGACCAAAAAAAAAAAAAAAAAAAAAAAAGGAAAATGGATATTTAAGGGTGTAATTAGTGTTAGCCATAGGCTGTGTGCCAAGCTCATTGGGAACTAACTTAAACACAGTTAGGAATCTTCTAGGTCAGATTCAGAATTCAAGTAGTTTGCCTTGTATCAAAGTTGCAAAATAGGGCAATGGTAACCAAAAAAGCATGCTATTGGTATAAAAAACAGTCTCATAGACTGATGTAACAGACATGGCCAGCTGACCAAAAAATAATTTTATGTATTTGCAGCCAACGAATTTTTGATAAAGGTGCTAAGAACAAACACTGGGGAAAGGGCACCATCTTCAATAAATGGTGCTGGGAAAATTGTATATCCACATGCAGAATAAAACTGTACTCCACATTTCTTACCATATACAAAATGAACTCAAGATGGACTAAAGACTTAAATGTGAAACCTGAAACTATAAAACTACTAGAAGAAAACATAAGTGGAACACTTCAAGACATTGGTCCAGACAAAGACTTTATGGCTGAGACCTCAAAAGCACAGGGAGTATGTAGACATATAGGAGTATATTAAACTAAAAGACTTCAGCACAGCAAAGGAAACAATCAGCAGTAAACAGACAACCTACAGAATGGGAAAAATATTTGCAAAATATGCATCTGACATAGGGCTAATATCTAGAACCTACAAGGAACTCAAACAACTCAACAATAAAAAACCCCAAATAGCCTCATTAAAAAGTGGGCAAAGGACACGAACAGTGTTCTTTTTAAAATTTTTGTTGGTACATAGTAGGTGTATGTATTTATGGGTTACACGAAATATTTTGATACAGGCATGCCATATGTAAAAATCATTTAAGGGTAAATAGGTTATCTATCACCTCAAACATTTATCCTTTCTATTTCAAACCGTCTAATTATACTATTTTAGTTATTTCAAAAGGAACAGTTAAATTATTTAATTTTACTATTGTCACCCTGTTGTGCTAGTAAATACTAGGTCTTATTTATTTTTTCTAACTTTTTTTAACACTCATTAACCATTACCCTTTCCACCTTTCCCCCAACTACTCTTCCTAGCTTCTGGTAACCATCCTACTCTCTGTCTCTATGAGTTCAATTGTTTTAATTGTTACCTCCCACAGATAAATGAGAACATATGATATTTGTCTTTTTGCACCTGGTTTATTTCACTTAACATAATGACCTCCAGTTCCATGAATGTTATTGCAAACGACAGGATCTCATTCTTTTTCTTTAATGACTGAATAGTACTTCATTGTCCGTATGTCCACATTTCCTTCATCCACTGGTCTGTTGATAGATACTTATGTTGCTTCCAAATTTTGGTTATTGTGAATAGTGCTGCAATAAATATGGGAGTGCAGATACCTCTTCAACATCCGGATTTCCTTTTTTCGGGGGGTATATACCTAGGAGTGAAATTGCTGGATTGTATGGTAGCTCTTTTTTGAGTTTATTGATAAACCTCCAAACTGTTCTCCACAATGGTTGTACTAGTTTACATTCCCACCAACAGTGTATGAGTGCCTTCTTTTCTTTATGTCCTTGCCAGCATTTGTTATTGCCAGTCTTTTGAATAAAAGGCATTTTAATTGAGGTAAGATGATATCTCATTGTAGTTTTGATTTGCATTTGTCTGATGATCAATAATGTTGGGCATCTTTTCGTATGCCTGTTTGGCATTTGGCTGTCTTCATTTGAGAAATGTGTATTCAAACCTTATGCCAATTTTTCCATTGGATTATTAGAATTTTTACCTAAAGAGTTGTTTGAATTCCTTATATATCCTGGTTATTAATCCCTTGTCAGATGGGTAGTTTGCAAATATTTCATCTGATAAAAGTTGAGTGACTCCTGCTCTTTTCTGGTTTCCATTGACATCCCCTTATTTTCAGTCCATGTGTCTTCACAGGTGAAGTGTGTTTCTTGAAGGCAACAGATCATTTAATTCAGTCTTGTTTTTTTTTTCTTTTTCTTTTCTATTTGGCCACTCTTTGTCTTTCGATTGGAGAGTTTAGTCCAATTACATTCAATGTTACTATTGATAAGAAAGGACTTACTCCTGCCATTTTGTTGTTTGTTTTCTGGTTGTTCTGTGGTCTTCTCTTTCTTCTTTTCTTTCGCCCTATTTACCCTTCAGTGAAGGTGATTTTTCTCTTGTGATATAATGTAATTCATTACTTCTTGTGTGTGTGTATCTACTGTTTGTTTTCTTTTTATTTGAGGTGACCATGAGGCTTGCAAATACTATCTTATAACCCATTATTTTAAACTGATAACAACTTAACATTGTTTATATAAGCAAACAAATGAAGAAACAAAAATAAAACTAATAAAAACTCAACATCTTAACTTTATCCTCCACTTTTTAACTTTTTGTAGCTTTCATTTATATCTTATTGTACTTATTGTATTTATGTCTTGAAAAGTTGTTACATTATTGTTTTTTATTGGTTTATTTAGTCTTTTTACTTAAGAATAGTTTATACACCACAGTTATGGTGTTATAATATTCTGTGTATTTCTGTGTACTTACTATTACTGATGAGTTTTGTACCTTCAGACAATTTCTTATTGCTCATTAGCATCCTTTTCTTTCTGGTTAAAGTACTGCTTTTAGCATTTCTTGTAGGACAGATCTGGTGTTGATGAACTCCCTCAGTTTTTATTTGCCTGGAAAAGTCTTTATTTTTCCTTCATGTTTGAAGGATAGTTTTGCTAGATATAAGATTCTAGCACGTTAAATATGTCATGTCACTGTCTTCTGACTGAAAAACCTGCTGCCAGACACATTGGAGATCCACTGTATGTTATTTGTCTCTTTTTTTCTTGCTCCTTTCAGGATGTACTCTTTATTTTGATTTTTGAAAGTGTGATTATTAAATGCCTCGAAGTAGTCTTCTTTGGGTTAAATCTGCTTAGCGTTCTATAATTTTCTTGTTTATATAACCTTCTTGGATATTGATATCTTTCTCTAGGTTTGGGGAGCTCTCCGTTATTACCCCTTTGAATAAACTTTCTGCCCCTCTCTCTTTCTTGATCTCATCTTTCAGGCCAATAACTCTTAGATTTGCCCTTTTGATGCTATTTTCTAGATTCTGTAGGCATGCTTTATTGTGTCTTATTCTTCGTTCTTTTGTCTCTTCTGATGTGTATTGTCAAACAGCCCATCTTTGAGCTCACTAATTCTTTCTTCGGCTTATCAACTCTGCTATTAAAAGACTCTGAGGTATTCTTCAGTATGTCAATTACATTTTTCAGCTCCAGAATTTCTGCTTGATTCTTTTTAATTATCTCAATCTTTTTGTTACATTTATCTGATGCAATTCTGAATTCCTTTTCTCTGTTATCTTGAATTTCTTTGAGTTTCCTCAAAAGAACTATTTTGAATTCTCTGTGTAAAATGTCACATATCTTCGTTTCTCTAGGATTGGTCCCTGGTGCCTATTTAGTTCATTTGGTGAAGGCATGTTTCCTGGATTGTCTTCATACTTGCGGATGGTTATCTGTCTCCGGACATTGAATGAAGGGGGCCAGCCCCTCCACACCTGTGGATATTTCTCGTCAGGTGGGACGAGAGACTGAGAAAAGAAATAAGACACAGAGACAAAGTAAAGAGAAAGAACAGTGGGCCAAGGGGACCGGCGCTCAGCATGTGGGGGACCAACGCTCAGCATGCAGAGGACCTGCACTGGCACTGGTCTCTGAGTTCCCTCAGTATTTATTAATTCCTATTTTCACTATCTCAGCAAGAGGAATGCGGTAGGAGAGCAGGGTGATAGTGGGGAGAAGCTCAGCAAGAAAACATGTGAGCAAAGGACTCTGTGTCACAAATAAGTTCAAGGGAAGGTACTATGACTGGATGTGCACGTAGGCCAGATTTATGCTCTCCACCCAAACATCTCAGTGGAGTAAAGACTAACAAAGCAGCATTGCTGCCAACATGTCTCGCCTCCCACCATAGGGCGTTTTTTCTCCTATCTCAGAATTGAACAAATGTACAATCGGGTTTTATACCAAGACGTTCCATTCCAGGGGCAGGCAGGAGACAGAGGGCTTCCTCTATCTTAACTGCAAGAGGCTTTCCTCTTTTACTAATCTTCCTCAGCACAGACCCTTCATGGATGTCGGGCTGGGGGACAGTCAGGTCTTTCCCATCCCCCGAGGCCATATTTCAGACTATCACATGGGGAGAAACCTTGGACAATACCTGGCTTTCCAGGGCAGAGGTCCCTGTGGCTTTCCACAGTGCATTGTGCCCCTGGTTTATCGAGACTAGAGAATGGCAATGACTTTTACCAAGCATACTGCTTGTAAACATTTTGTTAACAAGGCACATCCTGCACAGCCCTAGATCCCTTCAACCTTGATTCCATACAACACATGTTTTTGCAAGCTCAAGGTTGGGGCAAAGAGGTTGAGGCAAAGTTACAGATTAACAGCATTTCAGGGCAAAGCAATTGTTTAGGGTACAGGTCAAAATGGAATTTCTTATGTCTTCCCTTTCTACATATACACAGTAACAGTCTGATTTCTCTTTCTTTTCCCTGCAATTGAATGATTAGATATTTATTGTAGTCTTCACAGTCTGGGCTTGTTTGTCTTCATTCTTCTTGGGAAGAATTTCCAGGTATCTGAAAAAACTTAGATGTTGTGATCTCAGCTGTATCTGTATTATGGGACACCCCAAGCCCAGTAACACTGTGGTTCTTACAGATTCATAGAGGTAATGCCTTGATGGCCTTAGACAAGATCTGGAAGGATTCTCAGGCTTGTAAGTAAAAGACTCTTGTTCGCTCCTCTTAGTTTCTCTCAAACATAGAGTCTCTCTCTCTCTGTTCCAAACTGCCTAGAGTCGGGGGTGGAATGACAAAAACACCCCTGTGGCCACCACCACTAGGATTGCACTGGTTCAGACCTAATCCAGCCCAGCACTGCATCTCACCTAAGGTCTGCTATAACCACTCCCTGGCTACCACCTATGTTTACGCAAGGCTCTGGGGCTGTAGATGGCAAAGCCAGCCAGGCGTGTTCTTCCCTTCAGGGGTCAAGTTCCTCTAAGCCCAGGGCAGGTCCAGAGGTACTGTTCAGGAGCCAGGGACTAGACTCAAATGCCTTAGAAGCCTACCTCATGTTCTATTGTACTGCGGCTGAGCCAGAACTAAAACCACAAGACATAGCTCTTCCCATTTTTCCCTCCTATTTTCAAAGGCAGAAGAGACTTCTCCCATGGCCACCACCACCACAAGCCCATAGGGAGTACTACTGGGCTACCACCAATGTTTCCTTAAGGCCTGAGGGCTTTTCAGTCAGCTTGTGGTGAATAATGCCTCACCTGGGACTCACCTTTTAGGGAAGTGGGTTCCCCCCTGGCCCAAGGAAGGTCCAGAAGTGCCATCCAAGAGCCAAGGCCTGGAATCGCAGACTCCCAAGAGCCCACTTTGTACTCTACCCCACTGTGGCAGAGCTGGACCTTAAGGTGCCAAAGTGCCCTTTATTTTTCCCTCACTTTTCTCAAGAAGAAGGAGTTTCTTACCATAGGCACCACCCCTGGGAATGTGCTAAGTCTCTCCTAAAGCCAGCAAGTCTCAGAGTCTCACCCAAGGCCCACAATTTACTACCTGGGTATTGCTGCTCACTATAAGGGCCCAAGGACTCTTCAGTTAGCAATTGATGAATCCTGGACTGGATCTTTCCTTTCAAGGCAGCAAGTTCCCCTCTTATGCAGGGTGTGTCTAGAAATGTCATCTGGTAGCTAGGTCCTGGAAAGGGGGTCTCATGACTCTGACTGGTGCCCTGTCCTACTGTCTTGCATCTTGGATACCAACCAAACTTGTAATGGCCATTGAAATAATGGTCATTATTTTTAATGGCCATTGAAATGATGGCCATTATTTTTAGTGGCAAAACTGCAATTACTTTTGCACCAAACTAATAGTACAACCTTTAGGAAAAACAGTATGGAGATTTTGCAAAGAACTAAAAATAGAACTACCCTTCAATCTAGCAGTCCAACTACTGAGTGCATACCCAAAGGGAAATAAATCATTATATCAAAAAGATTTGTATGTTTACCGCAGCACTATTCATAATAGCAAACATATGGAATCAACATATCTATTGATCTATTAGTACGACTGGACAAGTGTCCATCAATATATTAATACATAAAGAAAATGTAGTATATATACACAGTGGAATACTATTTGCCCATAAAAAATGAAATCATGTTATTTTTAGCAACATGGATGGAACTGAAAGTTATTATATTAAGTGAAATAAGCCAGGCACAGAAAGACAAATACATTCCCACTCATATGTGGCAGCTTAAAAAGTTGACTTTATGGAAGTAGAGAGTAGATTAATAGTTACCAGAGTCTTGGAATGGTGTGTGTTTGGGTAAAAAGGATGAAGGAGAAAGACAGGTAGCTTAATGGATACAAATATACAGTTCAGTAGATGGAATACATTCTAATGTTGGATAGCAGAGTAAGATAACTGTAGTTAACAACAATGTACTCTGTGACAGACTGAACTCTAACACACCTTTTCCTGATTTTTGAGCACTTCAAAGTTTGAAGAGAAAGACTTCTGCTGACCTGGCTTAGGTTATGTGCAGTCATACACTGCAAAATGTTGTTTCAGTCAATGATGGCCTGCCTATATGACAGTGGTGCCATAAAATTATAATGGAGCTGAAAAATTCCTATCTCCTAGTGATGTTGTAGTTATTGTAATGCCATAGTGCAACACATTACTCCCACGTTTGTGATAATGCTGGTGTGAACAGACCTATTGTGCTGTTAGTCATATAAAAGTGTAGTACAAATAATTATGTACAGTACCTAATACTTGCTAATGATAAACAGCTATGTTACTGGTTTATGTATTTACTATACTTTTTAATCATGATTTTAGGGTGTACTCATTCTACTTATTAAAAAAAAAGTTAACTGTAAAACAGCCTCAGGCAGGTCTTTCAGAAGGTATTCCAGAAGAAGGCATTGTCATCATAGGAGGTGCATGTTATTGCCCTGAAGATTTTCCAATGGGAGAAGACGTTGAGGTGGAAGACAGTAATATTGATGATTCCGACCCTGTGTAGGCCTAGGCTAATGTGTGTGCTGGTGTGTTAGTTTTTAATAAAAAGTTTTTAAAAGTTAAAAAAACTAAAAAAATTTAAAAAATAGAAAAACATGTATAGAATAATGACATAAAGAAAGAAAACATTTTTGTACAGCTGCACAATGTGTTTTAAGCTGTGTGATTGAATCAAAAGTTAAACAAATTTAAAAGTTTATAAAGTAAAAACTTACATTAAGCTAAGATTAATTTATTATTGAAGGAAAAAATTATTTAGTTTATGAAGCCTATAGTCAAGTATAGTAATGTCCTAGGCCTTCACATTCACTCTCCACTCACACACTGACTCACTCAAGACAACTTTCAGTGTTGCAAGCACCATTCGTGTTAAGTGCCTTATACAGATGTAAGTTTTTTAATTTTTTTGTATTTTGTACCACATTTTTTGTGAAACTTATGTTCTGGTTGGAGGCAGCTGATAATAAACCAATAAACCAAAAATTAAAAATCAGATAATTCAGATAATTGTCCAAAAAAATAAAATAAAGCTAGGTGAAAGAAAGTGACTGGTGTCTGCATGAGATTTGGTGACCTAGGAGGGTCTCCATGAGCAGGAATAGCAATTTGCCCCTGAATGCCAAGAAGGAGCCAGAAAAGAACTAGTTATAGTTGAGGGGAGGGGGAAGCATTCCATGAAGAAGGACTAGATAGTGTAAAGATTCGCCTAACAGGTTCTTCTCCTGAAATGGGAAGAATCTTGGCATATTCCTGTGGCTGGGGCAGAGTAGGTGAAGGAGAGGGAGGAGTGGGGCAATGTTTGAGGGTTGGAGGATAGACATCAGGTAGGGCAAGGAATGTGTAAGCCAGGGCCAGTTTGGTTTATATTTTAAGTTTGATTAGAAGCCAGTGAAGCTTTTTAATCAAGGAGTGACATGATCTGATTTTTTTTTCCTGCTAAACTTCCATGCCTTCCTTAAAGATTGTGGACTGTAAGTGTGAGAGCAGAAGTAGGAGAGACAGGTTAGGAGATCATTGTAGTGAACAGGCTGGTGTATGGCATTGGCTTAGATTAGCCATAGCAGAGGGAGTGAAGAAAAGCAGATGGAATTCAACACGTGTTTTTGGAAGCAGAGTTAAAATGAGCTTGTTGATGAGAAGAGAGTAATAAAAATAATGATAATAATGATAATATCTTTTAAGAGCCTACTATGTGCTGGGCACAGAGTAACTCACTCAATCTGCATAACCATACTCTGAAGTAGGTACTCTTATGAACCCTGTTTTACAAATGAAGAAACTAAAGGTAAAGTATCTAATTTTTAACAACTAAGTAAAAATAGTTATGTTTCAATTTTGGGTGGTGGTACTATTTGTTGATATGAGAAAAAAATGAAAGGAGAACAGGTTTAAGTGGAACAATAAAGAATTATCTTCTGGCCACGTTAAACTTGATGTATTTATTAGTTATCCAAGTGGAAGTGTCAAGTAGAAAGCTGATTATTCAGGTCTGATGATTTGGGAAGAAGTATTGTTAGGTCATGGGACTAGATGAAATCACCTAGGAAGAATATATAGAGAGAATCAAGAGGTACTGAAAGAGTCTTGGATCTGCCAAAGCTTAGAAATAGAAGAGAGGAGAAGGAGCCAACAAGAGTCCTGAAATAAAGACCAGCCAAATGGAGAAAGAGAGAGGAAACTTTTCACAACTGCTAGCAGGAGGGAGGGTCTCGAAGTACAACTCGTCCACCCCTGGTGATTAACTGATGTTTTCTGGGCACATAGATTTCTTGTGAGAAAATATGGATGGAGGGAGAGGAATACGTGGTTGGGGCAATGCAGAGGTTAGCAAGAGTGGTCAAAATTAGACAGGTTACAGGTAAACAAGTCCAGGAAAGTATGGTCTGCAGTTGAAGTTTAGCAAGGAAACAGTCAATTTTAGCAAGTTCTGATGAGTATATGCCATGATTTTGGGTTTAGCAAGATAACTGAGTTCAAGAGCTTGCAAAAGTATTGCAGAAAATATCTCAAGCAGTTCCCACCCCCGCCCCAACAAAGGGTTGTAGGAAAAGAAGTCTGACATCACCACCAAGAATGTAAGAGAAAAGATTTTCAAAAAGAAGGGATTGGTCAGTGTGTTGACTTTGCAGAGAAAAAATGAGATAAGAACAGAGAGGTGGTACTTGGAGTTGTCAGTGTGGAGGTCACTGGTGATCTCACAGTGTCTCAGTTGAGTGGCTAGAAAGGAAGCTTGATTATGGTATGCTGAAGAAACGGGAGTTGAAGTGGAGATAGCAACTAAAGGAAATTCCTTCAAAATGTAGCTTCATATATACATATATGCATTTGTATACTTACTGGCCCCTTTAATGTACAAATTGTTGCTTGCTTGCTAGAGATATGATCCTAAACCTTGAAATTTTCATTTAATAAAATGTCTTAGCCATTTTTTAAGTGTGTATAGATTTCTACTGCTTAAAAAATGACTATATATAATGTCTCATACAGTGAGCACTGGTATTGTGTCTAGCTGTCTAATGTTATAAACAATGCTTCAGAGAAGGTGTTTGTAGTCATATTTATTTATATATTTTGAGACAGGGTCTCGCTTTGTCACCCAGGCGGAGTACAATGGTGATCTCAGCTTACTGCAGCCTCAACTTCCCAGGCTCAAGAGATCCTCCCACCTCAGCTCCCCAAGTAGCTGGGACTACGGGCCTGCGCCACCACGGCTGGTTAATTTTTGTATTTTTAGTAGAGCCAGGGTTTCACCATGTTGGACAGGCTGGTCTTGAACTGCTGGACTCAAGTGATCCGCCCATCTTGGCCTCCCAAATTACTGGGATTACAAGCACGAGCCGCCGTGCCTGGCCTAAAAATTCTTGAGTATGTCTGTAGGACAAATTCATAAAAGGAGAACTATTGGGCAAAAGGGTATTTTCATTTAAATACTGAAAAATCTGACTGGATTTCCTTGCCAGGAGTCTCTATTTCCTATGTACAAGAACATCTGTTTCTTCCCTGCTTGACAATTCAGAGCTTGTGGTTATTTGCCAGTTGGATTAGTAAAAAATGACTACATTTAGTTTCAATTTTATTGTTTATTACTTTTAATTACATTATTGTAAAGCTCAAAAAACTTTGAATTTCAAAAAATGCATTATTTTAATCATGTTATTTTAAATGCTACTTTAAAAAAAGCCATTTGCATTTTTTTTTCTGAAATCATGACCTTCACCCAGATTTCTTCTATTTGGTAGTTAATCCTTTTCCTGTTGGCTTGTATATACCACAATACACTAAGGGAACTAGATATTTATCTATTACTTATGTTGCTAGTATTTTCTTTACATTTTTTCTGGTCTTTGACCTTGACTATGGTATTTTTACCACATATAAATTTTGTTTTTAAAATGTAGCCAGAATTATCAAGCTTTTTTGGGGAGTGAGGCTTCACAGTTTTGTGTCATGCTTAGAAATACCATTTTTACTGCAATAATATCATGTTGCCAAATTTTCTTTGAATTCTTTTGTGGTTTAATTTTTGCCGTAATATTTTTGACCCATCTGACACTTATTTTGTTATGAGATGTAGACAGAGATCTTACTTCATTTTTTTTTCTACCATGGCTATTCAATTTGCTAACTAATCAATCTTCTTCCTACTGATTTAAAATGCTATCTTAATCAGAAAGTAAAATTCTCTCTATATCTTTCTGTCATCTATTTAGCTATATATTATCTATCTATCTATCTACCTACTTATCTATCCAGTTAAAACTATTTGGGGCCACCACTGGCTCTATTGCGCTTTCTATCTACTTATATGCTAACATGAGCCTTTTTTAAATTATAGAAGCTTAATTATTATCGTCCATACATTTTAGACTTAGTCCCCATACTTCCCAATTTCCTTTTCTTCAGAATTTCCTGGCTATTCTTTAAATTTCGATTTTCATTATAAACTTGAGAATCAGCTGCTCTAGCCAATTATGAGAAAAGTCCTGTTGGCAACTTGAATAGGTTCCTATCAAACTTGCTCCTCTCTCAGTCTTCTACATCTTAGAAATGAAAACTCCGTCCTTCTGGCTTCTCAGGCTAAGAATTTTGGAATCATCCTATTTTTTCTCATTCTTATACTTCAAGTGTTAATTGGCAAATCTACTTCAGTCTACCTTGTGAATCTATCCAGAAGCCAATCATGTTTCACTGCCTCCACTGCTAGCATCTTTTCACAAATCATCCTTATCTCTCATCTCCATTACTGCAAAAGCCTGCTTTAATAGTCTTCCTGCTTTTATGGCTGCCCTGTGAACATTCATGCACAATCATGCCTTAGTTCAAAAACAAAATCAGATCATGTCATTCCATTGCTAAAGTACCTGTCTAATGCCGTCCCATCTTACTCAAAGTAAAAACCACTGTCCTCATGATGTTCTGAAAGGCCCTATATGGCCTGGCTTTTGTGATCTCTCTGACTTGATCTAGGATTCTCACCCTCTTTTAGTCTACTGCTGGCACACTGCCCTCCTCAAATGTGCCAGGTACGCTCCTCACTCAGAGCCTCTGCCCCTGTTCTTTCCTCTGCCTGCAAAGCTGCTTCCCAAGATAGCTGTATGTCCTTTTTCCTAGTCTCTTTCTAGTCTTTGCTCAGAAATTATTATCTCAATAAGAATTTTTTTCTGACTACTCGATGTAAAACTGCAACCCCTTTCTTTCCTACTTTATTTTTTTCTTACACCATTAATTCTCATTTAGCATATGACTTGCACTGATAGTTTATTCCCCCTCTGCTCCTCACACTAGAATGTGAGCTCCATGAGGGGAGAGGTTTTCGTCTGTTTTGTTCACTGCTATGTCACCAATGATCTGTACATAGTAAATATTCAGCAAACATTTGTTGACTGAGTCAAGAGATAAAAAAAAAAGAAAAAATTCACACTCTAAGAAGTACAGAAAATAAAGCAATCTGAAAGAGACATTAAGGTATGTCAAATGTCTTAAAAGACGATAAAGAGATTAGATTTCGTAAGGTAAAAATGGAAGCGTTTACACGTAACAAAATAACTTTTATATTTACAATAGCACCAATACAATTTCTAAATGTGAAAATATAATCTTTGAAATTATAATGCCTAATGCATATAGTTCTTATTAATTCCTGGCAACTTTTGAAGCATTTTAAAAGCATTTTGTAAAAAAAACTAATTTAATTTGAGGAAGATAAGATGGGAAAATGAAGACATAGGAGTGAAGTGGAGGATAGCTCCAAAATACTCATCCATTAAGTGATGAAGAAAGGATTCAGACCCACGCAGTCTCCTGACCACTGTGCTGTTCTCTCTAGCTACTTTTATTTCTCCACTGTACTATGCTCCTCCTTGAGACTTTTTTTTTTTTGTCTACAACATGGAGAGTATGAGGTTAGGCTACACGATGTGCTAAATTTTGTAAAGCAAAACGGTGTTTGTATAGTCTCTCAGTGTCTCCACTGCCAAATCTCATGGAATGTCATCTGTGTAGTTTGAAAACGAAAACACCAAAACAACAGATTAGAATTTTACCTGGAGAATCCCAAGGACTATTTGGCGAAAACCCATAAAGCATCATTAACTGCAGAAAAAGTGCATTCCCCTGAAGACAGGCAATATAGAACAGCACCCAAGAGTGCACTTTACTGGAGAGCTTAGGTAAAATCTGGTGGACGTTCTGAGCTGAGCCAGAGAGCTTCTGGGATGCGATGGGTTGAATCCGCCCCCATGTGGTCTTAAGGTGCAACTACAGAAGCAAGCCAACTCCCAGAGTTGCTGGGAGAGCTTGGCTGTTTTCATGTTTCCTTCCAACCACTATGTCTCCAGATCTAAAGTCATCGATGAGAGTGATCACGCCCGTAAACTTCTAGGGAATATTCGTTGTCTAAACTGACTGTATGATAAGGTGTGAATTCCTGAGAAAGCACAGCATTCCTAGCCGTTCATAATCTGGGCCAGCTTAACTTCCCATCCTTGGCTCCATCTATGGGCATCTTTATTTCCTCCATATGTGAGGCACACTCATTGCTCTGTGATTCTGCATGTATAATATTGTGGGTTGGAATGTCCTATGCATCCCTTTCTACTGGAAGAAGTCTCCATAATATTTGAAAACCTAGCTTAAAAATTATCTGTAACCCTTGTGTCTCTGCCACCAAGAGCCTGAGTTATTTTGGGAAGAATGCGATGGTTCTTTTGGCTTTGTATCTCCCAGACTCCTAAGATTAGGTGGATTTGCATTTGTGCCAGGGGTTGCACAGCATTCTCTGTCAGGATGAAGATGGAGAATCTTCACTTTTCTCGTGAAAGTTGGTGCCCCCTAGAAAGTTGATGCCCTTTGCTTATTGCATTTTATTTCAAGAGTTTTAAATAATCAGAATCACCTAATCTGGCATCCCTACTTCCCACCTTGACTACTCTTAAGCGGTCTCCTTGCATCCATTCTCTTCTCCCTCAGTTATTCTCTAAACAGTTATGAGAGTGGTATGTCCAAAAACCCCCACTTAGAGGCCACTGTTTTGTACGTCCATCACTTGCCAGAGTGGCCTTCAGATGTTTTGATTATGCACATCTATTAGTAAAATACTTTGCAGCATGTACCCACAACATACATTTATTTAGGCATTTATAAATCACATACCTGTACTACTATGGTCATAAATTATATGTTATAAAACATATAAAAATAAAAATAAAAAAACAAAGATAGAAAAATATTAATACTCATATTGTTATTAGATGGGTGCAAAAGGTTTTTCCGTAATGGCAAAAACCACAATTACTTTTGCATCAACCTGATATTAGTAGTATATACTACCTTATTGCACTAATAATCATATTTTTGATGACAGCAATGCAATTGGATGCATTTGATTATTTTGAAAACCTCAGTTAAATCCTGTGTTGTTCTACTTTCAGTTTACTGGGGTATTTCATTTAAAGGACTGCTGTAGCGATATTGTTGTCACAATTTTTTTCAGCATCCTGATGGAGAATGTAGTGCAACCCTGGGTGCAAACGCAAATCCATTTTGGAAAACACTGACTTAAAGAAGAAAATCCAAGCTGGGTGAAGTGACTCACACTTGTAGTCCCAGCTTCTCAGGAGGCTGAGGCAGGAGGATGGCTTCACCCTAGCAGTTAGAGGCTGTAGTGTGCTATGATTGTGCCTGTGAATGGTCACTGAACTGCAGCTTGGGCAACATAGTGAGACCACATCTCTGAAAAAAAAAAGAAAGAAAAAGAACAGAATTCGAACTCTCCTGATAGCATTCAGAAGTCTTCACAGGCTGGTCCAACTCCTCCTTCTACCCTGTCTCTGTTGTTTCCTATATTCCTGACATACTGGGTCTCAGACCTATTGCACAACTTATGGGTCCATGGAGTACCACATAATGTTCTATTTCTATGTTTTTGCGTATGCATGGAACGTCCTTGATCCTCTTTGTCTGCTTTGGATTTCTAGTCATTTTTCAAAAGTATGAATATAAAAGCTATCTGTCTTTGAGGTTTTCCAAATCCTACCCCTGACTCCTAGATTCGACTGCTTCCTCATTTGGTGTTTGGATAACATCCTTATGTTTCCTTTAACTAAATACACATTTTTTTAGTATATTGTATATTTTTGGCTTATTGGTATCAATTTACTGCTAGATTTGAGGGAAGAAACTGTATATCCTTGACAACTTTCCAAGTTCATGGAGTTCAAGAAATGTTTGTGGAGTAAATAAGTGAACACCAATATCTTCCATAAAGTCTGCAGACTAAGTACATCTCTCAGACAATTCCATCATGAATAAACCCCGGTAACCCCCAATCACTAGAAGGAGCAGGTCCTAATTTCTCTACTGGGATATCTTGATCTGTGTCTGGATGCTTCTTTTCTTTTTTTTTTGAACGAGTGCAAAGTTTTATTGAGTGGAAGTAGCTCTCAGCAGATATTTATTTTTCCCTTCCTTTACAGAAGTCTTCTTGCCAGGTACTTTTTTTTTTTTTTAATGGCTCCAGTCACCTGGAGTATTCTGCTCCACCCTCTCAGTTCCACCCCAGGACTGCAGCTATTGTTTGCCTTACTACTTTCAAGGGAAAAGGAGGGGAATATTCTGTTGGTATTCTTGGATACTCAGTTCTTTTTCCTCCTGTTGTTCTGTATCATCTGACCGAATTAAACTTTTGGGAATGGGGAAGAAGCATAGTCTATTTCAAAGATCTGAATAGGTCAAGACTCTCTAACAACTAATGAATTGCACTTTGAACTGAATGGTCTGTTGTCAACTCGGTATTATCAGCACTCCAGCTAAAGACTCTAAGAAGCCGTGGACTCCATTTCCCAGAGTCTCCTTCCCATGCAGTTTGGGTTAGAGCTTACCAATGAGCAGCAGAAACAGGAGATTGGGTAGGTATAAGGGAAGGAGATGCTGCTCTACTCCAGTCGGTTGCACCCTAAGTAGGTACAGGTACAAAATTCAGAGAGATTCTTCTGTGAGCTCTCAAGACCATTTGCTTTGCTGCAACAGAATGGCACAATGAAGAGCTTCCCAGAGCTCTTCATATTTCATCGACTTGAAGGCAAACTCTTTAGAGCCCATTTCAGATCCTCAGGCTGAATCTTCAGTGTTGGCTTCCCTGACATTTACTTCCCAGTTTTCCAAGTGGATGAGTAAGTTCTTTACACCTGGAATACTTGGAGATTTTTCTGCATTGCTAACCAAACTCTGCCATCTCTTGTGGTAATGAGGTAGTGAACAAAGAAGATAGTTGGGCTGTTTACAATGAAGAGGGTAATTTAAATCACCCCCGACCATAGTGGCTTGACCAAAAGCCATTTCTTTGCTCCCAATTCTATGGGCCAGGACTTTGGGCAGAGCTCAGCAAGACTGTTCATCTCAGTCCTGTGTGCACAGCCTGCTGTGGCTCAACTAAGATGAGGAGGTCCAAAACGGTCTCGTTTGACATCTGAGGCGTTGATGCTGGCTGTCCGCTGGGCACCTCAATTCTCCTCCACATGTCCCTTCTGTCCACGTGGTCTCTGACTGTTCAGCGGTCTAGCTGGAATTTTTTTCTGTGCTGGCTGGCTTCCAAGAAGGTGAAAGCAGAAGCTGCCAGGCTTCTTAAGGCTTGAGCCTGGACCAGCACAGCACCACTTCTGCCAGATTCTATTCCTCAAAGCAAGTAACCAGCCCAAATGGAAAGGAGGGGAACTAGATTCCCCTCTTGAAGGAAAGAATGGCAACATACCTTTGTAAGGAGTATGGGAGAAATTGTGGCCACTTTTGAAAACAACTTCCACACTAGCTAAGGAAACTGAGACATAGAAATTGTTAAGTTACTTGCCCAAGGTCACTCAGCAGCTAAGTAGCTGGACCAAGATTTGAGCTTGATCGGTTCAATACCCATGTTCATGTTCTTTACCTCTATATTCTGTTGCTTTACAACTTCCTTTTTATTTATCTCTGGTGCTTCTCCTGACTACATGGTTTTATGTTCAATTCTCAAATGGCTTTCAAAGCCCAGAAAAATGTCACTTTCCCTATTTTTCTAAGCTTGAAATAAATAGTCCTCCAGCTTCAACTTTCATAGCATTTTTCGTAAGATTTTTCACATTTAAAAAAATAATACAGCAAAAAATCAGATAACTGAAGCAGATCCTTCTTTGAGTGTTTTAATATGTTAAGCAATATAGGTGGTCCTTATCTTCCCCATAAGCCTGTTAAGAACCCTGTAACTAGGCTTGGGTTTTATATATCTGTCTATCTCTTGGATCATATAGTGTAAGACTAGTACATAGTAGTAATTAACAAATACTAAATGACTGGTCATGGAATGAGCCTGCCTTATTTCTGAAAATCCCTTCTGACCTCTTAGTGCACCAAGAAGTGTATGGTGACTGAAAGTAAGCTCTGAGGGTCTTAATCCCATCCTTATTAGTTACCAAGGACCCTCCTGTCTTCTCTCCTGACCTTGCTCTTTCCACATTGCATATCCAGCCAGCTTCTGGTTCTTGAGTTAATACTATATCTTTGGCTCAGCTTTTAACTGTTGGTTTTGATATTCTTGTTTTTGACCCTATTGCCCTCTGAGCAGCACTTTTGATCAAATCTCCTACCCAACTTCCCATCTCTGTCATCTAAAGTATAGCTTTGACCACTCTCAGCTTCTTCATAAGATCAAGGGTAGTGTCTTTTGTTCTTTTTCTGGCTACCCAATACAAAGTTCACTAAATACTGTAAGGCTAGCACCAAACCTATGCACTTAATCAGGCCCACCCTGGTCCCAAATGAAACTGTGTTTCAGATAGAGTGAATGACAGAAGCATCTAATGAAGTGCTGGAGGCTGCCTTTGTGCTAGGGAGGAGCATGAGGGCAGGCTTCACCAGAAGGGCTTCCCATGAGCCAGTAAGCTGAGTAATCCTGAGGGACGCATGCCCAACATAGCCACAATGAACATTGTATCACAGGGGTCAACCAGTTGCCAATTCTCCATGTGTATGCTCTTCTTTTTTTTTTTTTTTTTCCTAACTTCCCTGGAGCATCTTTGCTTATTTAACTTTCCTTAATAATCAGCAGATGGCTTCGGTCTGGGCAATCATCAGCTGGTGCTTAGCAATGGCAGATTCAAGAGGAGGCATGGGACTTGTTAGGGGTGGGGAATCCAGATGCCAACATACAGAATGCCAGGTGAAGTTATCAGGCATTGTCTAATTGGTGTTGGAGGCAGTGAGGACAGCTGAAAAGGGTATTAGGAAGAACCCTTCCCAGAAGGGGGAGACTGTTGCTCAGCAAGCCAGGCAGAACCAGAGAAGACAAGGACAACTCTAGAATAAAGACTAGCTATTTTCTGAGTCCTCAGTAGCCGGCACAGTACATCAGAAATACAAGTACTCTATCAATGTATAGCAAATATAAACTGGGACTCATCACTTATTCATGTGTTCATCCAACAAATATGTGTTGAGTCCTGCTGTGCACCAGGACACATCCAATGCAAAGAGGCACTGGAGATATAGCAGCCAACAAGACATGGTCCCTCCTCTACCTATCTTTTGTTTGCATGAAAATGATTAAGTGCATTCATCCAGTAGAATAAGCAAAATGAATGGTTCACTTTGCTTTAGGGAAAGAGGATCAGGTACACTGTAAATAAGGCATGGAAAGGAAATTCAGCAACTGGAAGAGAGTGAAATGCAAACGTATGTAGTCAGAGAATTAAGTAAGACCATAGAGTTAGAGAAAAACCTAGGAAGGTCAAGGAAAAGCTCTCCTCTGGCCTGCCTAGTAGCTCTTCCAAGTGTGGGGATACACATGATGCAAAAGGTCAAAGGTGAGGAAGGTCAAACCACTTATGGCCACATGGGTGGCCACAATGGGTGGCTGCCCTTTGTGTCAGAGTCCAGGGAAGTTCTCTACTTGAATGCTCACTAAGCCCTCAGCACCGGTCTAAATGAGGCTTGTGATGGGGCTTAGTCTAATGATTAGTGTGGGAAGCATTTAATCATGCCTTCAACAAATGTTTATTGGGCAGCCCCTCTGTGCTCAATGCTGTTCTAGGTCCTAGGACTAAGGTGATAATGTTTATAAACCCCGTGAAAACAGTCTGCCTTTATTCTAGAGAAAAAGAGCAAACGAAAAAAGAAAAAACGAATATGTGATAATATATTGGGCAGTGATAATTGGTATAAAGGATGTTAAGTAGCATAAGTGGATAGAGAGAGACACCAGTGTATGCATGTGTGTGTGTGTGTGTGTGTGTGTGTGTGTGTGTGTGTGTGTGCTTATAGAGGGTGATTACACATTTCCTGCACGCTTTTAAGTTAGACATGGCCAAGAAGATGTGAGCAGTAACATATGTCATAAAGAGTCTCAGTGGGGAAGTGGCATTTGAATGGAGATCTAAATGAATGGAGGCAGTAGGCCACGTGAGGGTCTTAGAGAAAGTGATCCAGAGAGGGGAAGCATTGCAAAATGTTTTCAATGTGGCAAAAATCTGGTAATTCTGAAAAATAGCAAGGAGACTAGTGTGGAGTACAGTCCAATGGGGAGAGTAGCGGAATATGAGCCTATGGTAGTAGTAAGGGTCATATTATGGAGAGATTTTAGGCCATGGTAAGGGGTGTGGATTTTATTTTAGGAGTGACAGAAAGACACTGGAGAACTTGGGACCAGAAATTTTGCTGCAGCTGATAGCTCTGTGCACAAATGTTCTCTCTTCCTATGGTCACATGGTAGGATTACACCTTCCAGCCCGCTTTTAAGTTAGACATGGCCAATAAAATGTGAGAAGTAACATATGTCATGCTTCAGTAAAATCTTTGAGTCAGTGTCTTATTTATCACTTTCTACTCCCCCCATCCTGATATTCACGGAAGTGTGTCACATCCACTCCTCCATCAGCCTGGGTATCTGGGTGACTGCAATTACTCAGCTCATCTATGCAGTATACGTAGAATGAATCAGAAAAAGGAAGACTATGTTAAGTGCTGAAATTTTGTGATTGTTCTGCTGCACAACTAAGTCTATTGTGACAAATACACATCTAATTTAATTTACATGTTTAAAAATCACTTTGGTTCAGTTAATATGGTGAGTAATGTGCCTATCTTTCCACATTTCCTCCAAACTCTACTAATATGAGAGCAAAGATATAATGTTGGACATGATTGGAAGAGGAGAAGACAGCAGATAATAGATGACAAGACATACAAATGAATGAAGAGTAAATAAAGGAACATATTTTGTTTCAAATGAATTAAATAACCATTTTGAAGGGGGGAAATCATCTAAGGAATACAATAACATAATAATATAGCCTCAGTCTTGGTGGTGGTGGATGCAAACAAAGCCTAAACTCTTATTAGTAGTTTCGTTTGTTGCAAAGATATGAGCAAAGCAATTTTTGAAATATTTTAAATACATTATAGGGTCAAGCCCATGAGTAAATGTGTTAATGTTTTGGGGAACCAAGATTCTCATTGTGAAGGAGGAGACATAAAACAATGGAATGAAGGAAAGCATGAAGAAATCCAGTGAAGCTGGGTTATATTTAGAGGTATGTTTGGCCTCATGATTTCTTATATATTTAAAATGTAGCCAGGCATGGTGGCTCATGCCTGTAATTTCAGCACTTTGGGAGGCTGAGGTGGGCGGATCACTTCAGTCCAGGCATTTGATACCAGCCTGGGCAACATGGCACAACCCCTTCTCTACAAAAAAAAAATACAAAAGTTAGTTGGGTGTGGTGATGCGCATCTGTAGTCCCAGCTACTCGGGAGGCTGAGGTGGGAGGATTGCTTGAGCCCGGGAGGTGGATGTTGCAGTGAACCAAGATTATGCCACTCACTGTATTTCAGCCTGGCGATAGAGTCAGACTGTCCCCAAAATTAAAATAAATAAGTAAATAAATAAATAAAATATGTGCATATCCACGTGTGTATGTATGCATATATATATATGTGTGTGTATATATATCCATATGTATATATGGATAAGGAAGGGTTCTTGCTTACAAAAGAATGCTGAGTGCCAACTGGCAGATGGGAGGGAGAGATGGCCCTGGAAATTAATCATTTAATAATATCATCATAATGAAGACTGATTCAGGCAAGAATCATCAATGGATGCTTAATCTAAGGGGACATTTTGACAAGGAGCAGGATGTTTTCATGATCTTAAAGTGCCTTCCCACTGATTGCTTTTTACTCGCAAAGAAAAAATAGTGACCATATAGTGAAGATACTGGGCAACACTGAGACCAGGTAATTATTATAAACATCACCAATGAGGGACACATCCTATGCCTCTGATTTTGATACCCAGACAACAATACAACATCATGTATGTAGTATTCTGGGCTAGAACCCATAAACTTAATCTATACTTGAGGAAACATTAGATAAAATGAGGAAGGTTCTATTTAAAAAGTGAAGAAGGGGGTTGGCTGTATTCTTCAAAATGCCAATGCTTTAAAAGAAAAGGAAAGGCTGGGGAAATGTTCTAATATACAGGAAACCAATGAGATGACACATGGAAAAAATGCTATAAAGGACATCAAGTGTGTGTGTGTGTGTGTATGCCTGCATGTGTGTTTATTTTTTCTGAACCATTTGAGGGTAAAGTTGCATGCCTCATGACCTCATGCAACTTTATTCTCACTTGGCTTGTAAAGTTATTATGCATTTATGTATACAGAGATGTATACATATGCATATGTTAGATGCATGTGCCTACCTATGTACACACATATATGGGGAGAAAGTGAATGGGAAAGAGAAAGAGAGGAGACACTCAAATTATAGAACAAGTGGCAAATAGATCAAAATGTTAACAGTAAGTGAAAATGGGTAAAGAGTATCTTGGTGTTCAGTATACTATCTTTATTCATGCAACTGTTCTACAAGTTTGAAATTATTTTCAAACAAAAAGTAAAGAGAAAAAAAATTTCTGTAGAGCCATTGTGTTGGTCAGTGCTAGAGATGGTCATAAGGAAGTGTGTATTAGATATTCCATCAGAATATGAAATTATAATGTGCTCCTGAGTGCAATAAACTCAAATGTATTTTTCGTCTGGTGAAACCTTTGAACTTATGAATATGAGTACAGTATTTTAGAAAGAGAAGAGGACTCTCTTCTCTTTTGTCAATGTTTCAACTCTGGCTACGTTTTTGTCTTTTTATCCAAACTAATTTTAATAGACAAAGTAATTTGCAAGAAACAACAGGCATTTCCTTGCATTGGTGTGATACAATGTACAGGTTTTCTAAATGCTAATTAATTCCAACTTACTTTACCTGCTGTTTCAAAGGCTGGCAACTGATATTCAGGATCTAAATGACAGCTGTTTCTAACCTCCTATTCTTGAAAAGAAATAAGAAAAATATAATTAGAAAAGGAATGCATCGGTTTAAAACATGCTGGAAATTATCTGTTTTTCACTGAGTGGTGGAATTTCTATGGCCCTCCCCTTGAATCTGCTAACTGGTGGAACAATAGGAAAGCTGAAGTAGCATTTGGTGACTTTTGATGCTGGGTCAGAACACACATGTAGCTTCTGCTTATCTTAGCCATAAGCCACCATGCAAGAGGCCCTATTACCTTCAGGCCACTAAAGTGACCCATGTGGAGGGATCACATGGAAAAATCCTTAGACTGCATGGAGGGCGATCCTGGCCTATCCCCTTTGAGTAAAACTAAATGACAGAGCCCCCCACTTGGATGCTTCCAGAATTATTGGCCCACAGAAACTGTGAGAGGAAAGAAAATAATTGTTTTTGTTTTAAACCATTAAGTTTTAGGATAGTTTGTTCAACACAATGATAGGTAACCAGCTCATAGAGGGAAAGGAGATGGAGGTATTGAAAGACAGGAGACAGCTGAATAGTAGGATCTGCAGAAGGGAAATGGCAGCAAAAAGAAATTCCATTAACATAGCAGAATCTTGGAAAGATCTAGAAGTTGGAGGACCAGCTACCGAGGAAGGTGGGGGTAGGGCATGAGGCTAGAAATAATATTGTATTATTCTATTTCTATATTGTAAATAAGTAGACCTATTTCCTCTGAGCCAGGCAGTTACCTCTTCTTTATCCCAGCAAGGAACAGGACATGTGCTCTGTGGATAAATTGAACCACAAGAGCTCTGAACTTGACAACACCAGGCATAGCAGACCCTGAGGGAGAGCTGCTACACTAAAACCAGGAGGATTCAGTAAAGGCCTGTAGTGAAATCCTCAGTTCCCTTCTACCCATTCACTCACATCCTCCAATCCATTTTCAAGTGGATCCTTCTTAGCCATGATAAACAAGTAAGGAAAGTTCCATTATGAGAAATATTCACACCCACACATACACACACACGAACATTAATTTCCAGACTAAAAAGGCAAAAGGCTTACCAAGTATTGAACTCAATGAATAAAAAAGGCCCACACAATGACACACGGTCTTAAAATTTCAGAGCATCGGGATAAACAGATTACTCTAAGAGACACCATAGGATGGGAATGAGATGCCATTCAAAGAATAAAATAGGATAATGGCATTAGCCTTCTGGAAGCGATACTAGGGAATTATGGAGCAATACCATGAATACTGTCTTGGCACACTCCTTAGCAGGATTTAAATTGATGGTAAGGAACACAGATCTCTGTGCTCTTGACAAGACAATATGGTCTCTGAATATTTCTCTCTTTACTGCTAAAAGCTGCCTAAAATAACAGTTCTATGAAGGAAGCTAAAATTAGAACTGATTACCCAATTTCTCCTAACAGAACACATCAGGACACGTTCATTCTGCTTTACTACTCTAAACACTGTCCCCAGAAGCCCTGCATTCCTAGATCTTCCCACATTATCCAGACCTGTATCCCTATACATTCTGTATATCCAGATTTGCCAAACATTTCACCTTACCCAACGCCCCAATCCTTCCACTGCGCCCTTTGGAATTCACAGTTTATTATCAACAAAATTCTCCATATCCTTAACCTCTTGTCCAAAGGAGGGCTTCAGTGTCTTGCTCTAACTGAAACTAGGTTCTCCTCTGGGAATACTGCCTCCCCCATAGTCATTTGGTTACAGTTCTGTTAGCTGTTTTTGTCCTCTCAGGCCCTGGTATCACTGGAACTGGAGGTGGGCAGGGGTCCTTTTCATTGCCACTTGCCCTTTCCTTCCTAGAACATCCCAATTCTCTGGAAGCCCCAGGCCCTCCACCCCAGAGTGCTGCAGGTAGTCACCATCGAGCTAGCTGTCTGCTGCTCTTGTTCATTGACTTGGCATATAGCTTATTCTCTTTTTTTCCACATCTCCTCTTTTCATCATTCTTAACCACCACATTACAGATATGATTCATTCTCCATCCAACCCCTTAATCACTTAGGTCCTTAACCTCCTTACTGTCAAGAATCTGGTCTTCTATTCATGTTAGCCACACTTTCCTATGCTTATACCCTAGACCATGCAATTATCTCTATGCGAACAACCTCCAAAAATCTCAGTTTTTAGCATCCCATTCTCCCATCTTTCCAGTTTTTCTGATATATTTTCTTCCAAACTTCACTCCTTGATTGCCTCAACACTTTATGCTCCTGCAATTCATTCACTTACATCATCTGCTCACTTTTTAACTAGCTTAGATTCTATGACCTGTAATTTTAATATATTTTTTGCTTTCCTCCTGTTCATCTGGCCCTGCTCTTAAAGTCACTGCTTTTATGTATGCTCAGATTCCCCTCACCTTCTCGAAGATTTCCCTCGTGCAATAAGGCCCCTTGTCCTTTGCATGATTAATTTCTCCCTGTATGTTGGATGATCTCCTTAAGTGTACAAGCATGCCTTAATATTATGAAATATGAAAAAGAACATCTCTTAACTCCATGTCTCTAACTGCTATTTTCTTCCTGTGCTTTTTGTACAGTAAAATTCTTCAAAGAAATCCTTTATGTATTATAGTCCCACATTCTTCACTAGAATGTAAGCCCTCATTATGGAAAACAGTGCGGAGATTCCTTACCCAACTAAAAGTAGATCTGCTATTTGATCCAGCAATCCCACTACTGGGTAACTACCCAGAAAAAAAGAAGTCATTATATGAGAAAGACACTTGCACACACATGTTTATAGCAGCACAATTAACAATTGCAAAAATATGGAGCCAGCCCAAATGCCCATCAATCAATGAATGTTGATAAATAACTCCTTTATTTGTTATTTATTATAACTATACCATCCTAAAACTTAATGGTTTAAAAGAAAAACAATTATTTTCTTTCCTCTCATAGTTTCTGTGACCTATGTGGAGGGATCATAAATAAATAAAATATGAGATAAATAAAATATGAGAGATATATATGTAGATATGTGATATATATGTGTATGTGTATATATGTAGATACGTGATATATATGTACATGTGCATATATGCATATATGTATATCACACACATATTATGTATGCATATGTATACACACCATGGACTACTACTCAACCACAAAAAGGGACAAAATAATGGCATTCACAGCAACCTGGATGGAGTTGGAGACCATTATTCTAAGTGAAGTAACTCAGGAATGGAAAATCAGACATTGTATGTTCTCACTTATAAGTGGGAGCTAAGCTATGAGGATGCAAAGGTATAAGAATGACACAATGGACTTTGGGGACTCTGGGGGAAGAGTGGGAGTGGGGTGAGGGATAAAAGACTACACATGGGGTACAGTGTACACTGCTTGGGTGATGGGTGTATCAAAATCTCAGAAATCACCACTGAAGAACTTATCCATGTAACCAAACACCACCAGCTCCCCCAAAACCTATTGAAATAATAATAATGAAAAGAATGTAAGCTCCTAGATGTGAGGAATGTCTTAATTTGGGCTTTTCCCAAAGCAAACCCCAAGATAAGCACTTGAGTGCAGAGTTTATTTGAATGTAGGGAACAATGGCAGGGAAGTGCAAAAGTGATACAGGGAAGGGAAAATAGCCAATAAGGATGCATTATTAGGCTATCATAGTGAATGACTGGAGCTAATTCTCATGGAGAAACTCTGCGAAGTGGAATAAAACAAATGCCATAGAATTAGCCCATCCAAGAGAAGAGAGAGCTGGGGAAATTATGCAAATTAACTTTTCTCAGCCATTGGTTGGGGGATGTTGCAGGAAGGTGTTAATTCCATGGCACTTTCAGATGTAGATACACAGTGCGTGGAAAGTACACTGAAGGGTCCAAGGCACTGATTGTGCCTGCTGTACAGGAGGCTTATCAGTCTTTGATCACTGCGTACCCAGAGACTAGAGCAAGCCTGGAAATTAATAGGGGCTTAATACACATTTTTGGAATGAATACTCAGCCAAACTATCAATCAAGAATGAAGGATTTAGGCCAAGCGGGTGGATCACTTGAGGTCAGGAGTTAGAAACTAGCCTGGCCAACATGGTGAAACCCCAACTCTAGTAAAAATACAAAACTTAGCCGGGCATGGTGGCAGGGGCCTGTAATCTCAACTACTCAGGACACTGAAGCAGAAGAATTACTTGAACCCGGGAGGCAGAGGGTGAAGTGAGCTGATATTGTGCCACTGCACTCCAGCCTAGGTGGAGCAAGACTCCATCACCTTGAAAAAATAAAATAAAATAAAGGATTTGACCAAAGTGCCAAGACAATTCAATGAGGGAAGAATAGGTTTTTCAACAAATGGTGGAACTGGATATTAGCAAGAAAAAGTATGACTTTTGACCTCTACTTCATACTACACACAAAAACTAACTAACTGAATCATATCCCTAAATACAGGTGCTAAAATGATAAGACTCTTTGAAGAAAAATGGAAGTAAGTCTGCATAATTTTGGGTTAGGCAATGATTTCTTAGAGACAATATCTAAAGCTCTAGCAATAAAATAAAACATGATAAATTGATCTTCATCCAAATTAAAAACTTTTGTGTTTCAATGATACCAATAAGAAAGTGCCAAGACAACATACAGAATAAAAGAAAATATTTGCAAATCATACCTGATCAGGAATTCATATCCACAAGGAAGTTATATAATTCAATAATTAAAAGGCAAATAACGCAATTAAAAATGAACAAAGGATTTAAATAAATATTTATCCAAAGATGTATGAGTGCCCAAGAAGCATTAAAGATGTTCAACATCATTAGTCATTAGGAAAATGCAAATCAAAACCACAGTGAGATATTACTTCACACCCACTAGAGTGGCTATAATAAAAAAGACATACAACTAAGGTACTGGTGAGAATGTTTACAGAATGAAGTCTTTATACATTGCTGGTAGGAATGAAAAATGGTGAAGCCATTTTGGAAAACATTCTGGCAGTTCTTCAAAATCTTAAACATAGAGTTACCATATAACCCAGAAATTCCACAGCTATATATAATGAAAAATGAAAACACATGTCCACACAAAAATTTATACATGAATGCTCATAGAGGCATTATTTAGAGTGACTGAAGAGTAGAAACAATCCAATTATCCATCCACTAATGTGGATATTAAAAATGTGTCATATCCATACAATACAATATTATAATTATATAATAAAAATGTGTTATGTCCAAACAATAGAATAAAAAGAAATGAAGTACTGATCCATGCTGCAAAATAAACAAACCTCAAAAATATTATGCTTACCGAAGGAAGCCAGGCACAAAAGGCCACGTATAGTATGATTGCTTTTATATGAAACTTCCAGAATAGAAAAATCTGTAGAGACTAGGGTGAGGTAGAGAATAAGGAGTGATTCTAGTGGCAAGGGATTTTTTTTTTTTTTTTGCAGTGATAAAATAGTGATAAATAGATTACGGTGATGGCTGTACAACTTTGGAAATACACCAAAAACATTGAATTGTATATTTTAAATGGGTAAATTTTATGGTATATAGATGATATCTCAATAAAGCTGTGGTTATTTAAAAAATGAAGGCAGAATGGAAACATTTTAGAAATTCATGTTTCCCAAAAATTTACCACACAGAAATTTCTGCCTGGGAAGTTACTGAAGGATATAGCTGCACTGAGTCAATGGGATAAACCTAAAAGTATGTAAGCCTATAACCTAAATGACTCATAATTCTGGGTCCCTAATGTAAGACAGCAGCAAACGGAAGCCCAGGATGGCAGCCATGTAGACAGCCTGAGAAGAACTATTGCTAAAAAGGAACCAGAAGAGTAGAGCTCTGATAGGGATGACTCCAGGGGGAAAAAAATCTTTTGGTTTATACATTTGGTCTTGGGGAAAATGCCACTTAGAGTCGACTCTTGGAGAGCTAACAAAGAATTACAGCTGGTAAGAAAATCAAACAAACAGAGAAATAGTCAATTATTAATCCAAGAAAGACAAAAAATCAGTAAAAATGGGAATATAATCAGAGTAAACTACTAGGCTCAGCAGTGAACAACATTGACATAGTCATAGTGTTATAATTGAGTAGGGATGCAGTTAGTGTTGCTGAATTGACCAGTGACAATGCAACACACCAACTAAATGGCAGAGGTGAGATTGAGATCTGGGTTTCCTTGAGATCAACACCCACCAGAACACGACGTTGCCACTGTAATTCACAAGTTTAAAAGTGTGTGACATCTGGCTCCACCGTAGAGTAAACAAACCAATTATTCCATCAGTCTTTGAGAAAAGTTCATTCCAGCTTTGCAACCATCCAGTTTCTGAATGCTTTTCTGTTTTTCTCAACAAGTTGACTCCATTGAGTGAATATGGATGAGACACCATCTTTTTGAATATTTTAATTCTTATGTATTATAAAAATACTATACATTATAAAAATTGTTCCCATTTTTGCCAGAACATTTTGTTTTTAAATAGCTCTATTGAGATATAATTCAAATACCTATGTATGTATAATCTCGCATTGAGATACACAATTCACCCACTTAAAGGGCATAGTTCAGTGGCATTTGGAATGACATTATTAATTTTTTAAGTTGTGGGAAAATATATACATGAAAAATTTGCCATTTTAACCATTTTTAAGTGTATAATTCAGGGACATTAGTTACATTCACGAGGTTGTACAACCATCAGCACTATGTAATCCCCAAACTTTTTCATCACCCCAACAGAAACTCTGCACTCATTAAGCCATAACTCCTCCATCTCTCCTCTCGCATCTTTGGGTAACCTCTAATTGACTTTCTGTGGTTGAAAATTTGCCTATTTTAGATATTTCATAAAAGAAGAATCACACATTTGTCATTTTGTGGCTTGCTTTGCTTAGCATAATGTTCATGACATTCATCCATGTTACAGCTTATATCAGAACCTCATTCCTGTTTATGGCTGAATAATACTCCATTGTATGTATATACTATATTGTGTTGGTCCATTCATCTATTGATGGACACTTGAGTAGTTTTGACCCCTGGGCTATTGTAATTAATGCTTCTATGAACATAGATATACAGGCATCTGTTCAACCCCTGTTTTCAATAAGACATCATCTTGAAATACAAAATATGAAATTGGGAGTCAGGTGGCCTCAAGTGTAGCCCTGGATATGTCTGTGAATAGCTATTAGGTCCTGGAAAAACAACTCTTTAAGCTCAGTTTTCTCATCTGCAAACAAGACAGCTTCAACATTTTTTATTAGAACACTTCCAGACACGGGGGTTTAACAAAACAGTTCACATGAAAAATAAAATTACCTGTTATATTCTGTGAGTACAAACATATTTTATAAATTCAAATTTGTAATAGGAATTTATAAAGCAAGACAATGACCAGTTAATCATGTTTCAATACCTAAAAAAATGAAATCAGAGACTACTGATAACAGTCTGTGTCTATTTTTTAGCCCATTGATGTATCTCTTTTTGAAAACGCAAGACCAGCCTCTTAATTTTTTTGACTTACTGAGAGGCTTAGTGTCTGACCAATCATGGCAATATGCAAAACTTATTTAAACTGGTTTAAGTAAAATTTATGAGAAGACATTGGGTAGGTCAAAGAATCTCCAATTTGGATAGAGAACAGGGTCAAATAAGATGCAATCACTTTTCTGGAATGCATTTAGCTGCAATCTCACCTCTACCTGGCACTGGCAGTGTGGGAATCAAGCATGTAAATATGACCACAGTACTGGGATGTCAGGCACTGATGTCCATAGAAGCTCACCATCACCACTTTCTGCTACTTACATACTCCAGGAATGGATTCAGTCAGTGCCCGCTTTTTCACATTTTATATTGTGAATGAAAATCTCAAAAAGCTGCAACTAATGGCCAGAGCACAAGTCACATGTCTACATCCTAGTTGCAAGAGAGACTGGAAAATTGAGTCCTGGCTTCTACTTTGTAGAGATGGCATGCATAAGACGAGAAGCTCCTTCAATATAGAAAATTTACTTAAAGCTCATCCTTGGCCACCAATTGGACAAATGTACACTGCAGTCCTGAGTTTTTTCCTCTGGAAAATAAATGTAAATTCCATATGATGAGCTTGCATTTTAAAAGTTCACAGTCTGATTAATGTAGCAAAATTTCAGTTACATTACAGTTTCATTACAACCTTTCAGATTGTAAAGTTTTTTTTTTCTTTCTTAATGCCATGTGAAACCAATGGAGAGTTTGGAGCAGAGAAATAACATGGTCTGACTTACGCTTTTAAAGAATATCTCTTCACACTATGTGGAGAAATTTATATTGAGAGGAGGCAGGAGGAGTACCTGGGGCCAGTTAAGAGTCTATTATAATAATCTAGGTGAGAGATGATGGAAGCTTAGGCCAGAATGGCATATGAAAGACCACAAGAATAGGTCAGATTGAGGATATATCCTAAGAAGAGAATTTATAGAATCTGCTGATAGCATAATAATGGAGTATATGAAGAATAGAGGAGTAAAGAGTAATTCAAATGTGTTAGATGAGCTGAACTGTCATTTTCTGAAAAAGGGTGAAGCAGGTTTAACAGCAGCGATAGTGGTAGAGAGTTTGGAGTTCATTTTCGGTAACGTTAGGTTTGAGATACCTCTTAGACAACCAAGTAAAGGTATTAAACAGAGAGCTGGATGCCTGCAATTGACAGGAGAGGGTGAGGCTGGAAATATAAACCAGAGGACACTGAATATAGCTGGTATATAAAGCCCTGGGTTAGATGAAATCAACTAGAGAGTGAATATAGATAAATAACAGAGTTCAGAGGGCTGATCCCTGGGCTACACCAACTCTGTGACACAAATACAAGACATTTGTTACATTTGGGGAAAAAAACACACAGAGCATAAGAGATACAGTGAGTTGTCATCCACTGTCAGGGTGGCCCAGCTTTGGCAAAGTTGACAACATGGATTTTCCCAAGTACCCCTTTCCTACACTTGCTGTGTGGTTGTCCTGGGATGAGCGCTCAGTGGATTGACAGCCCTGACCAGTGGTGGACTTGGCACTGTGGCATTACTAGGGTGTACCCAAATTCTGATGATCATGAAGCTTTGTGATTTTATGTTAGTTGAGTAAATTGTAAAACCATTGGTAAGCTCCCGTGTCCTTAGTGTGTGGCAGGGTTAATTTATTTTGGAAGACTTGTAATGTTTAAGATCTGATGCTACTGTCATATTTATCATAGATCCTACTTGCCCTGTCATTAGTTGGTCCAGGAGCAAGATGGTGGCAGATAGAATTAAGAGTAGTTAAGCTTGATTCTCAGTCTGGTGGTAACATAAGCTCAACCCAGACTTTTCATCATGTTGACTAAACTTTTCATTATAGCACTCCTCTCCTTCCTCAACATTATCTTTCCAAAGGCCTTCCTGGCATTCTTTACTTACATCCTTTCATGGAGACATTAATGAAAGAATTGCTATATCCTGAGTACCATAAAATATTTAAAGTTTTTTATGGAATTGTCACAGCAATCCCATGATGTAGATATTTCTTCTTCCTACCATTCCCAGGTTACAGATGAGGAAACTGAAGGCCACGTAGATTACACAGCTGGTAAATGGCAGGACTGAGACCCAAACACAGCTCTTTGACTCCAAAGCTGGTGTTCTGTCCACTTTATGGCACTGTGTCTGCCTAATGCCATATGAAATGTGTTATGCACAAACATGTAACAAAACTGCTGGGTGGCTGTTGGTGAGGACTAAGTAGGTTTTATGAGGAAAAAATGCAGGTGGGGCCAATTAAAAAACAAAAAGCAGCCGAATTTCTTTAGTAGCAACACCTTTGCAAAAAGGTGGGCGTCAGTAGAGGAAGATGAACGTTATCTGTGACTGTCTTCACACACTAGCTAGTTTGGTTGAATTCACTTTGGCCAAGCAAAAAAGGTAAGTGACACAAATTTTCATCCATATTACCAAACTGAACACATTTGACTGAATTTGTTACTTTCTGGATGGTTGTTTATTCTGAAGTCCTGGTCTTTCTAAGTATTGGTGGTGGGTGGTTGAAAGGCACAAGTTATTTAGATTAAGGAAATCCAAGTTCTTCAGGCAAAACTACTCCTCAAACCAATCATTTTGCTTTTACAATGTATATCCAACCTTCCCTGTTTTTCTCCCCTGAAATATGACCTTGGCCTCCATCTCTGAACCAGCTAGCCTTTGAGCAGATGTAGTTTTATGGTTTAGGCTGAGAACTCCAGACACAAAAGCTTACACGAGTTTTAAGAATGAGCTGAGATAACCACTAAAGAAAGCTCTTGCTCGAGGAGCCACAAAGCCAGGAACAAATCTCCAGGCCACGTAATCACAAGGGGTTTATGCAAACCTCTTAAAAGAGGTTTACACAAATATACATCCAATTTCCTCTTTGGAAAGCCTGTTCCTTTCCAATGAGTCAGTGTTTAACAGAGCTTGGCAAAGCATGAGCGTGTCAGCTGGAAGAAGATGGGGTTTTAAAACTCGACCTATTCTTTAAAGGAGAAAATAACCCTTAAGCTGCATTAACATGGCCTACCACAAGCAGCAGGGACGGGGATTCTGTTATCAAGGCATGCTGTGGGCTGCGTTTCCTTTCCAGACTGCCGGGGCCTCTGCTTGCCTGCACCTGCCTTGTTATCTGTCTTCTGCAGACCAGACTTGCCTTTGTGTGTGCTGTCTCTCTGAGCATGTATCCGTGAGCAAGGCTGGGCTTTCTGGGCTCTAATTTTGAATGAGATGGAAAACACACTCAGCAAAGCCTCTGCCTCCTGTGTCTCAGTCATGGGGCACAGCTCGTTTCATGTTCCTATCTCATGAGAAGAAATAGGCTGCACTGGTTGTGGACATGGGGGGGATTACACTGTAACATGCTGTTTGTAAGTACTGAAATACTGGCCTTTTTAATAAAACTGTTTTATGTGTATTTCCATAAATCTGAAATCAGAATCATTTGTGTTTTAAGATCAAGATCAAAGACTCAACTTTTTCACTGTATATAAACAGACAAATGGCTGCACATTCTACCAGCCTGGCCGGGTGTGTGAGTCTCACGTTTCCAGTAAGTCCCCAGCTTTGCCAGCTGTGATATCACAAAGCTTCTATTGCAAGAATTCTCTATTCTTCCAGACAAGAGGAAGGTAAACTGAAAGTGACACAGGTAATTGTGCACTGGGATCTCCAGCTGTGGATGATACCATTAAAGGAGACAGAGATAAATCAGAAATAGCTTATTTGAAACCAGTTCTACAGCTCTCATGAAAAAGTTGGTAGTGCCTGACTTTTCTTTCCTTTCCCAGAAAAGCTTCCTTAAAACAGATCTTCAAAGCACCCAAACAAGAGATGAGATTATTTGATTGGAGTCAGATGAAAATATTTGGACTTATTTTATAACACTGACTTCCCAAATTATTCCCTTTTCCCCTCCCTTGTCGCTCTCCTCAATCCCTTGCTTTTTCTGCCTTGCCTCCCGGATGGCCCACCTTTCCCCTCTTGATCCCAATCTTCCCACACACATAAGTACGTGGACCCTCATGGCGGAGGCCTGCTGTCTGGATGCTTGGAGGGCCTTGAGTCCCAGGGAGAAGAGATGAGCGGGTGGGCACACAGCCTGAACAGGGCTGCTGATTGCTGGCTCTTACTCTAGAGGATTTCTCCCTGCAGGGAGTTCCTTGCAGAGCCCTGAGGCATCCCAGTTCCATTAATCGGCATTGGCTGCAAGAGCATGAGAAGTTTGTGTAGCTCCATGGACAGTGACACCAGAGGATGGAGCTGTGGGAAGGGTGGACAGGTATAAAAGGCCCCAGGGGGGACCAACCAGCACATGCAGGTCACTGAGACAGCAGTTCTGTGCCAGCTTTGTGATGAGCATGTGGGTTTCCCAGCTGCTCCAACCAAGGTTGTAACTCAGTGGTTCACGACATGCTTATGAAATTTTGAAACCACTGAATAATTTTAATCTGGGAAAGCTGTTATTATACAACCCTGTGTATGAGGGATAAGACAATGTAATTTCTGAGCCTGATTTCTGCACCTAAGCTCCTTTGATTGTAAAGATACTAAATGAAGGCAATAAAAAAAACCCTTTATGTTTTTGTTCATTTTTGGCTTGTTGAACACCGCCCTGTTACCATGAAGGAAGAAAACCATGGTGTCAATGCTGCATCAGTTGAATGTACTCAACAGATATTTAATGACAGTTCTAGTTCTCTGTTTTCCCAGCACTTTGGGAGACTGAGGCGAGTGATCACCTGAGGTCAGGAGTTCGAGACCAGCCTGGCCAAAATGGTGAAACCCCGTCTCTACTAAAAAATACAAAAGTTAGTTGGGCGCGGCGGCAGGCACCTGTAAGCCCAGCTACTCGGGAGGCTGAAGCAGGAGAATCATTTGAACCCGGGAGGCGGAGGTTGCAATGAGCTGAGATCGCGCAACTGCACTCTAGCTTGGGAGACGGAGCAAGTCTCCGTCTCAAACAAACAAACAAAAAACTGTCGTGGCCCAGTCTTGCAGACCTGTGGCCCAGTCTTGCAGCAGTCCGCTAGATGGCTGAAATTGATTTGGTGACCATGTGATGTTAGAGTTCATTGAATATTCATTGAATATTACAACTGAACGGAGGACCTCTGACACTACCTTGCCCAGGAAGTGAAAGGACTTGCCCAATGACCCCCAGAAAGTTATTGGTAGAGAAAGAAGTCACTCATTTGCATAAGGTAGGAGGATGGGACCCAGTGGTGGGTATTTCAGTAACCCTGAGCGCCAACTCAAGTTGCTATCTGACCTTATGTTTTTCCCAATAATCCCCCACTACTGCCTCAGGTGTTCCCTTCCTGCTGTCATACCCCTTCCTGCCATCCCCTCCAAGAGCCTATGGGGCAGCGGTGCCAAACGGGATCACTCTACTTTTGATGCTTGGGCGCAGATATGTTCACATATGTCTTCTCCTTATATCCTTAGCATAGCTGAAGGAACACTGGGGAGGAGGTGGATAATGAGGTTTAATTAAAAGCGTGGAAGGTGGGGACACCCTTGCCTCTTTCCTGACTGACTTTAGAAATAGCAGTCCTCTGGGAAGTCACCCATCTCACACTAACCTGGCGAGACTGACATTCAATCCAGACACAAACAAACGGCAGCTACGGAGGTGGACTGGGCGGGCATTTTTAATAATTACGATTTTCACGCGGACAATCAGCCGCTTTCTCCCTTCCTCTTCCCATGCTGATCCTGAGCTTCCTTGATCGCAGATTTCCCTCGCGGTCCACGAGAGGGCGCTGGAGCCCATGTTACCGCGCTCTCGGCTGGGAGGCGGCGTTCAGAGACGGGCGGAAAAACGATGGGGTGTGTGCCGGATGAAGGCACCAGCCCTGACAGCTCCAGGCCCAGGTCCTCCGTGTGCGCCCCGAGATGCAGTGACTCCTAGGGCTGGAAGGAAAGACACAAACCCCACGCGGGCATCACCTCTGAGAGAGACACTGGCCAGCGTGGAGGGTGCCCTGCGGGGAGTGGCTGCGTGAGAACCAGGCTGTATGAGGCCTGCTCAGGGACTCAGAACTCTTTTCCTGGGGGAAAGAGGATTCGAGGGCTATGGAGCCCGCCCTGCTTTTCTGAAGGGCTTTGGTTTGGAAGAGGAAACAGGCTTATTTTATTATATGTGGCCTTAGCAGCAGAACTGGACTTATATATAATATTTATCAACAGGGAGATTTCAGCTCAACACGGGAAGAACCTTGCAGATGTGGAGGAGCGCTTGGTTTAAGCAGTAAGCCGCGGGCTATGGAGGGATCCCCGAGTGCAGGTCTGGCCTGCCATGACGACCTCCATGCGTTGGAAAAGTCACTTAACTCTCTTAGCCTCAGTCCTGTAAAATGGTGGTAATAATGTCTACCTTGCAAAGTTTTTGTGGCGATCCAATAATTTGAATAAAGATCTCAGCATTATGCCTAGCATTTTTTTGAGAGCTCAACTTAAAAAATATCATACTAGCTAACCTTGAACTCTGATTCTGTGAAAGGTGCTGCGCCATCTCCCATTCATGATCTCTAAGCCCCCGAACGGTCCTGAGGTAGGTGTTCCTACCCTTATTTCACAAATGAGGGAAGTAGGGTTGAGAGAGAGTGAGAGGTTTGCCCAAGGTCTCAAGGCTATGAAGTTGCGCGGCTGAAATCCTAAGCCAGGTCTCTCTGTCTTCAGAGCTGCACCTCTGCCAGGGCACCGTGCTGCCTGCCTGTGTCAATGCGGGGTCTTCACCCAGAGGCCCCCTGGGTCTGGTGAGCTGTTGGCGGGTTTATCTATCACACACAATGACGCAGGGGCACATATGTTGTTCTGGCAAAGGCACGAAACATTTTCCAATGTCGGTGGAAGCAGTGGATGAATAATACAGGGAAAGGGATCAACAGAAGGGGCAAGAGGAGGCCAGAGCCGCATCAATTCCCCTGCCCCCAACAGGGGCAGCAGAAGGTGCAGCTGGCGGGGGCCCTGGAGTGGAGCTGCCAGCCCAATCATCTTGCCGCTGGATTTTGCACAGCTTTCCTTCTCCATTCTTTCTCGTTTTTGACACTTGTGATTATTACCAATCCTGGTGGCGCTGACGCACGGGAGTGCAATGGTTACCATGGCATGCTTAATAGCGAGAGCAGATGTTTGGCAGGCTAACTCCATGCATTCTAAATACACAAGGCGAAAGTCGGTGGAGGGCGTAATTGATTTGCTGACTGCAGTGGGAAGCCAGCCCATGCTTGCACTGGGCCAGGGCGCCTTACCACATACACTCTTTAACATGGCACACAGTCGCATCATGAGCTGACCCCATGTAGGCCCCCTGGTCTCACATGTTATCAGTTCCCACCTGCTCTCCCCTCTTCCGCTGTGCTTAACACCTGCAGCCCTCACAAACAAGCGATCTATGGTCTGACTCCAGCCTGAGACTTCCCACAAGCTGTTCCCTCCACCTAGTAACCAGCGTCCTTCATTGTGTGGACAACACCCACATGTCCTCAGTTCTCAGCTTGGACATCTCTCTGTAACATGCCTCCGTTAAGTCTGAGTTAGAAAGACCACTCTGTGCCTAACCTTTCATAGAACTTACTGCTGTGCTGTAATTGCTTGTTTAGTTCTTTATCTTCCCAACAGAATGCAAGTTTCTTGAGTTCAGGAACCATGATAGTTACAAGAATAATCTTGACCTTAATTTACATGGAAAATTACATAAAGTCAGACTTCCATTCTTTACCCTTAGTGTCACATTTCTTGCAAAACACTTCATAGCTGGGCCTCCCTCCAAACAGGATTATTATGAAGTACACTTCCCTACCCCCGAGCCTCTGTTTGTGGCATTGCCCCATCTAGAAACCTGCTCTTCTTCTCTCGTTCAGGTCTACCTTTTCAAATCCGGTTCATCTATCAAGATACCTGTCAACTGCCAAACAATCTTATTTGATATACCCTTCCCCAAGCATATGAGGTCACTTCTCAACCATAAACTGCCTCGTTAACACCCCCACTCCCACTGCACACTTGTCCCCACAACATGCTGTTTGCATCTCTTTCAGGACCCTTGACTTTGCAAGATGCAGCCGCTTCCTGGTTATGTATAACTTTGTCCAAGTTAAATGACCCCTCTCAGCTTCAGTTCCTCCTTTAGTGAAATGGGGATAATCATACCTCCTCCATGGGGTGGCTATGTGGATTAACTGAGCTACTGAAGAAAAAACATGTAGCTCAGTGCATTGAACACAGTAAGAACCCATTAAACAGTTGCTATGATTAAGTCAGTACTTATACATTTGCCCAGTGTTGCCCACGAGATGGCCCTCCTTGGGTTGGATGCCATAATACCTCTATATCCAGCAGAATGACCCAAAAGTGCCTGGCTCCTGTCGTATCCAACTGAGCAGGTGGCAGAAACTTACTTCACCCTACTGTGCTCGTTTCCTTGTCTGTAAACTGGGGATACTAGGTAATTGGGAGCATTAAGTATTGAAGTACCTTTTAAATGATAAAGCTCAAAAACAAATTGAGCTGACTTAAAAGGACTAGTTTAAGAGGAAATGCACAGATAAGAAGTACATTCAATTTCCACTTCACTTTAAAGATTCTGGAGCTGAGGGTAGTTGGCCATTGATTATCTCCCCAGAAACAAAAGTGAATTTTTATACACCTTACCCAAGGGTTCCAAACCAAGAAGAGAAAAGGGCAGAGAATGGAGAGAAGTGTGTGTGCATGTGTGTGTGAGTGTATCTCTCTCTCTGTGTGTATGTAATTTTGGGGTGGGAAGGGAAAAAAAGACATTTTGACTTTGATATTATTTTCCAATAGTCACAACTAAGAGTAAATAAACCACCAGTTTTGTAATTGTGACCAAGATATCAAGTTACTAAACAGGAGTTAAAAAAAGGACACCAAATTGTTTAATGTAAGGTATTGACAAGAGTGAATATTTGTGAAGCTCACAGAGCTGAAACCCACCTGGTTGGAGATGATTAGATTGAGGAATCTCTATCATTTTAGTTATATTTAAGTATTTGCAGCCTTTTCTTGTGTCTTGATGAAAATCCTGTAATATTTGAAAACTCTGCTTAAAAAGAAATAACTGTGGCTTGTGTTTCTCAAATTATGAGTTCCTTCCTTCCTTCCTTCCTTTCCTTCCTTCCTTCCTTCCTTCCTTCCTTCCTTCCTTCCTTCCTTCCTCCCCCTCCCTCCTCCCCCTCCCTCCTCCCCTCCCTTCCTCCCTTCCTCCCTCCCCTCCCCCCTCCCTCCCTCCCTCCCTCCCTCCCCCTCCCCCCTCCCCTCCCCTCCCCTCCCCCCCCCCTCCCCTCCCCTCCCCCTCCCCTCCCCTCCCCTCCCCTCCCCTCCCCTCCCCTTCCCTTCCCCTCCCCTTCCCTTCCCCCTCCCCTTCCCTTCCCTTCCCTTCCCTTCCTTCTTGACAGGATTTCACGATGTTGCCAGGCTGGAGTGTAGTGGCTATCCACAGGCACAGTTCCACTACTGATCAGCATTGGAGTTTTGGCCTGCCCGGTTTCCTACCTGCACCAGTTCACCCTTCCTTAGGCAATCCGGAAATCCCTGATTTCTAGGAGGTCACCACATTGATGCTGAACTTAGTGTGGGCACCCTATGAGCATAGCTTACTGCAGCCTGAAACTCCTGGACTCAAGCAATCCTTCAGTCTCAGCCTCCAGAATATCTGGGACTACAGGCATCTGCCTCCATGCCTGGCTAATTTTTTGTTTGTTTGTTTTAGAAATGGGGGTCTTGCAATGTGATCCAGGCTGGTCTCCAACTCCTGTCCTCAAGTGATCCTCCCATCTCAGCCTCATGAGTAGCTGGGACTACAGGCGCATGCCACCATATGTAAAAATGAGTTCCTTATATCACATTTTCAGCAGTTACAATTTGCAGCTCTTTGGGGAAGTTGCAGGGAAAATATAACCCCTACCACCAACCTCATGCTCCCTTGATGCTCATGTCTGTGACCCTCAGATGTTTTCTAGCTGGTGTGAGCTGGAGCCAGCTGCTTCCTACTCCCTCCCTTCAGTTACAGCCATGTGGAGCTGTGAATAAAGCCTCTTGGTGACTGCTCCTTCATACTTAAGGACTTCCCTGCACCCGGCATAGGCAGCAGCTTTACACAGCTCTGTGGTCTGAAGGGCTGCATCCTACATACAGATTTGTCAGTAATTTGTGACACTGAGACATCTCATCTCACTCCTGGTCCTTGCGCTTCTCATCTGGAGAATGTCAGAGTTGGACTTCATTTTTTCCTGTCTATTCATATAATTTTTCGTCTTTAGTCTGCTGATATGGTGAATTACATTGATTGGCTTTAGGATGTTTAATCAGCCTTGCATTTCCAGGAGAGGCCCCACTTGGTATTATGTATCTTACAAATTGTTGGATTTGATTTGCTGGTATCGTGTGAAGGATTTGGGGTCTATATTCATGAGGGCTGTTGGTGTGTAGATTTCTTCACATTGTCTTTGTTTTGGTATCTGGGTAAAACATGAGTTGGGCTGTGCTCCTTCTTCCTCTTCTATATTCTGGAAGGGTTCGTGTGGAATTGATGTTATTTCTTCCTTAAATATTTGGTAGAATTTGCCGGCACACTGCATCCCTTTGAAGGTTTTCCATGTTCTAGGCAGCCCTGGATGACCCAGAGTTCTTCATGATGACTGCGGGTCTTTCTTGGGGAAGGGTTGGAGGGGTGTCCCGCCTCAGACTCTTTAGAAGCTCCCTGTAAATAGGATAATAGAGGATCCCTTTTCTCCAAACCACACATGAAACACTCCTCTTCTTTGATCGTTTCTAGTGTTATCTCTCCAGTCTGCAGGCCACTGTTTTCCCAGAGTGACTTTGAGTCCCTAGGAGACATTGAGGTATGGGGAGCTTTGGAGTCAGCAAGAGCCAAACCAAAACCCTCGGCCCTGGCATCTATCAGTTGTATGGCTTTGGGCCACATGCTCGAACCTCTCAGAGCCTCAGTTCCTTCATTATTACTCGGCATGACGAATTTTGGTTCACAAGGCTGTTGTAACGATGGAATGAGACAATACTTGTAAAATGTCTGGTGTGGTAGGTTTTGAATAAATGCTGGCCTTCTTTCTGAGGAATCAGAGACAGTCCACTTTACTCAGGCTATTGGGCTTATCTTGGTCAAAGGCCTGTTTGCCCACTTCTGAATCTGGGATACAGTTTTCTGAAGGGAGTCACATATGCAAAGACAGAATTTATTTATTTATTTATTTTTTGCCATCTGTTCAAGAAGACGAATGAGTTTACCTTGAAAACAGCCACGTTACAAAGTGATTGGTGGATGGAAATAATCTGTTATAATGCTCCAATTCCGCAGCTTCTTTGCAGGTGGAGAGGACGCCCTCCTCAGTTCCTGGGGCTCCAGAGTGTAGCTTCCTGTTGGGAACTGGAGAGGCAGCTCTTCCCATTCTAACTAGAGCCTAGAAAGATGGTTCCTTTTGCTTGAAAAAAAAAGTCATGAGTCAGCTGCTTAGGAAAATGCCACGCTGATGATATTAGTACATAGAAGCAATTTCATCTGTCTGGGAAGCGCGTTTTCAGGAGGCAAGATTGGCAGAGCAGAAAGGACGGGATAGTAATGAAGCCGGCACAGGGGCTGAACGTGCTGTTTCAGCTCTGGACAGCAGAGGGCGATGTTGCCTCCTAATATTAAAATAGGCTTTGGCAGGAAGGTGAGCGTGGCAGAGTTTGGGGGAAGAAACTTGCCTCTTACTAGCCACTGTAGAGTTCCACAATTTACTTTAAAAATGTATTTGTTGGCTATTTGGCTTTACTGGGAAGAACTAGGACAAAGGATGGTTAGTTACAATAATAGCTAATACTCTGCATAAAACTTGGTACGAGCCTGACATTGTTCCATATGCATTTTAGGTATACTAACTCACCAAATTCTCACAATATCAGCACGAAGCAGGTAATGATATTACTGTGCCCAGTTTGGAGATGAGGAAACAGGCACAGTGTGGTTAAGTGACTTTCCCAGGGTCACAGAGCTAGTAATTGGCAGAGCCACGATTTGAACTCAGGCTGTGTGGTTCCAAAGTCTGTACTTCTAAGCATCAGTAACAACCTGCATTGCACTTTTTGTCCTGTTTGTTCTCACAAGCAGTTCTATGAGGTAAGAACATTCATAACATTTTTTTTTAAGGAGAGAGAGATACAGAGATAGAAATATATATATATATATATTAGATAGATAGATCAATAGATCGATAGATAGGTAGAGATAGAATGAACTTTGTTAACTTTGCACCTGAAGTATTATAAAGACATTCTAGGGCTCTATTATGCCTTATATAACTGGTCAATAACACAGAGAAAGTGTCAGAGAGAGGGTACACAGTTCCAAGCCTTCTGACATCGAGTCTAGTGCTTTTTACTATAATACTATTTTATGAACACCTCCCTCCACTGTGCCTGATTCTGTGGGGTGAGGGGTCAAGAGATGTGGAGGCTTGGTCTCTGCACTACAGATGCCATGGGTTATCCTACCTTCCCCCTTCTTTAGCCTCAGCCACAGGATCCAGAAACATGGGATGCAATTGTAGCTCTCTCCCTTGGTAGCCTGATGGCCTTGACCTTGGGTCTCTCTAATGCATCTGGGGAAGTGTGCTTTTAGGACGGATGATTGAAAGAAGGTAAATTCTTATTCTTCTTAAGTTTATTTTCAGTAAAACAGATTTTGGGGCCATATAACATCAAAGGTCTCTTTTAGGGCTAATATTCTATGAAAGCACAAGTTTGGTACACCTGAAATCTGTTATTAAATCTTGATCTGATTTCCAGGACTTCACTCAACCCAAAGGAACGACTCAAATTCTCAATGTCAGCACTGTTGACATTTTGGGTTGGATAATTCCATGTTGTGAGGGGCTGTCCTGGATATTGTAGGATGTTTCGAATCATCCCTGGCCTCTACTCACTAGGTGTCAGTGGCACAACGTCCTTGATGTTTGACAAACAGCCGGGATATACCTGAATTATGGGAATCCACAAACTGTGGTAGACCAGGAGGACAGACGCTTTGGGTGGATGACCATGGTGGTGATGATAATAATAAGTAACATTTTTCCCCACTGGCTATTATGTCCTAGGCCCTATTCTAAGGGTCCACATGTATTCTCAATTCATCTTCATAACTACTCTACCAATTTGGCACTGTTAACTGCATTCTAAAGAAGAAACCGAGATTTAGTAAGATGATCAAGGTCATACAAAGTTCATAAGGAATGAGCTGAGACTCTATTCTCAGGCATTCTGTCATTAATGCTCACACACTGCTTTCTTCAAAGTGGTCTATACAGCAAGAATCAACATAGGGGTCACAGGCTGACATTGGTCCATGGACTATTTGCTTAAGTTTGTGATGAAGTAAATCAATTCCATCATGAAGTATACCATTAAGTTCAGCTACTATTTTTTTGTTGCCAGCCTTTCTCAATGAAGGAAGTATTGCCTAGATTTACACTCTGACACAAGCTCCTTATTTTGTTGCAGGCAGGGACAGAAATAAAAATGTTATCTAATATTTGCATGAAATGTTATCATTAACAAACTGTACTACTCTCTGTAGTCCTACACACTTCCTATAGGTGTGCCTTTCTAGACTTTGTGAGGTATGGAAGAGGCAACATAATGTGAACTATCTCTTTCCAGTTGTGGACACCAAAGCCCAGACAGTTAAGTGGTTTGCCCTTGCTGTTAAGACAATAAGTTGAGGATCCTAGAATATGAGTTCGAGTTTCCCGATTCATAGTCCACTGCTTTTTCTAAGCTGAGACTCTATCTATATTCTGATTATCAGGAAGTGACTCTCTTCCTTTGTCTAGCTCTACATCATGATAAAGATCTGAAAATAAATTGCTCTTATTTCGTGGGATCGTCTATTATATTACATGGTTATTGAAAAAAACAGAATCACAATTTTTGGCCGATATACTTTCCATTCTCAAAGCACAATGCTCTTTTGAATCTCTTGTGTTGTGGACTGAGCCTGGGTTTTGCCATCAGCCCTAGCTCCCTTATTTGCAAATTATGAGACCTTAGGTAGGTCTTTAGGTCCCTCTAATCCTTACTTCTTTCATGTGTCAGATAGACATAATCACATATACCTGTTGTGCTGTTGCAGTTATGAAATGATGTATGCATGGTGTATATGGTGCCTAGAAGAATGTCAAGCTCATTGTGGGAGCTAAGTCAACTCAACACTTCTCTTCTTTCTTCTATCTGTCATGTACTTTTCTATTCTTTTCCAGATCCTTAAAACTGTCTCATAGCATAGTAACTGATAACAGCAGAAACTAATCTTTATCACTAACGCGCAATCCATCTGGGAGAAAGCCATTTCTTCTTAAATCAGGACCAATCAACGGGGCCTCATGACCCAGCTCTGTCCTGCCATGAGCTTGTAGGAACAGATGGAAAATGGGCTGGGCAGATGGAAAAACTCCATTTTCCAACAGGAATTATTTATTTGTGAAGTTGGAACCACTTGGAATGAATATTTTGAATTAGGGGGATGAAATATTGTAAGATTCACAACAGGGCCATGAAATTAACTAATGCATTGCGACTACCAGCGTCACTGTGAGGCAGGGAGTAGGAATAATAATGGGGCTTTTAAAAAATGGTCCAAACACATAAATTATTTACTCGTGTGTGTTAATGACTCCCTTGAAGCTGTTCTCCTGATGGCATTATCCCACATGCCCTTCCTCAGAAAGGCCGATCTCACTGCAAGTTGCTCTGTCTTTATGATCAGATTATTACAGAACGTGAACCTTATAAATTACACAGCTACCATTATGAGACCTGCTCAGTGTTAGACATTGTGTGTAAGGCTTTCTATATGTTGTATCCAACCCTTATAATGCTCCTGCAAAGGAGCTCCTACAAGGGCCTACTTAACAGATGAAGAGACTGAAATTCGATATGATGACATGTTTTAACCAAGTCACACAAGTAGTATGTAATAGGTTTTCGTGCTTTCATTTTTGAGTCTCTGACCTATCTCCTCAAATGGCCCCCAAGTAATCAAAACATTCATCTGACCACATCACACTCCTTTGCCCCCTGTTTGGAGTCTTAGAAGAGCATCAGGGGTCTTTAAGATCTGCTTCTATTTTCTCTGGTTTTGCTTCCTTCACTTTCACCTGGCATCTCATGTGTGTAGGTAACCATAGTTTACAATTCTCAGAACAGAGAGCAAATTCATGTCTCAGAGGCACTCTTATCTTGCTCATTCTACCTAGAAAATTCACCCCTGCCACCCAAATACCCCACCCCATCCCCACCCTGGCCAATTACTTTTCCTTTCCCAGGACTCTACTTAGTCCTAAATACTCCAGGAAGCCTTTCTTTTACTGTGCTGAGCCATGTGCCTGTCTGAACAATTCCAGGTAAACGTCAGTATTAGAAGGAAGTCTAGTGGTGTTTGGATAGGATACCAAGGAAGTCTAGACATATCGTTGGAAATCCACTCAAACTATTCACTGAGGCCTAACACATAGTAGGTGCTCAGTAAATGCTTGTTGAATGAAAAAGACAGAAATAGGCAGGGCTGAGCTCCTCTTTTCCTTCCTGAGACAGAGAGGCCCACGGTAACTAGAAGCTCCAGAAGGAAGCTACACCCAGGCCATTACATGTTCCTCCAGGTAGCCCAGGGTGGGGGGTCATCACAGGCCTTGAGGCTGGGAAGATCTGTGATTAAGCCATGGCTATACCACTCTTTTGCCAAGCCTCACCTCTTCATTCATAAAGTAGAAAGAATTCCCACCTCTCAGGGCTGTCACGAGTATTAGATTAGACCACAGAACATGGCCCACAGTGTGTGTTCAATATTCAGAGTTCCCTTCTCCTTGCCTTAGGTTCAGTGAACCTTGGCACAAGGCAGCAGGAAACAAATCCCAAACTGCACTGAGTGGGAACAAAGTTTCTTGCACCCTGCCAACCTGGCTCTTGGAACAGGGCAAACCTGCTGCTGGAAGCTGGATAATAAGACAGGATGCAGTAGGACTGGCAGGTCTAGCAAATAATGGGCACCAAGAGCTGTGCAGAAGGAAGGCAGGTCTTCACTTCTGTCTCCAGTTCCTCCTGTAACTTTAGCGAAGTCACAGAACTTCTCTGAGTCTCAGCATCCTCATTTGCAGATGGTCACCATTCTTCTTTTGTTCCTCGCCACCCCTGGCTGCTCTTGTGTGTTGTTCTGAGGATAGAGGGCATGCTTGGAAACATGCTCTAGATAATGCATAGGTCATCACAGTTGACCTAGTCAGAAAATCATCCCTCCAGGAGGTAGGAAGAATAATGAGTGGGAGTTTAAAGCGCCCGAGATCCAACTTACACTCTGACTTTTCAAGGAGCATTTGGGTTAGATGCTTCTTGAAAAGTCAGAGTGTAAGCTGGATCTCAGGCTCTGGAGATTCCCACTGTGCACTGTACTTTGTTTGATCTATGGCAGAAAAATAGCAGGGCTTTAGTTAGACAGGGCCTTCTGGACCGCAAGTCAGCTGGAGAAGATGTTGATGTGGTTACTAGAGTGATTATGGATATAAAAGAGCAGAGACCATGAATTTAGCCTAGGTATAGTGGAACCTTCTCCTTCCCCTTCTGCCATTGGATTCATGAGGCCAAGACCTGGCAAATTCTCAGATCCTTCACAACCCAACTTGAAAGGGACCAGTATTTCCCATTATGAATGGATTTTCATCCATCCTGAGTCCTTCTCAGGAAGCCACCAACCTTATAGAGTAGCCTACTTCATTGTTCATCAGTTCTGATTGTTAGTATGTTTTTTCAGATTAATTCAAAATCAATCTCTCTATAATTTCTTCCATTCCTACCTCCACTCCTGGCCCCTAAAGAGTGGAATACCTTTCCTACCTGCTTTTCTTTTCCTTTAATCTCTCTCCCACATGCTGAATTTAAGGGCATGTGGTGCCATGGCTGAGTAAGGAGTAGAAAGTGTTGTTAAATAAGGTCAGCCCTGGTGGGAATACATGATATGACTTAATTGGGATGGGCTGTTTTTTCAGACGTTCACACATATGAAGTTCAAAGAGGAAGGTGTAGGTCAGGGTTTGAGATATGGAAAGTTTTATACAACAGGGAACCTTTGATCTAGTTCTTGCAGAAGGAAAAGGAATTTAACAGTTAAAAGTAAGAGAAAAGGTATTGCAAGAAGAGAAAATTGCATGTGCAAAGGCAAAAAGTCAGGAACATGCATAATCTCTTCGGGAAGCAAAAAGTTGACCATGTGGCTGAAATAAAGATGAGAAAACAGTGGCAGATGAGGCAGGAGGGATGGGCAGTGGTGAGACAAAGGATGCAATGAGCTGCTTGTTTCTAGCAAGATGTTAGCCAAGCTGCAGTTGATCTTATTTGGTGGGTGATGGCAGCTATGCAATTAGTATACAGTTTATTTGACAATATTTATTTGATATTCCATATAGGCTAGGCCCTATTTGAGGCCCTGACACTCTGGGAGCACAGGGCCTGGGACATAGTGAATGCTTTAAATGTGCTTGCTGAATCAGTAAGTGTGGTAGGTGACTTAAAAGACTTAAGGTGTTGAAACTTTACTTAGGAAAGTATTTTCTATAGTGTCTTGCATAGAGCATTAGTTCTGAGAACTGCCAAAATGTTATATTTGAAAATAAAAATGACTTTGGTTAAATCAATTTGGATTAAACAAGAATAAGATGACTTTTTGTGTGGTTTTGTTTTCATTGTGTTAGTCCTTGGGCACTGAGACTTACCAAGGAGGAAGGGATATAGGCTATGGTGTTTCCCAAACTTGAACATTGAACACTTGTCTGGAAAAGCATCACCTGGTTTTAATATTCTAGGGAACACACTCTGAGAGACAGCTATAGGTATCTGAAAGTAAATAAAGCAGAATTGTTTTTGTCATTAAGAGAATGGTGGAAAGACAAAGAGTGGAGAAGGTCCTGCTGCTTCTTAAAATATCTAGCACAGAAGGAACATGTATTACTCCAGTTCACATTCCACTGGTGAGACCCAGCCAAGAAGCCACGTCTGTTTGCAAGATGGGCTAGAAATGAAGCCCCTGCTCGACAGTTACTTTCCACCTTCAGCCACCCATTGTGAAAGAAGGAGCACACATTTTGGTGGACAGCTAGCTATCTCTGCCAATTTTGCTGAAGAAACAAAGACTCCATGAATGAGTTGGAGAGGGAAAGCCAGAAGATTCCAAATGGGCATTTCAAGCTGCAGCATTTAAAAGACTCTCATTGGGAATTATGTTCCTTTTCCTCCTACTTGCCAGGGTGTATCAGTAAGCTTCTGCCATGGCAACAATCTCAGATTCTTAGTGGCTTATTTTTTGTTTATGTTCAAAGACTTGTTTTTGTTTATGTATAGGTTTGTGTTGAGGTCTATGATGTTGACTTCCACTGTGCTCCATGTTGTCTTTACTTCGGGTCCTAGGCTGCTATCACAGGCTTATTGGTGAAGAAAAAGAGAACATGGGAGAACCACACAATATCCTTTAAAACTACTATTAGGAGTGACATGCTACTTCTACCCAACTTCACTGACAAAAGGAAGTGATCAGGCTCAACAGGGTGGAGTTAATTCTCTCACTGGGTGGCAAGTCTTAAGTCATGGGCCAAGCCTGATTGACATCAATGAAGATGGAAAGTATCATTCCCTAAGTGGAGGAAACAAACTTTGAACAAGAGTTATTTTGCAAACTAATACAATAGACCATACAAGGGACTCAGAATTTTTACCTTGTGGGGTTAGGGTACTGGAAGATCTTATGGAAATGCCCACCAACTTCAGGCAATAGTCACCACTTCAGTTGTTGGCAGTCACTCATCATGAAATAGAGGATTTATATTTCAATCACGTGAATGTCAGAAGTCAAGTCCTACTAACCTGGGGCTGCCCTTAGCACTTCTGGAGTCCTATGTTCAATACTCTCTGGAGGAGTGCACCCAGGATGAGGAAAGGATCCCAATCCTGGCTTATCGAGGGAGGGGGAGCATAGTGTATACAACCTAGGGAGCTTGTGTGTGTTGTGGGAGGAGGGGACAGCAAATCACAAAATAGCATCAGGTGGAAAAGGGATAATATGTGGCTTGCATATACTCTTCCCTTTCCTGGAAAGGTCATCTCCCTTCACTCACCTGGCAAAATCCAGCTCAACATTCCAGGCTGAGCACAAGTGTCTTGTCCCTCAATAAGCTCCCATTGATTCACTCAAGTGGAGACGTTTATTACTTCTGTTGCTCACTCATTACTCCCAGAGTAAGTTTAAGAAAGTGCTCATCACACAAATACAGTTATTTACCTACTTGCTATCATAGGTGGAATTGCATCCCTGCATGAAAGTTCCGCTGGAGTCCCAACCTCCAGTGCCTCAGAACACGATCTTATTTGGAGCTAGCCTTTTCAGAGGTGATCAAGTTAAAATGAGGTCCTTCATCTTTCTGGTGGGCCCTAATTCCATATGACTGGTGTGATATCGAAAAGGGGAAATCTGGACATAGAGAGAGACACATACTGAAGGAGAATGTAATGTGAAGGTGAAGGCAGAGGTCAAGGTCATGCCTCAACAAGTCAAGGAATACTGAAAACATTAAGCCAAGGAAGGGGCATGAAACAGATTCTCCCTTGTGGTCCTCAGAAAGAATCAACCCTACCGATACTTTGATTTTGGGCTTGTAGCCACCAGAACTGTGAGGTAATACAGTTTTGTTGTTTAAGCTGCCCAGTTTGCAGTACTTGGTTATGGCAGTCCTATCAAACTAATACACTAGCCTACACATCTGTTCCCCCAAAAACCACCCCCACCAAATCCCTCCCAAATTAAGTCAGTTCTGGAGGACAGAAATAAGGTTTTCTTTCCTTCTTTCTTTCTTTTTAATTATCCCTGATGCCTAGAGGGGCCAGGCACAGAGTTAGTTGTTGTTGCAATTATTGATCACATTTTGCATTCTCTTTGGCCACGAGGGAGAGAGAAAAGGGACTAGAGAGGAACTTGTTTTAGAAGAACAAGTTGGAGCTGTCTGGAGAGCAAAAGATGACAAGTAGTGAGATCCATGTCCCTGAAGGTGTCCAAGCATAGGCAGGCTGAAGGAAACCTTGCTTAGGGTTGATTCTATGAGAATATTGAGAAATAGCTTTGCTGATTGTAATCTTCCAGAGATTGGTCTATTGATCAGTATTTTGGAATCTGGGTGAGTCAGAACCAGGCTAGGTGTCGCCCTTGTGTAGCTGTTGAAGATAGTGTGGGAGAGTGGGGTGTGTGTTTTGAGCAAGAGCTTGGTTCAAAGTGCCAATTTCTCTTCACCAGCTAAGTCTCAATCAGCCTTTGTCAGAGCTCAATCTGCCTGTGAATTTGCCTGGAATCCGTTCCCAGCAGCACCATCTGTTTGCGATTGTCCTACCATCTGACCATTTACCCTTTGTCAACTTCCTTCTCCGGGCACTCCCACTGCCAGTTGGAATCCACCCATGGAATCCACCCATTGTCCATCTTGGATAAACTGAGTCTGGAGAAAGACAGGACAGGAGAGAAGGGAAGATGTGGGAGATGTTCCAATGTGCTAGTGTTCTTGGCCAAGAGGTGTCTGGGAAGCCCCACTAAGCCTTCACACAGAACCTGGAGAGAGAGCATGTGGCCCAGCCAGAGCCATATTGTGCCCCAGGCAGTCTGATGGCTCCACAAATAATATTGATGCCTTTTGTTTGAAAACTCTTTGTGGAGGTTTCCCATTTCCCAACAAACCACGCTTGATGTTGGGCCTCCCGCAAGCCACTTTGCCTTTTGCACAGTCCCGTGGCCAACTGTGCAGGCAGATGAGGGCCCCTGAATGCTAATGAGGGAAATGGTTGGCATTCCTAAGGCACACCCGACTCTGGGAACCCCGCCTTTGTTGCTAAGGAGCATTGGAACTGTAGCTGAAAGGCTCTTAGAAGAGAGGGGAGTGAAGAGAGGGAGAGAAGAAAGGAGAGCATTTGTTTTCAGAGCTTCACAGTTCTCTGGCCAGTCCAAAGCTGTCCAATTTCTGATCCCAATTAGAATATCAAACCCCCTGTTATTGTTTCTCTTAATGATCTTGGGAAATTCCTCAGAAGAGTCAGCAAGCACTTAGCAAACTCTTTGGACTGCACCATCTCTACAGTTGTGCTTCTGGTGGTGTGAACATACCATGCCAGAGTCCTGAAAACCACCTTTATTCCAGTTCCCAGAAGGCAATGATGAAGCTGGAGGATGAGAAGAGGGCGAAAAGCTGTTGAGTTTTCAAAATGTACCTGTGGGGGCTCCCCTTAGCAGATGATTGCCAGGTGCCCACTCGGCAGTGCGTCTGAGTTCTGCGCTGGTCACAAAGACAGGAAGATCTTGTTCCTGGCTTGCAGTCACCTCCAGACTTGCTGGGAGCGACACACCACACATGCTAAAGAGAATTGTATGGGTTATTTGCTCTAACTGTGGCCAACAGCACTGAGGAACTTGGAGTTATGCAAGACTGGGTTCTAATCCTGGCTCAGTCACTTACAGCTATAAGTCCTTAAGCAAGTACATACACTGCCCTGAGCCTGTGTTACTCCCCTGTACAATGGGCGTGGTAATGCCAACCTCATTGGTTCACTTTGAGGAGTAAGTACAGGACAGAGAATGAGAGACAGGGATGTGGAACACATATTCTGTGCCCTCCAGGACCACGCAGTTGGTGAACCATCTGTAGGCTTGGAAGATGTCTGTACCTGGAAAAGACATTCAACCATTTGGCCCATTGGATGGGGTAAAATGAAATCCCATATAAGACTAAAATAAGCTAGTTTCCCCTTATGGAGCACGTCTGTGTGCCAGGCATAGTGCTGGGCAATTTGCATGTATTATCTCATTTAATATGAATGATGCTCTCAGGTAAGTAGTGACTTGTTCAGGGCCACACAGCTGGGAAAGAGTCTGCGCAGCTGGTGAGAACCTGCTTCTGTCATCCTGTGCCCTTTCCATCCTTAAAGCCTGAGGTTTCTGGCGGATTTGGGACATACCTAATTGACACCAAGCATCTCCAGAGCACACTGAAGGTTAACCAGTCCACTATCCACAGACACCCATTTAGGAAGGTTTTTTTTTTGGAGGACACTGGTGACGGATACCAGACTTTCCCAACACAGTGTTTATTAGAAGTTCACAATGACACAGCTCTGAGAAAAAAGGGAGAAAAGTAATAGACTTTCTATAAGTAAACCATGAAATTCCACCATAGAGATCATAATGATATTGTGAACCATAATGACTTCCTAGCACTTAGTAATTTTCCATCCACCAACATCCCTCCCTAATGCTCCTTGTCTATCAATTCCCACTTTTTGTTGTTGAATTTAGAGTTGAGCCCAATATCTCTCCCCTACTGCAAAACTCCATTGCGGTGGTTCCTATAACTATTGTGATAGTTTTGAGTAAAACCTGCCTTATGATTTTAACAAGAGTCAGAATAATTTTTTCTTTAAGACACACACACACACACACACACACACACACACACACACACACACCTCTTGGGGTAAAGCAGTGGAGAATTCCAGGTAGGACATGATGCAAAAGCAATTGATACTTGACTCTAGAAGGCAGACACATCTCAAAATTTGTTCTTGCTGTAGTAGTGGCCTGACCTCCCTATGCCATTTCACATAGACCATTGTTCAAAGTTCTTTGGAAGGTTCCTGAATGTTCAGCAGCTAAGGGAAGGGACATAAAAAGGTATATCTTTATTACATGCAAAGAACTGTCCAAATGGCATTGCTTTCAATGTTTATAACAATCCTACAAACAGATGCAATTGCTTCTGTTTTATAGATGAAGGAACTGAACTCCAGGGGGATTAAGCAACTTGTCAAGGCTACCACCCACTAAGTGCAAGAGCCAGATTTTGGCGCTTATTTATTCTTTTTCTACTCTCTGTGGAAATACAGGGGGGTGGGGTGGTAGGGTGACTGTGGATCTAGATCTGGTAAAGGTTACCCCACTTATAGAAGTATTCATTCAGCCAAGACTATAGTACAGGTTACGCTTAACCTGTGGTCACGCTTAACCTGTGGTCACACAGCTCTGGTGTCACCTTTCATGCTGCATTCTATGTAAATGCAGCCCCCTGCATTTGTGTAGCTTGGTGATGCTGAGCTACTTATCAAAAACTATACTAGATATTGGATATTAAGAATTGGGCAAGGGAAAATCATTGCTGTTCAGGACCTTATGATTTTGTCTAATAACCCCAACTTCAGGTTTAGGAACTTCTTTTACCTGAACTGCCTCTCCAACCCACTTACTCCCAGAGATGAAGGGTAAAGTGAGACCTTCTCAGTATCATTTGACCAGTCCTTCACAGGAAGCACGAACCTTCTGGCAGATGTTAACTGACACAACCTAACAGCCTTCTTGTCCTCACATCTCTGAGCCTGTTTCCTCATTTGTGAAACAGAGAGGTGAAACCTGTCTTATTTAATTGTCAGAGATAGATCAAACAAAATATGTCAGGTTCCTCAAACACAGTCGTTGCTCAAGGCATATTAAATTTTTTGACCTACTATTCTAATTATCCTTACTTGGCATTTTGGTAGAACGAGAAAGCAGTGTCTATTTGCTTACTCTTTTGACCTAAAAGGCAGCTAGAAAGTCCAAGGGGTTCTAGAAAGGGTAGCCCATCGGCTTCAAGAGTCATTTTTCTGGACAACACAAGGATTATAAAAACCAAAGCAGGTCAGACTAGGAGACCTTAGAGAGCATTTATTTTAGTGGATCTAAATAGTTTTGTTCTTGAGGTCTTGTCTATAAGAGTACATGAAGCACCTTATTTGATAAAATGCACAGAAAGGGATGCTCAGAGGCCTTTCTGTTTGATTTTCCCCTTGACCTAACTTGTTCATTTTGTCTGGCACACAGATTGGAAACTCAGTACCCTGATCACCCAGTATTAGTGATGGTGTTGGGAGCACATTATCTCTGAAGCTCCAGGCCAGTGTCTCTTCAATGAGCTCATGCTACCAGTGGGGTGTGATATGTGTGTAACTGTGTGCTATGTGAGAGGTGCAAAGTTGGGGGGATGTTAAGAACAGAAGAACTATGGGAACTGATGGAAAGTTCCACCTGGTTTTCCTGTCCAGACAGAGCAGAGGATGTTACCTATTCCCAAAACCCTTTTTCCCAAGAAGTCCTTCCTCAAAACTTCTATCTGGGACTTTTGGAAAATACCCCTGGAGACAGTGTAACATTGTTTAGTTTTGTACTGCCGAAAATATTGGAGTTGTTCAGAAAACCTCACTTGAAATGGTTCTTCTACTGCTTAAGATTAAGATAGAGCATTGGTAATACTTTCATTTTTCTTCTAATGTGGAAATCCTTCCCAGAATAATGATCAGGAGAAGGGATGATTTACCTATCCAAAAACGATGTTTATAGGTCTACTAGGTTCCAGGCACTGTGGGCAAGTGGCAACATGTAATGTGGTTTTTACTATGTGATGTGGAATTGTGGGGTTTGAAACAACAGTTTGATTAGCAATGTAGGAAAAAATGAAACATGTAATATTAATAATAAGCTTTATTAAAACAGAAGGAGGTTCTAAGTAGCTGGGTTCTTGCCACATCAAAAGATAAAACTAGGTTTCCTCTGATCACTTTGAGCTGCTTATGAGCGAGCATCATAGCCAGAAACCAAGTCCAAATCAAAAGCATCTACAATAGCTGCATCGGCCTGCACTCTGACAATGTCTCCGCCACTATACTCAGGCTGGGGAGAAACACGTGTCTGGGTAAAAAGGGAGATAAGGGAAACATCTGTTCTCACAATATGGGCTTGTTATCATAGCTCCTTTAAGTACCGCAGTGCTGGCTCCAAGAGCATATTTTCTCCCAAACGGAATCTGCGCAAGGCCTGGTCGATTTTCCGAGGGCTCAGGGACAGGTTGTAAATGAGATTGTAGTTGTGAATGAGGCGTCTGGCTCGTTCCTTCTCCAGAACTCCTGTGATTGGATTGGGTAGGTGGAAGGTTTTTTAAAGAGGACAGAGGGAAAACAGAGAAAACTACATATTAGCTTGAATGACTTCCAGGTAAAGGCTAAATGATAATATTTTGCAACTTTAAGCTTCTTAAAAATCAAGTAGCATCTTAAAAAGTATTTGAACTCGTGGGTATGCATTACAGATTTCAGGAAGAATCTGAGGGTGATTTCAGGGGAGAGAGAACAAGATGGGATCCAATAAGATTCACAGAAAAATTCTAAAGCAATTTAAGCTTTTCTTTGTAGCTTTAAAACTTATAAGGCCAATATTTGAAACACTGGGGGTGCCTAGCAGAAGTAATTTCTAATTGTCTTGAGTTCATTTTATCTTGTTAAAGTCTCCAAACACGCTCCTAAGCATGCAGGGATTAAACAACTTAATTTTAAAATGCATTTCTCTAAATGTATTTATAGATGTTCCTTGGTATCCGCAGGGACTGGGTCCATGATATTCCCCTCTCCAACAGTGATACCTACACCCATGGATGCTCAAGCCCCGATATAAAATGGAGTAGTATTTGCATCTAACCTATCCACATTCTCCCATGTACTTTAAACCATCTCTAGATTACTTGTAACACCTAATACAATGCAAATACAGCGTAAATAGTTGTTATACTGTGTTTTAAAATTCTTAATGTTTTTTGTCATCATGTCATTATATTTTATGTCTATTTTTAAAAATATTTTTGATATGCAGTTGGTCGAATCTGTAGTTGCGGAATACAAAGATGCAGAAGATTGGCTGTCCTGTGACTCCCTCCAGCTTGCTGTGCAATCAGAGGTAAGGCATCTAACTTCTCATAGCTCAGAGTTTGAATCTGCATAATAGATGTGGTAATGTGTATGACTGCAGGATGTGCTCTGGTGCCCACACATTATATATGCTAATACCAATGTCAGTAAGCTTTCCATGTTAAGATTGGGTAGATTTTGATGGCTGTTGGAAGGAGTTGCAGTGTAGATCATGGCATCACTGAAGATCAATAACTCACTCATAAGCCCCTAATTGCAAGTTTCTATGTGTCAGATACTGTGCTTGGGAATACAGAGGATTTAGAGAATTATTCTGCTACCTCTGGAAGATCTCTGACCCATGGGGGAGAGAAGTTATGCAGAAAATTAACTGGGATACAACAATAATAATTATAATAACCAATATGTAAATATAAAATTTATTATGTCCCAAGAACTGCTCCAAGCATTTCACCAATATTAACTAATTGAATCCTTACAATAACCCATTTCACAGAGGGAGAAACTAAAGCCTAGAGACTGCAAGTCTCTTGATTGCCTAAGGTTAACCACTACAGTACATTATGGAATGAGGGGAAAGAGATTGCTTCAAGTAGGGATCATTTTTTTTTTTTTTTGAGTCAGGGTCTTACTCTGTTGCCCAGGCTGGAGTACAGAGGCACGATCATGGTTCACTGTAGCCTTGATCTCCTGTGCTCAAATGATCCTCCCACCTAAGCCTCATGAGTAGCTGGGATTGCAGGTATGTGCCACCACTCTCAGCTAATTTTTTAAATTTTTTGTAGCGATGAAGTTTCACTATGTTGCCCAGACTGGTCTCGAACTCCTGAGCTCAAGCAATCCTCCCCCTTAGGCCTCTTGAAGTGCTGGGATTATAGGCATGTGCCACTGTGCCTGGCCTCTTTTACTCTCCTTTGTGTGAGCAAACTATAAGAGTGATGGTGAAATTCTTTCTTAAAGAATCCAGAGGCAGTGCCTTGTCATTTTGCAGAAAGCCACTGCTAGTCCATTAGAGTTGGGCAGTGGTAGATACCTATCATCTCAGTTTAAGATACAAAATATGACTCATTTTTAAATGTGCAATTACTATTGAGCATGGTTCCACCCTCTCAATTACTCTCTAGTGGTTATTCTTAACAGTAGGCCACAACAGTTGGGGTCCTAATTTATTCTATTCTATTCCAGTATGTTCATTTTCTATTCTGTTCTGGTTTGTTCATTGCCTATTTATTGTTTATCTCTCTCATTAGAACAGTGGTCCTTTCATTTATGTAAACCTCATTCTTTGAGTTGGTCAATTGCATCTTCGAAGTTCTCTGGATAGGATGGCTGCTCTCAGTCCTGCCTAGGTTTGCTTCCTTTGGCCATTTCCCCTCACCCTGCCTCTGGAAATATAAGACATGGATTTGGAATATGTTTATGACTGTAAGAAAAAAGAAATTAGCGAGGTATGGTGGCATGCACCAACTAAGGTGAGAGAATCATTTGAGCCTGGGAGGTCGAGGTTGCAGTGAGTCATGATCATGCCACTGTAGCCCAGGCAACAGAGTGAGGCCTCTGTCTCAAATAAATAAATAAATAAATAAATGTCAAAAGAAGAAAGAAAGAGGGAAAGAAGAAAGAGAAAATAGGGATAATTAAATTGTGCAAAAATCAATAAAATATTAAGTTCACACAGTATCCAGTACTAGTAAGCACTCAATAATGTAAACTTTTACTATAGGATAATTATAATTATATCATCAACATTATTTAAAAAATATATCAACACTATATATGTAATTGCTTATTATTAAAATATATGGCATTTAGTTTGTATTTTAATTAAAAATTAAAAGTTATGTTAAAAAATACATCTAGGAATCACAGTAGTATTTTCTATCTTCTAAGCTTTACCACTGATAGAAGATTCCTAGAGTCAAACAAAAAGTCCACTGAATGAAATTTGTATCTGTCTAATTTCCTCTGTCATTAGGGGATGTCCAGAACAGCTGCATAAAATAGCCCTTACAATCCATCTTAATGTTGGAAAGCCTGTCCTTTCTAACCAGAACCAAAATAAAAGAAATAATAAGAATCCTTTTTTTTTTTTTTTTTTTTTTTTTTTTAAATTTATTTATTATTATTATACTTTAAGTTGTAGGGTACATGTGCATAACGTGCAGGTTTGTTACATATGTATACTTGTGCCATGTTGCTGTGCTGCACCCATCAACTCGTCATTTACATCAGGTATAACTCCCAATGCAATCCCTCCCCCCTCCCCCCTCCCCATGATAGGCCCCGGTGTGTGATGTTCCCCTTCCTGAGTCCGAGTGATCTCATTGTTCAGTTCCCACCTATGAGTGAGAACATGCGGTGTTTGGTTTTCTGTTCTTGTGATAGTTTGCTAAGAATGATGGATTCCAGCTGCATCCAAGTCCCTACAAAGGACTCAAACTCATCCTTTTTTATGGCTGCATAGTATTCCATGGTGTATATGTGCCACATTTTCTTAATCCAATCTGTCACTGATGGACATTTGGGTTGATTCCAAGTCTTTGCTATTGTGAATAGTGCTGCAATAAACATACGTGTGCATGTGTCTTTATAGCAGCATAATTTATAATCCTTTGGGTATATACCCAGTAATGGGATGGCTGGGTCATATGGTACATCTAGTTCTAGATCCTTGAGGAATCGCCATACTGTTTTCCATAATGGTTGAACTAGTTTACAATCCCACCAACAGTGTAAAAGTGTTCCTATTTCTCCACATCCTCTCCAGCACCTGTTGTTTCCTGACTTTTTAATGATTGCCATTCTAACTGGTGTGAGATGGTATCTCATTGTGGTTTTGATTTGCATTTCTCTGATGGCCAGTGATGATGAGCATTTTTTCATGTGTCTGTTGGCTGTATGAATGTCTTCTTTTGAGAAATGTCTGTTCATGTCCTTTGCCCACTTTTTGATGGGGTTGTTTGTTTTTTTCTTGTAAATTTGTTTGAGTTCTTTGTAGGTTCTGGATATTAGCCCTTTGTCAGATGAGTAGATTGCAAAAATTTTCTCCCATTCTGTAGGTTGCCTGTTCACTCTGATGGTAGTGTCTTTTGCTGTGCAGAAGCTCTTTAGTTTAATGAGATCCCATTTGTCAATTTTGGCTTTTGCTGCCGTTGCTTTTGGTGTTTTAGACATGAAATCTTTGCCCATGCCTATGTCCTGAATGGTACTACCTAGGTTTTAGATGGAGTTTCGCTCTTGTTGCCCAAGCTGGAGTGCAGTGGCATGATCCTGGCTCACTGCAACCTCCACCTCCTGGGTTCAAGCGATTTTCCTGCCTCAGCCTCCTGAGTAGCTGGGACTACAGGCGCCCACCACCATGCCTGGCTCATTGTATTTTTAGTAGAGACAGGGGTTTCACCATGTTGGCCAGGCTGGTCTCGAACTCCTGACCTCAGGTGATCCACCCACCTTGGCCTCCCAAAGTGCTGGGATTACAGGCGTGAGCCACTGCACCCAACCATAAGAACCTTTTTAACATCAACTTCATTGTACAGTACACAAAGAACTTTCAATATTTTATCTCATTTGATCCTTTCTCAAATCTGGGATGTATATTTTATTATTACCAGTTTTACTTTATAGATGAGAAAACAGGCGAAGAGAATGTAAGAGACTGGCTTTTACAGATCAACAACTGGTGGAGTCTGGCTTTGAATCTAAATCTTCTGATACAAAAACAAGCAAAATCGTGTGCTCTTTCCAGTATGTCATGGGACTTGGTGCAGTGGGGATTCACGGAGAGCTGGGCTTGAATTATGGCTCACCATCTTACTGGCTATTATTTTATCACTTTGAGTTTGGCTTTCTCCTCTGTAAATAAGGATACTAATCCCTTCAGCATGTTGTTGATATGAGGATTTAGTGATGTAGTGTATGTAAAGTCCAGGCTCATGCAGAGAAATTTCTTTAAGGCTCTCATTGCATTCTCCCTCCTTGAACTCTAAAACATTTTCTATTTAGCCTTTAGTTCACTGGGAAAATTCCAAATGCAACATTCACCCAGACATTTATCTTAACCACTCTTTTTTGTCTTTAGAAAACACGACCATTTATTCATAGTCATTCCTTATCCCTTCTCCTCAAGTCTATTTTGTTGACAACCCCCATTAGAGAATAAGCACAGTAGGTTCCCAGAAGCACTGATGTGATGATGGATGGCCTGTCCTCATCCTGGATGAAGAACATGCTGGCCTACATATTTCTTTGCACATAATAAAGAATAGTGATTCATCCATGGGCAAAGCAGGTATCATCTGCTCAGCATCTAGAATGGGGCTATGGTGGTCTGCTAAGTACTGTGGGTTAATAAACCAACAAAGTGACCTCAGTTAATCCTCTTTCCTCATCAAAGACAGTTGTAGATTTTCCCAGATCTGGCTGACACATTCCTTGGCTGTTGAGGAACTAATGAATTTCATGGAAACAGAGAAAACAGGCATAAATAGTGAAGAGGCCATGAGAAAGGCATTTCAAATCTGTCGGAATCTGCCTCCAAAGTCAACAAACTCCGTTTTTCCTCTGAACGGTTCAGAAGCATGAGAAAGCTCCCAGTCTTTGGAGAGTGTCTTAGCAACTAAGTTTATGATCCATTATCCACTATCACAAGTAAGCATTTGTTTCTTTCGAACTGTCATTTTTTAAAAATGTTTTGTTATTGCTTGTAACCTCATCACCACTCTCATAGCCCTGGTATGAGTACCCAGACTCAGGGTTATTTCAGTAAACTTTTCATCTCCTTCTCTCCAGTACCTTCCCTAAATCATCCATCTCAGTTTGCATTATGCCCTCATCTGCATGTATGTTTGCATACTGGGTAGAGAATGAAGCCTCATCCTATCCCTCAGGGTTCATAATAGGTTCTCAACTTTACTGCATGTCCAACGTGCATCTCTAGTCCTGTCTTGCTACTTGCTTCTCTATCATACTCATCCGCACTTTCTAACTTTTGCAGGAGGTGACTTCAAACTCGGGATGACCTGTCCAACTATCCAAATTCTACCTGAAGTCTCAGCTCAAGTTCTCTCTCTCCCTTGGGTCTCTCTCTCTCTCCTCTCTGGGTCCCCAGCCTCACATTGGATGGTGAGCCTCATTTCATACCTTCACTTTTCTTTTGACTCTTGAACTCTTATTTGTGCCTTCATTTGTCTCAAACTCTTGGGCTCAAGTGATCTTCCCATCTCAGCTTCCCAAAGTGCTGGGATTACAGGCATGACCCACCATGCCTAGCCATGTGCCTTCATTTGTAATAGCTAATGTTGTGTTTTAATTTTGTTTGTTTACTGGCATTGAACTATTGCCGGTCTCTGTGTCTTACCTAAAGGTAAGCTCCTTGAGGCCAGAGACCATGTCTCATCCTTTCCGGTTTTCCTCTTGGTTCAGCCTCTAACACAGTGCTGGGCCCATAACAGATTTTTAATAAATAACTTTATAATTCAACCAGATGAATCTTTCATTTAAAAATTTCAGGGATTTTTTCTCTTTGGTATAATTATTAAGAGTCCTTGGATTTTATATGGCAATTATACTTCCTGTGGTCTAGAATTAAGTTGCTTTGGAAATTCAAAGCAAAACAAAAACACACAAAGAGAATGAAAAGGCAGACATTGCCATTGTCATATGATTACTTCTAGATAGTACTAATGTGTACACCAACTCTTCATGAAAAACAGTATGTAAGTAAATAAGACAGTTTGGGACAATGTGCTTTTCTATCTGCTCCCCCTTTTCCCAGCACTCTGACCTGGTTCTAGACTTCATTCTCTCTTTCCTTTCCACTTTCCCTTATTTCACTTTCTCCTTCATTCTGCACATAGTCATCAAGGATCCTTCTGAAGTACAACTTCATTACACCACTCCTCTGCTTAGAAACTCTCCGTGCTCTCATTATATTTGAATTGACTCCAAATTCCTTGATTTGGCATTTAAAATCTTTCAATATCTGGCCCCATTCTTTATTTCCATCTTTATCATTTAACATTCTTTTTAATAGCCCCTATATTGAGTACCCGGCATGGAGCCTCACACGCAGCATTTGCACCTTTGCCAGAAAAGGCTACTTCATTCCTTTGTGACCAAACTGCATTTTAAGTTTAATGATCAATTTAACATTAACAAAGTCTTCCATGATGACCCCACCAGGAAGAAATTCACTTTTCTCTGAATGCCCCCAGAGCAGCCTCTAACAGCATTTATCACCATCTATCTTGGATTTGGTTATTTACGCACATTGGCTCATGTATTTGTTTCCTCAAAACAAAACTGTGCAAGGTGCCAGGGATGAAAAAGGAATATAGTCTACTGGTGAGATGGTAATAAGTCCCCAAATAAAAATATACAATATGTTGCATATGATGATGGATGTTAAAGAATTCTAAGAAGCCGCAGGAAAGTTGACCTAGATCTGTCTGGGAGTCTCAGGGGAATTGTGTTTGAATTCAAACATAAAAGATGTTTAGGGGGACAAGATGGGGAGTTGGTGGGGGTTGGGGTAGGTATAGAGGAAACAAAGAGCTCAGATGAAAGACTGGGAGTTATAAATGGCACAGGCATGTGTAAGACAAGGCCTGCTTGAGGCAAGGCAAGTTATTCATTATGACTGGGCAGGACGTGCTGAGAGAATATCAATAGTAGGAGAAGAGATTGGCCAGGTGGATAGAGACCAGACTTTGCCTTGCTAAGGAGTTGGGAGTTCACCCTTTTATCAGTGGGGTGTCTCTGTGGTGTTTTAATCAGGAGAATTATAAAACTGGATGGTGGGTTTACTTTTTGGAAGTAGGGTGTAGGAAGCATTGGGAACACAAAGAAATTAGAAGCAACCTGGTATGGGATTCCCCTCTGATTCGTCTTCATATTTCCAGATTGTGCTCAGCACAGTGCAGGGCACATGATCTATACATTAATTGTATCATTTGTTCAAGAGGCAAAAGAAAATGAGGTGCCTACTTTTAAACTAGAGCACAAATAGAAAGCTATACCAGCTTTACAATTCATATTTCACCTGTGTTACTCAGATCACACAGGTAGAGGGCATTTTCCAGCTTCCTGAACCTGTCTATCCACGTCTCACATTCTTCAGCCTCATTCTTCACAGCTGGATTCACAAAGGGCTGGGAGACTGGCCTGATCTTTAAAGGTTTCAGAGGATCTTTGCGGGCTGAAGTTTCAGCAGGAGAGCTTTCTGGCTGCAGCTCCTCTTCTGGAGTTTTCTACCAAAACAACAAAAGCATTGGCAACACATTCACCACCCAGAGCTTCTCCAGTCTCTTGGCCAAAGATGAGGCCACACAACTAGCAAGATTTATTGCAAGGTTTGACTTTGGAAAGCTAAGAGGACGAGCTTCAAATCTTCAGTGCCACAAGATCGTATCTGCCAAATCTTGGATACAAACATGTTAAGTGTGTGTGTGTGTCTGAAGAGAAGGGTGACATCATGATGTTTATTCAGTTTTCATTTTTGACTTGCATGAAGCAAAGAACATTGTAACTGACTGAGGCTTTTCATGATGTTCTACTCTGTTTTGTACTAGTAGGGTGTGCAGGGGGTAGACTTCAGACAATGCTCATACTTCTTGATAGAAATACCTCTGGGTCATGAGTGTGAGGTTTTTGACAAAAGATGATCGAAACAATAGTGATATTATCTTAGGCTTATGGGTCCATTTTAAAGGATGCTAAAGCACTCTTAATCTGCCAGTCCTGTTCATTTAGCAAAGGAGGCTGGGGCCCAGAAAGTACAAGGGGTTTACTAAGATCACACACATCTTATAGTAGACCTAAGACTAGAAGCAGGGCATAAAGGCTATCTCATCTTAGTGTCCTAACCTCATTGCCAGTATCAAATAGAGGTGTTTTAGGATTAAATAGACACATCAGTCCCAGCAGTGCCATATAAGGCATTCTGACCTTCACCATTTGCAGCGAGTGGGCATCTATTATTTGATCTGCCCAGCTCACCTTTTGCAGAAATTGCCCTTCCTGCTGATCCACACGGCTGTAGAAAGAACTGCCATGTTCTATCTGCATAGTTTAGGACTGGGCATCTATTGCAAAATGAGCCAAAAATCCACTGTCTAGGAATTTTGGTACTATTTGTGAGAGAAAAATGGAGGTGATTCTGTGTGAGATATTGGAACTCTAGCAGGTTTTCCCTTTTGTGTACTGCAAATGAGAAAAAGCTTGTCTGCTGAGATAGAAAGACAGAGAATATGAAACTGACAACAGAGAGAAGAAAAAAGATATAGGAAGTCTTGATGGTGTTAGAGTCTCTGGTTTTAGTTCATTGTTGTATTTCTGTCCTTTGGGAGCATAATATGCTTCTCTATTCTTCCAATAAATTAAGTTAGTAGAGTTGGTTTTGTTCATTGCAATGTAAATATTCCTAACTAATTCACCATAAAATTATGCCTCTAACTTTTGTATACCATCTGTATTCCCCCAACTTTCAAATGTCTGAATTTTTCCAATTTTGTACCTTTGCCTCAAACTTCTCATATATAAGCTGTGAGAATCCCAGAGACCTAAAGAATTGTAAGTGCAATGAGAAGCCAAATTCTGAGTTGGTTAACAAACATGGATTAAGCTGCTGCTGGGGAATGTAAAGAATTCTTTTGTTTGAGATAATGGAATGCTATATGAAATTGTACCCACATGGATGACAAACAACCAGTACATTTTAAGGAATTCCTATAAAAAGAATTCTACTTTGATAAAATCAATTTTGGGAAAAGCAGAAAGTTTTTGTACAGCAAATTAGAATAGTGATTCTTTTTTTTTTTTTTTTTTTTTTTTTTTTTTTTGAGACGGAGTCTCGCTCTGTCACCCAGGCTGGAGTGCAGTGGTGTGATCTCGGATCACTGCAAGCTCCGCCTCCCGGATCCACGCCATTCTCTTGCCTCAGCCTCCTGAGTAGCTGGGACTACAGGCACCCGCCACCATGCTCGGCTAATTTTTTTGAAGTTTTTAGTAGAGACAGGGTTTCACCGTGTTAGCCAGGATGGTCTCAATCACGTGATTCTTATACTTTGTTTAGAGCATTGGACTACTTTAGAAATCAGATGAAAGCTTTAGAAAATCTGACCAGACTAATACACATTTGCATACATTTTGATGGATAATTTTAGAAAGATCACAGGTGCCCTTGGATCTGAGAAATTAATTTTAAGTAGTTTTATATTTCTTTAGATAGTTCAACACTCTCTCTTTGACCACTGCAGACAAGGGAAAGGGGAGATTTGTAGGGATCTGAATCAGACTTAAGCAAGTAACTAACAATGTAACTAACATATCCTTCACTGTTTTGGTCCCACTGTATCTGGATGAAATTCACATTCCTTGGCCTGGCACACAAAACCATTTATATTCTAGTTCTTGCTTATCTTCCCAGCTTATCTTCTTTTAGTCCTATATACATATCTTCTTCTTTGGCCACAAAAAGCCTGAAAAATTGAAGCTGTTTTATACCTTTTTGCCATTATAATGCTGTTACCTCTGTTCTAAAAGCGCTTCTTGCCATATATGCCTTGATTGTTTGGGTTCTTACTCATTCTTCAAGACTTGGCTAATTGTTTACTTACTGTGGGAAGCTTTCCCCAACAGCCCCAGGCTGGGAAAGATGTGAATCTTTGTAGCTCCCCAACCCATCACAGCACTCCTACTGGATGTTGTCTATGTCTGCTTCAAGTATTACCTCTACCAGAGATCCAGAGGCTGGGCCTGTGAGATAGTTTTTAATGTATCCTTGAGGTCTGGCTAGTGACTGGCACACAGTAGGTTGTCAAGACATGTTTAATGAATGAATAAGTGAATGAATGAATGATTTCCTCAGGGACAATAAGCAACTTGCTTTACTGCTTTACCAGACCCCTGCTTTAATTTCCCTTTCTAAAAAGTGGGACAATCAATTCTGTTTGTGCAGGAATGTGAGAAGAATCAATTATCACAGAGATGCAATAAATTCCTTAAACAAGAGGCAAAATAAAAGAGCAAAGTATATTTTTTATAATCTTATTCACAACAGACTTAACACTCAAGGAGAAAAGCATTTGCTGTTGTTTCTTGCATGGCAAGAGGCTTGCCAAAATGGGTACTATTTTCTAAAATATTTCAACGTGTGAAGTGCATGAGGAGGCCTCCCGTCATTTTAAGATGAATTATGTTCTAATCCGGGCATTTAAAAAACAACAACAGAAAAACTCAGGCTGTTTTTCAATTCTGTCTACAACTTCTTCTGGCTAAATGCTGGGAATATTAAAATGGGTTTTCACTGCTTGCCAGATTTGTTTTTTTCTTTCTTCTTTTTAATCAGAGAGGCTATTACATTTTAAAATGTGATGTCTGGGGAAAAGGTCACCCTTAGTTTCTGGAAGTTGAAATTAAGATGTTAAAATAGATCTCATAACCACTCTTTATTTTCATGGCAGTTTGTGAATCGGTCACAAGATTTGGAAGGACACCCAGACGTGTGCTGTGCTACAAGTCTAATTTCTTGGGGCAGGTGGCAAGCCCATCACCAAGTGATGGCAATAGGTCTCTGCAAACCAGCAAGGACAGAAACTAACCCACACTCGAGTTCTTTTGCCTCCTTCTTTGCCCAAGGAGAATCTTGAAGGCAAAGATAGTCTGACATCAAGGGTTTGGGAGAAAATCAAAACCCACAGGAGAGAGCCCCATCCAGCATCAGAGAAAAGGCCAAGTATCCACGAAAACCTTCCCCCAAACTCTATATGCCCCAGGTGCATACCATATGTTCAGTTTTGCTTTGAGACATCTCAGGGACTTCAGGCTCCGTTGGAGGGGCTGGGGCTTTCTTTTCATTCTTCCCTGAACAAGAATGAAAAAAAAAAAGGGAAGGGTTTAGCTTTGTCTCTTCGTTTAATACATACATATACATCAGTCAACAACAACAAAAAAAATGCAGGCTTTGCTCTGTGGTTGGCACTGTGTTAAGTAATGGGAACACTCTGATGAATGAGAAAAACCTGGTTCCCACCTTGGTGGACCTTAGATTTGGAAGTAGATGTTAAACAATGACTCTAAATTATTACTTAGTCACAAGTTACTATAAATAAAACTAAAGAAAAATATGAGAAAATAGGAAAGTGTTTAAACTTATTTGGGGCAGGGGTGACAGTGGTGGGGGTTTTGGAGGAAGTGACACAAATTTGCAACCTGAAGGATTGGTTTTAGTTGTGTTTGTAGCACTTATCACTACTGAAGAGGAGTTATCCAGGCAAAGATGATGGTGGTGATGCACACAGAGCAGAGAGTTCTAGAAAAGCAGAGACAACAGCCTGTAGCAAGGCCCTAAGAAAGGCTTTTATAACTTAGGGAGTTGAAGGGATGTCTTCCTGTGGTCCTGCCTCTTAAGAACCTCTGTCCCTCCTTTTACACACATGTGCATCCAAAGGACCACGCACAACCTTTCTCATCTTCCTTCCTTGCTCCTTTCAATGGTCAGTGGTACTGGACGGGAAGAGGTTGAACAGCCTCATCCCTAATCCAGTGGATTCTGTTTTCCAGGCACTACTTGCTGCAGGCTGCTGCCTTCATGAATAGAAGAGATTTCCATGGGATGCAGGCAAAACACAAACAAACATTAAGACCTGTGGAAATCCTCTAAGCCTTACTGTAGGTATCCTTCATTGATCACTCAGTACCTTCCATCTGACTTGGTGACTTATTTATTTTGCAAGTCTGTGTAATGACCATACAGCACAGGTTTCTGGGAGCCTCAGCTTTATTATTCAGTGCATAATTCAGATATGCCATTAACAAATGCATATTATTTCTAAATTGAGTCTCACTGTTTTTAATAAGAATGATTTAATCAATAAATTTTAAACAAAAGAGACAGTGTACCATAGTGGTTGAGAGTATAAGCTCTGGAGCTAGATGCCTTGGCATTGATTCCTGGCTTTGTTCCTTGTTAGCTGCATGACCTTGAGCAAATTAGTTGTCCTCTCTGTGCCTCAGTTTCCTCTTTTGTACAAAGGGGATAATGACACCTATAGGCTATTGTAAGGATTAAATGGACTAGAAAGTGTAAAGCAAGTATCTGAAACACAGCAAGTGTTCAGTAAATGTTAACTAATAGTGTTATCTAGGTAAGGATGTTTTTATAAATAAATTCACATACCAATTTAAAAGTCTTTTATTATATGGACTTTTAGTATCACACTTAATGAATCATTACAAAAGTTCTCCCTCAGTTTCTTGATGAAGAAGACATGTGGTTTCATAATCTTCTTTGAAGCCCCAGCACCCCTCATTAGAATTAAATACTCAATGAATGCATGTTGACTAAATGAATGATCATGTGTCCTAATACATAGTTTGAAAAATAAAGTCACTAGATATTTAGTGCCATTTTTCCAATTTCTTTTCTAATCCTGGGAGAGGAGTGATTTTTCTCTGTATTTCTTTATTCTCTCATATCTACCCCAGATGCTATATAGAGCAAACCTTAATAGTGGCTAAATGAAGACTATGATGGCATCCAGTTAGGACGGCCCCTTCAAGGCAGATCTTATTTGATCTCTTGAACGTTTAAGTTGTCATGAGAATCCATCATCACCTAGTAGCATTGGCTACTGCTTATTTCAACCACTATGTGAAAGAAAAGCTTTCTGTTTATTATAAAAGGTTCAAAATACTCTGAATAATACAGCTCTCCTGTTAAAGGGATTCTTGAAGCAGTATTTGAGGAAAGGGGAGGAGATGAACAGACAGACCTAACATCTAACCCTGATTCTTCTCTTTGCCAGCTTCAAGCTTCTGGGTCCTAATTCTTTCATTTGTGAAATTACAGAAATTTGCAATAACACCGTGGAGATTTAAAAAATCCTATGTAAAATACCTAATACAGGGAAGATGCTCAATTCAAGGTATTATTATCTGTTGTTGTGTTATTATTATTATGTACCCTTAAGCAAATCGAGTTTCCCCAGAGAAGAGAAACTAACATTAATTATGATGTACCAGACATTATCCTTTTAAAAATAAGATCTAGAACCTAAACTTTGTCCTAGCCCCATTCCTCTCTGCTATCTGCACTTCTAAAACTTCCATTAGGAAAAAGTACATGCTAGTCTACTTGGTCTCCTTTAAGCTTCCCTTTCTCCTTCCTAATAGCTAATAGCATATAAAAAGGTAATGGCTTGCACATGTAAAAATTGTTTGAAAAACCTGAGGCAGAGCTATGTTTTTTTCTTTCTAACACAGCAAGAAGGATAAATAATAACCATCTGTCTAGTCTGCCAGTTGAAGATTTGTACCAGAGGAAATAAGCCAAGCTGGCTTCTAGAGATTTCCAGGTGTTGGAGGGCCAGGTTTTACAGGGTTTCCAGTGAGTTCTGATAGTTACATAGCCAGTGCTCCTGTCTGCCCTCACTAATGACTTGAAGTCAGTAGCCTTTAGCACTGGCCGCATGTTAGACCCACCTGGGCGGCTTTAAAAATTACCAGTGCTCAGGAATAACACCAGACCAATTAAGTCAGAATCTCAGGAGGTGAGAACCCAGCTCAGTACTTTTTAAAAAATTCCCTAGGTGATTCTAAAGTAAAACCAGGATAGAGAACAACTGACTTTAATAAAAGCTTCTGGCTTCAGTGGGCCTACTGAATGAAGCTTTTGTGAGAACAAAACTCATATATATCAAATATCTATAAATGACAGACATTTCCACATAATCTAAAGAATTAAACCTGCGAGGCAGAAATTATCCCCATTTGACAGATGAGGAAACTGAGGCAATGAACATTTTAGTTCCCTCCTTAAGATAACAGAGGCAGGGTTACATCTGTGGCTTGAACTAATTCATTCATATAAGAAACATTTAAGTGCTTACTATATGCTGGGCACTATCTTTCCTTCATAGAGTGTGCATTCTGGTGGTGAGAACAAAGAGATGCGTCAAAGAATGTCAGGTAGTGATAAGTGCTATAAACCACAGCTAAAACCAATGACTGGGGGATGGAAAGTAATGGTAGTTGCCATTTTAGATAGAGAATTCACCAATGACCTCTTTAAAGAAGTGACATTTAAATAAAACCCTGAACAGAGGAGAAACGAGAGCAAGCTGTGAAAATATATGGATAAAGAGCATTGGAAGAAAATGTTACAGCAAAGGCAAAGACCACGAGATAGGAGTGATTGGTGCACCAAGCAATAACTGAGAGCAGAGCCTGGGTGAGGCAGAATGAAAAGGGAAGAGAAATGGGTGAAGTGTTCACAGGGCTAAAAGGCCCCACGGGCCACACGATCTGACTGAAGCTGATTTCTGTGTGTGTGTGTTTGTGTGTTTGTGTGTGTGTGTGTGTGCTTTTCAGCATTCATTTTTTTCCCCCTCTGGTGATTCCCTCCTTCATTATCCCCTTCTGAAGATAGCAACTATGTTTTGCTTTGTAGTAACTGCTCCTACCCCATCCCAGTGCACTATGGTTTGGTTGGATTGACTCTCCAGTTCCAAGTCCAAGCTTGATCTCTGATTAGTTTAAGTCTATCATGGTAACCTAATCACAGTCTTGGTTCAATGATGGACATAAAACTCAATCTGAGCCTCTATATGAGAAGAAATACATGCTACAGTTTCTTAGGTAGTAAAGTTCTCTCCTTCTTGGGAGAACACCTATCCAAAGAGCATGCTGTGAGGATGTGATGGCCATAGCTACCATAGCTATTTTGCTATTGCAGAATGTCCAAGTAGTTGAGGGACTACTGTATAGAGCCTGAAGATGATGCCAACAGCAGGTAAGGCAGATCAGAGAGTCAGAAAGAAGGCAGATCCTTGATTTTGATATTTGAATGACTAGATCAAACCGTTCTTGAAGTCCTTGCTGCTGTCAGAATTTTCAGCTAAATAAACCAAAATCTTTATATTGTCTAAGCCAATTGCGTTTGCTTTTCTGTCCCTTCAATAGATGTAGTTCTAATTAGTAACTAGTATGAGTATTTTTTTTTTCCTTAGCAAAAGGGAGGCCAACCCTTCACCATTTTTCTGTTTTCTTGAATGATAGATAGGTATTCAAGAAATGTTTGAGGGGTGTCAATGAGCTTCTTATGCTACTTCTCATTTCCTTTGAATCTTCCCTTGTCAGCAGTCATACTGGAACTCTGCTGTTTTCTTTCTGCATGATCTTCTTCCCCTCTCTCATTCACAGGCTCCACAGTGAAGAGATTCAAATTTGAGCTCATACTTCATTTTTGTGAAATACTATTTTAGACATTAGACCTTACCATGTTTAGAGGGCCTAAGCTCTTTTTATATTTGTCTTAATGGGAGTTCATCATATTTCTTAGATCTGTGGCTTAAAGTCTTTTACTACTTTTGGAAGATTCTCAGTCATAATTGCTTCAACTTCATCTTTATTCTCTTTCTCCTATTTTTCTTTGACTTAAGTTACATGTATGTTAGATGTTGTCACCATTTCCTATGTGTCTCTTGCATATATATTTTTTGACAGGGTCTCACTCTTTTTCCACAAGCTGGAGTGTAGTGGCATAACCAGAGCTCACTGCAGCCTCAAACTCATGGGCACAAGTGATCTTCCCGCCTCTGCCTCCCAAGTAGCTGGGACTACAGGCATGCACCTCTATGCCTGGCTAATTTCTTTATTATTTGTAGAGACAGGGTTTTACCTTGTTGCCCAGGCTGGTCTCAAACTCCAGGGCTCAAGTGATCCTCCCACTTTGGCATCCCAAAGTGTTAGGACTATGGGTGTGAGCCACTGTACTCAGATTCTTACATACTTTTAAATGTATTACAACCTAATTTTTCATCCATGCTTCAATCTGGATATTTTCTGTTGAACTATATTACAGTTCACTAGTCCTCTCATCAGTGATGTCTAATCTGTTAAACCCATCTATTGAGCTTTTAAATATTAATTTTTATAAATTTAAGTCTAGATATTCCATTTGATTCCTTTTATAGATTCAAATTCTTTGCTGAAAATTCCCCATCTTGTCATTCATTTTCTTGAGCATATTAATTACAGTTATTTCAAAATCTATGTCCTGTTTTACATCATCCATGGCAATTTTTAATTGAAGCTGGACATACTGTATGAAAAACTTAAGAGATTTTTGTATGATACCTCCTTTCACGGAGAGCTTTTTTCCCCCTACTGTCTGGTAGTTCAATTTGAATTCCAAGTAAGAGTCTTCGAACAAATATTATTTTGTATGTTATCTAATCTTCTAGTTGTTCTTCTCAGGAGGTTTGGCTTGCTGGAAAGTAGTCTCTCCTTGTCATTAGTGTAAGTCACAGATATTAAGTATTTATATGAAAATTATATGTACATTGAAAAACAAGTTCCCAGGATTTTTATGATTCCTAATGATATAAATTTTCTAATAAAGGCAGTATATATAAAATGAGTCATCTCAATTAGGTTCATATAGCATCTTTGAGTGCAGAGGGGTCCTAGGAAAGAGAAAATTCACAGTTCTACACACCCATAAGGAGTATCTTTCTTTAGTTTCTGTATAATGCCCCTCCTTCACTTTCATAATATCTACCCGTGGAGCAAAAGAATAGACAGAAAAAATGGCTCACTCAGTGCTTAAGAGCATTTAATCATCATAGATCCAGCAGTACAGAAACGAGAAGAGACCAAGACATCGACTAAGTAGATAAGCAGTGAGCTATCACAACAGCAATGCAACAGCAACACTACCCCAACTCTGTGGTTCTGGAGAGTGACACATTGCCTATAAAAATTAGTGATGTGTTGCCTATTTTGTTTGTCAGACTCACAATCACCCTATAAGATCAATGGGGTAGGTTTGCATTTTTCTTTTATATTTTGCCCGTTTTAGAGATGAGAAAAATGAGTCAGAGAGAAATAAAATAAGTGTCCCAATATAAGGTAGTTATTTAGTTGTGTGAGACTTCAATTTATCTTTTTACATATTTTTCTGCTATTCCATATGCTATGGTATTGTGTAGCCCCCCACCCCAAATTTCTATGTTGAATCCCTAATCTCAAAATGTGACTGTATTTGGAGACAGGGCCTTTAGAGAGGTGATTAAGTAAAAATGAAGCTGTTAGGGTGGGTTCTAATCCAATCTGACTGGTGTCGTTTTAAGAAGAGGAAATTTAGACCTATAGAGATACCAGGGATGCACACACACAGAGGAAAGCCACGTGAGGTCACTCAAGTATCCACCTAGCATCAGAAGAGCTACTGCTATAGTTTTTCAGCATTCTAAGCCCTACCCACGTGTGAAACCTCAGGTCAGGTGAACAGCCACGTGACATCACTTCAATGGTCTCCTCATTGAAAATACGATGCCTTGTAAGATATCCAAGTGCAGCCACCTTCTTAGAGCCTTAAACTATGTTGCAGTCCAAGAATCAGCTGTATGGAATCCCCTCTGAAATCCTTCCTCCAGCTGCTTGGCATTTCCGTGGAGACCCTAGAACCATCTGTGTGGTGACACTAGCTATGAGATTCTGATAATAGTACCCCTTCTTCTATGTTCCCTCAGCCTTAAGGTGGTAGCTGCTTTCTACAGTTACTAGTGTCTGGGTTACCTCCCTGTAGTGGATTGAATTGTGTCCTCAAAAATATGTTCAAGTCATAATCACTGGTACCTGTGAATCTGAGCTTATTTGGAAACAAGATCTTTTCAGATGTCATCAAGTTAAGATGAAGTCATTCTAGATTAGGGCAGGCCCTACTTAGAATGACTGGTGTCTTTATAAGATAAAGAAGAGGAACACTTGGATACAGAGGCACACAGAAGTCAGAAAGGAGAAGGCCTTGTGAAAACAAAGACAGAGATTGGAGTTACACAATAAGAAGCCAAAGGAGGCCTGGGGCTACTAGAAGCTGAAACTGGCAAGAAATAACTCTTCTCTAGAGTGTTCAGAGAAAGCCTGGCCACGCGTACACCTTGATTTTGTATTTCCAGCCTCCAGAACTGTGAGAGAATAAACTACTATTGTTTTAAGCCACTAAGATTGTGGTATTTTGTATGGCAGCCCTGGGAAATGAATATACTCACCATATTCTTTTTTATCCTTCAACCTTTGGGTATTTACATAACCAATTCCCTTTAGTAAATTCTCTCTGCTTGAAATACCTAGTAAGATTTCTTAGGTTTTTCCACCTGGATATAGACTGATATATTTAATCCCGGACACACACACACACACACACACACACACACACACACACGCACGCACATTTAGTACTTTGTATTTTGATCCAAAGGGCAATCAGTAAATGGTTGATGGATGTAGTAAATAGAAAAACTACAACAGCAGATTAATATCAATGCATATTTTTTCACCTGTCATATTTAAAACTTGCTAATTGCTAAATATTTTCCCCAATGCATTGTTACAATTTTCACTTAATAATATGTCTTGGAAATCTTCCTGTAGCAACCCAGCCATATTATTTTACAACTGCATCATTTTATCAATTGGTTATATTGTAATTTAATTAAATAGTCCCCAAAGGATCTTTCTGTTAATTCTGTTTTTAAAAATGTTTACCAAAAAAAGCTACACTAAACATATATATACTCTCACAGGTTTCTTTTGTTGAGACACCAGTAGAATAAATACCCAGCTATGAGCTTCTTTGATCTAAGTGACTGTGCACTTGAAATTCTAATAAATAATACTAACGTCTGTAAATGTACTGCATTCATCTTTAAGGGCTACCACTAGAGAATGTCTCATGATAAAATAAAACTTGGAGAATTGTGCCTTTTATGATCTAACTGGCCTAAAAGAATAGCCATTAACGTGATTCTCACTCCCATTTTTCCTTCACTGGGGAGCTATTTACATTTCTGAGAGAAATGAGATGAAACCCAACAAGCAAACCACTCAAACTAGGCAGCATAGTCAACAATAGCTGTGAAAAATGGAAGGTCTCTCTGGAGCAAAAAAATAATGGAACTCACCTGTAGGCAAATCAGATAACAAATCAGAAGAAGCTGTGCTCAGCATCGCAACAAAATTCTGCCATCTGCGCAAGAAAAGGAAACAAAAATTGGTGATCAATATGATTGCCCTGAAAGAATGTCCAGTGAAGCTCTGTTTATATTGGTAGTGATACTGAATAAGCTTTTTGATACTTCTATCATTTAGGGTCCAATGCAGGAAACAGAAACTACTTTATGTCTATTAAAAAGGGCTTTGATACAGGGAATTACTGCAAAGCCATTAGAACAGAAGCTGGAGTGCGCTGCTAAGTTTAGGGTCAGACCTTAGCAGATGTGGTCCAGAGATTAGGGAACACCAGGAAATTCTGGCTGATGTCTCAGTTGCCCCTAGCTATGAAGTTGTCATCAGGCAGTACAAACTGCTTTCTGGCCACTGGAAAAACAAACACTTGCCAGTTTCTGGGGTTGTTACTGCTGTAGATATAAACAGATAGACAAACAAACAAACAAACAAACAGTCTCCGTGCCACTGGCCTCTCCCCACTGCTTCTGACTTTCAAATTTTATGAAATTGCATCTCACTGATAGATCTTAAAACAGGTCTAGAACTTTGTGTCAAGAAGGTTTCAGAAAAGTTCTTTTTAGCCTTCACAAGTATGGAAAGCATTACAACACAGAAAAAAAACATAGAGGGGGATAAATATGGGGTGCTGAGTGCAAGAACACAATAGTCAGTGAATTCCCAAATGGAAATTACATTGAGTAATATGTCTGCAAGTGACAACCAGGTAATTTAAAGCTTAAAAAGTACTTTAGCAAAGCTTTGACATTGAAAACTACTTATATTTGCTTGCCCAGCATCCATTCTCCATTTATATATAAATATACTCTTCTCTGGGGTGACAGCTACTGGTTTCCTTTTGGATACTGTGTAAATGGGACCATGGTATGGTCAAAGTCCCATACCCTGCCCTAGCCAACGTTGTGATCTCAATCTATTTATCCCTTCCTCTCTTCTTCCCTCCCTTGCTTCTTCTCTCTCTCCCACTGTCTCTGCCTCTATCTCTGCCTTAATGTTTGGTTCTAGTCCTTCCTGAAGTTTTATTTTTCTCCGATTTTGTGTTAATTCATAACCTTTGAAAATATTTCTTTTTGCTTGTGTTAGCAAAAGACAGTTTCTGTTGCTAGCAACCAAATATCAACTAAGTATCTTTATCTTTCTCCGTCTTGTCCATTAGAAGAAGTCAAGTAAAAATGAAGAGCAAGTTGGGAAATATATAGGCTTGGTTTTTAAAGAAAAGTTCTAATGTCATATGACTTTATTTTCTTTAAATAAAATGATGAGTTAAATAGGTAACTAGTTTATTTTTCTTAGACTTCATGAAGCCTTTCCTATATATGACATAATGTTTAGAGAAATTATTTGGTCAGGATAAGTATGATATTGGGCTTTGAACATGTGGCCTCCAGAGTTTCATGCCACTTTGGGCACATGAATAGACAGATAAGTGATGGATATGCAGGACTGCCAGTCAGATAAGCTGATGACTATATCAGATGCTGCAGGTCTAGGCAGATAAGAGAAAGTTGAACAAGAAGTAGCAAGCACTCTTAAGGAATATTAATCATTATATAAAGATCTGATATTAGCACAGATCTGCAAATAAACTACAGTAGAGGCATCTTCTGTCTTCTACACTTCTCGCAATTTCTTTCCAGACTATTTTAAGTCCAGGTTTATGGCTGCAGCACCTTCTGACCCTTTGATTAAAAAAACAAACAAACCATAAAACAGCAACAACAATAAGAACCTAGATCCATTAATATTTACACATTACACAACATTTATTTTTTCAGAGATGTTAGGAGTTATCAGGTAGTGTTCTCTTAGATATCAGGTATGATATGAGATAAGGCCTTTGCATAAAATGACACCAGAAAATTGCCTGCCCGTTCCTGATTATATGCTGACAGCGGGGGAAGCAGATTGAGGGAAAATTTTTTAATGATTGAATTTGGATATTGCCTGATTTGAATGGTATAGGACTTACATGACCAACACAATTTTTAAGATCCTTCTGACAAAATATTTCTTTTCTCCCACATTCTTTACATTACCCCAAGACCTTCAAAGTGCTGTTCACAACTTAAATTTGGGAGTGGGTTCTAGTTGCCATAACAGGCACTATAATTCTAATAACAAAAGTAGGTACCAAAACTCCAGTGTCAAGCCAGACAGGTCAGGACTGGAGGACAAGTTCTGTGAGCCTGATTCTAGATTCAGGCAGACCTGATTTTGAATCCCACTTTAACTGAGTTTTTCAAGTTAAAATGGCATGGAGTGAATATTCTGAGTACTTTTTGTGCATTATCTCATTTAATCGAGACAACCATCTTGTGGGGCAGGTAAGTGACTTGCCCAAGGGCACATGGATCAATGGGACAGCCAGGATTTATGCCCTGACTCCAAATCTATCTGAACATAATGTAACTTGACTTCAGTTATATTTCTGTGATCTCTGCAGTTCCATGGACACGGCTGTAGTGTCTCTTGACATTTATTATTGCGGAAGTCTGGTGTCAGTCTGATTTTTGGTCATTTATAATTAATTTTTTCTTTGTTTGCTTTGGTTTAGTTTTATTGGGTTTTTGGCCTGGATCCCTGAATAATTGCCTTTGTCTTTATAATATAAAAGTTTTATTGGAATGATGTGCATACATTTTTTCTTTATTGAGATTATGTCACACTGAGTCCCTTCAATCTCTACAGCTGTACCAGCTCTGCAAAGTTTCTTCAGTTGGGACTTCCATTTTTATTTCTTTTTCCATTCTTTCTAGTTTTCTTTTTAATAATACCAAAGAAATCTCTATTTCTGAGGTTGAATCTCTATTCTTCTTCTTTTATATCTACTATCTTCATTTTCTTCTTTGCTATTTTCCTCTAGATTTTGTAAAAGCCTCTTAAATTTGACATTATATATTGATTCCTGGTTACCTCTTAATTCTGCTATGGAAATTTTAGTTTTCTTGAAACCATCCATATTTACCAAAATTCTTTCTAGTTTCCTCTGTTCATGTTTTGTGCTTTTTAAGTTTCATTTTTGTGTCCTTTTAATCTCATTATGTTGATTACTTTCCAATTCATTTCAGTAGAGGACATGGCTTCTTATACTCTACAAAAAAATCAATGGTTTTCTAAATTTTTCTTAGAGTAGATCAATTTAAAATGTCTGTTGAGATTTGGAGCCTGCAGAATTGTGGCTCCCTTTCCATGTTTTGTAGTGTGTGTGTTTTTTAAAAATTAGGTATTATGCTTCAAATGAGTATCTATTCGTGTTCAGTAAAACCCAGCAGATGAGTTGCATTGATTTCCTTTGGCCTTGCTCACTGCTCACTAGACCGGAAGTCAAGGGCAGATGACAACTTTCATCCACTCCTGGTGCCTCTCAGGCATACACCTGGTACACCTTGATAGGGCAGAGATAGGATCTTCTCACTACATTTGTTGTATATCGCATACCCCATATTGGTATAGTATGCCATAAGCTAATGCTCCTCATCATATACAACAGACAATGATCTTCCTCTCTGTACTAACCTCTACAACTTTATTATCAGATATTACCTTCATCAGATGCAAGCATCATAGTCATATTTTCCCTTTCCCACCTCGCTTACTTCAACTTTCTGCTGTCATTCTTGATAGTTGAGCTCTCCAAATAGGCACAGAAGAGTTGTGTGTGATTAAGTATACATGTGTGTATCCTTGGGCAGGGGAGGGAGGGAAAGGAGACGTGGGAACCATAGTGCTCAGGCTGCACAAGAAAACAGCACTTGTGTAATTTTCTTGTTGGTCAAGACTTGGGTCCCCAAATCAAGGGGAAGATTGTGGTGAAGGGATAAAGTATTTTCTGTTTTCTGCACTTCTTATAGGTGGATAGGGCACAGCTTGGGGCGTGCAACTCATTTATTTTCCCACATTCCATTTATTATAGTTAGTGAAGAATTTTTTGGTACATTCTGACACTAGAGTCCCTATTAGTCAGTTTTTGCTACTCCTGTATTGTTTGTCTCTTTCCTTCTTCATAGAAATTTTAGTTAGGGGTTGTTAGGCAGATGTTATTTTATACAAAAAGCCTCATACATTAGAAAACCAAACAAACCTAAATGCACTAAACACACAAAATGTAGGCTATTTTACTGGAACATCCTTGTAACACTGATGAAGGTAGTTTCAGCTGGCATGCTGTTCTGTGAGGGTTATGAAGGCTTAAGTCAAAAGGTTTGCCGGTGTTCACCTCCTAAGCCCATTACCTTTTTGCCTCCTGAAATGTATGTTCCAGCCATAATGAACAGTATGTAGTTCTCCAACCTTATTTTTGCTTGGCTTTTGTCTCAGCACATACGGCTCCTTATCTCTGAAATACTTTTCCCTGTCCCTTACCTGGATAGCTCCTACAAATCCCACCAAGCTCAGCTGAGACATAGTATAGAATATTGATAAAGAGTCAGCTCTGTTCAGACTGCCAGGATCAGAAATTAAGTCCCATGATTTGAAGAATTGCCTTCAGAATCCTGTAATCTTCTACTTCAGTCAAGGGAAACAAAATATGCCAGAAGGAGGAGTCAGACAGGAGGATTACTGAAGAGGTCTTTAGCCTTTAGGGACTATATTAGTTTGCTGGGGTTGTGTTATGGTCTAAATGTTTATATCTCCCCCACATTCATGTACTGAAATCCTCACTCTCATGGTATTAGAAGCTATGGTCTTAGGAAAGTGATTAGGCCATGGAGGGCAGAGCCCTCATGCATGGGATTAGTATTCTTATAAAGGAGGCCTAAGAGAGACCTTTTTCTGCTTTCACCATAGGAGGTCACAGTGAAAAAACATCTGTCTCTAAGGAAGTGGACCCTCACCAAACACTAAATCTGCTTGTGTCTTGATCTTGGACTTCCTGACCTCCAGAAATCTGAGAAATAAATTTATGTTTTTTTTAAACCACCAAGTCAATAGTATTCTGTTATGGCAGTCCAAATGGTCTCAGACAGGCTGCCATAACAAAATACCGCAGATCACATAGCTTAAACAACAGAAATTTATTTTCTCACAGTTCTGGAGGCTGGAAGTCCAAGATCAAGGTGTCAGTAGGTTTAGTTTCTTCCAAGGCCTCTCTCCTTGGCTTGCAGATGGCCACTTTCTTGCTGTGTTCTCTGTGCATGGTCTTTCCTCTGTGCACGTACATCCCTGGTGTCTCTTTGTGTCTCCAAATGTCCACTTCCTATAAGGACACCCTTCAGATTGGATTAGAACCCAAACTAACAGTCTCATTTTAACTCAGTTATCACTTCTTTATTTTTAGTTTTTGGGGGACAGAGTCTCACTTTGTCACCCAGGCTGGAGTGCAGTGGTACGATCTCAGCTCACTACAAACTCTCCTTCCTAGGTTCAAGCAATTCTCATGCCTCAGCCTCGAGAGTAGCTGGGACTGCAGGCATGTGCCACCATGCCAGCTAATTTTTGTATTTTTAGTAGAGGCAGGGTTTTCCCAGGTTGGTCAGGCTGGTGTTGAACTCCTGACCTCAAGTGATCTGCTCACCTCCGCCTCCCGAAGTGTTGGGATTACAGGCATAAGCCACCATAACCAGCCTACCACTTCTTTAAAAGGCCCTCCAAATATAGCCATATTCTGAAGTGCTAGGGATTAACACTTCAATATGTGAACTTTGGAGGGATACAATTCAGCCTTTAACAGCCCTAATCAAAGAAGCCTAACTTTTGAGAGTTAGCCAAGCCAAGGAGAGAGGACTTCGAAGAAACTAAACCTACTGACACCTTGATCTTGGACTTCTAGCCTCCACAACTGTGAGAAAATAAATCTCTGTTGTTTAAGCCATGTGATCTGGTAAGGAAAGGTTGCTTCCAAGCTCTGGGCTTCTTTGGATAATACCTGCCCCTGGAGCTTAAATGTTTCCCTCTTTGGTATTCATACCTTACATTCCTCCTGGGTCCTGGAGGAGGGGGCAAGAGATACTAAAGTGTAATCTAGAATTCTCTTTAGCATCAAGCCCAAGGGTGAAGCCAGCTCTGGAACTTAGGCAGTTTGGCTAAAGCCTCTGTGCCTAGCCATTATCTTATAAACTGAGTTTCATAGGACTTGTAGGAGACTCAGTGTAGTGTAGTGACCAAGAGACGAGACTGAAGGTAGAGAGCCTACATTTGACTTAGCCTTATTGATGAATTCATTTATTACTTGTGTATTGGTTTTAGCCTCTCTGTGCCTCTGTGGCTCAGTTTCCTCACTTGAAAAATAATATACCTACTTCAAGGAAAAGTTGTCATAATTAAAAGAGTTAATATTTATAAAGCACTTATTATTATTTTCTGGAAGAGAAAAGGCAGCAGGTCTGATTTCTAAGGCACAGCCAATGGGCAGATCTATACCATATCTCTAATAGCTTGCTACCTAACACTTTTCCTATTCCCTTTATAAGTAATTGCTGAATCAGACACCTCATGTTTCCTTCATCTTCTAAAATCCTCTGGTTGTTCCTGGGATTAGCAAAACCAGTCTTTTTCAACTTAATTGCACTCTCAATAATGGGCCAGATGTGTATGATAAGTCCTGCTTGCGGCTGTGTCAATTGCTCCCCTCTATTCATGAAGCTTCCATAGCAGCTTTATTATTTATCCCTTCCCCCAACACAATTTGGCTTGTGTGCATGTGTTTTAAACTGGTTTGAAGCATTTAATTTTGCCAATACAATTTTAGAGTATTAGTTTGCCTCCTGTTCTCTCTCTGCCCTCCTTAATTACCATTTATTGCAAAGTCACACAGAAACATTAAATGCTAATTCTGATTTACATGTTTCTGGCCAAGAACACGGATGATAATTTCCATCCAACACAACCTGAACTCATTTTACATAAGGGTGATTCAGAGTAGAGATTTGAAATCGTAATCAAGTCTTTCTCAAAATCGCCTTATCCTGGCAGTCATTCACTAATGTCTCTGCTAATTGGTAGGCAAATGGCAAAAAAACAAATCTCAATGTTAAAACAACAACAACAACAACTTTGTAACAGGGTTTGTGAAATTGCTCCTCTCGTCAACTCTTACAACATGACAGTTTAAGGAGGAAACACAACTCATTTTATTTGGTTAGATGGGGCTAATCCCACATCACCATAATCCCTCCTGATGTTTTATTGATTCTAAAGGACATTTAGTCAGGAAGCAGCTCAGCACTAGAATCCTGCTAATTAGCAAGCAGCCACATTCCAAATGGGTTCCCAATTGAACAGCAGATTAATGGACAATATGTACTAAAATAATGATTCGTGCATTCAGCTTCTAAAATGTGTGTCTAAATTGCATCTTTAATCTCTTAAGGATATAGGTTTGCGTACAAAGCCCTTAACAAAACGGATTTAATTCAACAAAAGAAGCTTTAGCCAATGACTGTTTAGGGATGAAACAGGTTTATTTCTTATAAATGCAATTCTTTTTTAGTTCTTACGGTTTTGATATCCTTGAACATTTAAAAGACAAAGACAGGTGAGTAAAGAAATCAGTGTGCTTCTCTGATCTGCACAAAAACAGTGAGAAACTGAGAGTGTTGATAGGATAATAAGTAGCTTAACCTTATTTGCTCCCCATTTTCTTTTGGTCTCATATTCCTAATTCTTGGAATCTTGGTTCTGGATCTCAAATTTTAATCAACAAACATCTATTGAGTCTCTACTATGTATAAGTATAATGTGAGCTTTGATACTTGCTTTTTCTTCCTTTAGATTGGTGCCTTTTTGGTATTAATTTTAGTCTTGCGATTTTCTACTCAGCTCTTAGCTCAGTTTTCTGCGTTTCCAGCTTAGCCACACCCCTCTCGTTCATCCAACCACCCCCAAGGTTTTAAAGAAGGCAGACTCTCATGTCCAAAGCTGGCATAGTGGAAATTCATTGACTAAGCTCAGTATCATAACCTCATTATTCATATGTTCATTGATTGATGTGCCTCATAACCTTTACCCTTCATTTTTCTGTATTGCTCCATGTGATATGCCATATATTCTAACTTAGGTATTATTTATCTTTCCCATTAGAATGTCAGTTTCATGAGCAAAGGGGCTTTGTTTTTTTCATATCTATATTCCTAGTGTGTAAGAGTAGTGCTTGGTATGTAGTAGGTACCCAGTAAATGCTTGCTAAATAAATGAATAAGTAAATTCCTCAAACATTTACTGTGTACCTATCATGTGGCAATGACATGGTTTGGCTTTGTGTCCCCACCCAAATCTAATGTCAAAATGTATTCTCCATGTGTTGAAGGAGGGGCCTGGTGGCAGGTGATTGGATCATGGGGGCAGATTTCCCCCATGCTGTTCTCGTGATAGTTTTCACAAGATCTGATAGTTTAAAAGTGTGGCACATCCCCCTTCACTGTCTCTCTCTCTCTCCTGCTTTGCCATAGTAAGGTATGCTTGCTTTCCCTTTGCCTTTTGCCTTGATCGTTAAGTTTCCTATGGCCTCTCAGCCATCCTTCCTGTTAAGCCTGTAAATCTATAAGTCAATTAAACCTCTTTTCTTCATAAATTACCCAGTCTCAGGTAGTTCCTTACAGCAATGTAAAAACAGACTGACAGAGAAAATTGGTACCAGGAGAGTGGGGCACTACTATAAAGATACATGAAAATGTGGAAGTGACTTCCAAACTGGGTAATGGGCAAAGGTTGAAACATTTTGGAGGCCTCAGAAGAAGACAGGAAGATGTGGGAAAAAAATTTGAAACTTCCTAGAGACTTGTTGAATGGTTTTGATCAAAATGCTGACAGTGATATGGACAATGACGTCTAGGCTGAGGTGGTCTCAAATGAGAATGAGGAACTTTTTGGGAAATGGAGTAAAGGTCCCTCTTTCTATGCTTTAGCAAAAAGACTGGCAATATTTTGCCCCTGCCTTAGAGATCTGTGGAACTTTGAACTTGAGAGAAGTGATTTAGGGTATCTGGCGGAAGAAATTTCTAAGCAGCAAAGCATTCAAGATGTGACCTGGTTGTGTCTAAAAACGTACAGTCATAAGCATTTACAAAGAGATGGTCTAAAATTGCAATTTATGTTTAAAAGGGAAGCAGAGAAAAAAAGTTTGGAAAATTTGTAGCCTGACTATGAGGTAGAAAGGAAAAGCACATTTTCTGGGGAGAAAATCAAGCTGGCTGCAGAAATTTGCATAAGTGATGAGGAGCTATATATTAATAGCCAGGACAATGGGAAAAATGTCTCCAGGTCATTTCAGAGATCTTGGCAGCCCCTCCCATCACAGGCCTGGAGGCCTGGGAGGGAAAAATAGTTTCATGGACTGGGTCCAGGGCCCCACTGCTCTGTGTAGCCTCAGGACGTGGTGCCCTGCATCCCAGTTGCTCCAGCTCCAGCTGCGGCAGAAAGGGACCAAGGCACAGCACAAGCCATGGCTTCAGAGGGTGCAAGCCCCAAGACTTTGTAGCTTCCATGGAGTGTTGGGCCTGTGGATGTGCAGAAGGCAAGAGTTTGGGAGCCTTTGCCTAGATTTCAGAGGATGTATGGAAATGCCTGGATGTTCAGGCAGAAGTCTGCTGAAGGGGTGGAGCCCTAATGGAGAACCTCCACTAGGGCAGTGCAGTGGGGAAATGTGGGATTGGAGCTCCTGTACAGAGTCCCCACTAGGGGACTGCCTAGTGGAGTTGTAAAAAGAGGGTGTACAGTCCTCCAGACCCCAGCATGGTAAATCCAGTGACAGCTTTCAACCATGTACCTGGAAAAGCCACAGGCATTCAATGCAAGCTTGTGAAAGCAGCCAAAGGAGTTGTACCCTGAAGAACCACAGGGGCAGAGCTGCCCAAACCCTTAGGAACCCACCCCTTGCATCAGTGTGCTCTGGATGTGAGACATAGAGTCAAAAGAAATTATTTTGGAGCTTTAAGATTTAATAACTGCCTTGCTGGGTTTTGGACTTGCATGGGTACTGTAGCTCCTTTGTTTTGGCCCATTTCTTCCTTTCGGAATGGGAGCATTTACCCAATGCCTGTACCCCCACTGTATCTTGGAAGCAACTGACTTGTTTTTGATTTTACAGGCTCATAGGTAGAAGAGATTTGCCTTGTCTCAGATGAGACTTTGGACTTGGACTTTTGCATTAATGCTGGAATGAGTTAAGACTTTAGGGGACTGTTGGGAAGGCATGATTGGTTTCGAAATGTAAAAAGAACATGAGACTTGGGAGGACCTGGGGGCAGAATGATATTGCTTGAGTCTGTGTCCCCACCCAAATCTCATGTCAAATTGTAATCTCCATGTACTGAAGGAAGGGCCTAGTGGGAGGTGATTGGGTCATGAGGGCGGATTTCCCCCATGCTGTTCTCATGATGGTGAGTGAGTTCTCATGAGGTTTGATGGTTTAAAACTGCACATGTACCCTAGAACTTAAAGTATAATTAAAAAATCAAAACAAAACAAAACAAAAAAACTGTGCCACTTCCCCCCTCGCTGTCTCTCTTTCTCTCTCTCCTGATTTGCCATGGTAAGACGTGTTTGCTTCCCCTTTGCCTTTCACTGTGATTGTAAGTTTCCTGAGGCCTCCCATCCATTCTTACTGTACAGCCTACAGAACTATGAGTCAGTTAAACTTCTTTTCTTCAGAAATTACTCAGTCTCATGTAGTTCCTTATAGCACTGTGAGAACAGACTAATACAGCCAAGTACTAGGCTAGATGTTGGAAATATAGTGTGAGGAAAATAGTCATGCCCCTTGCTAGCATGGAGATCACTATGTAGACTTTAAACTAACAAATAACGCAAATACACACATAATTACAAATAGTGATAAGTGTTAGCAAATAAAATGACTGGGTGCCATGACAGAGTACAGCCCAAGGGACCTGATTTTGATGACTTGGGTAAGGAAGGCCTTCTTCAAGTTGCTCATGAGATAGGGACTGAGAAGAATTTATGTATCTGCATCCCTGAGAATATTTTGAGGGATCACCCCTCTAATTCAATTCAAGTCAATGTATCCCCAACCCCCAATTCAGTTCAAGTCAATAAATATTTATTGAGAACCTACTATGTACCAGGCACTGCTCTAGACACTTTGGAATACATCAATGAATAAAACAAAGACCCTTTCTTCCCCGTGGCACTATCATCTACTGTCTGTCAGGGAGATACAGATAATAACTAAACAGATGATAAATCAGCAAATTACCTAATTCATTAGAGGTTGATAAGTGTATAAAAGAAAACACAAGAAGACTAGCTTAAGGGGAACAAAGGATGGGGACCACAGCTTTAAATAGGGTGGTTAGTGTAGGTCTCATTGACAAGGAGATATTTGAGCAAAAACTTGAAGAAGGTGAGGGAGTTAGCATAAGGGTATCTGTGGGAAGAGCTTTCAAGGTAGAGGGAACATTCAAAGGATAGGTGCTAAGCTGAAGTCTGCATGGTGTGTTTGAGGAAGAAAAGAGGCATGGTGTAACTGGAACAGATTAGGGAAAGGAAATTTTAGATGGAGCCAGAGAAGTGATGGGGGAGCAGCTCGTGTAGAGGACTTTGATTTTTTTTTTTTTTTTTGCCTTCTACATGTAATAACATACTCTTGCAGTGTTTTGAGAAGAGTAATGATGTGAACCCTTTTAGGTTTATTAATAGATTATAATAGCTGTAGGAGTGAGGATAAATTAGGTATAAGAGTAGAAATAGAGTTCAGTTAGGAGGCTATTACAGAAATCCAGGAGAAAGATAATGGTAGTGTGGATGGGTGTTGTTAAGTAACAATAGAAGGGGTGACAGGGAACCAGATTCTGGATATAAGTTGATTTGCTAATTAAATAAATTAAATCAATAATTAATAATCTTTCAAAACAGCAAGTTCCAGGCCCAGTTGGGTTCACTGGTGAATTCTACCAAAAATTTGAGAAGGAAATTGTAGTAGTTTCCCCTTATCTACACGGTGTATATTCCAAGACCCATTGTGGATACCTGAAACCACAGCTAGTACTGAACCCTATATATGTCCTATGCACAAATTTCTTTTTCCTTCTTCACAATTGTACGAACAGAAGATTTGTTCTTTTCGTAGATCTTAGCAAACTCAGCATACATTTATTTTCCTCATTAAGTTGCGAGCTTTCACCTTTTTACATAAGAAATTACTTTACAGTTTATCTTTGGCATATGCAAGTTGCCAGCATTATTACTTTTTTGCTTTGAGGCCATTAATAAGCACAATAAGAATTACTTGAACACAAGCACTGTGATACCATGACAGTCAATCTGACAACAAAGACAGCTACTAAGTGACCAACAGAGGGGTAACATATACAGCATGGATATGTTGGATGAAGGTATGATCATGTCCCAGGCAGAACCAAGCAGGATAGAATAAGATTTCTTCATGCTGCTCAGAATGGTGCACAACTTAAAATTTATAACTTGCTTATTTCTGGAATTTTCCATTTAATATTTTCAGACCATTGGTAACTGAAGTCATAGAAAGTGAAACCACAGAAAAGGGAAGCCTACTATAATTTGTCTTTTTCTCTGTGTGCTTTTAAGGGTTTTTCTTTACCACTGGGTTAAACAATTTGATCACAATGAACTTTTGCATGGTTTATTTCAAATTTCTTGTGTCTGAAGTTCATTGAGCTCCTTGGGTCCATGTCTTTATAGTTTACCCCAAATTTGAAAAAATTGCAGCTATTACTTGTTCAACATACTTTTCTTCCCTTCATCCCTCTCTTCCTTTTCTGAGACTCCAGTTTTCCATGTATTAGGTTGCTGGTGTCACAAGACCCAATGATGCTCTGTTAGTTTTTCCTTCATTTTTTCACACTGAGTTTTATTTTACATAGTGTCTATATCTGTGTCGTCAAACTCACTTATTTGTTATTGTGTGTATTATCTTCCATTGCTTCCATAACAAACATTTTTCTTTCAGGTATTGTATTTTTAAAATAAACCTTATTTTTTTAAAGTAGTCTTAGATTTTACAGAAAAAATTCAAGGTAGTACGGAGAATTTTCACATGCTTCATACTTGGTTTCCCTTTTGGTCAATATCTTACATTCATATGATACTATTGCTATGATTAATGGACCAATATTCATACATTATGATTAACTAAAGTCCATAATTCCAATATCCTTAGTTTTTACCTAATATTCCTTTTCTGTTCCAGATTACCTCCAGGCTATCCCATAACATTTAGTCTTCATGTCCTCTTATGTTCTTGTTGGCTGGGACAGTTTCTCAGATCTTCCTCATTTTCAATGGTCTTCACAATTTTGTGGAGCACTGGCTAGGCATTGTGTAGAATGTCTCTGTTGTGAATTGTTTAGGGTTTTTCACATTATTACACTGGGGTTACATGTTGTAGTGGAGAAGACAGTGTATTTTTTTTTTAATCTCCAGAAGTTGTATTTGGATCTTTTTAAATCTTCCATACCTTTCATTATGTTCACGTCTTCCTATGCCTTCTTGAACAGGTGAAGTGTATTTATAAGTGCTCTTTTAACATGCTTGTTTACTAACTGTATTATCCGTGTTGTTTAGGAATCTGCTTGTATTAACTGGTTTTTCTCTGAATAATACGTCCTAATTTTCCTGCTTCTTTTTGTGCTCAGCAATTTTTGTATACATTTTAGAAACTGTGATTTTTGCATTGTTGATCAAAATTTTCTGTTCCTTTGAAGTTGGGGGACTTTGTTCTTAGATATAATTAAGTTGCTCAAAAACATTTTGATCATTTTCAAGCTTTGTTAGACTTTTAAGATTTGTTGAGTTTGTCTGGGGGTAATTTGGCACCATCATTACAATGCTGTACTTTTTTAAGGTTTCTACTCAATGCCATATGTGGTACAAGATCTTCTTCACTAGCTGGTGGAAACATGAAGTATTCCCAATCCTATATGAGATCTAATGATGTTTCTACATCTTTCTTTTGGTGTTACTTTCCCTGGCCTTGGGTAGTTGCCTCAAATGGATACATTAGCCAGCACTCACATGAAGATTTAAGGGTAACTCTTAGAAATCTCCAGAGAGGGCTCCCTGGGGATTTCTCACTTCTCTACTCCTCTGTACTGTGCATTTTAGTCTTTTTGGCCTTCCTGAACTCGAAACTCTGTCGCTTTAACTCAGGGAGAATGCTGGGCTCTGCTTGAATTCCCCATTCCTATGCAATGAGCTAGGCTCACTTGCTTTGTTTTTCTTCTCCCAGGAGTCACTGTTCTGTGCTGTTTGCCATTCGATGTCTGAGAATCACTGCTTCACATATTTTGTCCTATATTTTTGTCATATATTTTTAGTTGTTAAAGGTGGAATGGTAAATCTAGTCCCTGATAGTCTGTAATGGTTGTAGGTGGAAGTTTCCTGCTTTGTTTTTCTACAGCGAAGAAGACCCTCTGGTCACAAAAAAAGCAAACCTTCTTAACTCTACCAAGTGATGAAATCGATCGCTTCACACACAGAACTCCCACTCTAAAGGCAGATCTAGTGTTTGGTATCCTAACAGAAGACAGAGTGAATAAAAAATTCAGGCTGCTCTCACAAAATGTCATTCCCTAGGTAGGAGTCTAGAAAATCCAAGATCAAGGTGCTGGCAGGTTAAGTTTTTGGTGAGGACCCTCTTCCTGACTTATAGATGGCTACCTTTTGTATCTTCACATGGAAGAGACAGGAAACTCTCATGTCTGCTCCTCTCGTTACAAAGACAGTAATTTCATCATAGGGGTTTTACCTGTATGACTTCATCTAAACCTAATCACCTCCCAAAGCCAGTCTCCAAAAACCATCATATTTGAAGTTAAGGCTTCACCATATCATTTGGGGAAGGGGTGGTGGATACAAATATTCAGTTCTTAGCAAAAGTTGACTTACTTTATTTCATTTTGGTAACCCAAATCTTGATGGTTAAGCAATGTTTCCAGCAGGCTCAGGGTCAGATACAATCCATGCTTCCCACATATAGCCCTGACCTACAAGTTTGAAAAAAAAAAAGATTTCACTAGAATACAAAATGTTTCAATAGGATACGATTAATATTTTTCTCATAATTAGAAGCTATATTTTTTTGGCAAAGAATTAATACCCAGCAGTATATTCTACCATTGAGGTATCCTTCAGGATATGATTTAGGACAAGAATGTGCAACTGAATGCTTACCAGCAAGTTTTTATACAGTTGACACAGAGGCATACTTCATTACTCAGAAGCCACTGGGGTTTGAAATGCTGATCTTACATTTTTATCAGCCATGGAATGGGTAGTCAATGCCTCTGTATTATACATACTTCATTATATAGGTGAATTGCTAAATGTTTTTGTTTCATCCATTTCTATTTGCAAAACAAGCTTGTTGTATTAGTGGGGTTAATATTACTATCTACATTTTATATATGAGGAAATAAAGACTTGGAGAGATTAAGTATTTCCTTAATGTCACATAGCTAATAAGTTATGGAACTTAGTCTAGAAACCAGATGCTCAGATAAATATTTGTTGAATGAATGAACGAGGTGTCATTGAAGTTTCCCAAGTTCATAATATGTTCTAAATCTTGTTCTGAACTAGTACAAACTAGTTCAGTTCTCAGGTTGGTGGGTAAGTGACACTTAGATTCAAATATTTCAAACTTTTAGGGTGTAGTAACTTTTGTTGTATATTTAGAATAATGGTTAAACATATAAATGGTAGAATCAAACAGACCTTATTTGAGCACAGGTCTGCTTCCTGTGATCTCTCTGATCTTGGGAAGTTACTTAACCTTTTTATAGCTGCAGCTTCATTTATTAAACAAGACTAGTACTTCCTACTTCCCAGGATTCTGTGAGGATTTCATGATAAAGTTAGCATTTAGAATAGTGCCTGGCTCTTAGTAGGCATTTGATTAATATTTGATGAAATAAAGAAAAGACAGAGGGAGGAGAGAGGAAGCAGAGGGAGAGAGGAAAGAAGAGAGAAGAGGGGAGAGTAGGGGAAAGAAGAGAGAAGGAAAATAGAGAAATGGAAGAAGAAAGAAGAGAGGAAACAAGGGAGGGAGAGAGAGAGAAATAGCAGGGTATCAAGGAAGGAAGGGGAGAAGAAAGGAAAAAACAAATGTCGAGTTTAGTGTGTGGACTATTTACACTAAATTGGACATTTCTAATAATAACTATGTAAATAAATATATATAAAAAAGCAGCTACTAAAAATAGCTATTTAGTACAAACATAACTACGGTTGAGCATTCCTAATCCAAAAATCCAAAATCTGAAACTTTTTGAGTGCTGACAGGAAACCACAAGTGCGGAATTCTACACATTAGTATTTAACACAAACCTCGTTTCATGCACAAAATTATTACAATTATTGTATAAAGTTACCTCCAGGCAATGTGTATAAGTGATATATGAAACAAAAATAAATTTCATGTTTAGATTTGAAGTTCTGTCCCCAAGATAGTTCATTACATATACGTAACTATCCCAAATCCAATAAACATTCAAAATCCAAAACACTTCTGGTCCCAAATATTTCAGACAAGAGATACTTGACCTGTATTTTTAGTCACTGTTACTATTTTTAGAGGAAGTTCAGTGTAGTGCCTGTTTTAATCCTATCTTTTTATATTGATACTTCAGCCTTCGTGGGCTTTGCTGACCCTGGAGAGACTGCCCTTCCTGAAGTGTGACTTTTATCACCTAACCAACTTATCCAAAGCCCATACCCCAACCATCTATTTTATTGATGTGCTCACAGAGCCACTATTTACCTGCTCTAACCACCCTGGGGCCAGGTACAGAGCCTGCTGGTTATGCAAGCTAGCCAATCCTAAGCCTGCTTACTCTGCTCTGTCCATTCCTTCCCGAAAACGCACAGAAAGTCTCGTGCCCACATTCCCCTCATTCTCTCTGCCTCCTGACAGAACCCAGTGCTTCCTCTGGCCTTGCAAGGTGTGGCCTGGCCCTGCAGGGTGTGGGGTGCCCTCTCCTTTCAGCAACCATGAGAAACAAACTATCTTTTCAGTAGCAATCATCTCATTTCCTGATCTGTTGGTCTCACCATACTTGAATAATCATAAAACCAACATTTTAAAATGACAACAAAAAGCTCATCCTCATTTGTCTGTATGAAAGGAAAGACAACCAATCTGGATTTGAAACTCGCATGTTCCTATGTATAGAGGAGAAATGTCAGGGAAGCTTAGAAGAGGAAAAAAAAAAGATTTATTTGAATCATGAAAAAATAAATAGAGTTTGCTAGAAGAATAAGGAGTTGAGGGGCATTCTAGGCAGAGGAAAAGCATGTGTAAATATGGGTGAGAAAAAGCACGGTGCTTTTTAGAAGCAGCATTTATTTTGACATTATCCATTCTGCTATCATATCCCTTTTCAGGTTGGGCAGTAATTAGCTGTTATTTGTTGAGCATTTCTACAAGGTGGTGGCTTACTCAGGACTGGAATTGGGTTTCATTCATTTTCTTATCACCATTGACTAGCACAGTATTGAAACATAAAGGATCAATAATTATTTAATAAATGTATATATGAGTGAAAGAGGCCATGAATGCATGAGTTGAATTCACTGAAGAGTGGCATATGCATGAGTGGAGATGGGCAAAAAAATAAAGTTCAAGAGTCAGAGATTGGTCATGCTAGGCCATTTTACTCCATAAATAAGAACTGAACTATCTTCATGATTAGAACATATTGATATATTTTTGAACATCAATATTAAGAGAATATTCTACAAACAGATCACTTACTTCTGGCAACATTGAGTTTTGCTTTAGGCTAAAATGAACAGCATATTAGAAATAGTACATCAGGGTTCCTAGAAGCAGACTGATTGATAGCTGCTAAGAACGGACTGCTGCCAATTATAGAGGCACAACAGAAACATCTACCAGAAAATAACAGCAATTCCATGTTAGTCACGATTATTATTAAAATCCTTTAAAACATCAATATTCATAATGAGGACCCTTGGTAAGAAAATGTTTCTGTGTAGTTTCTTCTGTTTATTAAGGAAATGTTTTTAACCAGAAGTAAATAAAATATCTGTTATTAAAAATTACATGTGAAATAAACATTCATTTCCCCAAAATGCTCCTTGAAAGAGCAGTGCACACTGTCTCAGCTCCCTCTTTTCCCACAGATAGCTCCATTTGCAATTTACCTCTTCATTCTGCTTAAACTATGTTTACCACGTTACTAGGAATCTCCATGGTTTTAAATTTAATGTATACTTTTCAATCCTATTTATAGATGATCTCGTTGCAGCATGAGAGATGGCTGATCATTGCCACCCTTCTCCAAACTCTCTTTGTATTTTGCTTATTTTTTTTTAAACCACTCCTATGTCTCCTTTGATTGTTTTGAATTTCCTTTGTTGGCTTCTCTTTGTTTACCACTCCTTAGCAATGAGTGCTCTCCTCAGCCTTCTTCCATTCTCACTTGTCATTACATCCCTGGGTAATCTTAACTACTATGAATTCCACTCCATATTGAAAAGTCTTAAATCACTATTCAGTTTTCACCTCTCTAGCCAGATCAGCATGTTCAAAACTGAACTCATCACTCCTTCCTCTACCCCTCTCAATTACTCCTTTTCTGTTTCCTATCTCAGAGAATGGCACCACTGTCCATCAGGTTGCCAAAGCTAGAACCTTGGAAGTCATTCTTTATTTCTCCCAAGTCGGGGCCCCTATCCAATTAGTCATCAAGACTTGCTTTTCTACCTCCTTGATGTCTCCATCCCTCCTGGTACTGCCTTGGCTTAAACCCTCATAATTTCTTGCCTGGATGATTGAAACAGCCTTCTAAAAGGTCTCTCTGCCCCCAGTTTTGCCTGCTTCTAATCCATTCTCCAAATTCGATTGGAATGCTCTTTTTTCTCATTTGAATCTGATCATATCATTCACTTGTTTAATATCCTTCAATGGTTCCTTTGGACCTTCAGTATGAAATTCACGCTCCTTACAAAGACCCTTCATAAACTGGCTCCTACTTTCCATTCTAAAGTTGACTTGAGCAGGACTTACAGTTTCCTGAATTAGCCATGCTGTCATGTCAGTGCTTTCACATTGCGACTTTTACTGAGAACACTTTCACACTTTCCCATCTCTTCCCCTGTCTCCAAGTTTTTTTTTTTTTTTTTTTTTTTTTTTTTTTTTTAATAAGTCTTGCCTCTGTCACCCAGGCTGGAGGGCAGTGGCAGGATCTCGGCTCACTGCAACCTCTGCCTCCTGGGTTCAAGCGATTCTCCTGCCTCAGCCTCCCAAGTAGCTGGGACTACCATGTCCATGAGTAGTGTGTGCCACCATGCCTGGCTAATTTTTTTATTTTTAGTAGAGAAAGGGTTTCACCATGTTGGCCAGGATGGTATCCATCTCTTGACCTTGTGATCTGCCCACTTTAGCCTCCCAATGTGCTGGGATTACAAGCGTGAGCCACCATGCCCAGCCGCCCTGTCCCCTCATTCTTTGCCAAACTCGCCTGTCCTCTAAGATTCAGTGTTTACATCATCTCCTCTGGAGAGCTTTCAGGTGAGGGCACATTGGTGTTCCTTCTCTGTGTTCAAAGTCACTGCCGTCATTACACTGTCACACAGAATTGTGATGACATATTTAAAACATTGCCTTTCCCCTGAGCTCCTGGAGAACTCAGGAGCCCAAACCATAAAAGTCTGTTGTCCTCAGTTCCTACTTCAATGCCCAGAACACAATGAGTGAGTATTATGTCAAATGCAAGAATGGATTAAATATGCCATATTGATCAGAAAGGTGGCTGTTGCATTGGAAGAGGAGAAAGATTCAAAGTTAGTAAAAATCTTTTTTATACTTTTAAGGCAGAGCTTAAAGTTATAGAAAACACTAAATATGAAAATAGAACCTGACAAACTACAGAAGGAGGTCTTAAAGTCCTGGTCCACTTAAACACATGTCTTAGCTAGAGTCTTGCCACAAGAATGAACTTCACATTCACAAACCCAGGCTGTCAGTAAGGGGACTTCCTCCTGATGATGAGGAAGCTACATGAAAATGAAGCAAAGAGTAATTAAAACAACCTATGTTCCAGCTAGCTCCTCCTGGGAGGCAGGTTTGGGAGCAGTTTGGGAGGGGTTTGTGCTGTGAAGCAGAAAGAGGATGAGTTCAAATGCTGAAGAATATGGATTATGTAAAAGGGTTAAACTGAGCCTGCATGCATAGAATGTCTTAGGTTCTACAACCCTATTGAATTTACACCTGACTTGGATAATGATCAGGGAAGTTAATAAATAAATGAATGTGTATCCACATTGCCTTGGCAGTCCTAACAGAAACCATCATTGCGTTGAAGGTATGCTAGAGGAACAGGATTAGTGAGTCCATAGAATGAAGATGGCAGATACTTTATATACTTCTATACTGACCTTTGTATATGGTCAAATTCCATTGATTTTAGTGACAAGACCCGTAGAATATCCTTTAAAACTGCATTTATTTATCTTGGAAATTACAGATGATTTGTGAACCCTCTGAAATGGTGGCTGTGTGGATGTGCTTTTAAAATTTTTTAAAAATCTTTCTGGACAGAAAGTGCATAGCTTTCATAGTCTGTGATTCTCTCTCCTGCACCCAAAGGAAATTCAGAGCTACTGGCCAAAACAACCCCCCCGCCCCCGCAAAAAAAAAGAAACCTTTTAACTCAGTCATAACCTTTCCTTGTCCACTCTGAAGTCTCATGTTAAGGAGTAAGGGAGTAGAGGTATCATAATGGCTGCTTCTGTTTCCAACGTCCCTTCGGCCTCAATTCGCCTCATGTTCTGGGGAAACAGAATTCTATTTTACGTGCCTCCCAGAACTGTATTATGCTCTGAGTGAGTTCCAGATGTCTTAAGAGATGCCAGATGGCTCATGAAAGGCAGACCAGCTTCAAGGAAAATGTACCCCATTTCTTTGGATCTGAACCATAAAGTTAAGCTTTCAGGGATGGCTGTGGGGAGAAGAGCATTCAAGATTCAAGGTCTGCCCTGACAACCAGACCTCAATGTGGCCATCACTTGACTGTGGGAAGATTCTCCTTTCTTAGGCTGTTTTGAAGCGAGACCCTCACCAAACACTGATTTCTTTTTTATAAGAAGGAAAGGAAGCATATACAGTGAGGGCCTTATAAATCAGATAGTATGCTAAATGCCTCCACATATTTATTTTATTTAATCCTCACATAGACACAGGAGGTAGATATTTGGGACCCAGATTTGCCAGTGGAAAATCTGAGACTTAAAGAGCTTTAGTAAACATATTTTGATTTTCAAGTTGTTTATGTTTCATTCTATGAGTATCATCTGAGAATATTCAAACTTCACCATTGGGTTATGTGGTTTCTAATCTAAGAAAAAATTGCGGCTAAGAATTTTTAGACTAAGAGACTATTTCTGTAGATCTTCTCACAAACAAGGCCACATGTGCTGTGTGGACTCTCCTAGAATGCTCTATCTCTCTTTCTCATGAAATATGCTTGCATGTATAATATTCAAACACACACACACACACACACACACACACACACACACACACACACACACACAGTTTTGCCTTTGCACAGTTGATTTTAATACAGAAGTTAAAAGAAAAATGCTTTTATCCTAGAATAAGAACTCATTTTCAACATATCATGTCCTTGCTCCTTAGTAAACATCACCGTTTTTTAAATTCTCTGACTCCCTCAATTCTAACCTCTGTATACCTAGATGAAAGGCATTTTCCAATCTTTCTAACAGGAAGTTTTTGGCCTATAATTTCCAATTCTTTCTAATCTTCTGGAATTCTAACTCTTGTATATTGAACTCAATGGAATCATCCAGATATCTTCTACCTAATGAAGTGCCGATTCTGCCTCTCAGTTTCCATAACTCTTCTGGAGTTTGAATCCTGGCCCTGCCACTTGTTAGCCGTGACTCTTGGATGATTCAATTGGCCTCTTCGAGACTCCGTTGTTTTTTTTTGAGACAGAGTCTCGCTCTGTCACCCAGGCTGGAGTGCAGTGGCGTGATCTCGGCTCACTGCAACCTCTGCCTCCCGGGTTCAAGCAATTCTCCTGCTTTAGCCTCCCAAGCGGCTGGGATTACAGGCATGCTCCACCACACCAGGCTAATTTTTTTTTTGTATTTTTAGTAGAGACGGGATTTCACCGTATTGGCCAGGTTGGTCTTGAACTCCTGACCTTGTGATCCATCCACCTCAGCTTCCTAAAGTGCTGGGATTACAGGCATGAGCCACCATGCCCGGCGAGACTCAATTTAAAAAATTTATTAAATGGGTATTGTAAGGACTACCTAGATTTTGTAGTATTTTGTACAGAATTAACTTTGTAAGTGTTATATGAGATAATGTAAGCAAAGCATTTAGCACAGTGCTTGGCACTTAGTAAAAGTGTAGTGATGATGAGGTGTTGCTAATAGAGTTACAGTAGTAGTGGTAGTTATTATTTTACCTGTATCCATAGTAGCCTTATGATGGGATTTACTTGGCTGCAGCAGTTCCATGAATTATTATGGTTCTGGATTCTCTTCCATGAAGCGCATCTGCACTATTAATTAATGTTCCAAAACAGCATGGTAACCTCTACCGGCAGTAAATTACATTGGTCCCTAAAATTTGGTTTTCCTCAGGGATGGGACACCACATGCTGTTCTTATTGGAAGCCAGGAAAGAGTGTGAGAAATAAACATTTGGCCTTGAAAAAATAGTTGTTTTCCATTATGAAATATTATTTGGGTGTTGTTATATCCTCTATTATTAACATAAAACAACCCAGTATAAATAATTCCTGGATCAATTTCACAATTCCTGTACATTTCACAATTCCTTTTCTGCCTTGTTTTTCACTTCTCAAGCAAAGAAAACAAACACTTGTGTAACATATTCCACAGGCAGAATACAGATCAGTCCTGTGCCTTATTACTATAGACCCAATGCCCTAAAGTAGCCTTTATAGAGGAACAAATCTGAAATTGAATTTTGGTTACCTTAGGTGGAGGAAGGCAGCCAGAGAATGAGCGATCTTCTTTTCGAAAACTCAGATTGAGATTTTCTATGTTGAGTCTGCCATTGGTTGTCCTTAGTGCCATCTTCAAAATCTCCAACAGACTCCTGTTCACTTCTGGCTGTGAGCTGGAGTGTTGAGGTGGAGTGCTGATTGGAAGGGAAATGGGGAAGGCTATGAAAAGATGATCCACTCAAAGCAGCTGCATGCTTTCCTACTACATCTCTCAACTTTGTTACACACTGTGGAACCAGCAAGCCCATCCACGAAGGCCCTCTCAGTCTTGGGAACCTGGTCATGAGGCTGCAGGCAGATATTTCATAGCTTAAATTGTACCTGCTCCATCTGAGTGAGCTCTACCATCTCTTTTCCAAGAGGCATCAACCAATCTGACTACACCAAAGGCCAAAATTGTTAATCTATTTTTATAACTGTATTTTTTTTCTAGGTTGAGACAAAAAATAAGTAATCATAGTAGTTTACCTGCTTGATTTTGCTTTTCTTCAACTCAGATAATTACTGATGCAAATGAAATTTCTAAACTGCTCACTGCCACAAGCAAAGCAAAGCAGATTCCACCAGATCCCCATACCAAGAGAACCTAGTTCCCTGGGGGGATATCCTGAACCAGTTGAATTTCCTGCATTAACCTTGACTCTGCTCCTTATATCTGAAAAACCCAGAAATGTTTGGGAGTAATTACTTACAGTCTGGCATGCAAATGTACATAATTATTAAGATGGTCTGTCTAACTGACTATCATTATTTTAAATAATAGGTGAAAAGCAACAGGGTGAGATGTTTTAGTCACTGATTTTATGAAACTGGTTTGATATGTTTACTCATCTAACAGCCAAATGTATTTGTTCCTCCAGATCCAGGCAGACTATTGCTTCCTCTGTGAAGCTTTTGCTGTTTTCCATTGTTTCAAGTTAAACACCAAGTTCCCTAGAGGGACAGTCCATGACACTGCCCAACTTCTACCCATCTACATCGGGTTTCTTTCAGTGGTATACTGGTAAATCTTTAACAATCAGCTCTGCAAGATAAAGCCCTAATTTGTTGCATTACTGATTTCCCTGGTATAAATACTCCCACCATGGTTGATTTCAGGCTACCACTGTGACATTGCTGAATGAGGAGTTGGGAAGAGGTGTGCATCATCGGCCCTCATGTCTGGCTCCTGCACACCCCTGATTGATACACTTATTCATAGTGCTTTGTTCTTTTCCTTAATAGGTCTCCTTCAACTTGTAGTCACATCTCTATTTCCTTATTTTTTCAAGTCTGACTTCCTCCCTAGTAGTCTGCTCTAAGAGGTCAAGTCTGTTTTGTTCCTTACTGTTTCCCAGGGATCTTGTACAGTACCTGGAATTGATTCATATCAGATGTATATAACTTTGTCCAAAGGTCATATTATTTCCTTTTTATTTTTTTTGGCTCTGGGACTCTCACACAAGCTTTGGCTCAAAATTATGCTATTCTGAACCTCTTAATAATACATAATATTTTCCAAAAGTTTGGTACAGAGAAGGAATAGTGGGCATGTGTCTTTATTTTGGTCACCAACTTTTGCATCTGCCTTCACCTGTCCAGGGAGTTCCCCAGCTCATGAGACAGTCCTCCTCTCACTGTGGCAGAGGAGAATGCCAACTATTTGCTTTACCAGCCTCTCTTTGCTGCAAGAGCACATGACCCGAACACTGTCAATCAGATATCTCTGTTCCAGATCTGAATCATAAGTCTTCCTTCCTCTTTTCTTGCAAGGACAGTTTCTGGGGATAAGAGTTCATGAAGCTTTGGTCCCTGGCTCACTACCCTGAGTACTGGATGGGCAGGTGTGGTATGGAATCCATTTACTGCAGCTGGTAGGGTTTCTTAGAAGACCTGTTGCAGATATTTATTTCATCTGGTCCAATTTAGGAGATGAGAGCTCTTGCCACCCCTGCTGCCACTGGCAATGCTGGAACCTTTTAAAACATCACAGAGCTACCCTATTAGAGTCTCTACCTGACAGATCATGAGAAGGGGATTTTCCTGATCCATACCTTAATTAACAAAGAGCCTGGCTTTATTGCAGGCCGTCAGTCCTGTATTTCTGCAAACATACTGTCTGGTTTTTATAAAGCAGCACCTTCTCTGCTACGCTCAAAATGATTTCTTTATGCACCTTTTCTACAGAACAGATATTCAGGTATCCCTGAAAGTAAATTGATGTGAGCTCTTTAGAAAACTGGAAGTGCCAATTACATTCAGCAAATATTATTGAGCATCTTCTGTATGCCAGGAACTATGTTAGAACTATGCTAGACACAGAGTTGGCCAGGACAGCCACGATTCCTAACCTCATATGTCAAATAAATAACTGAAAATGCCATAACTGCTATGAAGGGGAAGGACTACGGGACTATATAACACAGAGATCTAATCTTATCTAGGTATCAGCAAAGGCTTTCTGTCTAGGACTCTTAAGACCTTATATGCCAGGGAGTGGCCATGTATTCTACTGCATGGTCTATGACCTCTCAGGGCCAAAATTTACAGTATGTATTATGTGAAGGATAGTTGCTGTTGGTTAAAAATTTGTAGGGCTTTATGGCTTTCAGTAAGACAGTTGCTCCCAGAGTGGTATTTGACTGGAGTGCCTAGATGGCAGTATTGTTTTCTTTGGACCATGAGCCCTAAAGGAAGAGACCAGGCTTTGTCAATCCTGTAATTCACTGTGGCCAGCAAAGTAAGCCTGGCAAACAGCTCACATTCAATGAGTGTTGAAGTTATCACAGTGAAACAGGGCACACTGTAGGAGGAATCAAGTCCAACCGTTGGCCCAAGGATGTTTTCAAACAAACCAACCAAACAAACAAACAAACAAAAACCCCTACCTTCTTCCTAGACTAAAACACTTAACTCTAATGCCATAGCTCTTAACCACCATGCCACATTATTTGCAGCTGAAAAGAGTGTCTTCTAGAAGAATAGTTAAAAATAATAAAAACACTTATATAGTACTTACTATGTGCCAGTCACTGATTTTTGGAATTTTGCATTTATTAACTCAGTTACTATTACAAATCAATGAAGTGAAGTATATCATCCCCATTTTACAGTTGGAGAATGGAACTACAGAGAAGTTAAGTGAAACGCCAAGGTCACATAGCCCCAGAGTGGCAAAGACAATAGTTGTGGCCAGGCTTTTGCAATGGAGGCTATGCTCCTAACCACTGCAATTTGTCACCTTTTTTTGGCAAATATGAGAATATCATACTTTATTGCATTTCATCTCTGATTATATTCCTCACATCTTATTTTTATTTTGAGTAATTTCTTTCCCTTGAGATTATATGAAGTGACTGCGGATGCCTGAACCTCAAACCTTTTTTTGCTAGTGTCTGCAACCCAGGAGCTGACTGACTGAACATCTTTTTGGAATCACACTTTATAGATGAGCTCTGTACCCGTACACAATCATTTCTTACTTCATAATGAGGTTTTTCATTTTCACACAGCAACCTCATAAAAAGACACATGCTTGATGTTAAAAAACATATGCAATTGCTGCAAATAACTTTCTATGTTGGCCTGCGCACAAAAAAGAGAGAGAGAGAAAACTCTGAGCACAAGCCAAGTGCTGGTGAAGAGCAAAGTGATTCTGCATCGGGTGAGGTGTTTGAGTGAACGCCTTCAAGATCCCTGCCAGCACTAGGAGTCTAGTGCCGTGGACTGACTGAATTCCCTCAAAGTTCCTGTGTTGAAACCCTAATGCCAATGTGATAACATCAGAAGGCTGGGCCTGTGGGATTTGGTCATGAGGGTGGAGTCCTCATGAGTAAGATCAGTGCCTGTCTTAGTCTATTTTGGGCTGCTATAACAGAATATCTGAGATTGGGTCATTTATAAAGAACAGATATTTTATTTCTTCAGTTCACAGGGGTGAGAAGTGCAAGGTCAGTGGCAGGCATCTTGCAAGGGCCTTCTTGCTGCATCATTCTGTGGTGGAAGGCAGAAGGGCAAGAGAAGGCAACGGTGAGAGATAAACCCGCTTTTACAACAAATCCACTCTCTTGGTAACTAACTCACTCCTGAGATAATGACATTAATGCATTCAAGAAGGCCGAGCCCTGTGACCTAATCACCTCTTATTAGGTCCCATCTCCCAGGGCTGTTGTTGCATTAGGGATTAAGCTTCCAACACATGAACTTTGGGAAAACACATTCGAACCATAGCAATACCTTTGTAAGGAGAGGCCCACAAGCCAGCTTGCTCTGTTTCTGCCATGTGGGGATACAGAGAGAAGTCAGCAGTGTGCATCTTGGGAGAGCCCTCCCAGAACTCAACCATGCTGGTGCCCTGATCTTAGACTTTCAGTCTTCACTTCAGAACTGTGATTCATACATTTATGTTCTTTATAAGCCACCCATTTTATGGTACTTTTTTATAGCAGCCCACACAGACTAAGACACCTAGGAACAAAACCCTCACAAAAAAGGAGAAGAGTACCTTTGGCTATGAGTGCCATGACTCTCAGTTTTTCTCAGGTCTGCAGCTGCTTTGTTTTGCTGTGGATAATCTGATGCTGCACTGTTTAAAAACCAGAGTAGCTTTTCATAATTCACCTGAAAATTACATGTAAAATAGAATATCCTCATTTAATTTATATGTAAGGAAAGAGGCCTGTTGAGATAAAATGTGTTTGGCAAATTTTTACATTAAACATTTTTAAAAAAACCACTTAAAAATATAGTATCATAATTATTGGTGTTTTTAGCAAGTATTCTAATTATTTTCCCTTCTGGACAAACGGTGAAATTGTACTTCCTGGTTGTCTTGTGGTTGGATAAGGCCATGTGACTAGTTCTGGCCAATGAGTTATAAGCAGAACTGAGACCCTGTGAGCTAACATGAGACCCTCCAGGACTCTTTTTCCCCTTCTGCTGTCCTGTCCAAAAATATCCTAAAGTGGCTGTTTCATCATCCTGGGTCCCAGAGCTAAAATGACAACAGTGTTGAGAACTATGGCTGGCTCTATGGAAATAAAAATGAGAAAAAATAACCTTGTGTGACTTTAAGCCACAAAGATTTTGGGGTTATTACTATAGCATAACCTAACCTCTAGCCTCTCTCTCTCTCCCCACCCCTGCCCCGACTCTCTCTCTTGTTCCTTCTCACATATCTTATACATTTATTATATATGCTGTATTCAGCAGATATATTTAGCTACATTGAGCAGATATATTCAGATAATCTGAAGACAAAAATGTATTAGGCTAAATGAAAAATCTGAAGACCCTTTTCCTGCACAGGAAAGGACTGAAGGAATGTCATCCATTTCCACCGCTAGGCTGGATGCCATCCTAGGGACTCTGGTGGACAGAGAGCTCCAGGGTAGCAGAGGGGTGAGCAGTGGGAAAGAGAAGCTAGATAAGGTCCCTGATAGAAACTAGGTCTCAGGCCAGAAAATTTGGTTGAACTGAATATTCATATAGGTTGCACTAATAAATCAATACTGTATTGCTAAATACTTCTCATAAATATATAACTAATTCTATTAGTTTGCATTTATCACATTACTAAATCCTGAGACTAAACTTGCAAGGTTGGTTTTGGCCCGATTTTCTGGATGAGATCATTGAGGTATGGGAGAACTTAAGTAGAGTATGCTCCATGTCACAGAGCTAATGATGGTAGGATTAAGATTAAAGTCCGGGCCTTCTTTTTTAAGGTTTCTGCTGTCTGTTGCTTTGCCATTGATACATGCTCACTAATGATTTTCTTATTGCTATTATTTCTTCCTAGTTTAGGGTATTTTCCTCTGGCTCCCTGAATTTGGTGACACTTGGACTACTCTTTATATTCAGATATAGGTATGAGCTTGGAAAATACAATGCCCAAAGAACTCTGGCCCTGTCACTGGGAAACGTGTGTCTTAGCATGGGGTCTGCCATTAATTCTCCGGGTTTCCTAAACAAGTTCCTGGACATCCTCTGGGCCTCAGTTCCTTAATCGGTAAATTTCAAAGATACTCCCCACTTCTAAATCTCTAGGAAGTTGTGATGACACAAAGGAGATCTTTGCTCAGTCTCAATTCTTACCTTGGGTCCTGCAAACTAAGCTAGCTCATGAATAGACTAGAGTGGGCCCATTATCTTGAATCTGTAACTACCCTGATGTTGTTTAAAAGCTGACACTGTGAGTTGGGGCAGGGAGGACCTTTAAAGAGAAATGAAACAGAGCAAAGAGACCTAAGTCTATTTTCCATTCCAACTAGAAATTTCTACACATGAATATAAATAAGCTCTTTTTTTTTTTTTTTTTTTTTTTTTTTTTGACACGGGGTCTCGCTCTGTCCCCCAGGCTGGAGTTCAGTGGCGCGATCTCAGCTCACTGCAACCTCTGCCTCCCAGGTTCATGCCATTCTCCTGCCTCAGCCTCCCGAGTAGCTGGGACTACAGGTGCCCATCACCAGGCCCGGCTAATTTTTTTGTATTTTTAGTAGAGATGGGTTTTCACTCTGTTAGCCAGGATGGTCTCGATCTCCTGACCTTGTGATCTGCCCGCCTCAGCCTCCCAAAGTGCTGGGATTACAGGCGTAAGCCACCGTGCTTGGCCTAAAAAAGCTTTTTATCTCAGTAGTCAGTGATAAAAGTCATTTGCAAGAAAGTTGCTGACTTCTTAATCTTTTACCCTGGTGGGTACAAGTTAAAGAAACAAAAGGAACCCACACTTCCAATAGCATCATGGCCATACCATTTCAGGAGAACCCCTCTTAGAAAATCTCTGACAAAGGATTTTGACTGTTGGTAACTGTAGAGGGACTTCATGCTTCAAAAAGAGGCGGCTCAGCTGAGATTGGAGAAGAAATCCTGAAGAGATTGGGTCCAGGATCTTCAGCTCTTTCTGAAGTTTTTCTAATAAGTTGGAACGCAAAGGACGTGACTTGAGTTCTCTTCTGACCACGGCAAGAAGAAAAGTGTCTTCGTTTGTTGTCCCACTCGGCCTCTGGCCAATATCCTAACAAAACAATGAAAAACAAAGAGCCAGACTCTTCAATCAGCCAGCTAAAGACCAAAGCAAGGAAGCAGAGGTGCACTGGGGCTGGTATCTGAGCATCCACTCTCAGGCCTGGCCTGGAGCAGGAAAAGTCAGTGGCACTGAAGGTGAGCATTCAACCTGGTGTATTTATTATTTACAATGCATCAGCTCTCTTCCTTCAGGAGAAGAAAGCAAATCCTAGAGTAAATGGTCTGGTAGAAGATGCTTTAACATACATCATTTGCCTTTTACAAAATAACTGCTTTGATGGTATGAGAATTTAGAGTAACACATTTTGGAGACCCATTGTAGCTGGGAGTTTAGCACGGGGGATGCAAATTAAGGATAGTGTCTAGACCCTGACTGAGTTAACTGGGAGCATCATGGCCCTTTCTGAGCTCAGCAATCCTAGAAAAGGAGGAAGGTGGGAGGAACATGAGGAGTTCAGTTGAAATTTTTAAGGTTTGTCTGTGAACTCCCCAGGACACTTTCTGGAAAGCTGACTGGATAAACGAAGTCTGGTGTCCATTTGTCCATTCTCAGAGTGTCTTTATTTTTATTATTTAATTATTTTTTTGTAGAGGTGGGGTCTCACTATGTTGTCCAGGCTGGTCTCAAACTCCTGGCTTCAAGTGATCCTCCCATATTGGCTTCTCAAAGTGCTGGCCTTACAGGTGTGAGTCACTATGACCAGCCCTCAGACCGACTTATCATCTGCTGTGCTCTACATCAAGAAATACAGTCAACAAATAATACTCCGTCATCTACAATAGACACAACTCAACAATTCTTAGTATACACACCTCAGGTTGGTCAGAGCCGCCTCTCACCATCTGTTCCAAGGACCAGTCTCTAAGCTTTCTCCTGGGAACGCCATGCACATAGGATAGGGACTGGTCTCCGGTTGGTACAGAGCTACAGTGGACATTTGCCTGACTGGGAATCTTAACAGAACAAGGACAAAGGGAAGCAAGGAGCAGAAGAGGAGGTAGGGAAGAGAAGGAGGAAAGAAGGGAGAAAATGAGTAAGCCAACCAATTTCTTTAAGCACATTCCCAGTTCTAAATGAACTTCTGCCCATGTATCATTGAGTCATTGAATCATCAGTGAAAAAATGTTGCCTTCACACCAATTTCAGCATTATACGCTTAACACATGTTAGACAAATATATTCACAGGTAGGTATGTTTCATTTGGGCAAGAAAGTGTCTGTGACAGGCCAAAAATAATAGGTAGAACATAAGGTGTTTATAGTCAAATGTGGGGTTCTTATTAGAGATAAGGGTATCATTAGGCTGTTTTAATTAGGAGGTTCAGGAAGGGCAGCAAAGGTAATTGTTAACTTTGACAAGAGATTGAAAAGCTCAGAATATTATACTGTAGCAGTAATGTCACTAAAAGTTACAATAGCATAAATGATAGAATTAGGATCAATAATAAACCCCGTTCTCTCTTGCCATGGAGCATGGTATATTAATTGTGTTTTTAAGTTATTCATATTTTATGGTGTTTTGACATCTTAAGAAGGTAGGCCTTGCTGGCTGGGGGGACTGCCCCTCCCAGGACTATCTAATTCCTAGAGATGGTAAACAACTGGCCTGCTAATACATCTTTCATATGCAAACCAATCCTGAGTTCAAAACCTAAGATACCTCCTTTATTTAACTCTCACACAGCAAGCCTTTTTTTCTCCTGCCCTAAATAAATCCAAGACTAGGTTCCAGACAACCAGGATAGTCACTATGCCCCAAAGCCTGGGGGAATTATTCCAGCTAGCCAGTCCTAAGCTGTTTGTTCTGCCCTGCTTTGCCTTTCCCACCTAAACCCCAGAGAAAGGCTATGGCTTATGCTTTTCTCTCCTTGCTCCTCCTTTTGCCTCTTGATGTCCTCAAGTAGCCCAATGTGGTGTGGAATCCCCGCTTCTCTTGGGAAATGAAAGCAATTAACTCTTTTTTCAAAGGCAATTGTCTCCAAATATGTTATCTTACCGTACCTGATTAAAACAAAAACTTGGTACAAATCAAGACACGTGGTTATTTTATTTATTTATTTATTTGTTTGTTTATTTATTTATTTATTTATTTTTGAGACAGAATCTTGTGTTGTCACCCAGGCTGGAGTGCAGTGGCACGATCTCAGCTCACTGCAACCTCTGCCTCTCGGGTTCAAGTTATTCTCCTGCCTCAGCCTCTAGACACATGGTTATTTTTAATACCAGGTAATAGAAAGGTGCCATGATCAGAAGGATTCTCTAGAAACTACTAAATTGACAGCCATGTTGAATAACCTATCAGTATGAATAGCAACCCAGAGATGTTTTATAGTCATGAACATTTTAAGGAAAAACCAAGAGGCTCTCTAGAGTGAGCAGAAGTGGGCAAGAATGACAGAGAGTTCTGAATAGGCATAAAAATCACAAGAGTTATTTATTTGGCTCATACTCTGTACAAGGCACCACATGGGTGTCCTGCTTATGTCATTATTTAAATCATAACAACGACACTACAAGGTAGGTAGTACTAGCACCCTTTTACTTTTGGAAAACCAAGGTTTGCAGAAGTTAAATAACCTCATTCCTTCATTTAAAAAACATTTATGGTTTGTCTAGTCTGGGCCAGGCACTGTCATTAGCTCTACAGTGAAAAAAACAGACTCAGCCCCTGCTCTCACAGAGTTTGCAGATGGTGGGAGGCATAGCAAGTAACCATGCAATAGAAAAGGGATTCTAAGGGCCACTCTCAGAATAGTCCATGGTCCACCTGATCTCAACTGGGTGGTCCAGGTCTGAAGGGAATGGCATCTAAATCTAGGCTTACAAGATAAGTCAGGTTTGGATTTGGATAGGCTAACAAGTGGGGAGGGAGGAGGAGAGGACAAGAGGATTACAGGAAGAGTGAACTGGATATAGAAAACCCTAAAGGTGCATGCATGCAGGTAAGAGATGATGCTTTCAAAGCATAGTTTAACTTTTGGAAAAGGCAAAAGATAAACCTGGAGAGAGAGGCAGGAGAAAGGCAATGAATTACCTTTAGTCTTGTTAGCATCTATGCTTTATTCTGAGGGCAATAGGAGCTATAAAAATATTATTAGTAGAGCAATGACTAGAGCAGAGTTGTCCAAAACTTACTCCCTAGTAAATTGTGCAGATATTTGAATCCTTCTTTTCACAATTACCCCAGGGTGAGGGAGATTCAATGTTCAGTCCACAGAGCAATTTCACTCTTTTTTTTTTTTTTTTTTTTTTTTTTTTTGAGACTGAGTCTCACTCTGCCACCAGGTTGGAGTACAGTGGCGCAGTCTTGGCTCACTGCAACCTCCACCTCCCGGGTTCGAGAGATTTTCCTGCCTCGGCCTCCAGAGTAGCTGGAACTACAGGTGGATGCCACCATGCCCAGCTAATGTTTTTTTTTTTTTTTTTGTATTTTTAGTAGAGATGAGATTTCACCATGTTGTCCAGTATGGTCTTGAACTCTTGATCTCGTGATCCGCCCACCTTGGCCTCCCAAAGTGCTGGGATTATAGGCCTGAGCCATCGTGCCTGACCAATTTCACTCTTTAAAATATTTGGCTAGGTATTTCAGACATATTGCTCACAGGACAATATGTTTCTTTGCAAATTATTTGTAATATAAAATATTTCCATTTTCAGCCACATACAAATATATATTTTTTTACCTCTGAGAAGTTATGTGTTTCTATATGATAGTGTTTTAAAGAAATGTTATCAATACTTCATCATTCCATGAGTCAAAGTATCTTTCAGTTGCTTTTGTTTTCATTTAAACATGAAAATGTATTAAGTGCCTTTATCCTTGACACTACAGATACAAATGAACAAGGCAGGTGTGACTCCTGCCCTCATAGTTCTTTGGGCCTAGACATCACAGGCTGAGTTTTATTTATTTATTTTTTTGAGACAGAGTCTCGCTCTGTTGCCCAGGCTGGAGTGCAGTGGCACGATCTCAGCTCACTGCAACCTCCAGCTCCCGGGTTCACACTATTCTCCTGCCTCAGCCTTCCAAGTAGCTGGGACTACAGGCACCCACCACCATGCCTGGCTAGTTTTTTTGTATTTTTAGTAGAAACAGGGTTTCACCATGTTAGTCAGGATGGTCTTGATCTCCTGACCTCGTGATCCACCCGCCTCGACCTCCCAAAGTGCTGGGATTACAGGCGTGAGCCACCGCACCCAGCCACAGACTGAGTTTTTTGGCTTCACCTATGGAAAGAGGAAAATATACTGTACGCCCAGGAATGCTGTGAAGAATGAGTGTTATGTATTTTAAATATTTTATAATTCTAAAACCTTATGATATATTTGTTGTGTTTTGTGTATCTTCCTCCAGTAATATGATCTCCATGTGGGCCAGGACTCTGTCTTGTGCCTGGCTGACACCCCCACAACATCCAGAATAGCCCTGAATCTGCTGAAAAACTAGAGCAACAGCATGGGAGAATGGGGAGGAGCTCTTGGTGCATGGGTTCAGGCCAGCTGCAGGCTGGGCTTCAGATTTCTCCTTTGCTGATTGATTTAAGTCACGTGGGGCTGTTGTTTTTCCAAAGTGAAGAGTGTTCCCCATGTGTTAAAAAAGATAAAATGGGAAATTTTATCAAGATTTCCCATGTTTCTGACCTTGGGATTTGTCAGAGCACCCATGAAGTCTCTAATACCATAGATTTATCTCATTTAGTTTACTTTGAATCACAAAATGCCAGTTGGGGACCAACACCATAGCCTGAAGTGACTTCAATCAATTCTAGTTGTGTGATGTTTGCCTAAAAGAACTGGTACAAATGAAGCACAGAAATCTAACACAGATTTACTAACTCTTCTGGGGGTGTTGGAACTTGCAAGAGTGGGAAATGTAAACAAGTTTTTTAAAGGTTGCTTATAAATAAAACTATTTTTGAGTGTGTGTGGAGTCATCCACATTCTCTTTCAAGACAAGTGAACACAACAAATCATCTTAACATTATGCAATGGATAGCTGTGGTTTGGGAGAAAATTTCCAGAGATAGCATTAAATGCAGATGTGAAAAGTTCTGTTTCTTGAACAACTTAGACCAAGGTACGGGGGTGTTCTAGAAAGCTGTTAAATGACTCAAAAATGGCCACTAGTGATAATGAGGACAGCCATGAGAAACATCAAGTAGAATGTTGGATACATTTTTTTAAAGAAATGTAGACTTAGAAAAACATGTATTTCCAAATTAATATTATATGTAATATGTGATTTTAAATGTGCTTTAAACAAATTAATACAATACATATTGATATTAATCATTTGACTATTTTACTCATATTTGTAACAATGTATATTTTGTTTACATTTTAACTTTTAATTTTGGAAACTTCAAACACAGGCACACGTAGAGATAACAGGATGATGAAACTCCCTGTGCTCATCATCAGGCTTCAATGATCAGTTGACAATCTTGTTTTATTTATCTCCACATTACCCCCACCAGAGATGAAGTGAGCCTAGACAGTGTGTTATTTCGTCCACATTATTTCAGCATGTGTCTATAAAGCAGTGGTTCTTAAAGTATAGTTTTTGGGCCAGAAGTTTCAGCTTCACCTGGGATTTTGTGAGAAATGAGAATTTTTGATACCCACCCCAGACCCGCTAAATAAAAATTTGTGGGATGGGGCCCAGAAATCTGTGTTTGAATAAGTCCTCCAGTAATTCTGATTTAGCACACTGAAGTTTGAGAACCACTGCCCCAAGAATGAGGACTCTTTTTAAATACACAATAACATTATAACACTTTAAAAATTCCTTATTATTAACAGTAATTCCTCAATACCTCCAAATGTCTTATCAGCCTTTAGAATCCCCCAGTTGTCTGGTAAATCTTATTTTCATAGTTTATATATTCAAAATATAAACCATATATTGCAATAGGTTAATATTTCTTATAGCTTTTAAAATTCCTTCCTTCCTTCCTTCCTTCCTTCCCTCCCGCCTTCCTTCCTTTCTTTCTTCCTTCCTTCCTCTCTCTTTCTCTCTTCCTCCCTCTCTCCCTCTCTTTCTTTCTTTTCCTTCCTTCCTTCCTTCCTTTCTTTCTTTCTTTCTTTCTTTCTTTCTTTCTTTCTTTCTTTCTTTCTTTCTTTCTTTCTTTCTTTCTTTCTTTCTTTCTTTCTTTCTTTCTTTCTTTCTTTCTTTCTTTCTTTCTCTCTCTCTCTTTCTTCCTTCCTTCCTTCCTTCCTTCCTTCCTTCCTTCCTTCCTTCCTTTCCTGTCTCTCTCCCCTCCCTCCCTTCCCTCCCTCCCTCCCTCCCCCGTCCCTCCCTCCCTCCCTCCCTCCCTCCCTCCCTTCCTTCCTTCCTTCCTTCCTTCCTTCCTTCCTTCCTTCCTTCCTTCCTTCCTTCCTTCCTTCCTTCCTTCTTTCCTTCCTTCCTTCCTTCTTTCATTCTTTTTTTCTGTCACCCAAGCTAGAGTGCAGTATCTCAGCCATTATTCACCACAGCTTGGCCTGAACTCCTAGACTCAGCCAATCTCCTGTCTCATCCTCCCAAGTAGCTAGGACTAGAGGTGCACACCACCACACCCAGCTAACTTTTGTAGTTTTTTGTAGAGATGGGGTCTTGGTAGGTTGCCCAGAGTGACCTTGAATTCCTGACCTGAAGCAGTTCTCTTACCTTGACCTCCCAAAGTGTTGGGACTACAGGCATGAGCCACTGCATCCAGCCATATCTTTTTAAATGTCCAGTCTTCCCACTCTGCCCCTTTCATCATTGTTTTTTCTTGCAATTGTTGAAGAAGCTGTGTTGTCTGCACTGTAGAGTTTTATACAGTCTGCATTTTCTGGCATCCCTATGCTGTTTTTAAAAAGTATTATTTATTTCCTGTAAATTAGTAGTTAAATCTAAAGTCTTATTTATGTTCCAGTTCAATTTTATTTGGCAAGACATTTTTATAGGTGGTATATTTTCCCATGGAAGCATATGCTATCTAATTGTCTTTTTTTAGATCATAATTACAGGCATTCATATGCATTGCTTAATTCCTTTTGTTTTCATTAGGGCTTTGCAAAATGGTGATATTCTTATCCCACCATTATTTCTTCATTTATTAACAGAAATAGTTCTTTAAAGGAAAATGTTCCTTCATCAACTATTACTTCAGATACAGTTTGCATAGAAATGGCCAACTGAATAAATGCTTGGTTCTTTTATTTACTGTTTTTTCAAATAAAGAGTTTGTTCCCCAGCATTCTTCAGAGATGACCAATGAGTTTTTATTTTTTAAAATAATCATTATGAATGTATACATTTAAACACATTTAATGTGTTTATTGCAATTATTATTTTTATTGATGCCTAAATTATGTGGCTTTCAACTGTGGGATCCTCTTTAAGTTAGATCCTGAGTCTTTTTTGACCAGTCTTAGGAAGTCTTTGGTATCATCATTGCTTTTGGTGTAAGTGGATATTTCAGGCTCAAAACTGGAATCAGCTCTTGGAATTTTACTGAAAATAATGCAGATGCAAGGCTACTCATTGCTTTGGGACAAGTCATTGTTTCTAAATTTTTCCAATGGACAGAACTGGGAAATATATTTTTAAAAAGAGTTCATACTAATTTTTCATTTCATATGTAGGATCACAGGAGTTTTATGTAATTTTATTAATTATCTATATTTTATTTCTTCTATATCCCAAATCACAAGTCCAAAAAAAAAAAAAAAAACCCCACCAAGATAATGACTCACTTGCTTTATCACATAAAATATAGACACAGAGAATAACAGTATCAACATAATGGTCATCAAAAACATTTAAATATATTTTTTCAAGAAATATTTTCCTTACAGTAAATATTCCACTAGGTATATGCAATGAAGTCATTGTGTTTTAAAATCATTTACAATTGTTTCATGGTTTCATGGCCTTGCTTCCTGGTTTCATGGCCTGCTTCCTGGTTTCATGGCCTTATGTAGTCTCCTTCATCCCCTCAACATTTAATTAAGATTGGTCTATGTGACCAGTAGAATACTGTGGAAGTGATGGTACGTCACTTCTGAGATTAGGTTATAGAAGATATTGCAGCTTCCAGTTAGATTGTGTACAATCAATCTCTCTCCATCACTCATTTTGTGGGAAGCCAGCCATATCATGCACACCCCTAGAGAGAAGCCCACATGAGAAAAGATGAGACCTGTGGACACAACCAGGAGGCCTCTACCAATAGCCACATGAGTGAGCTTAGAAGTAGATCCTCTAGTTCTGATCAAGCTTTCAGATGACTGCATCCCTGGGTGAAATCTGGGGTGAAATTTTACAAGACTTCGAACCAAAATCTCCCATCTAAGCCACTCCTAGATTTCTTTCCCTGAGAAACAGTAGCAGGTAATATGTGTTTATTGATTCTAGTGACTAAGTTTTAGGGCAATTTGTTATACACCAAAAGATAACGAAACCAGATTTATTTTATTTTGTTTTTGATTTTTACAAATTGATTTTCTTAACATATAATTTTACTTTATAATTCTGTAGTGTAAAAAATTTATGTGGTTGCAAAGCAAAACAAGACATTCAGAGAAGTATGCTTTCTATTTTTTTATCCCTTCATCATGTTCCACCTATCCCCAAGAGATAACCACTTTTTAAAAATATTCTTAATTAATTCCTTCATTTTAAAAAACATAAAGGATATGTACATGATAGATATATAGATAGATAGAAACCTGGTAGAATAATCTATATATTTTTTCTACCTCACTTTTATTCAATTAATAATGTATCTTGTTACATTACTCCACATAGTAATATATAATAATATTCATATATATACAAATTCTATATTTCTTTTTACAATTTCATAGTACTCCATGTATGGATGTACCTTAGTTTATTCAAACAGTCCATTATCTATGGAAATTTAGGTTGTTTATAATTTTTTGGTGTAACAGGTAATGTTGCAATGTATATCTTCTGTATAAATCTTTTAATATTATATTTTTCAAGTACATCTTTGGGATAGATTTATCAAAGTGAGATTTTCTTATAAAAAATGTAGATGTAGTTCTGCTAATTATTATCAATTTTTCTTCCAAAACAGTTTTTCCATTTAAAATTTTTTCTATCATTATAGCAGTGTATCTGTTTCCCCATAGTCTTCCAACAAAGTATATTATCAATATTATGGATTTTGCCAAATTATGTTATCAATTTCCTGGATTTTGCTAATGAGAAATTATATCTCAGGTAGAATTAATTTGCATTCTACTTATTAAAAGCAAGTCCACATCTTTTCATATATTTAAGGAACACTTACATTTGGTTTACTGTGAACTGCCTGTTCATATATTTTGCCCATTTTTCTAATAGTTTACTGCCCTTTTTCTTCTCTATTTTAAGTAGAATATTCTTTAGATGAGAGATATATTTGTCAATAATGCAAGCTGTAGATTTTCCTCCTACTTTGTCAGGTGTTTATGTGCTTTGCTTACAGGGGTTCTGGCCATATGGTGAAAATAATCACTCCTTCAGTGAAAAGGATCACTGTATTTCTCATTGTATCTGCAACTTGAGTCATACTTAAGAAAGTTTCCCCTTATCCCATATGATAGAGGAAATCACTCAAGTTTACTTGTACTATTTGTATATTTTTATTTCTTTACACTTAAACCTTTGATGTATTTGGAATATATCCTGATATACATCCTATATATGTACGGTATATGAGGAATAGACCCAACTCAAAACTTCTCTAAAGCTATCCAATAATGTGTCACTGATTAAAATGTCCATCTGTTTCTTATTAATTTTCAATGTCACCTTTATCATATACAAAATAACAATATGCCAGTGGGTTTATTTCTGAATTTTTCTTTTCAATTTCATTGGTCTTTCATGTATTCATGTGCCAAAACCACATGATTTTAAATACAGAGACTTTTTGTTTTAACATCTGGTAATGATATCTTACCCATTCCTCATAGTGCTGCTCTCCTTTTCAGGATTTTCCTGACTATTCATGCTTATTTGTTATTCCAAATTAACTTGCTGATCAATTTGGCTAGTTGTAAAACAAAACAAAATAAAAACCTAATAGTATTTTGTTTTGTTGAAATCCCAACAAATTTATAAATTACCCTAGGGAGGATTGACTTTTGATGATGTTAACATTTTATGTACAAGAAAACAGCATACCTTTCCATTTGTTAAAATTACTCTTATGTCTTTCAGGAGTGCTTTATATTTTGTTCTCTTACAGGTTTGGACATTTCTTGTTAAGTTTATGCTGTGGCATTTAATTTATTTATTTAGTTAATTTACTTCTACATTTATTTACTATTGTAAATGGTGCCTTTTCTTCCATTTTATCTTCTAACTCATTTTTGTTCACACATATGAAGATCATTGATTTGTGTTATTGATGTTATAACTCTAGTTTGCCAAATTATCTTGATTGTTTTAGTAGTTTTTTCATTAAGTGTCTTGAGATTTTAGAGGTACAATCTTATACCCTGAAAATAGTTTTACCTCTTCCTTTCTAAATAATATGCCTATACTTTCTTTCTCTTATTTAATTGCATTGGCAAATACCTCCAGCATAATATTAAAAGCCAGTGGAGACAGTGAACACTATTAACTTCTTCCAAACTGAAATGAGAAAGTCTCTGGTGTTTTCCCATTAAATTAGATGTTGGCTTTGAGCCAATATACAGAGAAAAACATTTGCAAACAAAAATGAACAAGCAACAATTCTTACTCTCAGTGGTCTTATAGACTTGTGGAAGGAGACAGATAAGGAAACAGTTTATTTTAATAGTATGGCAATATCTACTGTAAAAGTATGCACAGATTCACTTGGAAATACATTAGGAAAGGCATTTACCTCAGTCTTGGAAATCAGACCATAATGCTTCTTGATAGAGCTTCTATCTAAGTTGAGACACTTATATGATTAGAAGTTAATGAAATAAAGATGGAGGGAAGATAATTTTGCCCATAAAGAATAGCTTGGGCAAAGGATTTGAGGTGAAAGGGAACGGAACTCTATTTATGGAATAGAATTTCAGTTAATGAGATGTGGGGATGAAAGTGAAATAGAGAATAGACAGAGTTGAGCTAGAATGCTAAGTCAAGGAGTTTAAATTTTATACCAGGGAAATTGGGATTTAACAAGGGAATTTAAGCATTTTAAACAGAGGTATATCTGACCAAGTGGTTCCTCCTAAAAGAGATAACATATATATCCCTGCCCCATTCATGTTGTGCTTGGCCATGTGGTTTGCTTTGGCTAATGGGATGTTAGTGGATATGACACAAGCAAAAAGCAAAGACTTAAAATGTACTTGTGTAATTGAGTTTGTTGTCTTAAAATGTTTCCATCACTATGAGAAGGACATGCTCTGAGGAGCTCACTGGATTCAGAACAAGAAAGCACAGAGCAGACCTGAATCAAATCCAGTTTAGAGCCAAGCCCAGCCCAACCCAACTGAGATAAATAAAAGCTGCCTAAGCTCATATCTGTAGATGTGAGCATAAATGATTATTGTTATAAACCACTCAGTTGTGGTGTGATTTGTTATGCAGCAGTATTTATCACAATAGCTGACCAATACAATGAGAGACCTTTAAAACAGAAAAGTCAATTTGAAGATAATTAAAATCTCCCTGGTGAGACAAAATGGTGGTCTGATTATGGTGATGACAAAGGAAATAAAAGAAAGAGAAGGTTTTGAGAGACACGAAGGAGGTAGAATTTAAAAGACTCTGTGATTGGTTGGATATCAGGGTTAGGGAGAGAGAGGAGGAAAGTATGTTCAGGTTTCTTGCTGGTGCAATTGAGAGAGGAGTGAGACTATTCTGTGAGACACAGACCACCAGAAGTACAAGATCAAAGGCTCTGCTTTGAACTTGCTGAATCTGAGCTGCAAATGCACAGCCAAGCAGAAATGTCCTTGACATCTGTCTATTCATCTATAAAATAAAGATAACATCATGTGCCTTTGCCTACCTTGCAGGGCTATTGTGGAGAATGAACAAGGGAAAACACACAAAAGAGCTTTGAAAAGAAACCTTCCCAATCAACTGTGATAATTATTAAAATTAAAGCACTAACACTTTCATTTTCATGCTGCCAGATGCAAAAAGCACACTGCAATTTTATTTTTGAAACTGTGCTACTGAGTTTGTTGCCAGTCACACATTCTTTTTTATTCTTCTGAGAGAAGGCAGAGCCGATAATTCTGAGAAATGATATAAACAATATGTATTTTTTTCAAAAATGTACCCGTATAAAGCAGAATTTAGAGGCAAAAAGATCCTAGGACTAGGGGTCAGAAGAGCCAAGCTCTTTCCTTGTGAGACCTTGGAGCATTTAAGCTCTCTGGTCCTCTCATTCTTCCTTTGTGAAAGGAAGGTTTGCACTTGTTTATTTCTAAGATATCTCACTGTTCTTATATATACAAAATGAGGGATTCTCTTAACATCTTCAGTTTTACTTACTTCCTACCAATGAGACTCTTCGAACTTACTCTGTGATTTGGAAAAGAGTTTCACACTTGCTCGTCCTCACGCATGTTAGCTCAGTCTTTATCAGCAACTTCTCTTTTGGAGCAAATTCAGCTGGTCCAGATTGCCTGTTACGTCCCAGGCAGGAAAGCTTATTTTCATCTATGTGTGAGTGATAAGGATCTAGAAGGAGTTCTGATTGGTGTGCTTTTGTAACTGCGGCAGGATTCCATTTACCACTTAGTCAAGCTGGTAATGAGGGTCTCTGTACCAGGCAACTGTGGCTGCCATCTGGCAGGCCAGCACCACACGCCCGCCCGGCAGACAGAACCAATTAGTCGGTCCCCACACCTCCCACAAGGCCTTCCTTGTTTGGTGGCTGGGTGTTAGCCCCCGCTGAGCCTCCCACCAGAAACCCTGTTGAGTTCTGGGATGGGAGGGGCAAATTTTCTCCCTGTACTACAGAGCTAGCAAACAATCCAGATCATGGAGGTTAAGAACAGCTTACCTAATGAACATACTACCTATGGTAATGGCAAATGCAGAGTCCATGGCAGGAATGAGCAGGTTGATGTATTAGGAGGAGTGTCAAGAAACAGATGTCTATATATGAGAGAAAAACTAAAATGGCTTAAGTGCCCATAAGGCGTTTGTTAAGTGAACTGTGTTGTGTTTCTATAAAGGAATGTATACAGTTTGGTGACTAAGGACCTAGAACCTGGGCTTGAATTGTGGGTCTGCCACTTCTCAGTTCTATGACTTTAGCAAGGCACTTGACCTCTCTGTGTCTCAGCTCCCTTAACCATGAACTAAAGATAATAAGAGTTCCTACCTCACTGGGTGCTTGGGCATAATAAATTAGTTAATATCTGTAAAGAGCTCAGAATACTGCCTGGCACATAGTAAATGCTATCTATCTAGTGTTAGTTCTGAGTACAACTCTCACAGAACCATTAAAGATGATGCATAGGATGATTTTTTTCATGCCAAGGGGAGAATTTTTGATATGAAGTGAATCAAGCAGGATAATAAAGGGTATATATAATGACTCCCGTTCTATATCTCCATGCATGAAGGAAAAAAGAGGAAGAAAGGAAAAGAAAACCACTAGTTTACTTTAGTTGATATTTTTCTTCTTATTTATATTCTCCTTCTGTTTTTCAAAAATTGCTACATGATTATGCTATGATTTATAATTAGAAAGATCAATAAAAATTTAAGTAAAGAAAAAAAGAAAACCTAGATAAACATCTTATCTGCACACTTATGAGTCACTTTATCCTTTCTGAGTGTTGGTTTTATCATCTATGCCATGGTGATAGAAATAACAATGGCATCTACCTCACAGGGTTAATTTCAAAGAGTAAATAATAAAATTCACCTGGAAGCATCAGTCAATAATAAAGTCTTTTATAACCATAATATTATTACCAAGGCCATTCTTTGGGAGCAAAAACAACAAATATATTAATGCCAGATTCTAAATTAGGTTAAAAAATTCAGAGGTCTTTGATAATTCAAATGGATTATATCACCTCTGCAGATTCACTATCTTTTGCTGTAACCAAGGCCTAAATTCAAGGACTCAGCCAAACTGGAGACTAAGAGGCTTGAGTGATGGCTCAATCTGTGTCACTCATGTTTTTGGAAGGTCACTTTCATTTCTGGTCTTCAGTGTTCAACTAGACCTTGCAGAGTATAGCCTGAGGTCCATAGATAGGCTGTTAACCACTCCAAAATTTGATCCTTTGCATGGTTCTTATGAGCAGAAGATCCCAAATCCATAGGCATTCATTTTCTCATATGACTAAAGACTAGCTGGTAGCTCAGTGATTTAGAAAGGGCTATTAAAATTACAAACTAAAAATAGTTATGTTAGAGTGTACTGCAAACTCTAATTCAGTATTTTACTAAAATATCTGGCTGTCACTTAATGCTTGGCAGCATTGCAAAACTCCTACTCTATGTATCTGTTTAATTGCAATTTCAGCAATTTTGGAAATGGTACTTTGTTATCAATGAATCATTAGTTTTGTCTTGATTTAGATCCAGTTTTCAATTGCTGCTTTACTTGCTTTTTAATTACAAATTACTAATCATATAGATTCATCACCATCAAGTTAGTTTGTTATGAATTGTTTGGTTGATTGTTAACAGAGTGCAGTGATATATATTTCTATCAACAGAGTTTGGGGCCTATAATTTTTTTTGTAATTAGACATGGTTGCATTGGAATTTTAAAATAAATTATCTCTTTTTGTAATGTAAAAGCAGACAGACTCTTACCCTCCAACATGCCCCAACTTTGCATGTATAGTAACAATACTCAGTATCGCTGAGCTAACCACAGGCCGAATAGGTTGACCAACTCCATTGGTTGTCATGACCAACTTCATTGGTGATCATGACCAACTCTGTTGGTGGTCAGCAAAGATACAATATACAAAATGACCTTGAAATTCATTTTCAGATTGAAAAAATTGATTCCTATTTCTATCTCGTGCAAAATATATTAATGAACATTTGCACAGTGTGTTTTTGTGTGAACCTATGTTTTTATCTGTATTTTCTTAATAAATTATCAAGATAAACTTCGGTATTTTTTGTTACTCACTTTGCCATCCAGGAATCTGCTACTGTGTGCCCCTGTTAGTAGTTTCTGGTTGTTTTCTGATTTCTGGTTGTTCTCTGGGTGCTTGTTCTCTTTCACATCATCTGGATTATAATTGGTTTGCTGATCAGTGAAGTTAATGGGAGCTGGGGGGTCTCTGCTCATCTGCCTTGCATTATCAGTCATTGGTTTCTGGCGCGTTGTTTGGGTTTCTGTTTTCAAATTCTCATTCTCCTTGCTGTGAAGAAAGAATTTTATACTTTGTTACTCATAGGCAGACTCCTCATACGCAAGGCTGGCATAAGAACAGAAGGTGTGTTTGGTGTTGTAAACGGTGGTAACTCAGCACAGTGGAATGTGGAAGCATAAACATTGGTTATTTGTCTATGCATAACTGACCATAGAGAGAACATGTTATTAATATTACCTTTGCAGGCTTTATCTGTTTCCTTACCCTCTTCCTCATACTCATAATCTATCCATCTGCTCCCAAACCCTTACTGTAAGCAATGACCAGTATGAAAAATGAACCCTAAAGGTTATCACATTTCTTACTTGTAAATGTAACAGGTATTTTCAGCCTTAGAAAAGAAAGTCAAAACAGTTTGTCAGCTCCAGTTCTGCTCTATGCCTCTCCCCTTGAGACTTCCTTTTCTCCTGGGAGCCTTTCATTTAAGTTTAGTATTAAACAGAGAAAAGAAAGAAAAAAAATCTGTAGGATGATTCAAGGAGATTCAAATAACAACCAAAATTAAAGGTTCAACCTTGTTTAATAACTAAAAAGTCCTCATGCCTATAATCCCAGCATTTTGGGAGGCCAAGGGAGGTGGATCATGAGGTCAGGAGTTCGAGACCAACCTGGCCAATATGGTGAAACCCTGTCTCTACTAAAAACACAAAAATTAGCTGGGCGTGGTGGTGCGCACCTGTAGTCCCAGCTACTTGGCAGGCTGAGGCAGAAGAATCAGTTGAACCCAGGAGGCAGAGGTTGCAGTGAGCTGAGATCACGCCACTGCACTCCAGCCTGGGTGACACGTCTCTAAAAAAATAAAAAATAAAAAAATAACTAAAAGTCTTACGAATCAAAACAGTAACAAGGTGCCATTTTAAACATAGAAGACAGATATAATTGTTACAGTGGGTGACCTGAAAAAATATATTAAGAGTCAAGAAACTGAACAATTTTAAAGCATGTGTATTAAGACATTGTAGAACAATTTTAAAGCGTGTGTATTAAGGAGAAAAATGCAAAAAAAAAAAAAAAAAGAAAACTCTAAATATTGAGTAATAGGTGGATGCATCTACTATTTCATTCTTTGCTCATGATAGAGTATATGAAGTCATTAAAATAATTATGAATAATTTAATGATACAAGTAAATGTCCACTTATAAAAGTAAGTGAATATATGATTGTCTCAACTGTATAAAATGCATGTAAATAATGTGTGTGCCTAATCAATCTAGAAAACAATGTGCCGAAAGTTAACAGTATCTCTGGGTGGTAGAACTCAGGGTATTATGTTACACTCTATTACACTATATCATGTCATATTATACTTTATAGTATTATTGTTCTAAATTTTCTACATAAGAAAATACTATTTTATAATCAGAAAAAATAAGTTTCAAAGTAGCTATGCCTTGTATCTACATGGCATTCTATAAATTCTAGCTGTTATTTATAGATACAGTGGAAAAGATCCATTTACAAGCATATCATGTTATGTAAATACAATATTCATTGATTTAAATAATACTTGTTGAACTCCAATACTTGTTGATTTGAATAAGACCAAACCATGGGCAATAATTTGAATGTATGTGTGTATTTTTATAGTCATCCTCTTAGTGGTGGTAGCACAAGAAGAAAAGAAGGCCTAGGAAAGAACTCTGATGGATACCTACATTTAAAGAGGAAAGATGAGCCTTAAAAAGAGCTTTAAAAAATTCCCAGTAAAGTAGAAGAGAAATCAGGAGACTAGAAGGAAGACTTGGTAGAAAAGCAAGAGGATGTTTCTGGAGACAGGACAACAGTATTAAATGCTGCTGAGAAAGGAAATTTCTGAAAAGGGTCCATTGGGTTAGCCATAAGGGTGTAGTCAGGAATCTTGGTATGGGGAGTTTCAATGAGGTAATGTAGGTGGATGCTAGACTGAAGTGGATTGAAGAAAGAGGGGGGACAAGCAATGTAGACAGGAAGTATAAAGACCTCTCTGAAGAAGTTTGGCTGCAAGAAGGGAGAAAGATGGGGTGATGACTGATGTGGAATACAGGGTTTCAGATAAGACTGTTATTATCATGTTCAAAGATGTTAGGGAGTTTAACCTATTGAAACACCAATGGTGAATAGCCAGTTGAACTGCAGAAAGGAGAGGGCATCATTGATGATGTAAGATGAACCTTGACAAAGGGAAATGGAAGTCATTGAGAGAACAGAGGCAGCCTCAGGGTAAGATTGTAGAAAAATAGGTAAGGATATAGGCAAATTAGTACATTTGATGACAACAGGTTGATCAAATTGCTGACAGCTTGAATTTTCTCTCTGATAACAAGGTATGGTTACCTTGGGTCTCATGGGGGAAGTGATGGGGTGGAAAGTCTGAATTAAGGGCAGATGGTTTGGGGCAGCTGCTATGAAGAGTAGAAGAGGGATAATCAGAAAAATAAGACAGGTTGGCTGGGCCAACTGAGTGGTCAGTTAAGGTTAAAGACCATTGATTTTTGTGAAATCAATTTGAGAGGATGAGTGGCATTTCGCCCAGTAGTCCTCGCGGACATGCAGAGAAGGCAGACAGTGAGGCTTACACAGAACTGGGGCTTTGCCAGACAAACACATTCAAATGATAATAGTGCAAGACAGGAGTATGAGAAGGAGAGTGTATATTTGACAAATGTTTTTTGTAATGAGAGAAGACATATATGTTCCCTGCCTTCAAGAAGTTTAAATTTCATTTGGTTGTCCAAAAATAACACAAATAATAAAGCTAACAACTGGTAAAACTAGATTCTAGAAATCAGAATAGTGATTACCTTTGAGGGGAGATGTATAGCCCAGAAGAAAGCATAATGGGGTTTCTGTGATTCTGGTACTATTTTGTTTCTTGATCTGGGTGTTTGTTGCATGAGTATATCATGTTTGTGAAAATTCAGTGAGTGGTAGACTGATGATGTATACTTTTATGTAAATATAGGTATGTTGTATTTCTATAAAGTATCAAATTGGTATAAAATTTACGTAAGTAATATGAAACATATCCACTTAGCATATAAATGAATGTCAAATGAACATTATGAAGATTCAGTACTATTTGAAGTTCATAAGAAACAAAGAACTATAGTTTGCAATGGTTACAAAAATAATATTATTGCTGAACATTTAATGTGACAGCCACACTATACTTATTTATATACATTAGATTATATATTTCTTAAATCAACCCTATAGTCAGGTGTTCCTATTATTCTTATTTTAGGATGAAGAAATTAAGGCCAGGAAAGTTGATATGATTGGCCTAATTCTATTTACATGGCTTTTCAGTAGTGGAGCCAGGATTTAAACCTGTCTACTTCATTGCACAGACTCAGATCCTATTGGTAGTAGAATCAGAGGAAGGTCCATGGAAGTTTGTGATTATGTGAGGAGCTGAAAGTACAGGAGCAGCTAACCAAAGTAGGAAACACAGGATTTGAAGGCAAAAATGGTCATTGGGCAGGGAGTTAACTCTTTTGGATAAAGACAGGGACAATGGATTATCTTCGCTTTAATCATCTTCGAGATCCTTTTGTGAGCAGTGTCAGGTCAGAATTGCTTGAGAAATGTAAAATGTATCTGCCTGTCTTTTAAAACAGTTCCTGTAGATGTAAAACCAAAAATAACCTGTTAAATCTGTTTCAAGTAAAAGCTATATTTTTTTAAAAAAAAAAAACATAGCACTTTGAAAATTATCAAGAAAATGACTCTCTAGCTGAGAAACGGCATGTGTCTGTGGTTAACACAAACAATTTGTCAACACGCATTGGTTGTTATGTTGTTCACAAACTCACAGTTCTTTCTCCTAGGCTTGTGTACTATCTACCTATATTACTGAAAATAGACATTTGCCATTTCAAAAGAAGGAAAAAAACCAAAAAAACAAAAAACAAAAAACACCATCAATACTCTCTTGGAAGCAAGACACAGCTAGCTTCCGCATATGTACTTCTGACCTCAGCTGCTGCTCTTGGGGTGCCGTGAAGAGTTTAGTGTCATCCAGGAATGAGAGCAATTAGAGAGGATTACTGTGTTGCTGGATGATAAATAAATGAGGAGAAAACTGTCCAATCGTTCCCTCTCTCACCGGGCTCTTTTTTGCAAACCAGCCCATTAGAGTCACCCTCCATTAGAGCACAGAGTCTCAGGGTTAGAAAGAAACATTGCAAAGGCGTCTAGTAGCATCCTCTGCCCAAAGCAAGGTAGGGATCCCCCGCCGGCCCCACCTCCCATGTAACTCCAGCTCACCAGATCTCACATTTGATTTGGATTACACCCCTGCCGAGAACATAAAATCTCAAATGAAGGACCCAGGGGGCTCAGCAAAAGGTCACCAGATGCCATCTTAAAGGTCTGCCAGCCTTGGCAGCGACTCAGTGCCACCAATTTCCAACTGTGCGCCATCTAACAGGCCCTAACCCTCTGGAGAAGACAGCCTAGAGTGTGCCAACACAGTGAATGGGGATCTAATTTCAGCAAATGAAAGTGTGTTCTTATTTGTAAGTAATAAGAGATAATCAAGACAACCAGACTTTTCTCTTTTTAAAAAGACAATAAAAAATAAAATCGGAAATGGGAGGGGAGTACAGCTGAAAAAGCTCACCAAACTCCACAGGGAAGCTGAAATGCGAAGCCTGTGCTAATGTAGCTAATGTTATTGTGTCGAAGTATGAAGGTTTTTTGTTTATTTCCTTTTTTTATGTCATGGAGCCATACCATGTACTATTATCATAGAAATTTAGTCTTCGAAAAGATCATAAAAATACTTTCATTCAACTCCTGAACTCGTACTTGAATCATTTCTTTATCAATGTAATTATTTTAGCTAATATGTTCTATCTGAATGCTTATGTGTCAGTCACCACACATAAATTCTTTCATGTTGTGTGACTTTGGGAATATCTGATTTTCAGGTTCTCAGCTACAAGATGAGAAAAAATAATCCTTATCAAGATAAAATGTATAAAATATTGAGCACCAAGCCTCGTGTGCCTTCCCCAGCCTTTGACAAATAGTAATTCTATGTTAATCATAAATGAAAGTGCTAGCTCCTTTACACACACACTCCTCATCATTCAGGTACAAAGGGATGCGTCTTTCTCTGGACTCCCAAAACTTCCTTTATTGACAGACAAAACTGAAGTTCAAAAGTCAAGGTTTTGTAGTAGATAGGAACTGAAGAAAATCTATTTAAATAGATAAAACAGATATAATTAATGCAATCTATCTGACCACCTTGTTATTTATCAATCACAGTAAATACAAATTTGAGAAATCACTCTGCCTTTAAAAAACAAATATTAAGTAGTATTAAAAATCTGTTCTGATAAAGCAGGATTCTTCTCAATCACATTCCTTAATTTTACAGAAAAAAAACAAACAACCCAAACATTGTTGCATCATGATGTCCTCAGGTGGATTACACCCAAGAGCTTTACAGAGAGTGCAGCTTTGCCAGTCTGGAGCCAATGTTTATTGGCTAAAATGTAAATCTTGGAACCAATCTTTAATGACTTGAAATTTAATGTCTTTTGCACTTGCATTCTCTCCTGTATTGCTTTTGCAAGTCTAAGCAAAATGACTGTGCAACTGCCTGGCCTCTTCACCTGTGCTGATCTCTGTGCTGTAGGGCACAATTTCTGAGCCAGGGCACAATTTCTGAGCCAGGTCTTCTATCCATACTCTGAGAGGATGTAGCATAAACAGTTCTCTCTGCATCACGTCTGGATTCATCCACATGGTCTATGGGAATGAGGAGCAATCATTATTGCTATGTTATTTTGTTTAATCAGGTTGAACTAAATCAGGAATATATAAAAAGATGATGGATTTTTAAAAATACTCTATCAATATAAATTTGTTATCTCAAAATCTTAGCTGGCAAAACTAAAGGTGGCCAAATATTTTATCTCTATACAAAAAGCTTCCATATACACACACGAGAAGTTTTATTTTGTTTTTAAAACAAAGATTGATTGTAATCAACCTTTCTAATCTCTTAAACATTTTTTTCAATTGACAAAATAACGCAGATATCTTTTTTTTTTCCTCCAAACAGATTTATTGAATATAGCAAAATTCTATATACAAAGTGACCTGGACCTACTGCTTCAAAACATGATCCTTTCTTACTAATATCTTGATAGTTGGTCCATAGAGCATTAGAAAGCAATTGACTCTTAAATAAATAGAAAAGTGCCCAATGCGCATTAAATGAATGGCCTAACTACTGGAACTTTAGTAGTTCTAAAGGTAATTAACATAGGTAGGATCGAGTTCCTGTAACAGGCTGCTGAAGAACAGATATGAGGTGTCAAGAGGCCATTTTGTGCACTGCCACTGTGATGCCATCATGTTTCTGGATCATAATGTTCCCATTATCTGATTCTAGACACACCACAGGAATATCAGTGGGGTCAGAGGTTAGCTTAGCTGCTTGCTGGGCTAGAACAGATATCACTCCAGCATGCTTATCTGACAGGGTCCCACGGCAACCCAGATTAAGTCCTTGTGAATCTGTGCACAGGACTCCAACAATGGAGGGAGTCTTCATTGTGTCTTCCAAGTGCTGCTCCAAGGTTGCCTCCATCGCACCCACCGACCACCCAACAACGCAGATATCTTTACAGGCCAATACTTCTATCTCTATACCAACGTCTGAAATGTCTAATGGTATTTCATTATGTAGATATACAAGAGTTTATTTAACTTGTCCTATATTGTTGAACATTAATTTGGTTTCCAAATTTTTATTAATTTGAATGTTGCTGCTCTGCTGGAGATGTTTCTTCGGCACCTATATCCTCACCATCCTTCTCAACCCCAGAAAATTGATCTCTGTGGACTTACTCTATCAACAGTGCCCATGAGGCCAGGCATAGTGGCTCACACTTACAATCTTATACTTTGGGAGGCCTAGGTAAGAAGATCACTTGAAGCCAGGAGCTCCAGACCAGCCTGGACAACATGGCCAGACCCTATCTACCAAAATAAAAAAAAAAAAAAAAAAAAAATTAACCGGGCGTTGTGGTGCACACCTGTAGTTCTAGCTACTTGGGAAGCTGAGATAGGAGAATTGCTTGAGCCCAGAAGTTCCAGCAATGAGCTATGATCCCTCCATTGTATTCCAGAGTGATGGACAGAGATCCTGTCTCTAAGAAAAGCAGTGCCTATGTCTTATGATTCTGGGTGGTTTGGGCCAATGGGTAGCCCTGGCAGGAGGAGGTTCCCTCCCTGAAATGTTGACTCAGACTACCTGTGTCTCTTGGCCAAAAGTCACTACTTTTCTCAAGATGGCCCGAGCTGCAGAATGCTTCCTTTTTATGGTTTCGGTAACATTCCACTCCTCTCCTCTCTTCAGACCTAGTGCTCCTACCAACCTTGTGGCTGCTAGCCCATGATTCCTGCACCATAGCTTGCAGTTCTCTTAATCTCAGCTTATATTTTTGTAATTATTCCTTTTAAACTAAAGCCATCCTGGTTTGAGTGTATGATCTGTTTCCTATTGGGACCCAGACACAACACACATTTTTGTGTAAATCTTTGAAACCAAATCATTACACCCATCGATAATCGTTTTCATAGAACTGATTCATAGACACAGATCTATGCCAAAGGACATATACTTCTAAGGCTTTAAATAAGTATACTTTAAAAAACACAGTATCATATGAGTATTTTCTCTAAACACCTGCCAGCACTGGGTATCTCCATTATAAAACATTCCTAATTTGATTTGTAAAAAATAATATCTCATTACTCTTTACGTTTCTTTTATTATCATGCAGGTTGAATATACACCCACATATCTGTTGTTCCTTTTGATTTCTTCTATTTCCTGTCTAGGTCTATTGCCAATTATTGAAATGAGGCTGTTCATCTTTTTCCCATCAATTTGGAAAAGCTCTTTATGCAGTTAGGAATTACTTATTTTTCTGTCACATGTGTTGTAAACAGTATTTTGTTTTTGACTTTGACTTTCTATTATATTTTTTAAAATATATAGAATTCAAATGGCAAAAATAACTGTTACCTCATAGTCTCAATATTTGGGATCAATGGGCACTTAGAAGTTTTCTAAAACATTTATTGAATGTTTGCTCACATAATACCCGGTACTCTTATTTACAGACTTATGACTAGAACAACAGTATGTTATGCTTCTTTATACTTCTCACAGTGCCTAAAATAAACACACAAACAAATGAAAACAAACAAAAATTATTCCAGGATATTAATAAGAAGCAGTTTAATGCAGTGGAAAGGGCTTAATAGAAGTATGATTTTAGCCTACTGCTTTATCATTTTGAACTTGTAAAAATGGAGATAAGTATCTTCTGTGATGTTATTGTTCAGTTTTAATGAGAGATTGAGTTCATAGATATTTAGCTATTGTGTAGATTGTCTAGTGAGAAAAGCAATAAACAAAGATAAGGCTTATTGATCAGTTGTTTCTAAAAAATAATAAATGGGATCCTTGAATTTTTCGATCACAAAATTTATCCATACTTTATATATGGACTGTAATTGGTCAATGCTTCCATCTCCTGCCTGGATTATCATAACTCTTTAAATGTTTTCTCTCTTTTTATTAGTGTCACTCCCAAGTTACTCACCACTTAACAGACAGAAGCAGCCTTTAGAAAATAGTAATACAATGTGAGCAGCATTGCTCTCAATTTTCCAGTGGTTTCCCATTCTACATGGAACAAAATCCAAAGTTCCTACTATGGCCCTACTGCTTTTCTGCCCTTATTTCCTGCTCCTCTCCCCATTCCCCACTGTGCTCCACAAACAATGGCTTTCCTACTCTTTCTTAAACATACCAACAGGCTTTATTCTGACTATTCTCTCTCCTTAGAATGCTCTTTCTTCAGATATTTGCATGATTTACTTTCTCTGTAAGTCTGTGGAGTCACTAGGATGTAGGTGAATACCTGTGTATCACTTGGTGCAGGCTGGACTTCAGTGGCAGGAAAGCAGCAGGTATATGGGTTCCCTGATCCTGAGCACTGTGCTCCTGCTGAGGGATGGTATTCTAGTTTTTATGAGTGTGATGGCCAATACTGAGTGTCAACTTGATTGGACTGAAGGATGCAAATTATTGATCCTGGGTGTGTCTGTGAGGGTGTTTGGACAAAGGAGATTAACATTTGAGTCAGTGGGCTGGGAGAGGCAGACCCACCCTTGATCTGGGTGGACACCATCTAATCAGCTGCCAGCGCAGCTAGAATATAAAGCAGGCAGAAGAAACTCTAGACAGGCCTGGCCTCCCAGCCTACATCTTTCTCCCATGCTGCATGCTTCCTGCCGTCCAACATCAAAGTCCAAGTTCTTCAGTTTTGGGACTCAGACTGGCTCTCCTTGCTCTTCAGCTTGCAGATGGCCTATTGTGGGACCTTGTGATCATGTGAGTTAATAAACTCCCCTTTATATATAATAGGATATATATATATATATTATATATATAACTAATAGGATATCTATATATATATATATAGATATAGATATAGATATAGATATAGATATATATCCTATTTGTTCTGCCCCCTAGAGAACCCTGACTAATACAATGAGGCAAGCATGAGGCAACCTTATACAAAAAGAAAAAAAAATTGCTTGGGCTCCAGGCGGTCAACTTAGGTGCCATCGGTTTGTAACCGTAAATGAGAATGCCAGATGCCCAATAATGGGCAAACTTGAGACCTGTGAATAGTTGCAGACCCTTTTTCTTGAGCAGGGGAGGGAAGAAGATACTACCAACTTTATGGAGAGTTTAAATCTGGTAGAGCCATACCCATGCGGACGAAGGCTGGGCTAGTCTTAGCTCACTGATAGTTAACCTGGGATAATTCTCATTGCATAATTCTAGCTGTTTATCTCCGCACAGTCTCAGTTCAAATGTCTCTTGCTCAGAGACAGCTTCTAGGACCCTTAAGAGCTGATAGACCCTCATGTTCCTTTATTTTTCCTTATTGCACTGTGCCTACATGAACAATCATTGTTTATCTGTCTATTTTGTGTTTCCCATCACTAGAACTTTAGGTACACTTCTGTGTCTCCATGGCTTGGCACTCAGTAGGTGCTCAGTTAATATTTGTGAAAAGGAAGTTGATGGAATTCCCTACATACATTAATTTCTAAAACTGTTAATGTTAACACTTAAAGAAGTTTAAGACAAGTCACAAAGAATTTGTTATTATAAAGGGTTTGGGGCGATTCAAAAATGACAGAATATGAGCTTTAGGAGAGTCACGTGGGAAAATACCAGAACTTTGCATATCTTTGGTGTAAATATCGATGCAAATTATAGGCATACCTCAGAGATTTGTGGTTTGGTTCCAGAGTGCTGCAATAAAGCAAATATCACAATAAAGTGATTCACATATTTTTTTGGTTTCCCGGTGCACATAAAAGTCATGTTTACACTATACTGTAGTCTATTATGTTTGCAATAGCATTGTCTAAAAAACAATGCACATACCTTAATTAAAAATACTTTATTGCTAAAATATGCTAATAATCATCTGTGAGCCTTTAGCAAGTCCTCATCTTTTTGCTAGTGGAGGGGCTTGCCTCGATGATGCCTGCTGACTAATGAGGATGGTAGTTGCTGTAGGTTGCGGTAGTTGTGCAATTTCTTAAGACAACAATAAAGTTTTCTGCATCCATTGATTCATCATTTTACAAAAGATTTCTCTGTAGCATATAATGCTGTTTGATAGCATTTTACCCACAGGGAACCTTCTTTCAAAATTGGAATCAATCCTCTCAATTCCTGCCACTGCTTTATCAACTAAGTTTATATGATATTCTAAATCCTTTGTTGTCAATTCAACAATGCTGACAGCATCTTCACCTGGAGAGTTGATTCTATCTCAAAAAACCACTTTCTTTGCTCATCTATAAGGAGCAACTCCTCATCTACTCAAGTTTTATCATGAGATTTCAGAAATTCAGTCACATCTTTAGGCTTCACTTCTAATTCTAGTTCTCTTATTATTTTCACCCCACCTGCAGTGATTCCTCCACTGAAGTCTCGGAACCCTTAAAGTCATTCATGAGGGTTGGAATCAACTTATTCCAAACTCTTGTTAATGTTGCTATTTTGACATCCTCCCATGAATCACAAATGTTCTTTTTTTAATTATACTTTAAGTTCTGGGATACATGTGCAGAATGTGCAGGTTTGTTACATAGGTATACACGTGCCATGGTGGTTTGCTGCACCCATCAACCCATCACCTACATTAGGTATTTCTACTAATGCTAACTCTCCCCTTTCCCCCGCCACCACTGACAGGCCCCAGTGTGTGATGTCCCCCTCCCTGTGTCCATGTGTTTTCATTGTTCAACTCCCACTTATGAGTGAGAGCATGTGGTGTTTAGTTTCCTGTTCCTGTGTTCGTTTGCTGAGAATGATGGTTTCCAGCTTCATCCGTGTCCCTGCAAAGGACATGAACTCGTCCTTTGTATGGCTGCACAATATTTCATGGTGCTTTTGTGTCACATTTTCTTTATCCAGTCTATCATCGATGGGCATTTGAGTTAGTTCCAAGTCTTTGCTATTGTGAACAGTGCTGCAATAAACATACATATGCATGTGTCTTTATAGTAGAATGATTTATAATCCTTTGGGTAGATACCCAGTAATGGGATTGCTGGGTCAAATGGTGTTTCTGGTTCTAAATCCTTGAGGAATCACCACACTGTCTTCCACAATGGTTGAACTAATTTACACTCCTGCCAACAGTATAAAAGCATTCCTGTTTCTCCACATCCTCACCAGCATCTGTTGTTTCCTGACTTTTCAATGATTGTCATTCTAACTGGTGTGAGATAGTATCTCATTGTGGTTTTCCTCTAATTACCAGAGATGATGAGCTTTCTTTCATATGTTTGTTGGCTGCATAAATGTCTTCTTTTGAGAAGTGTCTGATCATGTCCTTTGCCCAGGGATTGTTTTTTTCTTGTAAATTCGTTTAAGTCCCTTGTAGATTCTGGATATTAGCCCTTTGTCAGATGAATAGATTGCAAAATTTTTCTCCATTCTGTAGATTGCCTGTTCACACTGATGATGGCTTATTTAGCTGTGCAGAAGCTCTTTAATTTAATTGGATCCCATTTGTCAATTTTGGCTTTCATTGTAATTATTTTTGGTGTTTTAGTCATGAAGTCTTTGCCCACGCCTACGTCCTGAATGGTATTGCCTAGGTTTTCTTCCAGGGTTTTTATGATTTTATGTTTTACGTTTAAGTCTTTAATCCATCTTGAATTAATTTCTGTATAAGGTGTAAGGAAGGAGTCCAATTTCCGTTTCCGGCACATGGCTAGCCAGTTTTCCCAGCACCATCTATTAAGTGGGAAATCTTTTCCTCATTACTTGTTTTTGTCAGGTTTGTTGAAGATCAGATGGTTGTAGATGTGTGGTGTTATTTCTGAGACCTCTGTTCTGTTCAATGGATCTTTCATAATGCCCTCTGCTGCCCCAACATTTAGTGCGTCAGGGTCCCTCCTAAAATGTGGCATCCAGAATGAAGTGTGCAGTACTCCACTGAGTTTTGCGTGGAGTGAGCCTCCACATCTCTCTATCTGAATACCCTTGACTCATGCTAAGCTCAAACACAGGCAATACCGGAACATTTATTCCATATAACCATTTCCATGTACACTTCTCCAAAGGTAGCCTTTGCCTATATTTCTGTTCATTTAGTCTTGTTGGTTGTAGCTTATTTCCCTGCCAAAGCTTCTTAGCTTTCTGCTACCTATGGGTTTACTAAAACAATTTGTCTATCTTCCTTTGATTGTGTATTAAAAACTGTTGAATAAGAGCAGGGTCACACACACAAATCCTCCCCACCTCCAGAAAGTTGTGTTTATATCAATTGTTCCATCACCACTTGGTAGTGTATCACCTATCTCAACACTGTCCAGTATGGAGTTCACTGCCTTGTTTCAGGCCTTTGTGAGAAAGATGTGCCCAATGACTCACCAAAATCAACACATACTGTCTTTATCATTCTCTTCATTTGGACTGCAATAATCTTGTCAATGATGAGAATGGAACCAGTTTAGCATAATCTATTTTTAGTTAATGCATACCTCCTCTTGGTGATCATCACTTTCATGTTTTATTTTCACAACTAATATATTTAATTTTTTGGCCTACAGTTTTGGCAGGGATCGTCCACCAACCTCTGACTCTGTGGTACTATTCTAGCTTCTATCACCTTTTTGAAAATGAGAATATTTGTCTCCTGTCACATGGCATGTTACTCATCAGGGTTCCATAGTAACATCTGGATGTTATTTTAACAGCATGGGCCTTTAGATTTGTATTTATTTAAAGCTACTAAGTATTATCTTTCTAGATCTTTATTTTTCTTGGTAGCCATGTTACTCTAATTTATTTAATAGGCTTTACCATGTACAAGATTTTATCCTCTGTGCTGGGGATATAGTTGTGCACATATAATTTACAGTAAAATAGAGAGACAGAAATGCATAGGAAGTTGTAAGCATGTACTATTCCTTACGGGCGTTATAGGAGCCCCCAGGTGGGGCAGGCAAATGTGTGTCTGGTGGTGGCAACATGTCATTAGATTTTATTTTAGAAAGATCACGCTGGCCATACTTAAGAATCGGGCTTCTCAAACTGGAATGTGTGGAGGAGTCACCTGAAAATTCAGGTTTAAAGTAAGATTCTGGCTCAATATATCAGGAAGGGAGCTGAGGTTCTGTTTCTAACAAGTTCCCAGCTGAGACTGGTGCTGGAAATCCACGGACTACACATTCAGGAGCAAAGATGCAGAGGAGTCAGTTACAGAGTGTGAAGTTTAGAGACAGAGAACTAGGTTGGAAGGCGGTTATAGTGACCTAGGAGGAAGATGATGATGGCACAAATAAGGGGAAACTTGTTTCACTCCTTGAAGCCTACAGATTAATCTCTTTTGCTCTTTTGTGAAAAATATGTATACTAAATATAAGTATTTTTCTTTGATCTGTGAACAATTATGCATGTTAACTTAAGGAAAGAGGGGAGGCGAGCTCCATTCCAGTCTTAGTTCTTAATAACCAGCGTGGAACTTCAGGGGCTTGCTTTAAGACCACTGAGGCCTTAGTTATCTCACCTCATCTGTAAAATGGGAGGCTGGTTGTTATGGGTTGAACTGTGGCCCTGCCAAGATTCCTGTGTTGATATTCTACCCCCCATACCTCAGTATATGACCTTATTTGGAAATAGGATTATTACAGATATAATGAGTTGAGATGAGGTCATACTGGATTAGGGTGGGCCCCTAATGTAGTTGACTGATGTCTTTACATAAAGGGGCAATTTAGACACAGATGCAGATGCAGGGAGAAAGCCATGTAAAGCTTGAAGATATGCTGCCACAAGTCAAGGAACTGCCAGAAGCAAGGGAGCACCTAGGACACATAGGTCCTTCCCTGGCACCTTCATAGGGATCACAGCTCTATGGACACTCTGACTTCAGACGTCTGGCCTCCAGAACTTGAGACCATGAACTTCTGTTGTTCTAAGTCACCCAGTTTGTGGTACACTATTACAGCAGCCCTAGCAAGCTAATATAGTGGGCTGCATCTAAAAGACCACCTTCAGGTCTGACATACTATCCCAGCATCAACACATGTCCTGCAGGAAATCTGAGCTAAATGTGGTTATACGAGAAGATTTCTGATTTTCTATCCATTGTTGATCCATGATTTTCTTTTAATTCAAATTTTCATTTTGGAGAAACCTTTCTTTTTTGATGTTTACTTACACTTCTTAAGTGGATTTTTATTAATTGATTCAACTTATTCAACCCAAAGAAAATACCCTTCTGGGGCCCTGGTTTATGAATATAAACACTTTTGGGAAGACAGATTCTGCAGCATGAATGACATGATAGTGGCAGCACTTTCCTTACCTGAGCAAGGAGGAGGCTTTAAGAATTATTCATTTTTAAACATACAAGAATATTTTAGCAATGCACATTACTAATCCTATGTCATCCCGGCAACAGTAACATGAAGTCTATAGGAAACGCAGCAAACAAACAAAATACCCGTCTTACTACCTAAAAAATGCCAGCTGTTATAGTATAATAGGAGAGATAGAACTGCATATTTTATTTTACAATTAATTTAGCTGATTTAATGTACTCTTTTATTTTTTGGTTCCTGAAGTTTAGAAAACAAAATGGGGAAAGGCACCTTCCTATGAGATAAAGCTAACTTTTCACTATTTTAAAAATTAAATACTACTCCTTGCTTTCTGTTTAAAAACATACTAAGTTCCATATCCTTGGAAAAAGCAAGGGGTTTGGGAGAGAATAAGGCTAAACAAACAACCTAAGGAAGGAATGGAATTAGTAATAATATAGTCTTCCAGGTAGGAGATCTGAGCCAGGTGTCCAAACTAATTCTATTTACTTTTCTTGACAGTGACAGGGATTTGATATATCTCAAAATAATCACTTACCATATCACAGTGTCTTAGTTTCCTCATCTACAAAACAGACGTAAACTGCATCCTAGGCATAGAATATAAAAGGGACGGCCGGGCACGGTGGCTCACGCCTGTAATCCCAGCACTTTGGGAGGCTGAGACGGGCGGATCACGAGATCAGGAGATCGAGACCATCTTGGCTAACACGGTGAAACCCCGTCTCTACTAAAATACAAAAAAAAATTCGCTGGGTGTGGTGGCGGGCGCCTGTAGTCCCAGCTACTCTGGAGGCTGAGGCAGGAGAATGGCATGAACCCGGGAGGTGGAGCTTGCAGTGAGCCGAGATCGGGCCACTGCACTCCACCCTAGGCCACAGAGCGAGACCCTGTCTAAAAAAAAAAAAAAAAAAATATATATATATATATATATATATATAGAGAGAGAGAGAGAGAGAGAGAGAGAATATAAAAGGGACATCAAGCATTTAACAGAAAGATGTTTGATTTTTTTGTTACATGTTTTATATCTATAGAAAGACTTCAATAATAATAGCAGAATTATTTACTAAGCATGTTATTTATAATAGACACTGGAAAGGTGCTTTGCATACTTTTTCTCATTTAATCCTCACAATAACCCTATTACTAGATAGGTGTTGTTTTATCCCCACTTCATATATATAGAATCTAAGGCCAAAGATGTTAATTCATTTTCCCAATGTCAAAAGGCAAGAAAGAATCAGACCTAAGATTCAATTTCACACCTCTCAGCTCTGTAGGGATCCCAAATGTATGAATCACATGCTGCAAACCTCAGTTCCTGTGCAGTGGCAGACATTACTAACTGATTATAGCAATCACTTTGGAATCCCTCTAGACTTTACAATACTGATAGTGGGGAAGTAGAACTAATGTGACTTTCTAAAGTCTTATTAAAGCCTGTACTTCATAACAGCAGTCTTGGTGACCTGCATTCAGAGATTTTGATTCAGCAGACCTTGAGCTGGTTCCTGAATCTTTATTTTTGAGGACCCTCCCGGCGATTCTGATGATTGCCAGGTTTAGTAAAAATTTCTTCTTGCACCTATGTTCAGCGATACCATATCTTTGTATATTTGTTCAGTCTACGAATTTCTGAAATAGAAGATAGAGCTAAGGAAATTATCTTAGCAAGGAAAAGCAAGTTTTGACTAGCTATTATTTATGGAATGCCTACTATAAGAAAGACAGATCTAGTATCTTCCCTTCTTTTTTGAGCCACTGAAACTCTGTAGGAAAGAGCTAGTCATACTCTTCTGTGCTGAAACATCTAGTGAATATTAGAAATATATGAGTGTCATATCTTAAATGTGACTGTGATGGGTTTGGAAGAGAAGAAAGAGATCTTAGCCACGATCTGAGAAGCCCTTGAGTATCAAATACAAACAGGAGTAAGTGAAAACCTTACAGTTTATGATTCTGTATTAATCCTACTCCTTTAATTCACAACAAATTGACTAATAAACCTCCCCCACTCTCCCTAAAATTACTACATGTGGTAGATTACAAGCCCGATGAGAAAAGGCAGTAATGCTCCATTAATATTTATAAATGTCTCAATGCTCTTATTTCCCATCTATTTGGAAAATCGGCCCAAGTAATTAAGGAGTATGGGGAATTATAAAGATGAAAAATACTAGGAGAACAGTGCGCATGGAAGTTATCAACACGATTTTAACTCTACTGTTTCATCTTAATGACTTCGTTTTCCATGGATGGCATTTTTTTAAGTTTAAATTTCTGAGTGAAAAAAAAACAATAAAACTTCATTATCATCCAAGCAACATAGGTATTTTTCAAATATGGACTTACATCTTTGGCTTCTCCACGAGGTATCGAAAGTATTTACTTCCAATGATTTTCACCATGATCTCAGGCATTGCATCTGATCCACGGGGAGTCTTCCAGGCTGAAGACATGATTCTTTTCAAAATCCCTTCAAATCCTTAGAGGTAAAAATAAGTAAATTGTTCTTCTTGATTTTCCGTTACAGAACTCCATCATCCTTGTCAATAACAACAAGCAATAATAATAGCAGGACAAAGTGTTTCACCTATATTACCTCACTTAACACTCCTAACAAAGGCATGAGAAAGATATTTTTAATTAGTATCACTTTTGTTTTACAGTTGAGGAAACAGGCAAAATGTAGCTATATGACTTACTCACATCACATCACATCACCAGTAATTAGCGGACTTGGGAATCTCACCTAAGAGGTCTGCAAAGCAGATCTACTGAGTCATTAGGTGACTCTACTTTCCTGTACTACAAGACATAGGATGGGATTCCAGTGAGGTCAGAGCGGAAACTATGGCATTAGTGGGACATACGAAGAATCAATATTCAGTTCTGATGTTTAGTTTCTCCATTTATAAGATCAGGATAATTCCGGGTCTGTTCTACGACTTGGGGGTGAATCCAAGGAGATAATGCATCTGAAGGGAGACTGAACACAAGAGAGACAGACTTTTGTTGTGATCACTGATCTCTTTCTACAACAATCCAATGAATCTGAAATTGAGCTCCTGCACAAGATAAGCACTGGCTGTTTAAACAGAGTGATGTCAAGGGAAAAATCAGAAGTTCAGTAAATCTGGTCACAGCTGAACACTCCCTTTTAGAACCACCCAGAGACTGAAAGCCCTTTAAAAATCATTCTACTCCAAAGGCCCCCTCACAGATTGGAAAACTAAGGCCCAGAGAGGGTTTGTTATTTGACAAGGGTCACAGAGAGAATGAAGGACAGGATTGTTTCCAGTACTTGGGTCTGATGTCTAGACCAGGGTTCTTCCCAAAAGTCCAATACTAAAGACCTGCTGTGCGACGGCAGCCCCTCATTCCGGGGACCTGCAACCTCTTTGCGCCTGTCTGGAATCTTCCAGACTCGGAATTCGTGATCCTCAAGTCCCCTCCCTGCCCAGCAGCTGCGTGTCGGTCCTGAGGTCTTTCCCAGGAGAGAACAGAGAGGGGTGCTTACCGCTAGGGCAGCGTTCCCACCCTGGCGGCTCAGAGTTGCGCGGTCCGTGCTTCTCCCCAGGAAGTTGACACTCTCAGACCCTGGAGACAGGACGGGGCGTGGGGACTGAGCCCAGGAATCTAGCCAATCACAGGGCCCGCGTCGCGGGGGGCGCCTCTTCCGCCCTGGTCGCTAAGGACGCAGAAGGCTGTTTCTGGGCGGGGACCAGGTTTTTCTCCACTGCCGCGGCAATGGACCCAGGCTATGGCTGCCGGTGGGTGAAGAGTCTAGGTGTTTTTGATCTGTGCCTTCTCTCTTCTTCAGCGATATGCGGGCATCCTTCTCGCCCATCTGGCTCACCTGTGTGGTCACCCTTGTCCTGCCCTTCCTCTGAAGCTTCATTTCCCTTTGTGAGTTTGCACACAGTTGAGATTCGAACACAGTAGGTTCAAATCCAGACGTCTCCACTGTATGGCTTGAGTAAATCTCTTCTTTTCCCTGAGATTGTTTCCTCATCTATAAAACGGGGCAAAATAATAACAGGGTCCTAACTGGGAGTTGGTGACTAAATTAAATGAAATTGTCGGCCGGGCACAGTGGTTCACGCCTGTAATCCCAGCACTTTGTTAGTCCTAGGTGGGCAGATCAGGAGGACAGGAGATTGAGACCATCCTGGATAACATGGTGAAACCCCGTCTCTACTAAAAATACAAAAAATTAGCGGGGCGTGGTGGTGCGCACCTGTAGTCCCAGCTACTCCGGAGGCTGAGGCAGAAGAATTGCTTGAACCTGGGAGATGGACCTTGCAGTGAGCCAAAATCCTACTACTGCACTCCAGCCTGGGGGACAGAGGGAGACTCAGTATCAAACAAACAAACAAAACCAGAATATTATACATTGATAATAATAACGTTGTGTACTATCTCTATGCCAGATCCCTTATGTGAGCGGGATAACTCTCACCTCACAAGTTAATAGTTATAAATAAAGTAGTTTTACTTTATTTTAAAGAGAAAAGAAACAAGTTGGGGTATTGATAAATTACTCCAAATCCTGCAAAAGCAAGTACAGAGCTAAGATTAGAATATAGATCTGCATATCCTACATTTCCAGTAGATTGTTATTATGCTAAAATAAACTTCAGATGATAGGCAAAGACACTTTAGATTGACTCCCAAATAGTATTGTTATTTGCATCAACGTAGGCAGCAGCAGCTCTAGCATCCATACCTCTGCCTCCTAACCTCTAGCTGTACTGTGCTTTACAGATAAATGTATCACCCACTGGCATATGCAGGCAGAGATGGACAGCACACTCAGCTCCCCTCTAGGGGTTCACTCTCTAGTGGGTGAGACACATAACCACATTCTACGATATAGAAAGTGCTAAGGGAGCAGAGAAGCAGGAACAGCTCCCTTCTGACTCCTCCCTCCCAGCCTTCACATTGCTTCCAGATCAGTCTTCCCAAGGCCCAACTCTGACAAGTCCCCTCCTCTACCAAACGTCTGAAAGATCTCATCAGCCATAGCAGGTGTCTGTGGTTTCAAGACCTTCCACTAACTGACTTCAAGCTAGATCGCTAGCTTGATCTCCCACTACTTCTCCTAGGCCTGTTACGCTGCATCCAACCCAGTTTACTCACTGGCCTGAATCTCCCTTTCATATCTCTGTCTCAGTGCCTTTGTTCACTTTGTTTCCTCTGCCTATAATGCCCCTCCATTTCTCATTGTGTCAGCCTGCCTATCCATTCTTTAAGTTGGATCTCAAATGATATGTGAACACCTTGAGTTCAAATCCTTGCCCTGCTAGTTCAGTGCAATCTTGGGCAAATCACTTAACATCTTTGTGCTTTAGTTTCCTCTTCCATACAATGAGGATGACTTTTTGTGAATTTTAAGCAAGTTATACAAGAAAGGGACTTAGAACAATGCCTGACACATAATGAACAATATAAATGTTTGCTGTTATTTTGCAAGAAGCCAAACTGGATTCCACAGCTGAAAGTAGCTTCTTAATCTTATATATAACCTGTGGCTTCTCTCTTAGGAAATATGTCTGTCTTTGTCTGAGAGTGTGGTATTTATTTGCTTTGGTTGTCCGGGCTTCTCCTGCTATGCTGTAGAGGGCTGAATAATGCCCCTCCCTCAAGATGTTCACCTTTAAATCCCCAGAACCTGTGAATATTATCTTCCATGGCAAAAAGAACTTTACAGATGTGATTAAGTGAAGGAACTCGAGAGGGAAATATTATCTGAATTTTTCAGATGAGCCCTAAATGTAACCACAAGTGTCATTATAGGAGGGAGGTGTGAGAGATTTGATGACAGAAGAGGAGGTAAATGTGACAATGGAGGCAAGAGGGTACAGGGATTTGAGGAAGGGATCATGAGCCAATGAATGCAGATGGTCTCTGGAAGCTAGAAAAGGCAAGGAAACTGATTCTACTCAAGACCCCCAGAAGGAATCTATTCTGCTGACCCCTTGACTTTAGCCCAGTGAGACTGATTTTGGACATCTAACCTTCAAAAATGTAAGACAATACATTTGTGTGTGGTGATTTATTATATTATCCATGGGAAAATTTAATGTCATGCTATTGAAGGACTCTTCTTTTCTTTTTCTTCTCTGTGTTTGTTAAATATCCAGAACAGTATCTAGATTATAGTGTGCTCTACAAAATTTTTTGAGCAAATGAATGAAGGAGAAGATAACCAAAACTGAATATTAAAATTTCTTTCTAAAAAATACTCTAATGAAAATGGTTCTCATGGGAGTTTTGTCCACCTAAAACGCTTCCCTATTCTTTCTTTCTGTGAATTGAATGCTTTCTTTGGGAATATCTTTTCCTGTTTCAAGGAGTCCTTGTGGGCATTTTCAGTCAAAGTGTTGCTTGATTATACTCTATGGCTTAAAAAGGTCAAAGTTCTTATCAATGACCCTTGAACAACACAGAGGTTAGGGGTGATGACTCCTCGTGCAGTTGAAAATTTGCGTGTAACTTTTGACACCCCCAAAACTTAACTACTTATAGCTTGCTGTTGACTGGAAGTCTTACTGATAACATCATAAATTAACACATATTGTGTATATTATATATATATTATATAATGTATTCTTATAATAAAGTAAGCTAGAGAAAAGAAAATCTTATTAAGAAAATCATAAGGAAGAGAAAATGTATCTACTAAGTGAAAATGATCATCATAAAAGTCTTTATCCTCAACATCTTCACATGAAGTACGCTGAAGAGAAGGAGGAAGAGGAGGGATTGATCTTGCTGTCTTGGAGGTGGCAGAGCTGGGAGAAAATCTGCCTATAAGTGGACCTGCACAGTTCAAACCTGTGTTGTTCAAGGATCATTTGTATACACATATAGGAGGAAAAAAGTTTATATCTGTTAAGATTACTAGACTACAATTTTTCAGAGAGAAGGAAGTCAGCCAACAGAGAAAAGCAGAGCCAAAAATGGAGCCAGCACGGGGAAGGAGAGGAAAGCAAAGAGCCTGGATCCAGCTATGCCTGAAATTAGAGATTCCAGAACTCTCAAACACACGAGTAATAAACGTCCCTTTTGTTTACAATATTTTGAGATGACTGTCATTAATCTTTACCTAAGGAGACCTGACTAACAGAGAGACTCTTAAACTTCAGGTTATTAAACTTTTTCTATGGGATACAGTTAATTGATTGGATGGCATTTTGAATTTTCCTATAAATTCTTTGATAAAGCTTGAAGGAGCAAATTGGTTTTGACCAAATTAGTTATTCTACTAAAGACTATCCTTTGACCTCATCTTGACTCTGTAGGTTTTACAAATGCCAACTTGAAACACAGTGGCATTGGGGAGACGCTTTCTATTGTGCAGCTCTTCTACCAGTTTGATGGTATTCAGGTGAAATCTGATCTATTTTTCGGACCTGAGGGAACCTCTGCTGAGTGACCTGGAACAAGTAATTTAACTCTTTTATCTGTAAGGTGGAGAAAATAATAATTACCCTCTAAGATTATCAGGATTAGACATAATGTACCTGGAGGCCCCTGACATGCAACAGGCTTATAATAAATTATATTCTTGTTTATAACAATAGCTGCTAACATTTAGTGAACATTTAGTATGTGCCAGACACTGAGTTAAGAGCTTTTCATTCAACATCCCATTTCATCTTCATAACAACCTTATGAAAAAAGACTTAATATTCTCATATCAGAGATGAGGAACCTGAGGCTTAGAGAAGAAAAAGAACTTGCTGAAGGGAATGTAGCTAGGAAAAGTCAGAAGCATAATAAAAAATCCAGGTGTGCCTGACTCTGTAAGTAGCCTCTACAGCCCCTCCTCCATACTTCCTCTGTGGATGTTAGTTAGCCATTGTTCTTATCAATATGTATTAATGATAATATTTTTATTGCTGCTGTTTTAAGGCTCTACATTCCTTACAGAATGCAGATTCTGTGACAGAATTGCTAAGGAGTGGTCTTTTCTTATCTGCTATTGTCTACTTTACACTCTGCTTTATGAAATGACACAACCACGAAACATCTCTCCAGTGGTTTATATTAAACAAGGCAAAACAAAAAGCTGTGCAATAAATGTCTCCACAAGATTAAATACTGTGGTTAAAACTGCCTTCTTTGAATTCAACAGCTTTAGATTACGAGTCACCAGAGAAAGATTCCACAGAAACATCTCCATCCGAGTCAGCGCTCTCTCCTTTCTTCCCAAAGAAAGATAAATAGCTGCAATAAGGGACCAAAGAATGCCCCCTCCTAAAACTTCAGGATTTTACATTTACCATCAAACAGAGTAAGGAAGAGGAAAAAAATGGTCTCCAGTGTTTTGTTTTTGCCCTTATAAGTCAAAGTAGAATGAGTTTATAAACAGGAAGCAATAAAGAACTGCTGTTTTGAACAGTCTAATCATAGATCTATAAAAATGAGGCATTTTGCAGTGAAGTCTCTTGTCCAAATAGAGGAGAGGCAAATACTGATGTTAAACTGAGCTGTATTACAAAGATATGGGGGTGTTACATTTGTTTTTTCTCCAAGAGACATACAGGACCCAAGCCATTAGTCTTTATGACTAATGAGGGACTTCAGGTAAAAAGACAAGCAAAGGCAGGCTGACTTTAAATAGAAAGCAGATATGGTCAAGTTTCTTTTCTCCTTAAAATGCTCTCTTGGCTCTGGAAAAATAAAACTGTATAGCATACTGATTAGATGGTCTAAATTTGGGCCCTGTAATAGTTTTCTAGGGCTGTTATAAAGAAGTACCACAAAGTGAGTGGATTGAAGAGCAGAAATGCATTGTCTCATAGTTATTGGAAGCTAGGAGTCTGAGGTCAAGGTATTGGCAGGGTTGGTTCCTTCAGATGGTGGTGAAGGAGGATCTATTCCATGCTTCTCTCCTAGCTTCTCGGGGTTTGCAGGAAGTCTGTGATGTTTCTTGGCTTGTAGATCTCCATCTTCATGTTCACATGGTGTTCTCCCTGTGTGTGTGTCGGTGTCCAAATTTCCCCTTGTGTATAAGGACACAAGTGATATTGGGCTAATTACCTCTGCAACCACCCTACTTACATATTAGGTCACATTGGGAGATCTGATGGTCAGAGCTAGGATGCCAACAAATAAAGTGGGAGGAGGGGGACACCATTCAACCCTTAACAGGGTTCAAAACCTGGTTTCCATTTAATATGATGTTATTTCAGGCAACTACTTTGCCTTTCTGTGACTTTATTTCTTCATGAATAATACCAATATGTACCACAATGTGAGGTTAAATGAGTTAACATGTTTAGGATAGAGTTTGGTACTGCAAGAGTTTATTGCTATTAGTGTTCTTTCTTTATACATATTTTATGGGGTAAAGGTGATATTTTAATACTTGTGTACAATGTATAATGATTGAATCAGGGTAATTATCATATCCATTGGCTCAAATATTTATTTCTTTGTGTTGAAAACATCTCAAAACTTCTCTTCTAGCTGTTTGAAAATACATATCAATTATTAACCTTAGTCACCCTATAGTGCTGAAGAACACTCGAGTTCACGTTCTTTATTATGGCCTCTTTGGTTTGGCTTTGCTCACCTCCCCAAACTCATGTCCCATGTTCTCTCCCAACCTAATGAACTTCAGCTGCAGTTAACTGGTGTTCTGCAACCTTCCCTGGAGTTTTATCCCCACATGCCTCTGGTGAGCATTTTTGTTGTTGTTCTGCATGAAAGGTCTTTTGTGTGACTCGGTTTCTGACTTTTAAGATCATGTCCATGTTACTGACCCTGCAAAGGCATTTATCCTCAATGCCCCCAGTCAGGTGGTTCACTCTTTTCAGTACAGCAGCAGTTTTATTGAATCTACTATTTTGATAATAATTATGACTTTAGAATCTTTCTCACCTGCTCAATTGTTGATGATAAATAAATACTATGTCTTACTCGCCACATAGCCCATTCTGAACACAGCGATAGTACATAGCATGTGATCACAAATGTATATTACATACATGAGAGAAAATAAACATGAGAGATGACTTTTAATAGTATAATATGATTTTGATAAGCATATTATCATAGCAGCTACTATTTATTTAAGGTTTACTATGTGCTAGTCGTTGGATGAGGCACTTTTTATGTGGCACTTCATTTAATTTCAGTAATGATGTTATAAGGGATGTAGGGTATTATTATCTCTGTTCTACTGATGAGGAATCTGATCTCAGAGTGTTGGATTGTCGAGGACCTTGGTTGTACATAGCTGAAATTCCACCGCAGCCGACTGTAGCAAAAAGGGAATTTCTTATGAAACTAAGTACAGAAATGAATCCAGGCCTCTGGAACAGTCAGGGACTATGGCAGGTAATTTTTTTAGGACTCTTGTCTCTACTACTCTGTGTATCAGCTTCATTTATTCTTCTCTGTAGCACACATTAATGTTTTCTCATCCCCCAGGTAACATGCTGGGGGATAAAACATGCTCATAAATAATCACCAGATAGAAAGTCACTAATCATAATTCACAAGTTTCATTTCTACCCAAGGAGCTGGCAAAATCTGGAATTTCTTAGTTCCATTTGCTAGAGGAGCAATTATGGTCGACCCAGCTTGGTCAGGAAATATCTGAACCAATGAACTGCTGTATTGGGGGATGGAACTGGTGGGTGGTATAATCATGTACAAAATTGTTAGTAGGAGCTATTGGAAGAGTTAGTACCCAGACAGTTATAAGGTGCAGGAACCCAATAGAGGTTAACCTGATAGGAGGTTGAATAACTTGCCCAAGATCTTACCACAAATAAATGGTAGTACAATGATTCAAATTCACATTTGCTGGACTCTAAAGCATCTCCTTGGAGCATTATGTTTTAAAATTCTATAGTATAATAGTGGCCTGGAAAATGTGGTTGTAATAAAGTTCAAGAGAATGACCACAGAGCGGAAGTTCTAAACCACATGAAGACCATCTGGCCTCCTCTGCTATTAGCTTACCCTGCTCTAGATTGTTAAGAACTTTACCTGCCTTTAAGTTTTAACATCTGTTAATAGAACTACAGTGCTATATACTGAATATGTTACCTAAAATTTGTATGTTGAAACCCTAATCCCCAAGGTGATGGTATTAGGAGATGGGACCTTTGGGAGGAGGTTAGTTCATGAGGGCAGAGCCCTCATGAATGGGTTTAGAGTCCTTGTAAAAGACACTTCAGAGTGCTCCCTTGCCTGTTCCACCATGGGAAAATACAGCAAGAAGAAGACTGTCTTTGAACGAGGAAACAGACTTTCTTCAGACACTGAATCTGCTGCACTTTGATCTTGGACTTCCCAGTCTCCAGAACCATGAGAAATAAATTTCTGTTGTTTATAACTCACCCGGTATATGGTATATTTACTATAGTAGTCTGAACAGATTAAGACACAGAGAATCTCAAGGTTGAAATAGACCTCACAAGTTATTGGATCTGGCCATTCTACCCAGCAAAGTGGAGCATTAATATTGCTTGTAACATTCTATCTCGATAATGTTGAAGGCCTCTGGCTGTATGGTAGAAGAATTAAGAATGCTGATTCTGAGGCTAGAAGGTTTGGTTTCAAATCTTGGCTCTGTTAATTATTACCTTAATGTCCTTGGGCAATGAGCTTAACATTTACGCTTTAGTATCTTAATCTATAAAGGGAGTATAATAACAACATCATTCTTTTTTAAAGCAATATTTATTGTGCATTTATCATGTACAGGCTTTCTTCTAAGTGTTTTTTATTTATTAACACATTTATTACAGTAATAAGTAGGGAGTATTATTTTCAATTAAGGAAACTGAGACAGAGACAAGTCAAGTGCCTTGTCCAAGATTACAGGTAGTGATGGGGCTGGAATTAAAACATATGCAGTCTGGCTACAGAGTTTATGTATTATCCACCACGTGATACCATCTCCCTGCTGCTCTTGGAAATAGCAAGTGATATAACATACATAAATCTGTTAGCACAGGTCCTGGTACACTCTACATTCCCAATAACTATTAGTGCTGCTGATACTCTTCTTTCATTTCCAGTTTTCTTACTACCAGCCCCTATGCCCCAGTGCCATAAACTCCCCAGTTCCTAAATGCTTCTGGGACAAGAAGAAAGCCTGCTCTATTTCCTGATACGCTTCATGGCCTAGAAGACGGACCTTGTGTATAGGCAGGACTTTTCAATGCATAATATCCCTACCCACTAATAAAGATGGCCTGGTTAGGATAACGCTCTCCCTTTTTTAAAAGGGGAAGAAAAAAATGATTGAGTAAAGGAATGTGTCTTGACTCCTTTAGACACACTCAAGTGGCCCGAATTGATTTTATGATAAAACTTACTAAATTCATAATACTGGTACCTCTACATCTATCAAATATTTATTGAATGTAATTTTAAGGCACCATGGTGAGTTGTTGAGGATACAATGATGAATAAGATTCAAATGCCCCTCTCAAGATTGCCGGCAGGAGGGATAAAACATGCTCATAAATAATCATTAGCTATGACATAAAGTAAGGTACAGTAACAAATAAATATGAAAATTCAAAGGAAAGATAAATTGCTTCATAATTGTAGGATTAAGAAAGACTTCTCTGAAGAGTTAACAGATGAGTTGAATCTTTAAAAGACAGGTAGTAATTGACATATGAGAAGGGAAGATAATAACTGTAAGTAGGGGAATAACGTAAGTAGAGACAGAGAAAAGCAAGAAATGGGATATGGCCAAGGGATCACATCTAGGTTCATTTGGAGAATGCAGAAGACAAAATTGCAAAGGTAGGTTTGGGCCAGATTGTAGAGTTTGAGTATCAGATGACAATGCATATGTTACTTTTGACTACAACAGAGAGATGTATGTGTTATCTTACAGTATGAATGAAATAACCTCACCCATCCCATTAATCAGGAGAGGCCAAGTTACACTGTGTTAACAGACAACACCTACAGCTCCATGGCTTGAGAAACCAAAAATGTAATTTTCATTCACACAAATTCTGCTGTGGATTTGGGCAGTTCTCCAGGATGATTGTCTTCCATGTGTTGGCTCAACAATCTGGTCTATGTGGACCCTACAGCACCTCCCTCTCAACACATGCTTCCATGATGCCTGTGGCAAGACAAGAAAGTGCTAGAAGGTTACCCACCTGGAATGAAATGTTTTGCCTTAGGAGAGACACACACATTGTTGCTGCATGCAGTCCATTGGTCTGAGTCAATGATAGCCCTATACCTTAAAAAGGGCACAGTCTCCCTGTGCCTGAAAAGAGAGAAGTGGATAATAATGAGCCCTAGTAATGTTTACCACACCCACGCTTGCAGAAAATTCACTATAATTCAGAACAAGTTTATATTTACAAACAAAATATAGATATGCATGATTGCTGATATGTTATTAACAGAAATTTTCCCATCTGTTGCATTTACAACTTTCAAATAAAGAAAATGTTGTTTACAGTTTATCTACCCACAGTACATGTGGAAGAAAGATACCTACTTATTTCTGTAATATGCCTGTTATTATCTCTAGAATAGCATAAATTGGTGTATGTCAAGTGTGACGTAGGCTTTGTTGACATGCAGCACATGACATTTGGCTTCAGCTGCACACAGCAGTCCAACCATGACAATTTACCGTCCTTGTTAGAATGTGATGAGAGAGGAACCCATGTTTACAGAATGAAGCACAAATACATAATGGGTATACATACAGTCTTCTATGTATGATACATTGTTACATGGTTTCAAAGTGACTGAGTTTTACATAGGGTGGAATGTAGAGCTTGTAGAATTTAATCGAAAGTACCTGAACTTTGGAGTCAGAGATGAGTTAGACTCCTAAAGCTACGGACTAATTGCCTGTGGCTTTGAGCCTCAGTTTCTGCATTTTTAAAATGACATTGATAGCAGAGTTGTTGCAACGTGTATTAATGATAATAGCTAAATTTAATTGGGAGTGTGGTGTCTGCCAAGCACCCATCCACTTTCTTCCCTTCCTCCCTCCTTCCTTCCTTCCTCCCTTCCCCTCTCTGTCAGTGGCTCTGTCCTCTATTTATCTAATCTGTATCAATCATCAACATGTATAAGAAAGCATAGTTAAGTCAATTCATATGTAGTAGGAGGGGGCATTCCAGTTTGACCCTAAACTAGGATTTACATATATCTGATAAATTGAACTGGTAAGTAAAGCCTTAGGGGGCAGATTTGTTTGAGGGTTTTTTCCAGGGGTGGAAAAGAGTTATTGAAGGAGAAAAATAATGTGGTTTTATGTGGTATCTAGGACAGAGTCTGAAAAAGGTTGGACATTAGAGTGTTTATCTGAAATTTAGGTATCCTGCTCATGTACCTCAGTCTATTCTATACATAGCTAGAAGTGGATGATAAAGGAGTGATGTGGGGAGACTCTGAGACATGAGAACATAAGTGGCACTTGTTTGGTGAACAGGTGACAGAGTCACATAAAAGGGAAAAGCAAAGGTATCTCCCACTTTTTGGGATAAAGCCCAGTGTGGCCTCAACACTGTGAGAATCATAAGGAATGCAGGTCTGTTGTAGTCTCTTGAGGGTTTGATGCTTTGAGCACTTTGGACCACAGCATCCTTGTCTGGTAATTATAATAACATCCTCCTGGAGAACACCTTCAAAGTGCTATTCTCAAGTGGCTTCCATGATATTCTCAAGGGAGAAAAAAAATTCAACAAAAGTTCAGTGACGGTGTGTTGGTGAGAATTCATGGAATATCCACTGGTATGCTTTGAAATTTATGGGTGACTGTGTTGTTAATATCAGATCCATCAATTTTCACTCAGGGCCTGATATGAAGGAGCTCAGAAAATGTTATATTAAAGGATGAAAGAGAATGAATAATTGCCCCCATCCTCAAGTTACGGTGGTACTTCTCAGTGGAGGTAGTACTGGCATTCTAGGTGGGACATGCTTCATTTTGCAGGACTGTCAAGAACATTGCAGGACATTTAGCAACCCCAGCCCTTGAAAACGAATGCCAAAAGTGCACTCCATTCATTCATTGTGGCTATGAAAACACATCCCCTTATTTCAAATGCTCCTTGTGGGGATGCTACTCTGTTGAGATGAAAAATCATTAATCTGATGGGACTAAACATTGCTGTGCTGCTTTGGAACTAGTATTTCTACAGGAAACCATAGAGCCTCTGTAGAATGGGATCTTTCTCCCACTTTATATTTTGAGTACAGTATGGCTGTCATTTTCTCTTGTTGCCTTTGTTTACTGCTCTTAAAATCTCATAAAAAGAAGTTCCATTTCCGAAATGCCCACCAACCAACGAGTGGATAAATAAATTGTGATAGACACACACACACACATGCACACACACACACACACACGATGGAATACTACTCAGCCATATAAAGGAACAAAATAATAGCCTTTGCAGCAACCTGGATGGAGTTGAAGACCAGTATTCTAAGTGAAGTAACTCAGGAATGGAAAAACTGAACATCATATGGTTCTCACTTGTAAGTGGGAGCTAAGCTATGAGGACTCAAAGGCATAAGAATGATACAATAAAATTGGGGACTTGGGGCGAAGGATGGGAGGGGGTGAGAGATGAAAGATTACACATTGGGTACAGCGTACACTGCTCACATGATGGATGCACCAAAATCTCAGAAATCACCACTAAAGAACTTATCCGTGTGATCAAAGACTACCCATTCCCCAAAAACTGTTGAATTAAAAAATAAATAAATAATGAAAATTTTAAAAATAATAATAAAAAAAAGAAGTTCCACTAGATATCCCAGTGCGTTTGCCCAGGGCAATGAGTCTCTGCCAAGATCAACTCAGTGTTTTCCTGAGGAACCCATCTTTGCTCCTTGACACCACTGACTTCTTGGTCCCTGTTGTCAGAAGACTAGAAGCTTCATTCTATCGGATTCCAACTAGTAGAGACTTTGAAACATGGAGTCAAATTGGGAGCCAAAATGTCATCTTTATTTACAGACTGGTAGATATTAAAGATCAGGGCCCAGGCCGGGCGCGGTGGCTCACGCCTGTAATCCCAGCACTTTGGGAGGCCGAGGTGGGTGGATCACGAGGTCAGGAGATTGAGACCATCCTGCCTAACACGGTGAAACCCCATCTCCATTAAAAATACAAAAAATTATCCGGGCGTGGTGGCAGGCACCTGTAATCCCAGCTACTCGGGAGGCTGAGGCGGGAGAATGGCGGTGAATCCAGGAGGCTGAACTTGCAGTTAGCCGAGATCGCGCCACCGCACTCCAGCTTGGGGGACAGAGCGAGACTCCATCTCAAAAAAAAAAAAAAAAAGATCAGGGCCCTTTGGCAAAAATAGATTTGGGATCTTTTCTACTTCCTCCAAGTTAAGATTAGGTCCTGCTGTGGGTCTAGCTGATTCTGTAGAGCAGATGCTGAGTACTTGTAGTGTACTTGTACTTAGCGGGGGGCTTGTTGGGTCACAGGCTAAGTCATCAGCAGAAAATAAGGTGGAAAGAGAGGCTGTTTACCTTTAATGTTGGGCCATTCTGCTTCTTTTGAAAACAGGTCCAAATCTACATCAGTTTTCAAGATTAGCATTAACCGCACATCCCCCTGGGGCTACCCGAGTAATGGGTAGAAAGGAGTGGAAATTATTTTCTTTGTGATCTGAGCTGTGATGGTTAATACTGAGTGTCAACTCAATTGGATTGAGAATGCAAAGTATTGTTCCTGGTTGTGTCTGTGAGGGTGCTGCCAAAGGAGATTAACATTTGAGTCAGTGGACTGGGAGAGACAGCCCCACCCTCAATCTGGGTGGGCACCATCTAATTAGCTGCCAGTGCTGCTAGAATAAAAGCAGGCAGAAGAATATGGACAGACTAGACTGGCTGAGGCTTCTGGCTTTCATCTTTCGCTCATGCTGGATGCTTCCTGCCCTGGAACATCGGACTCCCAAGTTCTTCAGCTTTTGGACTCTTGGACTTACACCAGTGGTTTGCCAGGGGCTCTCGGGCCTTCTTCCACAGACTAAAAACTGCACTGTTGGCTTCCCTACCTTTGAGGTTTTGGGACTTGGACTGGCTTCCTTGCTCCTCAGCTTGCAGATAGCCTTTTGTGGAACTTCACTTCGTGATTATGTGAGTCAATACTCCTTAATAAACTCCCTTTCATATATACATCTATCCCATTAGTTCTCTAGAGAACCCTAATACATACATGAGGTATAAGTACGGATTATAAAGAAAAAAGATTACATCCTTTAATACTTATGTATTACCTCATTATACCACTATACTTTGTTATTTTCCAGTTTTGTCATTATAAAACAGAGTCATGCATCTTAGAGAATTATTCTGCCTAGGCCACCCGGCTAATAAGTGACAGAGCCTGGATTTGAACCTGTTTGTCTCACTCTCAAAGCTGTGTGTGTGTATATATAGCATATATGCATGTGTATGTACATATATACTTACATATATAAATATATATCCATATATGTAAATACACATATTTACATATATAAATATACATGTCTATGTAGGTATATATAGTTACACAGATGGAGCTCTTAGTTTTCAATCATCTTGAGTTGAGACCTCTTAGGATTGGAGATTCAGGCAATTTCATGCCACAGACTCTTTAACAAGACACCAGTTGCTTGCTTTGAAGTCTATACATTATGTATTATTTGATATCTTTGCTTCAGATGGCATATTAGCTTGCTAGGGCTGCCATAATGATGTACCACAGACTGGGTGGCTTAAACAACAGACATTTATTTTCTCACAGTTCTGGAGGCCAGAGCCCAAGATCAAGGTGTTGGCAGGTTTGGTTTCTTCTGAGGCCTCTTTCCTTGGCTTGCAGATGGCTGCCTTCTTGCTGTATCCTCATATAGTCTTTCTTCTCTGTGCCTGCATCTCTGTAGTCTATGTGTACAAATTTCCACTTTTTATAAGGACACCAGTCAGATTGGATTACAGCCCATTCTAACGACTTCATGTTAACTTAATTACCACTCTTAAGACCATATCTCCAAATATAGTCATGTTTTGAGGTGCTTGGAGATTAGGGCTTCAACATATACATTTTTGGAGGTCATAATCCAGCTTATAACAATGGGATAATATTAAAACATCAGAAATACCACCTAGGGAGTGGATGGGGAAGAAGAGCTAAAAACAAACAAACAAACAAACAAACAAAAAAACTCTTACAGTGTTTCAGCAAATCTCTGTTGTAGAAAAGAAAAGTAGAATGAATTATTCAAGGTCACACAGGTAGAATAGCCCATGGATACTATAGGCCATCATCCATACTAGGGTCTTCGAGATTTTGACTGGAATAATGTGTGTGGGATGTGTGTGTGTACTGGGGGAGGAATTTAGATGATTTAGATGGAGAAAATAGAATGGGGGGTGTGTGTGTGCATGTGTGGTTTTGTGTATACTGGGGGAGATATTTAGATGGAGAAAATAGAATGAACCAGGCAGGAGAGAAAGATGGCTTTCTGGATTATTTATTTGTATCTTATACTTAAAAATAAAAATACTCGTCTTTCTTTTGCTTCCTGAAACTCCAAGCAACAAAACTGCCAATTTTAATCTAGACCACTCGGTGGCAGTAAAACAGAAATGTGTGCAAAGAAAGCAGAAATCCCTTCAGATTTATAATACGTTTTATAGACCAAGACAACTGCAGTTGTAAAACATGGTGTATCAATTGGCATATTTGCTGATCAAATCTTTACAAGGTTTGAATAGGCTCATAAATACTGGTTTCTCTAGTTTGGCCTACTCATGCTTCATGCTTCTGTTTAGCATGAATTGGATGCTGGATATCTTGGAGGGATGGAAATCTAGCAAATGGTTGAAATATCAAAGCAATATGCCACTGCCAATTTGTTTTCCTGTGATTGAGGGAAAATATAAGTATATGCTTCGATTAGAAGTACTACCCAAACAAGCATAATCTGCTGCATTCAAAGCTGAGCTCATTTCCCATGCACAGCATAGCCCAGGCTGGAGTTAACCAACAGCTAAATCATTTTGCTACTTGATTTTTATAAGTGAGTTCCAACTACCTTATTATTAAAAGATCGGCATTCGTCATGTGGTAGTTTCTTATATTATTAGACAAGGATCTCATCTCTTGTCAATTGAGAGATTGATTCATGCTTCCCCCACCCCCAAGATTTCCATAGATTCTTTCTTTCTTAGCAAATGTCTTTCATGTTCTTCTCAAAGCTGGTTCATTCATGCTCTTTGCTCAAACTAGAATTCTCTACCTTTTGTTTTCACCTAGCTAAACTCTGTTGAGACTGAGTTTGACAGCACTTTTATATATTCCTCAAACAGTCTTTCTAAGTACTTTCCCCAGGGAAGAACAGTCCTTCATTATAATTGGCTGAACGTCCTTTCTATACAAGGCAGACACCGTATGTTTTGTTAGTAGCATGCGCATGAAAGTGCTTGGCACATAGGAGATCGTTAGATAATTATTATATGAAAGAAGAGAGTGATCCTACCTCTTGCTTTTATACAATGTTACTTTTTTTGAAGAGCTATTATTTATTCAGGAATTCTAAATAATATAAAATGTTTAATGTATACTATGCATGATGTATCATATTCCTTTATAATCATTTAAAATAACTGATTTTATTTTTAAGAAATACCACTGTAATTATGTATGTGTATAGCATATGTATATCTTTCAAGCCTATGTAAACTTTATTGCTTATTTTGTTCTACTAATAACTCTTAATCCTCTGCTATATGCCCAACAATATATTAGGTGTTTTTACAGATTGGTGTTAATCTTCAAATCTAAGCAATTCAAATGTTGTAACTAGAGTTCAGAATATTAAATAACTTGTCATGCAGTCAAAATGCAGAAAATCTGGATTTACAACCAGATCTTCTTCCTCAGAAGTTCATGTATTTCCACTCTCTAGAAGTGAATGAGGCTCCGAGAGTGGTTTTGACTTGCCTCAAGTAAGGCCATGGCAGAGCTGAGTGGTAGAATCTGGGATTTCTGGCTTTTACCTAGATGAGAATTCTCTTTTCTGCATCATACCTTCTTCTCTGTATGATGAGAAAAGAAGGTAAGATCTCATTTTCATGCAGCTGGAATTTGGCAGATGTCAAGATTTCATGAGGCCCAGACTTTCCACTGGTTCTGTTTATGTTGAGAGATGCATTCATTTGGCAACTGCCTGGGATCCATGTGAACAGCTGCTAACTTGTGGTGTCATATCAGCTCATAGATCTCTTGGTCCTCCTGACTTGAGCTGCTGCAGAAATTCAAGACTGGGAATTACAGATTTTGTAATCCGTTTTTTTTGTACATAAAGATGCATTTTCCTGCTCTTCCACTCTTTAGTGATTCTCTTCCTAAGCCATTTTGCTGTGCATTTGTCAAGGAAATTCGCCATGTTTCAATTTGAAGACAACAACTCGAGTAAGAGAAAGCTAAAGCACAGAATTTATTGAAAAAATATACTAGAAACAGTTTAAAAATGGGAATGGCTTTATTTGCTCTGTAACAAGCAGAGCGTTTTAAAAAAATCAATAATAAGAACAACAACTAATGGCAATGATGTCTTTCCTGACTCATAGGGATATTTAAGAGTAAAATGATGTAATTGATGGCAAACACTTTGAAAAATAAAAGCACCATGCAGCACAAGATATTATGATTATTATACGATTGTCCTTAAGCACAGCTAAATGTGAGCCTCTGTCTCCCTCAGGACCAAATGTCACCATTGATCAGTCATTTGTACAATTCCCAGAGTGTAAAGGATGTCTGCAGGGCTCCAGGCTCTTCCACTTGTTCTGATCTCTCCATTGGGGTGTTCAGTGGGTGTGGCCAAGAGTAAGTCACAACCTCTTTGGGCTTTTGTTCCTATGCCTATGAGATGAAAATTAATATTATTAATAATGGCTACCCACAGAGCAGTTCTATGTCCAAGGCACAAAGCATCCTTGGTTTATTATTTCATTTAACGTTTATGATGGCTCTGTGAAGTGCGTTATTTTATAGATGAGGAAAATGAAGCCCAGAGCAGTGAAATATCCAGGCCAAATCACACAGCTAGAATTTAATGAGGTGTCTGTAGAAATCCACAATTCTTAACTTTAGGCACACTCAGTGTAGTGGATTGTGTAGTCACAGATTTGACTCTCCAGTGTGATTGTTTCTATCCTCTTTTTTTTTTTTTTTTTTTGTTTTTTGGAGAATTGCTCCTCCCCTGGAACACATGCCACATTATTCTGATAGGGCTGCCAATCCCACCTATGGTACATGTGACCACATGGGAGAAATGTGACCAGGCTTAGTCAGTTACAGTAATTCTCTTATTCTAGTCCTATTAATTGACTTGAGGCTTAGGGATAGGATGAAAACCTGGCTGATGAGAATCTGTGGGATTTATACACGCTGAAGTGGAGACAGAGACTTGCTGTATGACCTTGAATACACCCATTAACATCTCTCTATATCACTGTCCTCTATAAGCTGTCTCTATATCACTGTCTCTCTATATCACTGTCCTCAATAAGCTACCCCATAGATACGTGATGAGGATTCGTTGAGATAGGCCATAAAAATCACCCAGTAGGTGAGTAACAAACATGTTTTTAATAAGAATTTTCAGAAGGGTGGGAAACTGAATACCTGAAAAGAGATATGTGAAATCTTGAATGCTGGCTTCATGAAAGGTGTGCATGGAGGGATAGAGATGTCACACAGAAGGGTCTTCAGTGTGATCTGGATACTCCAGGTGTCAGAATAGGGAGATCTTTCTCAATGGAGGAAAGAAACTTTTAAGGTTTGCTTTGAAAGCAAAGGAATATTTTTCTTTAGTTACTAGCACTTAACTCAAATTAGCTTTAAAAACAGTATTTACTGACTCCAGTAACTGGGAAGGATGGGGAAGATCTCTCCTCACAAGTTGCCAGGGCTTAAAGGATGCAACCGGAGTGCTCTCTATCTCTTGCCTTTGGCTTTATCCTTTCTTTTGTAAACAGTCTCCTTGTGGTTTACCTAATCCTAGCTAGCAACCCTATAGGAGTACAGTATTTTCTAAAATTTTACTTTCCATTTACTACTGTTACATAAAAACAGTTACATAATTAATTAATATCAGTCTCACTTGTTTCACTTGCTAGTTCTATTTGTATATTCTTTTAGATTGCCTATTGCATACAATCAAGTTATATGTAAGGGCATTTTAATTTCCTCTATCGCAATTCTTACTTCTAATTTTTTTCTTGCATTATTATACCAGCCAAGTCAACAAGTACAATGTTAGATACAAATGGTAATATCAGGTATCCTTGTTTCATTCGCAATTTTAGAGAGAAAGTTTTCAGTATTTCACTCTTAGATATGATATTTGATATAAGTATTTTAAAAATATTATTTGTCCAATTAAGAAAGTTCACCCTATTCCAAGTTTGCTAGGAGTTTTTAGAATAAAGAGTGTTGAATTTTATCAAATTCTTTCCTCTGTTGAGATTACCATCTGATTTTATTCTTTATTTCATTAATGTGCTGACTTAAATGGATTGTACTACAAAAAACCCTGCTTGACTTTGGTGTATTATCATTTTTGCATAACATTGGATTGGGCTTGTCAATATTTTATTTATGAATTTTATATGGTCTTGAGAGAGATTGCTCTGACAATAATACCTTTGCCAAGTTGTTGGATCAGGGTTATTCTGGCCTTATAAAGTTAACTCACCTTTTCTGTGTCTAGAAAAATTCGTGAAAGATTGATAATATTTAATTCTTAAATATGTGGAAGAATTAACCAGTGAAGCTATCTGAGCCTAGAGATTAATGGAATGTTTTAAATTACAGATATAACTTTTGTTAATAAATATAGATTATTTTCTATTTATTCTTTTGTCAAAAGAGTGTAGGAGTTTTTAAAAAAGAAATTTGGCAATTTTATTTAAACTTTAACATTTATGGCCATAAAACTATTCATAATACCATCTCATTATCTATCTTTTCTAAAAGTATGCTATTTTTAAAAAAGAGTAAAAGATGTATGTTGTAATATACTCTTTTTTATACCTAGTCATCCTCTTTCTCTCTCTTTGATCAGTCTTGCTAAATGTTTATTCATTTTTAATCTAATCATTTTGCTTTATTTTCTTGATTGTAGTTTTTCATTTCATTCTTTTCTGCTCTTTTTAAAATCACTTTCATTTTACTTCTTGAAATAATTACTTAGACCACTGAGTTTGGTCCTTTTAATATTTCTTTTCTAATATGTGCATTTAACCCATTTCCCATTTGCCCCGAGAATACTCACTAGTGGCACTTGTGGCTACAGCATTTACCTTGAGATAAAATGGTGTGACAAGAAGGAGGTGACAATGTTGCCAACATTCCACAATAATACTGTGATTGAAGTAGACAACAGAAATGGAAAGAAAACTAAGAAGCCATGTGTCATTGTGGATTATAACGAGAATATGGGAGCAGTGGATTTGGCTGATCAGATGCTCACTTCTTATCCAATGGAGCGCAAAAGGCACAAGGTTTGATATAAGAAATTCTTTTGCCACCTTCTAAACATTGCAGTGCTGAACTCCTACATCAGGAAGGACAATCCTGAGCACACGATGAGCCATGCAAATTTCATAAAGACCTTGATGGAAAGAATGCTGGAAAAGCATCACAAGCCAAGGTAGCAACATCTCTGAGGTCCTCCGCGTTCTGCTGGTGTCACATCTCTTCGCCTGTCTGGAAGACATTTCCCCAACAGCATGCCACCAACATCAGAAAAACCGAATCCAGCTGGTGGCTGCAAAGTTTGCTGCTGGCCCAGCGACGAGGATGCCAGATCACCTTTTGTGCAGAATGTGATGTTCTGCTTTGTGGTGTTGTGTGCTTTGAAATTTACCACATGAAAATAAAATTATTAAATAGTGATCATCATATACATTTCTGTTACATGAGGATTAGTGACAAGTTCTGTTTAGAAATAATTCCAAGAACAGTTTTTATGTTTTATTTTCGTATCGAAAATCAGTCAGATTTCCTTCACCCTCAAAGAGCATATTTACGTAAAATGAAAAGAGCCCTGGCAACAAGCTGCCTTTTTTTTCTTTTTCTTTTTCTTTTCTGAATGGGAAGGATACACATTTTCATCTAAGCCTAATTTAGCAGCATCCTGCAAATTTTGTATGTTTTATTATAATTCAATACAAAATATTTTCTAATTTCATGTGTGACTTATTCTTTGACACAATAACCATTTAGAAATATTTTGCAACATTTCCAGTTTTAGGGGTTTTCTATTTAGTCTTTTTGTTATTGATTTCTAGGTATAAAACAGTGACATCAGAGGAGATATTCTGCATGACTCTAATTGTTTGGATGTTGTTGAGATGTGTTTTATGGTCTAGCATATGGCCAATTTTGATAAATGTTCTATATACACTTAAAAAGAACGTGTGTTCTGTCATTGCTTTCACTTGCAGTGAGCTAATTTGTCAATTAGTTCCAGTGTGTTATTTGTGTTATTCAAATCTTCTCTTTTCTTACTGATATTTTTGTCAGGAAATATGTCAATTATTAAGAGGGTTCTGTTAATATTTCTATGATTGTGGATTTATTTCTCCTATTACTTGTGTCAATTTATATTTCATACATTGTTAGGCTATGCAGTTGAGTTCATTTTAGTGAGTGCAAATTATTTTCTTTATTTCATGAAATAGCCTTTTAAAATTTTTATCAATGTGTTTGCCTTAAAGCCTACATTTTCTGACTTTGGCACGACTACATAAATTTTTGTTTTTTTTAATGTTTGCATTATATATTTTTAAAAATTGTGGCAGTAACTACTTAGCACCGAGAGACGACAGGTTTCCACGTAACACATGCTGCCCCCGAGAGACGACAGGGTTCCGGGTAATGCATGCTGCCCCCGAGAGACGACAGGTTTCCGGGTAACACATGCTGCCCCCGAGAGACGACAGGTTTCCGGGTAACGCATGCTGCCCCCGAGAGACGACAGGTTTCCGGGTAACGCATGCTGCCCCCGAGAGAAGACAGGTTTCCGGGTAACGCATGCTGCCCCGGAGAGAAGACAGGTTTCCGGGTAAAGTATGCTGCCCCCGAGAGAAGACAGGTTTCCGGGTAACGTATGCTGCCCCCGAGAGAAGACAGGTTTCCGGGTAACGTATGCTGCCCCTGAGAGAAGACAGGTTTCCGGGTAACACACGTTGCCCCCGGGGTAAGACAGGTTTCCGGGTAACATACATTGCCCCCGGGGTAAGACAGGTTTCCGGGTAACATATGTTGCCCCAGAGATAAGACAAGTTTCCGGGTAACATATGTTGCCCCCGAGAGAAGATGGGTTTCCGGGTAACATATGTTGCCCCCGAGAGAAGACAGGTTTCCGGGTAACATATGTTGCCCCCGAGTGAAGACAGGTTTCCAGGTAACATATGTTGCCGCAGAGATAAAACAGCTTTCCGGGTTATCATATGTTGCCGCAGAGATAAGACAGCTTTCCGGGTTATCATATGTTGCCCCAGAGATAAGACAGGTTTCCGGGTACAATATGTTGCCCCAGAGATAAGACAGGTTTCCGGGTAACATATGTTGTCCAGAGATAAGACAGGTTTCCAGGTAACATATGTTGCCCCAGAGATAAGACAGGTTTCCGGGTAACATATGTTGCCCCAGAGATAAGACAGGTTTCCAGGTAACATATGTTGCCCCAGTGATAAGACAGGTTTACAGGTTATCATATGTTGCCCCGGAGATAAGACAGGTTTCCGGGTTATTGTATGTTGCCCCGGAGATAAGACAGGTTTATGGGTTATCGTATGTTGCCCCGGGGATAAGACAGGTTTCTGGGTTATCGTATATTGCCACAGAGATAAGAGAGGTTTCCGGGTTATCGTATGTTGCCCCGGAGATAGACAGGTTTCCGGGTAGTCATACGTTGCCCTCGAGATAAGACAGGTTTCTGGGTTATCATATGTTGCCCCAGAGATAAGACACGTTTCCGGGCAACATATGTTGCCCCCGAGATAAGACAGGCTTACGGGTAACATATGTTGCCCCGGAGATAAGACAGGTTTCCGGGTAACATATGTTGCCGCAGAGATAAGACAGGTTTCTGGGTTATCATATGTTGCCCCAGAGATAAGACAGGTTTCCGGGTACAATATGTTGCCCCAGAGATAAGACAGGTTTCTGGGTAACATATGTTGCCCCAGAGATAAGACAGGTTTCCGGGTTATCATACGTTGCCCCAGAGATGAGACAGGTTTCCGGGTTATCATACGTTGCCCCAGAGATGAGACAGGTTTCCAGGTTATCATACGTTGCCCCAGAGATGCGACGGGTTTCCGGGTTATCATACGTTGCCCCAGAGATGAGACGGGTTTCCGGGTTGTCATACATTGCCCCAGATATGAGACGGGATTCCGGGTAGTCATATGTTGCCCCAGAGATAAGACGGGTTTCCGGGTTATCATATGTTGCCCCAGAGATAAGACGGGTGTCCGGGTTATCATATGTTGCCACAGAGATAAGACGGGTTTCCAGATAACATATGTTGCCCCAGAGACAAGACAGGTTTCCGGGTAACATATGTTGCCCCAGGGATAAGACGGGTTTCCGGGTAACATACGTTGCCCCAGAGATGAGACAGGTTTCGGGGTTATCATACATTGCCCCAGAGATAAGACAGGTTTCTGGTGAGCATACGTCGCCCCAGAGACGAGGCAGGCTTCCGGGTAGCATACGTCACCCCAGAGACGAGGCAGACTTCTATCCCGGGTAGCATACGTTGCACCAGAGACAAGGCAGGCTTCTACCCCGGGTAGCATACATCGCCCCAGAGATGAGGCAGGCTTCCGGGTAGCATACATCGCCACAGAGATGACGGAGGCTTCCGGGTAGCATACGTTGCGCCAGAGACGAGGCAGTCTTCTACCCCGGGTAGCATACGTCACCCCAGAGACGAGGCAGGCTTCCGGGTAGCATACGTCGTCCCAGAGACGAGGCAGGCTTCCAGGCAGCATACGTCTCCCTAGAGAAGAGGCAGGCTTCCGGGTAGCATACGTCGCCCCAGACACGAGGCAGGCTTCCGGGTAGAATACGTCACCCCAGAGACGAGGCAGGCTTCCACCCCGGGTAGCATACGTCGCCCCAGAGACAAGGCAGGCTTCTACCCCGGGTAGCATACGTCGCCCCAGAGACGAGGCAGGCTTCCGGGTAGCATACGTCGCCTCAGAGACGAGGCTGGCTTCAACCCCGGGTAGCATACGTCACCGCAGAGACGAGACAGGCTTCTACCCCGGGTAGCATACGTCGCCCCAGAGACGAGGCAGGCTTCTACTCCGGGTAGCATATGTCATCCCAGAGACGAGGCAGGCTTCCGGGTAGCATACGTCTCCCCAGAGACGAGGAAGGCTTCCGGGTAGCATACGTCGCCCCAGAGACGAGGCAGGCTTCCGGGTAGCATACGTCGCCCCAGAGACGATTGGGCTTCTACCCCGGGCAGCATTCGTCGCCCCAGAGACGAGGCAGGCTTCTGGGTGGCATACGTTGCCCCAGAGAAGAGGCAGGCTTCCGGGTAGCATACGTCGTCCCAGAGATGAGGCAGGCTTCTACTGCGGGTAGCATACGTCGCCCCAGAGACGAGGCAGGCTTCTTCCCCGGTAACATACATTGCCCCAGAGACGAGGCAGGCTTCCGTGTAGCATACGTCACCCCAGAGATGATGCAGGCTTCTACCCCAGGTAGCATATGTCGCCCCAGAGACGAGGAAGGCTTCCGGGTAGCATACGTCGCCCCAGAGACAAGGCAGGCTTCCAGGTAGCATACGTCGCCCCAGAGACGAGGCAGGCTTCTGGGTTGCACACATCGCCCCAGAGATGAGGCAGGCTTCTACCCCGTGTAGCATACGTCACCCCAGATACGAGACAGGCTTCTACCCAGGGTAGCATAGGTCGCCCCGGAGACGAGGCAGGCTTCCGGGTAGCATACGTTGCCCCTGAGATAAGACATACGTTGCCCAGAGATAAGACAGGTTTAGGGTAGCATAGGTTGCCTCAGAGATAAGCCAGGTTTTCGGGTAGCATATGTTGCCCCAGAGATAAGACAGGTTTCTGGGTAGCATACGTTGCCCCAGAGATAAGAAAGGTTTCTGGGTTGCATACGTTGCCCCAGAGATAAGACAGGTTTCTGGGTTGCATACGTTGCCCAAGATATAAGACATACGTTGCCCCAGAGATAAGACAGCTTTGCGGGTAGCATACGTTGCCCCAGAGATAAGACAGGTTTCCGGGTAGCATAGGTTGCCCCAGAGATAAGTCAGGTTTCCGGGTAGCATAGGGTGCCCCAGAGTTAAGACAGGTTTCCGGGTAGCATACGTTGCCCCAAGGATAAGACAGGTTTGTGGGTAGCATACGTTGCCCAAGAGATAAGACAGGCTTCCGGGTAGCATACGTTGCCCCAGAGACAAGACAGGTTTCCGGGTAGCATAGGTTGCCCCAGAGACGAGGCAGGCTTCCGGGTAGCATACGTCGCTCCAGAGACGAGGCAGGCTTCCGGGTAGCATACGTCGCTCCAGAGACGAGGCAGGCTTCCGGGTAGCATATGTCGCTCCAGAGAGGAGGCAGGCTTCTACCCCGGGAAGCATACGTCACCTAAGAGACGAGGCAGGCTTCCGGGTATCATACGTCCCTCCAGAGAGGAGGCAGGCTTCTACCCCGGGAAGCATACATCGCCCAAGAGACGAGGCAGGCTTCCAGGTATCATACGTCCCTCTAGAGACGAGGCAGGCTTCTACCCCGGGTAGCATACGTCGCCCCAGAGACGAGGCAGGCTTCCGGGTAGCATACGTCACCCCAGAGACGAGGCAGGCTTCCGGGTAGCATACGTTGCCCAAGAGACGAGACAGGCTTCCGGGTAGCGTACGTCGCTCCAGAGACGAGGCAGGCTTCCGGGTGGCATACGTCGCCCCTGAGACAAGGTAGGCTGCTGGGTAGCGTACGTCGCCCCAGAGACGATGCAGGCTTCTACCCCGGGTAGCATACATCGCCCCCAGAGATGAGGAAGGCTTCCGGGTAGCATACGTCGCTCCAGAGACGAAGCAGGCTTCTACCCCGGGTAGCATACGTCACCCCAGAGATGAGGCAGGCTTCCGGGTAGCATACATCACCCCAGAGACTAGGCAGGCTTCCACCCCGGGTAGCATACGTCGTCCCAGAGACGAGGTAGGCTGTCGGGTAGCATACTTCGCCTCAGAGATGAGGCAGGCTTCCGGGTAGCATACATCGCCCCAGAGACGAGACAGCCTTCTACCCCGGGTAGCATACGTCGCCCCAGAGACGAGGCAGGCTTCCGGGTAGCACACGTCGACCCAGAGATGAGGCAGGCTTCTGGGTAGCATACATTGCCCCAGAGATGAGGCAGGATTCCGGGTAGCATATGTCGCCCCATAGACGAGGCAGGCTTCTACCCCGCGTAGCATACGTCGCCCGAGAGACGAGGTAGGCTTCTGGGTATCATACGTCGCCCCTGAGACGAGGCAGGCTTCCGGGTAGCATACGTCGCCCCACAGACGAGGTAGGCTTCTGGGTATCATACGTCGCCCCTGAGACGAGGCAGGCTTCCGGGTAGCATACGTCGCCCCAGAGACGAGGTAGGAATCCGGGTAGCATACGTCGCCCCAGAGACTAGGCAGGCTTCTACCCTGGGTAGCATATATCGCCCCAGAGATGAGGCAGGCTTCCGGGTAACATATGTCGCCCCAGAGATGAGGCAGGCTTCTACCCCGGGTAGTATACGTTGCCCCAGAGACAAGGCAGGCTTCCAGGTAGCATACGTCGCCTCAGAGGTGAGGTAGGCTTCCGGGTAGCATACGTCGCCCCATAGACGAGGCAGGCTTCTACCCCGGGTAGCATACGTCGCCCCAGAAACGTGGCAGGCTTCTCACCCGGGTAGCATACGTCACCCCAGAGACAAGACAGGCTTCTGGGTAGCATACGTCACCCCAGAGACAAGGCAGGCTTCTACCCAGGGTAGCATAGGCCGCCCCAGAGACGAGGCAGGCTTCCGGGTAGCATACATCGCTCCAGAGACGAGGCAGGCTTCCGGGTAGCATACGTTGCCCCTGAGATAAGACATACGTTGCCCAGAGATAAGACAGGTTTAGGGTAGCATAGGTTGCCTCAGAGATAAGCCAGGTTTTCGGGTAGCATATATTGCCCCAGAGATAAGATAGGTTTCTGGGTAGCATACGCTGCCCCAGAGATAAGACAGGTTTCTGGGTTGCATACGTTGCCCAAGATATAAGACATACGTTGCCCCAGAGATAAGAGATTTTTCCGGGTAGCATATGTTGCCCCAGAGATAAGACAGGTTTGCGGGTAGCATACGTTGCCCCAGAGATAAGACAGGTTTCCGGGTAGCATATGTCTACCCAGAGACAAGGCAGGCTTCTACCCCGGGTAGCATACGTCGAACCAGAGACGAGGAAGGCTTCTGTGTAGCATACGTCGCCCGAGACGAGGTAGGCTTCCGGGTAGCATAGGTCGCCCCAGAGACGAGGCAGTCTTTTGGGTAGCATACGTCGCCCCAGAGACAAGGCAGGCTTCCGGGTAGCATACGTCGTCCCAGGGACGAGCCAGGCTTCCGGGTAGCATACGTCGCCCCAGGGACGAGGCAGGCTTCTGGGTAGCATACGTCGCCAAAGAGACGAGGCAGGCTTCTACCCCGGGTAGAATACTTTGCCCCAAAGACGAGGCAGGCTTCCGGGTATCATACGTCGCCCCAGGGACGAGGCAGGCTTCCGGGTAGCATACGTCGCCCCAGAGACGAGGAAGGCTTCCGGGTAGCATACGTTGCCCTAGAGAGGATGCAGGCTTCCCGATACCATACGTCGCCCCAGAAACGATGCAGGCTTTGACCCCGTGTAGCATACGTCGCCCCAGAGACGAGGAAGGCTTCCGGGTAGCATACGTCGCCCCAGAGACGAAGCAGGCTTCTACCCCGGGTAGCGTACGTCGCCTCAGATACGAGCTAGGCTTCTACAACAGGTAGCATACGTAGCCCCAGAGACGAGGTAGGCTTCTGAGTAGCATACGTCGCCCCAGAGACGAGGCAGGCTTCTGGGTTGCACACATCGCCCCAGAGATGAGGCAGGCTTCTACCCCGTGTAGCATACGTCGCCCCAGAGACGAGGCAGTCTTCCGGGTAGCATACGTCGTCCCAGAGACGAGGCAGTCTTCTGGGTAGCATACGTCGTCCCAGAGATGATGCAGGCTTCCGGGTATCATACGTCGCCCCAGGGTCGAAGCAGGCTTCCGGGTAGCATACGTCGCCCTAGAGAGGATGCAGGCTTCCGGATACCATATGTCGCCCCAGAAACAATGCAGGCTTCGACCCCGTGTAGCATACGTCGCCCCAGAGACGAGGAAGGCTTCCGGGTAGCATACGTCACCCCAGAGACGAGGCAGGCTTTTACCCCGGGTAGCATACGTCACCCCAGAGATGAGGCAGGCTTCTGGGTTGCACACATCGCCCCAGAGATGAGGCAGGCTTCTACCCCGTGTAGCATACGTCACCCCAGAGACAAGGCAGGCTTCCAGGTAGCATACGTCGCCCCAGAGACGAGGCAGGCTTCTGGGTAGAATACGTCGCCCCAGAGACGAGGAAGGCTTCCGGATACCATACGTCACCCCAGAGACGATGCAGGCTTCTACCCCGGGTAGCATACGTCGCCCCAGAGACGATGCAGGCTTCTACCTCGTGTAGCATATGTCGCCCGAGAGACGAGGAAGGCTTCTGGGTAGCATACGTTGCCCCAGAGACGATGCAGGCTTCTACCCCGGGTAGCATACGTCGCCCCAGAGACGAGCAGGCTTCCGGGTAGCATACGTTGCCCCAGAGACGAGGCAGGCTTCCGGGTAGCATACGTCGCCCCAGAGACGAGGCAGGCTTCCGGGTAGCATACGTCTCTCCAGAGACGAGTCAGGCTTCTACCCCGGGAAGCATACGTCGCCCCGGAGACGAGCAGGCTTCCGGGTAGCATACGTCACCCCAGAGACGATGCAGGCTTCTACCCCGGGTAGCATACGTCACCCCAGAGACGAGGAAGGCTTCCGGGTAGCATACATCGCCCCAGAGACGAGGAAGGCTTCCGGGTAGCATACGTCACCACAGAGACGATGCAGGCTTCTACCCCGGGTAGCATACGTCACCCCAGAGACGATGCAGGCTTCTACCTCGTGTAGCATATGTCGCCCGAGAGACGAGGAAGGCTTCTGGGTAGCATACGTCGCCCCAGAGACGATGCAGGCTTCTACCCCGGGTAGCATACGTCGCCCCAGAGACGATGCAGGCTTCTACCTCGTGTAGCATATGTCGCCCGAGAGACGAGGAAGGCTTCTGGGTAGCATACGTCACCCCAGAGACGATGCAGGCTTCTACCCCGGGTAGCGTACGTTGCACCAGAGACGATGCAGGCTTCTACCCCAGGTAGCGTACGTCGCCCCAGAGACGAGGCAGGCTTCTGGGTAGCATACGTCGCTCCAGAGACGAGGCAGGCCTCTACCCCGGGAAGCATACGTCGCCCCAGAGACAAGCAGGCTTCCGGGTAGCATACGTCGCTCCAGAGACAAGACAGGCTTCCGGGTAGTATACGTCACCCCAGAGACAAGGCAGGCTTCTATCCCGGGTAGCATACGTCGCCCCAGAGACGAGGCAGGCTTCCGGGTAGCATACGTCGCCCCAGAGACGAGACAGGCTTCTACCCAGGGTAGCATAGGTCGCCCCAGAGACGAGGCAGGCTTCCAGGTAGCATACATCGCCCCAGAGACGAGGCAGGCTTCCGGGTAACATACGTTGCCCAGAGATAAGACAGGTTTAGGGTAGCATAGGTTGCCTCAGAGATAAGCCAGGTTTTCGGGTAGCATATGTTGCCCCAGAGATAAGACAGGTTTCTGGGTAGCATACACTGCCCCAGAGATAAGACAGGTTTCTGGGTTGCATACGTTGCCCAAGATATAAGACATACGTTGCCCCAGAGATAAGAGATTTTTCCGGGTAGCATATGTTGCCCCAGAGATAAGACAGGTTTGCGGGTAGCATACGTTGCCCCAGAGATAAGACGGGTTTCCGGGTAGCATATGTCTACCCAGAGACAAGGCAGGCTTCTACCCCGGGTAGCATACGTCGAACCAGAGACGAGGAAGGCTTCTGTGTAGCATACGTCGCCCGAGACGAGGTAGGCTTCCGGGTAGCATACGTCGCCCCAGAGATGAGGCAATCTTTTGGGTAGCATACGTCGCCCCAGAGACAAGGCAGGCTTCCGGGTAGCATACGTCGTCCCAGGGACGAGCCAGGCTTCCGGGTAGCATACGTCGCCCCAGGGACGAGGCAGGCTTCTGGGTAGCATACGTCGCCCCAGGGACGAGGCAGGCTTCTGGGTAGCATACGTCGCCAAAGAGACGAGGCAGGCTTCTACCCCGGGTAGAATACTTTGCCCCAAAGACGAGGCAGGCTTCCGGGTAGCATACGTTGCCCCAGAGACGAGGCAGTCTTCCGGGTAGCATACGTCGTCCCAGAGATGATGCAGGCTTCCGGGTATCATACGTCGCCCCAGGGACGAGGCAGGCTTCCGGGTAGCATACGTCGCCCCAGAGACGAAGCAGGCTTCTACCCCGGGTAGCGTACGTTGCCTCAGATACGAGGTAGGCTTCTACAACAGGTAGCATATGTAGCCCCAGAGACGAGGCAGGCTTCTGAGTAGCATACGTCGCCCCAGAGAAGAGGCAGGCTTCCGGGTAGCATACGTCACCCCAGAGACGAGGCAGGCTTCCGGGTAGCATATGTCTCCCCAGAGACGAGGCAGACTTCTACCGCGGTTAGCGTATGTCGCCCTAGAGATGAGGTAGGCTTCCGGGTAGCATACGTCGCCACAGAGAAGAGGCAGGCTTCTACCCCGGGTAGCATACGTCACTCCAGAGACGAGGCAGGCTTCTATCCTGGGTAGCATACTTCGCCCCAGAGACGAGGAAGGCTTCCGGGTAGCATACGTCGCCCAAAAGACGAGGCAGATTTCCGGGTAGCATACGTCGCCCCAGAGACGAGGCAGCCTTCCAGGTAGCATACGTGGCCCCAGAGACGAGGCAGGCTTCTGGGTTGCACACATCGCCCCAGAGATGAGGCAGGCTTCTACCCCTTGTAGCATACGTCGCCCCAGAGACGAGGCAGTCTTCTGGGTAGCATACGTCGTCCCAGAGATGATGCAGGCTTCCGGGTATCATACGTCGCCCCAGGGTCGAAGCAGGCTTCCGGGTAGCATACGTCGCCCCAGAGACGAGGAAGGCTTCCGGGTAGCATACGTCGCCCTAGAGAGGATGCAGGCTTCCGGATACCATATGTCGCCCCAGAAACGACGCAGGCTTCGACCCCGTGTAGCATACGTCGCCCCAGAGACGAGGAAGGCTTCCGGGTAGCATACGTCACCCCAGAGATGAGGCAGGCTTCTGGGTTGTACACATCGCCCCAGAGATGAGGCAGGCTTCTACCCCGGGTAGCATACGTCGCCCCAGAAACGAGGCAGGCTTCTAACCCGGGTAGCATACATCACCCCAGAGACAAGACAGGCTTCTGGGTAGCATACGTCACCCCAGAGACGAGGCAGGCTTCCGGGTAGCATACGTTGCCCCAGAGATAAGACAGGTTTCCGGGTAGCATAGGTTGCCCCAGAGATAAGTCAGGTTTCCGGGTAGCATAGGGTGCCCCAGAGTTAAGACAGGTTTGTGGGTAGCATACGTTGCCCCAGAGATAAGACAGGCTTCCGGGTAGCATACGTTGCCCCAGAGACAAAACAGGTTTCCGGGTAGCATAGGTGGCCCCAGAGACGAGGCAGGCTTCCGGGTAGCATACGTCGCCCCAGAGACGAGGCAGGCTTCTACCCCGGGAAGCATACGTTGCCCAAGAGATGAGGCAGGCTTCCGGGTATCATACGTCCCTCTAGAGATGACGCAGGCTTCTACCCTGGGTAGCATACGTCGCCCCAGAGACGAGGCAGGCTTCCGGGTAGCATACGTCGCCCAAGAGACGAGGCAGGCTTCCGGGTAGCATACGTCACCCCAGAGACGAGGCGGGCTTCCGGGTAGCATACGTTGCCCAAGAGACGAGGAAGGCTTCCGGGTAGCGTACGTCACCCCATAGACGAGGCAGGCTTCCGGGTAGCATACGTCGCCCCTGAGACGAGGTAGGCTGCCGGGTAGCATACGACCCCCAGAGACGATGCAGGCTTCTACCCCGGGTAGCATACGTCGCCCCAGAGACGAGGAAGGCTTCCGGGTAGCATACGTTGCCCCAGAGACGAGGCCGGTTTCCGGGTAGCATACGTCGCCCCAGAGATGAGGAAGGCTTCCGGGTAGCATACATCGCCCCAGAGACGAGGCCGGTTTCCGGGCAGCATACGTCGCCCCAGAGACGCGGCAGGCTTCTGGGCAGCATACGTCGCCCCAGTGACGAGGCAGGCTTCTACCCAGGGTAGCATAGTTTGCCCCAGAGACGAGGCCGGTTTCCGGGTAGCATACATCGCCCCAGAGATGAGGCAGGCTTCCGAGTAGCATATGTTGCCCCTGAGATAAGACATACGTTGCCCAGAGATAAAACAGGTTTAGGGTAGCCTAGGTTGCCTCAGAGATAAGCCAGGTTTTTGGGTAGTATACGTTGCCCAAGAGATAAGACAGATTTCTGGGTAGCATACGTTGCCCCAGAGATAAGACAGGTTTCTGAGTTGCATACGTTGCCCAAGAGATAAGACATACGTTGCCCCAGAGATAAGAGAGGTGTCCGGGTAGCATAGGTTGCCCCAGAGATAAGACAGGTTTCCGGGTAGCATACGTTGCCCCAGAGATAAGACAGGTTTCCGGGTACCATAGGTTGCCCCAGAGATAAGACAGGTTTCCGGGAAGCATACGTTGCCCCAGAGATAAGACAGGTTTGTGGGTAGCATACGTTGCCCCAGAGATAAGACAGGTTTCTGGGTAGCATATGTTGCTGCAGAGATAAGACAGGTTTCCGGGTAGCATAGGTTGCCCCAGAGATAAGACAGGTTTCCGGGTACCATAGGTTGCCCCAGAGATAAGACACGTTTCCGGGTAGCATAGGTTGCCCCAGAGATAAGACAGGATTCCTGGTAGCATAGGTTGCCCCAGAGATAAGACAGGTTTCCGGGTAGTATAGGTTGCTCCATAGATAAGACTGGATTCCGGGTAGCATACGTTGCCCCAGAGATAAGACAGGTTTCCGGGTTACATACGTTGCCCCAGAGATAAGACATACGTTGCCCCAGAGATAAGACAGATTTCCGGGTAGCATAGGTTGCCCCAGAGATAAGACAGGTTTCCGGGTAGCATACGTTGCCCCAGAGATAAGACAGGTTTCCGGGTAGCATACGTTGCCGCAGAGTTAAGACAGGTTTCCGCGTAGCATACGTTGCCCCAGAGATAAGACAGGTTTCCGAGTAGCATATGTTGTCCCAGAGATACGACAGGTTTCCGGGTAGCATATGTTGCCACAGAGATAAGACAGGTTTCCGGGTAGCATACGTTGCCCCAGAGACAACACAGGTTTCCGGGTAGCACACGTTGCCCAGAGACAACACACGTTTCCGGGTAGCACACGTTGCCCCAGAGACAAGACACGTTTCCAGGTAGCACACGTTGCCCCAGAGACAAGACAGGTTTCTGGGTAGCATACGTTGCCCCAGAGACAATCAGGTCTCCGGGTAGCATACGTTGCCCCAGAGACAAGACAGGTTTCCGGGTAGCATACGTTGCCCCAGAGACAAGACAGGTTTCCGGGTAGCATACGTTGCCCCAGAGACAAGACAGGTTTCCGGGTAGCATACGTTGCCCCAGAGACAAGACTGGTTTCCGGGTAGCATACGTTTCCCCAGAGACAAGACAGGTTTCCGGGTAGCATACGTTGCCCCAGAGATAAGACAGGTTTCTGGGTAGCATACGTTGCCCCAGAGATAAGACAGGTTGGCGGGTAGCATACGTTGCCCCGAGGTAAGACAGGTTTGTGGGTAACACATGTTCCTGGTAACACATGTTACCCCAGAGATAAGACAGGTTTGCGGGTAACACATATTACCCCAGAGATAAGACATGTTTACGGGTAACACACTTTACCCCTGAGATAAGACAGGTTTGCGGGTAACACACGTTACCCCAGAGATAAGACAGGTTTGCGGGTAACACACATTACCCCAGAGATAAGACAGGTTTGCGGTTAACACACGTTACCCAAGAGATAAGACAGGTTTGCGGGTAACACACGTTACACCAGAGATAAGACAGGTTTGCGGGATACACACGTTACCCCAGAGATAAGACACATTTGCGGGTAACACCTGTTAACCCAGAGATAAGACAGGTTTCTGAGTAACACACGTTGCCCCAGAGATAAGACAGGGTTCCAGGTAACACACGTTGCCCCAGAGATAAGACAGGTTTCCGGGTAACATACGTTGCCCCAGAGATAAGACAGGTTTGCGGGTAACACGTGTTCCGGGTAACACCTGTTACCCCAGAGATAAGACAGGTTTGCGGGTAACACATTTTACCCCTGAGATAAGACAGGTTTGTGGGTAACACATGTTACCCCATAGATAAGACAGGTTTGCGGTTAACACATGTTACCCCAGAGATAAGACAGGTTTGCGAGTAACACACGTTACACCACAGATAAGACAGGTTTGCGTGCTACACACGTTACCTCAGAGATAAGACAGGTTTGCAAGGTAACACACGTTACCCCAGAGATAAGACAGGTTTCCGGGTAACACCCGTTGCCCCAGAGATAAGACAGGTTTCCGGGTAACACACGTTGCCCCACAGATAAGACAGGTTTCCGGGTAACACACGTTGCCCCAGAGATAAGACAGGTTTCCAGGTAACATACGTTGCCCCAGAGATAAGACAGGTTTCCGGGTAACATTCGTTGCCCCAGAGATAAGACAGGTGTCCGGGTAACCTACGTTGCCCCAGAGATGAGACAGGTTTGCGGGTAACATACGTTGCCCCAGAGATAAGACAGGTTTGCGGGTAACACGTGTTACCCCAGGGATAAGACAGGTTTGCGGGCAAGACATGTTACCCCGGAGATAAGATAGGTTTGCAGGCAACACATTTTCCCCCAGAGATAAGACAGGTTTACATGTAATATATATTACCCCACAGATAAGATATATTTACATATAATATATATTATCTTACATATAAGATATATTTACATATGATATATAATATATATTATTTATCTTATATATAATATATATATTATTTACATGTATATTTTATAAATAGTAGTAGTTTATTTTTCTTTATTGCCATGAGGTATATCACCATATAAATATAAAACAATTTACTCATTTGTTCTATTATTGATAGACACTGGTTGTTTTTCAATTTTGGCTATTAAAAAGAAACTTGTGATAACCATTCTTGTACGTATTTTTTGGTAGGACATAAATAGTTATTTCTGTGGGTACCAAGGATAGCTTTTATCTTAAGTGGATTTTTTTTTTTACTGATTTTAGATTTGGGGATTGATAGCTATTTCCCTTCAGTAACTTAACAATAACAATTCTATAGTCCTAAAGTTTCTACAGTTTCTGAAGAGCCAGCCATCAAACTTACCGATCCTTTGAAAGTAAATGTGTTCTTCTAGGTGATTTCAAAATGTTTTTGGTTTTAGATTTTAGTAGCTTTATTATGATATGCCTAGGTGTGGTTTTCTTTGTATGAATACTGCTTTAATCTGAAGCTTAATGTCTTTTATAAATTTTTGGCAATTTTCAGCTGTAACTTTCAAATATTGCTTTTGACTCTTTCTCTGCTCCCTTTCTATGACTATAATTATATATACATATATTATATAGAGAGAACTATATATAAATTATATTGCAATACGAATTACACCTTTTAATTTTCACTCATGTGTCTCTCGTATTTTCTAAATTTTCCAGCTACTTTGCTCTTCTTTCTTTGGCTTGAATTAATTTCTGTTGACCTAATTCCTGCTTACCTGTTATGTCCATGTTAAATTCTTAATTTATGTTATTATATTTCTTAGCCATAGAATTTTATTTTATTTTTATAGGTCCCTGTTCTCTGATTGCATTCTCTGTCTTGTCATCTATTTGTCTGAAACATATTACTCACAGTTATTTTCAAATTTATGTCTGATAACTCCCCAAACTGGGTCATCTCTGGTTCTTTTCTATTGTTTTTATTTTTCCTCTTAGTTTTGCCTGTTGATTTGTCTGGTATGTTTAATTGAATGCCAAACACTGTGTATGGGCACTTATAGAATCTCTGAGTGATGTCATTTTCCTCCAGAGTGAGTTCCCCATATCCTCAAGGCTGCAAATAGAGGACAGATCACTTTAATGCAGTCTAGGACTGGGATGACTAGAAGCTAGGTTGTGACTTTGGAAAGCTACCATTTGCCTCTGGTTCATCCCATATCTAGAGGGTAGCCTTCCAGGACATTATTTGATTTTTACATTATATCAGATAGGATTTCTTTGTTGCAAGTAAAAAAAAAAAATGTAGCTTAAACATAGTAAGTTTATCATACAGAGATACGGTGGTTCTTGGGCTATTAACTCATAGACTCATCGTGTCATTGAGCCACTGATCTACCCTAACTTCTCTGAAATTATCTTGGCTTTATTTTCATGACTTTTATTTAGCTGCTGTAGTTTCAGGTGTCCCATGTGGCTGACTATATCCTGAGGAAGAAAAGTGAAGTTTATTTTCAGGGGGCTCTATGTGAGAGTGAATAATCCATTTACTAGATACTTCCTTCCCCCAAAGACTTGCTTTCACATGCCTCTTTGTCCAGAATTTTGTCACATACCAATGCCTAGACCAGATTCTGTCAGAGGAAGTGGAGTGACCATGTTTGGCTTAGACCGATCATGATTTTCCACTTAGGCTTGGAGAGGATTCATTTCAGTTCTCTGAACACATAGCTAGGGCAAATATGAATACTTAAGCAAAATTTGGGCTTGATGAACTAAGAAAGAGGGAATAATAGGTATCTGTCACAAAGTGAAATAGTTGTTTGTCACATACAGCCATCCTGTGTAAGACATATTGCCATCTATCTAGTTTTAATTAGGAGGATTCTATGAGTCAGAGAGTTTAAAAATCCATCACAAGGTTAAGTATATAGTGGCAACATCTGTATTCAAACAAATATTTTCTAATTCCAAATCTGGGGCTCTTAATTATGCCATATAGTCTTCTGACTGGGATGTATGTTTCATTTTTTATAACTATTCCTAAAAAATGCTCATATATGCAAATTGAAGTAGACAACATAGTTTGTTTTCTGGCTTTGCCAGGCCTCAACAGATGCATTACAAATGGTCAATCGGGGTGAGAATGTTGTGTGGAGAATGTTACTTACCTATAGATTTAGGATTGCCTAAGACCTTAATTTATATGTATGCATGGCCATTCCTCAATAAGTAATGGACATAAGCCACCTAAGGCCTAGGCATTATAAGGTGTTGCTATGAAGCTGAAACCACAAGGGACCTATTAGATTTTTCACTTCCATTAGCAAATATGATTTGTGTCCACTCCCCATTGCCATTCATAATTCTGAGTCCCACTCTACTTAAAATTTTCCCTCTCAGCTTCAGCTGAATGGTTTTAGCAAGAATCTGTTTCTTTGAGGAGTACCCTTAGAGTGATGGATTAGCAGCCCCAACAGCATTTACTAAGTTGGGAGCACATTAGCCATTTCCATTTCTCTCTTCCAGAATGGAGGTGGAGAGCTCTGCCATTAGAAATGGAGAGCAGGCAGCTCTATGACAAAGCAGCTGCAACCACCACAAGTGCCGCCCTTGACAGCAGCTCATGCCATGAGGTCAGAGGAACAGCATTTTATGTTCCTTTGTAGAATAAACAGAATATTTTTATGAGAAACAAATCTTCCATCTATGATCCGGTTCCCATTAGTGGGTCAAGGCAAGAGCAAACCAGAGAGGCTTAATTTACTTAGGAGACATTCAGTATAAATACTATATTCCCTTGTGTGATGTTCTTGTTCTGTTAGCCTTAATACATGCAAACAAAGATGACTTACTCAAAGTTTTGATATGCCCAAAGACCATTCTTCTTATAACACGGTGTTCCTTTTAGGCTGGGTGTCAAGAAGATCCAGAAAGTCTGCATCAACACAGCATGTATTTTCACTCCACTAAACTACTATACAATCTGTAATTGCTAACCCCACAAGTTTGAAAGTTTACCTTAACATTTGTAGGAAGCAGATGGTTTCCATACACTGCCAACCTGTTGTTACCAAAGCATTTTCCAAGAATTGTTTTCCAATCACAGTCACTAGCATAATTAACCTTTCTATGGATTGAATAAACAAGAAAATGGTCACGAATCTGTAAGAAAGACAAATGTACCATTCAAGACTTAGCCTCAGAACAAGCTCCAGGACACACATGAAAAACCACACACAGTGTGATGCATGATCTTCTTTTGGTATTTTTTTTTCCAGTGATCTCCATTCTTTTCCTGTTTCTTCCCCCATTTCATAGCATACCCTCCCTTTCTAGCCATGTGATCACATTTACCTATTTTTATCTGCAGCCATGGATTTGGCTAAGTCCTGAATTCTTTTTCTATTTTTTTTCTGTCTGTGGATTTCCTCTTCCTTCACCACAATGTTCCTGGCCTTTCGACTCTCTTCTTTGCCTTGTTTTCCAATATTAATGTCTTACTAATTTCTCTTTCTCTCTCTCATTTACATTCCATTGTTTCTTCTGACTTTTTTTTAAACTTTTTTTGTTATTGTTGGAAACAATTATAGATTCATAGGAAGTCACACACACAAAAATACAGAGAGAACTCATGCTTGCCTTTCATCTAGTTTATTTCTCAATGGTTACATCTTGCATGAGTATACTACTGCTATATAGAAACCAGGAAATTGACATTGATACAATCCAGAAAACTTTTCAGGTTTTATCAGTTTTACTGTACTCATTTGTGGGGGGTGTGTGTGTGTGTGCGCGCGCGTGCGTGTGTGTGTGTGTGTGTGTGTGTGTATTCTCCTGAGTTTCAAAGGGGCAAAATTTTTAGTCTTCTGCTTGACTTTAGAATAGCTCAGAGTCAGATGCAATAAACATTCATTAAGAGTATGTATGAGACAATCAACATGAGCTTGTTCAGTGGATCTGCACATTAACCCTTTCAAGAGGAGATTACACTATTCATAATATCTGTGATGAATAAAACAAGCTTCAGAGAAGTTAAGTGATATTTCCAAGGTCATCTAAATAATGGACAGAATTTAAGCCCAGGGCGCACCATGCTGCTCACCTATTCCTGCAGCTTCTGTACAGATCATAACTTCTGTTTTCACGTGCTTTATTGCTACACTTTGAATGTTTGTCCTCTCCAAAACTCATATTGAAATTTAATTGCCATTGTAACAGTATTAAGAGGTGGAACCTTTAAGAGGTGATTAGGCCATGAGAGCTCCATTCTCATAGGTGGTGTTGATAACATTATAAAAGGGCAAATTTTGTCCCATCTTACCCTGTCTTTGCTCTTCTGCCTTCCATCATGGGCACAGCAAGAAGGCCCTCCCCTTATGCTGCTGTCTTAATCTTGGACTTCCCAGCCTCTGGCACTGTGAGCCAATAAATGTCGGCCAATTATAAATTACCCAGTCTCAGGTATTCTGCTAGAGCAGCACAAAATGGACTAAGACATCCATTCACTGTGCTCTTGTAGACTGCGCTCTTGTAGGAGCCCCCTACCTTTTAGGCTCCCTGATTGCTGATTCATAGCTTAGACTCATCTCTGACCAGTGTGCTCTTTCCTCCTCTGATGCTGATATCCAATGAGGGTCAAGATGTCTAATGACCCGTGGTGGTATTTTAAGTGTGGCTTAAATATTGGGAGCAATTTAGGAGGCTCTTCCACACAGGTAGTTTGTTGATCCCCCAGCATCTTGAGGTAGGTAAGGTTGATATTAAAATACCAATTCTACAGACAAAGTAATTGAGACTGAATTGATAAAAATCAGAATATTATCCAAAGATGGAGCCTAGAATAAAACTCAGGTCTTTTGATTTCTCGTCAACATTCTTCATAGTGTTTCTTATTATAGTGTGGTAGGATATTTTTCTCTCTGTAATTGTATGATTTACTGAGCATCTTCTCCGTGTCATGAATTATGCTAGGCTTTTTACACGCATTGCTTCAGTTTATTCTCACAGCAGTTCTATGGGGTTATTATTATTATTAGCCCTATTTTACATATGAGGACACATGCTCAGAGAGCATAAGTGACTTAGTATAAGGCTCAGAGTTAGCAAGTAACAAAACCAGAATTAGAATCTGAGGCTGTCTGACTCCCAATCTGAACTTGTATTCTATACTATTCTATACTTCTTGCTTTATTTTTTATTTTCTATTTTTTGAGACAGAATCTGGCTCTGTCAACCAGGCTGGAATGTGGTGGTGCAATCTGGCTCATTGCAGCCTCCCCTCCCAGGCTCAAGCAATCGTCTCACCTCAACCTCCCAAGTAGCTGGGACTACAGGAACATGACACCATGCCCAGCTAATTTTTTCTAATTTTCTGTAGAAATGGGGTTTCACTATGTTGGCCAGGCTGGTCTTGGACTCTTGGACTCAAGCAATTCATCCAACTCGGCCTCCCAAAGAGCTGGGATTACAGGCGTGAGCCACTGGGCCCGGCCACTTCTTGCTTTAAAGGAAACAAATAATTCTGCAATTTTCCTCCAGACAAAAAACAAAACAGAAAAGTTCAAATTGTGTGATATAGGGGAGAGATTTCAAACTGTGCATTAAATTTTGATTAATCAATATTTAAAAATTGAGATACTTCATATAAAAATCTGGATTTGTATCTTTTTATAATAAGTCAACACAGCTGGCCACAGAGTCTTGGTCAGCCCTTGAATCTATGCTTCCTGGTTTGCCACAGTTCCCTGCCAGCCTCTTCCCTCATGTCTCTACATCCTAAAGGCATGTGGGTTGTCGGTGACTCTTCATATAGTGGATCAAAGGAATGGAATTTGGAATCAAAGTCCTGGATTTAAATCACAGTTCCAGCATTTCCTGTGAGCCTATGATTCTTAAAACATAAATCACAGGTTCCTTAACGTTTCTTCCCATCTAATGATAGACAGATTTTTTCTCCCAATAATATAAAATCAAGAAAAACATAATAGAGTTTTTGATTTCTCCCCTTGAATTTTTGTGAGCTTTTGACTTCTCTGATTAATAGAATATGAGAGAATTACTACATGACTCTCAAGGTTAGATCACAAATGCCATGCTGTAGTACTATCTTTGGAACTAAGCAGAACACTACTCAGTTCATTCAATGTCCTCTATCTTCTGGAACTAACTTGGAACCACTGTTCTTTAGAGGTCATGTAGTGATACTCTGGTCTAAAGTTCCAGCTGAGTCTAGCCTTCCAGACATTCCAGCCAAGGCACTAGACATATGAGTGAGTCCATCCTTGGTCCTTTAAACCAGAGCATCTGCCGGGTGAATACCACTGAGAGATCATAATGCTACTTGGAGAAGAGTCACACAGCTGAGCCCTGCTCAGATACTTAACTGCAAAATCATGAGATGTAATAAGATAGTTTTTGTTTGAAGCTACTAAGTTTTGAGATAGTTTTTCTTCAGCAATAAATTGGACAAAATCCTTAAAACTCTGTGTGCCAGTATGAGAATGTATAACATAGAATGAAGAATAGTAGCTGTCTTGTCCCCTTCATACAGTTAAAAGTGGGAGGAGTAAATAAAATGAATTTAACAACATATTGTATACTACCAAGTGCTATCTAGATAAGGTTATTATGATAACTGTAAAAGCCCCGTAACTTTGTGACAATCTTTAAGCCTTCTTTCAAAGGGGATACAAAACTATTACTCATAAAGAAAGAGTGAACAATTTACAGATTTTAATTAGTTGCGTGTCTTGGTAATATGCTCCTGTAGCAGCACGGTCTCATGCTCTTCTATCACCATGGTCTTTTCAAGTATGCAGTGTTCCCACCAAATGGCCCTTTTATGTCGGCAGAAGTGGAGGACATACAAACAGGACTCAAATGAAACTTTGCAACTTCCAGCTATGTTGGGACATTAAAATAACCAGAATGAGGGTTGGATGGAAGTCAGTCAACCTGGTTTTACTGATCAGTGAGTTAGTGTTGGGAAGAGAAATCAGGTCACTCTGTAGGACTAAGTCTAGAGAAAATTGGGCAAAGAGCTTTTAACTAATTGGCTGATTAAAAGTCCACAGATGGCTGGGCATGATGGCTCACGCTTGTAATCCCAGCACTTTGGGATTTGGGAGGCTGAAGTGGGTGGATCATTTGAGGTTAGGAGTTCAAGACCAGCCTGGCCAACATGGTGAAATCCTGCCTCTACTACAAATACAAAAATTAGTCAGGCGTTGTGGCAGGTTCCTATAATCCCAGTTACTCATGGGGCTGAGGCAGGAGAATTCCTTGAGCACAGGAGGCAGAGGTTACAGTGAGCTGAGATCATGCCACTACACTACAGCCTGGATGAGCGAGGGAGGCCCCATCTCAAAAAGAAAAAAAAAAAAGTCCAGAGACAATTTTATTTTATCTTTATTCAGCAATTTTTCTTTTTCTTGAGACAAGGTCTAGATCTGTTGTCCAAGTTGGAATGTAGTGGTGGAGTCATAGCTCACTGCAGCCTTGACCTCCCAGGCTTAAGCAATCCTCCTGCCTTAGCCTCCCAAGTAGCTGGGACTATAGTCACATGCCACCACACCCAGCTAACTTTTTAAATTTTTTTGTAGAAACAAGGTCTTTCCATGTTTCCCAGGCTGGTCTGGAACTCCTGGGCTCAAGCCATCCTCCTGCCCCAGCCTCCCAAAGTGCTGGGGTTACAGACGTGAGCCACCACGCTGGACCTAGCAAATTTCCTTAGAACACTTTTGGTTGTGACAGGTAGCTGTAAATGGTGGTAAGTTCTGGCTCAGGCCTTCCTCTGCTTCGTCCGACCTCTGGTGGCTGTTTCATATAGGCTGTTATTTTGCCTGGGGTGCTCCCTTAATTCAGGTACTGAGTTATCTCCTACTCATAATTTCTGCTCACACATCACCTCCACACCATTACCTGAGTCCACAAATTAGTTGAAGTTTCTCTGTCATAACTTGTGTGGGTCCCTGTGTGTTTGCATCACTATATTTATCATAGTGCCATTCATATTTAGTGAGGAGGCGTATCCTCACACTGCATGCAGATATACAAGAAAACGTAGTCACTACATTTTCAGTAATGAATCTGATCCTTCCACGGAGTGGCCACTCTGCTGGCTTAGCAGGGAAACTCCACTTTAATGTGTCTCATCACAGTAAGTCAGTAGCTGCCAGTGTGGAGTCTCGTGCGTTACACAGCCACTACTGGTTTAAAGGTCCAATCATTCCAAATGCCTCCTTCACTTTACACTCACAACAGTGTCCAGGTAGTTTCAAGAGCAGGGTTGAGTGACTTTATGACTTTGGAGGGAATGTGGTCTCTGCCCAGGAGCTCATTCTTGGCTGTGGGCCAGTTAGTTTCTGTATATTGTGTAGTGCACATTGCATACTCTGAAATATACTGTATAAACAATTTAGTTTTTAATTTTTTCAAATAGAAGAGTGGTTAAAAGCATTTGCTTTGGAGTCAAGTTGATTTAAATTCCAATCTGTACTCTGCTCCTTATTAATAGTATTCTTTAACTAAATGTTTCACTACCCTAAGCTTCAGTTTGTTTATCTTTATTTTATTTTATTTTATTTTATTTTATTTTATTTTATTCTATTTTGAGGGAGTCTCACTCTGTCGCCCAGGCTGGAGTGCAGTGGCGCGATCTTGGCTCACTGCAAACTCTGCCTCCTGGGTTCACGCCATTCTCTTGCCTCAGCCTCCCAAGTAGCGCCCGCCACCACGCCCAGTTAACTTTTTTGTATTTTTAGTAGAGACAGGGTTTCACCGTGTTAGCCAGGATGGTCTCGATCTCCTGACCTCGTGATCTGTCCGCCTCAGCCTCCCAAAGTGCTGGGATTACAGGCCTGAGCCACTGCGCCTGGCCTGTTTATCTTTATAATGGATATACTAATATTAATTATATTAATAGTTATCACTGGATTTAATTAAGTAATTAGCATAGTATTACACACATAATTAGTTCTCTTTCCTTTGCTTCTTTTTAGATCCTTGTTATTGTTAGGTTTCTTTTCTGTAGAAAGTTTCTTCATTGCATATCCTGGAGCCATGTTCCTAATCTCCAATCTCTCCCCTTTTCCCAGCAAAATTTAGCAATCCTGGGTTCCATATACTCAGGGTCCCCTGATGAAATGTATGGTGGGGATTGGGGAGAAGGGCATGCTCATTTGCTCAGAAGCAGCATGTTGCAGTGAAATGAGCACAAGTCTTGAAATGAAGAATCTGGTACTTGCAGGATTTCATGGATGCATCTCATGTCCAGGCAACTTCAAATCAAACCACCATATTACAATAGTCTTCAAGAATGGAGATGTGTGAGGTGGCAATGGAGATGAAACAGTTTGTTGTTTATGGCTCCAAATCACATTAACTTGTCTAGCTCAGGAGGATACTCTCTTGACCTATTCAATATATATACCTTCTGAAAATGTATTCAAAAAAATTTCTGGTTCCAGATGTTTCTGATTTGCTGATTGGGGTGTGACTATGTGATACCTTTGTCTAAGGTGCTCAGCAATCTCCCTGGAGGCAAATAATTTGCTTCATTCACTCTGAATATTGTTCAGAAAAAATAATATTCAGACTTCCATTCATATCTGACATGCCCGAGGGGCCTGCAACTTCTCTAATGATGCCTTTACATGATTTTAATGTTGTGATAAACACAAACTCAGTACGGAACTTGTCCTTCCATGGGACAATCTTTCTTTAGTCTTAGATTGTTGAGTGTCTGAGCCTCTTCTGAGAGCCCAGGCAAGATCAAGGAGGCTAAAGATCATACAGAATGATCAGGCCTCTTTAAATGGACCAGGGAGTTTTGGGGCAGATTGCTAAGCTCAGGGAGTCCCCGAAGTTGTTTTCAGTACATGTGGATTCAGAATTATATCATGAAGTGTGAGCTATAAAAAGCACTTTGTTAGTAATAGTTATGAATGCAATGTACAGCTTTTGTTTTTTTCAATTTGGAATCCACAATCAAATCCACATAAACGTGGTTAACTCTCATGCATCTTTCAAGACCTGCTTTTTGCTCCTTCTCTCAAAAGCCTTGCCTGAGACAGCTAAGCAAAACTAGTCATTCTACCTGTTGGTTCTACTCTTTCTAGCACTGACTTTGACTGCAGAATGGTGACGTAGCATTTGTTTATATATTGTTCTTCCTTACCAGACAGTGAGCTCCTCCTAGGAAAAAGCCATGCCTGATTCTTCTGTGATATCCACTGCCTGGCCCTGGAGTTGATAGAAAGAACATACTTAATAAGTAGTTGAATAAATAACTATAAGGCTTTCAACAGACAGAAATAAAAGCAGAAAAGACTTGGGTCAAAGAAAGGGGAATTTATTCAGTATTTATTGAATGTCTCATATATATAAGGCATGTAACATAGAATAATTTATTTGTTCTTCACAGCACCCTTTAGAAAAAGAAGTATCTTTGTTCTCATTTCCCAGAGCAGGAACTGAAGCTCAGAAAGTGTAATAGAAACAAGAATTGGTGAATTTAGAATTTGATCTCAAATCTGTCTTTGTCTTTTTTGTTTTAGTATACTTTCCTACTTATCAGTGAGATTGGATCCTATAGTTTTTCTCTGCTCCCAGTGAACAGGCTTTCTAGAAGTCTGATTCGTTCTGTTCTATTTGTCAGGAGGGAATGTTTAGCTATATCTCAATTGCCAGGTCTACCTCTACCCAGTGACTTCCTGGCTACTTCCAAGAAAAATAGACAGACTATGAAGAATCTAACAACTTGATTAGCACTGATCATGAAGGAAATGCAAATCGAAACCACAGTGAGATACCATCTCAAACCAGTCAGAATGGCAATTATTAAAAAGTCAAATAATATATACCAGTGAGGTTGCAGAGAAAAGAGAACACTTATACACTGTTGGTTGGGAGTGTAAATTAGTTCAACCATTGTGGAAAGCAGTATGGCAATTTCTCAAGGAGCTAAAAAGCAGAACCACCATTCAACCCAGCAAAGGTAGTTCTAGTTCTACCAGCAATCTCTGGTATATACCCAGAGAAATATAAATCATTCTATCAGAAAGACACATGCACATTAATGTTCATTGCAGCACTATTCTCAATAGCAAAGACGTGCAATCAACCTAAATGTCCAACAATGACAGATTGTGTAAAGAAAATGTGGTACATATACACCACAGAATACTATGCAGCCATGAAAAAGAATGAGATCATGTCTTTTGCGGGGACATGGATGGATCTGGAAGCAATGACCCTTAGCCAACTAATGAGGAACAGAAAACCACATACCACACGTTCTCACTAATAAGTGGGAGCTGAATGATAAGAACTTATGAACACAAAGAAGGAAACAACAGACACTAGGGCCTACTTGAGCAGGCAGGATGGAAGGAGGGAGAGGAGCAGAAAATATATCTATTGGGAACTGAGCTTAATACCTGGGTGATGAAATAATCTGTACAACAAACCCCCATGACACCTGTTTACCTATGTAACAAACTTTCACATGTACCCCTGAACCTAAAATAAAAGTTTTAAAAAAAACTTGAATAGGCTTTGCTTACTATCAGGTGGAGGGACTGCACTTAAATGGCATTTTTTTAAAAAAAGTTTTTTAAGGTATACCTGGCGTAAAATAAACTACACACATTGAAGGCTGTGATCTGATAAGTTTTGATGTGTATATACATTCACGAAAAAAATCATTACAATCAAGATAATGAACAATCTGTCACTCCCCAAAATTTCCTGTGTCCCTGGCTAGAACCAGAAAGTTGAATAGAAGTGGTGAGAACAGACATTGTCATCTTGTTTCTCATTTTAAAGGAAAACATTCAATCTATTACCATTTTGTAAAATGCTAGCTTTAGGTTTCATGTAGATACCTGTCATCAGGTTAAGGGTACGCCCTTTTATATCTAGTTTTTTTTTTTTTTTTTTTTTTTTTTCCTGAAATCAGAGTTGAATGTTAGATATTTCAGATAGTTAAGTTTCCAAATCTATTGAGATGATTATGTGGTTTTCCTTGTTAATGTGTTAATACGATAAATTACTCTCAAGAACCTTGTTAATTATTTGATTCTGTGATTATATGTTACTTAAACAGTTGTATCTATCTTAGCAAAATTCTAGTGTTGCCTTTGACATTGTAATCCAAAGGCTAATAACTAAAGATGGTGTAAATACATAGTATCTTAGGTAGTGTAGCAAATCCATAATTACTAGATACCTAACCAAAGTTCTTCCCATTTTATACCATGCAAAAAATCACATGACCTTTAACGTTTTTTGTTATTTTACATAAAATAAAATTTTTTCCTGATTGTATACAAGTCAGCATTTTTAAATAAAAACATGGGTCCATAAAAACACTCCTGAAATGGTTATACCTAATGGTGACCCATCCCCCACCAAAATTTCCCCACTCTGTTTTCTTCTGTGCAAACCTGTTCTTCCTCCTCCAACCCTGGCAGCCATTGATTTGTTCTCCACTCTTCAGTTTTGCCTTTTCCTAAATATTCTATATATGAATTCACATAGTATACCATCTTTTGAGACTGGCTTTTTTAATCTAGTAAATGCATTTGCAGTATGTTGTTGTGTTATCGGAAACTTGGGAGCACATTTTCCTACCAATTATCTGAAAGGAAAGTAAATGATTTGTTGAGAATGTGGTATATTTAATAAAAGAAAATACAAGCAGATACTTAATTTGCTGTGGTACAACAACCACATTTCCCCATCAATACGTAAGAAATAAAACAAATATAAACTGAACTCTTTGGTCCAAAAGGTGACAACATCTTTCAATTATACAGTCAGGTGTGACCTAGAAACAGATCTAAGTCTTTACCACTGTTTCCATTTACATTGTATCTTTACTTTCTGTGTGTTTTGCTACCCAGTAATAATGCATTAAATTCTTGCTCTGTGAATTAGGCAGGTTTAGATAGCATTGTTGTATGTGTAACCTATATGGTAATGAGAGTGAAATAGTTAAACAGAGAAGGAGTAAGTGGGGTCAGATTTCATGAATGGACTTTCACTTCTCTCCATAGTGAGAGATAATTTTCAGCTCAGGCCTCCATTGGTGGATATTTTGAGAGAACATGCAGTGTTGAACAAGAGCAGCAGCGGGCCTGGATGAAGACAGGAGCTTGGACCAAAAAAGGGATGAGGATAGATAGAATCGATCTCATTCACTTACCCATTTCATTCTTAAGGTTTTCACTAACGCTTTGGGGAAGTTAACTAAGACATAAATATCAGGTTCCTACTATATCATACATATAATTGATATATATGTTATGTTCCTGTGAACCATATCACAAACTATATTCTCAGTCCATGAAGCAGGTTCAACTCTCAACTTAAGCTTTTGCTGTCTCTATGAGGTCCTGAGTAAATAAAAAGCTATTTGGATATTTTTGAAGACTGACAAGTGCATCTCAAGAGAAGTACAATCACAATCACAGCACAAGTCATATCTGACCCATAGCCAGGAAACCCCCAGAATAGTATTAGGCGTGGAGGGTGAGCCCTGGGGTGGGTTGGGCAACTGACATTCACAGCATAGGGTGTCTTGGAGAGTAAATTCCCTCCTCCTAGACAACAAGGAACACATTACTAAGCAAAAGCATCCCAAACTTACAACAAAAGCTGCCAGGCACTCATTCACAGCAAATGTCAGACTCCAGACACCAACTGCTAATGTGTTACAAAATGCTGATTAGGGATGACTGAAGCTGCCTATAAACTTTCTATTACCATTATTTAAGAAAGTCAGAAATAAGTATTCTAATTCCAACAGCATTTTATGTTTTTCTTACAAATTTCACATCTGTTAAAGTCAGCATTTATAAAATTTAGATGATAGATATATTTAAAATGAATGCACTTAGGAAGAAGGAACCAGGTATTTAATAGATAAAAGCATCAACTTTAGATCATATATACTGCATTAATTCTGCAATTGATTTATATAAAGTACATAAAAATTATACCTCCAAACTGCATGCTCCATGAGGATAGAATTTTATTCCTGTTTGGTTTAATTGGTTTATACCAAGCCTCCAGAACAGTCTATGCACAAAATAAGATATCAATAAATATCAGCTGAATTGAATTAGACCAGAAAATAAAGTAAAAATATAAACCATGCGAATCAGGAGGTTTACATAGTTGCTATGGTTGGACGAGAAATTTGACTCTGAATTTCCTGGAAGTTAAAATGAAAATGAAGATACACCCAATTATATAGCTTACATTGTCAAGTAAGAGAAAGGATACCAATTTATTATGGGAAACTAAGTTTTCCTAGGGCTAAAGTCTACAAGAAATTCCTAGTGTGGGAATTCATAGGAAGTAGTAGTGAGTTTTTATAGTAATTTTTTATAGTATTTGTGGAAGTTGAGAGCAAAACTTTAACACATCAGAGATAATCATGTAATGGATTCAGATAATATTCTTTCTGTTATAAGATGGGAGAAGGGAACAGCAGGGAGCAATACATAGAATTGTACAAGTACGTAAAACTACTATGGCTGAAAAAGTTGGGCTTCTCAGGAATAAAAATTGTTTCCTTTTTTTTTTTTTAAAAAAAAAAAATCACTTCCTGATTGTTCTTGTCTTAATCATTTACTCACTCAGAATCATTTATCAATGTATTTTTTATGCTTCCGTTACTGTAATAGATGCTGAAGATACAAGTTAAATTCAACATAGCCCTGTCCTTAGGGAGCTCTGAATTTGGTAAAGAAGCAAAACAAGTCAATCAGCCATCACGAAGCGCTGCTGTCAGCAAGGTCTCCATGGTGTGCGGGAGGACACAAAGGAGAGGCATCTAAATTAAGCTGGAGTCAAGGTAGACTTCCCAGAAGAGGACACTGTGGAGCTGACTTTTAAATTTACATTTGAGTTAACTGAACGAACGAAGGGAGACAGTTTGCTAGGCAGGGGAGTGGCATGTGTATTGGAAAATTGCAATTACTGGCTTGGGTAGGGGGCAGTGCTCCGGAGACACACTCCTGTGGATTAAGGGAAAAGGAAGGCAGAGGAGAGAAAGAAAGTAAGGAATGAAGGGCCTTGTTGGTTAAAGTAAGAAGTCTGAGCTTTAACCTGAAAGCTATGGGCAGCCATGGTCATCGGAAAATTTGGATCTTCCTGGGTGCAAGGTACTTTTCACTTAATGATTAGTGATTTTGATCTTGGTTAAAGAGTAATTTGAATACTTTTCTTTAGTTCTGACAATTTGTTTAGTAACAATTTGTTATGATTAGTAACAATTCTTTTCATGCCAGATTGGCAGGGAGCGCTTCCTCTTTGGTGCATCATGGACTAGAGCAGTCCTCAGTTCCATCTTCATTATTTTATGGAAAAGTCTCAGAGATAGTAGGTGACTTTACCAAAGCTACACAGCTACTGAGTAGCAGATCCAGGATTTTAATCTTATTTGGGAAACACTATAATATAGTAAAAAGAACAGAAACCTGTATCGGCTGATATAAATTCAAATTTCAACTCTGAAACACTTTTGCGACCTTAAGAAAGTCATGTAGCCTTTCTAAGATTCACTCTCTTCATTATAAAATAGTCATACTAATGATGGTCTTAATATACCGTTTTGGTTTTGAAATAATGTGAAACATCTGCAGATTACAGTGGGTACTCGGTCAGTACTTGTTGCTTCTGATACTCAAGCACACTGATTTCTAGATTGAGGTTGTTTTCCAAAAACCTTTTTGGAAGGATGGTGTCCTGATGGTGGTCCTCTCTCTGTCTTTTCTTTTGGCCCACAGTATTCCTGTGCCTTCTGAACTGATGCTCCAGTGGTATCCAAAGGGATCCTTTGAGCTGGAGGTCATTTAGCTCTGTATAGGGTCCTTAAGAAGTGTCAGTGTAGCAGACCTTGGGAGAGACTGCAGTGGAAGAAACATATATTTCTCATTGTAACCTCTGGGTAAGAACATTTTAAAGCTTAATACAACCAGGATCTGTCAGTGTGCCCACAGATTGAGGTCTGAAATCATCTGGAACCTGAACACTATTCATTAATGGTGGAAGTGCTATGGGAAAGTGCTATGGGGGTAGAGGGAGGGAACCTGTAACTTAAATATGGACATACATGGAGGCAGAGGCATATTTTCAAAATCATTTTTTTCTTAAGATCAACCCATCCAAGAGAAGTCATTATAAAGCTAACCAAGGATAACAGCTCTATCAATCAAATCTTTTACCTTCACAGTTGAGTGATATCTTTTTCTTTCCTTCATAACCAAAACCAAGAGGGCAGTTTAATTTCCCAGTTGGAGGCAAAAGAGTCTTTTCTTGACCCTGGCTCTTCATCTCCACTGAATAACTCACCCTGCTTTAATGTTATGCTTTCTTATTCATATTATTAGTATTGAAAATTATTCCTGGGGGAGAAGAATATAATGATAAGGTATCAGGCTTTTTATTCAAAGAACTAATCAGATTTTAGAAAGACACAACAATGCACTGTAGGGTTTCTGGACAGGTTAAAAGGACCTGTTCCCCACAATGGTTAAGGAAGTATATGTTTAGCAGAGAATGAGTTTTCTGGGTTTTTGAGGGAGGGCTCAGAGAAGGAGGTGGGAAACCCCATTGTGCAGCAGCAGGAGATACCATGTCCATAGTAAGAATATCCTATTTTGAAAAATTGAATGATAATCCTAATAGTTGCAATGTATTAATTATTCAGTCTCTTCTAGGAAAACAAAATGGAGTTACTGTGAAAGAGATCTGCCTCAGAGAGGCTACCTTGCAAGATAGGTTGATTATGGCTAATGAATTACACATGGCTTGTTGCATTTCACAAAGACCAAAGCACACAATAATATTCTCATGAGACCACATCACATTCAGCCACATCCTAGGCTCCTGCCTATTGTGGTCAGAAAACCTGACAGGGTCATGCAAGTTTTCCTATCTAATATTACTCTTACTATTTAAGGAGTGCCAAAATGTAGGCGAATTTGAATTGAGCTTTCTGAAGAAATACTGTATCCTCAGGGCTTGAGGGGGGTCTAAGGAAGCATTTAATCTAGGGCCTTCATGTTATAGCTGAAGAATAAGAGGCTGATGATGGCATGTGGTTTGCTGAAAATCATGAAGGTCTTTAGGGCCAGTGACAGACTGAGAGACCAGGTCTTCCAAACTGCAGTTCCAGCCTCTTTGTTGCATTACATTTTTGAAAATTTCTCAAGTACTCTAGCTTTATTGATAAGAGCATGATTTTGAGGTGTAGAGATAGAGAAGAAATTTAATGTTTGTTGAACAGTTCATAAATACTTAGAGTGGTGCTGGAGGGCTCTTATATTTATTATCTCATTTAATCTACAATAATCCTGTAAAGTCAGTATTACCTTCCCTCTATAGATGCAGAAACGGAAGCTAATGTGGTAAAGGTACCAAATCTGGTATAGTGGAATTGGATTCAGCTCCAAGGTCAATTAGGTACCCAAACTGCTATAAACCACTACTTAGCAGGCAGTATGAATTTATGAAATCATATATTCTCAGAGTTGGAATTAAAATGAAAGGTAACCAACTCCAACCTTTTATTTGACGTGGGAATTTTCTTTATAGAACTCCTGACAGATGTCCATCAGTTTCTACTTTAGTACCTTCAGTCATAAAGAACTCACTGCTTCGCAAGTGTTTAATCCTTGTAGTTACATGGTATAAAACATTTCCTATATTTGATTTCTTAGTTTATCTTAAACCCATATCCTCCAGACCATTCTCTGATATTACATTCTGCATGCTGTACTCAGTCATTCATTTATTATTTCAGCAATATTTATTGTCTGTTACATGTCAGGTACAATGCTCTATTCTGAGAGCACAAGGATGAATAAGGCAAATATTCCTCTCTTCATGAAGTTTGCATTGTTTAAGCAAGGATTGGAGTGTAATTCATATTTGAGTAACTGGAAGAGGAAACATTAATAACAGAGCACATAGAATTAAAAAAAAATGTTCCAGGCTCTAAAATATGGCTTACTCAACTGTATAATAAAATGTTTAGTAGAACGCCACTGGCATGTCTTTGAGGATCACTTAGATAATGAAATATGGGGAGACTTTTTCCTCTGAGAAAGCAATCAAAAAATTTGCCTGAAGCATCTAAATGGTGCCTCAGAGATCGGGCTGAGTTATGGCTGATGACATAAAGGAATCCCGGGCAAACAGGGCTGGGTGTTTGGCAGCAGGCAAATTCTAAATGCTGGACTTTCCATTGTGCAAATATTGGCTCCAGGACTTGATGTGAACAGGGCCCTGGCCTCATCCTGAAGTAGCAGCTTCTGAGGCTGGTTTTTAGAAGATTCACCTGGGAAATCACAGGAAGCAGGCCTGGGGAAGTCTGGAAGGGAGGCTTCTTGCCTTCACCAAGCACCTATTAGAGACTTGACCCTTTCAATAATTACCTCAAGTAATCCTCACAGCAGTGCCCTGAAGGAAAACTTTTTATTCCTGTACTATACAGGAAGTAGACCAAGGCTCTTAGAGGTTAAGTTCCCTATCCAAGTTAATGGCTAATAAGTAAAGGAGTAAAACTTCTACCTGTGTGTATCTGACTTCCAATCCTATGCTTTTTGGATTATAATTCTGTGAAGGCAACTGAAAGAGTCCTTGAAACTTTGAGTGAAGATTCACAAAAAGCAGGTTGAAGATAGAGAACCATAGTTTTAGGACCCTTTATTTGCATGAGACCCATTTTAGTTCTTGGGAGGAGCCTTAGAAATAAGGCCATATATTTTTAAGCAATGTAACAGTAAAATATTTATATATTCCTTTTTTTTAAAAGAAAATCTCTAAAATTTTGAAAGCCTTTGGACCCATAAAACTCATGCTAAAACTGTTAGAAAACAGTTGTTGTTCACTCAATAATAATAATTATTATTATTTTGGAGACAAAGTCTTGCTCTGTTGCCCAGGTTGCACTGGAGGGGTGCTGTCATGGCTTACTGCAGCCTCAGCCTCCTGGGTTCAAGTGATTTTCGTTTCTTAGCCTCCTGAGTGGCTAGAACTATAGCCATGTGCCAACACACCTGGCCACTTTTTTATTTTTTGGGAGGTGAGTTTCTATGTTGCCCAAGATAGTCTTGTACTCCTGACCTCAAGTGATCCTCCTGTCTTGGCCTCTCAAAGTGTTGGGATTACAGGTGTAAGCCACCACACCTGGCCTCAACAAATATTTCTTAAATGCCTAATATATGCCAGGCCTTGTCCTAAGTGCTGAGGATACAGCAACAAAGAATACAGAACACAGGATACTGTTCTTATGGAGTTAATAGTGTAGAGACAACGTGTATTGGCAGAGTCCTGTCATGAAAGGCATGCCACACTAAAACTGGAGACAGGGATAGTTGTGTAAGATAACTACCTGATGAAGGATGAGACCTTTGGTTGATAGCAACTAACCAACCCACAATCCTACCAGTAGACAGAAAATCGATAAATACTCAGCCTCACCTTGCTCTTGCTCTCTAACTTCTTGCTGGTGCTCCTTTTTGGCCAAACTGAATTGGAAATTAGAGGGCTGGCTAGCCCAGTAACAGTTCATGCAGCTCAGCCTTCTGGACCACATAGTGCAAAAGGGTGGAGAGTGACTATGGAAGAGAAACAAATGGTATCTAACACATACGTGTGAAGTTCAACTTTTAGAACTCCAGTAAGAATGTGATCTGGGGAAAACAGTTGCATAAAGCAGATATTTCTCCTGAAAATAATAATAATAACAGCAAGAGAAAACACTTATTGAAAACATACTCTATTGTTGACATGAGCTGCGAGTTTGTAGCATATGATATCACATAAGCTCTCTCCAAGTATTGTTCAAAAGGGCTCTAGAAGTTGGTCACTTGCCAAATTTAAAGCAGTTTTCACCAATATATGAAGAGTTAAACTGCCTGAGGGATCCTTTTATATCTTTCTACGTTTTATATATTAGAGTCTGTGAACAAAAAGAAGAAAAGTCACTGGGTAACTATATATGAAACATTCACATTCAACCAGCCATAGTGAGCACAATAAAAGATTGAGAAGCACTAATTACTAAATCAAAATGTATTCTTGTTGGCAAAATGCCTTAGTAACTTCTTGATTTTCTCTCAGATTGGGCACTTGCTAAAGGTCCATTGGACCTGGGAGGCAGAGGGTGAAAGACATAGGGCATTGAATAGCTCCCATTTCCTTCTTAAAATATTCTTAAGCAGAAAGGCTATTCCCAAAGAGACGCAACAGGGACTGACCCATTTATGAGAATGAAGTGATTTGTCCACCTGAGAGACATGTTTCCAGTCACTCAGGCCGATATCAGATCGGATATGCAAATGAGTTCTTTCAGCGTTTCTCAGAGGTACCCAGAGTCAACTTGGGAGAGTTCACAAATTTCAACAGTTAACAAATTTTTTCACACCCATGGCGTTACCCATACTTAATATGCAGAAAGTCTAATTTTTCTTGAAGTAAATGAAGTGCCTGAAAGTATCAAAGAAGTCTAGACTCCAAATTACTTTTTGTATTAAAGGACTTTTATGCTGTAAATTGAGCTTACAAATTCTTCATTAAACCTCTTCTTTTGACAAATTAGAAAACTGTGACCTACAAAAGGAGAGTGGTTGGTTCAAGGTCACACCATGAGCTATTGGCAGAGCTGAGATTAGTGCTCTTTGTGTCCTTGTCTCCAGCCCTGTGGTCCTTGTAGTTACATCATACTAGCTCTCGGAGACATATATTAAGAGATCAGCAACCTGAGGGCCCCTGAAACCTACTCATTCCGTGGGAGAAAGAATATTGATCACTTCTCTAATAATAGAGAGGGAAAAATCCAGTGTTAAATAATTCAATTGGACGAAACGTGTGGAAGAAAGGAATGCTGCTAAAATATTCTTGTCTGTCTACACTAACAACAGGAGTTTAGCCTGGGCAATCTTCTTTGATATCCCCAGGTCCTTACCTTCATGGAATGTGGGAAGGAGCAATATTTGCTTCTGAGACTGGCTATCATAGGGCAAATGCTCTTACTTTAAAGCTATGTTAAGAAGTTTAGTCAGGAGATCATGCTTTACAATTCTAGATTAAATGAGAAATATATAAATGTAATTTAGGCTCTGATAATTGCTGGACAACTTCAATCATCAAGAGCTATTCAACTAATTCAAACAATTGATGCTTTAGTCCTTTTCCTGAGCAGGCATGGAAGACTTGAGAGACATCTGGATTCAGACTCCCAGCTTTCCCAAGACTTCACTGTGTGCGTTTAGCTTTGGGTAATTCAACAAGAAAATTCAGCTGTGCGCCATTTTAACTACGATCTTTCCGCTTAATCAGGCCTGGTTCCACTGAGGTTACCCAAGCTGTGATCCTATCATACTTCGCTTACCAAGAAGCCATCACCCCCACTAGCTGTTATCTGCTTAGCATCACTTCCCACCTGAGGCACAAATATTATGGGCTTCTTGTCTGATGTCACCAAAGATAAGAAGCAGTTAATTTCTTTTGTTGATGGCTAATATATTGTTTCTCTTTACATATTTATTGTTTTTATTGGCCAGAGAGCCATTTTTCATTCCCATGGAATTCTCTAAGAACTTCCCTGTCTACTCATTCTTCCAGCAATCAACTCTAAAAATATACTTATTTGTTTGGTGTAGCAAAGTCGACTTATATTGAACATGTTGAATCTGGATAAAGAATTTTTAGTACGCCTTCATGATTTTGAGCCCATGCCAGTTATCTGTTCATTTTCAACTCTGTCCCATGATATGCAGAATCATTCCGATTTATGCTCTGGACTGTGAGCCTTGATGGCTTTCAAAGTATAGGTTTACTTTTCTATGGCTACTAACCATGAACTAAAACATATGATATAAGATGGTGGCAAGAAAAAAATGCTATTTATAGGGAAATTTGGCCCATGCTAGGTAGAATATGAATCCGGTGTGATTGATTTGTTAAATAAGCCAAAAAATTCAATCTGATATTTGTCTCTTTATTTATTTATAAGGAAAACAAATCTCCCTTGGAAATCTATGAGTAGTGACATGATACAATATTACAGATCCTTCAAAGATACTCTGAATACAATTCAACTATGCCCAACCCATGTCTTAAGCTCATAACATTTAGAAGTCTTATTCTTTAGCCATGGATTTATATAATTTTCAATGTTTATATTTATTACAGTGAAAAAGAGCTATGAGAAAGATTGGGAAGGCCTATTAAAACATCATTTAAAAAATAAATGTAATTTGTACTGGATGTACAATTAAGACTTCAAGAGGGGTGAACCAAGAAAAATTAGATTTTCCTAATTCCTAAGATATGGAAAAGTATCTCAGGGTTTTTTGAATTGATCAATTGACTAATTGTGTCATTTAATAAATAGCAATTGAAAGCTTACCAAGTTTGATATAGTATATCCATTGATGACTAAAACATATAGTTCATGCTCTTCCAGAATATACAATGCATTGGCTTTTGGATAGTATTGTAGTAATAGCATTGAGGTACATAGCCATGATGGAATTATATGAGTTTTTGGCCATGTTTTAGGTAAAAATATAACAATCTTCGTATGGGCCCAATGGCCACTCAAGAGTGGGTACCCCCCACATTGTCCCTTTGCCTCAGTCTTACATCAAGTGCCTGCTTTGCTTTAAAAGAATAAACAAAATTGAAAAACTATTTAAGTAAATGATATTTTAAAATTTCTGTAAATTGATTTCCATGCCATTGCCACTCATTTGTTTTTACAATTCTGTAAAATATGCTATGATTTTTCTTTTTTGATTTTAAAAATAATCATGGATAGCTAAACATATTTTCATGATAATCAGATGAAAACCCCCAAGAGTTCTCTATGGATTTCTGGTGACATTGTTTCTTTCCTCCTGAGTCTTTTCCCCAGACTATCAATCATCTACAATACTTCAGGTAAAAGTTAGTTGCTATATCTGTCTATTTTATATTACGCTTTCCTATTGATGTATATGACTTCTCAACATTTGATCACTTTCCAGGTTAGATATATTTACAAAGAGGATGCAGTAGTTGTATTGATTGTAGCAGTTCATCTAGTGCAATAGGACAAACCAAGAGCAAAGACAAATGAAAGACAAAACGGAGCTAGTCAGCTTTCTTCTCATTTATTTTTTTGTGGATTTCTCTGAGGTGAAGATTTTCTTTGTTAATCTTTGAAAGAAGTCCTGAAGGCCAAGGAACCTCATTGACAACAAGCTGCTATATGTTTTCCTAGCATGTTGAGAAAGGGTGGCTGGTGTGATCTAATGGATTAAGTTGCTTCAGCATATTTTTTTTTTTTTTGCCTTATTTCATCCTTTCTTCCTCACCATCATATCTGTAGGCTTGCTTTTTAAAAATAAGGTATAGTCTCTTCAAAGAAAAAGAAAAATGCTTGAGGCATCACATTACCTGACTTCAAATTTTACTACAAGGCTATAGTAACCAAAACACCGTGGTACTGCTATAAAAATAGTCACATATATAAATGGAACAGAAGAGAGAACCCAGAAATAAGGGGACATACCAACAACCAATTTTTGACAAAATCAACAAAAATATACATTGGGAAAAGGAAACCCAATTCAATAAGTGGTGATGGAAAAATTGAACTGCCACCTGAAGAAGAATAAAACTAGATCCATACCCCTACCATATACAAAAACTAACTCAAGATGGATTAAAGACCTAAATGTAAGACCTGGAAGCTACAAAAATCCTGGAAGAAAATCTAGGGAAAACTCTTCCGGACATTGGCCTAGGCAAGGTATTTATGACCAATTCCTCCAAAGCAAGCCCTGCAAAACCAAAAGTGGACAAATGGGATTTCATTAAATGAAAGCTTCCACACAGCAAAAAAAAAAAAAAAAAAAAGAGAAAAAAAGAAAAAAATCATCAACTGAGTAAACTGACAACCTACAGAATGGGGAAAAGTATTCGCAAATCATGTATGTGACAAAAGGCTAATATCCAGAATCTACAAAAAACTCAAACAACTCAACAACAACAACAACAACAAAATAACCTCATTAAAAAGTAGGCAAAGAACACAACAGACATTTTTCAAAAGAAGACATGCAAGTAACCTACAAATATATGAAAAAATGCTCAACATCACTAATCATTAGAGAAATGCAAATTAAAACCACAATGAGATGCCCTCCTATATCAGTCAAAATGGCTATTACTAAAAAGTAAAAAACAAAACAAAACAAAACAAAACCCCACAAAAAACAGATGTTGGTGAGATTAGGGAGAAAAGGAAACCCTTATACACTGTTGGTGGGACTGTAAATTAGTACAACCTCTATGGAAAGCAGTATGGAGATCTCTCAAATAACTAAAAATAGAACTACTATTTATCCAGCAATCCGACTACTTGGTATATACTCAAAGGGAAATAAATCATTGTATCAAAAGGATATCTGCGCTCATGTTTATCAAAGCACCTATTAACAATAGCAAAGATATGAAATCAACCTGTGTCCATTAGTGGATAATTGGATAAAGAAAAGGTTGTATATATATGTAGTGGAGGATTGGATACAGAAAAGGTTTTATATATGTATGTATGTGTATAATATATACGTATATATGTGTGTGCATATATGTCTGTATATACACATACCATGGCATACTACATAGCCATAAAAAATAATGAAATCATATATTTTGCAGCAACATGGATGGAAATGGAAGTCATTATCCTAAGTGAAATAACTCAGAAACAGAAAGTGAAATACTACATGTTCTCGTTTATGGGTAGGAGCTAAACAATAGGTACACATGGACATGCAGAGTGGAATAATAGACTTCGGAGAGTGTGGAGACGGGAGGGTGGTTGAGGGTAAAGGATGAAAAATTATCTATTGGATACAATGTTCACCATTTGGGTAATGGATACACAAAAAGCCCAGACTTTACCACTATGCAATATGTGCATTAAGAAATCTGAACCTGGCAGACGCAAACGACTCTGTCTGACAGCTTTGAAGAGAGCAGTGGATCTCCCAACACGGAGGTTGAGATCTGAGAAGGGACAGACTCCCTGCTCAAGTGGGTCCCTGACCCCTGAGTAGCCTAACTGGGAGACATCCCCCACTAGGGGCAGTCTGACACCCCACACCTCACAGAGAGGAGTACACCCCTGAGAGGAAGCTTCCAAAGCAAGAATCAGACAGGTACACTCGCTGTTCAGAAATATTCTATCTTCTGCAGCCTCTGCTGCTGATACCCAGGCAAACAGGGTCTGGAGTGGACCTCAAGCAATCTCCAACAGACCTACAGCTGAGGGTCCTGACTGTTAGAAGGAAAACTATCAAACAGGAAGGACACCTACACCAAAACCCCATCAGTACATCACCATCATCAAAGACCAGAGGCAGATAAAACCACAAAGATGGGGAAAAAGCAGGGCAGAAAAGCTGGAAATTCAAAAAATAAGAGCGCATCTCCCCCGGCAAAGGAGCGCAGCTCATCGCCAGCAACGGATCAAAGCTGGACGGAGAATGACTTTGACGAGATGAGAGAAGAAGGCTTCAGTCCCTCAAATTTCTCAGAGCTAAAGGAGGAATTACGTACCCAGCGCAAAGAAACTAAAAATCTTGAAAAAAAAGTGGAAGAATTGATGGCTAGAGTAATTAATGCAGAGAAGGTCATAAACGAAATGAAAGAGATGAAAACCATGACACGAGAAATACGTGACAAATGCACAAGCTTCAGTAACCGACTCGATCAACTGGAAGAACGAGTATCAGCGATTGAGGATCAAATGAATGAAATGAAGCGAGAAGAGAAACCAAAAGAGAAAAGAAGAAGAAGAAATGAACAAAGCCTGCAAGAAGTATGGGATTATGTAAAAAGACCAAATCTACGTCTGATTGGGGTGCCTGAAAGTGAGGGGGAAAATGGAACCAAGTTGGAAAACACTCTTCAGGATATCATCCAGGAGAACTTCCCCAACCTAGTAGGGCAGGCCAACATTCAAATCCAGGAAATACAGAGAACGCCACAAAGATACTCCTCGAGAAGAGCAACTCCAAGACACATAATTGCCAGATTGACCAAAGTTGAAATGAAGGAAAAAATCTTAAGGGCAGCCAGAGAGAAAGGTCGGGTTACCCACAAAGGGAAGCCCATCAGACTAACAGCAGATCTCTCAGCAGAAACTCTACAAGCCAGAAGAGAGTGGGGGCCAATATGCAACATTCTTAAAGAAAAGAATTTTAAACCCAGAATTTCATATCCAGCCAAACTAAGTTTCATAAGTGAAGGAGAAATAAAATCCTTTACAGATAAGCAAATGCTTAGAGATTTTGTCACCACTAGGCCTGCCTTACAGGAGACCCTGAAGGAAGCACTAAACATGGAAAGGAACAACCGGTACCAGCCATTGCAAAAACATGCCAAAATGTAAAGACCATCGAGGCTAGGAAGAAACTGCATCAACTAACGAGCAAAATAACCAGTTAATATCATAATGGCAGGATCAAGTTCACACATAACAATCTTAACCTTAAATGTAAATGGACTAAATGCTCCAATTAAAAGACACAGACTGGCAAACTGGATAAAGAGTCAAGACCCATCAGTCTGCTGTATTCAGGAGACCCATCTCACACGCAGAGACATACATAGGCTCAAAATAAAGGGATGGAGGAAGATTTACCAAGCAAATGGAGAACAAAAAAAAGCAGGGGTTGCAATACTAGTCTCTGATAAAACAGACTTTAAACCATCAAAGATCAAAAGAGACAAAGAAGGCCATTACATAATGGTAAAGGGATCAATTCAACAGGAAGAGCTAACTATCCTAAATATATATGCACCCAATACAGGAGCACCCAGATTCATAAAGCAAGTCCTTAGAGACTTACAAAGAGACTTAGACTCCCATACAATAATAATGGGAGACTTCAACACTCCACTGTCAACATTAGACAGATCAACGAGACAGAAAGTTAACAAGGATATCCAGGAATTGAACTCATCTCTGCAGCAAGCAGACCTAATAGACATCTATAGAACTCTCCACCCCAAATCAACAGAATATACATTCTTCTCAGCACCACATCATACTTACTCCAAAATTGACCACGTAATTGGAAGTAAAGCACTCCTCAGCAAATGTACAAGAACAGAAATTATAACAAACTGTCTCTCAGACCACAGTGCAATCAAACTAGAACTCAGGACTAAGAAACTCAATCAAAACCACTCAACTACATGGAAACTGAACAACCTGCTCCTGAATGACTACTGGGTACATAACGAAATGAAGGCAGAAATAAAGATGTTCTTTGAAACCAATGAGAACAAAGATACAACATACCAGAATCTCTGGGACACATTTAAAGCAGTGTGTAGAGGGAATTTATAGCACTAAATGCCCACAAGAGAAAGCAGGAAAGATCAAAAATTGACACTCTAACATCGCAATTAAAAGAACTAGAGAAGCAAGAGCAAACACATTCGAAAGCTAGCAGAAGGCAAGAAATAACTAAGATCAGAGCAGAACTGAAGGAGATAGAGACACAAAAAAACCCTCCAAAAAATCAATGAATCCAGGAGTTGGTTTTTTGAAAAGATCAACAAAATTGACAGACCACTAGCCAGACTAATAAAGAAGAAAAGAGAGAAGAATCAAATCGACGCAATTAAAAATGATAAAGGGGATATCACCACCGACCCCACAGAAATACAAACTACCATCAGAGAATACTATAAACACCTCTACACAAATAAACTGGAAAATCTAGAAGAAATGGATAATTTCCTGGACACTTACACTCTTCCAAGACTAAACCAGGAAGAAGTTGAATCCCTGAATAGACCAATAGCAGGCTCTGAAATTGAGGCAACAATTAATAGCCTACCAACCAAAAAAAGTCCAGGACCAGAAGGATTCACAGCTGAATTCTACCAGAGGTACAAGGAGGAGTTGGTACCATTCCTTCTGAAACTATTCCAATCAATAGAAAAAGAGGGAATCCTCCCTAACTCATTTTATGAGGCCAACATCATCCTGATACCAAAGCCTGGCAGAGACACAACAAAAAAAGAGAATTTTAGACCAATATCCCTGATGAACATCGATGCAAAAATCCTCAATAAAATACTGGCAAACCGGATTCAGCAACACATCAAAAAGCTTATCCACCATGATCAAGTGGGCTTCATCCCTGGGATGCAAGGCTGGTTCCACATTCGCAAATCAATAAACATAATCCAGCATATAAACAGAACCAAAGACAAGAACCACATGATTATCTCAATTGATGCAGAAAAGGCTTTTGACAAAATTCAACAGCCCTTCATGCTAAAAACGCTCAATAAATTCGGTATTGATGGAACGTATCTCAAAATAATAAGAGCTATTTATGACAAACCGACAGCCAATATCATACTGAATGGGCAAAAACTGGAAAAATTCCCTTTGAAAACTGGCACAAGACAGGGATGCCCTCTCTCACCACTCCTATTCAACATAGTGTTGGAAGTTCTGGCTAGGGCAATCAGGCAAGAGAAAGAAATCAAGGGTATTCAGTTAGGAAAAGAAGAAGTCAAATTGTCCCTGTTTGCAGATGACATGATTGTATATTTAGAAAACCCCATTGTCTCAGCCCAAAATCTCCTTAAGCTGATAAGCAACTTCAGCAAAGTCTCAGGATACAAAATTAATGTGCAAAAATCACAAGCATTATTATACACCAGTAACAGACAAACAGAGAGCCAAATCAGGAATGAACTTCCATTCACAATTGCTTCAAAGAGAATAAAATACCTAGGAATCCAACTTACAAAGGATGTAAAGGACCTCTTCAAGGAGAACTACAAACCACTGCTCAGTGAAATAAAAGAGGACACAAACAAATGGAAGAACATACCATGCTCATGGATAGGAAGAATTAATATCGTGAAAATGGCCATACTGCCCAAGGTAATTTATAGATTCAATGCCATCCCCATCAAGCTACCAATGAGTTTCTTCACAGAATTGGAAAAAACTGCTTTAAAGTTCATATGGAACCAAAAAAGAGCCCGCATCTCCAAGACAATCCTAAGTCAAAAGAACAAAGCTGGAGGCATCACGCTACCTGACTTCAAACTATACTACAAGGCTACAGTAACCAAAACAGCATGGTACTGGTACCAAAACAGAGATATAGACCAATGGAACAGAACAGAGTCCTCAGAAATAATACCACACATCTACAGCCATCTGATCTTTGACAAACCTGAGAGAAACAAGAAATGGGGAAAGGATTCCCTATTTAATAAATGGTGCTGGGAAAATTGGCTAGCCATAAGTAGAAAGCTGAAACTGGATCCTTTCCTTACTCCTTATACGAAAATTAATTCAAGATGGATTAGAGACTTAAATGTTAGACCTAATACCATAAAAATCCTAGAGGAAAACCTAGGTAGTACCATTCAGGACATAGGCATGGGCAAAGACTTCATGTCTAAAACACCAAAAGCAACGGCAGCAAAAGCCAAAATTGACAAATGGGATCTCATTAAACTAAAGAGCTTCTGCACAGCAAAAGAAACTACCATCAGAGTGAACAGGCAACCTACAGAATGGGAGAAAATTTTTGCAATCTACTCATCTGACAAAGGGCTAATATCCAGAACCTACAAAGAACTCAAACAAATTTACAAGAAAAAAACAAACAACCCCATCAAAAAGTGGGCAAAGGATATGAACAGACATTTCTCGAAAGAAGACATTCATACAGCCAACAGACACATGAAAAAATGCTCATCATCACTGGCCATCAGAGAAATGCAAATCAAAACCACAATGAGATACCATCTCACACCAGTTAGAATGGCAATCATTAAAAAGTCAGGAAACAACAGGTGCTGGAGAGGATGTGGAGAAATAGGAACACTTTTACACTGTTGGTGGGATTGTAAACTAGTTCAACCATTATGGAAAACAGTATGGCGATTCCTCAAGGATCTAGAACTAGATGTACCATATGACCCAGCCATCCCATTACTGGGTATATACCCAAAGGATTATAAATTATGCTGCTATAAAGACACATGCACACGTACGTTTATTGCAGCACTATTCACAATAGCAAAGACTTGGAATCAACCCAAATGTCCATCAGTGACAGATTGGATTAAGAAAATGTGGCACATATACACCATGGAATACTATGCAGCCATAAGAAAGGATGAGTTTGAGTCCTTTGTAGGGACTTGGATGCAGCTGGAATCCATCATTCTTAGTAAACTATCACAAGAACAGAAAACCAAACACCGCATGTTCTCACTCATAGGTGGGAACTGAACAATGAGATCACTCGGACTCAGGAAGGGGAACATCACACACCGGGGCCTATCATGGGGAGGGGGGAGGGGGGAGGGATTGCATTGGGAGTTATACCTGATGTAAATGACGAGTTGATGGGTGCAGCACAGCAACATGGCACAAGTATACATATGTAACAAACCTGCACGTTATGCACATGTACCCTACAACTTAAAGTATAATAATAATAAATAAATTAAAAAAAAAAAAAAGAAATCTGAACCTATAACCAATAAATATATAAAAATACAAAGTAAATATATTTGATTGAGTACAAACCATAAAAATTAAAGTATTATAATTTGTCTCAGCCTCTGTTTTATAGAGATTCAGCTCAATCTAGAAATTAGTCTAGAAAACAAGATTTTAAAACTATATTGCCTTCTTGTCTAAAAGCAGTGAGAAGCCATTGCTCATAGTAAGATGTTGTGCCTTGAAATTATTCAAGTTTTTACTTGTAGAAAATTGGAGTAGTACAGTTTAAGGGTAAGACATTGGAAGACCAAGAAGTTGGAGACCTTATTTGGTATGAGAACAAAATTATTTATAAAGGTTGTACACTGGTGTGACTGCTTTTCATAGCACCAGAGACCTACTTAAAAAAAAATTTAAGACACAGGAGAGTTCATTTAAACTCAAGGAATAATATGAAAACTAGAATGATTCTGTGACAACTTTAAAAAGCAGTCTTATCTCCTGCAGTCGTAGGGCACAACTGTGATGAAAATCAGGCGCAGAAACTGATCTTAAAAGCGACTGAATTACAAAGCAGACACCTCCATAATCTCAGGAGGTTTCCAATGCCAAAGTCAGGGTATCTTCTAAAAAGCAGCACCATGAGACCTGGGATTGTAAAAATTGAATCAGCAAATGTGAGAATTTTGAGTCCCCAAATTCTCTTGAACTTTCTGCCCAGTAAAATCAGCACCTTCGTTTTCTCCAGAAGAGACTAGCCTCCCTTTCCCTAGAGGCGATGTAATAATTTCACCTGAAGCGTGTGCTTCATCAGATCATCCCTTTTTTTTTTCTTGTTCTTTCTTTTTTCTTTTCTTTTCTTTTTTTTTTTTGAGAGGGAGTCTCGCTCTCTGTTGCCCAGGCTGGAGTGCAGTGGCGTGATCTCGGCTCACTGCAATCTCTGCCGCCTGGGTTTACTTCCACCATTCTCCTGCCTCAGCCTCCCTAGTAGCTGGGACTACAGGCGCCCGCCACCACGCCCAGCTAATTTTTTGTATTTTTAGTAGAGACGGGGTTTCACTGTGTTAGCCAGGATGGTCTTGATCTCCTGATCTCGTGATCCGCCCGCCTTGGCCTCCCAAAGTGCTGGGATTACAGGCGTGAGCCACTGCACCCGGCCCCCTATTTTTTTTTTTTTTTTTTTTAATTTCAAGACTCAGCCTTACTACCTCTCCTTATCTCTTGGTTCATAGAGTCAGGCGTCAGTCAAATGCTGAGAGAAAAGCACAAGTTTAGATCTGAAAAAAAATCCTTAAACCCAAGGAATTATATAATTTGTCTAATGTGTATCATTAAGAACAGGATGGTGGTATAATTGTCAGAATGTACAAAACTCTATGTTTCACGTTTAATGCCACCAGAGAATATCCAATGCAAGGGGACAGTATTATTTATGCTTAGGATGTTAGTCGTATTCTTTTCTTGGCACCAGTGTTTGTGCAGTAGAGTGGCCATGGTGGCAAGTACATAGATTATATGTGGACTTAACAACATAAGCTCTCCCTCACAGAGAGTGTTTTAGTCATTGTCACTGCTAAATGCAAATCCAGTAGCAGGAAATACCAGGGCACAATCACTTAGGAAGACCAGGCAGCCATCTGGTGGCAGATCACAACATGAAAATCCTTTTTAATTTGGAATAGAAAGTCATTCAAGTCATGTATCTTTCCTGGAATTGACACGTACTCCAGATACAGGTTTGACTACTTTCCTATGAATCCTTTTCCATCACTACCATCTGAAAGGTCATAGAAAGTCTTATCCATTCATGTGGGTCTCACGCAAAATTTCCTCTGATTGAGAGGCCCACTTTAAAGCAAAGGAGGCCTGACACTGGGTTCATGATTATGAGTTTAGGGTTCTTACTATGTATGTATCACCTAGAAATAGCCTCATAGAAGGGTGGGATGGCCTTTGAAGGGTCTGCTTAGATACAGGCTGTGGGACAATGCTTACAGGGGCAGAATTCTGCCCTTCACGATAAGGCATATATTTTAAACTGATAGTTCTTTGTCTTGTTTAGCTAAAATCCATGGCTCTGGGAAACAAGGGATGAAATTGAGAGTTACCTCTTTGATTTATGCTCAGAGATCTAGTTGTGGAATCTGTGTTTTCATTTCCTTAATCTTAGGTTCTGCTAGGATTCAGATCCTAGTTCTGTGTGAGGGTAAACTCATTTCCAGGAGTACAATAAGTTCTACTAAACTGGGTACTGTGACTACCGTCTGATCACTTTTAGCTCATCGTGTATTGGTAGAGCAATAGGCCAGGGAGAGCATTACTATAGTGGCTGTGGTAACTTACCCTGTCACTATAAGGAGAAATGGTGACCACTACACTATGCAGACCAATCTGGAATCCATGGAAATCATTGGGGTGTCTCTTCATACTTGCATGTCTGGTAATGACTACCTAGGAGCAACTTCAGCAAACATACTTCAATAAGGAGAAAGGGCGACCACCACACTATGCAGGCCAATCTGGAATCCATGGAAATCATTGGGGTGTCTCGTCATATTTGCATGTCTGGTAATGACTACCTAGGAGCAACTTCAGCAAACATACTTGAATAAGGCTAGAGCAACTAAGCACTCAGGCCTTCGGGATTAAGGTCGAGGTCACTTCACCAGGCAAGCAGCTCAGACGAGCCAACATGCTAGATAAGGATGAAGGGAATCTAGAGTGGATAGTGGAGATAGCAGTGGAGAAATATCAGCTGTGCCCTCTAGACAAACTGTACGGTAGTGATATTGTAGCTTGCTCTACAAACTCCCTTGCTTTAGACTTCCAGGAGATCACAACTGGCCACCACATTGAGTGTGCATTATTGTACTTCCACCTCTCTTCCAAGAGAAAGAGTGAGAACACCTTTATTTTAAAATACGTAATTATTATGTATACCTGGAGCTTCATATTAATAAGAAAGAACAAATGGATCTGAGTACTGCAAGAGGTTGCTGGTACCCACACTGAACCCTCCTTTGAGCTCATGATTTCTCTGGATTTATCAGTCCCTGTTTGAATTTTTTCACTTCATCCCTGTAGTTTTGTTTCTTTCACTAGATCTTTGTGAATCCATCTCAGATGCACTTCACAAGCTCACACGTGGCTGCAAGGAAAGACAGAAGCTAAATCTCTGATTAGCTCACCCTAATAATCAGTGCCTAAATATAACCGATTAACTCATAACTGTGTAACCTTGGTATTTTTCTCTAGGTTATAAAGCAAATCTTTTTTTTCTTTATCAATTTTTATTTTAAGTTCAGGGGTATGTGTGCAGATTTGTAACTTCAGCCTGATGCTAAGGTTTGAGATATGTATGATCCCATCACCTGGATACTGAACCTAATGCTCAATAGTTAGTTTTTCAATCATTGTCCCCTCCCTCCCTTCCCTCTCTGGTAGTCCCTAATGTCTATTGTTGTCATCTTTATGTCCATGACTACCCGATGTTTAGCTCCCACTGATAAATAAGAATGTGTGGTATTTGGTTTTCTGTTCCTGCACTGATTCGCTTAGGAGTAACTTTAGTCTTAAAGGATATTTAGAAATAAAACAGCACAACAGGAAAAATGACACAGAACACACTGACTTGACTAGTGGTGGGTTACTAAATATTTTGTTAATCAATTATTATGTGCAGGCATTGAGTTATATAAAAATATACAATTAGGCACAGTTTCCACAATAGATTTGCAGAAGTGATAAGAAAAATGACGGCAATATGGGATAAACTGAAAAGATTCACAATCTCTTAAAGAGCTGAGAACAAGATTCTTTGGAAGTTTTCAGGGTCTCAGAAAAGGATACAGAGGAGAGCTATTTAGAAAACTAGCAGCTGTAAATTTCCATTTAATTGTTGGATATTTGACAGATGACAAGAAATCCTGGGGTAGACAGAAAGTTCCTACTGGCTAAAGTATTCCACCAGGATGTGCCCTTCCACTTTGGAGTGTTATGGGATCCTTCTGTTCTTTCAAGTTAGAATGTCCACTTTCTATATGCTCCTGCAGGGACACTTATTAAAATCCGAGGCAGATGTGTTGCCTCAAGTTGTGTGCAGTGGTGGGCAGGGGACAGCAGAGGCCAGCAGCTCTGTAAATAGCAGTGCCCTTTGTTCCAGTTGAAGGGACCTTTTTATCCTCAGTTGTGAATCACAATTAGCACCAGTTGTTGGTAGCCATTTCAAGTTTTATTTTGTGGGCACCACCGTGGAGCTTTCGTTCTGATAGTCTGAAGTTTACATGACACTCAACAAATCTACATCAATTATAGGAGGAAGTGTGGTAAGGAATGTATCTCTTAACTTTCACTTCTCTTCCACCACTTTCTCATCATCATATGTATTAGATAATATTTTTTATTGGCATCAGTCCCTGTCCAGCCCAGCCAGCTCATGAAGAGAATGAAGGCATCTCATGAAACTGGAAAAGATAGAAACAATAAAAGATGGAAATCTACTCTTGGCTGTTTTAGGAATCTTGTGGATTGTAGGAAAGCTACTAGGATATTGATGCCTGCTTTCAGGCCACGTGGCTGCCAGTGAAATACAAGGCTTCAGTTTCATGCTTAGAACATCTGTGAAAGGCACAATTCTAAGAATGATTTCCAATGAGCTGCATCCTCATCTGCCCTTCCCACTGAGTGTTGATGGAACCTGTGGATATGATGAGGTATCACTCCTGTAATTACATTATATGACAAAAGGGAGATTAAAAAGATGACTCCAATATAATCACATGAACCCTTTAAAAGCAAGTAATTTTTTTTCTGGCTGCTATTAGAAGGAGAAGTTAGAAGATTAGAAAAGTATGAGAAAGATTCCATACATTGTTACCAACTTAAAGCTAGAGGGGGCCACCTGGCAAAGAATGTGAGTATTCTAGAAGCTGAGCATCCCCAGCTGACAGCCAGCAAGGAAACAGGACTCAGTCCTGCAACCATGAGGAACTGACTTCTGCTAATAATGGGAATTAGTTTGGAAGAAGTCTCTGAGCCCTAGATGAGAACACAGCCAGCTGACACCTTAATTTCAACCTAAACAGGGAAACCTCAGTGCCAGCCTTCAGCCCTACAAAGCTGAGAGATTAAAAAATGGGTACTGTGTTAAGTTGCTAAATTTGAAGTTTGTTTGTTTTCAGCAACAGAAAATGAATGAAATATCCAAGGGCGGAAACAATTTTAACTGCAGATTTACAGTCCAACATGGGCTTATTCGGAACATCGTTTCTTACTTGCTAGGTGACTTTGGGATTAACTTCCCGAAATATTTATTTCAGCATCTATAAAAAGGATAAAATAATACCTACCTGACCCCTAAGATTGTTGGCACAGTTAAGTGATATGCAGCTTATATGATACCTGACATACAATAGATGTGATTTCCTATTCCCCAGTAAGACTGATCATGGCAAGTCACTCAGAAAAGATAGAAATAGCCCATAATAGATGCTATGACTTTCAGGAATTAAAACCATAGACATCTTTGGAAGGGGAGAAGGATGGAGCTCAGGAGAGAAGCATTCAGGTAAAAGTTAAGGAAGTACACCATGCTTCTGATGGTTTGGAACCAGAATAGATCCCAAGGATTCCAAGTGATCCCAGGATCACTGGTAAGACTTAGTGGCTGAAAGCCACGAGTCATAGAGTCCCACGCATTCTGCTCTAGATGTGATTGAGAAATCTACAGACTGGCAGGGGTGCCAACCTGGCTTGAGTGTTGATTAAAGGCTGAGAGACTTTGCCTACTATGCTTTCCAAAGTGGAGTTTGGGTAGGCTTGATTCCAAAGGCATGAAGGGGATGCTCAGTGAATGAGAGATAATTCATATTTTCGTATAGAACAGAGACAATGAAGGCTAATACCTGTAATAACATTTCTCATGTATTTTGTTTCCTCCAACAGTTTGTTGGAGGAGGAATTGCAGTATCCTGAAAAGAGAAAGGATTTTTACATTAGAAAAATCTGGCATTAACTATATCTTTGCAATTGGTTAACTGACCTTCAGTAAGCCCTTCGCTTCCTATTGAACAATAGTGTCTATTTCTCAATGGGTAATAGGATGAAATGAGAGAAACATAGGTAAGATGTCTAGAATCATGGTTTAGAATTGTTAAATCCCAATTCATATGTGCTTCAGTTTCCTTTTCTATAACATGGACAAAATAATAGTTCCTAGATCATTCTCTTTTTCTGTGAGAATAAAGTATGTGAAGTACTTTGCATAGATCCTGGCATGTCGTAACCAAGAAATAGAAGGGAACTATTAATTGCAGTAGTGTGGGTGCCTAGCCTGTAGTACCTTTTTAAATTGGTAGCTATTTTTCACTTGTTAAACTCTGTCTGGGTTTCTGTATTTACTCAGGTAAATCCTTAAAAAATAAGTCCAAAAGATGTTTGTATATTTCCTTTATGGACAATTGAATGGGAAAAAACACTTGGTTCTAGTGCACACCTACACTGTAGGAAGACAGTGAGAGAGGGCAGTGGTCTGAAATTTGGAATTACAAAATTCTTATAATCGTCAGAGATAAAACATTGCAGATCTGATTACTCCTCTGCAAGAAATAAAAATCTTTCAAAGATTCACATTTCTCCATTGCCCCTAAGAAAAAAGTATTCAGTCATTTATTTATTCATTCATCTACGAAACATTAATTGAACCCTTAGGATGCACAGTCATTGTTCAAGGTACTGAATTACAACAGTGAACAAAAAAGATACAAAATTTCTGCCCTCCTAGACTATATTTTAGTAAGGAGAGGCAGGAAATAGACAAGATAGTCAGATGGTGATAAGTGCAAAGGAGAAAAACAAGTTTAAAAGAAGGGCAAGAAATTTAAGGAAAGATAATTATCTCCCATTTTAAATAGGATTGTTAATGCATGTCTCGTAAAGGAAGGGCCATGGAAGAAAAGACTGGAAGGAGAAGAGGCAGTGAGCCAGATGAATAGCTGGGGAAAGGACGTTCTATAAAGAGGGGATCTGGCTTAAAAGGCTCTGCATGCTCTGGCTCTGGTTACACCAATCAGAACCATGCTCATTACAATACCAAAGACAGCATTTAGCAATCCACTGAAGTCAGTATTTAAGCTACACCATATTTGATTCTCTAAGTTTAAATAGAGCCCAGCAAGCGATCTGGTCTGATAACATCTCAAAAGTCCATTTTGTTCGATATTACAATTAGTGGGTATTTATTAGTTACTATTTGACAGGCTGTGTCATCAGTGCTGAGAACAAGTTAGTGAATTAAATAGGTGAGATCTTCTGTTCATAAAGAGCTGACATTCCAGTAGTAGGGACGTATATTTAAACAAAATTATGAAAACTAGTTATGTTATGTATATTTTATCACAATACAAATATATTAAATACATGACCTCAAAGGCAGACCTGTCTGTAACAACTTAAATTCTTCTGTTTACCTGACTTCTCCTTCTCCTTCTCCTCCTCCTCCTCCTCCTTTCTTTTTCTCCTCTTTATCTTTTTTTTTTTTTCTTTTTCTGATACAGTGTCTCACTCTGTCTCCCAGGCTGGAGTGAAGTGGCGTGATCATAGCTAGCTCACTGCAGCCTCAAACTCCTTGGTGCAAGTGACCCTCCTGCCTCAAGTAATTTTTTGAAAATTTTTTTTGTAGAGACAGTATCTCTCTATGTTACCCAGGCTGTTCTTGAACTCCTGGCCTCAAGGGATCCTCCTGCCTCGGCTTCCCAGTGTGTTGGGATTACAGGCCCGATGTCTTAAACGTCACGTCACACACTGAGGAGGCAGCAACAGTAGACTGCCCACTTTTTCTGCCCCTCCTGAAACCACTTCCTACTTCTCATGCCTTTGAAACTACAAAAATGGCATGGTTTCCTCCCTTCTCTCATTAAAAACATGTGTACAGGACAAAACCACACCACCCTGGCGCTGCACCATAAATAGTGAAAGCCAGAGGAAATACATCATTTAGCGGCTGCTTATGCTTCACGTCTCCTGCGGGCACCCAGAAGCCTCTCCCCAGCCTCGCTGGTTTTGTTCTTATTGAACTGATTTCTTTTATGGAATGTGTGCTTCTAATTCTTAATTTTAAGGTCAACATCTTTCCTGACTGGCACTGTAAATGTTTAACAAGTATGACTAAACCATTCCTGGTTTCCTACTTTTATTTTCCAGCATGTGTCAGAAAAGCAGGCCGGTAGATCAAACGCCCAGGTCAAACGCTTTGAAGTTAATGTCATGATAGATGTTATAGCATAAAGATCCAACACCTTCTTCCAAGAAGCTGGAACAGGAGCAAGCAAGAATATTAACCATTTAGAGACTGGACAGCAATGTCTCATTGATTCACATGTCCTAGAGCACCAGCTCCACTTGTTTATGCACCAGAATGGGGATGGGAAGAAAGCACAGGCTTTGGATGTTTGCAAATCCCAGGTTGTCCACTCTTCTAATTGTTGGACAATGAGCAAAAAACTACATTTCACTGAACTACAATTTTCTGATCGTGAATACGGGGAGGGTTATTAAAAGAAGTAAAAAGTGTATATAAAAATCAACTAGCATAGCATAATAGCTCAATGAAATAATAAGCATGATAGCACAAAAAAAGTTCAAGAAAAGAAAATTAATATTAGCCACAACAATAATCAGAAACTGCTCTACAGAAAAGAAGGTGAAGCAGATGGCTGAAATGGTGACTCAGCAATGTAGATCAGGCAAGGGATAGTGCTAGCCAAACACTTTCAAGCCTGCATCTTCCTTCTGTTGGCCACAAGGCTTGTTGTCAAAGTACTTAGAGAAAGTGGTCTCCCAAGTCAGACTCCTGGACTTCTTTTCTGGTAAAGTTCTGGCTTTGGGATTTCATGTCACCTTTCTGCCAGCTGCCAATGGACTTCTCAGACTCAAGTAGGTGAACTCCCAAGGGCAGAAAATATTACAGACAAACACTGGTTGCTTACTAGTATCCTAGAATTTTTAAATCTGGGAAATATTATGCAATCTTTTTGTTCAATTTTCTGATTTATAGTTTAGAGCTGAAAGAACTCCTTTTATTCCTGTGACAAAAATGCTGCATGTTTAGTCATAAAAAATCAAACAAGAAAATGCAGCATGATGAAGAAAATAAAAATCACTAAGAATTATATGAGAAAAGAAGTGTTAATATTTTTGTAAAGATTATTTGAAATATTTAATGTCTGTGTAACTGTCACACTTTTTTTTTTCAAAAGGACTTATCGAATGGAATCAGGGAGCATCTTTATTTTTTAAAACTTTATTCATTGAGGTATATTCTTCTGTTCTCAAGAAACTTTGGATGAACTGTGACCCTTCTGATCAAAAGCACTGCAGATTTAAGATTAAACTTAAGTCTCCCTCCTTGTCTCAGCGTTGAGCGTGTCTACTTGCAGTGGGAAAACCATGGGTTGTGCTGAGAGTCCCTGTTCCCCAGTTGCTGGGGATTTCTTGATCAGGCCTCAGTCCCTAGGGATCAGGGTGTCTATTGTGGCTTCTGAGTGTTGCAGACCCTTTGCTCCTCTGTGCAATAGGAAGTCCTATTATACAGAACCTAACACTATCTGTACATGGACTTTCTCTCACATTCCATGGGAAATATTTACGTATATTTTGCCTGAACAATTCTGGGAATACAGGCTAATCCTGATGCAGCAGCAATGGTACATTCTCTAGATTTTTAAGGAAGAGCTGGATGTAGGTCTACTAAGTCTTCCTAATTTTAAGAGACATATGCCAAGTTCTAAGAGCATATACATTGAAGGAAACCCTTTCTCTTTACCGGAAGTGAGGGGACAATACCCCACTTCCTCCTTGGGGGTAACAGGGGTAGAGAGATACTCATAGCACTAATCATTCATTTATTTAATACTGCATACCAAAGCAACACAAAACCCAGAGGTTTGAGATCCCAATTTATGATCTCATATGGCTCTGGAGCATTGACTGGGTTCAGCTGGTCATTTCTTATTTGGGGTGTCTTATGGAATTTTAGTTAAATAGTCATTGAAACTAGAGTTATCTGAAGCCTTCTTCAAACACTTAAAGTATCTGAAGTTGGGGGAGGATGGGCATTTTTCTCTCTCCACATTGCCTTTCCAACTGGCTAGCTTAGCCTTTTGCATTACATAACGGTCTCAGGGTAGTTGGACTTTCTTACATGGCAGCAGGCTTCTCCCAGAGTGAGTGTTTCAAGATACTCAAGTAAGTGTTTTGTTAAAACAGGTGCTTTCTTTTTTTTTTGGTTTTGTTTTGTTTTGGATTTTCTTATGGCTCAGTATCAGCCTATGGTCAATTAAAAAAAAATTCCATGTGCACTAGAGAAAATTGTATCATCTGCAGTTGTTGGATGTTGATATGGTTTGACTCTGTGTCCCCACCCAAATCTCATGTCAAATTGTGATTCCCAAGGTTGGGGGAGGGACCTGGTGGGAAGTGATTGGATCATGAGGGTGGATTTCCACCATGCTGTTCTCGTGATAGTGAGTGAGTTCTCATGGAATCTGGTTGTTTAAAAGCCTATAGCACTTCCCCCTTCACTCTTTCTCTCCTGCTCCACCATGGTAAGACGTGCTTGCTTCCCTTTGACCTTCCACCATGAATGTAAGTTTACTAAGGCCTCCCAGCCATGCTTCCTTTACAGCATGCAGAACTGTGAGTCAATTAAAACTCTTTTCTTCAGAAATTACCCAGTCTCGTTACAGCAGTGTGAAAACAGACTAAAACCGATGTAGTGTACTATAGATATTAATTACTTTAATTGTGTTATTTATATTTTCTATAGTCTTACTGTTTTTTTGTATCTTTTTCTATACTCACTGAGAGGTATGTTAAACTCTTCAGCTACAATTGAGGATTTGTCTATTTCTGTGTTATATTTTGTCACATTTTGCTTTATGTATTTTGAATCTATATTATTACATGTTTACAAATTTAGGATGGTTATATCTTTCAGTTTACTGGCCCCTTTATCATTATAAGAGTCTTTTTAGCTCTAGGAATCGTTATGGGCTGATAGCTTGTTTTCTCTGATATAAGTACACCAGTTTCTTGTTTGTTATTGTTTATATATGTTTTTCCATTCTTTTAGTTTCCTTTTTTTATATTTTATTTGAACAGTGTCTTTTGGAGACAGCATATAGTTGGGCAACTTTTTTTTAGTTCAATCTGACAATATCTGCGTTCTAACTGGAATGTTTTGTCCATTTACATTTAAAATAATGGTAATGTAATTGGATTTGACTTTACTAGCTTGCTATTTGTTTTCATTTTGGACCATCTGTTCCATGTTACTTTATTTTTCCTCCTTTTTTTGGAACACTCACTTTTGAATTATTCAATATTTCCTCTTGTACTCATTTTTATTTAAGTATATTTATTTTTTAGGTGGTTACCCTAGAGACTACAGCATTAATTCTTAAGTTATTACAATAATCTTAAATAAGAACTTTTACCACTCTAAAGACAATACATAGATCTTAAAACAGTGTAACCTCATTTACCTCCTTTCCACCCATTTTACTATTATTCTCATGTAATTTACTTCTATATATGTCATAAATTTCTAAACATATTATCGTTTCAATGAGTCCATATGCTTTATTTTTAACTACATGCTTACTCTTTCTAGTTCTCCATTTTTCTCTGACAGTTTTGTTCTTCCATATGGGTTCATTTTCTTTCAGACAGAATTTTCTTTAAGATTTCTTTAATTTTCAGTCTGTTGCTGATTAATACCTCTGGCGTTTTTTTGGTCTAAAATATTGCTATATGGACTTCCTTTTTGGAAAATATGTTTGCTAGGTACAAATTAAAGGTCGACAAATTTTTCTTTAAGCACTTTAAAAACATCACCCATTTTATTCTGGCTTCCATAAGTTCTATTAAAGAAGCTACTGCCAGTTTTATTATCACTCCTTGCTAGCCAATGTGTCTTTTTTTCCTGGCTGCTTTTAGCATTCTCTTTGTCTCTTTACCTCTTCTGATGCACACACACTTGCGTATATGTGTGCATGTGTGTGTGTAAATATATTTGTATACATAGCATATATACTCTATGCCTATATCTATATTTATCTATCTATAGCTATATACCATGTCTTTGGTTTTCAGAAATTCGATTAGATATTTTTAACCTGCTTGGAGTTTACGGAGAGTCTTGAATTGGTTGGGGGATTTTCTGTGATGCATTTTGAAAATTCTCTTCTAGTAGATCTTCAAATATTTCATTTGTAACTTTTGCTTTCTGCTCCTCTTTTGGTACTCTAGAGACACAAATAAGACACGTGTTTATATTTCCTATCTTGATGTATCCCATATGTCCTTTATACTTTGTCTATTTTTTCCTTACTTTTTTTCTGTCTATGCTTCAGTTTTCTAAATAGGATAATGGCTAATCACCTTAATCTAAACATGCATTGAACTGGATTCAGGCTGTTGCAACTTAATGAAATGACCTTCATTTATTTCATTTCCGCAGGTGCTGTCCTCCTGGATTTGACTGAGCAATCAATGGGTATCTGTCTGCTCATTCTTGAAAGATTGCTGGAGATTTAGCTCTGCTCTTTGGAGGTTCTAATTTTCCATTTTTAGCCTTCCACCCTTGAAGCCTCAAAATCTGACAATTATCTTGAGGGAAGACCAGCTGTGGGTTTTATTCATGCCTCCGTCTTATAGTAAGATTTTGTCTCCAAAGACGGAAAGGTATGGGAGAATTTACTCTACCCTGGGAATTTATCAACCCCAGCCTCCCATGTGCAACAAATACGTTGTGGGCAAAAAGCTGTAGAATATTATGGCTCTTCATATTTCAATCTGTCATGCCTTCCGTGTGTGACCCCCAAAAACCTCACTTTTGGTGAGAAACCCTTTGCATGAGCCACACTCCAAGGAGAGAAAATGTCAGTGATATCACCTCATTTTAGAAAGGTACTTGTGTCCCTAGAATTCCAATTTCTTTAGTCTTTGTTGCTTCCAAGGCATTTATATGGTCTTTAGCAATATAATTTTATAAATATTCATGGCTTCTTTTGGTTGTTGCAGTGGGAGTTTTGGTTTGCTATGATCTCATAATTTTTTCTTCACATATTTATTTCTGTGTATATTTATTAATGATACAGCGATACAATGATTTGGAGATCTCAGCTCTTTTTGGGGTCTGTATTTAAACTTCTCACATTGCACTGGCCTAATCTCACGCTGGGCAGATTGTAGGTTATAATAAATATTAGTGTCTGTACTTATACAAAGGGCAGCTGCCTTTTTTTAGTGTTTGCTTACCTGTTCAAATTTAGGCCTATGCTTTTTATCTTATTATTAAAGATTTTAATTACAGTCTTGTAAGCTCAGTTCTGCTTTCACGTATACCCTTTTCTTATTTTATTTATTATTTCTATATGTTTTACAGTGAGAGGATTCACAGGATTTCTAGTATACCATAGTCACAGAACAAACTCACCAATTTTGTTTCTTAAATCTCCTTTTAAATCCATATGTTTTCCTAGATAATGATCAATTTTATTCAGAATTTTAAAAATTATTACAATAGAGTTTTACAAATATTATTTGAAATAATTTCCCCTTTAGGTCTGGTATATTTTTCTTCATTTAATTCTTGATTTCATGGGTTTATTTGTCTTAGGCAAACTAATGGCTGATTTGTTTTATTTATTTTTTCAAGGGAACTCTTGTTGGCTTTATTAAGCAATTATGACATTTGACTTAGTTTATCTTACTTTAGTATATAATTAATATATTTTAATTAACTAAAATTCAGTGACTTTTCTTCTTGGTACATCTTGGCAAAGTTAAGTAGATTTCCACAATGATATTTCATTTTGTAGTTTTTCAGATATGTCTATGTATTTTCTAGATATTCTCTTCTATGGCATATAAATTAAGACCATGTCTGTATTTCTGATTTAAAATTTTTAAGTTTGCTTTATTATTAGTTTTTACCATTATTGCATTTTTGTATGAAAATGTAGTATGTAATAGTTTTATTTCTCAAGTTTCATAGAGGTTTAAAAATTTTTAATACACGTTCATTATTAAACATATCCTATGAGCCCTTAAAAAGACTGTGTATTTTATATTTACAGATGGTAATGTTTGATTTAGCTCTATTTTTATTCAGGTATCTATGTATTTCTGTAGCTTTACTTCCATTATGTCAAATTCCTTATTGTATTGGTTAAGGTCTCTGTTCCCACAATTTTTAAACTATCTAACCTGCATTTTTCACTGAGTTCTGCTTCATATACTTTGATGCTATTTATTTCAATGTTTAAAAAGTTATTAAGAGATATAGTCTATTATATATTGTATTTTCAGTAAATCTCCTTGTTTAGGACATCTAATTCATTTTACCTTAATTTCATGTTTGGTAATAATAATAATAATAATAATGTAGTCTGTGTTTTGTCATTAGTCTCATTTTCTCCCATCCTTCCTTTATATCAATGTTTTCTGAAATGTTTTTAGGCATATCAGTTTTTATTTTGATTTCGTATAAGCATCTAAAATAGTATTTAATCATTTATTCTTTTTTAATTATTAATTATTATTTTCACAAAATGATTGTGGTCTTACATCTGTTTTTTTCATTTTCTGTTGTTTCAAAAATGTGTCCTTGCTTTCATCTTCCCTTTAAAACAATTTAGCTATACTACGTTATTTTGCCTTTGATCTTCTCACCTACTAATTTGAAAAGTGTATACTTTGGTTTTAGCTCAATTCATAGTTATATTTATAATTGTAAGTAATATTCCCACATTTACATTTCATAGTATAGCATCTTCAGCAACAGAATGCTATCCACTAGGTCTCTTCTGTAAAAAAGAAGGGCAATCATGTGGGTTCATTTTCATCCATTTCTACTCTTTTACTCTGTTTTGTTTGTTTGTTTGTTTATGTAACCTGGAAATTTTGTACCTATTCATTATAGTTAATTTACTGTTATTTTCACATTATTTATGTTAATTTTTTTCAAAAGACTGTTTTGTCCTAAATTGCATAGATTAGTATTCATTGCCATCCCTCTTCATATCAAATTTTCCTGTTTTTGATAATTGAATTTTGCTGTCTCTCTATTTTGGATTAAGTATATCTTCAAGTAGGTTTTTAAGGAAACGTTATATGAGTAATATATCTCCAGAGACTTTATTAATATGTTAACTTTCAGCTGACTGTGACAAATAACAACAAAACCCTACAAAATACTAGTGGTTTAAATAAGACTGAAAGTTAAAAAAATTTTCTGTAAATCATAACAGGCATATGATAGAGCATAAGATAAACTAACATAGTTTAAGAATTTCCTGCAGCCATGCTTGTCACATATCATCTCATTTAATCTTCACAAATGCCCCTGATATGGGAATTAATCTTCTATATTCTAGAGACAGGAAACTGCAGCTCAAAGGGCAAAAGCATCTAGTCCAAAGTGACAGATGCGAGTTGAAGCCAGTGTTATCTATCTCCCCTGTTATCTATCTCCCGTGTTATCTTCACTGCAGCTGTACTGCCCCTGAGGATATAAGGGGCATAATAGAGGTGAGGAGAAAGTATTCCAGGGACAGAGCGGAGCCATTGATTAATTCCTTCTGGGATTAAAGGGTGGAAACTCAGAGAAGCTTCAGAGAGCAGATAATATTTGAGAGCAACCTTAAATGATTAATTGAAGTTTTCCAGGTGAGCAAGAAAGAAGAATGCATTCCAGGCTAAAAAGACAGCATGAGCAATAAACTTTTGTTCCTTAAAGGGATTAATCAAAACTTTCTATTCTTTCATTTCTAGGCACAAAACAGGTGCTTAATAGAGGATGTATTGGCTTAATATATGTAGTCATTCTCTTTGTTCCATGTGGCAGATATGCCATTTGCCACTCTAATATTGTCCTACCCTTTCTCCTAGTAAGAAAACTCTAATTTTACTGGAGGCAGCAATGGGTCCAGCTAAAAAGATGATGTTTCCTAGCCTCCCTAGCAGCTTGAAGACGTAAACAGAGACTGTTGGGAAGTCCTCTAGTCAAGCCCATAAGAGAAGGACAGATAGCACATCTATCCCTTTTGCCCTTCGCCCTCATGTTCTGATTCCTGCTTAGAATCACTTGTGTCTTAGACTGGGCCATCCATGAGAATGGAAACCACGTGATCGTGACAATGAAATGGAAAGGCAGAAGGAAGTTGGGTCCATGATGACAATGTGAGGTCACATACCCATCATGAATGCCTATTTTAAGATTTTTTTTTTATGTAAAAAATAGATTTCTCTCTTGTTTAGGCCACTGCTATTTCTATTCTCTGCTACTAGCCGCAGAATGCAATTCCTAACTGATATAGACCACATTTACCCTATGCTCCAGAAATCTACATGCAGATGACTGGGGGCAACTACAAATACTTATGGCTAGACATTACTATTTGGAAAATGCATAGAAATAACTGAAAGAATTTTCCCGCATGGACCTCATTTCCAAGATGCATCTCAAAGACAATCTTATACCAGTCATGCAGCCTGGAGGAATTCCAGAAGACTTTCAGGAAGAGAAAGTGGCTGCTATTGTTGCTGATACTGCTGTAGTTTAGTGGAAACTAAAAGGCTGGAATGATGACCTTTCAAGAAGAACAAATGTTATTAAATAATGGATTTTTGTCCCACCTCCTGCAACAGTCAAGAGCAAAAGGATGAAAAGGGAATCCTATTCTTCTATTAATAACTCCTCAGTCAGTCTCATGCTGACAAAGCAGAAAGCAGCTGTAAAATTAGCAATTTTGCCTGCAAATTAGCCCCTTGCAAAGCCATAAAAAGAGAAAAGGAATTAAGAAGAATTCTTTTAATGGAGTCAAGGATGGAAGAACCAAGAGTGATAGAGCATAAATGCCCAGAAAACTGATACTTATTTTAAGGACGATATTACCCAGGTTTTAAAGAGCTGCTTATAGCTGTGTATGAGGAAAGTGTTGATTTACAGCCCTTGGACCAGTGGCTTTTCTTAATGGCTCCTTGGAGCGAATCTATCAGATACCTTGGAAGAGCACAAGGTTTAGGCTGACGTTAATAAATATTACTCCATTCACCCCTATCTGAGAAATTCCTATTCCATTTCAGAAAAGCAATGCAGTAAATGAAAAGAGATTAAACTTTAGAGGCAGACAGACAGACAGGTTTGAACCCTGGCTCTGCTCCTTCACTAGCCCTGGGAAAGTCTGGGCACCACTCTGGGCCTCTATTTTGTCTTCTATCAAAACAGAGGGTAATTATGCTTCAGTGCGTTAGTATCATTAAATTTAGTAACATGCAGAGAACTTGGTCCCTAGTCGGTTCTTAGTGAATGTTAGTCCTTTTTTACTCTGCCTTCCTCATCTGGTAGCCAGAAACAACAAACTTTCTTGCAAACCTGTGCAAAGTAATTATATTTAGCTCTCTGAAATTCTCCCCATAAGAAGATGAATCTCTACAGAGAAGATGAGCACATTTTCATAATTTACGATTGGTCTCAGGTATCAGGCTCCCATTTACAGTTTTGTATAAATGATAAGTCAATATTCAATAGTGGGAATAAAAAAAAAAACCTGACACTCCCTTAACAATAAAAAGAAAGAGCTCTCTATTTCCAGCAAGGAACATACACAAGAGCAGGAATTTTAAATTTATACCATTTGCTTCATTTGCAGTTTGGTGGTTTCCACATTCACAGTCATTTAATACTTCTTAAGTTCCAAGAGGATGTGAGGAACTTGGGGCTCTGTTGAAGGCTTGGAGAGTCTCAATCATTCCTTTCTTAGTTCAAGAGGGTATTTTATATGTGAAACATACATTTCACTTTCCAGTTCTAAAAAATTGCAAGATATAGACAGAGCAGTTAAAGCCATAATGCACACGGAGTACAAACACTGTTTGAAGATGAATAAATCATTGAGAAAGACCTGAACAGCATTAAAAAAAACCTTTTTCTTTTTGATGGCTATAGATCACAAGATTGGATACACTTATACAAATCTAACTTTGCTAGAAACACTAGGCAGAGTTACCTCTCCAAATGTAGTAATATCGCCCCAGAATAATTATCCTTCAAGTTTTCAGATCTCAAGTTCATAGGAGCTGGTTTAGGTGGGATCCTTAGAAATGATTCAAATCCCCTAATAACATAACCACATAATGGTCTTTCCACTTGTGCTTGCACATCTCCAGCAATAGAAAAGAGCATTCTTCCCAGGGCAGTTGAGTTGAAGTTGAGTAAATACATATGCATTGAGCTCCTCTAATATGACAGTCAATTGTTTGTACAGAGGTATGTATTAGCTTCCTGCGACTGCCATAACAGAGTACCACAAACCAGGTGGCTTAAAACAACAGAAATTTATTGTCTCACTGTTCTAGAGGCTAGAAGTTTGAAATCATGGTGTCTGTAGGGCTGTGATCCCTCTGAAACCCACAGGGGAGAACCCTGCCTTACATCTTCCAGCTTGTGTTGTTTGCTGATCATCCTTGGCATTCCTTGGCTTGTAGATACATTACTTCAGTCTCTGCCTCCTTCATCCCATATTCTTCCTGCGTGTCTCTCTTTTTCTCTTGATGATACCAGTCATAGTGGATTATCTCATCTTAACTATGAGATCTGCAATGATCCTATTTACAAATAAGGCCCCATTCTGAGGTCCTAGGGGTTAGGACTTCATCATATATTTTCGGGATATGTAATTTAACTGATACAGGAATTAAAGATGGTTAAGAATTGGTCTCTGCTTTGGGTAGCTCCCAGTCCCATGACTTCCCAAAGCAGGCTTAGAAAAGTAGACAAACTTGGTTTTCTAGGTTAGCTAAACCCCTTAGTGGCCAAATGACCTTAGTCAAGTTAATTAAGCTGTAGCTTCATCTTCCAAAAATGGAATAAAAATTGAGAAAATTGAATAGATCAGTGACTGGAGAGTGTATATCAAGATGATTAGCACAGGATAAGCACTGAATAAATGTTATCTTCCCATTTCCCAATACCAGGACCTTATTGTATGATCAAATGATTCATTCATATACTCATATATTCAATTATTTCTGCAAAGATTTCTCAGGCATCTAATACATGGCAAGCACCAAGGTAATATATTAGAGAAAAAGACAGACATGATCCCTTCCCTCATGGAGGCTATTATCCCACTCTGCGCTGGATTTTAATTAAACAGTTTATAGCAAAATGCCAAAAGGCCTTCAACATAAGAATGCTCAGTAGTGCACAGTCCAACTGTTTAAAAGTGATAAAGGGAAAAACAGCTAACATTTATTGAGTGCTTAGCATATAACAGATACTGTGCTAGATAAGTTATCTATCATCTCACTGAATCCTGAAACAACCTGAGGAAGTAGTTGTTTAATTTAATAAGCTAGAGTTCAGAGAAGTGATGAAACCTACCCAAGAACACTCAACTAGTAATTTCTAGAGCCTCTTTCCCCTCTGCCACAGTTAGGAGTCTATTTACTATTGGTCAAGAATTTGGTCATCAGATTGAAGACACATGAGGTGGAGATGAATGAGAAAGAACAGTGTCCCAGTCTTCTTTTGACAAAACATTTTATCCCTTATGTGGAATGGCAATTTATCTCAAGGTAAACCTCCATGCCAGTTTCTACCCAGTTCTGATTATTTTTTATATCCATATGAGAGCAGTTCAAACGAAGCTTACTTGTGCCAAATCCTGCTTACTTTATGCCGAATGAGTTTATGGAGACTCACTAGCACTCTTCTTTCCTGATCCCTTGAAATCAGAAGGGCAAGAGATGCAGTCAGTAGCCACCTATGGGGACCCATTATAAGATTTTGATTATCTTAATTCTGTGTTCTAAGAAGTCAGACACCTGTGCATGAGCTGAAGGCGATTCCTCCAGTTTTACAGTCTTCCCTACTGACTGCCAGAGTCTTCCCAAGGCCTCGCATCACTACCCAAGGACTCATAAACACTTTTGCAAGGTAGATGAGCTCTCCATATGGTTTGTCATTTGAGAGAAATCCTAGAAGATCTGCAGCTTGGAAGACCATAACAGCCATGGATTTGACGTCTGTTTCCATGTTCTTTTCCTTCCTTTTATTGTCTGTGTGGATCATATATTCTCTTGGACACCAGCTTGAATCCTAAAAGCCTTCCAGAATAATGTATTTCCTCTTGTTCTTTAGGGTAGCTTAGCTTCAAGGCATTTATAGATATTTTATCCTGAATTTGCTGAGGTTTCACAGGTAAGTTACACTTTCTCCACTTGTCTACATATGGTTGTGAATCAAAATCTATTCGATAGAGAAAAGGATGACTTCTTAATGGCATTGCTCTCAATGAGGGTCATCACCACAGCTTTCAAAATCTATGCAGCAGGGATCCCCTAGAGCAGTGGCTCTCAATGGAAGGGGGGGGGGGCGGGGAAATTGGCTATCCCCCAGGGGGTGTTCGGCAATATCTGGGAATAGTTTTTGTTGTCATAACCGGTGCGTATGTGGGATGCTATTGGCAAAGATGCTGCTAAACATCCTAAAAACACAAGGCACTCTCCCACAAGAAAGAATTATCTAGCCCAAATATGAATAGTACTAAGTTTGAAAAACCCTGACCTAGAGGAATATTTTCGTCTTAGTCTTTAGACATCACCCTGAAAACTGAATACTCTGCATTCCAGGCTTGGATCAACTGCTTATTGATTATTTTAACATGGTCAAACAACTTAATGCCTTTGAACACCAGCTTACTGGTATATAAAATGCAGGAAGTGGCTTTTGGGAAAGAAAATTGAGCCACTAATTGTATTTTAAGGCCAAAGGAAAGAGGAAAAAAATGTGTAATACTCAAAGATGTTCATTTGAGTTATTTATAATTGCGAATATCACAGAACAGCTGAAGTTCTGTTTAAATAAAGAATAGTTTATTTGACATAACAGTATGAGGATCTTACAAAACAGTTCTCATTAAATGGAAAATGACTGTGTTATAATATTTTTAAAAGGATAATAGGATTTAAATTAGTACGTACAGTAGAGCAGAGAAGAATTTGTTACGTGTTTCCTGAGCTGTCTCTGTCAGTATTTCCTGTTGCACTCATCAGTGTCTAAGACTCAACTGTTGAAGTGGGTGTCTTTATGACCAGATCATATGAATCATGATGGCAGGTCATAGTTATCTCTGTATCTTCAATGTCTTGCACATGGAAGGTAATCAACAAATGTTAGTTGAGTTTATTGATTTTTGTATGAAAATAAAAAAAAAAACTGCAAAAAGCCTAACCATATAAAAGATCAGACAAATGAAGCCAAATGTTAACAATGGTAATACGGTTTTTTAAGTTCCATTTCTCTGTATTTTCTATTCTACTATTTCTATATAAAGAGTGTGTTTTAATTTTACCACAGGCATAAAAAAATAACTGGAGAGATTTTTGAACATAAAGTACATGGAAACTAGAAGTGTTTCCCTCCTGTGTTTTTTTTTTTTTTTTTTCTCACTCCAGTCTGATCTCTTACCCAGGGAGAATTAGGTACTGTTTTTTGCTGCTGTCAACATTAGGTACTGACCTCTGTAAAAGCATTGATAATACCACATTGAATTTTACATTTTCACCTGCCCTGCTACTGTGAGCAAATTTGATACAAGGCCAGTTTTTACTTATTTGTCTCTGTTCCTGCCACCTACCTCAGTGCCTTGTATACCAGTGGTGATCAGTATATGCCAAATGACAAAACTCCTCTATGTAGTATTTACTATATCATACTGTGATTCACTGTAAGGGAGCAGGGACTGCAAATCACATATTAACATGTAGTAGATGCTCAGTAAATAAAGTTTGTTGAACAAATGGATGACAATAAAGCCTGTACTTTCTGCACTAAACCAATTAAGCCAACTTTCCTCCAACAGCACTTGCTTCACTATGGATACATTAGCATAGCAGAGTTGAACAAAATCGAAATCCCTCACTTCCAGTTTGGAGATAAGAGCAGGCTTGGATCCTGGCTTATTTTGCTTAAGGCTTAATCATTTGGCTCCCAGGTAAATTCAAATTCTTTAGAAATGAGCCAAAAATGCTCTTTTCAAATTTAGCATCTCTAGTCCAAGGTTGTAATTCCTTGATATTCCTCTAGTGGTGTGAAACGTTGGACATTTTCTTTCAAATGTGTGACTTTGTAAAGTTCTTTTGTTCTCTAGGTGACTTTAAAATAACAAGGATGGGTGTGTCTTAGGTACTGATAGGAAAGTGCTCTACTGTTTTGGAGGGAGCTTGAGTAGCAAAAATACTGAGTAGTTTGGGGTAATGGTTAAAACACAAGTGGGTTAAATCTTAGCTCTGCCACCCATTGACTTACTGTACAACGTCTTGTAAGATAAGTCAGTGCTCCATGCCTTTGTTTCCTTGTTAAAAAATGCAGGCAACATTGTACATATCTCATTGAATTTTGAGAGTGATAAATAAGATAATAATTGTAAAAATCACAGCACACTACATCTGGTACATAATAACCATTCAGTAAAATCAGATATTGTTATGCCAGTAACAAGATGTGTAACCTGTGGAAAGCAAATCCGGGGCTTTCTTTTCATCTCTTTTTTTTCCTTCTGTGACTAAAGATTTGTACTAGGCTATCTGAATTCTCCTTCCCAGATCCTAGATTTTTATACCCATTGATTCTAAGGATTAAAGACTTTAAGAGCCTTGTTGGATGTCTCCTGTGCAGATTCTGTAGAACTAAAAATGGGTCCACTGACTGTGATCTAATGAGGCTTGGAGGCTGGGGGAAACCATCAGGAGGAAGAGTAGCAGTGAGCAGGCAAAGAACAATGAAGTATGGGAGAAAGAACACTGGGCCAGGCGTCAGAGAATTAGAATCTAACTCAGGTATGGAATGACTGTACATATCATTTCTCCATGGCAGCTCTCAACTTTCTCACCAATAATATTAGAATGAAATCACTAGTGAATTCAAAGCCTCTTCCAGTTCTACCTGGTATGATTTTGGTCTATGTACTGGGCATCCTATTCTGAATTTATTCTTCTCTTCAGTGTTTGTTCCCCAGCCTGCCACAAGGCCACTCTCCTCCTTCAATCTTTCTGACTTCTTTCTATGAGTTCTGAACTTCTCCTCCCATTTAGATTGCTAGCTTATTAACCACCCTTCTATGCGGCCTAGAAATTCCAGAATAATACAAGATATTTGTCTGAAGGTCTTAGGGGTTCTTTCTACACTCTTTCAGAATGACCATAATGAGGCTCCTGGGACCAACCATAGGTTAAAGAAAAACCATCTGGTGCTGAGAATCCAAAAACAGCAGGAAAATTCTCAACGGGAATCAGAGAGGTTGGAGAAATAATAGAGCAGAAGCCACCTGGAAGCAGGTGAATAACACTGAATAAATGGTGACACCTTAGATTAATCCAGTCTTACTCTAGAAAGAATAACAGAGAAATGAAGGCAAATTTAGACTCAGTATTAGAATCAACTGTATAAAAAATGCAATTTGCCAAACAATGACACTAAAATGGCTTCAAAGCAGAGAGCTGGAGAGTAAAAAATTTTAAGCTGAAGAATGCAGAAAATTCTTGCTTCTGTTAGGAGAAAAGATTTAATAATCTGCAAATTCTTCTGAATTCGAGCTCTGAAACTGTGATTCTGTTCATAAATGTAGCAATGCTCAGAAAGGATGAATATCCATAGAGCAACTTTCATATGCAGGAGCCAGGCACTATACTGGAATCCTTTTACATTCTCTCAATAATCCCAAAAAGAGGATCATAACACCTCCATTTTGCAGAAAGAAAAATTGTGGCTCAGACAAGGAAACTAAATGCCTTCTCCAAGCTTGTAAGAGATGCAATAGTATTTTATTTTACAGCTGGTGAAGAATTCTTAGGAAGCCAGAAATTAGCTGGTTCTTTCTGTTTTGACTGCACGTATTTGAGCTCCTAAATTTCTCCATAGGGGCCCAAACAACAGGGCAGGTTGTTAGCTGCATTGCACATAGAAGGGTAGAAGAGGAAGAACGATTTTACTTCTTGATAAAGAAGAAGAAGGAAAGATGTCTGCAGGCTAAGCATGTCTGGGAGTCCCTGCCACCTGCTGCCATTCATTTAATCATCCCTGGGAGCTGGACTGCAGGCCCTGTGCCAGGCTGTCAGCAGCAGAAACTGGCAAGGAAAGAGCTCACTCAGCAGCTGTTAGACACCAGGGCCTGCCCACAAGTTACAGTGTGAACTGGGGACTGGAGGAACAGGAAGCAATGGCTGATCTCAGCAGTCAGCAGGAGGAAAAGAAAGGGAGAACTGAAATGTATGATGTGTTTACTTCGTTATCAACAGTGTGTCATGCTAAGTACCTTTGAAATGTTTCTTCTTCTCATTCCTCAGAATAGTCCTACTAAGTAGGTATTACTTTCTTCGTTGTTGTCAATGAAGAAACTAAGACCAAAACAGTTTAAGTAAATTGTTCAGTAGACCTTGGACATTAAACCAATTTTGTCTCACTCAAAATTCCACTTTTTTTTTTAAGAAACTATGATTTTCCATACTCAATTCACTGGTGTTCCCTTTCATATTTCACCATGTCTACACAACACTTCTACTTTTATTTAACCATTTTTCTATAAGTCAACACCCCTCCTTCTTAAATTTTACTTTTGTAAATGCATTTTAAAAGGAAGATGTATAATGCTACCATAAATGGAAAAGCAATTTCACTTCCCATAAGTAGATGGTAATAACAAAATTAAATAAATGAAAACAAAATAGTGTGATTAAATTCTTGCTATAGACAGTAGTGCCTGGAAGGCTTTGTGCCTGAGGTGTACTTTCTTTTTTAAAACTGAAGATTAGCAAGTGTTATAGAGGTGCTAAAAATATAGAGGACCAAAATGATTTTTTTCTCTCTAGAAGAAAACAAATCAAAAGAATTGAAGGATAATTGGAATTCATATTATGTGTTTCAAAGCTGTTTCATGCCCTTTCTCCATCCTCCCCGAAACCATTTCCAGGAGATCCAGTCTCCATGCCCACGTGTGGAGGGCTCTATTCATGATAGTGGTGAAAATGGGAACTTCTGTTCTGACATCAAGCAAGTACTCACTTTGCATGCCATTTCCTCAAGTGAGACAACACAATTCACTAGGTAGAAAGTGAAGGGAAAATAAATGGGTCTGGACCATTACGGTAACCTCCTAAATGGCCTTTCTGCCACAAGTTTTTATCCAATATATCATCATTTAAAATCATGATAATTTTCTGCTAAGACTTATGAAGTGTTTTTGCTTTTGTTTTTGTTTTGAGACAGAGTCTTGCTCTGTCACCCAGGCTGGAGTGCAGTGGCGGGATCTCGGCTCACTGCAAGCTCTGCCTCCCGGGTTCACGCCATTCTCCTGCCTCAGCCTCCTGAGTAGCTGGGACTACAGGCACCCGCCACCGCGCCTGGCTCATTTTTGTATTTTTAGTAGAGACGGGGTTTCACTGTGTTAGCCAGGATGGTCTCGATCTCCTGACCTCGTGATCCGCCCGCCTCGGCCTCCCAAAGTGCTGGGATTACAGGCTTGAGCCACCGCGCCCGGCCTGAAGTGGTTTCTTTTTATAGATATGATGAATTCTCAATACTTTAGCCTAGAATTTAAGCCCTTGCAAAATTTTATTATGCCCCACCACCAACATTATACGTAAGCCAAAGTGAACAAAATGAACCATTCGCCATATCTATTAAACACTCTCAAAATGTCCTGCCTGTATGCTAATGATAATCTGTTCTCTCTGTTTGCATAATCTCTCTCTATCCCTCCAGCATATTTAAATGTGTAATGAGGGTGAGCAGAAAGATACAAGCTTGTGAAGATGAGGAGAAGGGAAGTACGATATGCGAAGGTCTAGAAGAGATCTATTAGACTTGGCCTAAGAAAGATCTGAGTGACCTTTGCCAGGATTGCTTCAGTCAAGTGTTGGGAATGTTGGTGGATTGAGGAGTAAATGGGAGTTGAGCAACTGGAGGCAACAGAAACACATTATTGACCAAGATAGAAGATGAAAAATGAAGTGTAAGATAGAGGAAAGCAGGAGAGCTCGGAGCATGATTTTAGGTAACAGGGAGCAAAAAGGAAGAAATTTAAGATCTAAACTTAGCGAACATGGGAACGAACATAATTGAGAAGAAATGTGAAGAAGTTGGCCTTGTACACGAGGAAGGACACTTACAGAAGCCTGCGGTGAAGTGATGACTTTCTAAAAATGGAATAGAATTAGCAGAATGAATTTGTAGCACACATTTACCACTAAGTAGCTGGAGAGCCGGGATGTCCCTGGATTTTTGCCATCCAATATATAATATTAGGAGAGTCAGACCTCTACTACCTATGTGGACTCACACAATATTTCAGGTTAAAGAAAATCCCATCTTCTACCTTATGCTTGCATCCATGTCACAGAAAAGATGTTTATTCTCTTAACTTTAGTGGTTGGGGATTAATTTCTACATGAAACAGAAAATTCAATTTTCAAAAAGGCTTAAGTATCAGAAACTTCTCTTCTAAATAGAAATGTCTACCTCCCTGCCATATGGTGCCTGTTTTGCCCTTAAAAGTTCCATAAGACTTGAATTCCTCTTCAAATATGTCTATAGTGATGGCTTTTTTTCTTAAACCAAATTATTAGATCATTTCACCATTTTTAACATATGACATAATGTCCAAACCTTTCATTTTCTCAGAGATTACTTTTTGAATGTACCAACATCTGTTTAAATTGTGATATCCAAGAATAAAAATATTATTCCAGATACGGTTTGATCAGGGAAAAGTAGTGAAGAGTTCATTCTAGGCACTTGGTTTTATTAAGTACAACCAAGATACTGACTGAGATTTGTTGAGTACTTATTATTTGTAGGCAATTTCTTAAGAGTTTTGAATGTATCACTTTATTTAATCTTTATAGTAGCCCTGTAAAGTAGGAACTTTTCTTATTCCATTTCACCAACTGACTATTGGAAGCCAAGATGGGTTAAATAATTTTCCCAAGGTCACTGAGCTAGTAAGTGGCAGAGCTGGAATTTGACCTAAGGTTTGCTTGACTTAAGAATTCAAGCTTTGAAGTGATACATGATAACTTCACATGTGTTGATATGTGTCACTCATTTCCCTTCCATCCTATAGGTTTCTTGAACCAAGTGCTGAGCATGGAGTGTAGCACACAGAGGCTCTCATTAAATGTCGTTTGAATCCCTATGGTGTAGATATTACTAGCTCCCATTTTGCAACTGAGAAAACTGAGGCTCAGTTCAACAACAAATATTTACTAAGAGCCCTACTAAGTCCCAGGCATAGCACTGTTGCCAACAGTGAAACAGTAGTAAACACAGAGTTTTATGAAAATAGAGAGTCCTGTCTCTGGAATCATAGGTCAACACTATTTCCACAACATTACAGCTTTTCATCCAACAAAATTACTCAGAATCGATGTAGAAGAACGAAATTTGCCATCTCTAGCAATTAAAAAAAAAAAAAACTGTTCAGACAAATGAAGATGTCCCCTTTCAATAGGTTCTGGAGAGAAAGATGTGGCTCTGATGAGGAAAACATAATAATGTTCAGTCAAGGAGTAGAAAGAGGCTTTCTTTAACCTCTCCCCACAAATCTAAAGTTTTTTGAAATGCCCGTTCCCCCCACCCGGCAAATGTAGCATTCTTTTAAATATGTACTAAAAGTGTAAATCAGAACAAAGACCATATTTCACGCCAGGAGGCTTGTATATCCATCAGGTATTTATGGTGCTGCTGTTAGCCAACTCTTCCATCTGGGATGTCTTTAGTCATCTTTCATCTGGTACACCTATTAGAGGAATGCCAGAGCCATCCATAACAAAGGGGCTCATCTTTTAGAACCCCTTTGGCAGGAGGGAGAAATCCAAAGGTTTCCCATAAAGCCTGTGTTTCATATTTCATTTAATGCAGTTGTTTGATATGATAATGTCTTTGGGGGAAACTTGGCCCTGCCTCTCAAGGATAATAGAGGACAATTATTTTATTCTGTTGTGCTGTCTAATAAGGAACCATCTATTAAAAGCACAAGGGTTTGTGTAATCTACAAATTATAGAGGGAAGAGATTGTAGATCCTTCTCCTCCCTTCCCCAAAACTAAAAGACTTGGCCAAATAAACAAAACAAACAGAAAAAAAACCAAGAGAGCTTATTATTCTTTCTAAATTGGGTGGTGAATACCTGTTATCATCTAAAAACCAGTTAAAAAACAAAAACAAATCAGGAAAAGTTTAATGGACTGTCCCATTAAATATAATAGAATATTCTTGGAACAAAGTTGTTTCACAGATACTTTCCAGTTTGTTCAAGTAAAGGTAAAATCTAAAATCTAAACATGAACTTTTAAAAATAATCATTTCCAAAGGATGAATACATTGCTGGAAAAAAAAAAAACAGCTTTAACTGTCACTTTGAACACTGCAATGCTATTTCATCAATCCCACAGCAGAATGTCTCATTATGAAAATAATACATGGGGAGTTCTTAGTTCAAAAAATCCAGGAGACAAATTCATTGCTAAAATGTTCCAGAATGTCTCAGAATGAAATAAAACTACCAGAACTTTCATCCTACTTCAACCACAGACACAATGTCCATGAAGAACTGTCATTCTTTTTGATGTGACTGCTCAGTATAGGGTTGGGAAATGCCTCCAAGCAGAGGAACTGATTCTGGAAGCCACTCTCACTGCTCTCATCCTGAGCATAGATGTAGAACACAGGCCTGCAACTGTCTCCTATCAATTAGACATTCAGAATGGAGAAGGGCTGTCTAAATGCACGGGGGTGAGGAAGCTGCAGGGCTTTATGCCTTATTAATTGGACATTGCTATTTAAACTCTTGAAGACTCCAAATGGTTTTGGCATGTGGTCAGAACCATAAAATAAATGGACTCAATAAGTGAAAAGGAATACTCTGAGTTAGGCCATTTCCTGTTCCTCCCTAGAATCCTAAACTGTATCTGGTACCAGAATTTCAAGCTCAAATCTCAGCTGAATACTCAACAAGCCCTTAAGTGCAGCTGCAACTGTAATCGAGACTTTTCTTCTTCTCCTTTTAGTTCTGGCCTCTTCAAGAGGTGGTGGCGTGAATAAATAACCACCTTTATTTTAAATTGGCCAATGAGTCTACTTCCGTCGAAAGAAGTTGCCCAGCAAAATAAAACCTCACTTGATTTGTACATGTGTGGGTGGTGGGGGGGTGGTGGAGGGAGTATTTCATTAAGTCATATTGCCTCTTTTTCCATTTGAATGAGTCTTCCATGCAAATCATCCTGAAAAGAAGTCTACTTCTGGCACTAAGCGTGGCAGAGGGTCTATTTCCAGAAAAGAAGGTGGCAGGACAGACCAGCGTAGGTTCCCATCTGTCTTTGCTTCTTTAAGAATCAAGACGGTCTTCTGAAAACAGACTGCTTTATCCCATGAAAATGAGCAGAGAATCTGGTGACAAAGCAGACACCCTATCATCGGCATCATCCTGATGAACACTGCATTGCTATTTCATTAATCCCTCACGTCCGTGCTTCTCTACCTGTTTTCAGAGCTGCTCATGCCTCCTCACAGTGTGTCAACACAGTGTAAGGAAATAGTGTTGGAGTCATCAACACTCTCACTTTCCCTCCCTCCACATCCTTGTCTAGCAGATTATGATTTTGTAACTGGTCACAGGTAGCAGGACAAGGGAGACCTTCTTGAGGGACTGCTGTTTAGAGTGTTAAGAGATAAGCCAACTCGGTCTGTTGGGAAAAGCTGGGGGTAGGAGCACTCCACTACCAAGTCCAGTACAGGAGTTCCTTCAAAGAGGCTCTGCCAAGGGAGCGTAAAACAGGGGAGAAAGGAGCCATCCTTTTTGGCCACCGGCTCTGTACCAGATGTTCCCTTTTAAGAGCTTCACATACATTATCACACTTAAACTTCACAGCAGCACTTTGAGGGAGGTGTGACTGCTCCCATTTTATAGATAAGGACACTGAGGCTTAGAATCTTAAATGATGTGCTTAAGGTACATGCTGTGGACTCGAAAGTTGAAGACTAAGCCTGCATATGCCCAAAGTCCTCAGCAGTTTCTGCCAAAGACTCTTTGTGCCACCTCACGGGAATAATAAAACACTCTGACACACCCCTCCACCCCCACTCCATGCCTCCTATCTGCCTTGGTGTTTATGTCCATCAGCTCTCATCTCAGCGTTTTGCATTGGGTGCTCCTTGGTGTCTTAGTTCTTAACCTGCAACTCTGCTCATTGCCTTGGCTTTGGTAACCAATATTCATTGTCTTCCAAGTAAAACCTAATCTTGGCTCCAAAACTCTATTTCCTTACACTGGGTTGGCACACTTTGAGGAGGCACAGGCATCCCTGAAAACAGGTAGGGAAGCATGCTGCAGAATTTCAAGCCTCTCTCTCTATTATTTTATTAATTTAAGATATAATTCAGTGTTAAGAGCATGGGCTTTTGGTTCACTCAGAAGTTGGTTCCAAGCCAGACATTTTCATTAGATGGGTCACTCTGAACAAGTTACTCATGCACATCAGCCTCAGTATTCTCTTCTATAAAATGGGGATAGAGATGTGCTCCAACCAGATTTATTGTTAGGGTTATGTGACATAATGTATGAAAGCACTAAGCTTAGAATAGAGTGCTTAGTGAGCACTTAATAAATGGAAGCTATTATTTACGGTAAATGTTTGAAATTAAATGGTCATCGTATTTATTGTAGAGTTGATAAATGAAGCTCATATCCCAGGGAAGAAATGAAACAGTATTATCACAGCATACTTACTCACCTTCCCCCAGGATGCTGAAGTCCTTTCCTACCTCTTCGTGGAAATATTCCTTGCTCTGCAATTTTTCGTGTCTTGCAAGCTTCAATCAATACGATTGATTTAATGATTAATTTATTGTGTTCCTCAGTAAAAGCCCAGCATCGACTTCTTAAAATGGAATCTTATTGCATTTTAGACAAACAAAACTAATTGGCAGCAATCATTTAAAGGGGAAGCATAAAACATTCTATACACACACACACACAAAATCAAAACCAATAATGAGGAAAAAAGCTTGTACTATTTTAAGAATGCAAAAGTAGAGGATGAGTTGAAGTGTTCAGGCTTTCTGATTTGCTGATCTCAAAAGATCATTTGGGCCAATTATGCTTATCCGTGAACTGACATTGTTCATGACCTTTACATCTTGTCCTCTCTAAAATGACTTCAGGATTTTTTTTTTTCTGCTAGTAGTATTAGGAACAGTTGTGTTCTTCATTGCCTTATGGTTTGTTTTTATCTCAGACTATAACCATGAGGCCTCCATCCTTTCCACTGGCATATAGGAGATGCAGAGACAATCCTTGTATTGCATTTCTAGTTATGCATGTTTTAGATTGCCTCATTTCAAATGTAAGGGTTTTTTTAAAAAAATTCTACCATTGTTTCTCTTTGCTTCATCTTGCCCACCAAATTATAAGTTGGATTACGTAGTGGAATTTCAATGCATCTTTTTAGTTGCCTACATATATTTAGAACAAGATAAGGGATAAATAAATACAGAAATTAGAAGGAAAAAAAGGTCTAGTTTCTTGTTCTCCTGTGCCACAGCCTAGTTTTGTAGTTGGCTACTTGCAGTAGTATTTGCCTTCTGTAGAGAGCAAATAGACTCTACCAGCAGCTCCCCACCCTGGTGGTTGGTTCTTTCTTTGCTGTTCTGTCCTCTTAGGTGCCTTCCTTAGAAAGTCTGAGAAGGCTGGTGAGCCTCCAACCTGTGGGAGGTGGTTCAGGGAGGGCCTCGGGAGGCTGACTTGGCCACATGGTGTCAGTCTTGCAGCACTGATGTGAGAATTCTGGGCCTTGTCTTTGGCAACAAGAAATGTTCTGTGCTTCCCCCATACAATTCTCAGGTGAACCAGGATGAAATAGCATTTGTGAGAGGTTTTGTCTGCTCCAGAGAGAAGGGATATGAGCTCTCTTTGGTATATAGATATATACTTTCCCAGCTGAGCTGTGTGTATGGAAAGTTATACACAATGGAAGGAACAGTGATTTTAAAAAATAATTTTCTTCACCAGGAGCCCTCTTGGCAAGATTGTCCACCCAGCACCACACTGAGTGAGCCTGCTGAGGCAGCCAAGTGTCCTGGTGAAATCCTGGGCTTTGAAGCCTGACAGACCTGTGTTTGTATGCTCATTCTCCTAGCCCTGCACCCTGGCTTAGCTGTGTGACCTCAAGCAATTTTTAAACTTTCTGTGCCTCAGTTTCTTCGTCTCCAAAATACCATTTATAAGACCCATTTCAGAGGAATGCTGTGAGAATTAGGTTGGGTTGGCTTATAGAGCACAAGCTTACCATAGGTGCTCAATAAATGAGAGTTATCAATAAAACGTGAGCTGCTCTCTATTTTAAGTTTAAAATGTATCTTGTGCATTTTTTTCCACAGAAACCAGTCAGAGAGAGAGAGAGAGAGAGAGAGAGAGAGAGAGAGAGAGAGAAGGCACTACAGTGGGGAGTGTGTATGTATGTGTTTTTGTGTGTTGCTCAGGTGATGTGTACAGGAAATAAAATCCTCCTAATCTATCACGTGTGACAGTTGCTGAACCTGTATCCTAACATTTCTTTCCCTGCCTGATAGTTCTATTACTCTCTCCTAGTGACAATGATCATTTCTACCATGCTTACTCATGACAGACAGCACGACACAGAGCATGATACAGCCTCTCTCCCCAGGACCAGAGCTGAGCAACCCTGTGCTCTAGCATCATCTGCACCAATTCTTTGGTGTTCTCAGGGCTGGAGACAGCCTAGTTAAAGGAATGCAGGGTTTGGAGTCAAGTGTAGGTAGGAATTTCAGCTCCCAGACTTAACTAACTGTATAACCTTGCGTAATCATTTACCCCTTCAAAGTTTCACTTTTATAATTTGTAAAAATAAGAATAATGACACCTAATAAATGTTTTTTATTAGGGGTTAAATAAGACAGCACAAGTGAAAGCCCTGAAGATGAAGGAAATGCCAAGTCCCTGGTAAATATCTCCTGTTCACTTTTAGATGAAGGCTATCAGGACTGCCCAATCTGATGGAAGAAATTGACTTCCTAGACCATTAGCGTCTCTGGGAACTGTCTTGGACTCCATATCAGAGATATGTAGAGGAGGAAACACACAAGTTCTCTTTTAAACACATTAAGTTGGAGGTGTCTGTGAATTGGTAGGTGGAGATGTCTTCTGGGCAGCTGCATATACAGGTCTATAGCTTTGGAAGAACTCTGGGTAGAGATTAGGAAGTTGCCTGAATTGAATGAATATCACTCAAACAAATAACTTTCTTCCAGGTCTTCCCAGTTCCACTTCCCTTCATCAACTCAGTATAACACAAAGGCCTAAGCCGACTGTTAGGCCTTATTTTCTTTCAGAGTACCTTAGGCTAGCTGGAAATACTGTTCTTCCACTTGGCTCATCCACTCTTGCTTGGACTCCTTCCATTCCTGCCCAGGTATTACAGAATATAGAATCCATGTGGAACTATGAAATTCTGTTTTCTAAGCCATGGCTTCCTACCTTATTAATTTCAGTGTTTCAGATTGAGTAGTCTGTAGGTTGACCTATGATATGACACTGTTGTAGAATCCTAGGGGGTTGCTGATTACCAATAACAAACATCCTCTTTTTATTGGAAACTGAGGCCCAGAAGAGCATCTAAGTGATTTTCTCCATGCTGTGAAACTCAGAGCCATCACATCAGTCTGCCTCCTTACTTATAAGGTTGTAGGTTATGATCTAGACGGTAGTTCCAGTACTTAAGAGGTCAAGGATTAAAGTGTAACCCTTCTCATGAACGAGCCATTTAAAGGATTGAAAGGGAACTCTCCAATGACCTCAACATATAGAACCCTTCATTAATATGGATTATTGTTGACATAGACTTAGACTTGTCATGGGTTAGAAAAAGTTCTGACCATCAAATAAAATGATGAACTGATATGAACCGATAAAATAGTATTGCTCCAAAAGTAAGAGTCAGATGGACTGAAGCTATGAAAGGTATTTTATATGCTGGTCAGGTCTTGGCCAATATTTCCTAGAGTGATTATGGAACATGAGTCCCTTGGGGCGCTCAGTTAGGGAAAAAAAAAAAAAGAGACTTTGGAAAAGCTGAATATTCTTTCTCATATCCTTAAAGATTCACAATGAAATTTAGCATATTAAAAGCTTTAGTTCTAAAGAAATCTGTTCAGTGTTTGTACTCAGTTCAACTCCATAATTCCAAATCATAACTAACCACAGAACCTAAATAAAGCATACATTAGCATCCCATAGAACAAACGTTTTTGTGAAATATCTTACCCAATTGGAAATTTCTGATATAAGCACAATTGTGGTACTTGGTTGGTTTTTAATCTTTAATTTTTGCAAAAATCCAATGACTTAGACATTATTTATAATGTTAAATGTTACATTGTTTATAATGTTAAGTGTTATAATCATTTTATGATGAGAAAATGGGACTCAGAAGGGTGTGGGAACTTTATGAGGTTCACATCATCAATATGCGCTGCTTTTCATTTTATTTTTTTAATAATTTTTCATACAGCTGTGATGTATCCTTCTTCTGTGTGTTTTTCATAATAATCTCTATGCCTGGAATTTGAGTCTTACCATTTCTGGCTGATCTGTCTTCCTTACCTTTTAAGATGTAGGTCAGCAACCATCTCGGCTGCGTTAAGTGTTCCTTCTCCATGAACCCAGAGAAAGTTCTTTATCACTATCTTAATATTGCCCAATTAATTTTGAAAGTGTCCATTTATATGCCATCTTTTCCCAATAACCTGTAGGGTCCTTAGGAGCAGATACTGTGTCTTCATTCTTCTTTGTGTACCTCCTCACATGCACAGTACTTATCTTACAATAAATACACATTTATTAAAACTCCTGTATTAGTGGCTCAGAGTCTCTCTTTTATACTGACTTGAACTGAACTGAACTGCAGCCAGTTCTCCATAACTTCAAAACCCCAAACACTTATCATTATACCACACTGCATCCCATTCTAGCCATAAAAGTTCGATTACATTTTGCCCCAAATAACCAATGGACCTATTTTTGGTCCCATGGTAGTTGGGAATTCTGTGGAGAATTGTAGCAAAGAAATTTGGGAGGAGAATGGGCACCTAAATTTAAACTTATATTACAGCAAAGATGGCATTAGCAATCTATACGTAAGTCACTTAGTACAGGGCCAGGAACAAAGGAAGCTCTCAGTAAACATTAGCTATTATACAAGCTGTTAGAATTTCAGAGAATGAGTTCACTCATTGTCAGTAATACTTTTGTTTTTACAATGTCTTGAGTTAAAGATGAGATTCCAGCATTTTTGTTATTGAGTACTTTTGCTGGGTAGATCCAACCTGAAAGTTAAGATTCTGGTGTAGAGCAGGTGTAGGTAAGTCGGAAGCCACTGGCAAGGCATTCTGGCAAAACAGGTTTATTTCTCTCGGAGTGAGCTATCTACCCACAATGGACACTATTATCTACAATGTGGGTGTCATCAGGACTCAGACAGAAGAGCTCAGCCTGGAAGTCAAGTTAAATATCCCTCCCTTGGTCAGGTGCCATGGCTTACACTTGTAATTCCAGCTCTTTGGGAGGCCGAGGCAGGCGGATCACGAGGTCAGGGGATCGAGACCATCCTGGTTAACATGATGAAACCCTGCGTCTACTAAAAATACAAGAAATTAGCTGGGCGTGGAGGCACACACCTGTAGTCCCAGCTACTCGGGAGGCTGAGGCAGGAGAATCGCTTGAACCTGAGAGGTGGAAGTTGCAGTAAGCCGAGATTGCACCACTGCATTCCAGTCTGGGCAACAGAGCGAGACTCCGTCTCAAACAAACAAAAACAAACAAAAAAAACTCCCTTCCTTCCCCACTGCCACCCACATTCAGCACCACCTACCCATTGAACAAGGCTCTAAAGCTTAAGTGTGCCTATATTTTTTGAAACTTTGTCATTTTAATTCCTAAGAATAGATTTATAGGGCTTTACTGTTTGTGTTTCTATATGTTACGTTCTCTTTCTCTCCTACTGAAGTTTTTGGGACATCTCTTCTTTCCCCATCTCCTCTCTCCTCATATCTGACACTAAACCCTAAAGGTTATTATTTATAAATAGCCCCCATGTTCAGTCTCTGGCCTATTCACAACCTCACATGCTCTGAAACATTTGAATAGGCTCTTAACTTGTCTTCCTATCCCTGGTCTCATTAAAATAAATCATGTCAGTTCCATGTCTCAAGATCTCCCATAAATTCCAGGAAAAATTAGAACTACTCAACCGACAAGCAAAATTCTTTATAATCTATTCCAGTCACTTCTGTGGCCATATCTCATCATTTGCCTCTCCCTGTCCAGGTACCCAGGTGCACACTGAACCTTTTACCATTCTCTGTTCTATGTCTCTGTATATCCCTACTGTCAGTAATTCTCTGCTTTCCCATGTGTTTGGCAATTCCTATCCATCCTTCAAAACTTGACTCTGACATTCTCTGCTCTGGAAGCTGCTCTTTCTCCTGAAAAGCCATGCATGTAGCTATGCCTCTGGGCTTCCACTGCACTTTCCCAGGCTTCTGTTGTGTTGGTGCACATCATCGTTCTTCTTTCTTTAACTAGAAGGAGAACTCTGGTAATGTCTGACGATCTTTTAGGAAAGGAATGAAAAGGTCAAAATGCTATTTGCAGTGGGGCACTCTATCCTTCCCTGTGGCTAGGGTATACATTATAGCCTCGGTATACCTTTTACTAGGGAATCATCAAGACTGAGAGGGTCACACTGGACCAGATTGGTAGGATGAGAGAATGAATAAGGGGTTACTAATTACTTGTGACTAATTCCATAATTCCAAGCTCAATATTACCATTCTCCTCTGTTTACTTCTTTTTTTTTTTTTTTTTTTTTTGAGACAGAATCTCACTCTGCAACCCAGGCTGGAGTGCAGTGGTGTCATCTCGGCTCACTGCAAGCCCCGCCTCCCAGGTTCACACCATTCTTCTGCCTCAGCCTCCCAAGTAGCTGGGACTATAGGCACCCACCACCTTGCGTGGCTAATTTTTTTTTCTCTTTTTGTATTTTTAGTAGAGATGGGGTTTCAATCTCTACTAAAGATGTTAGCCAAGATGTTCTCAATCTCCTGACCTTGTAATCCGCCTGCCTTGGCCTCCCAAAGTGTTGGAATTACAGGCGTGAGCCACCACGCATAGCCTTCTTTTTTTTTTTATTTAATTTAATTTAATTTATTTTTTTTTGAGATGGAATCTTGCTCTGTTGCCCAGGTTGGAGTGCAGTGGCAAGATCTTGGCTCACTACAACCTCCACTTCCCAGGCTCAAGCAATTCTCGTGCCTCAGTCTCCCAAGTAGCTGCGATTACAGGTGTGTGCTCCCACACCCAGTTAATTTGTGTATTTTTAGTAGAAATGGGGTTCTGCCATGTTGGCCAGGCTGGTCATGAACTCCTGGCCTCAAGTGATCCATTCACCTTGGCCTCCCAAAGTGCTGGGATTATAGGCGCAAGCCACTGCACCCAGCCTGAAGTACACTTCTGATCCAATTATTTCACATGGGGTCTATTCCAGCTCCCCAGAGTAGGCAGGGATTCAGACAAAAACCCTGGCAAGGAATAACCAGGACACATGTGGTTGATGTCTTTTATATTTTCTCAGGGACCTTCAGTAACTATCAGGGATTTTTGGGATGCCGACTCTATCACAAACCACACATCATAACACCCAGCATATTGAATGGTATTTGTTTCCATGTCTTTCTTTCCTGTTAGACTGTGAGCTCTTGTTCTATGCTGAGCCTTGTAGCAAAACGGAGCAGAGTGAGCTTGGTGGCTAACTGTGTGGACTTTGGAGAGAGTCAGCTTAGGTTCAAATCTCATTTGTGCACGCAAGGAGATGTGACCTCAGGCAAGTTATATCAGATTTCTGTGCCTTGGTTCTTCATGTATACATACAGTGAGAATGACAATAGCACCTTTCCTACATTGTCGTTAAGATGATCCAATGAGTATAGAAAATTGGTGCTTGTTACATAGTCCACATTGAGCAAATTCTACTTTCAACCATATTTATTTATCCAGGGCATACTATTTTATCATGATATGGTAGGCACTTAATAAGTATAAACAAATAATTAAGCATCAGATGGCAAGTTTTTCATGGCACTGTGTAAATTAGGTTGAGGCAGGGTGGTGGTGTATAAAGAGCATGGGTTGGGAGTCTGAATGATGAGTTTGAATTATAACTCTGCCACCTCCTACTAACATTAACATGGACAAGTCATTTAATCTTTCTCAGCCTCAATAATATGGTACTTCATCCCGGAAGTAGGTGTTAATATTATCATTTATTTTGTTTGTGTCTCTGCACAGTATCTGGCTCCCTTCTCTAGACAGAGAGCTGCTTCCTTATGAACTAAAGCTGGGACAGGAACTGCTAGAACAGGGAGCAACAGGAAGTCTCAAACAGCCGAGGCTCTCGGGACTCTGGAATTCTCCCTTCTAAGGAGATACACTTTGCATGATTATGACCCAATTTTTAAAGTGGTAATTGGTTTTATTAAATAGTAAATGTATAAGGTTTACATATCTTACTTATCCCTACCATTTCAGGTAGTTTGGGCGCCATTTAGCAAAATCTGTTAACTGCAATATATTTTGAAAAGTGCCCAGTTGATCTAGTTAATACATCTGAATTTTGATAATTAAAACCAGCAGTTATTTTAATTTAAACCATATCTAGAAATGTTAACAATCCCAAGTAGTGGTTATTCCAGGATCTGTTTTGGTGAGAAGGTGAAACAATTAAGACTAATTGGGTCTGAGGATGGGAGCAAGCAGCGGTTAGGTAAGATTCATTAAGCATTAATTTTATGCCAAGGTTTTTCCTTAGCTCTCATCCTAAGAACCGCACTGTTAGCCACAATTAAGTCCATTTATAGATTAGGAAACTTGCAAAAAATCACTTACCTGAAAAGTAGCAGTTCCAGATTTCAAAACCAGATTTGTGCTTTTACTGGTATACCACACTGCTTTCTGAAGCAGCAGCAGTGATTCTTACATGGGGCCTGACACATAGTTGGGACTCAATGAATATTTGTGATGTGATGGATGGATTAATGGATGGATGGATGGATGGTTGGATAGATGGTTGGATGGTTGGATGGATACTACCAAAATTCTCAGCAAGGTTAAATGTTTTAAAAAGTCACAAGAAGTCCAAAGAGCTCTAAGGAGTTTAGGGAGACAGAAAGTGTTTCATCCTCCAGGTCAAGTACTCAGTGACTGAAAGGAGAATGATACCAAGTTCAACAAGTGCTGACTGAACCCACAGACATCTGTAAGAAAAGGAACACACGTTTCAGACGCTCCCCCCTCCAGCTCCATTTGCCGAGTTGACAAGTTAATTACTCAGCTATCAGGAGATAACTTGGTAGTAGTAACACGTGTAACTGTGTAATTATCAGGGGTTCCAGTAGTCGCTGTGTAATTATCAAGTAGTTTTCATGAAACAACATGTGTTTGCTTGTAAATATACAATTAAGCGGTGTCGCCACCGTTAACTATGAAACAAAACCAGCATCTGGCACTTAAGGTACCAGCTGTGGGTGCCTGCAATTAAACTTTTCTTCAAATAGGACTAACTTTCCAAAAGGCACAAAGTCACAAAAACCTACGGAAACACATCTGATACCATTGATAACTCTATTCTTTTGCCTAAAATAATACTTTCTATTTTTCCTATCATACTTTAAAAATTTTGTCTATTCTTTAAGGTCAAGCTCAAATGCCAGACTTTTCCTTGTATTTTGTAGATTCCTTAAAACAAGATGTAAATTCTGGATCCCTAAACTCTCTGAATCTTTTTGCAACTCTTATGACTTTGAACACATTCTACCTTGCTGGGAATCTGGGGCGTATCTACCCATCAGTCATGCCACAAATATATATTGAGCCCCTATTATGTGTCAGATCCTATGCTAGGCAATGGGAACACAGTCAGCAACAGAGTAGATATGGTCTTTGCAACCACAAACTTTACAATACAGGAGTAAAAATATGTGTATACAAATAATTACAGACGTGATAGACCTTTTAAAAGAAGCAGCAAAAGTCTAGCATTATGAGTGTTAATTCTTATTAGTATAAGTTCCTGAAGGTGACAGCTCCAAATCTTATTTCTTCATTCACCCAATAATTATTTATTTCACACATACTTTGTGATATTGCTATGTTTTGTCCTAAGGATTTCACAATAAACAAGATAGACATCATCCCTGTTTGCAGAAATCCTCAAGGTGTCTATTTCAGAGCCTGGCACTCATCAAGTACTCAGTGCCTATTTGTTCTTGCCAATGACTTCAGCTAATACCCTGATATAAATGTATCAATATACTTATCTTTATGCTGTCCAGGAGACTCTAGTGATATATATTACCACAATCCCTTTGATGTTAATTCCAGCGGTACTTAGAATGTAGAAGAATGGGAACCAAATTTGGTCTCCAACCACAGGCTAGAATCTTGATAATTTCATTCCACTAAAACTTCTCTGAGATATGTTTGATTTATAGTTGAATCACACACATGAATATTAATTATATTGTCTCTCAAATTGTTCTGTAATCCCTGAATCTTATCTATACCAGGTCTGTCTTCCCAGTCAGTCCCATCTCATCCATATGACGGTACCTCCCTGGAGCAAGTTGACCACTTAATACCTGTCTAGATTTGCCAAACCTCCATTTGGAAATTGACCTGTGGCTGCTGGTTCCTCTTATTGCTACTGAACTATTATCCAGGTGGCAGGTAATCTCTTGTCAGAATTAAAGTAGACAGTCATTGGGTGTTGGGCCTCCACCTAAGCACGAATATGTGAATCTTTCTTATTTCTGAGCCCTGAGGATCTAGCATTCCTATGTTCCTAATTTCACATGGATGAAACCACCATCCATCTAGTCAGATAAGCCAGAAATCTTGATATCTCTGCACACCTCTCCCCTAGCTAATTCATCAACAATTCTCAGAGATATTATCTCCTAAAATTTATCCATTCTATCTAATTCTCTTTACCACTACCTGACTCTGCTCTATCACCGTTTCATTTCTAGATTACTTTTTAAGTGGGTTCATCTAACTCCATCCAAGCATCTGTTTGTTCTCTATACTGTGTCTGGAAAAAGCTTTAAAATGCAAATCCAAATGCGTTGATCACTTGCTCAGAACTGTTCAGTGGCCTCCCATTGCTTTGGATAAAAGTCATGGTCTTAACCTGCGACCTGTCTTCACCTCCTTCTCCAGCCCACCCCATACCAATCTACCTTGTAGTCCTGGTTGCCTCTAACCATTCTACATTTCTTTCAGCACCTCCTATTGGCAAGGCTTTGGTCAGCTATAGGAGTTTTGCATTTATTGGAACGCTTACCCCTGATCTACTCTAAAGCACAATGCTAGGGCTCTCCTTGATCACTTGGGAAGCTTTTCATCATCTCTTTGCACTTTCTCCTTCTGTGGGCTTTCACTGCACCCACCACGGTCAGCAGCTTTGTGGAGGCCTGTCCTCTGGTTACTGCAGGGACTTTGCTGACAGGAGGTATCTAAGGTTTTTAAGGCAGCCTCCCATGGAGGCCTCTAACCAAAGATTCTAAGTCAAAGAATTTGAAAGACCAGCAACCTTGCAGCAAGTCAGGACAACTCTAAGCAAGGCATACGATCTAGAATTTCCCTGAAGTATCTGGCTGAAGCTACTCTCTGTACCTCTTTGCCTGAGATCACACTATTGTTTGCTTCCTTCCCTTCTCTGTTCTCCTCCAGCCCTTACCCATCTCTCTATCATAAATCACTAGCACAGGAATTGGTATTTCAGGGCCCACCTTTAGGGAACCCTATCTTAGATACCTACACAGGTTGTCATCATTGTTTAGATCTCAGGTTAAAAATCACTTCTTAGGAATTCCTGACTAGTTAAAATTTTTTCTCCACCCCAAATAATGATAATTTCTCATTTGTAGCACATTTTAATAAAAATTACACATGTGTTGGTGAGAACCTTTGACCACAAGCCATGGAAGGCAAAGGCCATGTATTTTTGACTTATTGTGCTGCCGGTGCTTTGCATAGCAGCACAAGAACCATCTATAAAGATTTATTAAATGAATGAACAAAAGTTAACACACTGTAAGTATAATAAACCTGAGTAAGAAGTCAGATGAAAAATTGCATTATTCAAGCCATTTTTACAGAGTGTCTGCTACACAGCAGGCACTGAAATGGTAAATGTAAATAAGTTTTCATATTGTCTTATCCATAGTAGGCATTTCTATAAATGTTTGTGGAATAAATGAATACATGATATATGAATCAGTTGCAAAGTGGAAAATTACAGTCTAGTTGGAGGAAATTAAAACACAGTTTTGGGAAAATTAAAAAAGCAACAACAACAACTCAAGATTTGTTGACTTATACCCCAGAGGTTGTCTAGTTGATCTCAAAGTTACCTCAACAAAGAGAAGAGTTTATTCCTTTTGAACTTCAAACAGCTGGGCCAGTGTTATTTGAATAGATTTAGCTAAAACTAAGGTAGCTGTAAGAAGCTAAGGTTCATTATAGCCTGTTTTTTTTGCCTTCACCCTTACTTCTGAGATTTTCCTTGGCACAATCACCTTTTACAACTGCTTAGAAAGAAAACAGTGGAGTTGCATAATTTTGTGGTCAGTTTATTTTTAAATGAGATAGGGAGGTCCTCAGTTTGACAAATCTTAGGTTGTGAGATCACACACCCATGTTTTAGGGTATTCTGACGGCTGAAACTTCATAAACTAAAATTAACATCTTAAGCTAGAAGGTGAAGTTGTTTTCAAGTATAGATTACTTTTGAATTTAAAGGTTGTTACTCCAAACCCTGCCCCTTCCCCCAAAGTTTCAAGAATCAACTCTCACCCTGTGTCAATAACAATATTAAAGAGTGAATTCCCCTCTTAAAAGTTCCAATTCCAAGGAATGTTGGTTGATTTTTAGATGAAAGGATTAACACCTTTACTGTACTGATATCAAACCAGACTTAACTGAAGGTGTTGAGGATAAATTTGAAGACAACTCTTGCTAAAACTCTTATTTTGGAATATCCTATATTATGCTAAGAAAACAGACCATTTGTCCAGCTGAATGATTAGCAATTGCTTTGATTTATGCTGAATTTTGAATTTATTGATATGACTTATATTAGGTTTGACATTGTACACTTCATTCATAACGTCAGCAAAAAAATTATTGAGCATGTACCAAGCGCAGTGCATCATTGTGTTAACTTAGACATAAAAACAGAAAAACCTCAAGCAATTTCATAAGCCACATATGTGGATCATTTCCACTATGCTTCAGTTTTTAGCCACCTCGTCACTTAGCTGGCCCCAACCAAAAGAAATGTGGCAGCATTTTATATTTCCTTGGGAGTTGTGTAAAGATTTCTGTGAAGTACCATAATATAAGGACTGAGAGAATAAACTCTGGAGTCAGAATACCTGGGTTCAGATCACCTCTCTACTATTCATTGCCTGAGTTCCAAGGCAAATTTTTGCTTAACCTCCACTTAACTTGTGTGTCCTTGGGAAAATTATACCCTTTTCCTTCTTCTGAAAGCTGATGATAATAACAGTAACCACCTCAACATCTTTTTTGTAAGGATTAAGTTAACATATGTAAAATACTTAACTATGTAAAAATATCATTAAGTTTAAAGATTTTTTTTTTTTTTTTTTTTTTGAGATGGAGTTTTGCTCTTGTTGCCTAGGCTGGAGTGCGATGGTGCGATCTCGGCTCACTGAAATCTCTGCCTCCCGGGTTCAAGCGATTCTCCTGCCTCAGTCTCCCTAGTACTGGGATTACAGGCATGTGCCACTACGTCTGGCTAATTTTGTATGTTTTTAGTAGAGACGTGGTTTCTCCATGTTGGCCAGGCTGGTCTTGAACTTCCGACCTCAGGTGATCCACCCGTCTCGGCCTCCCAAAGTGCTGGGATTACAGGCATGAGCCATCGTGCCTGGCCTAGTTTAAAGATATTTTATTAGCTCACATTTTCATTGACATTTGTGTGACTATGAAGAAATTTTTTAATGTCTTTGAGTTTTACTTTCCTTATCTGGAAAATGGGCAATTGCAAAGTCTCCCCACAGTGTTTTATGAAGACTGAATGAGATAATCTCTGAGAAAATTGCCTTGCTAACCACAAAGCACGTGATTTTGCACATATTAAACATTAAAAATATTTATTATATAAATGATTAAAGGAGTTGAGTGAAAGAACAATCAATTTATGTGCTACCTCCATGTCATATTCACTGATTTATTCCACAAAAGTTATCTCCTAGGTTCTAGGGACTATATTTAATCCTAGGGGATGCTGGGATGAACAAAATAGTCTCTCATTGAGATTTGCAATCTGATGTAAAAGACAGACATTAGTCAAATAAGCAGTCAATCTATTATAATTGTGACATGCGCTACAAACCCTATAAAAGCAAGAAGTGTCACTATCAGATTCATTAGGTACATTTCTCTGACTTTACTGATAAAGAAAGATAGGGCCAGAGAGTTGGAACTGGGCCAAAGAGAAAACATTAAGTTTTTACATTGACCTCCATGTTGGATGAAATTGACTGAAGACAACTCATTGTATCTTACAGGATAGAGTTAAATTCTCTTTTTCAGGTTAAATGTGGAGTTTAGCAATAAACAAAAGGATGGGAAAAAAATAGCCTCAAGTAGAAATAACCATGGTTCTCAATTGCTGATCACCTTCCACATACCAAGCACTTTATTTCCATCATTTTATTCAATCCTTAAAACAATCTATAAATGTTACTGCAAACTAAAGCTCTAGAGGGACTTTGAGCAACATACTTCGAGATCACATGGCCAGAAAGTAAAGCAAGTGCTGTCTGCTTGATAATAAAATTCATACTTTTTCTAACACAACAAGATATTTCTAATTGTGCACAATTTGAGTTCAAATCTTAGCCTTAGAACATTCAATCTCATAGATCTTTAGGTTTCAGGATCAGCTTTTGAATTTCTGGCTGATGAACACGTATACTGAAATACATATCTGGTTGCTTTCTCCCCTTGCACATTACTTACTTTCATTCCTTCATGTGAAACACATGCTTGACATTGTGGGATAAAGGGAAAAAAAAAAAAAACAGGAGGGGAAGAAAAAAGAGGATTAGGATACCAGAGTGCATCACAGAGAAATTGGTATGTGAATACAAGATCTTTTCTGTGTTCTAAAGTCCCTTCATTTTTCTAGCCAGCTCCAAATTAGTAGACAATGGGGGCTATATTTGAAGGAAATTCCCAATACAGTCATTGTTATAGAACAATATCCTCTTGGGGAGGCCATTCTTTTTTAATTTTCAGAGTCTCTATTTCCAGAGGGGTACCCAGTAATATGAAAGAATATGTTCAGGGAGAAGATTGTGATGGTCACTCACCCTTAGAAGTCTCTAAAGAAGAGCATAAGATAATCTTTATTCTGAAGAGAATCACAGTTCAATTATGTAGAAGGGGCAGAGATAGAAAAAATATATAGAATTGAATCATGAATCAAGCACTATGCTAACATTTTTACATGCATATACATTCACCTTGTTTTCTCAGTAACCTATTATTTCCCCGGTTTACAAAAGAAGAAGCTGAAGCACAGAGAATGTACATGAATATCCAGACAAGCTGATATTTGGATCATAAGAGGTAGAGCTGGGAATCATACCTAGATCTGAGTGACTCCAAATTCAGCCTCTTTCCATTGGACTACATTCAATAAATACTTGGTTAATTAGGAGGGAAGGAAGGAAAAGAACCACATTTGACTCACTGTCAGGTTGTATTTATTTGTCCTTAAGTCTGTGGTTTTCATTTTTGCCCTACATTTCATATGAATCAGCTGTTCCACTAAAAAACACAGATTTTAAATGCTCCTGGAATGTTTGACTTATTCAGTGACTTCATCATTAAAAGGACACTGGGGAGGGAGGCAAGAATGGAGTTTTCCAATATCCACTACTATGTGCACACTGCCCTCTCCCATATCTCTCTCTTGACATATCACTGTCCGTTCAGCTTTATGCTATCGCAGTAGCAATAATGCAGTTTTCTGCAGGATACATGAAAAATCCATCATTCTTTACCAGGGTAGAGGACTTTAAAGTACAAGGCTGAAATGAAGAGACATCACTGTGGTAACATTAAGCTCAGAGAAAAAATACATATGTGGTGATAATACTTACACATATTTTCACACATGCACGTTTAAAGTGACCAGGCCAGCTCTTAAGTAGGAGAATATAATAGAATTTAGTCTCTCTACTAACTGGACTAGTTTGAGAATAGAACAGAGAGGGAGAGAAAACAAACAAACAAAGCTAGAAGCAATGCTCGCTGTAACTGAAATAATGAGAGACATTCAGATTCTGAGGAGACTATACATAAATGAGAAAGATTTAAGGTTGAAATGAAATAATTAAAAGTTTTTATAATCCTGTGTGTGATTATAATTGTGTGTTATAATAATGAGGCATACATTGTAAGTAATTTACAATAGGAAAATAATTACTATCATTTCTATTCACCAATTCCAGCATTTCTGGAGTCAGCTGGGGAAAGAAACAGTCCTAAGGAGAGGGGCTAAGGCAAGGGAGAGGAGGAAGTGGTTTCTCTCTTCTTGTTGCTTTTCTTGCTGGCAGGTAGTGTCAAGTTAAATTTGACCTGAGGCGTTTTAGTACTAACTAAAACATAATTTAGGAGTATAACAAAAAACCCAGTTTCAGCCAATTGCAAGTAGCTGGATAAGCAATCACAGGCAGCCAGATCATTATGCCATGCCCAAACAATGCAGATGCCTACCTGCTGCAAATCTGTTGATTTATCTACTTTGCTTTTGTGTCTGGCCTATAAACACTTGCTATTCATGCTGCTGGGCAGAACTTTCTGAACCTCCATTAGTCCAGAGTGCTGCCCAATTCATGATTCACTTTTTGCTCAAATAAATTCTATTTAATTTGTTTAAGCTTTTCCTTTTAACATTGGCATCAATCCCTGTTCCACTGACCTGTCTCCTAACGAGTCTCGTCTGCTCTATCTGTAGCTGAATCTAGAACCTCAATATATGCCCTAATTGCTTAGGAAAAATCACACAGTCTCCATATAACACTGAGACTAAAAGCCTCTTCAATGCCTTGGAGAAGGAGATTATTGTTTCAGTGAGTGGATGGTATAATGTAGATTGGTGGTTCTCAAATGTTAACATGCACCAGAATCATGTTGATGGTTTGTTAAAACACAAACTGAGTTAGACTGGTTAGACTGATGGTCCTAACCCCAGAATTTCTGATTCAGGAAGTCTGGCATGGGGTTCAAGATTTTATGTTCCTAATAATTTTTCACATGTTACTGATACTGGTGATCCAGGGGTCCTACTTTGAAAACAACAGTCTAAAGTTAGACAGATTTGGTTCCTATCCAAGTTCTTTCACTTGAATGACTACAGGAAAATTACTTTACTCCTCTAAACCTCAGTCTCCTGTGCTGTAAAATGGGCCCAATTCACAGCATTAGTGCATGGATTCAATACAATAATGCACACAAATTTCTCATCCCTACTCTTGGGGTTTGGTAAGTATTTTGTAAAACTTAGTTAATTTTTAACAGTATTTTGTTACTTTCTATGGCAAGATAATGCATATAAACTATGTTAAGCAGCTAGCAGCTGGGGAGGAAGGACAGAGATTAGGAAGCACCAGCGTTCAGAAACAGATACAATTTATATTTTGGTCACAGTGAGTGATCAGATTTCCTTGTACCTTGGTGCTGTGCTGGCTGTATAAAAATTATCTGAGAGATGTGCAAAAATATATTCTATGCGCTACTCTGAGAAATTTGGATTTATTAGGTCTGAGACATGCTCTGGCATTGGTGTTTCTAAAAACGCTCACAAGACTATTCTGTTGTACTTTCATGTGTGAAAACCACTGGCATTAGCCATCAGATTGCTTTCCTGACATCAGCTTTTAAGGCAGTGTTCTCAATTTGAGTTGAACATTAGAATCATCTGGGAGCTTTCAAAAATCCCAATGGCTACACCCAGACCAATTACATCAGAAACTCTGTGGGTTGAATCCTGGCATTGGGTTTATTTTGTTTTTTGAAAGATCCCCAGTTAGTTACTATATGTAGCCAAATTTGAGAATCATTGTTCTAAAAGAAGAAGAGTTTTACTGGTTGAAGATGAATTGTCAAGAAGTAATTTTGAAATACAGTATTGTATTAGGCAAATATTATCTTGGTGATAAAGACGGATTGATCATCAAAGAGAATTATAAGGACACTAACAGTTTTTTTAAGTGCATTAGGCATTAGAAGGTGGGAGAAGGACGTAGTAGTCCCTAAATTATGTCTGTCTCTTTGAATTCTTTTTGGGGCAGCCGTTACCTCCTCTATATCTCAATGAGATCCTGTTTTGTATTTGTTAATTACACTTCTCTCATTACAAAATGTGAGCAAACTTTCTGTTCTTGTTGTTTTGCCTGAGGTGGGCTAAATACTGTGCTAAGTGTAATCCATTTAGAACCTTAGATTATCCATGTGGAATAAATATTACCTTCCCCACTTACGAATGAAACATGAGCTCTGACAAGATGATAGCTTGCCTATAGTTACAGATGTAGTAAGTTGCATCATTATAAACAGGCCCCACAGGCTTAACTCAGCAGCAACAACTTCTCTAGCACAGCCTCAGTTTTTGTTCCTGAAATTTCTCTTAAATATTTATAAAATGTTTTCCAGTGGGATGGGATTAAAACTGAATGTTCATAGAATAGATAAAAGGACTTGTTCTTGACCATAGACAGGAGATTAAGTCTCTTCCCTTTTCCCAGGAAAAGATTAAGAAGCATCAGCATAAATGTCCTTTGGTAGCTCTGCTCACTCTGCATCTGAGATACAGTTCTGAAAAGAATACAGCTTTTATTAAATTGATCTGCTTACTTCCTTAGATATTTGATTGCCCTCAGTGTTTTCCATCATCTCCTCACCATTTACAATATTGAACATAAAAGTAAAAAATTTTATTGAATCATAAAAATGCTCTAATAAAATAAAGGTGGTAAATCTTTCCAAGTGGCAGCACAGAAGCATTCTATGCAAGCCAAGAGAATGGGCCTGAGTCGGGAAATACGTGGGATAATATTGAATCTTATTTGTAACACACGTAGCAAATAGAAACCCCTTGCATATTTAGACCTATAGAAGAGACAGAAAATGCTGTCTGTGAGAGACAAATCAAGACCCTGGCATGTACGAAACAAGCCCCAACATTTCCACTTTTGTGTGTTCTGCATTGACATTGGACAGTCAAAGCTATCCCAAGCCACTTTGGTGGAAGGATTTATGATGTATTGTTTGGCAAGCTGATTTAAACCAGCATCTGCAAATATGCTTAGTGTAAACTTACCCATCATGGACAATGGAACTGTTTTAAGACGGTTTTCAGATTCATCGCAACCTCTATGGTATTTTTCTTTAATAATGCATCTTGAAAAATAAGATGTTTAGCTAAGGCTGCTAATTCTTTGAAACTCTAATCATTTAGGCTGTCTAACCTTGTTCAGGGTAATTATTTCTATCCATTATCCATCATGCTAAGATATGACAGCTCAGGGACACGGAGACTTTTCAAGCAAATGCTTTAAGACAGTGTTTTAGTTTGCCAGCACTAGCCAATGTTAATTAAATTATATAAACAATGACTCATGGTATAAATACAGAAGCTTGAAAGAAAAAGAAGACAGTTCAATAACTTTAAAACTATATATTGTTTCTAAAATAAAATAAAAGGGGGATTTTATTATTTTGACTTCAATTTATCTTTCTTAAAAATTCAGTTGTTAAAATACATTGTCTCTGAAAGTCTTATATCTAAGATTAGCAGGAGACAAGAACACACATTTCTTTATTTTGGGTTGAAGACACATTTTTAAAAAATGTAAGCTCCTTCAGGAGTCACAGGATCATGAGTCTAGCTGCTAGCCATTCTCAAAGTGGGAAAACAATGGCAGTGGATGGATTTTACACTAATATTAGTGTAACTGCCAATATTTCTCTAACACACAGTGTTGAGTGTAACCACTAATATTTCTCTGCCACATACCACTCTTTTATAATAAGTGTCTGAAAAGCTTTATAAGGTTACTAGTGTTGGGATTTTTATTCTCTAAGATGGATAACATCTCAGAACCAACGGCAAATATAAAAACTTGTTACCATCATCCTCTACCCATTGCTCACCTACCCTGCACTAAGAAAAAAGAAATATCTGACAGGATGCCCATGTTCTTTAATTTACAACAAAATCAACAGATTAACCTCCTAGAAATTCAGAATTTTGAAGTGCTAAATTAACACGTAAAAAGAAAAGAAACCCTGGGTCACCCTAGCCTTCTAGTGATTTCCACTTTTTTCTTTTTTTAACCATGCACAGTAAAGTCATAGGAAGAATTAATGTTCCACAAACATATCAGTGGCCTTCGTTATATGAACATATCCTGATAATTTAGGAGACTTAGGTGAAATAACTTGCATGCTCCTTAATGTCAGAGGCTATGTCTTATTCACCTTTGCATGGCTCACAGAGCCAGAAAGGATGCTTCACAGGACTTCAATAGGAGTAATATGTGTAATGGCTATTGCAGCCTGAGCCTAAGCAGGATCACCATAGGATTCAAGCATGTCTAGATGTGGTGAGGAAATGTATCATTTAAGGCCATGATAAATTTGGTTATTTGTTAAGAACACATTATAAAAGAAGATAAAATGGCATTGGATCATGTGATTATGGAAACTGAGAAGTCCTACAACCTGCCATCTGCAAACTGGAGACCCAGGAAAGATGGTGAATCAGAAGAAGCCAGGACATGGAAAGATTAATGTCTCAGCTCTGGTAGCCAAGCAGAGAGCAAATTCGAACTTTCTTTGCCTTTTTGTGTTATTCAGACCCTCAATGGACTGGGTGATGCCCACCCACAGTAGGGAGGGTCATCTGCTTTACTCAGTCCACCAATTCAAATGCTCATCTCTTCTGGAAACACCTCCACAGACACACTCCAAAGTAATGTTTAACCAGGTATCTGGGCATCTCATGACCCAGTCAAATTGACACATAAAGTCAACCATTACAAGTCTGCTCCTTGTCAACTTGGCACTCATGGATATCTCCTTAAGTGATACTTATTCTCCAAATAAACACAGTAACAAGGCCCATAGTTCTGCCTAACATGATGCTACTATCCTGTATACAACCAAAACTACACTAAAGTCCCTGAGTGATGTTTACTCTTCTTGATATCCGATAACTTAAATACTATACTGTAAGATTACTACTTAAACACTATGAAATAAAGTCAATAGTCAATATATGTATATACATATACATATGTGGGTGTATATATATACACACTATATACATTATATACATGTTATATATAAATTATAAAAAATTATATATAATATATAAATTATAAAAATATTATATATAATATATAAATTATATAAATATTATATATCATATAAATTATATAAATAATATATTATATAAATTATATAAATGTATAGTATGATATACTATATATAACTTATTTAAATATTATATATAATATCTACAAATTATATAAATACATAATATAATATAATATATATACCCTGTGGCCTAGTCAAGTTGATACATGTATATATATGGAGAGAGAGCTGTATTTTAAGGCATTGGTGTACTTGACAAGCAAATAAGAGAAGAAGCATTTGAATCATACACAGGTATATCCATGACAAACTAAGGAGAAAATGCTTGAGGGTAATTACAGTCCTTGTAGCTATATATACATAACTACCTTGTCATTGTACCTATATATATAACTACCTCTTCCCCTGCCTTGTCTTTTTTGCCTTCAGCAAGCACCTCAGTTAATCATGGTTCTTTATTGGGTTGGGTGACCCAAACTTTCATTCCTGAAGGGTATGGGCCATTATAATTCTGCCTGGATTAGGGTATTGGAGTTTTCCATAGAACTTAATCACAGGACATAGTACTACTAAGAGACACCCTAAGGGATCTCTTGTATCCCAGACATACTTTTTCTTTGCTCCATTGTGGAGTAGTAGTTCAATTTCCCCTTGTTATTCAGGATCAGTCACCACAGCCAGCATAGTAACTCCTTTATTTACCTGTTGATTCAGAGGCACGAGGCGCTCAAAGTGGCTGGGTGACAGTCTTTTCTTTCTTTCTTTTTTTTTTTTAAATAGTCAAAAAACCTTTACGAAGCAGCCATCGTGTGCCAGGAATAGAAAAATAAATAAAATTTTATAAAGTTACTGGTAATTTAAAGTACACCACCAAATTTACAAGTACTTCATACATGTTATATAAAACAACTTAATTCTTTATTGATTTGTATTTCAGTTGATGATTCTTTTGGGTGGTAGTCTTAACTACCAGTTCAATCAAATAATTGTGTGGGCGGAAGCCTCTCTCCCTCTGGATCCAAGGGCTCTAGGCCAGAATAGCATAAGGTCATGACAACAGGAAGCAAAATTTTGCTCATGGGTGACTAGGAGTAATAGTGAGTGGTGCCATTTTCATTTCCACCCTTGATTCCTGAACCCTAGTTTACAGGCCTGAGAGTTGGGATGTAATCCAGTCTGAATCTAAAGACTTGAGAACCAGAAATGCTGAAAGCAGGAAAAGTTCGAAGTCTTGGCCAGGCGCGGTGGCTCATGCCTGTAATCCCAGCACTTTGGGAGGCTGAGGCGGGCAGATCACGAGGTCAGGAGATCAAGACCATCCTGGCCAATATGGTGAAAACCTGTCTCTACTAAACATACAAAAAATCAGCCTGGTGTGGTGGCACGCACCTGTAATTCCAGCTAATCAGGAGGCTGAGGCAGGACAATCGCTTGAATCCAGGAGGTGGAGGTTGCAGTGAGCCAAGATTGTGCCACTGCATTCCAACCTGGGCGACAGAGGGAGGCTGTGTCTAAACACACACACACAAACAAAACAAAACAACAGCAACAACAACAACAAATCGAAAAAGTCGAAATCTCAGGTCGCATAGGCATGCAGAGGGGAAACTCAATTTTCCTCTGCCTTTTTGTGATATTCAGACCCTCAACAGATTGAATGATGCCCATCTACATTGGGAAGAGCCATCTTCCTTACTCAGTTCACCAACTTAATGCTAATTTCTTCTGGAAATACCCACACAGGCACACCCAGAAATGTTTAACCAGATATCTGGGCATCCCATGGCCTACTGAAGTTGACACATAAAATTAACCATCAGACCTCAAATTGGCTTCAAACTTAGCACTGAAGTAGAGAAATGACTAAGTATAATTTCACATCTCTCATTTAGATTTTCCATTGGCCCAATCCTTATCAAGTCACTACTAATTCTCACCTTTCCAGAGGTCCCATGAAACAATGAGTGATAAATGAGTAAACAAAACAAATAAACAAATAGCTGTAGGATACAGTGTGAGCAGCAACTCCTGCTGTGAAACGAGATCATAACAATGCCTACAACAATTATGGAGGGCAGAAACTTCGATGTAAAATTCAGCACCCTCAATAGTCAGTATCCTTGTCACAGATAAGAGTGGGCAGAGGCAGAAGTGGAGGCACTTTTTAGACAGTAGCAGAATGTATGCTTGTGTGATCATCATCAAACATCCAATTTGAGAAATGTTCTTGATTAAACACAGTGTGGGTCAGTTCACCAAGGATATGACATACTGAAACCATCACCTGTCTAGCTCCATCAGCCCCTCCCTTGACCTAAGAAGAACAGTATCTGAAAAGACAGCCATACCATTTTTTTTTTTAATAGTGGTAGCATTATTAAATGAGAAAAACACCATAGACTGGTATAGCAGGATTTTGGCTAGGGATTGATTGATATCTCAAGATTAATCTCTGTACAACATGGAGGAAATATATGTTTGTGATTTTAAAGTGTTTGAACTATTTACTTAATATTAAAGGCCTCTAGTGGCATAAATATTCCCCCAGTGGACTGAGGAGGCTCATGGGAAAGAGCTTACACCAAGGGAAGAGGGTCAGATTGTATAAAGCAATTTTAATGACAGGAGAGCAGAATCAAAGTATACATGATTTCTAAAAGATGTTTTTCAAATGAGAAGGTAGCCCAAAGTAGAAAATAATAGCCAATTTGATAGTCAAATTAGATACAAAAGATTCCCATAGGCTAGAACATTGGGATGAACCTAACCAACATAATGAATGAGGTGGGAAGAAAAGAGTGCTTTTTAAAAAATGTACAGGATGAGATAGTAAGATTTATATGATATATTTAAAATAAAGTGAGCTGCACAAATATTTTTGCTATATTCTTAACGTTAAATTGAACTCATTTCTCAAATAAAATCATATCCAGTTGCCTTTCAAATTCTTGGGAAACTAGTATTTACTGGTAGAATAATGGGGATGGATACAGTTTTTGAGTTCTCTACACATGGAAATCAGCTGTTTTATGATGAGTGACAGTGAAGAGGAGACATACTACTAGTTGGGAATGATTAGGCTATTGAATATGAAATTACCTTAAATATCTCTGACATCTTAGGCTTATTTCACAGACATTTGCCTTAGACAAATTTCCAAATGTTTAGGGATTTTTCACATAATGTTCTGATGTTGGTTTCTAATTTAATTATGCTGTGATCAGGGAAGACATTCTGAGAGATTTCAGTGTGTTGAAATGTATTGGGACTTGCTTTGTGGCCAAGTGTGTTGTCTGTTATGATGAATGCTTCATGTGCACTTGAAAACTATGTGTATTCTGCATTGTTGGGTATAATGTTCCATAAATGACAATTAGGTCAAGTTGGTTGATAGTGTTGTTCAAGCCCTCTATATCCTTATTGATTTTCTGTCTACCTGTTTTATCAACTATTTAGAGAAAAGGTCATGACATTTCCAGCTGTAATTGTGGATATGTTTATTTATCTTTCTAGACGTCAGTGTTTGCTACATGTATTTTGAAGCCCTGTTATTAGGTACATATACGTTAAGACTATTACATCATATTAATGAGTTGGTGGACCATTTATAACTATTAAATGCTCCTTCTTTCTGGTGATATTCTTATCCTAAAGTCTACTCTTTTCGATAATAATATAGCTATTCCCACTTTCTTACTTTTACTCTATTTTGATACTACAGCTACGCCTGCTTGCTCACAATTACTTTGTGTCTTTATACTTATATGAGTTTGTTGTAGACAATATAGTGTCTTGCTTTATTATTCAGTCTGACTTTCTCTGCCTTCCAATTGGAGGTTTTAGACCATTTTCATTTTATATAAATATTGGCATGATTTGATTTAAGTCTACCATCTTGCTGTTTATTTTCCATTTCTCTAATTTGTTCTGTATTCCTTTTACCTCTATTTTGAAGAAAAGTTATAAAACATTCTTTATTTGTTTTTATGTATGTGATGTGTCTTCCCCCATCCTCCTTCCCAGCTGCTTTTAAAGTTATTTTCAATTACTGATTTTTAGCAATTTGATTACGATATGCCTTGGTGTGATATTTTTGTTTGTTTGGGGTTTTTTTTAATCTTGCTTTTTTTAGCTTCTAAACAAGGATATGGGATTTTATGAAATTGATTTAAAAATGTAATCACTATTTTTTCAAATGATTTTTCTGACCAACCCCTTTCTTTTTATGGGACTTCAGTAAAATATACATTAGCATACTTAATAGTGTCTCATTTTACTGTGATTTTGATTATTTTTTCAAACTTTTTTCTTTGTGCTTCAGTTTGGATGAGTTCCATTACTATGTCTCCAAGTTCACTGTTCATTGCTATGTCATCAAATTCTTTTGCAGTGTCTGCTCTGCCATTAATGCCATCCAGCGATTGAAAACATTTTTTAGACATTGCATTTTTAAATTTTACAGTTTTAAAATGTTTCATTTTTCTGAATAATTTGTTCACAATTTATTTTGAAACCTTGGTTATATTTCTAATAGCTGTCTTAAGCTCCTTATCAGTCAACTTTATCAGTCTTTACACTTCTGGGTCTATTTCTATTGACTATTTTTTCCCTCTATGGGTCAACTTTTTATGCTTCTTCATATACACTGTAATTTTTTATTAGATTCTGAATCTATGTATGTAACGTTGTTAAGTGTTGGTGAATTTTGTTGTCATCTTTTAAAGATTGTTGAATTTGGTTTAGGTGGGTTATAGAGTTTCTTGCAGATTAGTTTGATTATGGTGAAGCTTATTTTTAAGGATTTTAAAAAGCAACCTAAATTAACCTTCATTCTAGGCCTAGTTTATGTTTAATACAGAGGTATCATGCTTCTGGTGTTCTTACTGAATTTCCCAGGTATTGAACAAGATTTCTTTACTCTGGCTGGTTAGAAAGCCTCACAGCCCTGTGTGAGCTCTGGGAATTGTTCACCTTACAGCTTTGTGGTAATCATTCTTTCTATGGTAGTTATTTCCTGGCCTCATTCTATTACTTTACCTTGAAAATTACATGTGCTTCAGTCTCCCAAAGCCCGATTTCTGTTGACTTGTTTCAGAGTCCAGTGTTTTGTTTGGGCTCCCCCTCTTCTTCCATAATGATCCAGAAAATTCCTGCAGGCAGAAAGTTGGGACAGTTGTAGGACCTACTTTGCTTGTTCTCTTATATCAAGGATCACACTTCTGGGCTGTCTTCTGTTCAATGTGAGAAAAGAGTTGTTTACATAGATTATGCAGTTTTCTAGTTATATGCCAGAGGAAAACAAGTCTAGTGCTATAGTACTCTACACTCCACTATGGATCGAAACAAAGTCTATAGTAGAAGTTTTAATCTCTTTCCTTGAAGTAAACTTTTTAATTTTTACATTCCTCCAAAATATTTTATATTTCATAAAGTAATATATGGAACTTTTGGTTTTCAGTCCAGAATGTAAGAAGCTGGAAGTTGCCACTCTGTTCTAACAAGTAAAAAGCCGAACAAACTGAAAGGTCAACAATTATTCTTAGATACATCAATGGGTTGTGGTCACAGGGTAAACCACTGCTCCTAAATTGGAAAGCCCAACATTCAAATTCAGAGAATTGTGGCTTGCTAGAACAGAAACCCATAAGCACAAACTTCCATTGAAATCAGTGCCAAGGTGGAGAAACCTGAACTATAAGTGATAAATTGCTGAAGGCTTAGCATTGACAAGTCTGACAGATAAAAATTCCAGGGGTTCCCAGGCATCAGAGTCTCCTCACACTTTTGTAAGTTTTACCTCCAGGAGCTCAATCAGTGTATTAGTCTATTTTCACACTGCTGACAAAGACATACTAGAGACTGGGCAGTTTACAAAAGAAAGAGGTTTATTGGACTTACAGTTCCACGTGGCTGGGGAGACCTCAAAATCATGGCAGAAGGTGAAAGGCACATCTCACATGGCAGCAGACAAGAGAAGAGAGCTTGTGCATGAAAACTCCCCTTTTTAAAACCAACAGATTTCATAAGACTTATTCACTATCATGAGAACAGTATAGTAAAGGCCTGCCCCCATGATTCAATCACCTGCCACCAGGTGCCTCCCACAAAATATGGGAATTGTGGAAGCTACAATTCAAGATGAGATTTGGGTGAGGACACAGCTAAATCATATCATTCTGCTCCTGGCCTCTCCCAAATCTCATGTCCTCACATTTAAAAACCAATCATGCCCTCCCAACCATCCCTCAAAATCTTAATTCATTTCAGCATTAACTCAAAAGCCCACAGTCCAAAGTCTCATCTGAGACAAGACAAGTCTCTCCTGCCTATGAGCCTGTAAAATCAAAACCAAGTTAGTTACTTCCTAGATACAACGGGGGTACAAGCATAGAGTAAATACAGCCATTACAAATGGGAGAAATTAGCAACAACAAAGGGGCTATGGCCCATGCAAGAATGAAATCCAGCAGGGCAGTCAAATCTATTTTTTTTTTTGAGATGGAGTCTCTCTCTCTGTCGCCCAGGCTGGAGTGCAGTGGCATGATCTCAGCTCACTGCAAGCTCCACCTCTCAAGTTCATGCCATTCTCCTGCCTCAGCCTCCTGAGTAGCTGGGAATACAGGCACCCACCACGAAGCCCAGCAAGTTTTTTGTATTTTTAGTAGAAATGGTATTTCACTGTGTTAGTCAGGATGGTCTCGATCTCCTGACCTCGTGATCTACCCATGGATCCACTCGCCTCAGCCTCCCAAAGTGCTGGGATTACAGGCATGAACCACCATGCCCAGCCGGGCAGTCAAATCTAAAATCCAAAATAATATTGAATATTGACTCTGTGTCTCCCATTCAGGTCACACTAATAAAAAAAAGTGGGTTCTCGTGGTCTTGGGCAGCTCCACCCCTGTGATTTTGCAGGGTATAGCCTCATTCCCAGTTGCTTTCATGGGCTAGCATTGAGTGTCTGCAGCTTTTCTAGGTGCACAGTGTAAGCTGTTGGTGGATCTACCATTCTGGGGCCTGGAGGATGGTGGCCTTCTTCTCACAGCTCTACTAGATAGTGCCCCAGTAGGAACTCTGTGTGGGAGCTCCTACCCCACATTTCCCTTCCACACTACCCTAGCGGAGGTTATTCATGAGGGCCCCGCCCCAGCAGCAAACTTCTTCCTGGACATCTAGGAGTGTCCATACATCCTCTGAAATCTAGGCAGAGCTTCCCAAACCCCAGTTCTTGACTCTGTGTACTCACAGGCTCAACACCACATGGAAGCTTCCAAGGCTTGGGGCTTCCACCCTCTGAAGCCATGACTTGAGTTATGTGTTGGCCCCTTTCAGCCATGGCTGGGGCATCTGAGATGCAGGGCATCAAGTCCCTAGGCTGCACATAGCATGGCTGGACCCAGCACACAAAACCATTTTTTCCTTCTAGGCCTCCAGGCCTGTGATGAGAGGGGTGCCATGAAGACCTCTGATATGCCCTGGAGTCATTTTCCCTATTGTCTTGGGGATTAACATTCAGCTTCTCATTACTTATGCAAATTTCTTCAGCTGGCTTGAATTTCTCCTTGGAAAATCAAATTTTCTTTTCTATCATATTGACAGGCTGCAAATTTTCCAAACTTTTATGCTCTGTTTCCATTCAAAACAAAAAGCCTTTAACAGCACCCCAGTCACCTCTTGATTGCTTTGCTGCTTGGAAATTTCTTCCACCAGATACCCTAAATCATCTCTCTCAAGTTCAAAGTTCCACAACTCTCTAGGGCAGGAGTAAAATCCTGACAGTCTCTTTGCTAAAACATAACAAGAGTCATCTTTGCTCCAGTTCCCAACAAGTTCCTCATTTCCATCTGAGACCACCTCAGCCTGGACCTTATTGTTCATATTGCTATTAGCATTTTTGTCAAAGCCATTCAACAAGCCTCTAGGAAGTTCCAAGCTTTCCGACATTTTCCTGTCTTCTTTTGAGCCCTCCAAACTGTTCCAACCTCTGTCTGTTACTCAGTTCCAAAGTTGCTTCCACATTTTTCTGTATCTTCAGTAGTGCCCCGCTCTCAGTACCAATTTACTATATTAGTCCATTTTCACAGAGCTGATAAAGACATACCTGAAACTGGGCAATTTACAAAAGAAATAAGTTTATTGGACTCACAGTTCCATGTGACTGGGGAGGCCTCAAATCATGGTGGAAGGTGAAAGGCAGATCTCACATGGCCACAGACAAGAGAAGAGAGTTTATGCAGGGAAACTCCCCGGTTTTAAACCATCAGATCTGGTGAGACTTACTCACTGTCACGAGAATAGCATGGGAGAAGCCTGCCACCATGATTCAATCACCTCTCACCAGGTCACTCCCACAACACCTGGGAATTCAAGATGAGATTTGGGTGGGGACACAACCAAACCATGTCAACCAGTTTCTTACTGTAAATAGAGAAAAATCTCCTTGTGCTTCTGGCAAGGACCAGGGAAATCATTTAAATCATTTAAAATCATTTAAATCATAGGATCATTTAAAATATGCCAGAGCATCTCCTTAACAAGGCCTGCCCTCAGGAGAAACTAACCTTCTGGAGTTTTATCAGAGCCTAACTGCCCTAAAATGAGGAAAATATCTAAGTCCAGCACCCTCTAGCTATCCTGTTCTACTAAAGCAGGGGTGGGCGGACACTGAGAAGCACATGTGCTGTTCACTGTCCAGACATACGGGCTCAATGGAAGACTGAGACCTCCTCACAGGGCTGGAGAATGATTCCCTTCCCTCTACAGTCTAGCACCACATTACTAAAAGCCTATTTACTGCAGTCCCTTTATTCTAATATATCATGTCCAGCTATCAATAAAAAATTACAAAAAATACTAAAAGGGAACAACAGAGATTGAAGAGACAGAGAAAGCTTCAGAATGAGACTCAGATATGGCAAGAATGTTGGAATTATCTGACTGGGAATGTAAAACAACTATGATTAAGATGCTAAGTGTTGTAATGAATAGAGTAGACAACATGCAAGAACCGATGGACAATGTAAGTGGAGAGACAGAATTTCTAAGAAAGAACCAAAAAATAAGTTCTAGCAATAAAACAAAACTGTAACAAAAATGAATTTCTCTAATGGAAGTATTGGCAGACTAGATATGGCTGAGGACAGAATCTCAGAGCTTGATAGTATCTCAGTTGAAACCACCAAAATTGGAAATCAAAGAAGAAAAAGACTAATGAAATAGAGCAGAATATCCAAGAACTGTGGGACAACTAATGAAGGTGTAACATATGTGTAAGAGGAATACCAGAAGCAGACAAGACAAAGAAAATTTTTAGAATATGTTAATATAAAAGAAATATTGAGAATTTCCTCAAATTAATGTCAGACACCAAACCACACATTGAGGAAGCTCACAGAATGCTGAGCAGGAGAAATGTCAAAAATATTACACTTGGGCATATTATTTTCAAACTACAGACAATTCAAAATAAGGAAAAAAATCCTGGAAGAAGTCAGAGAGGAAAAACCGCCTTACCTATTGAGGAACAAAGATAATAATTCCAACTTCCCCTCAGAAATTATGCTAGCAATATGAGAGTGGAGTACAATATTTAAAGTGTTGAGAGAAGAAACCATCAACATAAAGTTCTGTATGCCTTGTGAAACTATCCTTCGAAAGTGACAAATAAATAAAGACTTTCTCAGAGAAACAAAAACTGAAGGGAATTTGTTGCCAGTAGACCTGCCTTGAAAGAAATGTTAAAATAAATTATTTAATAAAAAGGAAAATGATAAAGGTCAGAAACTCAGGTCTGCATAAAATAAGGAAAAGTATCTGAGAAGGAATAAGGGAAGGTAAATACAGGCATAAATTTTTTATTCTTAACTAATGCAACAGAACAGCTTTTCAAAAATAATAGCAGCAATGTATTAGATTATATGTGTGTATATATATATGTGTGTGTACAAGCAAGATGAATTACAGCAATGATAATAGAAATGTGATGGAGGAATTATTTATTTATTATGAGGTACTTGAATTACTTGTGAAGTGTTATAGTATTATTTGAAACTAAATTTGGATTAGTTGTAAATGTACATTGCAAACTCCAGGGTAACCACTAAACAAAGATTAAAAATAGTTTAATATGGTAACAAAAGAGAGGAAGTGGAATAATAAAATGCTCAATTAAATCCACAAAAGCCAGAAAAAAGTAGAAGACAAAAATAGGAATAAAGAACACGAGCAACAAATAAAAAACAGTAATGGATACAGTAGTTATTAATCCAACTATATAAATCCAACTATATACAGTAGATATTAAACCAACTATATTGTTTATATCAAGAAATAAACAATCTGAATAGACCATTGATGGTCAATGGTCTAAATGCAGCAATTAGAAGATAGTGTTCCAGTGAATCATGAAACAAGATCTAACTGTATATTATATACCAGAAGCCCACTTTAAATATAAAGACACATATAGATTAAATGTAAATGAATGGAGAAATGCATATTGTATTAAGATGAATCAAAAGAAAGCAGAAGTAGCTATATTAATTTCAGGCAGAGCAGACTTTAAACCATTGAAGGTTATCAGGGAAAAAGAGGATCATTATATGATAATAAAGTGTCAGTTCCACAAGAAGACATAACAATTCTTAGTGAATGTTTATGTGCCTAACAACAGAATGTTGAAATATATGAGGCAAAATAAATGATAGAACTACAAGGAGAAATAGACAAATCCACTAATATGGTTGGGGAGTTCGACACTCCTCTCTCAGATACGGACAGATTCAGCAGGCAGAAAATCAGTAAAGACATAGTTGAACTGAATAGCATCATCAATCAACTAGGTATAACTGACATCTATAGAGTACTTTATCCAACAACAGTAGAACACACATTCGTCTCAAGTTCACATGAAATGTTTATCAAGATAGACCACATGTTGAACTGTAAAATACACCTTAACAAATAAAATAAGAATGGAAATTATACAAAGTACATTGTTAAAGCAGAGTGGAACTAAACTAAAAATGAATAATTCAAAAGCCCAAAAAGTCTCAAAATGCTTGAAGATCAAACAATCTACTTCTAAGTAACACAGGGCTCAATGAAGGAATCTTGGGAGACATTAAAAATACTTTGAACTAAAGAAAAATAAAAACAAAACTTATCAAAATTTGTGAAATACAGAAAAAAAGCAGTGTAATTTTGCAATTAAATGCATATATTAGAAAAGAAGAAATATCTAAAATCAATCACTTCTGCCTTGGGAAGCCAGAAAAAGAAGAGCAAACTAAATCCAAACTGAGAAGAAGCAAAGAAATAATAACAATTAGAGCAGAAATCAATAAAATTGAAAACATGAAATCAATAGAGAAAATTCTTGAAGCCAAAAGATGGTTTTTTGAAAAAAAAATCAGTAAAATTGATGAGTCTTTTGTAAGCTAACAAAAAAAATAGAGATAACACAGATTATTCCATCAGAAATGAAAGTGGGGACATCACTACAAATCCCATAGATGTTAAAAGGATAATAAAGGAATATTATGAACAATTCTATGTCCATAAATTTGATAACCTAGATGAAATAGACCCTTCCTTGAAAGACACCATCTGCCAAAACTCATGCAAGAAGAAATAAACAATCTGAATAGGCCTAAATCTATTAAATAAATTGAATCAACAATTAATAACCTTCCAAAACAGAAAGCACCAGGCCCAGATGTGTTCACTGGTGAATTCTACCAAAAAAATTAAGTAAGTTCACAAATTCTGCACCTTGTCTTTCAGAAGATAGATGCAGATGGAATACTTCCTAACTCATTCTGTGAGGCCAGCATGTCCCTAATATCGAAGCCAGATAAAGACAGTGCAAGGAAAGAGAACTACAGGCCAGTACCTCTCATGAGTATAGGTGCAAAAACATCAATAAAATAATGGCAAATTGAATTCAGCAGTATATAAAAAGAACTGTAAACTACAACCAAGTGAAATTTATCTTAGTATGCAGGCCTGGTTCAATGTTCAAAAATCAATTAATTTAGCCCATTACATCAAAAGAATTGATATGGTTTGGATGTTTGTCCCTCCAAATATCATGTTGAAATGTGATCCTCAATGTGGAAGGTGGGGCCTGGTAGGTGGTGTTTAGGTCATGGAGGCAGTCATGAGGGCAGATCTCTCATAAATGGCTTAGTGCCCCCCCCCACAATAATGAGTAAGTACTCAATTCATTAGTTCACATAAGAGCTGGTTTAAAAAGCCTGGCATATTTCTTGCTGCCTGTCTCACCATGTGACATGCCTGCTCCTTCTTCACCTTCTGCCATGACTGTAAGCTTCCTGAGGTCTTCACCAGAAGCAGATGCTGGCACTATGCTTCTTGTACAGTCAGAACTGTGAGCCAAAATAAACCTCTTTTCTTTATAAATTACCCGGTCTCAGGTATTCCTTTATAGCAATGTAAAATGAACTAACACAAGGTTAATGAAGAAAAATCATATAATCTTACCAAAAAATACAGAAAGCCTATTTGCAAAAATTCAACTCCTATTCATGATAAAAACTCTCAGTAAACCAGGAATAGAGGGAAACTTCTTCAACTTGATAAAGAATACCTATAATAAACATAAGCTAATGTTATACTTAAAAGTAAGAAACTCAAAGCTTTCTCACTAGTACCAGGAACAAGTCAAGGATATCTCTTCTCATGATTGCTTTTCCATACTGGAAGTCCTAGTTGATGCAGTAAGACAAAAAGAAGTAAATGGTGATAGATTGCAACGAAAAAACAGAACTTTGTTCACAGATTACATGATTATGGATGTAGAAAATCCAAAAGAATTGACAAAAACTTCTGAAGTTAATAAGCTATTATAGCAAGGTTTCAGGATACAAGGTTAAAACAAAAAAGTCCATCACTTTCCTATATACCAGCAATGAGCAAGTGGAGTTTGAAGTTAAGAACACAATACCATTTACATTGGCAACCCAAAAATGAAATACTTAGGTATAAATCTAATAAACTATGTATTAGGTCTATATGAGGAAAACTGTAAAACTCTGATGAGAGAAATCAATGAAGAATTAAATAAATGGAGAGATATTCCATATTCATGCATAGAAAGACTCAATACTATCAAGACATCAGTTCTTCCCAATTTGATTCAATGGAATCTCAATCAAAATTCCAGCAAGTTACTTTGTGGATAATGTCAAACTCATTCTGAAGTTTATATGAATGGGCAAAAGACACAGAATAGCCAACACAATACTGAAAGAGAAGAATAAAGTTGGAGGGCTGACACTACTTGACTTCAAGGCATACTATAAATTACAGCGATAAAGACAGTGTAGTATTGGTGAAAGAATTGACAAATAGATCAATGAAACAGAAGAGAGAGCTCTGAAATAGACCCAAATATAGTCAACTGATCTTTGACAAAAGAGTTAAGGCAATACGATGGAGAAAATATTTTTTTCAACAAATGCCACTGAAACAACTAAATTTCCACATGAAAAAAAAAAAAGAGTACAGATACAGATTTTACACCCTTCACAAAAATTAATTCAAAATGTATCATAGCTCTAAAGTAAAATTAAAAACCATAAGACTCTTAGAAGATAACAAAAGAGAAAATCTAAATAATTTGGGGTTTGGCTATGACATTTTAGATGCAATACTGCTATGGTTTAAAAGCATTTCCCCAAACAAGCACACATTGTAAACCTAATACCCAATCCAACAGTGTTAAGAGATGGGACCTGGAAAAGGTGATTAGGCTATTAGGTCCCCACCCTTACAGATGGATTAATGCTGTTATGATGGGAGTGAGTTCTTTATAAAAAATTGAGTTTGGGTGACATCTTGCTCTCTCTCTCTCACCCATGTGATGCCTTTCACCATGTTACGGTGAAGCAAGAAGGCCCTCACCTGATGCTAATACCTTGATTTTTGGACTTGCTAGCCTACAGAATTGTGAGGAAATAAATTTCTGTTTTTTAATAAACTAGCCAGTCTCAGGTATTCTGTTATAGCAGCACAAAACAAACTAAAACATACACCAAAGTTATGGTCTATGAAAGAAATAATTGATAAACTGGGTTTGATTGAAATGAAAAATTTCTTCTCTGTGAATGACACTGTCAAGAACATAAAATGATAAGTGACAAGCCACAAATTTGGGTAAACTGGCAAAACATATATCAGATAAGGAATTGTTATCCAAGATACACTAAGAACTCTTAAACTCAACAATAATAACATGAACAACCTAATTGAAAAATAGGCCAAAGACCTTGACAGCTCACCAAAGAAGATACATAGATGGTAAATAAGCATATGAAAAGATCCTCCACATTATATGTCATCAGAAAGTTCAAATTGAAACAACAGTAAGATACAACTATAACCTATCAGACTGACCAAAATCCAGAACATCAAATACTGACAAAGCAACGGAAACTCTCATACACTACTGATGGAAATGCAAAATGATACCTCCGCTATGAAATACATTTTGAAGGTGTTTTACAAGATGAATCATACTCTTACCATACAACCCAGCATTTGCTTGCATTGGTATTTTCCCAAAGAAGTTGAAAGCCTATGTACACACAAAAACTTGGACATGAATGTTTATAGCAGCTTTATTTGTAATTGTCAAAACTTGAAAGCAACCAAGTTGTCCTTCAGGTGAATGGATAAATAAATTTTGGTATAACCAGATAATATAAAATTATTATTCAATCCTAAAAGGAAATGAGCTATGAAGCCATGAAAACACATGAAAGAAACTTAAATGAAAGGGAAGCCAATCTGAAAAGACTACATAATGTTTCATTCTACCTATATGACGTTCTGGAAAGGACAAACCCATAGAGTCAGCAAAAACATCGGTGGTTGCCAGGAGTTGGGGAAGGCAGGCAGAGTGCAGAGAATTTTTAGGGCAGTAAAACTACTCTCTATGATGTTATAATGGTAAATAAATGTCATTATACATTTGTCCAAACCCATAGGATGCACAATACCAAGAACGAACTCTAGTGTAAAGTGTGGACTCTGGGTGATAAGGATTGTTAATGGAGGTTCATCAGATGCAAAAAATGTACCATCCTGGTGGGGCATTTTTATAATAGCAGGTGCTAAGCCTGTGGGGGAAAGGAGTAAATAGGAAATCTCTCTACTTTCCTCTCAATTTTGTGTGAACCTAAAATTGCTCTACAAAAACATCTGTTAAAAATAATACATAGTTTATTCCATGTACTATTGACAGTTCTATTATGTACTCCACCTTCAGAAGCCATGTGAACTACAGTAAGTTCTTAAACATCTCTAAGATTCAATTTCCTTATTTATAACATTGGCATAATAGTACTAATCTCATGAGGCTAGTAGCAGTAATCTCTTTATATAAACAATTAGAAGGATTCAGATATATAAAACCTGGTCCTCAGAAGAAGATTGATAAATGATTCTATTCATATAATTAGCAGTCATAAAAATTATAGATTAAAATGATGCATATTCTGCAGTTACTTATATTTGTCTTCCGTAAATTTTAAACTAATGTTTTCTCTTCTATGAACCAAACAACCAACCGATGCAAGTTAAAAACAATGATCTCATTTTACTGTATTTTAATTATTCCATCATATCACAAAAGAAATACACTGGTGTTCTCTCTGTGCCAACATTTAATTGACTACTTAGGTCAATAATAAATTTATCTAACACCTTTCACAAACCACAAGGAATTGAAAACTATACAAGGAATTAAAAACTATGCATATAGAATCACTGAAATTTCTTCTGTTCTTGGCCCTTAGCCACCATTATATGCCTTGATTCCACACAGGATTCTAAAATGTGGCTCCCATTTCAAAGCCAAGATATATGTACCATTCTTTTTCTTCATTAATAAGACAGAGTACAGATCCCTATAAACCAGCCAACAAACATTCTGAATGCCAAAACTAAGCATATTGACTTCCAGAATAACAAGACTTCTATACTCTGTTACTGGGGTTTACAAAACTAAAACCAGATGAGGGTATAGATATACCTCAGAACCTGGGAAAGGATACAGCCATGAGGAAGGGTTCTGTTCAATTCGCTGTGTAAGTTATCTGAAAGTGCTGGCCTCGCTGGAACCTTAAAGATCACCTAGATCTGCGGTTTTCAAACTATGCTCCAAGCATAAGAGGGGGTGGAAGCGGGATAATGGGAAAAGGGAGGTTAAATGGGCAGGGCTCTAGACAGTTTTCTTTTTTCATGCAGCATAGTTTCAGTGTTTTATTTGGGTTTTACAGGATGATTTCATTGAAAAAACTGAGCATTGCTGCTAATCAAAAATATTGACTAGTCATTATTTAGTTGAATAATCTCACTTTCCAGATGAAGAATGTCACCCAAATAGTGACTTTGAATGTTGACACAGTAAGTTAGTGGCATTCCTATAACTAAAATTCAGGTTCCTTACAAAGAAAAAGTATGTGGCTAAAAGACTGGCTTTCTACCTTTTGCTTGTTTTTCCAACTTTGTTCCAAGCCATGTGCTAGGTTCTAGGGCAACAAAAATAAGGTTAGCATCTAATATGAAAATAAGATCAGTAAGTCAATAATTGCAATATATTATTATAAGGACTTCTTGGACTTAAGCACAGGGTGCTACCAGAATGCAAAGGAGGAGCATGTAAATCTGACAGTGGGGAAGAGGGTAGGTGATAGCAGAATAGAATCTTGAAGAATATTTAGATGTCTGACACAAAAAGAGTAGTGTGTTTTCTTTCTGTCACAGAGAACACTATATGCAAAGGCACTGAGGTGAGAAAAAAAAGTATGTTGCAGAAGTGGAAGCAGCATGGTGTAGCAGAAAAGTAAACATGTGGGAAGGAGCAGCCCAGCAGATGAGAGAGGAGAGGTAAACAGAGGCCAGGTCACAGAGGCCTTGTGTGGCTCAGTCCAAAGAAGATGAGGAAGGAATCACAGTCACCACCACTATGCCATTTAGGCCCTCTGGACAGACTGGATCAGTCGTATCTATCATCTGATTGGATCATTTGCCTCCTAAGAAATACACCCTATTGGATCTGATTGGATCGTTTACCTCCTAAGAAATACACCCTATTTCCAAGCCAATGTCTGCCTAACTATCTGCAGCACTTCCTCTGCTCCTAAAGGGCATTTCTACAGCTGACCCTTATGATAACTGGTTGGTAAACTGAGGAAAAATAATTAAGAGATGTGTAAATCAGATATTTGTTTCCATTGACTTTCCCTCTGCCCACTCTATAAAAAATATTTCAACAAAGAGAGAAATAGTCAAGGCATTTTCTTGGAGATGGTTTATATCAGCTGAGCATGGTTTCAGATCTTTAGCCAGATAAGCAATGAAGGAAATATTCTGAACCAGAGCTCTGATTTTACACTGCTCTTTAAGCGCACAAAACAGAACAAAACAAAACAAGTGGTGAAGGTAACAGTATTAACATAAAAAATTAGAAATAGAAGCATGTTATCACAAAAAGTATACCATAGCAGTGATATTATTGCTACCAATGGAAAAACATGAACCTGCATATCTACACTCACGCACAATGTAGTGCCAAAGGCAATTCATGATGAATTGAAAAGTTTAATTTCTCTTTTATTTCTGCCTTGCCATAATCCTGAAATTCAATAGATCTCCAGAGATGTGTACTTTGAGTTAGACATACCTAGGTTCAAATTTTGGCTTTGCTTCTTTCTAACAATGTGTTCAGATACAGGCTATGTAACCCTGTGAACACCAGTGTTCACATCTATGTAATGAAAATAGTAGTTAATCATTTCTTTTGTGAGAAGTAAATTAAATTCAATTCAGTTAATTTAGAATATACACCAGTCTTATTTTGACTTTTATTTGAATCTAGGCTACATATCAGAAGGTGTGGGGTTAAGATTTGGCTTTGCTTGCCCTGAGACTTGCAACTGAAAGCTGATCAAAACCAATCTCTCCACATCACCTCTTGAACTGGGACCTCAGCCCCTCTCTGTGGTGATTATGGCACTGATTAAACCTGGCAGATCAGAGGAAGCAGACGAAAAATACTACATGAATCAGTATCATTAAAGGTTAGGCACTGTACAGTCAACCCTTGAGCAATGTGGGAGTTAGGAGACATATGTAAGTTTTGACTGTCCTAAGACTTAACTACCAATAGCCTACTGTTGACCACAAGCCTCATCGATAACATAGTTGGCACATATTTTGTGTGTTATACGTGTTATACACTGAATTCTTACAATAAAGTAAGCCAGAGAAAATAAAATGTTATTTAAAAAATCATAAGGAAGAGAAAATATATTCTGAAAAAAATTCTTTTTCCTCAGTTTACCAACCAGTTATTATAAGGGTCTGCTGTAGAAATGCCCTTTAAGAGCAGAGGAAGTGCTACAGATAGTTAGGCATGCATTAAGTTGATGTGGCTCATCAAGGGTCTTAATACTCATTGTCTTCACATTAAGTAGGCTGAGAAAGAGGAGGAAGAAGAGAGACTAGTCTTGCTGTATCAGAGGTGGTGGAGGTGGAAGAATATTTGTGTGTAACTGAACCTGCGCAGTTCAGACCTGTGTTGTTCAAGGATCAACTGCAATTTAAGGAAGAACTCCAGGACTTGGGTTAGCACCAGAGGCAAACGTTGAATATATTACTGAACATGGATCATCTGCCTTAAAAAAAATAGACTAATTAGTGTTCACTGCCATATAAACCTTAGGTAATTATAGACCCTGGAATTCTGAGAAATTAAAATAAACATCATTTTAAAATGGAGAAAACTAATGAGAGCTATTTGTAGGGCTCCTGAAGTGCTTTTCAGCAGAGTGGTCTAGCAGGACTGTCAAGGTCATGTCTCGAATTTTGTTAATGTGAACATTTATCATTTAAATCTCATCACTACATTAGCTAATTGAAACCATTTAAACCAAGCAACAGGACAATTTAGCTAGACATAGGGCTTAAGATTTCTCTACTCAGTGAAAAACAAAATAACTCGGCCAATTCCTTGCTCCCTTAAGATCACAGAATCTGTGTTTGAAGGGATCTTAGGGTATCAGCCAGCTCAATCTCCCATCCATACAGGAAGCCCCACTATAATATCTCTGTGCTTTTCCAGAATTTTCTCAAGTACTTTTGCAGATACAAGATTCACTAATTCATAAAAATGTTTTTGTCAGCTCTAATTGTTAGAAAAATTTTTCTGTATTTGTAGGAAATTGTTTTCTTTTTCACTTGCAGTCACTTGTTTTAGTTCAGACTCTGGACCACAAAGCACTTCCCTTCCACTCAAGTGCCTTTCTGTTGTCTGAGGACATCTCTCATGCTTTCCTTGGATATCCTGTTTTTAAAATTCTATTTCCTTTAACGTATTCCACGAGATACCAATCACAGACTACCCTCCTTGTTGTCCTCAGCTCATTGTAATTCAGTTGGTCAGTATTTTTCTTAAAAATTATCCTGCATAATGGAACAAATTTTTGATATAAAAGTCATCTTTTTTTTTGTCTTTAAGTTTTTTGTTCTGTTTAGTTTGGTTTGTCTTTAGTTCTTATATTGACCTTTTGGAGTATCTAAACTTGTGGATAGATAAAAACCTAACTCTTGGATAGGTGAGCAATTATGTAACAAATCACAAATAAAGTCCCTTCTAAAACCAATTTGGGAGTATTCCAGATTAGCAAACTAGTTACTAGAAAACAGACAGACAAACAAACAAAGAACCCCAAATTCAACATCAGAAGAAATTAGTTTAGTTTAGTATAACTTATTTTTGAGTCTTAAACCAGCTTTGAATCTCTACAACATGCACTACTTGGTCATGGTATATAGTTTTAAAAAATACAGATAGCTGATTTCTATTTGTGGGTAAAGATTTTTGTGTCTATGTTCATGTGGAATATCATTCTGTTGTTTCTTTTATCGTACTGCCTTTGCTTTTTCTTGGTATTGCGAAAATAGTAGCTGCATAAAGTGAATTTGAGAGTGTTCCCACTTACTTAGTTTTATGAAAGATTGTGTAGAATTGAAATTAACTCTTAAAGTTAGACAGGATTTTCTAGTAAAACCATGTAAGCCTGAAGATTTTTGGAGGGGATACAGGGAGTTTTTAAATTATGCATACAATTTTTTTAATAGTGAAATGACTATTCAAATTACCTAGCTTATATAAGGTAGTTTGTGATAGTTTGAGGAACTGATTTATTTCATTTAGATTGTCACATTTATCTGTAAATTGTTCACAGTGTTTCCTTATTATCCTTTTGATATGCTCAGAGTCTGTAGTGATCACCCCTGTTTCATTCCTGATGTTAGTAATTTGCATCCTCTATCTTTTTGTCAGTCTTGCTAGAGGCTTGTCCATTTTATTGATGTTTTCAATGTACCGGCTTTTTCTTTTATTGATTTTCTGTTTCAATTTCATTGATTTCTGCTCTTACCTTTATTATTTCCTTTCTTCTTGCTTTCGGTTAATTTTGTTCTTTTTATAGGTTCTCAGTCTGAAATCATAGACTTTTGACTTTTTTGTCTTTTCTAACATAAAACATTTTCTTTTCAGAATTGTTTTAACCATGTCACACAAGTTTTCAAATGTTATGTTTTTATTTTCTTTCAGCTCAATGTATTTTTTAATTTCTTTTGAGATGTCCTTTTTAACCTTTGGATTATTTAGAAATGTATTGTTTAAGTGTGAGATGTTTGGAGATTTTCTGTTATCTATCTGTTGCTGTTTTCCAACTGGATTCCATTGTGGTTAAAGAACAAACTCTGCATCGTTTCAATTCTGTTAAATTTCCCTAGGTTTGTTTTAGGGCCCAGGATATGGTGTATTTTGTTATATATTCTATGGGCACTTAAAAAAAAAGTGCATTCTGCTATTGTTAGGTAGAATGTTTCATAAATGTTTACCAGATTCACTTGGTTGATGATGCCAAGTTCTATACTTTTTCTCTTTTTCTATCTAGTTCCAACAATTGCTGAGACAGGGGCGAAGTCTCCAACTGTAATTGTGGATTTGTCTGTTTCTCCTTTCAGTTTTATAGTTTCACTTCACATATTTTACAGCTCTATTGCTTGTGCATTGGTGCATACAAATTTAAGATTACCGTGCCTTCTTGGTGGATTGACCCTTTCTATCATTATGTAATTCCCTACTTTGTCTTTACTAATTTTCTTTGCTTCTGAAGGCTGCTTTATTTGATATTAATATAGCCATTCCTATTTTATTTTGATTAATGTTTGGATGAATATATTTTTTCATGCAAAGCTACTTAAGTAGTTAATTTTGAAGTGAATTTCTGCAAACATATGTAATTGGTTTGTGTTTTTTGTTACTTTATTTTATTTATTTACTTTTTCTCAACTTTCAGGTTCAGGGTACATGTGCAGGTTTGTTACATGGATAAATTGTGTTACGTGGATAAACTGTGTTGCTGAGGTTTTGTGTATGAATAATCTCATCACCCAGGTAGTGAGCATTGTAAGTGATAGGCAGTTTTCAACCCTCACCCTCCTTACAGCCTCCCTGCTCTAGTAGTCTTCAGTGCTCAGTATCTATTGTTCCCATCTTTACGTCCATGTGCATGCAATGTTTAGCTCCCACTTATAAAGTGAGAACATGCGGTATTTGTATTTGGTTTTCTGTTCCTGCATTAATTCACTTAGGATAATGGCCTCCAGCTGCATCCATATGGCTGCAAACAACATGATTTTGTTCTTTTTCAATGACTGTACAGTATTCCGTGGTATATATATACATTTTCTTTATCCAGTCCACTGTTTATCGGCATCTAGATTAAGTCAATGTCTTTGTTATTGTGAATAGTGCTGCAATGAACATAGCAATGCATTCACAATGCCAATTTTTGCCTTTTAATTAGTGTGTTTAGACAATTCACACTTAATTTAATTATTGATATAATCAGGCTTAGGTCTGCCATTGTATTTTGTTTTTCTTTTCTGTTGGTTCTCTTTCTTTTATTTGTTTTGTTTTGCTCTTTTCTTTTTCCTGACTTCCTATAGGTTGTTTAAACATTTTTTATAATTCTATTTTTCTAAATTTTGATAGGGGTTTTGAGTGGATCTTTCTGTATAGGTTCTTAAATTACAGCTATAGACATTACATTATATCATATACATACATAATACATCACTGTTTACTGTTCTTGACATTTCATCAGTTCAAGAGAAGTGTAAAAATCCTTATTTCCCTTTACATTGCTACCACTTCCAAGTTATAATTACTTGAAATACTTCTACATACATTTTAGAACCACATTAATATTATCATTTTTGCTTCCAATATCAAATATAGTTTAGAAAACTCAACAGGAGAAATAAAATATAATGTATTTACCAATATTTTTAGTCTTTCTTTTTTCCTGATTTTCTAATATTTATTATTTTATCATTTTTTTTCTGTTTTAGAAACTTCTCCAGCCATTTTTAAAGTTAGGTCTGATGGAAACAAATTCTCTTAGTTTTCCTTCATCTGTAGATACATTGACTTCTTTCTTGAGGGATATCTTTGTTGGGTACAGAATTGTGAGTTTGCAGTTCTTTTTATTCGGCACTTGAAAAAGGCTGTGCCACTTCTATCCGGCATCCATGATTTCTGATGACAAATTCATTATCATTCAAGTCATTTTTTACAAACATTTTTCTTTCTTACTGCTTTCCAGATTTTTTCCTTCTTTTCAGTTGGTAGAAGTTTGAGTACAAAGTGTCCTGCTGTATCTTTCTCTGTTTTTTTTCTTTTCTTTTCTTTTTCCTGTTTACTCAACTCTTGATTATGTAGGTTTATGTCTTTTGCCAAATTTAGGAACATTTCTGCCATTATTTCTTCAAATATTTTTTCAGCTTGGCCTCCTTTTTTTTGTGACTCTGGATGACACAACTGTTAGATTTTTGTTGTTATTGTCAGAGTTACAGCAGTTTCCCAGGATCTGGCTTTGTTTTTCTGTTAAGATTGAGTAATTTACATTTTCTGTCTTTAAATTCACTGATTCTTTCCTCTGTCCTTTTGATTCTACTTTTGAGTTTATCCATTGAGCTTTTACATTTCAGATACTGTGTTTTTCAGTTCTAAAATTTCCATTTCATTATTGTTTACATCACCTATTTTTTTGTGGACACATTTTACTTTTAAATTTTTTTCAAACATGCTCTTACATGTTCATTGAAGCATTTTCATTATGGCTGCTTTAAATTTTTGTTAGATAATTCTAACGTATCTATCCTTCAATTTTGACAGTTATTACCTTTTTCCAATCAAGTGTGACATTTTTGTTTATTTTGGTTAGATGAGTGATTTTTGCATGAAACCTGAACATTTTTTGATATTACACTATGGAATTCTGGATCTTATTTAACAGTTCTATTTTATCTGACTTCTTCTGACACTGTTCTGTCAGGGGCAAAAAGATGCTACTTCACCATTGCCAGGTGGAGGAGAAATATGAGTTCTCCACTCAGCCCTCCTTAGCACCAAGGTGGGGTTAGTGGGTGTGGGTGGGAATTTTGGCTCCCCACTGAGACTTCACTGATTCCACGATGCATATGAGGGAGAGAAGTGTCATATTACTTCCCCCTGTGGTCACCATTAACACTGAGTGTGTGTGTGTGTGTGTGTGTGTGTGTCTATGTGTGGTCATGTTTGTTACCTCTGGGAGGTGATAAAAATCCTGACTTTCCACTAGTCATTCTCTGATACACCCCAGTACGTATGAGTAGGGGTGCCTGGTTACTGACAAATGGAGTTTAAGTCCAGGCTTTCCAGATTATATCCAGTAAAACTGCAGGATGGGGAGAGCCCTTTTCTGCCCAGCAGGATGAAAGTACCAACTCCCTACTCAGACTTCTCTGACACCAACCCAGTGGAGAGATTGGGTCCCCTCTTTGTATTCTGTTAAGAATGAAAATCTAGGTTCCCTACTTGGCCTTTGTTTGTGTGGGTAAAGGTGGTCACACGATTTTCTCCAGTGTTTGAATAAGTAGTGCAATTAGTGTCTAAGAGTTTTCTGTCTCACTGAGCTGCCCCTTTTCTAGTCCCTATCTGTAGAAAGAAAGCTTTTGCTGAAGATACTTTTTTGGCTGCATCCATTGGCATTTGTAGCTTTCTAGCTTCTTCAGTTTCCAGTGTGGAATATGTGATGCTGAAAAAAAAAAACTCAAGGAACTCACCATTGTGTCATTTCTTGGATCCCGAGGTCCCTAGCCAGTCTGTCTTCTTCTCTTCAGCTTTCAGTTTTCTTATATTTGCTTTATAGATTATGTCCAGGGGTTTTAGTTGTACTTCATCTAATTTTCCTTTATTTCTCCCCTCTATTCACATGCAATTTAATACAAAATATAAAAAATATATCTAACATAATGTAAGCATGTATATAGAAAACCCTCAATAATCTGCAAAAAGTTACTAGAACTAATAAATGAATTTAGTATGGTTATAAGATACAAGGTCAATATACACAATTAATTATATTTCTATATCCTGGCAACAAACAATTACAAAATAAAAATTTTAAATTCAGTTTACAAGTGGCATACAAAAATATTAAATACTTGGAAATAAACTTCACAAAATATAACAAAATATGTATACTATATAAGACATGCACACTGAAGGTATAAAACATAAATTAGAGAAAATAAAAAAGAAATAACACACAGATATATTCCATGTTCCTAGACTGAAAAAAATTAATGCTATTAAGATCTCAACTCTCATCAACTTATTACTTAGCTACAATTCAATATTAATCAAACCCCAGAATGTTTTTGGTAGAAATTGACAAAATAATTTTAAAATATATTTGGAAATGTCTACAATCCAGAATAGCCATAACCATTTTTGAAGAGTTTTTGCAAGAATTACACTACCTAATTTCAAGACTTACTACCAGAAAGCTACAATAATCAAGACACTATAGTATTGTCAAATAAATAGATATATGAATCAATGGAATAGAAAATAGAGCCCAGAAACAGACTTATACAAATACACAAACATATATATACACACACACATACATATATGACCAACTGATGTTTATAAAGACATACGTGATCATTTGATTTTTAAAGCAATTAAATAGGGAAGTCACAGTAATTTCAACAAGCAGTGCTGGAACAACTAGCTATCCATATGGAAAAATAATGTGCCACGATCTTTACCTCATGCTGTATTTATAAATTAACTCAAAATGAATCATAGACCTAAATGTTAAAGTTAAAGTGATAAACCTCTAAATGAAGACATTTATAAAATCTTTGTGACCCTAAGGTAGGCAAAATCCTGAAAAGTACAGTTTATACTCTCTTGGGTACAAGATGGGAAGGGGTATTACACTTGTGAGTGTGTCTGACAGTTATCACTAATTGTAGGCTGAACCAATTCAAATTGGAACCTTTGATTAATAAACTGATCAATCAATTACCTGGAGTACTTAAAATAAGTATCATCATTTTGGTGAAGGCTTAGGTCTAATTTAAGGACTGATCATCAGAGAAACCAAGAAAATAAAAATATAATTCAACTATTAACTCCAAGAAAATGTTTTGATTTGTGCAACATAGAAAAAGTAATTTTAATTTTATACATGGTTCAGATATGAATAATAATTGTGTGGTCATGTAAAATTGGCTGTTTACTTAAAACTGTTCAAAACTATGCATCATAGGAGAATGTAAATAGAATAAATGTAGGATAGGTGGGACAGGTTGTAAAACAGCTAAAATGTTATCTTCAGTAGTAAAGTAAAAATATAATGTCTAAAATGAAAAAAAAAGATGAAAAAGCAATATAAGCATGTTATTAGAAGTAAGAAGCTAAATATAAAATAGAGAATAAAACTGCAAAATAAATTAAAATTTAGGTGAGGAGTTAATCTGGGGAATAAATTGAGGATAAAAGTAGCCTGAGGGTGGTATTGAAGACCAAAGGGACATGAAGCATGAGCTTCTGCTTTAAAATATTCATTCAAAATATTTACCTTTAGATGCAATAAATAGGTCTTCTTTGATAAAAATGAATATTGCATTTAGAAAAATGGAGAGAAAATATGGTAGAGAGGGAGGAAGGAAGAGAGAAAAGAGACAGAGCACTACAGTAAGTTGCCTTATTGTACAGATTATGACTGTAACCTTGCAGGATAAATGAACTAAAACTAGCTAAATGTTCTGCAAATGAATATTTATTGCTTGAGATAAAAATTGCCCTGACAGCATCTTAAACTTGTAAAATAATCTCAAATGATTTAGGCAAAAATGAAGATGCTTGTTACCTGATTTCATATGTCATTATTGACAATCAAGATGAGAGTGTAAGATGCACAGACAGAAAGGAATTGTCATTGCTAACACTTACTTGGCACTGACTATATGCCATGTAATTGTTTTAAATACATATTTTTAAGAGCCAAATCATCACTCAAGTTTATGGTGGTAACTATTATTATCACCATTTTACAGGTGAGGAAAATTGTTCAAAGTCACAACTATTAAGAGACAGAGTTAGGATTCAATGCCAGGCAGTCTGATATTCCATGAAGACCAAGTGGAACAAAGCCATATTTCTGATGTCGCTTATTATTTTGCCTAATACATTATAATATAGGTCATTATATAAATTGATGTGTGAAATACTAAAAGTAAACTTTTGATTATATATTCAAGTTTATATATTTGGGTAAGTTAAAAAGATATTTTGGTTGATGGAAGGTAGTGAATATTATTATTGGTAAAATCAGAGGTAATTTTTATTTGGTTATGCTATATTTTATATCATATCTGTTAATTTAGGAAACTTTTCCTGACCAACAGCGCAAGTTACATGTCTTATATTATATGCCTTCATAGCATTCCATATTTTTCCTTTACCAACTTGCTATAATTCAGATTTTAAATTTACATCCTAAATGTCTGTATAATTTCTTAAATAATAGGTTTCACAATGATAGGTGCCTTATCTTTTTTCACTGGTATGCTCCCTGGTATCCATCACAGTGGTGTCACATGACATATACTGAATATTTGCTAAATAAATGAATGAAAAAATACGCCTTACATGAATGCAATGACATATTCCTCAATTCTCTATGAGATTTAAATTATTTTCCTTTTTGCTATTATAAACAATGTCTAAAGGAATAGCCTTATACATATATTTTTTACATTTATCTGATTGTTTCCTTATATGGATATCTAAATGTGTAATTCATGGATAAAACTGTGTGCACTTTACCAGACTGCCCTTTATATTTACTATAAATTCATACTTCCTTTTATAGTGTATGCATTGGTTAAGGCAATGTAAGGTGCTTAAACTTTTAAGCCCAAATCTCAGTGGCCTAAGAAAAGAGAAATTTATTTCTTAATCATATAAACTTCATTTGGTGGTGAATTACATAGTGGGACCCATGCAGTCAGCGAAACACCCAAGTGGATGGAGTCTGGCAACTTCCATATATGGTATCAAAGTCTCCCCGAATTTCTAAATCCAGTCAACAGGGAAGGAAAAAAGTGGATGTATATGTATGTGTGCAATATGGTCTGGCTGTGTTCCCGCCCAAATCTCATCTTGAATTGTAGTTCCCATAATCCCCACGTGTCATGGGAGGGACCTGGTGGGAGGTAATTTAATCATGGGGATGGTTACCCTCATGCTGTTCTCATGATAGTGAGTTATCACAAGATCGGATGGTTTTATAAAGGGTTTTTTCCCCTTATAAAGTCCTCAGCACTTCTCCTTACTGCTGCATGTAAAGAAGGACGTGTTTGCTTCCCTTTCCATCATGATTGTAAGTTTCCTGAGGCTTCCCCAGCCCTGCTGAACTGTGAGTCAATTGAACCTCTTTCCTTTATAAATTACCCAGTCAGGTATGTCTTTATTAGCAGCGTGGAAATGGACTAATACAATCTGTGAGGGATGAGGTGGGTGGAGGGTAGGGGATCACTTCTGCCATGTGTCATTATCCAAAACACCCATGTGCAAATAGAGAAACATGGCCCTGCTGTTGACTTAGAAGAAAAGGATCACCTGCAGTAAAAAGCTGGTTGCTATCTACCAGTGTATAACAGAGCCTATTCTGTACCTTGCCAAAACAGAATTGAATCACGCTTTATAACCTTTGCTAATCTGAGAGGGTAAAAGATTACCTGTCTTATTTCAATTTACAGTTTTAAAAATCTCTAGTAAGATTAAACATATATATATATTCTTTATATATTATATTCAGTAATTACCTGCTAATGTCTTCTTTTTACCACATTTCTGTTAGGCAGCCTTTATTCTTAACCTCTTAATATGTGCCTCATGCATTTTTTGGATTCAAATTTAAATTAGTCTGATTCCAAATCCTGTTTCTTTTAGTGGCATTATAACTCAATAGAAATGGAATACTTATTTCCAAGGCCTGTATCCTTGAGTATCGTTGGCTGAAAGCATAAATTCTAGAAACAATATAAAATTGTAGGTCTCAAAAAAGAACTGAGTGATCCATACATTTAGCTGCAAACCAAAGTCTTCAGAGTGCCAAGAGTCAAGGCAAAAGAACTCAGATTAATCAACATGTTCAAAGAGAAATTAAAATTAGGTATGAAAATAAGTGGAGAGTTCAAAGCCAGGGATGGTAATAGCAGAGGAATGAGTTTGAAGGAGAAATGAACTGGGTCCTGAACTATAATAACAAGTGGGGCTGACTTGGCTTTTTGTGTTTTATTGGCAGTATAAGATTTAATTTATGAATTTGATTATGTACATGTTTTAAAATTATGTATTATATAAAATAATAGTATGATTTAAATATATGGCTTTTTCCATGCTTACATTTTGTGAAACAATTTTATTAGAACTCTTCACATGCATATTTGACTTAAATGTCTTTATAGAGTCATTTTTTCTCTTTTCCTAATTTTTCTTTAAATAATTGATTCTTCAGCACCCCCCCTCCCAGCAGCATTTTTATGTCAATTCTGGTTTAGAAGTTTTGCATACTATTTCTACAATTTTAGTGGTTCCCTCTATACAGGTATATTTAAAATTCTAAAACTAATCTTTCCCTTCTCCATGTATCAGTTAAGTTTATGCTTGGGTGCATATGAGAGAAAACCAAACTAGCAGCAGTTTAAACACAAGAGTTTATCTCTGTATTAGTCCATTTTCACACAGCTGTAAAGAAATACTTGAGACTAGGGAATTTATAAAGGAAAGAGGTTTAATTGACTCACAGTTCCACATGGCTCAGGGAGGCCTCAGGAAACTTACAATCATGGCAGAAGGTGAAGGGGAAGCAAGAACCTTCTTCCCAGGAGAGAGAAGAGTGAGAGCAAAGGAGAAGAGCCCCTTATAAAACCATCAGATCTTGTGGGAACTCACTCACTAACACAAGAACAGCGTGGACGGAACCGCCCCCATGATCCAGTCACCTCTCACCAGGTCTCTCCCTAGACACAAGAGGATTATGGGGATTACAATTCAAGTTGAGATTTGGGTGCAGATACAAAGCCTAACCACATCAATCTGTCTCATAATTTCAGAAATGGTCCTTATAGAACTGATGTGGAAGATTCATGGTTACTGAGTACCCAGACTATTTTTTTTTTTTCTGTCTCCTTTTCCTAGAGTATAATTTCTACCTTTAAGATCAGTTTATCATCCAATGTGGCTGCTGCAACTCAAGCTGTTAACCAACATTCTATGAATAAGGGGGAGGAGGTGAAGGCAAAAAAAGTGTTTTTCCATACAGCTGAATCATATCCCCTTAAGAAACCTTTATGAATATTTCACATAAAATATTCATTTCTCATTGACAAGGTATTAATTTATAAGTTCACCCAGCTGTAAGAGGCCAGTAGGAAATATGAAACTTTAGTCATGTTGCTAATCTCAACATATTTAATTTAACTAATAAAAGTGGAAAAATGGATATGAAGTAAGCAACCAGGAGTCTTTATAGCTGTATCTTCCCAAACAAGACAAGGAACTTAAGGTCGTCTTCTATTTAAATTCCCCTCTCCTATTTCACGTATTATGACTTGTATTTTATTTATTTATTTATTTATTTATTTATTTATTTATTGAGACGGAGTTTCACTCTTTTTGCCTAGGCTGGAGTACAGTGGCGCAATCTCGGCTCACTGCAACCTCCACCTCCTGGGTTCAAGCGATTCTCCTGCCTCAGCTTCCTGAGTAGCTAGGATTACAAGAGCCTGCCACCATGCCCCGCTATTTTTTGTATTTTTTGGTAGAGATGGGGTTTCACCATGTTGGCCAGGATGATCTTGAACTCCTGACTTCAGGTGATCTGCCTGCCTCAGCTTCCCAAAATGCTGGGATTACAGGCATGCAATTTTCTTATCTTTTCCTATTCTCTTTATTCTCCTTTTCTGGAATTCCTAAATAACTCATTTATGTTGCAGCTTCCTTTTCTTACCTCCATGTTTCTTAATATGTCCTTCATATTTTGTGTATTTTCTTCTATTTTTGATACTTTCTCAGATCTATTTTCAGATTGACCAATTCAACTGTCTGTAGTTCAACTAATTTTTAATTTCAATTACTTTAATTTTTATTTCTAGAATTTTAATTTTGCTTTTCTAACCTACTTGTGCTTTTGTTTTATTGACTTATTCTTGTCTGTGGGACTTGCCTCGTTCCTTTTTCAGATAACATTTTTAATTGTCCGATAGTTTTAAGCTTACGGAAAAATTGTAAAGATAGTACAAAGAGTTCCTCTATATACCTAAGCCAGTTTCCTCTGTTGATCACATCTTTCCTTCTTACTATATTTGCACATAATTGAAGTATTTACTTTAAGGTCCCTTTCGATGTATTTTATTATTTCCAGATACCTGGGTTAGAGTTCTTTCCACATGTTTGATGTGCTAATTCTCATTTATGGCAGTATGTTTCCTCATACTCTTTGCCATTTTTATAAACCATAAACTATTTTTCACTGAGAATTTTCTTGCTCAGTTTTCACAATTGTGCTTCGGGTTATGGAAATAATTATGGATGGATTTTTACTTAATTCTACCTGGTGTAATAGGTTTTCTAGGTTTTATATGTTTCTCCAGTGATTTATCAGATGGGATTTTATCTAGTATGAATAGAACAAATTCAGACTTTTCATCTACACACTGCATAGGTTTGGGATTCTGAAATTTAATAAGTGATTCTTTTTTCATTCACAGGTAAAAGCAGGTGGTAAGTTCCCAGATATCTGAACAGGTAAGTGGAATTTTTCCAGATATAAACACTCACAGGGTACAATTCATTACTAGCATATAGCAGAAAGTCAGCCTCAACTTCACATTGTTCATGACAGTCTCTAAGTTTATGAAGATATTGAAATCCCAGCTCCTAGTTTTAGATACCCAATCTCATTCATATATTTTGAATTTATTATTTATAGTCTATCTATATTTTCTACTTTTCATATGGAGTTGGAAGGTAGTTGAAAAGGGTTAGCTCACCTTTGTCTGCTCAATTCATCATATCAACTGGATTTTGAACCATTTGTTAGCTTAGAGGTGTTTCTTATTAACATTGGAGTGATATTTGGACAACACGTTAAAAGAGAAACTCAGAGTTCATCTGGATTTCAGAATATTGAAAACATAAATGAAGATAAATGAAGTGTGATTCAACATTGCAAATTCAGAGCATGGAAAAAGAGTGGTTGATTAGCATGTGACTAAAAAGATTCTGAGATTTAGCAGCTAATTTAGCCATTAGGAATAGATGTCTATCGCTGGACTATTAGTTCACAGAAATAATGATGGACTTTGCATTTTTTCCTGCTTTACCCCCAGCACCTAGTATGACATTCAATACATGCTCAGTAAGCATCTTTTGACATTTCTAAGCAATTGTCTTAATTCACGCTCCATTTGTCATCTCATTTAGAACTCAACTATCCCATTGACCAGTTTTGTCCCTTGTTTCCTCATCTCTATACTTTATTCTATAGATCAGCTCCAAGCTGTTATCTTCCTGGCTATAGCATTAGCTCTTCTCTACAAATAATTTCTGACTTTCTACCAGCAATGCTGCTAGATTTAGCCATATCTGATAATTCCAAGTCTTCAATATGGCCTCAGGGATCCTTCTTCCTGGTACTGCCTTTTTAGACAATCTTTTAATCATCTACATTATATTCGTGGTTGGGACTCAACACTTTGACTCAAAACTACAGAAATCAAGAGTAAAGATTCCTTTCATATTCAAATCAAATGAGAGCCAGAGAATGAAACAACATTCTAGTTTCACTAATGTGGGAAGGTGAAAGCATTTTGGAGGCCTTGCCCAAGTGTACAAGTAAAAATAATATTATATTTGTTAACAATTAGAGTTCAGTTGCAGATAACAGAGACCACTCCATTTTAAACAGAAAGTTATTCAATTCTTAAAAGTAGGAGCTTAAGACATTGTTGAAAAGGAATGATTCTCCAAAATTACTATAAAATTGGCCTTCCATGAGAACTGTTACCTTCTATTATCAGGAAGTTGGAACATGAGGAATGCACTAGGCCAACTACTGGTACCAAGATCTCACTACATTATCCTTCATGCAGGATCTGAGAGCTTCCATAGCAACGTTAACACTAAACACACATCACTTAAGCTGTAATTTGGTGATAAGGGAGATGCTGCCAGAACTTCTGGCTCCTAAGTCACACTGTACTTCCATACCTTGGAACACATGGAAATATTGTTTTACATCTCTAAGCCTCCATTTCTCAATTTGTAAATACGTAGATAATAATAATTCATAGATTTGTTGTGAAAATGAATGAGCTCCTGAGCACAGCATGTGATATATAATTGACACACCAAAAATACTAGTGACTTTTCTAAATTTGGCTATGCCTTTAGCTTGTTCTGTGACCCTGAGTGAATTAGTCTACATGTGCACATATTAACTGCCTCATCCACAAAATGTATTTGATATTTTCTTACTTTTTCCACTGAATTATTGTGAGAATCTGGTGAGATGGTATATAGAAAAAGTACAAAGAACTAGGGAGTGTTAGGTAATATTATTTTTTATAGGCTGTTGTAATGAAATTGACCAACCAGGTCAGTCAGGATATAGTAATATCCTTTATAAAATAATTTCCTATATTTTCTCTCATTGATATTATAAAAAATATAAAGCCAGTCAAAAAATATAAAGTCAGTCAAAATTGTTAATGAATTTATTATATATGTGGGTTTGCACCTAGAAAAACAGATGACAAAATAGTAAGAAAATCATATCTGTGAAGAAAGCTTAAAGAAATGAGAATTATTTATCCTGTAAAGATGATTTACAGTAAGTTTTCAAGCATAGAAACAGGGATTTGCTTTCAGAATACCCAATATATGAAAACTGATGTTTACAAACCCAAATGAAGGGATAATCAATCACTCCACAAGAAGATTCCTCACCCCTCAAACAGATTCTCTTTTATGCAGAGAAGATTCCAAATAGAAATCAATTAAATTTATAAAATTTAATTTGTCCAAAACGTTTCAGAAAAAGGAGATCCATCTGTCTAAATGTCTCTTACACTATGGATGATCACCATCTGCTTTCTAATCCCCACAGGGCAGCAAAGAAGAAATTGAATTCTAAAATGTGAGACTTAAATTGATCAAAGGAAGAATTTCATATCTATGTAGGCTTTTTAATCATAAGCATCCATTAATAAAGGCAAGTTACGTACTTTACCATATGTCTTCAAAACAAGATGACCTCAGTTTTGTCCAGGATGGTGGATTAAGAGTGTGCCTATCTGAAGATTGAGGTGGATGAGATGACCTTTAAGGCTTTGCAAGCCCTAAGAGGCCATGACTTTTTGGAGTGCAGATAATATTCGGAGCTGTTTGTGAAAAGCATTAGGAGAGATCTTGCCATATGGAATAGATTCACAATTTGAATTGCATGTAGAAGACAGAGTAAATATAGAGGCAGCTGAAGGGCTAGAAGACATCTCTTCAGCAATATGCTTTCTGAAATCCAGAACACCTGTTTTGCCAAGTTGGTTCAGAAACCTGGAAAGAATATACTTTCCTGTGAAGATTTTCCTGGAGATTTTCATGACTTCTTGTGTTCATGTTTAGCGCAGCCTAACAAGTATACAAAGGTAGAGAGCCACAAGGGCAGAAATGAAAAGTCTAAAGAGCATTTTATGAGGGTCTCAAGTGAATAGTTCAACTAAAATTTGATTTGGTTTATTTGTTTGCTTGGTAATTTGGTTTAGCTTGATGGGAAGATATGTTTAAGACAATTGATCTTTCCCTCCTGAAAAACATGCTCTTAGCACTATATTTATACTTCTAGTAGAATGCTGGTAAATATTTAGTGACTGACTCTCTGAAAGAAAACACACTCTTTAAAGCTCTGATTTGTAGCATTTGCCAATTTCTATGGTGTAAATTCTTCGACCATGGGCAGTTTCAGACTAGCAAAGATAGCAGTTAGGGCAAAGGTGTGAAGAGTTAGACATTATCAGTCTTCAAGATCTGACTCCAGGACACATATTCATCTTCCTTATGACATTTGCGACTCTCGTTGTTGGATTGTAGATTCATAAATCCCTTACCATGTCTGTTTCATTGTAAACATAGTCCCTGGTTCTTAGGTGCTTTGTTTGATTTCTCCAGTACTCCTACCACAATGCCTGGCACTTGTCTAGTGCTTAACTAATGACTATGGAGAGAATGACTGACTGACTGAATGAGCTTTTAAATTCTTAATTAGACCGAAGTCTAATGACAAATAGTAAAATCTTATTTTATTAGCATTTTTTGAATTTCAGTTGTGTTGAACTATGGCTAAGGGGTCTTAGCCAATTCTTCTCTTCTTTCTTGTTATCCAAACACCAATATGTTTTAGGAGTTGCATAGCAGTATAACCCAGAAATGTCATTCCTCCGCAGGTCAATAGCTAATAACAATATTTTTGAGGGTTTTTTTTGTTTGTTTGCTTTTGTTTGTTTTTTTACAGAGGGCATGTGATCTAATTTTGTCGACAATATGCAAGGAAGAATCTGTTGGAAGGCTCCTGCACAGGTTCTCTTTCATAATATAAAGAGATGCACTACCAGAAAGCCTCTCGTCTTTTCATAGCACCATGTTGGCATGTGATGTTTGGATCTGAGCAGACTCATGGTATTCTTTAGTAAAATCTGAGAGTCACAGAGGACCTGACCCAGAACCTTGATGCTCTTGATCTGCTGAATTATCCAACCCCAGCTGCCTGCCCTCTGACTTCTTGTTATATAAGATAATAAATTCATATTGTTTAAGCCATTTTTGATTGGTTATTCCACTACACACTATCTGAAAACCTCCTAACTAGTCCACTGTATTATAAATTCTGCAGTCTCCTCTAATGTTCTCATCATAAACAAGTTCTTCACTGGCTGATTTTTACCCAGTATTGCTTCTCTCCACTTTGTCATACTCCAGACCACTTATGGTCCTTTAAATATGGATGCAGCTTCGTGTCTTTGCTCAAGCATTTTCTTATTTATGAACATACACCCTATCTTATATCAAACCTCTACTCCCCCAATTACACTTTGATTCCTCAGAAAATTCTGGTCACCTTTTTAAGACACATATTCTCAATCTACTTTATCAAAAAGACTTCCTTTATCTACATTAATTAGTTGCATCGTAATCTGTGTTCCATACTATACCCTATATGTACTGCGGTCATATTTAAGTTATTCTTTTTTTGTTTACTACTTTACTATTCTCTCTCTCTCTCTGTTTGTCTCTCTTTGTCTCTCTCTCACTCACTCTGTGTGTGTGTATATATGTTTGCATGCTTATTTTCTTGACTTTATTAGTTTGGTGCCTGGCACATAGAAAATACCCTATCAATGTATTTAATAATATTAGGAATTTCAATATCAAACATCCTGAACCTTGACTTTAGGAACATTTATAAGGGCTTCATGTCATCTTTCATTCTGTGACACTTAAAAGGCCGTCTTTGCAATATATATAAAGAGGTTCTCCCAAATCTTGCCACCATTCACATGAAGCTGAGTAGTTATTAAACCTCACATTTTTGTTATTTTCTACCTTCCGTAGAAGCATCAGAAACACTCAGCAATGAGCCACTGCCATTCCTCCCAGCCTGATCCAGCAGGGTTTTGATTCCTGAAGAGGTAGCACTTTACCAGCCTTCAGCATTAAGACACTTTATTATTATTATTTTAACTAAAGCCTGGGATCTTGAGTTTAAAAACATGGTTGGTGCAAAGTGAGGAGGTGCACAATTTTGGAGTTCCAAAGGCCAAAGCTGTTGGATGAGGACAAGTTTAGTTTTGGGTTCTCCAGGAAGCAATGAACCAGGATTCTGCCTTACTCTCTCATGACACCCTGGGGAGGTGGTAGATCTCCAAAGGGAAATAGGCACTAGACACCTTGGCATCTACCACCAGCCAAGAATCCCTAGGACCAACTTTGAGATGGGAACAACAGAGGTCCAAGAGTGGAAAGGACCATACTGTCTCAGGCAATTAGCGTTTCAAGGTGAATAGAGTGGACTAAAGACGAGGATGCTTGTCCTGAATATTCCAGATGGTGTCAGGCTCTCAAGGTTTGGGTATCACCTTGGGTAAGAAGAGAGCTCCAATAATGAGTGTAATTGAGGCAGGATAAAGGACTAACGTAGATTAAATGATTATATAGAAATTTACATTGTGGTATTTTTTATACCCCAAGTTGCCTAGTACACTGGTTGTGCAGGAGAAAAATCGAGTTGATTGCAATATATACAAGCTCATATTGTCTTTCTGCTGCAAGTTTGCTTCAACTTACTGGTTTAATTGTAGCCCTGAAGGAATATATCCAAGATGTCTTGATTCTCACCTTGAAGAGGTGAAGGATGAGTTCCCTTTTCCTGGAAAGTTTGTCATTCCTATTTGTATTTTCTGATCCATCAGAAAATGTAAGCACAAAAAATTGTTTAAAAGCATCAGTAAAATGTGAGTGGTGGGATAGAGAAAATTTGTATTTATGGTACACCAACTATATACCTGACACTTGAAATGCATTATCTTACTTAATTCTCAAAAAATTCTGCAATGTAGCTATTCATCATCAGACCCACAGATGAAAAACCTGGGGCTAAGATTAAAGAGCTTGTCAAAGGTCATTCACCTAGAAGGTGGTAGCAACAAATTTCTATCAGAGGCTGATGGATATATTCTTCTTCCATTACAAAAAGAAAAATGGAAACGAAAACAAAAAGAAGAAAAAATCTCTCTTGTGTGTAGAGTCTGACATTCAGAGAAAGGGCTTAGCAGTATGTCCTTTGGAATGAAAGGAGGGAAGTTTGCGGTTTGTCAAACTTGACTCAATATACTAAATCTTACATCGTTCCTGGGATGTCATTTCTGATGGATTCACCATACACGGGTCATAGAATTCTCCAAATCTATTGTGTATTGATTCTTCAAAAAAGCTGTTACTAATTGCTTCTTCTGCAAATTGTGATGCATGCACTTCTCATGTGTAGTGTTAACAGAGAAGATAAAAATCAGTTTGTGGGTCAGGCACGGTGGCTCACGCCTGTAATCCTAGCACTTTGGGAGGCCGAGGCAGGTGGGATCATGAGGTCAGCAGCTTGAGACCAGCCTGTGCAACATGGTGAAACCCTGTCTCTACTAAAAATACAAAATATATATATATATATATATTAGCTGGGTGTGGTGGCAGGCACCTGTAATCTCAGCTACTCGGGAGGCTGAGGCAGGAGAATCACTTGAAACTGGAAGACGGAGGTTGCAGTGAGCCAAGATTGTGCCACTGCACTCCAGCCTGGGCAAGAAGAGCAAAACTCCATCTCAGAAAAAAAAAAAAAAAATTCAGTATACCTCAAACATTTAATCCTAACTAACTCAGCCTAGGTGTAAACCAATTCAATTGAATTAAAACTAATTCAACAATCTATCTAAAAGATGCCCTTAAAGACCCGATACAATAACCTACTTAAAAAAATTTGAAAAAATTAAGGAAATCTACATGTAGGATAGTAATAACCTTCCTTGCCAAGCCATTTCAATAATTTTTAAAAAGCAGACAGCTCTCAACTCAATAGGCCCATATATAAAATGGTGAACCCTTCCCAAGTGTCTAGCAAATGTACAAGTAAAAGAATTTTATGCAATTATGTTCAGGAAATATTAAACCTTAATTAATGTATTGGTGATTTCAATAATAAAATGCCCTCTGTTGTCTAAGAACAAATGGAAAGCATTAAACCAATGGCTAGATTTATGGCTGAATAAATTAAGCACATTGTCAAATTTGTCAGAGAAATCTTTCCACCTATATGTGCCCTTGGTTCTAGAGACCTCCCTCCCCGAACGCCAGACATTCTGTCAATGATGCTCTGCATTCATGCATCGTGATGATTGCAATACATTTAAATTATACATAGGGCATTTTCCGGTGAGATGTGCATCTGTAAAGTGACCAGAGGTACAGAATCCCCTAGTTTGCTTAATCTACTCACTTGTGTACATCTGTGCATGTGCTTCAGGGGTATTAGACTGGAGATAGGGTGGGAATATGGATGCCAGGGATGCTGAGTTTAGTGGAGGAGAGAAGCAGCTGCATTGAAACATAGAAATAACAAAGAGCCAAAAAAAAAAAAAGATTTTTTTTCTTATGAATATATTTAACGTGTTAAACAGATTCTGGCAATTTCCTGATGGCTCCAAAAGAAGCCTGAGCTGAGATTTTCACAGACAGTGTTCCAGGCCCTGAATACTGTACCTCGTGTATTGAATCACATCTGCTACAGAGAGGAAGCAATGAATAATTAACTCGGCCTCCACATTACTGCCATAGATTACAGTCATCTTGACTGCTGGACTGCCTTGCACAACATAAACCATTTAGAAAACTCGGTTACTCTCTTTCCTTTTAAATTTGTCTTGCTAACACTTACTGTTTAAAAGGCTAAATCTTTCTCTAGTTTTAATTAAAGCATTTAAAATAATTTACATTGAAATCATATGTGCTCGGGTCTGTCAGAATTGATGCTTTAATAACATGCCATCCCTTTCTCCATTGCCCTGAAATCTGTTAAAATTACCACTAATCTAATTGGGAACAAAGTTGTCAAATGCATGCAGCTCTGACAGTTTGTCTTTCTGCAAACTGCCGACAGATTGCAAGTTACGCATGTGTTGAGCAGATGGGTAAGTTAAAAGGAACACCAAAAAAAAAAAAAAGCAATTTATTAAATCACCTGGAACCAGCAGCTTCGGTCCAAAAATAGTGAGAATGAAATATAGCAGGAGCCGGGAGTGCTGGCACTAGAATATACCAGAAGGTACCGGTTACAAAACAAGATAAACATTTGGAGATGCCTCAGCTGTGTTACAGAATAATGAGGAGTTATTTAACCCGATATAGATTACCAGCCAAAATTAATTTAGGGTGCAGCTTTTTTGGAAAATGGTTTGCAAAGTGATTGCTTTAACCCTTTCCTGTCTTCTTGTTATCACAGGAAGACAGGCATATTTTTCTCCTTCTTTCATTCTCAAATGCATCAATACATATTCACATACATATATGAACCCATACATTTGCACACAGAACACACTAGCATACACATGCAAACATATTCATATTCATATACACATGAACACATGCACATCTGTGATACTAATATGTATGTGCACACATGTATGTAAATACACATTATCTCATATATATGTAAACAAACATAAGATATATATGTACATAAATATTCATATCTGTTTATCCATCTACCTATTTACCTATCTATGACTATATTCATGAGAGATTGTTTTGTTTTTCATCATCTGAAGCAAGGTTTTGAGTAAGCCATGCATGCATGGGCTATCCAGCCTATAGCTGCAGTTGTCATAATCACTCTCTCGTGTTCCATTAGTAAACAGTCCAGGCAGGAGGTAGGCAAAAGCCAAGGTAAGCATGGGGTAGGAGGAGAGTGAGAAGAACAGGAGCTGAAGCCTGACAGCCTCTCTCATGGGTCTCCACTGCTACGCCATGTGATCAGAACTTTTTATTTTTGACACAAAATCTTTCTCTCTGTCACCCACACTGGAGTGCAGTGGCACGATCATGGCTCACAGCAGCCTCTAACCCCTGGACTCAAGCTGATCGGAACTTTTGAGAGGTGTTCTTTAAAAACTTACTTGCAAGAAGTCAATAAACCTTAAGACCCAAGAAATAAGAACAAAGAAGCATGTTTTAACTACTATTTGTCTCACTTAGGTGACATGGGTCTGTAAGAAATCATCAATTTAAGTTTTAAAGTGCAGTAAGTCTAAAATAAAGATATTTTCTGTCTCTACTAGGAGCCAGAGGCCCAGCAAATTAACTCTCTTTCCCTTCCTGGAACAGGCCAACACAATTACTTCAAGGAGAATCTCTTGCTGGAAATTTAGGTGATCAGCAATGAAGAGCCAAGAGCTGAGTGTGTTCCCATGTCCCTGAGAGGAATGCAGTGGAATTCAGATATTAAATACTGGTGTTTTTGGCTCACTCCCCTTATCACTGTACTTGCATCTCCTGGGGATGTCATCCACTTTCATAGTTTTGGCTGCCTTATATTCTGATGGCTTGCAAATCTGTATCTCTTGCCTTGGATTTTCTTACTTGGAGTCAGAGTCCAATATCCAAATACCTGTGACAAATCACCACGTAAACATTCCTCAGGCCTCTCAAGTTCCATGGGTTCAAAACGGAATTCCTCAATTCTTTCATAAACTTGCTTCTATTCCTGTGTTCACCATGTTACTTGTTCATATTGTGTGGCACTTTATCATTCACACTAGAAAAATAATCTATGAAATCAGAGAATAAGCCTTAAATCACCTCTCTTATCCAGTAGCCATAGCCATTCACCAAATTCCACCAGTTTTGACATCCAAATGTTCCCATAAATCTGTTATTTCCACTCTTTCTCTAATAGAATATCACTGGCTTAGGCTTTCTTCATCTCTTGTGTGGCTATCAGGTTAGGTCTTCCTTTCCAGAGTTTTCTATCTCCTCTGATCAATTTCCACATAGCTGCAAGTGTGGCTTATATAAATTCAAATCAGACTATGTTCCTTTCCTGCTGGACTTTCTATGTTGCCCCAGCCTATCTGCTTTCTACCTTTCTCCTCTGTCACCCGAGGCTGAGAGATAAGTAATTTTATTTCTCCCATCCTGTCCTTGCCAGGCCACAAATGGACACTGACTGCATTTTTCTCCTGAAGGCCACAGCTCCTGTTGTGTTACTTTCTTCATCTATAGCTTTGGCTGGAGCTGTCTCCAGATTCTAGTAAGTTCTTTATCCCTTTGTCTTTTAAAGCCCAGGGAGGTATTATCTCTCCTTTGTTGCTCGCCCTAGGATGCTTTCCTAGGCCTTGTTAGTTTCCCTTTAGCCCTGCCCCTTCTTTTGTAAACAGTCCCTTCATTACAATTTCCTCAATTACATTTTTGTAGGTGCCATCTGTTTCCTCCCAAGGTCCCAACTGATGCATCCCCCCATTGCCAAAAGGATGAAAATTTCAAATTCATTACATGGAAAACTAGGCTCTTTAAAACCTAGCCCTTGCCAGCTTCTCCGGTCTCTTGGCCCTTGCCCTCACAGGCTCACGTATTTAGGCTCCCCACATACACCATTACTGTCTCACACCACTCTGGTTTTCCCTCTGCCCTTTGCATGAAATGTCTTCTCAGCCCCGGGTCCCTGCCCCACTCTCAGCTTCATACTCTCTCTGGCTCTTACATCTTTTCCTTTAATTAAGAATGCAACTTAGGCATCACTTTCTCCAGAAATTCTTGTATTCCCACCTTCATCCACAGACAAAGTGTTAATAGACTCACAATGAACATTACATATTCAAGGCTCTGGGAGGTTGCTTGGTAAGGTATCTGACCTCTTAATTTTCAGTTTCTTTCTTTCTTTCTTTCTTTCTTTCTTTCTTTCTTTCTTTCTTTCTTTCTTTCTTTCTTTCTTTCTTTCTTTTTTTCTTTCTTTCTTTCTTTCTTTCTTTCTTCCTTCCTTCCTTCCTTCCTTCCTTCCTTCCTTCCTTCCTTCTTTCTTTCTTGTCTTTCTTTCTTTCTTTCTTCTTTCCTTCCTTCCTTCCTTTTTCTTTCTTTCTCTTTCTTTCTTTCTTCTTTCTCTTTCGTCTTTCTTTCTTTCTCTTTCTTCTCTTCTTTCTTGCTTTCTTTCCTTTTTCCTTCCTTCCTTCCTTTTTTCTTTCCTCCCATTCTTCTTTCCTTTCTTCCTTTCTGCCTCCCTACCTCACTCTCTTTCTTTCTTTGTTAAATTTACTGATTATCTCATTTAATCCTGACGGCAATCTTATAAGTTAAATCCTGTTATTACACTGTTTTTAAATTAAAGAAAGAAAAGCTTAAGAAATTCAAATGTCCTGTTGAATGGAAAGCAACTAGCAAGTTAAGGAGCCAAGACTTCAATGCAAAGTTTTACTCTAGAGTCTGTACCATTAATGATAATATTAAAGGCAAAATTTGGTTATGTCTGGGTGTTACTTGTACTTACAGCATATGTGTGAATAAGTATATATAATCCTTGCTTATAAATAGTAGGAACTATATAAGGCTTATCAAAGATAGAGAGCCAGCCAATATATGTTAATTTAATAGATAAATGTAGCATTCTGCTTGCAAGCTAGGGATAATTTTAGGAGCCCTTGGTGTAGTATTTAAGATACCACGAGTTAATAATATTTGCTCGATTGTTTCATTTTCAAGATGGCAGTTTCTCACACACAACTTGGGAGTAAAATAAATATGAAGGCCCCCAAAATAAGTATTAGAGAAAGATAGAAATAGTAACTACACATATTTTAACAAAATTCAAAATATTTTGAACAGTATGTTCCTAGCCAGGGAGTTTCAGTTGTCCACAGAGAGAGAGACAAATTCATAGGCAGAAATATGCAACTATTCTGAGACCTTTGTAGAACAAAGATCTCCCCTTACAGTGATGATTATCATCATCAACTAAGCAGACAGTTTTTGACAGAATGCACAACAGATAATGAGGAAAGAAGGGGGACCAACTCGGCAAGTCAGATTCATGGTTCAAATCCTCAACACTTTGATAGATGTCATGGACGTACATTATAATTTACTAATATTTTAACTACCAAATAAGAGGAGCAGTACAAAAGTGCTTATGTAAGCTGAAACGCAAAACGCAATTGGAAGGCTTCATTGTATTTGTCCATTAGGGTTATATGCAGTTAAAAGACTACATCAAAGCTGTATTATCACTCATGTATTCACTCACAAATGCAGTCTCCAGTGGTTCCTGAGCAAAGTATGCATCAGAATCATCAGAGAGACTTTTTAAAAACATATACATTTCTAACTCAAACCAGAAGATTCTGATTCAAGAGTTCTGAATGAACACTGGCTTTTATATACTGGAAAATCTCTCTAGATGAATCTAATATCTACCCATTTATTACATAGAGTAGGCCAGGTTATGCTGCAGTAACAAAAACAAACCCACCAAAATATCGATGACTTAACACAACACAAGTTTATTTTTCGCTCATGTCACATGGAAAATAAAGGTTAGTGGATAAACTAATCACTCTGGTCACACAGGGATTTTTCATCAAGTTACATCCTACTATGACCATAACAGCAGTGGGAAGAAGATGGATCAAACACTGCACCGGATCTTATAGCTTCTGCCTGGAAGTGCCACTTCTCTCATTCCATTGGCCAAAGCAAGCTACATGGCACATTTAACTACAAAGTGGTAGGGAATTGTTAATTCCACCATCTGCCTGGAATGAGGGAGACCTGGAAATATCTGTGAACAACACTAATGGATGCTAAAATCTCTAATTAAGAACCATGAGTTATGATAAGTTTCTCAAAGTATTTCAACTAATTTAACCTACTTCTGCTGCCACACATTCTTCTCTTCTTTTTACCCTTTTGTCAGAAATTTTCAAAATACAAAAATGTCTTTCTTTAATAACAACTTAGGGTTTGTGATTTATTTGATGGTAGTTTTTAAAAAGATGTTTTTAACCCTACTTAGAAAGAGTCCACTTTCATGATTTATTACAATTTTCTTTCCCTGGCTAATTAAACTCGTTTCTTAGGAAATGACTCATGGCTAATCACACTAAGAATAAAATTAGTCACATTGCCCTCTTTGTTATAAGATGAGTGTAAATAATCTTTAAGGAAATTTTTCTTAAATCACAAAAGCATGTAATAGTTCCCAGTTCAGCAACATTATGTAAAATAGCAGACTCAGAGAGTAGTAAATCCAGATGCTGTCCTATTATTGCATGAAACAAGGCAGAAATTTATGTTCCTTTATTATTAAACCAAGCTCTATCCGTTGAATTTCTTTATGTAAATACTCTTTTGGAGGGTTAAAGTACCATTAAAAAATTCCTAGACTAAAACCTGTTGTATGGTTTCTTTGCCCACTGGAGAGATATAAAACCATTACATTTAAGTATCATAATAGCTAGCATATGCTATTTCTTAGAAATGACACCACCATCTGGATTAAGGTCTACTGATGATTTCATACAATACTCCAGATTTCTTCGGTTAGAGAGAGGCCAAACTGTTTTGACTTTAACTACCCTGTTGTTCTAATGAAAAATAATAAAAGGTTACACTTATGTCTGACCTACTGGCTGGAGATCACATATTGCTTTATTAATAAATAATGTAATTATTATAGTAGCTGAAAATGCAGAAGGCAAGCCAGATGCTTGTGTTAATAATGTGAGTTGGGGCCCAAATCCATCGTCCAATGTTATCCATTTCTAACCAAACAGATCATGTGATTTCCCTGGTTGCTAGAAGCACGTTCTGTAGTGAAAAGTCCACCTGCCTTGTGTTCAAATCTTGCCCCTCCTGTGTGCTAATTGTGGGACATTGAGCATGTTTCTGAATCTCTCTGAACCTCAATTTCCTCAGCTACAAAATAAGAATAATTATATCTATGGTAAGTTTGTTAAGAAGCTTAAGGATGATGACTATAAAAATCTCTAGTAAATTACCTCTTTCCCAACATAACAGGTTATAAAAATCATAGTCATATTATTACTAAGTTTTTTTTATCCGCATAGTCATCTTTATTTCCGTCAACCTGGGCAAAGAGAAGCAAGACAAGATTAAAAGCAAAAGTGCAGTCAGAATGTGAAAGAAGTCAAATTGAAAATATTATAAGCAAAGACCATATTACACATTATGTATCCGTTCCTAGAATAGCTTTCTAACGTGGTGGAATCAGTAGACAATAAAAATACACTCCTGTGTATAATGTGACAGCAGTATTTGTTCATTTGCATGTAAGTCACCCTCATGGCTGGCTATCTTTAAAGGTCATTTGGTGAACTCTCACTGAAAAAAAAGTATAATCTCTTTGACTCACTGAAGTCATGAAATACATGGGGGGTTGTGGTGAAAAACGTAGAATAGTGGAGGAAGGGGACCCTCTCACCTGACTGCCTCCTCACTGGCCCCTTGGCTACTGTCACGCACACAGCAAACCCTCTGGGCCAATCCATCTGACTGGCTGTGCAGGGAATGGGGCAGCCTGGATAATTGATGGGCTCAATCTGACCAGGCACAGGTGGCACAGAGACGGCGTACAGCAGCTTCTCGGGTTTGCCAGTGCCATCTGTTGCCATAAAAACATCTGTCGTCAAGGTCACCCTGTCACCCTCTGTTAAAGTTACAGGTTTGGTGAGTAGGATAATGTCACCTAAGAAGAAGGGATATGTATGTTGGGGGCTGGGAGAAAAAAGAGAGGGAGACCAAGATACACAAAGACAATAGGAAACCTTTCTTTTATTTTAATTTTGAAAGATAAATAATAATAATAGAATTACTGAGTTGAAAAAATAGAAAAAGTGCACATTCTTTTAAAGGAGAACCTTATAAAAGGCTTGCCAGATTATTGTCATTGTTCACCCTAGCCAAAACATTAGCTCATTTTAAAGAATAATGGCATTTTTACCAAAGACATGACACGTATTTGTAAAGGAAATATGATATTTACTTGTAAAGACAAGCACTTTCCTTCTGCTTGCTAACTTTAAAAACCATTTTTTGGAATGATCCTTTTGTATAAGTACATTTGACTAAGCATCTCTGTGTGTGTGTGTGTGTGTGTGTGTGTGTGTGTGTGTGTCTGTGTCTGTGTGTGTGTGTGCATTCACAGCATGTTCACGGAAGGGGGCGTTGCATTTATCAAAGTATTTAACTGGCATTTGAGCTTTGCTCTGCTGCCAGAAAGAATGACCCATTTATTAATAAAGAACAATTAAGTTAATAGACTCAAATGATCTGGTGGACAAAGTACTGTAATGAAGCAAATGCAATATTGGATTTTTATACAGCGAGTATTACATGTGGCCGGACTTCCAGCAGCAATGGTTCATCTTTCCCCGTCTGTGTTTGTTGCTGACGCGTTTTAAAGCAATTTCACCTAGTGGCAAAGAGACATCATTCCCATCTGTTTAGGAAGTGCGGCTTTACTTATTGGACCAATATTGCTGGCACCATGGGCTTTCAGGGAGTTACTGATTATCATTGAATGGTGAGATGAGAAGGGGAAGATAATCTGCTGGATTTTATAAAACACACTCACATCTGCCCCCAATCAAACCTAAATAATAAAACTTTAGGACAATACAGTTTCTCAGCAGAAGGGAGGGTCAGGGAAGGAGTAGACAAAACAGCAGATGAATGTGCTTTGTTTCATCTGTACCTGTAGCCTGGTCACTAAACACCATGCAGAACATTAAAGTAGAGCTCTTGGGGGAAAAAAAAGCGAAATATTTATGGCCAACTGCAATTTTAATGTTGTTAAATGTATGGAGGGTATATAGGATTTAGATTGTTCCCTGACTCAGTAGTTTAATGTTTTGGTAGTAGAAATATGATGATTATCTGGCAGCGATTTCCTCTAATTTGGGCCACTATGAGGATCACCTTTTCCTGAACCTCTGGTCCCAGTCTGACAAGACAAGTAATGTAAGTATAGACCAAAAACTTAATTCAAATAAAGGGTTATAAACATTGATTTCTATGCTCTGGATTTCAAATTACTTAGGGACATACATTTAAATCTATATTCCAAATAGAACAAAGGATTATTTCAATTGTTTAGTTTCAAATGGTTCCCAAAAATTAATTTTCCTCATAGTCATCTCTTTTGTATTCCAAGGCATATTAATATTATCACATTAATTTCAAGAGGACTTTCATAATAGTAATGCAATTGATAAACAACTGGACTTTGACTACTGAGTATATGGCCCTAAGAAAGTTACTTAATTTCTCAAAAATTCTGGCACAAACTTCTCATCCAATTCTAGATTCCTTAAGTACAACTTATTTGCATGTGTCTTCTTCCTTCTAGTTCATAAAAGCAAGTCACTCTCCTAGTTTTCTCATTCAATTCCAATATCTTAGCTCATTCTCGTCTTGCCAGCTTTATGCACTAGTTCTGTACCCTATGTTTGACATTTGTCTCTGGTCCCTCCAGATTTGTCAGTCTTAGTAATTGAAAGACTCTACACCTTGTTAATATAGCTCATAGGGGAAACAATTAAACATCTTCTTTTGGGACATGGGCTTTGAAGTCACGGTGAGCAGTTGGCCACTTAACCTGAGTGACCTTAGGGAAGTTTATTTAACCTTCTCAAGCCTCCGATTGCTCATCTGTAAAACAGAATTTAAAATGGTAATTATCATATAGAATTCTTGAGGATTAAATGCCCAACATATAGCAAGTGACATAGCAATGATTTATATTAATATTGTCAATCATTAGCTTAAACTATTATCCAAAACTCAGTGCTGTTATTTCTTGAATATAAATATTTTCAACTCCTGGCTTAATCCAGGAAACTTCACCTCATGTGGTTCTTTACCCCAACTGAAAGACAGGCTAAGCTTTGGTCCCTAATACATTGTGAGTGATTTAAATAAATATCTCCTCTGATCTCTAAGCCTGGAAAATGTGGGGAGAATTTTCTATGGGTGTTTCTGGGCCTGTACTAGGGTGCCCAAAGGCCTTCACAGAAGGAACATGCTTCACTGTGAAAGGACAAGACTCCAAAACAGAAACACTTTTCCCACCAAAGCTGCCTTCTCTGAACTGCTTGGCTTCTGTGTAATAAATAGACGATTTGAAATATTGTTCTATAGCTAACACATTTGAAACCTGCTGGATATGATGGTCCCCAAGATCAGCATTAATACTGTAACTCTTAGACTATGATTACATATATTCACACTAATCTGTCAGAGGAAGCAATAGAATTAAAACACAATTTATTATTTTCCTTGATGATTTCAGGAGTTCATTGTGAACACAGGAGTTTTGAAGTGCTATGAGAAGATAACTTTAGGTTACCCTGGGCTCTTTTTTTTTTTCCCCCATAGCAAACAACCTTAGACTGTTTATGTCTTTGAATGCTCATGTCATTCAGATGTGTGTTTCTTTTTTGCCAACTTCCTGGTCTCTTTTAATTTGCTGCTTCTAGTGTGCTGTTAGAAAGACACTAAATAATAAAACTTGTTAGTTCTATGTGAAAACTAAGAGTAATAATACTATGAGCGAGAATATCAAGATCTATCCTTAGTAAGACACTTACATGGATGTTGTCAATTGGCTTCTCAGTGGCTTTGCTTAATGGTCTCATTTTCCGGATTTTGGCTTTGTTCTCTATAGGAAAGATGAGCTGATAAATGTTTAAAACCAGGGGAGTGGATGAGTCTCAAATTTGTAGCATTTGCTAATTTCCTTGGTGTAAATAATCTCACCAGGTCTGATTTCGCACTACCATTGTGGTGTCACTAAACACAGACTCTGTTAAACACAGAATTAGGAAGAGATAAGCGTAAATGGCCTGCTCCAGCACACTACTGTATTGAAGATACTGTCGAGTAAGAGACTTACGTAAAGTAACCTGCTATCCTGGTAACATTAACATTCACCTGAATACTTAAAAATACTAGAAATGTGAGAAAGGGTCCACTGTAGAATGTTAACTGTTGGTTATTACTTGTACAGGGATTGAGTTCTTTGTTAATTTAACGTTTATTGATAGCTTATGTGTCCTACATACTGTGCTAAGCACTTGCGATTCAGCTCATCCAATCCCTGTAATAACTCCCTGAAACAAGAACTGGGATTAACTACATTTTTAAAATGATGAAACTGAAGCTTAGAATCATGAAGTAACTTACTCAAAGTCTCACAGTTTGTATGTATAGAATAGGAATATAATTTAGGAAGTCTTGTTGAAAACCCCAAATTTTTAACCACTGTGAACCAACTTTGTAAATAATATAGCACATTTGACTTGTAAGTATATTCTAACAGATAAACATGTGTCTAGTTGATGATCATCCATTCGTTTCCTGACATGTTTTTAGCACATACCTTGTAATGATCCTGTTAGTATAGGCCATGAAAAAGGTTATATGTAAATTTGTTATTTAGCAAAGAAAAAAAAAGAGAGATACAAAAAAATCAAAACTTATGGGTTCTATTTTGATTATTTCATCTGTATCCTCTTTCCATATTTCATTTTCAGTTTTTTATTAACTTTGAAATCTTAATTACTATGTAAGTTATATAGCATTTTAGCCTAAGCTAATGGCTATAAAAATAAAAATAAAAACAAAAGAGCAAATGAAAGTCTGATTATTTCCATCAATGCCCATTAATTCATATTGAGTTTGCAAATAATATGCCAGTGACCATAACATAGCCACATAATTTAAGCAACTGTAAGTGCAATGTCACATTATAGAGGACTTCTAATTTAATTGAGTTTAAAGTAGGCCAAAGTCGGTCATTTATACTTCTCTGAATAGATTATACTTATAATTACTTCCCAGAAAAAAAAAAACAAAACATTCAGAAGGATGACCAATCTTTTCTAGAGATTAAAATATTTCCTTCAATGACGTATTTCAATGTGAATCCACTGGCATGAAAAAAACAGTGCAACTGACCATTATTTTTATAATCAGTAGTTATGGATGAATCTAAGTTAACACTGAATGAATCATCTCCCTTTAAAGGTGGCCCAGCAAAATGTTTAGCTTTTGCTTGATGCAACACTTCTCCCTGACAACGAATCTCAATAACCTAGTTTTCCTGTATGTCAAGGAAACAAGCAAAAACTGGATTAGATAGGATCTTATCCTAATGTACTATACCCATTTTCAAATAAATGAACCGTGTGTGTGTACTGGCATCCACTTTGCCAAAATGGTATGCCAAAATGGTATAACCTCAGAAGCACACACCAGTTAGCAGGGTCTGCAAAAGTTCAGCTGGTGAGGGAACACACGTTTTCCTTCTTATCCCACATCCTTTCACTGCCAATTAAAAACAGGTAACCCTATAATCTGCTTCTGGTAGTACCAAGCTAATTAGACTTTGACAAGAATGTAGCAACACCCGCTTGCAGAAAATTAACACGCATGTTTCTCTACAGGTACTTGGGGAAAAGGGAGAAATAAAGCCACATGCAAAATCTTTCCAAAATCTCAGCCAGACCTCATTTGTATCCACATACTTCATGTCACATTAACTCACCCAGCCTGATGCCCAGAACTACACCCTCCAGCTGACTGGCAAGGTTAGGCTTTAGTTTTTTAATAACCATCTTATACATATAGACCTATATATCTAGGATCTATAAAGCACACAGATGATTATTTAGGATTAATGGATCATTCAAAGTGCCAGTTGGCACATTTTGAGTAAAAAGTGTAACAAATGCAGCTGTTTACTAATAAATAAAGCCTCAGCTGTAAGAGAAATAAATTAGATGCGTTTAATTGGTAGGCTGCAAACCTCCCCTTTATTACAATGCAGCTTCTTGTTATTTTATGATGTCAGGGTAGATGGCAGACTGACAGAGTGTTTATGAATCACAGTTTGCAGATGGCACTCTTGGTTTTCAGCAGCTATGAGCACAAGTAGCATGAGGCCTCAATAGTGGATTTTGCCAAAGACGACCCCCTGAGAATTAGCTGTCTCCATTTCTCTTGTGCCGATCTCTCCCTGGCAGAACCCTTACTTCACAAACCCACCTTTAATAAATTGTGGCTGCCTGGCAGGGAATCAAAGAGAGCTCACTCCCACAGAATGCCCCCATCTCGAGGTGATCTCTTTGTTATCGCTGAGGAGGCTGTGCAATGATCCTCAGAGCACGCTTCCTGCAACTTCATATGAAGATGACCAAAGATCAGTCAGGACAGAAACCCTCCCCCTTTAGACTCCTTGGCTTTCTTTGCCCACTCTCCTTGCAGCTGACAGAAGCGATTTCCTATCTCTAGAGCACTGCATAAGGTCCTTGCACTTGGAATTCAGAGCTCGCCTAACTAATGACAGTTTTGTCATCATACAACTGGGGAGGGGTCACCCCAGCCCATGGAGCTGAGGCTTCACAGCATTAGCACTCCTGCATTCCCCTGGTCACCATTCACTTCTATGACTGGGAAGAGCACACAGGAGACATACAGTCAAATTGTCAACAGGTTTGTACATTTTCATCACCAGTTATAATGGATTTTTATTCTAATGGGCTGTTTTTATTTTATTAGAAAAGTGGGAGGATCAAGCCCCTTTTCAGGGAACAGAGATTAGTCCGAATATATAGTAATAGGAATTATAAGGTTAATGATAATAGTAGTAATAATATTAATATCAGAAGCTACCATTCGAGTACTTAGTATGGGATAAACTAGAATAACTTCCTATAGGATTATATAAGTTATCTTATACTAGTTTAAAACACATAAGCACCATTCCCTTTCTCTGCTTGCTTCCTTTTCCTACGTTGCTTTGGTTAGACACTTGAGTCCTGGTTATGTGTCCAGGAGAACCTGAGAGAAATTCTGAGAGTGCTTCCTCATTTTCTACTGTGTCTGCTGGAGGCCTGATGGAAGGAATCTATCTCTCCAGCTATCTTATGAAGTTGAAATTAAAATAGCTGCTGGTGGTCATGCTGGATTAGGTAGAGAAAACATACAAACAAAAATGAATTTTGTTGGTTGGTATTAAAAACAGTTCTGAAAACTTTAAATGGGAAAGGAATTAAACTCAGATTTTTTACTTTAGATGAGGAACCCTGTCTCATAATAATAAAATAGGTTTTTTAAATCCTTTTAATTAAATGTCATCTATGTTACGTAAAATATGTGTTCATTTTTCCAGAAATCAAGCAGAAGGCAAAGATGTCCACTCTCATTACTTTGACATAGTTCTAGAGTTTCTAGGTGGCATAATAAGGCAATACATGAATACATACAAACATAATACATAAACAAATATATAAAATTGAAGGCATCCAGATGAAAGGGAAGTCATAAAACTATCTTCTTTTTCAAATGACTTAGTCTTGTAACCAAGAAGTCCTAAAGAATCTACAAAAAAAAAAAAATGAATTCAGCACAATCAGGATATAAGATCATAAACTCACAAAATTGTGTTTCTATATACTGGCAATAATGATCCAAAAATGAAATTAAAAACAATTTCATTCACAATGGTATCGCCAAAAACCAAGTACTGGAAATACAGTTTTAAGAAGTTGTGTCAGGCTTGTACAGTGTAAACTACAAAGCATTACTGAGAAAAATTAAAGAGCTCTATAAAATGAGAGATATTCCATGTTCATGGATTGACAGGCTCAATATTGTTAAGACAGTAATTCTCAAATTTATCTACAGACTCAGTGAAATTTCTAGAAAAATTCTGGCTTTTTTTTTAACAGCAATTGACAAGCTGGTTCTAAAATTTATATAAAAATTGAAATGACTCAGAATAACAATAACAATAAACAAAGTTGAGGGACTCACATTTTGCAATTACAAAATACTACAAAGCTACAATAATTAAGAGAGTGTGATACCAAAGTATGATTAGACATACATATCGATGGAACACAATTTAGAGTTCAGAACTACACTCTTACATTTGAGGTTAATTAATATTTGACAAAGATGACAAGGTATTTTTATATTTTCAGCAAACAATGCTGAGATGTTTGGATTGCTGCATGCAAAAAAGATGAATTTAGATGCTAACCTCATATCGTATAAAAACATTAATACAAAGTAGATCATCAACACACCTTTAAGAATTAAACCATAAAACTTTCAGAAGTGGACATAGAAAAACAGTAGAATAACTTGGGAGGAATAGAGTTTTTCTGAGAAGGTGATATTGATCAGAAAACTGATTGAGTTGAACTCTGATTGATTGAAAGCAAAAATCTGGGGAAAAAATATTGCATAATTCAGGCAGATTGAATAGCAGTTGCAGTACCCAAAGCTGAGAGTAAGATAAGCAATTTTTCAAGAAGCACAAAGACCAGTATGGTTGGTTTCATTGTGACATTAGGCTAGACAAACGTCTCTTAGACATAAAAATAATTATCTATTTAAAAAAAGAATAATAAGTTGGACTTAATAAAAACTTAAAGTTTTGATCTTAGAAAGCTATCATTAAGAAAATGAAATGTTGCATATCATTCTAAATTTTGTGAAAAAGGATTTTTTTTAAAAAGAAAAAGGAATGTTAAGCTGCAGACCAGAAAAAATATTTACAAATCATATTGACAAGGACCTTGTATCAATAACAGAAAAAGATCTCCTACAAATTAATGATCAAAAGACAAATAGCTCAATTCAAAAATAGGCAGAAGGTCTAAACAGATACATTACAAAAGAAAATGGTGGCCAATGGAAACATGTAAGATGCTCAAGGTCATTAGTTATCAGGGAAATGTAAGTTAAATGCACAAGAAGATATCACTACACATTCACTAAAATGGCCAAAATTAAAAGGAATGACAAAAACTAAGTCTTGCCAAAAAGTGAGAGCATCTGGAATGTTCATGGATTTCCATTGAGAGTATAAAATACTTTATCCACTTTGGGAAAATGTCAGTAGTTTTTAAATAAATTTAACCATACACTACTGCTTGTCCCAGTAATTCTAGCACTAATTAGTTTCTAAACAGAAATCACAATATTTTGTGCATGAAATACTTGTACACAAATGTTCGTTGTAGTTTTGTACATAATAGCTCAAAATTGAAACTATCCCAAATACCATCACCAGGTGAATGGATAAAAATAATTGTGGTCTATTTATACATTGAGTTATTACTCCTTAATTAAATAGAACACACTACTGACTCATGCAACAGCATAAATGATTTTTCCAAAACAGAATGATTCTTCAAAACATGATTCTCTAAGATTTTATACTGATTAGAAGAATACAGAGAAAATACAGTGTGCTTCCATTTATATGAAATTTTAAAATAAGCAAAACTAACGGGCCAAAAAGCAAAATAGTGGTTATCTAGGGCTGAAAGTGAAGAAATTTACCGAAAAATATCTTGAAGACACTTTTTGGAATGGTGTAAATGTTATGTATCTTGATGGGCAAGTGGTTACATAGGGTTTTTTTTTTCATGTCATATCTTGTTAACCTGTAAACTTAAAATAATTATAATTTGTTGCATTTAAATTATACCTCAATAAAGCTGAAATAAAAGTAAAATTAAAAATTACCAACATTGGCATAAAAAGGGACAAACTTGAAATGACAAGAAATCTTAAAATAACCTTACTTCTAAGACAAACACTGTCTTAATTTTTTGGGGTTGCTATAACAAAATATCATAAATTGGGTAGTATATAATAAACAGAATTTTTTTCTCACACTCCTAGAAGCTAGGAAGTCCAAGATCAAACCTTTGGCAAGTTCAAGGTCTATTTAGGCCCTGTTTGCTTGTTCATGGATGGTGCCTTCTTACTGTGTCCTCACATGGTAGAAGAGAAGAATGAGCTCTCTGGTTCTCTTTTATAAAGACATTAATCCCATTTTTGAGGGCTCTTCCCTTGTGACCTAATCACCTCCACACCTCACCATCATCTTGGGGGTTAAGATTTCAACATATAAATTTTAGGGATCCACAAACATGCAGACTGTAGTATTTCACCTTGGCCCTCCAAAATTCACGTCCTTCTTACATGCAAAATGCATGTATTCCATCCCTATGACTCCAAAATCTTAATTCAGTTCATCATCATTTTATTAGTCTAATGTCCGGAGTCTCATCTAAATATCTAAATCAATATGAGTGAGTTTCACAGTACAATTCGTTCTAAGGCAAATTGCTCTCCAGCTGTGAACCTGTGAAATCAAACATGTTTTGTGCTTCCAAAATACTATAGTGCCATAGGTATAGGAATGACATTCCCATTTCAAAATGGAAATATAGAAATAAAAGGGGTTATGAGTCTCAAGTAAGTCTAAAACTTTAAGGATGGGGAATAATTTGCTTTGATTTGATGCTCTGCCCTCCATGCTTACTGAGTTAAACATTCGGCCTCCTCAGCTTAGCTGATTAGGAATTGAGCCCCCAAGACTCCAGGCTAAAAGCTTTGAGGAAGCACCAGACAGCAAGCACCAATGTCTTGGCCTCCTTAGAAATCATTATTCCCCCAAGGTCCATGATGAAAGAGAGAGAATTAAAGATTCTGAAATGCCTTCAGTATGATTTTTCCGTTATCTTGATGAATAAGCACCTTGCTGATCGACACCAATCTCCTTATCAAATGGTACACACCCTTGGTGTTCTCTCTCAAACACTTCTTATTTTTTATAACCCTGATGAGTTGAGCTGGGCACAATGGCTCACGCCTATAATCCCAGCACTTTGGGAGGCTGAGGCGGGCAGGTCACTTGAGGTCAGGAGTTTGAAATCAGCCTGGCCAACATGGTGAAACCCTGTCTCTACTAAAAATACAAAAATTACCCAGATGTGGTGGCGCATGCCTGTAGTCCCAGCTACTCAGGAGCCTGAGGCAGGAGAATCGCTCAAACCCAGGAGGCAAAGGTTGCAGTGAGCTGAGATCACACCATTGCACTCCAGCCTGGATGACAGAGCAAGACACCACCATAGATAGATAGATAGATAGATAGATAGATAGATAGATAGATAGATAGATAGATAGAGCTGAGAATTTCCAAATTTTCAAGTTCTGCTTCCTTTTGATTAAAAATTCCATCTTCAAATTGTTTATCTCCTCTCACATTTTACTATAAGCATTCAGGAGAAGCCATTCAGCACCTTCAATACTTTGCTTAGGAATTTCTTCAGCTAAGTATTCTATTTCATCACTCAAAAGTTCTACATTCTGTAAAACACTAGGACACAAATACAATTCAATCACATTCTTTACCATTTTATAACAACGATGGCCTTTCCCCCAGTTTCCAATAATGTGTTCCTCATCTTCATCTGAGACCTCATCAGAATGTTCCTTTACCATTTACCCATGAAGAAATTGTTCATGTTCACTTGGATATTCTTTAAGAAGACTGAGGCTTTCTCTATAGATTTTCTCTACTTTTGAGCCCTTACCAGAAGAATTATCCCTTGTTCATAGCAACCTAGGTTTTTACTAGCATGCACATCAAAATTCTTCCAGTCTTTACTCATTAGCTAGTTCCAAAGTCGCTTCTACACTTTTAGGTAACATTACAGCCTATCCTTCTGCTCTTGCCTGGAACAGAATTATTGCTGGAAATGAAGCAATCATTTTTCAACCATGAAGTAATGACATGAGGATGAAACCTACACTAAGGATATTTGAGAAAAATGTTAGAAAACCTCTGTTCCTAATGTCAACAAGGGCCACATCAGCCCTGGACTGTAACTCTCAGCTTCCTCTTACATGAGAATGATAAACTTCTTATTTCATTAAACTACTATAGTTAGTTTTCTGTTACTAGGTTACATAAAGAAGAATGCAATTCCTAACCAATAAAATGCTTCAAAGCTGCTGCCATTAAAATACTGCACATCATCATATTAATGCTAAAATAGGCAAGTACATTAATGAATGGTCCAGAATTTATATTTGTATAAATATACGTATTATATTTATCTCTATGTACGTTAGGTTTTTTTAATAAAGTAAACATCTAAAATCATTACCATGTGTTCAGTAATTCATTTAAAGTAGCCAACAGATGAAGAAAGAGTTCAGCAAGACAGATCTAACCATCTTTGGAAGTCTTCCTATTCCAACAGCCGGCTCCTTTCTGTCTGCACAGCCCCATAGTGGTGTGCATTTTGGGATCATGGCTACTGTCTGTAGACTCTGCCTCTCATATCACAGAACATCCCCAGTTCATTGTCCTCCATTACTGAATCTGTTCCCCCTTCGTTTTCATCACTGTCTGCCCCATGTGAGTCTTCGTCCTGTCCTTCCTTAAGCTGGTGCCACATGATCCTTAACATTGAACCTTTCACAACTGGTAAATTCTTGCTGCTTGACTCTTTAATTCAAAAGTCAATTTTCTTGATAATATTCAGTACTCCATCCTCTGTACTCTTTTCTGCCATCCGTTTATGTTGATTGATTAGGTCAGAAAGCCCAAGCTTTTCATTTAGTTCTTCTTAACACCCTTGTCATTTAAGTCCATTAGTATTTGAATAGTGGATTTTAAAATATTATATTAAATTTTATTGCTTTTTGACAAAGGCAGCTCAAGAATAATTTCTGAATATCTTATAGAAACCATAAAATGTCAGAGCTGCAAGGGCCCTTAGAGATCATCTGCTATTACTTTTTATTTTACAGATGGAGAAACTACAGCCCAGAGAGGGGAGTGATTTTCCCATTGTTGCACATCTCATTAGTGAAGATAAAGGTAAAACCCCAGAACTTTCTTGATTTTCATCTTAATCTCCACTTCTCCAGGTTTTCTTTCTTGCTATTGGAGGGGCCACCCTCCATTTTTTTTTACATGTTTTATAACGTAAATAATCTATTAGGGCAAAACATGCAATTCTAAACATGAACAAATAAGCATATATGGGGAGTGAGTTCTTAAAAACATTTATTCACTAGGGTAAGTGATAAAACAAAAGTTTGGAGACCACAGACTTTGAATTTCAAATTCTTAGTGTGAAATATTAGTCTATTTATTATCAGAATTTTTTTTTGGGGGGGACAGGGTCTCACTCTGTTGCCCAGGCTGGAGTGCAGTGACACAATCTCAGCTCACTGCAGCTTCAACCTCCCAGGTTCAGGTGATCCTCCCACCTTGGCCTCCCAAGTAGCTGAGACAACCAGCTCATGCCACCGCACCCAGGTAATCTTTTGTTTATTTTTTGTAGATACAAGGTCTCACTATGTTGCCCAGGCTGGTCTTGAGCTCCTGAGCTTAAGCAACGAGCCCACCTTGGCCTCCCAAAGTGCTGGGATTACAGGCGTGAGCCATTGCACCCAGCCCCAGTTATTCTTTTGGTCAGTATTTATTGAAGGCTATTCTGTGCCAGGCACAGTGAGAGGCAACAGACAGCATTATTGAACAGAAGCAGAGGCTTGATCCTCACAGAATGCACTTTCTAGCTGGGAATAGAGGAAGATACTGAGCTTGTCTGGAGGCTCAGGGAAAGCCTCCTTTCAACAGTGGTATTTGAGTTTTGAAGTATGAGGAGTTCCTTCTAGTCATAACAAATTACTGGAAATTTCTGGAATTTCTCAAAGTTTCCCACTAAAAACTTGTAGGAGTTAGTCTTGCTGTCCTGAAAGTTCTCACTTCAGACCCCACGTCCACTATTTCATCAAATTTTTCATTCTCATCTTACATTCTGCTGGAGGTCTGTTCCTTTTTTTTTTCTTTTTTCTTGCTACCTTATATTGTAACACCGACATGTTATAATCTTCACTCTATTCACTGGCCTTTTATACTCCTCTGTTCCTTGCTCTTATTTCCTATTGACAGCACAATAATTGGAGCAGAATATGTTGAATTGAATCTCTCTAATGGTCAGTCATATCACACTATTGTTTATGTTATTTATTTGCACAAATGATTCTCTGTTCCTAGAAAATTCTTATTTAGGTGTTTGGTCTGAGTTACCAAAACAAAATTTCACCCTCTTGGGGAGGCCTCTGTTGGGCCACATGAGATATTCTTTACCTTTCTCTAAACATTCTAGATCGCCAGAGTACTAGAACATTCCACAGAACAAGCAACGTGTGGAACTGTAATTGTATATTTAGTGGTTTGTCTCTACCACAAAATCATGAGCCAATTGACGTGAAGGACATTTCTTATTACCTTTAAATTCCAACATCCAATGCTGTATCTAGCGCATAGTATGTCCTCAAAATGACTGTTTGAATTAAAGAATAAAAGGTGATTGTCTGAATTAAAGAATAAAGGAACACACAATACTACTGAGTTCTATCTATGAGGAAGTAATAAGAGTATGATGGGAAGCATGTTCTCTGTGTATGCGTGTATATTTGTGCATGCATATGTAAACAGAGGTACCTTCATTTTAGCATAAGACTCAGGGTCTTAGGCAAAAGGGAGACTGACAACTAATGTATATAATCTGAAGTTATTTTTTTCTTGCTTATTTTCTTGTTTATTTTCTTGCTATATTTTCTTGCTTATTGTCTGTCTTCCATACTAGAATTTAAAGGTCTGTGAGACAGAGGCTTTGTCTTGTTTATTTCTGTGTCTTTAGCTCCCAAACATGCCTGGCCCATAGTAGGTGATAGGAAAAAATTTTCAAATCGATATAGAAATAATGCTTATTTAAGATTTAATATATGTAAATAGTTTGTCAGGAATCCTGCATGTGCTTCCTCATTAAGACCTCAAGATCACCCGGTGTTAGAGATGAGTATCAGACGCCAGGCAAGAGATGTGACAAGCCCAAGTCCCCTGGCTCTTAAGTGCTGAGGCAGCCATTCAAACTCAGGACTCTCTGGTCCCAAAGACTACACTCAAACTGAAGCTCAATAATTCTTACATGTAAAAAATGTCCTTGGGTACACTTCTTAATTAACCCCACCTCTGTTTTTAGAGGAAAGGAAGCTGTAAACCAGGAGTAAATTATATTGCCTTGCAAACTGTGAACTGTAAACCTGTAAACTGATGGTAAATGAATTGTGACCAGAACACAACCACAACCCAGCCGTGAATGGATGTCACAACAACTCAAAGGAAATGGAGGAGGAGAAACGTGTCATTCCACACCCAATTTTTCGACACTTCATTTCTGAAGGACTGACAGCAAAACCGCCTTTCTCATGCAGCTGGTTAGGCTGGGATCTTGTCCAAATGCATGAAGGTGACTTTGATTCTGTGTTGCTCAGCTTCTACAGAGGGAGAGAAGGATACAGGCAAGAGTATGCTCCTTTGACATCTCACAACAGCACATGGTCCAGCTCTGTCTGACTTTGGCACTTTGTCCAAGAAACTTTTCCTTTCCAAACAGCACATCCTTCTTCTGACCTCACATCTAGAATCAGTTTTGTTCCAGAGCATAACAAGGTTCTCGATGCTCCCATGGCTGCCAACTTTGTAACTAAAGACAAATGGGAAAAGCAAATGGATCCTGGGCAACATGAGCCATTACTTTCCTGGCTGTAGACAGTGATGATGTAAGGTTTCATATGGTCTCCTTGCCAGCTTCTGAGCCTTATCTATAGTGATGAAGCTAGCAAAGGAGTAATTATGAACATTCACATAACAGTGCAGAGAGAGAACAGCTCTTGAAGCAACAGAATCAGCTCCAGTTTTATCCAGTTTTGGTTATTACATACATTTTCTGATTCTAATGCACTTCATATATTCATTTATTATGCTCCTACTATAGTGTATGCATATACATACAGGGAAGTATATATAGTTTCTGAGGACATGATGTTTAACAGAAACCTTAATGGAGCCATTGTGAAAATTTAGGGACTGGTTATGAGATAGGGGCGAGGATAAAGGCTCTGATATGACAGCACTTCAGTGTGTTCTGAGAACAGCATGGAGTTCAATGTGGCAAGAGCAGAAGGGATGAAGTAGACAGTGGTAGGAGATGAGGTTCAACAGGAAGCCAGAGGTTAGGGAATCACTATACCTACTTATTACAGGAAAAGCCATAGGAATATTCTGAGCAGGAGAGGGACATGGTTTGACTTTTGTGCTAAAAGGAACACTCTAGTGGAGAGTGGAGAATAAACCTTGGGAAGGTGACAGCAGATGTAGGCAGGCAAGTAAGCATACCTCATAACATCACATTGCACCCCCTAAATGGATGTAATTATCATTTGCCAATTAAAAATAAAACTTTTAACAATTAATTTTTTTAAAAAAGAGCCAACTGCTGCTATCCAGAAGAGAGAGGGAGACAGACTGGCTTATACCGAAGGTGGAAGTAGGGGTGAATGGTGAGAAGTGTTAGCATTCAAGATGCATTTTGAATGGGGAGCCTAAAAGATTTGCTAATACACTGGGTATGAAGTGTGAAAGAAAAAGAGAAGCTGATGATGACAAGGTTTTGGTTTGAACAACTGTATTAGTTCATTTTCATGCTGCTGATAAAGACATACCAGAGACTAGGAAGAAAAAGAGGTTTAATTGGACTTATAGTTCCACACGGCTGGGAATGCTTCAGAATCATGGCAGGAGGCGAAAGGCACGTTTTACATAGTGGTGGCAAAAGAAAATGAGAGAGATGCAAAAGTGGAAACTCCTGATAAAATCATCAGATCTCATGAGACTTGTTTACTACCACGAGAACAGTATGGGGGGCAGCTTTTGGCCTGTTACAGGGCTTTGGTGGAAACTAAATGTTTGACTATGGGTCATCAAGTCACCTGTGACTGAACTGCATATAATGAACTGGGTGCTTTCTGACCCATCTAGCCATAAAGTGGGTCATGCACAGCAGCATTCCCTCATCAAATGGAAGTGGTATATACGTGATCAGGCTCAAGCAGGTCCTGAAGGCACAAGTAATTTACATGAGGAAGTGGCTCAAATGCCCATGGTCTCCACTCCTGCCACCTTGCCTTCTCTTCCTAAGCCTACACAGATGGCCTCATGGGGAGTTCCCTTTTATCAGTTGACAGAGGAATAGAAGACTAGGGCCTGGTTCACAGGTGGTTCTGCACAATATGTAGGCACCACCAGAAGTGGACAGCTGCAGCACTACAGCTTCTTTCTAGAACATCCCTGAAAGACAACAGTGAGGGGAAATCTTCCCAGTGGGTAGAACTTAAAGTAGTGTATCTGATTGTATACTTTGCGTGAAAGGAGAAAGGGCCAGATGTGCAATTATATACTGATTCATGGGCTGTAGCCAGTGGTGTGGCTGGTCAGGGACTTGGAAGAAGCATGATTGGCAAATTGGTGACAAAGAAATTTGGGGAAGAGATACGTCGATGAACCTCTCTGAGTGGTCGAAAACTGTGAAGATATTTGTATCCCATGTGAGTGCTCACCAACGGGTGACCTCAGCAGAGGAGGATTTTAATAATCAAATGGATAGAATGGCCTGTTATGTGGACACCACTCAGCCTCTTTTCCCAGCCACCCTGTCATTGCCCAATGGGCCCATGAAAAAAGTGCTCATGGTGGCAGGGATGGAGGTTATGCATGGGCTCAGCAACATGGACTTCCACTCACCAAGGCTGGCCTGGCTATGGCCACTGCTGAGTGCCCAATTTGCCAGCAGCAGGGACCAACATTGAGCTCTTGATATGGCACCATTCTTTGGGGTGATCAGCCAGCTACCTAGTGGCAGTTTGATTATACTGGACCTCTTCCATCATGGAAAGGGAAGAGGTTTGTCCTCACTGGAATAGACACTTACTCAGGATATGGGTTTTCCTATCCTGCACGCAATGCTTCTGCCAAGACTACCATCTGTGGACTCATGGAATGCCTTATCCACTGTCATGGTGTTCCACACAACATGGCCTCTGACCAAGGCACTCACTTTACAGCTAAAGAAGCGTGGCAGTGGGCTCATGCTCATGGAGTTTACTGGTGTTACCATGTTCCCCATCATCCTGAAGCAGCTGGATTGATAGAACGGTGGAATGGCCTTTTGAAGTCACAATTACAATGCCAACTTGGTGACAATACTTTGCAGGGCTGGGGCAAAGTTCTCCAGGAGGCCATGTATGCTCTTAATCAGCATCCAATATATGACACTGTTTCTCCCATAGCCAGGATTCACAGGTCCAGGAATCAAGGGATAGAAGTGGAAGTGGATCACCCCCAGTGATGCACTAGCAAAATGTTTGCTTTCTGTTCTTGGGACATTACATTCTGCCAGCCTAGAGGTCTTAGTTTTGGAGGGAGGAACACTGCCACTAGGAGACACAACAACTGTTCCATTAACCTGGAAGTTTAGATTGCCACCTGGACACTTTGGGCTCCTCCTGTCTTTAAGTCAACAGGCTAAGAAGGGAGTTACACTGTTGTCTGGGGTATTGACCCAGACTCTCAAGATGAAGTCAGTCTACGACTACATAATGGAGGTAAAAAAGAGCATGCATGGAATACAGGAGACCCATTGTTGTGTCTCTTAGTATTACCATGTCCTGTGATTAAGGTCAATGGGAAACTACAGCAGCCCAATACAGGCAGGACTACAAATAACCCAGACCCTTCAGGAATGAAGGTTTGGGTCTCTCCACCAAGAAAAAAGCTATGACCTGCTAAGGTGTTTGCTGAGGCAAAGGGAATACAGAATGGGTAGTACAAGAAGGTATTCATCAATACCAGCTATGGCCACGTGACCAGCTGCAGAAACGAGGACTGTAGTTGTCATTAGTATTTCCCCCTTTTGTTATACATGTTTGTGCATGTGTACACTTGTACTAAGAAAATATCTTCATTTTATTTCCTTTTTCTTTATCATGTGATATAAGATTTATTGACTTCACATCAGCATTTAAGCATTGTTAACTTTATGTAATAGTGTTTGGGTTGGTGCGCTTCTGGTTGTATGAAGAAGAGTTGTATTATGTTAGGCATAATTATGACCTGATTATTGTCTTTACTTGAAGATTATGTATGATCTCAGGAGATGTGTATGAGTTCAAGTTGACAAGGGGTGGACTTGTGATGCTTAATACTGGGTGTCAACTTGATTGGATTGAAGAATACAAAGTATTGATCCTAGGTGTGTCTGTGAGGGTGTTGCCAAAGGAGATTAATATTTGAGTCAGTGGGCTGGGAAAGGCAGACCCACCTTTACATTGGGTGGGCACAATCTAATCAGCTGCCATCATGGCTAGAATATAAGCAGGCAAAAAAATGTAAAAAGAGAAACTGGCCTGGCTTCCCAGCCTGCATCTTTCTCCTGTGCTGGATGCTTCCTGCCCTTGAACATCGGACTCCAAGTTCTCCAGTTTTGGAACGTAGACTGGCTCTCCTTGCTCCTCATCCTGCAGATGGCCTTGTGATCATGTGAGACAGTACTTTAATAAACTCATATATATATATATATATATATATATGTATGTATATTCACATACATGTATATTCCATTAGTTCTGTACCTCTAGAGAACCTGACTAATACAACAACTGAGTATATTAAGGTGGGGAACAGGGTGGGAAGGGGGTAATTCTGGCTTAACGCAGAAAATCAAGAACTCTCTTTCAACATGTTAGGTTGGAGATGTCTATTAACCATCCCAGGGAGGCTTCAAGTAGGAAGTTAGGTATGTAAGTCCAGAATTCAGTTATGACTAGAGTCAAAAATTCAGTAGGTATCATGTGTTTAAAGTGATGAAACTTGATGAAACCTAGAAAGTTAATGCAGGTAGAGAAGAGAAATCCTGGAAAGATGGACTAATCCCTAGGAAATTTCAATAATTTATTAGCGAAGATGTTATTCAGCCCCAAATAATTAAACTTATCTTTTAGTGGGTCATTTTTTAGTAGCATAATAGGAATCTCAAAAGGTATAAGACAAAGGCCTTGCCCTCAAGGAAGAGAGATTGGTGTATTTTTAAGAACACTGCCAATGAACACTAGACCTAGCCTACCTCCTACTAGTGTGTGATCTTTAACAAATTACCTGATGGTTTTGAGTTTCAACATTTTTATTGTATAAGTGGCATACTAAGTACCTATATCATAGCAGTTTTAAGAGACAATTAAATTAGATACTCTGTATATGATATTGTAGAAATTCCAACTTCTTTCTCTTCAAAGAATGTTTATTGGGGGGAACTGTTCCCCCCCACATCTTCCATCTAGTCTAGACTGTAAGCTGCATGAGGGCAGAAAACACTTTTATCTTATATCTGTTATATAGAAAATAATGCCTAGCATTGTAGGTTCTCAACAATTAGATGTAGAATAAATTAAGTGGGAAACCAGTAGGTACATTTGGGTAGAATTTAGGTGCCTGGATACTTAGATGATTCAAAGTAAATGCTGTCCCTTTACCTCACAGAGTTTACACACAACCTAGGCATTTCAATACAATGATAGAAAGAAAAGACAACCAAGATGGAAGACTTATTCCCCAGTTAAAAACACAGAACTTCGTTTCCATCATTTTTTTTTTTTTTTTTTTTTTTTTTTTGAGACAGAGTCTCGCTCTGTCGCCCAGGCTGGAGTGCAGTGGCCGGATCTCAGCTCACTGCAAGCTCCGCCTCCCGGGTTCACGCCATTCTCCTGCCTCAGCCTCTGGAGTAGCTGGGACTACAGGCACCCACCACCTCGCCCGGCTAGTTTTTTTGTATTTTTTTAGTAGAGACGGGGTTTCACCGTGTTAGCCAGGATGGTCTTGATCTCCTGACCTCGTGATCCGCCCGTCTCGGCCTCCCAAAGTGCTGGGATTACAGGTTTGAGCCACCGCGCCCGGCCGTTTCCATCATTATACTTGTGTATAATTTAAATATGCTGGATTGCCTTTAGTTCATTTAAAGCAAAGTAATGCATATAAATGAAACATATCTTATTAAATAAATATTGTAGAAATTTATTGAAGTTTTCTTTCAAATTCAGTGGTGATGTGTATACCGTACACAACATGCAATGAAAGTTCTGAAAGATCTGCTTTACACGTCAGTGGTGCCCAAGTCTCAGAGTCCAAGGCAGTGGCTCATCATTTACTCTCCTCCTTGTGCTCTTCTCAAGCCTGACGCTCTCTTCTCTGGAAAGATGACATCCTGGCATCTCCATATCTTTTGTTTGTTCAAATGCATATTGATTTACTTTCTCTCAGTTTCATTGAGTGCCCTCCCCTCATATCACCCCTTCCCCACTCCAACTCTATTCCTCATTATGACTGGGGGCTTTCTTTCTTAGGAGTCAGAGTAGGAGAGGGCAGGGGTATTCCAATAGCTTGGGAATTTTTTATCATTCTTATATGTTAAAAAATTGATCATAGCAAGAAACTCATGCTTGAGGGTCTGAATGAAACCTAGGACAGGGTGATGATCTCTGAGGAGAATTTAGCAGGGCAGAGGGTGTCTGAATGGCCTTCTCTTGCTGACTAGCCTTCTCACTCATGGTCTTCTCATGTTTGCTCTCATTCTCTCACCTGTATTCGTTTTCCAGAGCTGGTGTAACAAGATACCACAGACTGTGTGACTTCAACAACAAAAATGTATTTCCTTACAATTCTAGAGCTAGGTGTTTGAGATCAATATGTCATCAGGGTAGGATTTTTTCTGAGGCCTCCCTCCTCAGTTGCAAGGGGCTGTCTTCTCACTGTCTTCACATGGTCTTTTATCTGCACTAGCATCTTTGGTGTCTCTTTGTGTTCAAATTTCTCTTCCTATAAGGACACAAGTCAGATTGAATTAGGGCCCACCCATATGGCCTTATTTAACCTTAATTACATCTTTTAAGTCACTGCCTCCAGAAACAGTCACCCTCTGAAGTATTGAGGGTTAGGACTTCAACATATAAATTTGGGAAGAAGCACAATTAGGCTCAGAACACCTGTGTAGGAGACTTTTTCCACAACTGTCTCTTGCTCTTCCATCTTTGGGACAATTTGAGAGGCCTCAAGGACACAGTGAGTACAGTGCAGAATCTGAACTAGCCAGTTCATAATGTGACTACCAATTGGGAACTGTGGTGGAATGAGCATGGCCTCTGCCCTACACTGCTCTGAGATTGACTCTAAACTGAGACACTTACTAGCTGAGTGAAGGACAAAATAGGCAAGTCACTTAATTTCTCTAATGGAAAATATCCATACATTTAAGATGAAGGTATCTTCTTTCATAGACATATTACGAGTATTAAATAAAATATTTTGTATATATATAATAGATGTATAATATCTATTATATCATATATATATATTTTACATTCCTGGAACCTAGTGAATATTAAATAAACATTACAGTCTTGCCTTCCATTTCTTATTTTAAATGGCAGCCTCTTGTGAGAAGAATAAGATAGTAACAAGTTCATAGGATAGTATTGGAATTGTTATTAGGTATATATAATTAGTGCTCAGTAAATGACAGCTTTTATCATTTTAAGTCACTCTCTGCAAGTGGGACACATTTCCCAGAATGTCCAAACCAACATATTTTTTAAGGGAAGTTAGGCCTTTCTAGATATAAAGAGTATGACCAGGGCTGAGCATGGTGTTGAAGAAACCAGCTTGTTGCAGTAAACAGCCGGCACATATTGATGCATTACTGAGATATTGTTAATCTGTTTAAATTCTAATGCCGTTTAAACATTTTTCATAAATAGCCATAGTTGTTTTATGAGGTATGTTGGGCTTGTAAATCGCAATTTTATTGTTATTTTGAGGAAACAGAAGCACAAAATAAAAAAATGTAAAGTCTTATGGCTTGATGGTACAGAGCTTATTTGCCCTCTACTTTCTCTTTAGGACTCTTACAGTAACAACATTGGTAACAATGATGATTATAACAACAAAAATAATCAGATTATGTAACTTTTTAGTGATGACAAAATTTTCCCATCTGTAAATTGATCTGTTGGTCACAAAAACCACTGAGGTTAATCCTGGCAGGGATTATTAATTACACTGAGCTTGTAGATGAGGAAAACCAAACTTTAAGAGTCTAAATGGCCTCTCCAAGGTGAGATAGCTAATACATGTGCATAGTTGTAGTCCACTCTAAATAAGATTGTTGAATAAATACAGGAGTGGACAAGTCACATAAAACACAAGTCTTTACTCAGTTTTATTATTTCCCCTTGTGCTACAGCAGGGGCAGCTTCTTGTGGAAACCACTGGAGAAGACAAATCATAGCTTACTATTGAGGCAGGGACCATTCTCCTTCAACTTCCAACTTTGCCTTCAATTATTTTAACGAATCAATTTGCAGGTCAGCTTACCTTAGAAGCATCCTTAAGCATTTGACATATTTTTGTACCATCTATATTTGAAAGCACATGTATTTATTTCACTTGAAATTACTAAAGCATGGAAAAGAGCACACCCTCTGATGTCATTTATTATTGGGAATAAAACTGACTCTACCACTTATTAGCTCTTATTAGGCCTCAAATTTCCCAACTGTAAAGTAAGAGAACAATAGTCTCTACCTTACTGGGCAACTGTGAGAGTTAAATGAGATAGTCCCTGTGGGAAACTTAGTAAACTCTTCCGAATAATGTGCATTATTAGTAGTAATTATGTAATGTTTAACATAAGCAAAAGGCCGAGAAGTAAACTGTGATAAATGCCCCCATGAAAAGAGACTTGGTACATGCCAAGCCCTTCACAATGTGAATAATGATGATGATAGTGACAGTGGGGATTACCGTGGAGAGGATGATGAGGATGGTAATGATGATTTGTGCCTGTGATGGGCATGGTCAGGGCTTTGAAAAGAGCCTTAACTATACTTCTTATCAACTGTAAGCTGTGGAATGTATCCTTCTTATTTACAACAAATGAATGAATGAATGGAGAAAAAAGAGCTTCTAAATCTCCTAGCACCTATTTCTGAAACAATTCTTTTTTATGCCTAGACATCAGGAATCTCTATTTCTTTCAAGAGACTGACAAAATGTCTTCTGTTGAATTGGTAAAATCTCCAAATCAAGCAGCCAGGATTTTTTTTTGAAAAGTTCCTAGGAAGAATTTAGGTCAGCATAATCTAAAGCAATATTTTCAGGCTGACAAATTGGTGTCTTTGTGTTCTTTGGCTGTACTTAATGTCAAATTTAAGAACAGTGTCCAAATGAAGGTGGTAACAATCTGCCCATGTCAAGTTTGGTGCTTGGCTTGGTTCTGTATCATATTTAGAGTCACATTGGCCCAGGAAGAAATCCTCAAACATTTATTGACCAGAATAGGAAAGGACTGGAAACCAGAATCCATAAAGAATGGTGAGAGAAATTGAATTGTTTTACCTGTTAAAAAAAGGGAGAGGTTAAAAAAAGAGTAACTATCTCTTTTTACATTTTTAGAAGAGTGTCACATGGAGAAAGAAGGAAACTGAATCTCTGTGTCTCCAGAAGGCAGTTCTAGGACCAGTGCATGGGAATTTCAGGGAGCAGATATGATGGGTTCATGATAAGGAAAATCTTGCTAAGTGAGCTGTTCGATGCTGCTTTTAAAGGTAGGAAGAGGGCTATGCTTTATATTCAATGTGCTCTTCATAGTTTTTGCCTTTTCCAGCTTGTTTCTCTAAACAGTTACAATTAATGTTACAATCAGAGAAGAAAACCAATACATACTATAACATAAAGGGAAGAGAAAACTAACATTTATTGAAGATATATTATTTGCCCAGTGTTTGACATACATTAGTGGATAAACCAGTAATAAAGTTGGTTGGGTATACACACGAAATTTTTTTTTGTAATCACTACCACCAGATATGTCATAGTAAATCCTTTCATTATCATATTGTATTAACTTCTGAAGTGAGTGCTATGACTTCATAATTATTTTAAATTATTAAAAATTCAGTCTGGTACAGAGTTAACCCCCAAACTGACTAGTCACCCTCTTCCTTCTCCCAGTTCAAGCTTGACCCATGGCTCCAGAGAATTGCAGGTGTGTGTATGTGGGGGATGGTTCTTCTTCCTCTCCTTCTTGTTCTACCTCCTCAGGTGGAAAGGGTTATGGGAAATAGGGAAAAACATTTACATTTAACTGGGTCTGCAGTTGTATCTTCTCCTGGATGTTTCCGCTCCTCCTCAGGCTAACATAAATTATTCTGTGTGGCAGGTTTCTACCCAAAGCTGCTTTTGTAGGGGTCATGTATGAGTTCTTGCACAGTTTCATAATTGGAATATTCCATTCTTACTCAATTTTACCCCCACAAAATATACATACAGCAATACCATCAGCAATATGCTTCAGCCTCTTGCAGTCATGGTCCCCATGCCTGTGTGGAGTTGTTCTCTTGGGTGACACTGGCAAGGTAATTCAATCCAAGTCCCCTTTCCTGGGGGATATTCATTCACAGGAAACTAACCCATTCTTACCACATCAAGTGGTGGATATGAACCTGTTTGAAATTTCCACTTTCTACTCCACTTTCTCCTTATAATCCTCTTTTATCTTGCTCAAAGAGACAGTGGGCAAATGAATCTTCTGCATTAGCAGTTGTCTCACTAGGGAATGCGATGCAAGTCTCTCCTTCTTGAAGGTGCTCCCATTCTTTAGCATTGATTCTCCTGGAGCCACTCATTGCCTCTGGAATGAGGAGGAAAAATGAGCAGCCCTCCCCACACTAGGTCAACTCATCATGACTTATCATGTTTGCTTTTCCACTTTATCATTTTCCTTCTTACATTCTGGGGGTGTGGGGGGTGGTAGCTAGTTGACCATCAGTGGTAGTAGAATTGTTTGCCTACTTCTTCCTCAGCTCTAAGAGAGGCTCAGTTGTGGGTAGCCCTTTGGTTTCTCTTGCTCTATAATGTTGGAAATTTAATGCTTATTTACTTCTGTTTGATGGCCACTTTCCAGTCTGTGGACAAGAAGAAAAATCCCACTTACTGTCCATGGTACATCCATGGTCCCATTTAATCCTCATGAAAAAATTATGAAGAAATATTGTTACTATTAGACAAGGATATTGAGACTCCAAAGGGCTAGGAAAGTACCTAATGCCACTGACACTAAGGGAAAAAGCAAGAGGTGAACCCAGGAGTAGCTGACTTCAAAGGTTATTCTTTATCCACCATACCGGAAGTGGCCACCTATGTAGCAGAGTTTAAAAACATGGCCTTGGTTAAAAGCCCAGTTTTCACCATGGCAAGTCATCTTCTTTGAGACTTAGGTTTCTCTTGTTCAAAATGGGGGATCAGTATGGTGTCTACCCTCAGAGGGCCTTGGGAGGATTAAATATGATAATAAATCTCAAGTGCTTAGCTTGAAGCCTACACTTTATAAGTGCTCAATTAATGTTAGTGATTCTGTCATGCGAAGGGGTCCTACATGCATACTCCCTTTGTATAAAACTAAAATGGGATTTATAGAGAATAAAACTTCCAAGTGGAAAGGAAGCACACACAGGCCTTGGGTTCTTTTTCCATAGAGAGTTGACTCAGGCAGACAGCACTATTGGGGACACCACAAAACGTGTTCCAATAGATAGGAACCCTGCCCCCATAAAACTGTTTCTGTACAGAGGGAGGAGGAAGAGGGGTCATCTCAATGACTTCCTGCTTATAAAGTGAGGACTTTCCAAGTTTAACCTCTGGTATCAGACTGTTTTTGTAGAGCTCAGGAATGTTGCGATGGTTCTTGCAAAGCTTGAGAATAAGGAAATGAGCTTCTGCAGCCATCCTAGATTTGTGTTTCCTTGGGGATTATTGCGATTGTTGCAGTTCTGTTTAAAATAGTAATGATCCATGTGGCAATGGCGATAATAATAAACACAAAGTATTATACTCAGAGCTACTCACAGATAATGAGCTCCCTGCCCCTGGAAAAGGTCTATCTCAAGGCTAGATGGCCATCTTTCAGCCATCTTAGAAAGGATTCCAGCACTGGGTTAAAGGTTGAAGAGATGACCTGTAGATTTCAATTCAAATTTGAATTTCTCTCAGTCTGTGAGTGACTTGAATTGGTTACATGGATCCAAGCTGCACTTCTTGGCTTTAACTACTCCATACTATTCCAGCACTGGGTTAAAGGTTGAAGAGAAGAGCTATAGGTTTCAATTTAACTCTGAATTTCTCTCAGTCTATGAGTGACTTGAATTAGTTACATGGATCCAAGCCTTCCTTCTTGGCTTAAACTACTGTATGCTATTTCCGTTTTGAGCCAGCTAAGTACCCCTACCCACAAGGGTCTCCAGCCCACCTGCACCACTGAATGGTAATGTTGACAAAGAAGAAAACCCCAGCTCATTCTTTGAGCCAAACATACCACATTTGTTTTTCCCTTCCACAAATATGCAGACAGTTTATTTAGAGAGCCCAATGGCTTAGATCTTGTTATATATTATTCCTAGTGGATATGTTTGCTCACATCCATTTGACTTCACTGCTGAAGAGCTGTGAGATTATTGCCTCCATTTTTCCGAATCATATTTAACATAGCTGCAAGCCAGGGTTTCGGTAGTGTGGTATAATCTCATCAGAATGATCAATCCCTTCTGTTCCAGAACCAATGGGCATTCAGCCTTGCCTAAGAGAAATGCTGGCTGGAAGCCTTTGGATTCCCATATCACTATTTGTTACCAAGAAAAGAAAAAATAAACACTGCTAGTCCAGACTCATACAGCCTTCATTTCCTTGGATGTACAAAGACTTTTCAGGTTGGTTTAGCATAAACTTCTGGATGAACCACTGCATCTGTGAAAGTTAATGTCCTTTACTTTAGCCCAGATGAATAAATCCATCTTTTTATTGGAACCATGAAGACTTTCCATTTTTTGAACATTTAAAGTTCCTTTTTTTATGTATTGGGAGAATTTTTCAGCCAAGACCGCCTGATTTTTGAAACAGAGTTTTTGGGTGTTCACAGTTAAATGGAAAAGACAAAAAGAAAAATTTAAAATAATCAAGAGAAACCAAAAAAAAAAAAAGAAAGAAAAAAGAAAAAGCCAATTAACCACACTAAAGAGCATTTAAATCTATTCCTTTATGCACTAAATTTCCTGACATATAGACAAAGCCAAGAAGTTGAAAGTTTGGTTTATTTTTTCTTTTTTAAATACTACTTTCTTTCCATTTATTTTTATATTGGTAGATGATGTGAGACTCATTACATTTTATAGGCCTGAACAAAATCTTACAATTTCTTGCTAATATTATGCAATGACATAATGCCATTTGTAGAGGTGTCGCATAAAGCAATTGACTTTTACTGGCTTCTTATGGCAGGGCTTGCCATTTTATATTCTGTTTTATGTAAGCGTTTTCCAAATTTATCGACCTCACAGGATTTCTCAAGTTGCTTAATTATGGTAGGAAGAAGATATCTCTGTGGCCTGACACAAGAGGCTATTAAAGTCCCCTTTAAAAAGGGAATCCAAGAAGTGGGGACGTAAATGCAGCTAACATTTAATGCATGCCTATTATGGGCTGGATGCTGGGAGGTAGGGATAAAAATACCTGGCACTGCCTTGAAAATATATTTATTTTTCTAATTTCACAGATGAGCAAACTGAGGGTCATTTGCTATGTCCAGCATCACAGTAGGTACTAAGTAAATGGAGGCACCAAGATATCCACGCAGGTTGGACTTCAAGTCCATGCTATCGAATCACAAAGGACAGCAATGCTCATATCACGATGGATCAGCCTCTCAGAGGAAAACTCTGAAAGTAGGTAAATTCTTTACCCAGTGGATGAAGGCTCAGGAGGACCTCACCAGTGGATTAAGAAATTGAGTCTGTCTTTTTCTTTTTACCTAGTGTTGCAGCCTTCATATCTGGATCAAGCACTAATTCTTTTACTTTTTTTTTTTTTTTTAGACAGGGTCTGGCTCAGTAGCCCATGCTGGAGTGCAGTGGTGAGATCTTGGCTCACTGCAACCTCTGCCTCTCAGGCTCAAGACATCTTCCCACTTCAACCTCCCCAGTAGCTGGGACTATAGGCATGTGCCACCACACCTGGCTAATTTTTGTATTTTTAGTAGAGACAGCGTCTCACTTTATTGCCCAAGCTGTTCTCAAACTCTTGAGCTCAAGCGATCCCCCTGCCTTGGCCCCCCAAAGTGCTGGGATTACAGCTGTGAGCCGCCACGTCTGGCCCCAAGCAGTAATTCTTAAGTAAGAGAGAGAGGTGCACCAGGGATGCTGGTAGGAAAAGGAATTCAAGTTCTGCTAATAATATAATATTAATGCTCTCACAGATCTAAGAGAGTTCCTAATCAACATTTTATTTTCATACTGGGGGTATTCGAGGCCCTGAAAGGGAAAATGAAAAGCTATTTGAAATCTTGGCCAATAAGTTTTCAATGATCCATTCTCATCAATCAGAACCAGTGCTTGGCCACTACAGAAAAAGTACATATAGTTACAAATTGATGGTCAAGTTGCCAACTGCCTTTTACGGGGAAGAACTAATATGGTACTTCTGTCTCTGAGCTCACCATACTGGCTGCTGGCACCATTTAGCTCCTGAGTGTTATGGTTCTACCTGACTAGTAATTTCACTGTTTTCTGAGCATTTTCCCTCATCCTCCAGTCTCTCATGGAATAATTTTCCTTCCTTCCAGTCCAAAATGAAGCAAAAATTAAGCCTCAAAGGAACTGTTTACCTCCGTGAGACAGTGTAGTGAATTCTTATAATTTTCAGTTGCCTCAGCATCCATTTTGAATACAGGTTTAAGTTTCTCACACCAAGAGCAGCATTCAGTTACCCTTGATACAGTTTCAAGTTCCACATGACACACAAATGGCTCAGGCCAGTGGCCAGAGATAAAACTTAGTGGCATCCCTCCTTCCTAGCAGGCTAGACCCCTCTCTTTCTGCACCTCCTGTAAATAGACTTTTAGGCATTTGCCTGAGCACTCAAAGTGACCTACACCCTATTTGCTTATATATACTGCTAGTTGTCATGTGTTGTCTCTTTCTCTTCCTGAATTTTCATTTCTGCCTCCCATGACCCATGACCTGGGGACAGAAGACTGCCCTGCGAACTCACTGAGAACTCCCTGCCCAGAATCTGTAAGTAAAAATCTTTGAGCTTGTTTTCTATTGGTGGTGGTGGTACATTGAAGTTGTGTCTTCCACCTGAAGAACGAGGAATTGTCCTAGGCTAGATTTTACCCAAGATATTGGGGAGAACACAAGATCAGGCCCCCAGCACCACAGCGATGGTCAGGCAGGCATAAACTGGACACAGGTCAGACAAGAGCCACAAGGGCATCTACCGACATAAACAAGTGTCCTGCGTGAGAGACCCCTGGATCACAGGTTGGACAACTAGGTATTAGGCCACCCACCAGGCAAAAGAAGTATCCTATGAAAGGAATGCTGTGAATACCCATGTGCAGCCTTCCTTTATTTCCCAGTAGGGTAGGGTTGCTAGCTAGCTGCTCCAGTACTAAAACCTCAGTGTAGCTGCGGGCTCTCAAAATAGGGAGGAAGATTCTAAAATTCTCAGATGCATACTTGTCACAATATAATCTCAGAGTCCTTGAGATTAGACCATTCTGAGATTGGGGGAAGGAAAAAGAAAAGATGGAAAAGTGATTTCAATAAGACAACGTAGGAGGGACTGGATAGGATTCCTTTAATTGGGAAGCAGAAAAAGCAACTTTCATTAGGAGCCAGGGAGCAAATGGTAGAAACACAGGACAAGCTACAATACAGAAAAAACACAGAACCAGCTTGAGTGTGGACACCAAATGAGATGAATAACCTGCCCATTGGCATTACTGGGCATGGTTAGCACCAGTCAACATGAATTGATGGGACAGAGAGAGGGATGTTGTTCACCTTGATGGAGAAAGGGTCATGAAGGAAAAACCTGGCAATGTGGAAGCAAACAACCGATTGCAATTCCCCTGAGAGTGGTGCATGAGTGACATACCAACACCATCCCATGTAAAATGGGATGCTTTCTTTTTCTCCTTCTTTTCTATTGTGAGTGGGAGAGCTGTGTCATCCCCTGTATATCTCCGGCCAGCCGTTAAAGTTTCTCATGTATAGCAGGCACTTGAAAAAATTTGTTCAATGACCAAGTCAATATATGAAGTAATTTGTCCAAATTAACACAGTGAGTTTATAATCTGACTAGGACCAAAAGCCAGGGCCTCAATCTAAGTCCAATAGTTCTTCCAAATGTTTTCTGTCTTAACATAGCCACAGAAAAATGGATGAATAAAACAATTAAAGGACAGAACCTCTCTGATGGGAGGAGGGGTTACATAGAGTACAGTTTTAAATGCACATTTTTATTCCGAGTACTGATTCTGCCCAAGTAACAATGCCATTCCTCTCAGTCAGTAACTGTGGCTTCCAGGAAGTATAACTACTTGAGCACAGGACATTATTATTCAATTTACATCGACCAAGCAGAGACTGCCTGATGACATTGAAGATAGACAGTATTTGTGGCTTTGAGACTAATGGTTTGAGTTTTTCTCCTAGTTTAGGATTGTATCCTTATGAGCATGTCAGAGCTGTGGTCAAATCTAAGTGGCTCCAATATCAGCCAGTAGAAGTAAGTTTTCCTTGAGTATTACAACAATGCCAGCCGACCACTGTGTTTGATTCCTAAAAATGAAAGAAATATTGGATCCCATCTAGTCTAGCGGTTTTCAACTGAAGGTGATTTTTGTCTTCCAGAAGCCACTTGTCTATCTCTGATGACATTTTTGATTGATAATTAGCTTGTCTTATTGTGAACTGGTACAACAAATTACCATAGACTGGATGGTTTAAACAATAAGAATGTATTTCTCACAGTTCTGGAGGCTTTAAAATCCAAGATCAGGCTGCCAGCATGGTTGGGTTCTGGGGAGGCCCTTCTTCCTAGTTTGCAGATTGCCATCTTCTTGCTGTGTCTTCACAAGGCAGAGAAAGAGAGAAAGGAAGCAAGGCACTAAACTCATTATGAGGGTTGTACCTCATGACCTAATCCTCTCCCAAAAGCCTCGTCTCCAAACACCATCACATTAGGGATTAGGGTTTCAACATATGAATTTAGGGGAACACAGACATTCAGTCTGTAACACAGAGCACTATGTGCTCCTGGCATATAGTGAGTAGTGACCAGGGCTGCTGCTAAGTATCCCCCCATACACAGAACATCCTCCTGCTATAGAGAATTATCTGTCCCAAAATGTCAATAGTACTGCTGTCAAAAAGAACCTCAAATTCAGTTCATGTTTTTCCCAAAGTAGAATTCGTCTGCAGTGACCTTGATATGGAATTTTCCAGCTTCTGGTTGAATATGTCCAGAGATTTAGTACTAGCTCACTCTTTTACTACTGAACAAATGCTAGCTTAGTTGCTTGTTTTTGGTGTCCCAGAATGCTGAATGCATATTGTCACATTGTTTCATAATTATTTGATTTTTGTGTCTCATCTATTACAGGATGAGCTCCTTGAAAAGCTAATCCTATTTCATACCCATCTTTGCATTCTTAGCTTCTGCATAATGCTTCGTACCGAAAATGTTACTTAAAAACAATTCAGTGAATAAACAAGTGAAAGATGAGAAGTCTTACATTTTAAGTTACATCCTATCTTTGAACTGGAAATATCATGCTTAGGTTCTACCCAGTGAAAGTTTTCTCTTGGAATGGAGATGGAAGAGACAGAGCACGTGTTGCACAACTCTATCTTGCCCTTTGCCTCAAGGCTGTCCTTGTGAGTTTGGGAACTATACATATTCTTAGTTTGCACTTTTCTTTCATTGGAAGTAAAACTTTCCATAAAAGTGCCAACACTGGGGGCAAATGGAAAGTATTTTATCATCAACAAATTTAATTTGCTGAGTGCTTTGCATTAAAATCATTGAAGTGAGTTGGGCTGGCCAATTCCCAAACTCTATTGCCAAACCGAGAGGCACTTTCTCATCCTTGCTTTAAATGGCCATGAGCCATTGGATCACTGAACTTGGACCAATATTGGAAGGAAGAAGAGAGCATGGAAACCAATTTTCCCATGGGGTTGAAAAGGCCAGAGTGACTGACCATACTTTTCCAACTCTAGTTTAAAGTCTGTAAATAATAATGTTAACTCACATTTGTAAAGATCTTACATAAGCCTTATACATCTGTCCCACCTTTTTTAAAGAAAATGTGGAAATAAACAATTTCTTCTATTAAAGCACTAATATATTGTGGCACAGAATGCAACACTGGTATGATATTTTAAGATAAAATTATCTTCAAAGAAACTCTGCATTCATGATGGGGTGCTTAGAACTATATTTCTGGACCATTCTCTCACTTACGTTTGTAAGTGAAGTTAATGGAAAATTTGACATGATCTAGCACACATTTTCTCTTTTAATTTCACAGTTCATCTTTTTCCTCTTCCTGGAATTGTCTTTTACCCTCTTTCATTCATTCTTCAAACACACTCTTATTCTCCAAAGCTCAACTTAAATGTTACTTTCTCTTTGAAGATTTCTTTGATTCCCCAAGCACTGACTCCTTTTTCCAGGTTTCACCTGCTTGTATTCAACCACTTCTCAAACTATGTTGTAATAGGCTGCTTAAATATCCTTCTTTCCTGATAGACAGGGATCTCCTAAAGGAAGTGGGTATATTTTATCTTCTATTTCCTTCATGGCATAATTTCCAGAGAAACAACCTGCAACAACTTAAAATTATAATTTGGCCATAGTGAGAAATTTCTTTCTAAATATTCCCAAGACACTCTGATCATATTTATTTCCTGATTTGTTCCTTTGATTAATTAATTTTTATTTGATCAATCTGTATTTACTGAGGTTCTAGTGTTAACTAGGCCCTGTGGATGGTTATACAAATAATAAAGTACTGAAATATATAAAGCACCTACCCTGTGCCAAATGCCATGCTAGCATTTAATAAATGTCTTCTTATTTAATTCCTACCACACCATGAGAAGTATTATTGTTACTAGTTTGCAGATAAGGAAACTAATGTCTGTATATTTAAGTCACTTGCTCAGGGTCACACAGATGATATTTATATTTTATGGAAGTTTTAATTTAACTGAGACAATATAACATGCACACACGCGACACACAAACACATACTTTTCTGGCAAAGAGTTATTTTTTATGTGCCAAAGCTGAAGCATAGAAAAATGAACAGAAGTTTAGGGTGGTAACCCAATAGCTGCATGACTATCATGGTCTGTAACATAAGAGCTGCATGACTAAATACTGGATAAAATCTGGTTTTCTTTCTACATCCATTCTCCATCAGAATACTTTCATCCCTGTGCCTCCCCATGGGTCCCGTGAGGCCGGTCTCCAAGCACTGCATCTCTCAGGCTATCCTGCTCTCTGTTTTCTGTTGGGTTTGGGGAATAGGAAGCATCAGAGAAAGGTAAAGAATTCAAGGTATTCCTTCACCTTCCCCTAACTGCTTACAAACTACTGGGCCAGGCCTTAAGAGCCCTCTGCTCTTGGGAGCTGGGTGGGAGAGTGTGGCTCTCTTATAAGCATAACTTTTACCAAGTTCTCATAATAGCTTTCTCCCCTTGTCCTTTCAGGCATGAGGGTGTTAATGCTTCTTCTATAGAAACCTTCAGGAGCTTTCCTATCCCTGCTCACAACTCTACATAGAGTACCTTCATTCAACTGTCTTCACATAGCCCATTGAGTGTGCCATCTACGTTGAGACAGAGACTGACACACCCTTGTCTGAGCCTCAATAGTCTCATCTCTTAAATGGGTATAGTAACATGTAATTCAGAGAAATTTTGTGAAGATAAACAATATATGTTAAAAGTACTTCAAAAACTTTAAATTGCCAACATTTGTAATCATAAACTTATTTTTCAGTTCTATAGAATTCATACTTTCATTTATCAAATATCTACTGAGGACCAATTATGAATAAGACCCTATGCTAAATGCTGAGGAACTCTGTTGAGCAGAGATTTAATTAGAGGGAAAGAGACTCATTTAGAGTAAGTGAGGGAGGAGGGAACTCAATCAAAATAAAGGTATAACCAGGTCCTTAAAGAATAGTATATTTTATAGGTGAAACTGGGGAAGGGGGGAAAAGCATACTAGGGCAAGGGAATTGTGTGAGGGGCTGTTCAGAGGTAGGGGAGAGAAAGGCATATTTGTCATGAGTGAGTAAACCATTTTCATGGGCGATAAGGCTGGGAATGCAGTGATTTTCAAGGTCTTTGTAAAGAGTAATTGCATCCTCTAGGAAGAATAAAAGGAAAATGAATTCCAATATATCTTAATATCTTTTTCCCACTGTGGCATTTGTCCTGTGAAAAGCTCTGCATTGAAAAATAAGTGATCTGGTGGGATTTGGATGTCTTTACAGTATGGTTCAATTGATTGTACTAATGGATTTTGCAGCAGATTGGATATTAAAATGGTCAAGAAAGGATTTGATTGAAAATCACCAGTTTAGACCAACTGATACCTTTGTCAACAAACATTCATTGAACTTCTACTATGTAATATGCTCTTGGGCCCCAAGGAGGTTAAAAAATAAACAAACAAATAAACAAAACCCAAAACTAAAAAACAAACAAACAAAACAAAAAAACAAAAAAACAGAAAAACCAACAGTGCATCAAAGTTCATCAACATGGGGTCCTCCACATGCTCTTTCTTCTGCCATTCCCTGACATGTGCTGTTAGAATCAAGCACAGGGCATGAAACATATTTGGTAGATACATGATAGAAGTATTGTGTAGGCAAACAATAGAAACATATTTGGTCTACACACAATAGAAGTATGTAATTTTTCCCTTTTGATCTAATACATAAATGAATGTCTCACTTAAGATGTAATCTAGAGGTTACCCAGTAGAACTTTTCTGTGATAAAAAACGTTCCACTTAGGTGCTGTGCAACAAGGGAGTAACTGGCTACATAGGGCTACTGAGAAATTGAAAGAATGCAATTGAGGACTGAATTTTAAATTCTACTGAATATTTAAAACAAATTTAAATTTAAACAGCTGCATTTTATTAGTGGCTGCTGTATTGAACAGTACAAGTCTAGAGAGAAGTATTTTACCAATAGCAAATAAAATTCTTTCTCACTGTCTTCATAACACTCCACAGTTGCTGAAGTTCTTTTCCATCCAGCCTAATTGCTATGTTTGAGCTATAATTTGGAGCGAGGTTCTAGGACATCTCCAATCACTCCTATCATGTTGTTCCACATTTAAAGTTCTGTTTAATCCATCTTTACTTACCTCTGTCCTGAAATGGTGAAATGGGGGTAGCAAAAGATGATTTCCTAGCTGTAATCATTGTGATTTATTGCATGTATTTACACCTGCTGGGTCTTAAAATAGCACTGCCTTAATTTAGCAGCCCCTGTAGTCATTCTAACTAATCATGAAAAGGCTTGGTTAGCCTTTAGGCGTGCTCAGACATAGTTGCTGGGTGAGTAGGCAAATGAACAATCTACTAAGAACTTCTACTACTCAGCAGATAGGATGGGTAAGCACAAAGTACTTATTGTGACATTATTACTGAAAAATCATGTGCATATATGCAAGGAAGAAAATACAGACATTCAAAATATAAAATTTCTATATAAAATATTGGGTAAAAATAAGCCTTTTCAAAGTAAGCATCCTAACATTATGCAACCTCAAACTGCCCATTATTGACACATCTCAGGGTCAGAACCTATATTACATTGAAGCAAGCCTGGAGAAATCTAGGGAAAAGATATTATGTATCCAGTTTTTCTAGCCATATTAAACTATTTTGTGGTACTCTGCATATTCCACATTTTTCCATGTGACTACTTCTGTGCAATTTCTGCTTCTCTAGGCGGGGATACCCCTCGTCTCCTTGGTTGACTAGACTTCAGTTTGGGTTGTGCTTCAAGAACCAGCACAAATGGCACCTCCTTTATTCAGGTATTTACCTGAATTCCCACAGATAGAGTGAAATTTGCACATACCTGAATCAGAACAAATGGATTTCTGTAGATATTCCTTGGATTTGTTATGGATTTATGCTTGTGCATCATGAGCCTGTTGAAGGTAGGGGCTGTGTTCTGTTAATCTTTTTATTCCCAGTACTTATCAAAGAGCTAAGTAATGATTCAGTCAAAGTTCATGGTCAGAATAGATTGCAAGTTAGTTGTTGTTTCTATGTATTTATACAGTAATGAGTGATTGAAGTAATCCAGAAGAGATAGTCCCCAAATGTTTGGGTCATACACTAGAATATATTTTATGATTTAAAAATTTTTGCCTTTTAAAATGTATTTTGTTGGATATAATATTAAAATTTCTTCATTGGCAAGTAATAATACCTTGAGTCTCAAAGCTTTGAGCTCCAACTAATTTGATTAACCAGAAATACAGCTTTATTACTTACCCTTCTACAACTACCTGCCATAGATCCTTACATTCAATTGTTCTGGCTAGGTATTGCAGAGGAGACACGATTTTCCATATAAAAAATCTACACTAAAATGTAAATTCCCTAAGAACAGATATTCTCTTTTTTGAGTTTTGATTGCTGACAAAAATCCATGGTCTAGAACAGTACTTCGTACCTTTAAATCACTCAAAACATAGCTTATATTAAAATTAATTAATAAATATAATCAAAGCTTTCTGTATCTTTAAAACCTTTCATTCCACCATCCTCTACAGTCACCTTACCGTTTTTGGAATGGAAAGCCAGCTCTTCCATTATCATGCTTCCACTAACAAATTGCTGCCTATGCCATGGTCTGGGCCCTTCCTGACCTCCTCTAGACAATGGCACCCCATCTCTCTCAGACCAGTGTTCATCCTATTGCTTACTTCTCCCCTGCATCTACCTCTGGGATTCCTTCACTGGGTCAGCTCTTTCCATTTGACAAGGCCAGCTCTTCCAGTGGGGGCTTCTAAAACAGAGCTGATGTGCCCCTGTGACACCGTTTTCCTCTTCAAGTGAGTCTTCTTCCCAGAATACACAGGTGACTCAAGTTAAGGGTGGTAAGGGAAGCTGTAGATGTGAGCATGCTCAAATGGAATCTGCTGGTGTAAGTGAAACCACAGCTGTCTCCAACAGTCAGTCTCCTTCTGCCAGGCTACTTCTCTTAGTGTAATTTTTCTCTCAGGAAACTTAATTTATTCTCCATCAGTTCAGCTGTCTTCACAAAGCTCCAGTTTAGTGTACACTATGGGTCTGGATTTAGGCTGTCTTTCATGAGGCTCCGGGGCCACATGCAAATCAAAACATGTGTTCGGATATCTGTTTGTGTTCTTCCCGAGTTTGGCCTTCTCAGAGAATTCAGGTTTCCCAAGGGTGGCTCATGGAGTACAAGCATGTAGAGAGGTGAAATTGAATGCCTTTGTAGGTGCTTAGTAAGAAAACCCATTATGTGGGCTGAGTTCAGAATTGGAGTGGTATAGGACCCATTACATTCCCCATTATAGTTTGTCATGAACCAAAGACCAGGAGTTAGAAGACACGGTTACTGGATAGAAGCTTTCTACGATAGTGATTCACAAATTTTGTGGGCTATTAGAGTCACTTCGGAGTCTTCAAAATACAAACACATTTCTGGGATGTACCCAGGGTCTCTTCATAGTTATGGAGTTTTATAGGTATCCTCCCGTCCCCTGTGCTTTGGGAGCCTGGTCACAGAATGCCTCTAGAGTGGTGCCTCTTAACTCATACATATGGAACACATAGAAAACAATAATGCTTAATGTTTACATAGCACACTGGAATGAAGGAACACAGTAGGCCGCCCTGAAGCAACCACCTTCAGGAGTGGCCTTCAGTCACTCCAGAATCAATATGGCTTCCCAGCTTGCTGAGAGGTTTAGTCAAAAATGACACTGCATAGGCCCAGTAGGGAAACTTTGATTTAAGGAAAGTGTCACCTAACTCAACCCCCCAGCTATTAAATATCAGATCTGAATAAGGCCGCATTAGCTTCTTAGATCTGTATTCCCTGAATATTTCCTTAAAGAGAATGGAAGACTGTTGGAAAATAATGGGTGGAAGGTCACTCCAAAGTAAAATGTTTTCCATGGATACATCCACAAAAAGATAATTTTCATGAAGATAAATATAATTGGAACTTATGTGATAACACCTTATTTTAATAAGTTTTACTCAAAAATCTTCAAGTTCAAACTCCTTACCTTGGTATTCAAAGTTCTCCATGTTGGTCACTATTTTTCTAAGTGTATCTCTTTCTTTTCCTTTTTAAATACCCTAAACTTCAGCTAAAAGAGCTTTCATGTATTTACCAATGGAATTTTTGTAGTTTTCAACATATGTTTTGTTTTATGCCCAAACTTATTTCACTTCCTACATTGCTTATCCTTCAAATCCATTGTTCTCATTGAGAATTTTCTGATCTCTCCAGCCAGAAATCATCTCTCTGTCTTTTGAACTATTATAATCTCTTTTCTGGGCCTTTATTCTACTTAGCACATACTATGTTATATTATAGTTATTTGTACATGATCTGATCAGTCAGAATCAAACAGGCTTAGGTTTAAATTTAGTATTTTCCACTTTTTAAATGGATGACCTTGTAAATTTCCTGAACTGTAATTTCTTACTCTTACATATATTAAGTCTAAAAATATCTGCCATGCTGTAAACCATTGGCGAAATGGCCTCAATTTTCAAACCTGTATCTTTGCCCTTTGCACTGTGACTTTGGAGCTCATTTATCAATAGAGGGAGTCTGTTTCCCTACTCCCTGAATTTAAGCTGGTCTTGAGATTTGCTTTAGCCAAGAGAATATGACAGATGTGAAAGTGTTCCAGTTCTGAACACAGGCCCCTAGAGCAAAGAGACCTTGTGGACTCCCATTTGCTCTCGTAGAATCCTGCTCAACTGTCATGTGAGCAAGCCAAGCCTACCTTCCTAAAGCGTGAGAAACCACATGGAGCAGAGATGAACTGTCTCAATTGAGGATATTGTAGATCAGCTGGATCCCAGCGAATTCACCAGCAGATGTATGAGGGAACATAGCTGAAATGAGGAGGATCATCCACTATATATATATGTATGTATGAATATACATATATATGTATATATATTCTTATGCAAGCTAAAGTTTGGGAACCACCAACTAAAACAACCATATGTATGTATGTATGTATATACATATACCTAGATGCATACATACAAAGTCCAATACATATATTGGACTTACAAAGTATGCAAACTTGCATACATACTAAAGTCCAATATATATATTGGACTTTCAGTCCTCTCTCTCTATACACACACACACCCCCCACACAGACAAACACATATGTAAATACTTACATACATATGGTTTTTTTAAATTGGTGGTTTCCAAACTTTAGCTTGCATCAGAATCACTTTGGGTGTTTGATACAATAGACCAATGAGCTCCTAGAGTGTCTGATTTATATGTCTTGCATGGAAGTTCCTAAATTTGCACTTCCAATAAGTTCCCACATGATGCTGATGCAGGTGGTTTGGGTACCACATTTTGAGAATGACTGTTTTAAGCTGCTAGGTTTTGAAGTAGTTTGTTAATACAGCAAAAGCTACCTGATAAATAGGGATATTGTGAAGCTTAGTAATTACAAATTTAAATTTGTAATTTAGTAGACACTCAATAAGTCTCATTATTGTTATCTGTTTTATCTCCTCAAGTAGCCTATAAGTTCCTCGCAGAAAGGACTATTATACAGGTGAGTGCATCCTACTGTTATTATCAGTTTGCAGTACTTTGCATGTTGCACACATAGCTTTCAGTCCGTTATATACCATAAACAGCAAGCAGGTGTCATGTGCAATTGCTGTGTTCTTTATCACTGTTATGTCCGCACTCATAATTTGGAGACATTTCCTAAAGATAATTTAAAACTATTTGATCAATTGCAAAATGCTTTCTTGCATCTATGTGTTTATGAACTTCTGTTAAAAAGAAGTCACAGAGGGTCAACGTTTTATAAAGCAGCGGTTGAAGATGTGTAGTGCTACAGTAGCTTAAGGAGTTGAAGATTCGGGCAAGAAAGTAGCCAAGTAATCACCTAGGAAAAGAAATATAACTAAGGAGAGAATTAATAAACTGAGAAGAAATGGAAAGATTAATGAATTGGCAGTCTCTATAAGGTCTAACGACAGTTGTAGTGGTTATAAAAGTGTAAGAAAATATAAAAGGAGTGAGGTATTGTCAGAATGTAAACTGAGAATTTAAAATTTTGAGGGTGAACTTATTGAATGATGCCTAGGAATACGTGTTTTTAAAAGATTAAATGATTCTGCTGTGCAACAAGTTTGGTAATGAATATCCGGCAATATTATGCTCTTTACTGTCGTCAGAATTCATGAAGACAAGCAGATGATATCTACTTCTGCAAGGGCTGAAGAACTTATGCTGAGAACTTTACCCATTACATCATTCAATGTTTCTTACAAAATCTCATGTAAAGAGCTTCTTCCCAATGTGGTGACAGAAAAAAAGGACATATTGGTCTTTCCTGAAGAATTGCTATATTTTTTTTTCTTTGTGATATTGAAGTTTATAAAATTCACCATTGTTACCTCTTCCTCCTGGCTGCCAAGAAGCCAAGAGCTAATCCTGAAGCTAAGCCATTTCTAGATTGCGTTAAGTGCTCTCAAAGTCCCTTGTGAATACCTCTATATTACCATTTACATATTATATTTAAGTTATTCATTTACTGTATTTTTCATCATTTTACTGTAAGTTCCTAAAAGCAGAAACCATATCTTTTATATCAGTTCATCTACAGTAACTATCCTGGTGCCTTGTATGCTGTAGGTTCTAGGAAAATTTTTGCTAAATTATAAACCAAATGGTGGCAATTATAAACCTGATGGTCACTAGGTTTTCTGTTCCCTTCTTTCGTGAGTTTTAATTTTATATTTTCATTTATTGATCTTATTGTACATGAGTCAATGTTAGGTATTAGAAGAAAATTCTCTTCTCTCCATTCTTTGTTATTTTCTTTCAGGTGGAGATAGCCCAGTTAGTCTTATACTCTGGCTTCTCTCTGTCCATTTACTCAGTATATCCCAAGGGAGAGTGAGTGACTTATTTGATTGGTATATCTGAGAATAAACCAGACATGCTGAGCCCAAATCCTTCATTTTTCTATTTTCACCTTTTAGGTCAGTTAGCTCTGGGTTTCTTTGATGAATTCCCTTTTATTCTTCTATTCACATAGATCTAGTTTGGCCTCAGAAACCTCAACGCCCTTTGTAAATACATGTCTCACTTTTTCATTTCCCAGTATTTTAGTTTATCCACTGTTATTTCCATAACAAGAAGATGTTTGCTGAATCCTCCGTTTTCTCTTCACCTACAAAACATCCTTCAATTACCTAATCTGCTGCTATAGCTCTTGCACTGTTTTTGAGCCAGCCTATTTCCCAATAATTAAACATCACAAATATGCTTCTTCTATGAATTTTTTGTTTTGGATTTGTGGTAATTTTTCCTGCTTTCTCCACACAAGCAGAACTTGCATCTCTAAATTGATAGTAGCTCATATTTCTTCTATATTGCTCATTAATTTATTGTTGAAATATAATAAAATCTATTTTATTTCAAAGGAAGAAGCTGCACTGCACTGGATCTGCAATATTCATAAGCATAATTGGCAGGTGTTACAATGTAAAGCCTCAAAGATAATGTAAAATTAGACAAGACATGCAACTCCAGACTAGCCTTGGCTTGGTTCCAAGTGAAGGTCAATATTTATTATCTGAAGGCCTAAAATATCTTAGAATGGTATGCAAACCTAGTTTACAAACATGTTACATAGTATGAAACTAATCATTCTTCCAATGTTTGAATGTAGTGTGCAAAAGACCTATTAAATAAAAGGCAGCAAGAAAAATAAGTGAAAATAGTCTGAATCAAAGATATCATGATCCCAGACTCAACCCAGTGGTCTTTTGGGAGTTCTCTAAACAGTATTTTCCTTTATATTAATAGCTCAAGTTCTTAAACAATTAGTCAGCAGATAGGGGCTAAAACGTATTGGCTCCTTTCTTTACTTTAATAAGACTAAGTTAGAGGATCTAGTTTATACATGGAACAGTAAACCTCCAATATTGATCCAGATCACACAGATTAACCCACCTAGTTACAGTCATAGCCAAAAGTCTACAGATCTTCCCTAATGGGGCAGTCTCCCATTAAAATATGGCATATCAGAGCAGGGCAGAATGTAGGCCTTCTGGAAGATACGTGCCCCAAGAAGAAAAATGGAGGAGCTGCACTGAGCATGACTAGTTCATGCTTCCAAATTTACTTGGTATAAATGCATATATGTCACTCTGTTTTCCCTGCACTGGAGTTTGTAGAAAGAGAGAGAGAGTTCAAAAGCATTAGAGGAATTGAGTCCACATTACTGAGGTCACTCAATAAGCTTAATACAATAAATTTGAATGAATAAAAAGAAGAAAAAAATAATTGAGAAGATTCCACTGGAAAAATGTATATTCAGGTAGAAAAATTGTTGTAGAATTGCTAGGTATCACTCTTAAAATATTGTTTTAAGCACCAAAATTAAAAAAAAGTATTATCTTTAGGGGTTGTGGCTAAATTTACTTTTTAACACCTCTACTAAGGTTAGGCTATTGCCTGAGAGTAGCTGAACAGTAGCAGTATGGTCAATATGCACCCACACCAAGTAGTGCTCACACGATTATAAATTTAGAATTGTACAGTGAAGTATCACGGTATTACAAGAATAATGACAATAGGAGTTCACATTTAAGAGCCCCCTTCCTGTGTGCCACAAATGTGCTAAGTGATTACATATTACCATATTTGATTGTCAAAATATTTCTGTGAGTTAGATATCAATATTCCTATCTAAAGTTAGGGTAAACAAGGCTAAGCAACATACCACAGCTCATAAAGCTGAAAGTAGCAAAAGTCAGTATTTGACCCCAGATTGACTGACTATGAACCCTGTGTTCTTTTGCATATGCCAAAGTAAACACATCTGTAAATATTATGGGACTGGATTACGAGAACTCTAGGACCTTCTGACTTTCTATGTTTCTATGACCCGACAGCGTGAAAAGCTCCTGCTAGTTAAGCGCTACCCCAGATCATCGTTTTTCTTCTTTCCTCTTTGCATTCTTTTCTGTTTCTCTTCTATTTGATGGTTCCAATGGGCTAATTGGAAAGATCTTGCATAAATACAGTAAAAGTCATTAGAAGGTTATCCAAAGGACAAAATGGGGAGGGAAGGTATGGTACAAGTGGAAAATTGTTGTAAGTTTGAATTACAACGTGGTTGGATCTGCTCAGGGCTTAGCAGAGGAAGACATTATATTGCCAGGACATTGCTAGGTTTTACTTTAAATTTACTTTAAATTCTAAGATACAAAGAAGGCTTTAACTTAAAAATGGAAGATAAATATTTCACAAATATGTTCTTATATCTCATAATTTGAAAGATAAATCTCTGAAGAAACTATAGAGAATACTGATCATCATCAACCTAAGAAATATTCCTGGCAATTCTTAAAACACATTTGTATTTCCCCAGTTTAAGTAGTGTTATGCTGGAAAGAGGAGCTGGATTTTCAAGTTAAATATTTGGATTTTGCTGTGTGAAATAGGATATATTGGTTGGTCTCTCTGAGCATCAATTTCTTCATCTGTACAAAAGTCCAAAATCAAATTCCATTTTATTTATTAAATAATTTATTAAATAATAATGCAGATTTAAGTGCCTAGCTCAAGGATGGACCTCTAACAGATTTTAACGAATGATGGATTATATTTAAATCAATAGAGGTATATTATTACATTTTCTTCAAAATCACAGATAACTTTCTTGACAATTGTCATAATCTTGTAAAAGACTGAAGATAATTTCTATTTATTCAATTATGCATTTACCAACTGTTTTTGGGTGCCTACAGTTTGCCAGGTGCTGTGTTAGGCTTTGCAGAGGTAGAGATTAAAGGAATGTTTTCACATTGCTTATGATCAAGTAGGGAAGAGACAAGAAAATAGATAATTACAAATATCATCATGAAACATTGTAGGGTAGAGGAAATGTCCCATAAAGAACTCCTAACTGTAAAATAAAAATAATCCTATATCTAACCAGATTGGTCCATGGAGTTCCTTGGCAACTCGTTAACCTTCTACTTTTCAACAAATCACCTTGCTCTGATATGTGGCTCTAATTCTTTTTTTTTTTTTTTTTTTTTTTTTTTTGAGACGGAGTCTCACGCTGTTGCCCAGGCTGGAGTGCAGTGGCGCGATCTCGGCTCACTGCAAGCTCCGCCTCCTGGGTTCACGCCATTCTCCTGCCTCAGCCTCCTGAGTAGCTAGGACTACAGGCGCCCGCCACCGCGCCCGGCTAGTTTTTTGTATTTTTAGTAGAGACGGGGTTTCACTGTGGTCTCGATCTCCTGACCTTGTGATCCGCCCGCCTCGGCCTCCCAAAGTGCTGGGATTACAGGCTTGAGCCACCGCGCCCGGCCCGCTCTAATTCTTATAAATTGAAGATATTTGCAGTATTGAATGGCACACTGGACTTTGGAACAAAATAACTAAATTTCAGACCTGGGTTTGTCATTTAGCCATTGCCTGATTGAGCAAGTCAAGATACATACATGAACGTTAGTTCTCCCCTCTGTGTGTGTGTGTATCCCTGTGTGTATACGAATTAAACAACAGGATTTTTCATTTATGTAACATTTTTAAAATCACTAATTGAATGGTTTAACAATAGTAAAAAGGGCAAGAAAAATCTAGATTTTTCCCCACATAGCAACTAAACTAAATATTCACTGAAGGTCACAAGTTGAATATATGTAGCATTACTTAACGCCAAATGAGGGCCTGCTTCTGCCTCCTGGATCCAAAGGTTTCAGGCAGGGAGGGCTAATACGAGGTATGTATATTGACACCCCTACAGTTTGCATAGCTCTCTGGCCATACGCCTCTCCCCTACTTAGTTCAAATAAAGTTTCAAAATCATTTTCTCAAGCTTTTGCTCTAAGTAGTCACTACCAATCTATCAGAGTTCGCTCTTGAGTTGAAACTTACTTGTCATTCCAGATTCATAATCAGAGTCTGACAAAGAGTCTCTCTGGCATGGCTTCTGATGCCTTTTTAAAATTAATTAATGCTTGGAATGTTGAAGTCAGCTAGAGGAAATATCAAGAAACAGGAAGATTTCACACATTCATTCCAAAAACTTTCAGAAATTCGTATAATTAAACGCATACTATGACCAAAGCACTTGGTGTCTACAGGTGTCCTTATAGCTACTGAACTGCATCTACAATCTTCCTGAGTTCTCTGTGAGTTTTCATGATAACTCCCCGCTATCTATAGCCATCTACATCTGTCCTTCTAATATATAGGGGGAAAAGTCAGACTTTTTATTTTATTTATTTATTTATTTATTTTTGAGATGGAGTCTCACTCTGTCGCCCAGGCTGGAGTGCAGTGGCCCGATCTCAGCTCACTGCAAGCTCCGCCTCCCGGGTTCACGCCATTCTCCTGCCTCAGCCTCCCAAGTAGCTGGGACTACAGACGCCCACCACCACGCCCGGCTAATATTTGTATTTTTAGTAGAGACGGGGTTTCACCATGTTAGCCAGGATGGTCTCGATCTCCTGACCTCGTGATCCGCCCGCCTCAGCCTTCCAAAGTGCTGGGATTACAGGCGTGAGCTACCGCGCCCGGCCAAAAGTCATTCTTAATAGTTTAGTCTTTGAGACTGAATTTTGTATATTGTAAATTTTGTATATTGACTTTGTATGATTATCTATAGGTATGTTGCATATGTTTAGGCATGCTACATTTATTTTATCATGTTGTTGATGTTATTGTAATTGTATCGTTGTTCTTTTAATTTCCATTATTTGTGGCTAGTGCATTAGTCAGTTTGGGGTATTATAATAAGATACCACATACTAGGTGGCTTAAATAATGGAAATTTATTTACTCACAGTTCTGGAAAGTAGAAGTCCAAACTCAAGGTGCTAGCAGGATTAGTGTCTGGCGAGGCTTTTTTCCCTTTTTTTCCTGGCTTAAAGATGGCCACCTTCTCACTGTGTCCTCATGTGGCCTTTCCTCTGTGTACTCATGAGGGGGAGGGGAAGAGATATCCCTCTGGTATCTCTTCCTTTTCTTCTAAGGACACCTGTTCTATTGGAGTGAGGCCCAACATTATGACCTCACTTAACCTTTATTACCCCGAGCACCCCTTTCTCCAAATACAGCCATATTGAAGGCCAGGGTGTCAACATATGAGTTTTATGGGGACACAATTCAATCCACAAGAGCTGGTATACAAAAATACAATTAATTCTTATATGCGGTAGTCCTCCTTTCCCTGCAGGTTTGTTTTCCTCAGTTTCATTGAGCTGTGGTCAACCTCGGTCTGAAAAATAGGTGCCTATAGTAACAACAGGATATTTAGAGAGAGAGAGAGGGTCACATTCACATGACTGTTATTACAGTCTATTAAAATATATTGGCATAATTGTTCTATTTTATTATTAATTGTTGTTGCTAATCTTTTACTCTGCACAATTCAGTAAATTTCATCACATGTATGTTTAGCAAAATATATTAGGCTGGTCGCAGTAGCTCACGCCTGTGATTCCAGCACTTTAGGAGACTGAGATGGGTGGATCACCTGAGGTCAGGAGTTCAAGACCACCGTGGCAAACGTGGCGAAACCACATCTCTACTAAAAATACAAAAATTATCTGGGCATGGTCGTGGGCGCCTGTATTCCCAGCTACTCAGGAGGCTGAGGCTGGAGAATCACTTCAATCTGGGAGGCAGAGATTGCAGTAAGCCAAGATCACACCACTGCACTTCAGCCTAGGAGAAAGAGCGAGACTTCGTCTCAAACAAACAAACAAACAAAAAAGTTGTATATTTAGGGTTTGCTACTATTCATGATTGTAGGGGGTTTTGAAACTTATCCCTGCAAATAAGAGGAAACTACTGTTTTTACTTGATATCATGAAGACTTGCTAAATATGCATGTTAGTTTTAACAGCATTTTTGTAGATTTCTTAAAATTTTTTACTTAGACAACCAGGCTGTCTGCAAATAGAATTTTGCTTCTTTCTCTTCAGTCTGAATGGGTTTTATTTCTGGTCCGACTTTCTTGCATTGGCTAGTACCTTCATAGGATGTTGAAGTGGTGAGAGTGGACAGCCTTACGCTTGAGCTTAAGAAGAAAGACTTTAGTTTTTCCCCACCAAGTGTGATGTTAGCAGTAGGTTTTTCAAGATGCCCTTAATCAGGTTGAAGTTGAGGAAAATCTTGTTGATTATCAGTATGCCAGGAATTTTTAATAAGCTCCTTGAAGACACTTTGTCTCTTTGTCTTCATAATAATTGCACCAAGCAATGCCTTGCTCATATATTATGAATTATATTGAGAGGAAATAAATGAAATTGAATATTAATTTGAAGAATCTAAAAGGGAAATATATTTTTGAAAAAACAAAGTCTGGACACATGACTCAACACATAGTCATTTATTGCCTGATGATGAAAAGAATGCTTTATTTCTGTAATTTTTATTTGGCACAGAACTAGATATATAAGATTTGTGTGTGTGTCTGTGTGTGTGCGCACGCGCAAGCGTGTGTGTGTGTGTGTGTGTGTGTGAGATTGTCTTGTGAATGTAATTGCACTAAGTAAATTGCATAAAGACTACTGCATTCTAGAAATGAAAAATAATATCAACAGACTGAATGAAACAATGGTGTCGAAGACCACAATATATAACTTACCTATTTATAATCCAGTCCTTCACATAATAATAACATACATATAACCATCCGAATTTAATCTGATCCTCTTAAAATTTTGAAATGCTCTCTAGAATTGCCTGTTTTTCTACTTCAATGAGAAATGTGTGTGATTTGTTCAGCTGCTATCTCTCTACCATCCCCACCCCCAGCACTGTGCAACACGGCCCCTTCTCTCAGCTGGCAAGCACAGGCCCCAGATGCCAAGCTGTGGAAGATATTTATCTGCTGCATCTGGTTCCTTAGCAGATTCGACAGGCCTCTGTGCTGGCAGCTTCAGAAATGCCTTTGGGCTTGTCACATGTTGAAAACTCCCAACTGGCTGTCTGAATTGGCAACCATGCTTTGGCTCACTGGAGAGAAGAGAGAAATGGTGCTTTTTGTCCATCTACTGATAACCTCTCGTGTAAGTGATCGTTGGCTCCTGATCTGAAGAAGTACGCTCCCAAAGCGCAGTGCAGACTTTGGGGCTTAATTTCATCCTCCTGATACAAACTCACAAGTAGTATATGACTGAGTTTTATTTCCTTGGCCAGAGAGGAAATCTCTAGCAATTTGGACCTCAGCATGTCTATCCTGAAATTAAATTCAGAAAGCGTCAGCATTTTAGAATTGGCATTTTAAAATTAAGAGTCAGCTAATCCATCCCTTTTATTTATCTGATGAAGAAACTCAGACTTTGAAAGGGGAAGGGATTTGGCCAAGGTACACAGCAAGCAGGACAAAGGACGAGATTCACCCTGGGTGAATACTGGGGGTGGGGAAATACAAAAGCAAAAAGGAGCAGGTATTTCCCTTTGGAGAAGCTGTGGAGAAGGAACACTTTGGAGACTGCATGTCAGGCTGTAGCACAGCAGGGAGCCTGCAGACAGGGACACTCATGCCCTGAGGCTGATGCTGTCACATCCAGGCTAAGTGACCATACGCAAGGCCTGAGTTCCAACACCTGAAAACAAGAAGGAGTTAATCATAGTTCCTAATTTATTTGATTGTCCTGAGGATGAAATGAGATCATGCGTAATGTACCTTACAAGGCTATGTTCATTTTCTTTCAGTAAATGTTTATTGAGAGCTTACCAGGTGGTGGACATTATGCAAAAGACTTGATAAATAATGATCCTCAATCATTTGGGACATTAAATCAGTAAATGAGGGCAGGCCTGTAAAACCAGGCCAAGAGAGTGAACTTCCTGAGTGGTTTCCTATCGAGAGGCACGCAGACAGCGAGTGTGTTCTTACACATACACACAATGCATCTATGGCCACAGCATTTTTTCTAGTTTCCTGAGTTGCAGTGAGCTCTGGTTTCCAGCAGGGGACATCCATAGCCCAGGCAAGGGAAACTGGAGCCAGCTCAGCCTTAGAGGTGATGAATGAAAATGATAAATCACTCAGACATGAGCCTGAGACTGGCCTGTTCTGATACTCATTCCATAAAGACAAAAGTTCTGGAAGGGATTACCCTCACAGGCTTCGTTAGCTCTGAGTTTGTAGAATGTCAATGAATTTCAACTTCTCTTAATCCTTAATTTGCAAGCTGAGGCCCCGTGGAGTTTTGTCCATGGTAAAGGGACATAATTCCCTTCTCCCCAGGGCAGATCAAAGGAACAGGGTTTTGATGACTCACAGCTCACACAAGGTCATCCTGGGAAAACAGATCCTGAGAAGTACTGCAGAGCTTGTGAAGTACTGCACTGGCTGGTGTCTGGATTCTAGAGTTTATGATCTGCTCAGAAGCCAGAGAGGTGATGACTAGAAGGTAGATATGAATTGGGGCAGTGGTGTGCTGATAAATATTTAACAACCAGCTCCCTGAGGGGAAAATATGTGCATATGTACATGTACATAAGTTTATTAAACATTTTACTGATATACAGGACAAGTAGCACACAATTTACATGTTACATATATAAAAATATAATAACCTTTATTATAAATTCCATATAGCTAATTGATTCTCATAGAATACGTTAGTTAATTTTTGTTGAACTCTTGTATTCATGGCCAAGCTATTCTTGCAATCCAATCATGATTTGACAATATCAGCCTGAAAATAAATGTTTAAATACTGTCTGATTCAGCAAAAATGTAACTTACCTCATTGATCAACAAGTGTGATTGTGATATGAATGTTGCTTGATATTTTCATTTATGTTATCAGGGAGCAAAAAAGTGAATGGACAGAGGCAGCTTCACTTGTTTGTTAATGGTATCAGTCAAATCTTTGTTAAATTCACTAGTAGTGTTAAATCCACTAATACTGAAAAATATTTCCTGTTATTTTTGTTGTTTGTGACTCAATAGTCACAGACAGAATACAGCATTTTTAACCTATCAAGTCTAGAGAAATCATCAAAACAGTAAATCAAACCCTGACTTACAGCATTTGGCAATTTTCATGGTATAAGTATTTCCACCATGGTTGATTTCAAAACCAAGGTAATGTCTTTGAACATGAAATTGAAAAGAGATTCACAGTAGTATATCATTACATAATGTTTCTACCATATGATTAAAATAGACATAAATAACCTCAAAAACTTAATAAAATATAGTAAATTAATTATGAAGTTATGGATTTTAAAATGCTTTCATTGTTACATATTTGCATATACTTATGGGGTACATGTGTAGAAAGTGATGGATTTTAAATATTTACTTTCTTATTCACAAAACCTAGAGAATAATGTCTATCACATATAATCTTATTTTAAAAATATCTACCTACATAGTATTTAAAACACAGTAACATTTGTCATATAATAATTATAATTATAAAGGAGAGGAAAAAACAAGAGCCAGGTGAGCATTTAAAAACACAACTTTATCCAAAATGTTAAAAAAATTATTGAGCAATTATCATATATAAGTCACTGTGCTAAAACCTTTACATAAATTAAATCATATAATCATCACATTGATTATAAGGGGCCTATATTATGTCCCCCAGATGAGAGTCTCTATCTAACATATTAGAATATAAGTCTCAGCAAAGTAAAGTGACTTGCTCAAGTACATCCAGCTAGCAAATAGTAAGGCCAGGATAAGAAAACAATCTGACTTTATAGATTGTGCAGCAAACAAGACATCAGCAGTTAACAAAATGTTAGCCTGGAAAAATAAAATAAAATAGTAATTGGTCTGGGAAGAAGCCTGAACTTGAAAGTGACATCTACCCTTGGTTCTGCTGTATGAATTTGAACATATCGTATCACTTATTTAAACTTTCTACATAAAGAGGGCTGGATTTTTGTGAGTCTATGAAATGCATCCCATTCCATTTTAAAGCTGTGATGCTAGGGGCAGAATGGATTGCTAAAGAAGATGGTGTGATCTGACTGCTAGTAATATCGCAAATAACAATAGCTCATATGATGGAATGGTATTTGGAATTAACCAGTGTGTTCAAATCTTATTTACCCTATCTCCTTTGGTAGGGTAAATAAGAAGAATTACCATTCTTTCTGTATTCCTCATCCCAAAGCAAGTTTTTAGATCAGAACCAGAGTACCATATGAGAAATTCTTTGTTGTTCAATTTAAAGTTCTGTGGTCAAGGTGTTAAGAGCAAGAGATCTGGTCCTTCCCTTGACTATCTGAAGGTTCCACAGTAAAGCAGATAGTCAGAGATGAAGTCTACAAGAGGAGAATGCTGACTCATTGGGAGCAGCACAAAGCCATGGTAGGGCTTTCTGGGATGGCACCCTTTTCTGTTTGAGAAAGCACTGTGCATCGCTTGGAAAATTAGCTGACCCTTCTCACTGTAGCCTGATGAGGATAACCTGCTGACAATATCTAGATCATTGCCCATTGACCAGCAACATGTCAGTTCCCTGTCTGTCCATCCCATGGAGACCTTTTCCACCCATTTTCAATGGTCCAGAGCACTCTTAAGCCTCTGGAATCTGGTGTAGGGCCCTGGACATAGAAGGATGAGTCTTGCTAGGGCAAAGGGGAACTGGACCAGAGAAACTGAAGCTCTATTAGGACTTCAGACACCGGTGGGACACATCTCCCACCCTCCTCTTATCTAGCACTCTGTGCACTCATATTATATGTATCCTTTGAGATGTATTTGATCCCATGTGGACTCTGGACATACCTCTATCACAGCACTTTTTACTTTGTGTGCTTTCTTCCCATAGAATGTGGGCTACTTCAGAGAACTATTTGTGTCTTACTTCATGTTTTGTCTGTAGAACTCAGTATAGTCAGTAGAATAAAGAAGGTGCTGAAAGAAAATAACAAAACTATAGAATGAATGAATAAACTCTATGGGGAAGGAAGTATTAACAGGATACTCTGTTGACAGATGAGGAAATTGAAGCCTAAAGAAGATGTGAATTGCCCCACAGTGGCTAATTTGAGTCAAAGAATGTCCAGAATAAAATATATGATTCCCTTTACAATACTCATTTTTTGACACACTGTTAACTCAGTAAATTGAGGTCAGTTAAATTGTTCTAATTTATACTCTTATTTTTATTTCACAAGTTTCTCAATTCTGAAGTATGGCAGAATTTGACAAGTTTTTTTTAGTGATTAGGCTGAACCCCATAATTTTTAGACAAGAATTCTGGAAACCAGATGGAAAAAGCTATTCAACAAAGATGAATAAAAAGATTTAAATCGTTGGTTTTTGTTTTGTTTTGTTTGTTTTTTTGCCAGGAATGTGTGTAGGTGGCTTGAAGATGGGCACCAGTGAGTGTGGGCAGGCAAGGCTTGTGCACATGCACACGTGTGTGTGGTGTGTGTGTACCTTGGGTTATTAGAAAAAGAAAGTATGGGGTACGGTGGTTGGTACTTCTATTCTTCCAGGCCTGTGAAAAATCTTTTGATCAAGATAAAATGCTCCAGTTATTAGTCCTTGAATCTCAACAAATTGGCCTCTTCACTCTAATTTTAAATCACAACATGTCTGTCGTGAATCTAGGCTCATGTTCCTGTATCTGCAGATGCACTTGAGAATTCATTTACCATGTCTTTATGTTTCTAAAAAGGTCGACATTTAAACTCTTCTGGAGAGAGGAGAAAAACTATTATGTTAAAGTACTTCCAAGGATGAGTCCATGGGAAAAAAAAATGGTGTCTACAAATTTCTTGCAGCTCAATATCTATAACCATGCCAGGCAATTCTCTTTTATTTGTTAAAATGCTAGCTGAAGGCCTGTATAGCAGAAAGTGACATGGAAGACAAATTGGAGTTTATCTGGTGTTTGAAGACAATGCTGCACATCCCAGGTCGGTCATTGAGTTGGCTGTGTTATGACCTTGACCAGGATGTTTCCATTCTTTGAGCCAAAAAATTCATACTTGGATGAAAAAATAATAATAATACCTAACATTTACTGGGTGCCTTCTTGACCTAAACATTGTGCTAGCCTTTCTACATTTTATTTAATCCGCATCCCAAGTCTATGAAGTCATTAAAATCCTCACCATTTTATATATGAAGAAAATGAAGAATTTAAGTCACTTACCCAAAGTCATATAGCAAGTTACAAGCCCAGGCCTTGCTCTAAGGTCTCTGTGGCTGCAGGATTCTAGAATTTATTCTTACCACATTTCAATACTAGTCTAGAATGTCAGACTGCAGACTCCAAGCAACTTGTTTAAGTGTGTTGAAGAAAATGTCCACATACCTGTCAAAACAGGAAAACTGTGATTTACTGTCTGTGTGGTTTTAAAAATTAGATAAATTATTTGGGTGCTTAATTCCTTATGTGCATAACATTTAATAATATCTATCTCACAAAGCTGAAGGATTAAATGAGAAAATAGGTAAATGTCTAATTTATAATGTTTCATAATATATAATTATTTTGCATATGCTAAGTTCCAAATATTGCATTTTGATGTATTTATTTTGGTTACCCTGTCACCAGAACTAGAGAATAAAAGTTGTCTGGGAACTAAGGCCACTGCTTCCAACCTCTTCTCTCCAGCCTTGTCCCCTCTCTGGTGCACATACAGAGTTCTCTGTGATTTACTTCCAGAGCCTTTACATATTCCATTTTCTTACCTGTGCATGCAGTTGCATACTTTCACCAAGGGGGAAGTGCTGTGGAAGAAATACATTTTGATTGTAAAAAACATAAGCCCCAAGATGATGGTCTGGAAAGTAGAGTTATGAGGAAGAAACAAAATTGCCCTTGTTAATAAACTAAGAAAAATGTTGTGGTTTTCCAGGTTACAAAAGAAAGGAAAGAAAGAGAGAGAGAGAGAAAGGAAGGAAGGAAGGAAGGAAGGAAGGAAGGAAGGAAGGAAGGAAGGAAGGAAAGAAAGAAAGAAAAAAGAAAGAAAGAAAGAAAGAAAGAAAGAAAAGAAAAAAGAAAGAAAGAAAGAAAGAAAGAAAAGAAAGAAAGAGAAAGAAGAGAGAAGAGAAAGGAAGGAAGGAGGAAGGAAGGAAGGAAGGAAGGAAGGAAGGAAGGAAGGAAGGAAGGAAGGAAGGAAGAAAGAAAGAGAAAAGAAAGAAAGAAAGAAAGAAAGAAAGAAAGAAAGAAAGAAAGAAAGAAAGAAAGAAAGAAAGAAAGAAAGAAAGAAAGAAAGAAAGAAAGAAAGAAAGAAAGAAAGAAAGAAAGAAAGAAAGAAAGAAAGAAAGAAAGAAAGAAAGAAAGAAAAGAAAGAAAGGAAGGAAGAAAGAAAGAAAGAAAAAGAGAAAAATATGGAAGGGTTAAGTAAGTGCACATGAAAAAACATATTCTATAGAGATAGAGAAAGTAAAAATTTTTGAGCTAGAGGCTTAAGAGTGAAATATAGTCAATGAGAAATCCTCATTGTTGGGAAGGCTTTAAAAATTGAGATATTTTATTTCAATTTAAGATGATGGCACAGACCAAACATTTCTTTTACTACTTATCCCACCTAGATTAAAAAGTATTAGTTTGCAAAGGAACAAACTCATTACAGCAGAGCAAAATGAAATAAGATATTTCAACAAATTTCTGAGTCAAAAAAATTAAGAGAATATTGCAAATGGAAATGCTGCTGCTTGCAATATAGTAGTATGGGAATACAAATGAAGTAGTATCTAAACTGGCCAGGTGATCGCCGAGCATATTTCTACTTCCTGGCATATCGGAATATTTTGTTTCTCTCTCGTTTTTGGTGAGATTGGCTGAGTTCTGGCCAAGAGAATGTGGGCGAAAGTGAGGTTTGCCATTTTCCAGGCTGGCCCTGAAGCACCCTGAGCAATTCTTCATGGGTTCTCTTTTTTGCCCACTTTCTAAGTGCAGAAAATCCTGGAGATCCTGGCGGTGCAGGAGCCACACAATGGAAGGAGTGTGGATCCAATCAGTCTTGGAGAAGAGTCACCAACTGGAATTGGACTGTGAGGTGAACAACTATTGACGTTTACTTTGTTAAGCCACTGAGGTTTTATAAACAGCTAGTGACATGATTTGGCTCTGTGTCCCCATCCAAATGTCATCTCAAATTGTAATCCTCACATGTCAAGGGAGGGAAGTGATTAGATTATAGGGGCATTTTTCCCATGCTATTCTCATGATACTGAGCAAATTCTCACAAGATCTGATGGTTTTATAAATAGTGGATTTTCCTGCACTAACCCACACTCTCTCTTGCCTGGCACCATGCGACACATGTCTGCTTCCCCTTCCGCCATGACTGTAGGTTTCCTGAGGCTTCCCAGTCATGCAGAACTGTGAGCTAATTAAACCTCTTTCCTTTATAAATTGCCTGCTCTTGGATAACATATTTATAGCAGTGTGAGAATGGACTAATACAGCTAGCATTGGATACCCTAACATACAGCAGGAGCCATTCTGTCTATCAGCAGCCCCGAAGGTCTGGATCATAATTTAGAAGAGGATGGGAGAGGTGTGGCTGATAATATGGGTACTGTTAAGGTCTTTAAATGGCATCAGGGAGGAGGAATATGCAGTAATACAAACTGCTTCTTCTTCTCCTCCTCCTCCTCCTACTCCTCCTCTCCCTGGAAAGAGCATAGACAACTGCTTTTATCACTTTCAAAATGCTAGACAGTACTTCTCTAAAGAAACAGAGCAAAACGTTACGAGAAAGCTTTATGTGTTGATGTCTCAGTCCAGTGCTTTCCTCATTGAGGTGTTTGCTGTGGTTGGAAGGTAGAGGGGGTTCTGCAGGCCAAAGCCAGGTTCCACATCACCTGAGAGAGAAGCTGGCCATCTGGCAGCCCTGCACTGCCTGACAGAATGTCAGTCCAAAAATTCTGCTTGGCTGAGACACCTAATCAGGCAGATATAGTTGTAAAATAGCAGAGGAAATGCATATGTGTTCCCTAGGCCTTCCAGTTTAAACCTCAGTGGACAATCAAAGACCAAAAGGTAAGAAGTACCAGCAAAATGAAAAAGGCCAGTCAGAATGAGTAATATGCTAATTAACATATTCAAGTAAATTTAAGAAGATTATACTTATTTGTCACTGATTTAACAAATATGTAATGAATACCTACTATGTGCCAAGTTCATCTAGATAGTGAGAATACGTTGGTGAAGGTAACTGTTTTAGTTTAATTTTCAATAGATTAAGTAAAAAAAAAAAAGACACACATACAAAATCATGATAATTTCCTGTAGAAGTAAATTTTCTGGAAAAAAATAAAACAGGATGACACAGTTTTGCTGAAAGGGGGCTACAGAAAATAAGGTTATTAGGGAAACTGTTTCTGGTTAGGTAATTGTTGAGATGAGAGTTTAATGATGAGGAGGAGCCAGACATGCAAAGATCATGGAACACAATATTTTGGGAGCAGCCAAAGACTGCAGAGTTCATAGAGCAAGAAAAAGTTTTATGCTCTTGTAGCTGAAGGAAACGATCTCTCCAAGTAGAGCATGATAATGGAGCATAAGTTGGAAGAAGGGTATCATTTTCAGGCGTTCCTCAAAGACCCCAACAAAGTGCATCTAGTCATATCAGAGCATACTAAATAAAATTAACAATTGGTCCCTTATTTCCTTTCAGAAAATCTTGGATCAAGAGTGGGAAGAGTCCTCAAGAAAATATCCAGTTTAACCTAACCAACTTACAGATTCAGAAACAGAGGCCCAGGAGGAGGTATGGAATTTCCTATGGTTGTCCAGCCTGTTAAGAGGCAGAACTTAAGGCCTTTGTATACAGTCTAGTGGTCCTCACAGGTCACACACATCCTCCTCCATCTGGCTGCTCCAAACTGTGTGAATGCAAACAGCATGAGAATATCTTGTGGTAGTAATTAAATCACTAATAGAAATTCTCCAGCTTGGGTTCCTAAACCTGGCTAACCATTATTTGAACTAGATAAACAACCAGATACACAAATCCCACTCTAGGAGATGATGATTTGGAAGCTTAGGCATGGGGTCTAGAAATCTCTACTTTGAAAAGAGCTCCAGGTGGTTTTTATGATCAGGTATGCTAAGATACCAAGACACAATGGAGAGAGCCCTGACTGTGAGTCAGATAATTTAGATTCTCATTCCAGCTCCCCAAATTACTAACCACATAACTTAATGTCTTTAAGTCTATGTTTCCTCATCTCAGTGATGGGGAAAACGCCAGCTCTGCCTGGCTCATAGTATTTGCAGGAAAATCATCATCCCCCATTATCACATAATTTTGATACACAGAAAGTTTAGTAAATAATAGTGATGATAACTATGATAAGCATTTATATACAGTATAAAAGTACCTTCTCTTTGATCCTCACTGCCTTTCCCATTATTCAGATGCACAAAGCTGACTCTGTTGCTAGTGTAAACACCAGTTCTTTACTCTGCATTCACTGTTTTCTTTCTATCACATTGTTCTGCCTCTCTTCATAAGACTTTATCAGCTATTATTTACTTTATTTGTAAATAAAACCTATTCTTCAGAAGTACTCATTTGTCAATGAAGAGACCAGTGGAGGAACTATGCAGACAGACAGATACAAAGTATGGGAAGTTATTACTTTACACTATATTAAAAGATTCAGAATAAAATCTCAGAGGATGCAGGCCCCATGTTTACAATTTGATGCTTTAAAAGGAAACTTGGATGCAGCTGGAATCCATCATTCTTAGCAAACTATCACAAGAACAGAAAACCAAACACCGCATGTTCTCACTCATAGGTGGGAACTGAACAATGAGATCACTCGGACTCAGGAAGGGGAACATCACACACCGGGGCCTATCATGGGGAGGGGGGAGGGGGGAGGGATTGCATTGGGAGTTATACCTGATGTAAATGACGAGTTGATGGGTGCAGCACAGCAACATGGCACAAGTATACATATGTAACAAACCTGCACGTTATGCACATGTACCCTACAACTTAAAGTATAATAATAATAAATAAATTAAAAAAAAAAAAAAAAAAAAAAAAAAAAAAAAAAAAAGGAAATTTGGTTCCTCTTAAAGGGAAATGATTTTAGATGAAGCTCCCTTCCCCTCCCATGCCCTTTTTCATATTTCCCTCCAGGATGTATGAAATACTATTTAAGAACTAAACGTTTCCCCATTGCATCATAGATTCTAGCAAAACCCCAGGCTGGTAAGAGTAGTGTAAAGTAAAATCAGCACAAATGATGCTGACCAATCTAGTTCTATTATCTCAACAAAGTGGAAAGTGAAAAGGGCAAAAAAATTAACCTGGCTTTAAATTATGAAGGCATCTTAGTCTAAGGCAAAAAAAAAAAAAAAAAGACAGTTTTCTTCACCTATGCCACCTCCCATCAGATGACAGCAGCTACTGAAAGACTATTCTGAAAAGACATCAAGGGTGAGTCAGAGAATCCTGATTGATAAGAAACACCTACCATATTGATAAGAAATAGCTACCTCCTGGAGGAGAATGTGGAAGTGATATGCCAGGGATTTGCCCCCTCTGAAGCAGGAAGAAGGCTGTGCTTCATTGCGGCACTATTCACAATAGCAAAGACTTGGAATCAACCCAAATGTCCATCAGTGACAGACTGGATTAAGAAAATGTGGCACACATACACCATGGAATACTATGCAGCCATCAAAAAGGATGAGTTTGTGTCCTTTGTAGGGACATGGATGCAGCTGGAAACCATCATTCTTAGCAAACTATCACAAGAACAGAAAACCAAACACCGCATGTTCTCACTCATAGGTGGGAACTGAACAATGAGATCACTTGGACTTGGGAAGGGGGACATCACACACTGGGGCCTATCATGGGGAGGGGGGGAGGGGGGAGGGATTGCATTGGGAGTTATACCTGATGTAAATGACGAGTTGTTGGGTGCTGACGAGTTGATGGGTGCAGCACAGCAACATGGCACAAGTATACATATGTAACAAACCTGCACGTTATGCACATGTACCCTAGAACTTAAAGTATAATAATAATAATAATAAAAAAGAAAGAAAAAAAGAAGGCTGTGCTGGATCAGAAGAAATCATGTAGGTTCAAAGTTAGATGGTCTGATTCTTCATTTGATTCTGACAATTACTAAGTTTGTGACCTTGGACAAAAATACTGTATCTCATTTCCAAATGAAGTATCTAGTGCTGTCTCACAATGAAAAGGATTGACATTTCACTTAGATTTTAGGAATCACTGGTAAAATTGTGTTTTTTATTTAAAGGTCAGGATGGTTCTGTGGTTCCTTTGTTTTTTTGTTTGTTTCTTTGTTGTTTTTGGGGTTTTTTGTTGTTGTTGTTGTTGCTACTGTTTTGTTTTGAGACAGGGCCTCACTCTGTCACCCAGGCTGGAGCACAGTGATGCAACGACAGCTCACTGCAGCCTCAACCACCTGGCCTCAGGTGATCCTTCTGCCTCAGTCTCCTGAGCAGCTGGGACTACAGGCATGTGCCACCATGCTCAATTAATTTTTGTATTTCTTGTGGAGACAGGTTTTGCCATGCTGCCAAGGTCTTGAACTCCTGGATTCAAGTGATCTGCCTGCCTCAGCCTCCCAAAGTGTTGGGATTACAAGCATGAGCCACCACACCTGGCCAAAATGTTGTTTTTGATTGACTTCTAAGACCTGGCTCTTCACTCACTTTGGGACATAGACATTCGGTAAAATGTGAAACATGTTCCGGTTTTGTCTCTGTACCATGGGTGTCTGTTTCCATTAATCAGAGTCCATACTCCTTCAGCCAATATTGTTCAAGTTGCCTCCTTTAGAAACAGGGCTTTTTTGGTGTCCTCTGACCAAAACTTATGTACGATGTCTCTCTCTTGCATAATATATTCCACCTTTTCACTTCTGTCTACTTGGAAAAAAAAAAACAAATGAAAATATATTTATATCATAATAGAGAAAACCTTTAATTAACTTTGGTTCCCTTTTTAAGTAAATTAGTTTTGAACTTTGGAGTTTTCATTTCAATTTTTTAACACATCATTGCATTGCATCTTATAAATGCCTTCTCTGCCTTATTCTGACCCATAAGGTACTATAGGACATGGTCCTCAACCATCTGTGGTTGCTCCACCCAGTCTTGCTAGTGAATTGTGTCCTTTGAGTTGTGCACCACAGCAATTTTGTCTCCTGGGCATCTAAATAATCTTAACTTTTAGGTTTTAGACATAAATACAAAAAGCTGCCATCAATGACAGAAAGAAAGCATCTCTGCAATCATTTGTTCATATTCCTTACTTCTGAGTTTGCTAACCTTAATTCTACCTGGCAGTCCTGTGATTATAGCCATAAAAATCATTTAAACTTCTTGTTTTCCAGCTTTTCAAATCTATAGGACTCTCTAAAGAGGGATAAAAAATCACAACCACTCAAATATCTGGGTATCACTCTTTTACATAAAGACCCAAGTGACTGACTGCCGTCCCATTTTCCATTTACATATTCCCATCTATTCATTCCCCCATCTAATGGGCTAAAAATCAATACCTATCCCAGGACCTAGGATAGAGAGAATCATTGTTACAACAATTTCCTTGGGTAAAAGCTCCTGCAGAAATTGACATTAAAAATGTACCCAGTGTATGGCTGCTATTCTGCAGGGACTGTAACTCACTCCCAAGTCAATTAGTATGAGGCCAGGAGGAAAAGGGGTCATCCTAAATCATTTGGCTCTAGGCTTTAACTGGTATAAAGAGCAATAAATTCACACAAACATGGCAGCATTTCCGACAGGCAGGAAAGTGAGAGTTAACACCCACCTAGTTCCACCCAACTAATAGAGGCTGAATATTAAGGCATTCTGTTATTGCTTTTTTACTCTTCTTTCAATTTGTGTCATTTCTCATTTATTATACATTATTCCTGTGCTTGATCATAATGTCACTGGGTGTCCTCTGTAGCATGCCATATCAATGTGGACTCTGTCTGCTTTCCAGAGTTCCTTAATGCCTGGCAGTCTTCTCAGATGCAATTCTTCCTTTCAAGTTGTGCCCCCATGTATGTACCATTAATTTCTCTAGCTGCATGTAATTCATTCAGGGGTTCACACCAGCTGAGAACCACATATGGGAGTCCAGATTTATGGGGATATTTTTTTTTTATTTTGTGCCTTGCCAGCCCAGAGGAAACAATTTTCAATTTGAATTTTGAGTGTTTGCCCTCGTTGTGTAGTCTACTAGAGATGCTTGATTAAGATACCGCATTCAACAAGAGACCCATCCGGCAGTGGGTTGAGCCAGTCAGTCCCTCTCAGCCTCTGTTGTCCTTGCTTTAAGTATCAGCCTATGTTCCTTGTTCACTGTCTTTCAGACTTCAGCTGCTGGTTATGCACCCTGCTCTCACCTGCTCTCACTGCTGTCTTACCTTTCTATTGTCAAAAAAGTTTCCTTTCTCTCAGTTTTTCCAACTCTTCCTAGTATCTGTGGGACAAAAGGCAAATAATTTTCTCCCTCTAAACTTCAGGTTTTTTTCACCCATAAAATAAGAAGGTTGGATTAAGTAAAAACTCTTACATCTCTAAGATTCTTTGATTTCAAATAGAATTCAAGACCACACTCTGAGCTCATGAAACACTGCCCCAAGAGTTTTGAAAAGCAGAAAATGGTGCCTGCAGAATAAAATGATATCCTGGAGCTGGGATTAGACACCGCTGCTATGGGTTACCTCCTATTTCTGGCTTCTGCATGATCTGTCTCCTTCTCTCCTCAGAACCCTGGCATTCTTCTCTTTGTCATAATTCATTGCTAGGAAAGGAAAGAATGACGATTGTTTTCAAATGATATGGGGAATGTAAAGCACGTTGGGAACAGAAAGTCATACCAAGGATCTCCAAACAGAAAGGACTTTTGCAATTATGAGCACAAGATAGGCAGCTCCATGCAGACTGTATGTTTCTGCAACTGAAATCTGGGCTTTCTTTCTGTCCTGTATTTCCATGTGGGCCATGCGGAAAGCTATATTTCTTCTCTGTTCTAGCACCTTACTAGCTTTTGTTTTCTCCCCTCTAAAATAAGATACCAGTTTACAAGACCATCTACAAAATTATAAGTCTGCCTTGGCATTGGAATTGGAGCAACTTTTTCTATTAAAGGTATTTACATTCATCATTTATCATGAGTGTGCAGGGTGGTTAAAAAACTGTGATATACAAGGCTGTGATGTCCCTGGCCTAGAATTAAGAAACTAATTGAGCAAATGTGACCAAGGAGAACAGCATGGGTAAGGGGTGCATTCAAAGAAATAAAAAGCTAGAGAGGTGCTTGAGAAGTAGAACATGGCCATCAAATTGCAAAGGGGTAGAGGGATTAACAGTAAATCAAGATCTTTGGATCAAGTAAAATGGGGACAATGGAAAGCACAAGCTCCTAGCTCCACAGCAAAGGCAAGACTCACTTCAATTAAGCAAGGTAAGAATTGTGAGTCTAGACACGCCCTATTTTGCTTAAGATTCTAATTGAGACCCACATCCTAGCTTCAAAGCCACTTTTCCTTTAAAGTTCTCATGTAGGTTAAAATAATTCATTAGACTTTTGTTAGTCATTGACCTACAAATGCATTTACATGGTAATTGTTCCTGGTCCACTTAACTTAATCATTTGGTTGTGTCTCTATGCTTCAGAAGATTGCACCTACTGGGTTAACATCTTTTAAGAAAAAACACCTTTTCCTGTATAATTTACATGCAATAAACTGCACATTTTAAAGTATACAACAGATATGTATTGACGTATATATACAATGTGAAACTATCACAGCAATCAATAAAGTGAACGTACCTGCCACCTCCTAAAGTTTCATCTTTCCATCCTGTCCTTCCCTGACCCCCACCTCCAGTAACCCCGATATGCTTTCTGTCACTAGCAATTAGTTTACATCTTCTACATGCTTATATAAATGGTATCGTATTTTATGTGTTCTTTCTTTGACTGAATCCTTTCAGCATAATTATTTTGAGATTCATACATGTTGTTGCATGGATTAATAGTCCCTTTCTTTTTATATTGCAGAGTAGCATTTCATTGTGTAGATATATATTGTAATTTGTTTATCCTTGTGCCTGTTGATGGGTATTTGAGTTGTTTTTTGTTTGGGGCAATTACAAATAAAGCTTCTATGAATATTGCATGCAAGTCTTTGTATTGATACATATTTCCTTTTCTCTTGAATAAATATCTAGGAACAGAAAGGATGAATAATATGGTATATATGTTTATTTTCCAAACTTGCACAATTTTACATTCCCAGCAGCAGTGTATGAGCATTCTCATTTTTCTACATCACCAGCACCTGGTATTTTTCCATCTTTCTTACTAAAAGAAAATAAAAACTTCAAAGATGTCATCTGTTCACTAGTCAAGTGCCTATTACATGAGGAGGCACAGTGACTGGTCCATATAATTTCTTATGACAACCCTATGAAACAGGGAGACAAGAAAATCTACCTGCTAAGATCACAGAAAACAAACAACCAGTGGAGCTAGAAACAGGATTTGGGTCCTCAGTCTCAGTAGTCGTCTTTCTATGATGTGTTTTGATTGTCAGAATAGCTATGATAGGGGAAAAGGCAAATGCCTTTAAACAGACCACTTAGATTTGGTTTGAATCCATGGTGAGGGCAAGCCTATAATATGTCAGTTACAATTTTAGATGCCAATGTGAATATTATCTTCTTTAAAGCCCATCAGAAGCTTATGAGACAAGGGCTTTATTTAATTATTCACGTAGATTCGGAAACAGAGGATCAGGGAGGTTAAAGGACTTGCTCCCAGTGTTACATTGCTGGTAAGAAGATGTATAGGCACATAAATAATTCAAATGTATAGTTCTAGAGTTCTTTTCTGCATTACAGTGTTGGGATTAGTTTACAATTCAGGTTGACTATGTGTTTCTATATAATCATCTGCTTCATTTCCCCAGGTATAGAATAAAATTGGTAAACATTAAAGCAACTCTCAAGCTACTGTATGCCTAACAAATAGGACGTGTCCTTGACCTGGAGAGGGTAAGAGGTTGACAACTCACTAGCCTTGCCCCTCACTAGCCTTTCTGCAGTTTCTTCCTGACTGGCAGATTCTACTTCCTTCAGAAAGGTTGAAAATGACAGAAACTTCTTTTTCCAGGATTTCTTGCTGCTGGGACATGACATATAACCCAATATTGACCAATGGGATATGAAGAAAATACATGCTGGTGGCTTTGGAAAAAAAATATTCTCTAATAAAGAAGAGATACACGAGAGGAAATGACTCTCCTGTTTGTTGTCTCTGTAAGCACATATGTGGCAGCCATTCTGCAATTCTGAGCAGAGACATTGCCATCACCAATTTACCAACCTTGAAGCTGCCTTCATGCACACTTCTTACAATACGAGATAAATTTTCCTTACCATTTAACCCACTTTTAGTTTGATTTTCTGTGTCATGTACTAAAGTATCTTAATTGATTCAACTTAAAAACTACAGGCCAGGCACCAGACTAAGTACCTTCAAATAAGTGATCCTTAGAATCTGCCAGACAAGGTCATGGAATAATTATTGCTATGCTAATTTTGAAGACAAGGAAACAGAAGCTCAGGGGGGTTAGATGATCCACGCAACTTTAAGTAGATAACAAACCAAAGACTGTTTGAATCCAAGGTCCATTCATTTTTTAATTATACTATGACAACTCACTGGAGAGAGACTGTGGTATAAATGCAAATTTAATTAGAAGATATATTAACTAGTTATGAAGACAGCAACATACTAGCTATTTTATTAAGATGACACAGTTCAACTATATATATATATCCTGAGTCCTATAGCAATGTTTAAAACATCCAGATAATCACATTCTTTCAGTTACATTTTTAAAAACTACATCTTAAGTGCCTGCTACATGCAGGCACACAAGCTCTGAGAGATACAAAACTTGAAACACAAAAAAGTAAAAGACATAATTCTTGCCCATGATATCTGTATTGGAGAGAATAAGTAAATACTATATGACAGACATCTGAGTAGCAGTATTTTATCAAACGTTATTACAAAGTGTTTCATAGTTCTCAATATTTTCATTGTCTTTAAAAGTTCAAGAACCCTGTCACAAACACTTTGAGGAGATTGACTAGTTTCTGTATATGAGGAGGGGGGTGTCTGAAGGGATCAGCCCTTAGAGAAGGAGGAGGGGGACAACTGAATGGATCAGCCACAAGGATGCCTGCAGGTGTTGATCGAAATCATTCCTGATGGCAACTGTGAGTCCCTCCCCAGGGGGTTTCACCCAAGAATCTTGAGACTGGATAGAATTGATGCAGCAGGCTGTGATATCCAGAAGCGTGATTGAAACTTCATGAGAAGAGAGATTCACACTGAAATGAAGAGGATACGAAACCAGCATGTGGTAACCCAATTCTTCCCAATATAGGAGGTTCTCAGTGGAAAATAACAAAACAAATAAATTTAAAAAGGAAATTTTCCTACCAAACCAACCAGTTCGAAACAGTGATGTGTATCAGACCGCAGAATACGCTCCCCCAATGGAAGTTGTAAAAATCCTCTCCACCTGAGTCATTTAAAAGTAGCCTGGTTAAAATAATTGGAAATGTGCTCCAGGGAACAATCCATTAGTGGCCAAGGATGTACAAGATAAATTGATATGTCCCTTAAAGTCCTACTTTCCATAGCACAACTTTTGGGGCATTAAGTTTTGATTGTTGCCTTTTTTAAAATAATCATTTTTTTACTACCTTTATTTTCTTCAAAGCACTGCCATTCACTGGCTGAGTATTAATACGGAAAGTGCTGTTTAGAGTGAAAATAGATCTCTTCATGGTCAGAGTAAAACACTCTGGTCTGGTCTGTCTCTCGCATATTACATGTCTTCTATCAAGATGATGGGAGGGCATTTAAACACCTTTATCAGACCCCCTTGGGAAGCCTTGAAAGGACTGGAGGTATTACTTACTGGCTTCACTCATCAGTTCATTGACCTGGCCTGGCTGTCTGATTTATCTATATTCGGACACAAATTTGGTCACAGACTGAAGGAAATCATGAGTTTTGTGGGGAGCAGATGGACCTTTTCCTGAGATTCAGGTGCTTTGGAATAATGCTGACCAGAGTGCTCTTAAAAACTAACTACGAATGTATCCTTTCATTAAAAGATAAGATGCAAATCCAGGATCAGGGCCAAGCAAGCAATCTGGAACCTCTAGGGGAAGCTTGGGGAATTCCTCAATAGCAAAATGCCTCTGCATCTCAGTCTAGCTAACCCTGTGGACTCTAAATTGTGAGAATTAGTAAAGAAAGATAAAAGGTCCTGTGGAAAAGTTCCCCTAAAAGCAGTTTTAGTTTTCATAAACTAGTAATTTTGTTATTTTGCCTACCACATACATTTTCCCTTTTCTAGCCTTCCTATTTGTTCCCTATTTCACTTCTGTCTTTATTGAGCAGCCCTTTATTGAACACATGCCATGCACCAGACACTCTGCTAAACACTGGGAGTGCAAAGATGTGCTATGGTCTGAATGTGTCCCCTAAAATTCATAGGTTGAATTCTAACCACCAAGGTGATGGTATTTGAAGGTAAGGCCTTTGGGAGGAAAACAGGTCATAAGAGATCTGCCTTCATGAATGAGATTAATGCCCTCATAAAAGAGACCGCAGAGAACTGCATTACCACTTCCAACATGTGAGAACATGAAGAAGGTGCTCTCTGTGAGGAAAAAGCCCTCACCAGACACTGAATCTACCAGCACTTATGTCTTAGACTTCTCAGTCTCCAGAACTGTGAGAAACAAATGTTTGTTGTTTATAAACCACACAGTTTATGGTATTTTCGTTATAGCAGCAGAAAAGACTAAGACAGATAGGCAATGTGCATTGCTTGTTCCCACGGACATTTTTCTTTAAAATTATTCTTTGTAGAGATGAGGTCTCCCTCTGTTGCCCAGGCTGGAGTGCAGTAGCATGATCATAGCTCACTATAACCTCAAACTCCTAGGTTCAAGCAATCCCTCAGCCCCTGAGTATCTGGGATTACAGGCATGTGCTGCCATGCCCAACTGATTTTGAAAATATTTATAGAGATGGGCTCTTGCTGTGTTGCCCAGGTGGATCTCAAAGTCCTGGTCCCAAAAGATCCTTCCACCTCAGCCTCCCAAAGCACTGGCGTTACAGGCATGAACCACTGCCCTTCTTCCATGAAGAAAGAAATCCTCATTCATGTGTTTACTTGTTAAGTACAGATTAAGTTCCCACAAAAGACCCCAAAATACAGTGGGTTATATAAGATAGAGGGTTTCTTTTCTTTTCTTCATGCAACAGTTTGGAGAGTTTTGTTGGGGATCCTCTGCGCCATAAAATTGTACCAAAATGCAGTTTGTTCTAACTATGAATTTGTCACTTCCTGGGAAGTTTTCTTCCTCATCACAGTTGAAGATAACTAAAACAAAAGCAATGGAAGGCAGCTGATTTCCCTCAGGGAAGAGACGCGTAAGTTGCACATTTCCCAGCTGCCCCTACTGGGAACTGGAATATCTGCAGTGGTAGGTTATGTGTTCTGTAAAACCCAGAGTATTCTCTTTCCAAATGTAAAGGGAAACTAACGAAGACTGGAGACATTTGGAATCTTTGCTATAAGGACAAAGTGGAACAGACACTTAAAAAGAAACTGGAAGAGCTCAGTAACTTGCCCAGTCACTATGGAAAGTCATTTAGTCTTTGGTTTCTTCATTTTTAAGTGAAGAGTTGAAGGAATTAATTCTGAGGTCCTTTCAACCTCAGTGTTGTAGGAGTCTCTTTCCCACCCACATCTCTATCTCCGTCTCTACTTTCATAATTCAAAAACCAGCTTGTGAATGTCAATGAGAGTGCTTTCTTTCCTTTTTCAATTCTCTTTCTTTCTAAAAGGAACATGAAGAGTCGATGCTTTTACCTTGATAAATTGTGAATGTGTTTTCCGTCATTCCCTTTGCCCTCAGCCTCCTCTCATTCTAGCAGGTGAGCTGTTATTCCTGACAAATGAGTCACTTCAGAGAATGTTCTTGGAGGAAAGTTTGAGAAAAAGCAAATTAAGACTTAAAAAAAAATAGATGCTATTTCCTTGCCTTGTTTGTTATAAAAGTAAGTAGATACTCATGAAAAAGGAAAGGGACCAAAAGTAAGATGGTAGAAATGAGTAAAGATGGCATGTACGGTAGAGTACAATGAGCGCTCGCTGACTGGATGAAAAAAGAGTGAGGAATATGAAAGGAGAAAATAAAACCTTTTTTCAACAAAGTGTGTTGTGATTGTTAAATTTAGAGAAATATTAAATTTTATATCAAACTGTCCTATATTCCATATACAGCTTCTTTAAAAAATATTTATAACTTTAAGAGATTATTTTTCTACTTACCTTTTAAGTAACAGTTTTATTGAGATACAATTTATGTAGCACAAAATTCAGCTGTTCCAAGTATGAACTCCAATATTATTTAATATATTAACAGGGTTGTGTAAGCATCATTACTATTTAATTTTATAGCATTTTTCTCCCCCTCAGAAGAAACTCTGTACCCATTAGCTGTCACCGCCTGAAACTTCTTTTTCATCCACAGTCCTTAATCTCTTAATCTGCTTTCTATCTCTATGAATTTCCCTATTATGAACATTTTATATAAATGGAAGTCTACAATATCTGGGTTTATTTCTGGATTCTCGATTCTTTTCCATTTATCTATATGTTTATTCTTCAGACAGTACTACATGATACTACATGATCTTGATCACTGTAGGTTTGCAGTCAGTTTTGAAATCAGGTAATGTGAATTCCCCTAATTCAATTTTTCAAGATTTGTTTAGATATTCTGGGTCATTTGGATTTCTATAAAAATTTTAGTTCTAGCTTGTCAATGCCTTCAGAAAAGGGAGATGAGACTTTATTAGAGACTGTGCTGTGTGTGTACATCAATTAAGCCTTCCAATCCATGAACACGATATATGTTTCAATTTATTTAGATTTTTAACATTTATTTCAGTAATGTTTTATAGTACATATCCTACACTTCTTTAGTTAAATTTGTTCCTGTGCATTTTGTCTTTCTGATGCCATAATAAATTAATATTCCTAAATTTCATTTTCAGATTGTTCGTCACCAGTGTTTAGAAATACAGTGGATTTTTGGATATTGATCTTGTATCTTGCAGCCTTGCTGAACTCATTTATTACTTCTAACAGTTGTATTGTAGATTCCTTAGGATTCTCTATATAAAAGACCTGCAACAACATTTGTACTTTTTCTTTTCCAATTGGGATGCATTTATTTCTTTTTCTTTCCAAATTTCCCTGGCTAGAAAGTCCAGTGCAATGTTGAATAGAATTGGACATCCTTATTTTATTTCTAAGCTTAGAGGGACATTTTTCATTCTTTTCACCATTAAGTATAATGTTAAGTGTGGGAGTTTGATAGCCTTTATCAAGCTGAAGATGTTGCTTTCTTTTCCTACTTTGTGTGTGTGTGTGTGTGTGTATGTGTCATGAAAGGTCCTGAATATTCCATGTACATGTGAAAAGAACATACATTTCGCTGTTGTTGGTTTAAGTGAACTACAGATTTCTGTTAGGTCTAGTTGATTTATACTTTTGTACAAGTTTTATTTTTCCTTATTAATCTTTTGCCTAATTATTCTATCCATTACTGAAAGTGAAGTATTTAAGTCTTCAACTTCCATTGTTGAATTGTCTATTTCTCCCTTCAATTTTTTTGGATTTTGTTTAATGCATTTTGGGGGCTTTGTTGCTAGATGCATATGTATATTTATAATAGTTGTATCTTCCTAGTAAATTGAGTCTTTTATCATTATAAGATGACTTTTTAAAACTCTAATGACATTTTTTTTCTTTGAGTTTATTTTGTCTGACATTAGTATAGCCACTCAATTTCTCTTTTGGTTGCTATGTGCAAGGTATATACTTTTCCATCCTTTTACTTTCAGCTATTTGTGTCTTTGAAACTGAAGTGAGTCTCTTTAGCTTTTAAATTGTGACTTTGAATCTAAAAAGTGTAATAGCATTAGGTTTTTGAGTTTCATTCTATCAATCTCTACCTTTTGATTAAAATGCTTAATCCAATTACTTTTAATATAACTACTGATAAGGTAAGACTACATTTGACATTTTACTATTTGTTTTCTATACATCTTACTTTTTTGTTTCTCTATTTCTCCATTACACTTTTCTTTTATGTTAAAGATATATTTTCTAATATACCATCTTAATTCCTTCGTTGCTTCTTTTACTATATATTTTTGAGTTATTTGATTAGTCATTGATCTGTGGACCATAATTAACATCTTAACTTAAAATAATCTACTTCATATTAATACCAACTTAATTTCAATATACTACAAGAAAACTTTGTTTCAGTGTAGCTCCATTAATCACTTCCTTTGTGCTTTTATTGTCATACAGATTACATCTTTATACTTTATATGCCTATCAACACAGTTTTATTATTATTGCTTTATCTGTGTATCTTTTAAACTAGATAATAAAAGGGTTATTAGTAAAAGGTAAGTTTATACTGTGTTTTGTATTTAGCTATGCAGTTTTCTTAACCTGGTATTCTTTCTGTCTTTATGTGGATTCAAATTACCATCTATTGGCTGTATGAATGTCTTCTTTTGAGAAATGTCTGTTCATATCCTTTGCCCACTTTTTGATGGGGTTGTTTGTTTTTTTCTTGTAAATTTGTTTGAGTTCTTTGTAGGTTCTGGATATTAGCCCTTTGTCAGATGAGTAGATTGCAAAAATTTTCTCCCATTCTGTAGGTTGCCTGTTCACTCTGATGGTAGTGTCTTTTGCTGTGCAGAAGCTCTTTAGTTTAATGAGATCCCATATGTCAATTTTGGCTTTTGCTGCCGTTGCTTTTGGTGTTTTAGACATGAAGTCTTTGCCCATGCCTATGTCCTGAATGGTACTACCTAGGTTTTCCTCTAGGATTTTTATGGTATTAGGTCTAACATTTAAGTCTCTAATCCATCTTGAATTAATTTTCGTGTAAGGAGTAAGGAAAGGATCCAGTTTCAGCTTTCTACTTATGGCTAGCCAATTTTCCCAGCACCATTTATTAAATAGGGAATCCTTTCCCCATTTCTTGTTTCTCTCAGGTTTGTCAAAGATCAAATGGCTGTAGATGTGTGGTATTATATCTGAGGACTCTGTTCTGTTCCATTGGTCTATATCTCTGTTTTGGTACCAGTACCATGCTGTTTTGGTTACTGTAGCCTTGTAGTATAGTTTGAAGTCAGGTAGCGTGATGCCTCCAGCTTTGTTCTTTTGACTTAGGATTGTCTTGGAGACGCGGGCTCTTTTTTAGTTCCATATGAACTTTAAAGCAGTTTTTTCCAATTCTGTGAAGAAACTCATTGGTAGCTTGATGGGGATGGCATTGAATCTATAAATTACCTTGGGCAGTATGGCCATTTTCACGATATTGATTCTTCCTATCCATGAGCATGGTATGTTCTTCCATTTGTTTGTGTCCTCTTTGATTTCACTGAGCAGTGGTTTGTAGTTCTCCTTGAAGAGGTCCTTTACATCCCTTGTAAGTTGGATTCCTAGGTATTTGATTCTCTTTGAAGCAATTGTGAATGGAAGTTCATTCCTGATTTGGCTCTCTGTTTGTCTGTTACTGGTGTATAAGAATGCTTGTGATTTTTGCGCATTAATTTTGTATCCTGAGACTTTGCTGAAGTTGCTTATCAGCTTAAGGAGATTTTGGGCTGAGACGATGGGGTTTTCTAAATATACAATCATGTCATCTGCAAACAGGGACAATTTGACTTCTTCTTTTCCTAACTGAATACCCTTGATTTCTTTCTCTTGCCTGATTGCCCTAGCCAGAACTTCCAACACTATGTTGAATAGGAGTGGTGAGAGAGGGCATCCCTGTCTTGTGCCAGTTTTCAAAGGGAATTTTTCCAGTTTTTGCCCATTCAGTATGATATTGGCTGTGGGTTTGTCAGAAATAGCTCTTGTTATTTTGAGGTACGTTCCATCAATACCGAATTTATTGAGCGTTTTTAGCATGAAGGGCTGTTGAATTTTGTCAAAAGCCTTTTCTGCATCAATTGAGATAATCATGTGGTTCTTGTCTTTGGTTCTGTTTATATGCTGGATTATGTTTATTGATTTGCGAATGTTGAACCAGCCTTGCATCCCACACTTTTACACTGTTGGTGGGATTGTAAACTAGTTCAACCATTATGGAAAACAGTATGGCGATTCCTCAAGGATCTAGAACTAGATGTACCATATGACCCAGCCATCCCATTACTGGGTATATACCCAAAGGATTATAAATTATGCTGCTATAAAGACACATGCACATGTATGTTTATTGCAGCACTATTCACAATAGCAAAGACTTGGAATCAACCCAAATGTCCATCAGTGACAGATTGGATTAAGCAAATGTGGCACATATACACCATGGAATACTATGCAGCCACAAAAAAGGATGAGTTTGAGTCCTTTGTAGGGACTTGGATGCAGCTGGAATCCATCATTCTTAGCAAACTATCACAAGAACAGAAAACCAAACACCGCATGTTCTCACTCATAGGTGGGAACTGAACAATGAGATCACTCGGACTCAGGAAGGGGAACATCACACACCGGGGCCTATCATGGGGAGGGGGGAGGGGGGAGGGATTGCATTGGGAGTTATACCTGATGTAAATGACGAGTTGATGGGTGCAGCACAGCAACATGGCACAAGTATACATATGTAACAAACCTGCACGTTATGCACATGTACCCTACAACTTAAAGTATAATAATAATAAATAAATTTAAAAAAAATACAAAAATTAAAAAAAAAAAAAGAAAACAAATTACCATCTAGTATTCTTTTATTTCATTCCAAAGGATATTGTTTATTTTTATTTTTACTTTAGTACTTTTTGTAGGGCAGATGTACTAGTGATGAGTTCTCTCATTTTTGTTTATCTGGAAATGGCTTAATTTTTCTTTATTTTTGGAGTTTGGTTTTACTGAATATAGGGTTCTTGGCTGACAAAGTACATCAAATATGTCTTCCAACTGCTTTCTGTCCTTCCTAGTTTCTGATAAGAAGTTTTTAATATTATTGAAGATCTCCTCTTTGTAATAAATAAATTACTTTTGTCTTGCTGCTTCCAAGACTTTCTCTGTCTTTATTTCGCAGCAGTTTAACTATCCATCCATCACTGAAGTATCCATCTTTCTGTTTATCATACTTGGAGTTAATTGATTTTCTTGGATGTACAGATTGTTTTTCATCAAATTTAGGAAGTTTATGGCCATTATTTTAAAAAATATTCTTTCTGCCTCTTTCTCTTCTGAGGCTCTCATTATATGTTTGTTGATATGCTTGGTGATGTCCCATAAGTCTCTGAAGTTTTGTTCATTTTTTTTTCATTTATTTTTCTTTCTGTTCCTCTGACTGGATAAATCTCAAAATTTTTGAATTTTTTAAAAAATATTTGGAGGTTGGTTTTACTGAAATTCACTGATTCTTTCCTCTGTCAGCACAAACCTGCTCTTGAGCCCCACTAACAAATATTTTGTTTCAATTATTTTACTTGTCAACTACAGAATTTTTTTCTTCTCGTTTTTTTGTAATTTATATGTCTTAATTGATATTTTATATGTGATGACACATGGTTCTCACACTTTTCTTTAATGCATTAGCCATGATTTCCTTTTTCTTTGAACATATTTTTAATAGCTGATTTAAAATCTTTATCTATTAAGTTCAGTGTCTGGGCTTTCTCAGAAATAGTTTCCATTGACAGTTTTTGGGTTTGATTTTGTTTTTACCCCTGTGTATCAGCCACATTTTCTTGTTTCTTTGCATGTTGCATGATTTTTGTGTTGAAACTGGGCATGCTAAGTAATGTAATTTGGTAAGTAGATAAAACAGATTTTCTCCTCCTTAGGGCTGTTTTTGTTGTTGTTGCTCCTGCTGTTTGTTTAGTAACTTTCCTGGTCTAATTTTGTAAAGTTTGTGTTCTTTGTCATGTGTCTTTAATTAGCTTAGTGGTCAGCTAATGATTGAACCAAGATCCCTAACTATTTGGAACCAATTAACTTTTGTTGAGAGGCTCTGTGTATGCTTGTGTTAGGACATGCCTTCAAGGTTCTGGTAAGCAATTGATAATTGTCTTAATCTTCACATTCTGCTGTGCAAAGCTTCAAGGTAAGCCAGAAGTGAGAAATTGGAGTCTTCTGTGGCTTTCTCTGTGCATGTACACAGCTCTGCTTATGCATGTGTCTTTCTAGATTCCCGGGACTATGTCAGAGCTTTTCAGAGCACCCTAGGGACATCTCATTCTATAATTGCTCGAAGTTATTTTGGCCAACCTCTTTTAGCTACAACTGATATTGCCACCTCAAACAGCTGCAATGTTAACCAATTGCCAATGATTATTTTTGAAAAATGTACTGAATATGGGGATGTTAACACAGATGAAGACCTGAGTTAAATATAGCTTTTCAGGTATTTCCTAATAGATTAAAGAGTGACAGTTTGCTGGAGATGGAGCTTTTAAGAAAATTCTGAACTTTCCAAATTCTGCTAGACTACTGCTTTTCACAGCTACTGTAGTTGAAAGTCTGTTGGTTTTCAAGGTTGAGGAAAGAGAGATGAGAATAGGGTAAGTAAAAACACCAATAAGCTTACTGTCCTTATTAAGACATATCAGTTTTCTTGAAATAACACTCCTCAGCTTATTATAAACCTTTTATTAATTTCCAGAGTGCAGAAAACTTTGGTTCTGACATTTTTGCCAATATTGACATTGCCTATAATTTTGGAGGTCCTTACTCTACTGTTCTGTAAATGTCACTTTCTGTCATGTACTTTTGCAATAGACCTCCTACTACGTTGCCACTGGCACCTACTTGATGCCAAATAATTCTTGGACGTTTGGTGCTAAGTTCCTATTTGGTTCTCTCAAGGTTGAATTATTCTAAACGGATACACTTTTACTTGGGTCCAGTTTCATTATCTTTAGATTCTAAACTGGGTTATTATAGATTAAACATGAGGCCCTCTAAAGACAGGTTTGGGAGAGCAGAGGAATGTCAGTAATCTCTTGCAGCCCTATTTTCCTCAACACCCTCTGTTATTCATGAAAGCTCACTTGACTCTTTTTAAAATGGATTATTTTTCTGTGATCTGTTGGTCCTGAGTGGCCAGCTTGAAAGACTCCTAAGTTATGGTTTCTGGAATGAAACATCCTTCTCAAATTCAAAAAGTTCAAGGTAAGCCCTTCTCTCCCTTTACCACCCACGACAGTACATTGAGAACTTAAGATATCAAGCCAAAGGTGAAATCCTCAAAAGACAAGGGACTTCAGTTATTTCTGGGCTAACAATGCTGTCTCTAGTTTTTTGGGTTTTTTTAAAAATCTATTTTATATCCTATCAATATTCTAAATACTCGACTTTTTTTTTCTATTCTTTTTTTATTTTATTTTTTTTAGAGACAAAGTCTCACTCTGTGGCCCAGATTGGAGTGCAGTGGTGCACTGCTGACTCACTGCAGCCTCAACAACCTCCTGGGCTTAAGTGATCCTCCTTCCTCAGCCTCCTGAGTAGCTGGGACTACAGTCACACACCACCAAGCTCAGCTGATTTGTGTGTGTGTGTGTGTGTGTGTGTGTGTGTGTGTATTTTTTGTAGAGACAGGGTTTCACCATGTTGCCCAAGCTGGTCTCAAACTCCTAGGCTCAAGTGATGCACCTACTGTGGCCTCCCAAAGTGTTATTACAGGCATGACCCACAATGCCTGGCATCTTTTTTTATTTTTACAATAATTCATTTAACACTTAATATATGTCAGGCATTTGGTTGGTCACTGATAACACAAACTGTATTAAACATAAAATTTTCCTAACATTTACATTTTCTCCTCCCAGTATAAGTTATACTCTTGTCCTCTAACCAGCTCTGCCTGTAGCTTGTCATATAATCTTGTGGAAGTCTTTTTCCCCCTGGTCTGCCTTACACTTCTCAAATTTAACATGGTAGGCTAACATTAGGTACACTTAAGACCTTTCACCTCCTTGGATCTAATATTTCATATTACTATTTACCCTTATCTCTTCCTCTACTCAAAAATTCCACATGATGAAGGAATAAATGGTAAGTCTTTATCTTTATTTAAGACATCTTTTATTGAGCACTACATTTCAGGAACTGGGCCAAGCACTTTGTAGAGGCTCTCTCTCTCTGTATATATATACACACACACACATATACACACATATACATACATACACACATACCTATATACATACACACATATACATACACACACATATGTATTTATGCATATGTATACATATATGTGTATGTATGTATTATATAAATATAGAATCTCTCCCTCTCTCTCTCTTTTTTTTCTTGAGGCAGGGTCTTACCCTGTCACCCAGACTGGAGTACAGTGGTGTGATTTTGGCTCACTGCAGCCTCAGCCTCCTGGGCTCAAGTGATCCTCCCACGTCAGTCTCCTGAGTAGGACTACAGGTGCATGCCACCATGCCCAGCTTATTTTGTTTATTTTTTGTAGAGATGAGGCCTTCCTTTGTTGCCCAGGCTGGTCTCAAACTCCTGGGCTCAAGGATTCTTCCTGCCTTGGCCTCCCAAAGTGCTAGGAATATAGGCATGGTCCCCCATGCCTGATCACTGAAATCTTTCTTACCTTTTTATCTGTCCCTCATACTTCAGTGTTGCTATATAGTGAATATAATATGTGAGTCCTTCCTTCTCCTCCTCTACTTTTTCACAGGTTTTGGAGTTCTTTTTGGGAACAGCAACATCTTATCCCATTCCCTTTCCCCCAAACCAGATTCTGACAAGTAATACAACTCTGCTACATGGTAAATGGTAAACAACGGTCTTTATTAATAGATCTTGGTAATACTTTCTCTCCATGTGTCCCTACTAGGACTGAATTGGAGAATTAAGGAATTACCTGATGCCAGAAAGGGTAACTCTTAGCATCTTACCTGAAGTCCAGACTTTGAATCTTTGGAGATATTTTATCCTGCAAATACTAAGTATACTTATCCTACAGTAGCTATTCTTATGGAGGTAAACAGTTGTGACTTGACCTAGAAACAAGATCTTGGTAAGAATGCAAGATGCCAAAGTGTTCAGGAGAGAGCAAAACAGGATTTATACTGTCTTTTTCAATGCAGCGACTTCGATATGACTCAATAAACACCAGGCTCTTACCTGATGTATCTCCTGATATGATGTCTTCCCAGTCAGACCTACTTCTCCTCCCTTAGGAAGAAGGAAATAAGGGGTAGAGAGCCACAGCTTAGGAGTGGAACTAAGAGACGAAACAAGCTTCTCCAATGTATTCTGTTGCCACTAGTTTCTAGTTGTTGTTTTTAAATACAGTTGAAACCCCGTCTTCTCTATAAACCTTACATTAGAAATCCAATAATTTTTATCTTCCTTCTTTGAGTTTACATAACACCAAAGTCAATGTGACTTATTTTAAAATACTTCATTCTGATACTTAACACAAGTAGAAAGCAAAAAAATGGAGAAAGAAAGGGAACTAAACATATTTGGTAAAAATATTTTTCTAAAATAAAGGCAACAATAAAGTCATTTTAAGACAAGGAAAATTTGAAACAATTTGTCTCTTGCAGACCTGCACTAGAGGAAATGCTAGAAGATGTTTATCATGTTGAGGAGAAATAATATCATATAAATACCCCAAATTTCAGGAAGGAAGGTAGAGCAGTGTATTTTAAATTCTATAAAAGAGAATGTATTTAATATAATAATAATACATAATGTGGCTTATAGTATATGTGGAAGTGAAATATATGATAAAATCACAAATGATAAGATAAAATTGGAAATAAATATTTATATTATTGTAGGTTTTAAATTAATTGTAAAGTCATATAATATTATTTGAATATTTACAAGGATAATGTAATCTCTATAGCAGTAACTAAAAGGCACATACACAAAGATGTATATTAAAAGGCAAGAAGAAAAAGTGAAATGAAATACTAAAACTATATAACTCAACAAAACAAAAGGAAATTAAAAACAGATTAACATAATATATACAATAACCAAAAACAAATGAACAAAAATTCTGAAGAATAGACTCAAACGCAAGCATCTAAATAATTTTATTAAATATAAATGGACTAAACATTCCAACTAAAAGAACAGATTGCCATACTGCATAAAAAAATAAGACTAAATTATATGCTGCTCTTAAGATTTAGTGGTTGAAAACTAAAGGATAAAGAACAATGCAAAATTATGTATAAGGAAGCTAGTGTGGTTGTATTAATGATCAGACTAAGTCAAGTGGCAAGAGGAAAAGTAGTCTCAGAAAATAAAGGACATTCATATTGATAAAAGGAATAATGTATCACAAAGATACAACCATTCTAAGTATATATTCATCTAATAACAGTGCTTCAAATTACATGAAACAAACTGACAGATAGAAAAAGAATAATAGAAAATCTACAAGTATAGTTGGTGATTTTAAAATCCCTTTCTCAGTAATTTCTGGAAAAAAAATGGGGAAAAATTGGATCAAAAACTCAGCTAAGATGTTAGAAGAGATACCTAAACAGCATTATCCACCAATTTCATCTTATTGACATGTTTAGAAGACTACACTCTAAAACTGAAGAATACATATTCTCTTTAAGTGTACATATTACGTTCACCCAGAAATAGCATATGCTTGGCCATAAAATTAGTCTCAATAAATTTTAGGAGATTGAAATAAAGGGAAAGTTTCCTATATACCGGTATTAAATTATAAATAAATAACAAGGTATCTTTAAACATTCAAAATACTTGCAAATGAAAATAGCCAATGGATTAAAAAAATCACAAGAGAAAACAAAATGTTTCTCAGTGAACAGAAATGAAAACATAACATCAACAATTTTTTGAGCAAGATCTTTTATACGTTATCAGAGTGTGTATAATTACTTTCCAGAACTTTTTTTTGCAGTTTATTTTAGAGTTAAATGTACATGACTTTACTCAAAAACCATACTTCTAGATATTTAAACAAGGTAAATGAAAATATATTCTGTCAAGAAGTTGTACATAAGAATATTCATAGCATTCATCCGTGTGAGCTATAAATTGTAAACAATCGAAACAATCATGAACAAATTAATGGATTTTTGCTATAGAAAGATTCTAAGAAGATGGCAGAGTAGGAATCTCCAGGAATTTCTACTTCCAGCTAGAGAACGATTGCACTGATAAAATCTGTCTGATGTAACTATTTTGGAATTCTGGAATCTATTGAAGTCTTTCAACTTCTAGGGAAATCCTTGAATAGTAAATGGTGGTTAATTTCAGTTAATTTTACCTCTTAGCTCAGCAGAAGCTACCCATTTCCCATTCCCCATCCCTGTGGCAATCAGCAATGCATGTATTCCAGGCGCATCTTGCATGCAGTTTGTGGGAGCTAAGGTGGGCAAAAAGAATCCTGTCCTCGAAAAATTGGCATTCTATGTTCTGATTACTGATTGCTGCTTCATGGGGGAGCAGACACAAAAGCAGGTAGCTATTATTGCCTTCCTACCCCATATTGTTGCAAACCTCACCCCTTCTAGCTGAAGCAACTTCCATGAGATTTAAAGGACTGATGCTTTTCCTCCACCATTATCTTGCTCTTTTACCCTGTTTTGGGAGACAGATGTTAAAGAGTAGGGCATTCAAAGATCAACTGCATATATAGGGGAAATTAGAAAAACACCATAATGCCCAGAGAAAAGTATAGGCTCAGAAAATACCTTAGAAGACCTTAAGTTTATAAATCAGGCTAATCTTCAGAATAGAGATGGCCTATAACATTATTTTTTTAAAAGCAAAACAAAAACGAGCAAACTCTGGGGAAAAAGGAGAATCTGATTTCCAAAATTGCTTCATAGATTCAAAATGCCTAGTTTTCAACCAAAAATTATAAGACATACAAAGAAACAGGAAATAATAGCTCATTCACAGAAAAAAATTAAAGCAACAGAAATTGTCCAAGAGAAAGACTAGTTAGGTGGACCTAACTAAAACTAAGACTTTAAAACAACTGTCATAAAGGTGCTTAAAGAATTAAAGAAAAATGTGGAGAAAATCAAGCAAACAATGTATGAAGAAAATGGAAATGTCCATAAAGAGACAGAAAATCTTAAAGAAAAAACCTAAAAATAAATTTTAGAGCTTAAAAGTACAATAACTAAGATGAAAATTTTATTAGAGATATTTAAAGGAAGATTAGAGCAGGCAGAAGAATTAACAAACTTGACGGTTTGAAATTCACAATTTGAAAGAAACCAAAATTGTCAAATTTGAAAAACAGGAAAAAAGAAATTGAAGAAAAGTTAATAGAGCCTAAGGGACTTGTGGGGTACTATCAAGTGGACCAACACATGCATTTTGGGGATCCTAGAAAGAGAAGAGAAAAAGAAAGTGACAGAGATAATCTGAAAAAATAATGGCTGAAAACTTCTCAAATTTGATGAAAGATATGAATATAAGTATCTAAGGAGCTCAATGGACTCAAAGCAGGATAAATTCAAAGAGATCGACACTGAGAATCTTTTTTCCCCTCCTGCTATGCTCATCTGAGACACTGAGAATCTCAAAAGCAATGACAGAGAAGTGACTCGTCTCATATGAGGGAATTTCAATAATGTTATCTGTAAATTTCTCATCAGAAGCTTTGGAGGCCAGAAGAGAGTGGACTGACATTTATAGTGCTAAAAAGAAATAAAACTTTTCAAACAGGATTCTATATTTAAACTGTTCTTAAAAACTGAGAGAAAACTTGAGACATTCCAAGATTTAAAAACTGAGGAAGTCTGTTACCATTAGATCAGCTTTGCAAGAAATGTTGAAGTAAGTCCTGCAGGTTGAAATGAAAAGACGACTGTAACTGAAAATCATGTGAAAAAATTAATGTCTCAGTAAAGGTAAATACACAGGCAATTATAAAGCTAGTATTATTGTAACTTTGGTTTATGACGTCATATTTTGTTTTCTAAATCATTTAAGAAACAATACATTAAAAATTCTTTATGTTTTTGGACACAAAGCCTGTAAAGATGTAATTTTATGATATTAAGAACTGAAAGGGCTGGGAATGGAACTGAAAAAAGCAGAGTTTTTATTGTTGAAGTTATGCTGGTATAAATTTAAATTAAAGTGTTATAACTTTAGGATGTTAAGTGTAATCCCTATAGTAACACAAAAACAACAGTTATAGAATATGCATACAAGGGAATGAGAAGGGAATTGAACCTTTCATCACAAGAAAATGAACTAAACACAAAAGACAGTTAAAGCAAGAAATGAAGAACAAAAATCTGTAAGATGTATAGAAACAAAGCAAAATAACCTAAGTAAATCTCTCCTTGTCACTAGTTACTTTAAATAGAAATGAATTAAACTCTCTAATCAAAGACAGAGATTGATAGAAATAATTTTTAAATGACTCAGCTCTACACTGTCTATAAGAGACTAACTTTAGGTTGAAAGATACAGGTAAGTTAAAAATGAAGCATGGAAAAATATATTTCATGTAAACAGTAAGCGAAAAAGAAGAGTGAGACAGAATGAAATTATATATTAATAAAATGTTAAATACAACAAAAAGATATGATTATTATAAACATTTATGCATCTAATAACACACATCAAAATATATGAAGCAAAACAACAGAATTGAAGGGAGAAATAAGCAGTTCTACAATGATTATTGGATACTTTGATATCCCCTTCTCAGTAAGAGATAGAAAGAGCTTGGTAGAAGATAAGTAAGGAAATAGAGGACTTAAATAGCACAATAAACAAAATATATCTAACAGACTTATATAGAACACTTTACCCAGTTAAAATAGAGTACATTTTTCTCAAGTGCTCATGAAACACTCTCTATGACAAACCACAGGCTAGACCACAAATCCTCAGTAGCTTTTAAAAGATAGGTATCACACGAAGTATCTTCTTGGACCGCACGAAGACGATGGTAAAAATCAATCACAGAAGGAAAACTGGAAAATTAACAAATCTGTGGAAATTAAAGCACACACTCTTAAATAACTAATGAATCAAAGAGGAGATCACAAGGAAATTTATAAAACAGAGATAAATGAAAACACAGTATAACCAAGCTTATGGGACTCAGCAAAAGCAGTGCCAGGGAAGAAATTTATTGTTATAAATGCTTACATTAAAAAAAAAAAGATCTCAAACAACCTAACTTTATACTCCACGGAACTAGAAAAAAGAAAATGAACTGAACCCAAAGCTAGCAGATGAAAGAAAATAATAAATATGAGAGCAGGAGTAAATAAAATAGAAAGTAAACAGAACAATAGAGAAAATCAACAAAACCAAAAGTTAGTTCTTTGAAAAGATCAGCAAAATTGACAAATCTTTAGCTACATGGCCTACAAAGTGGAAGATTGAAATTGCTTAAATAAATGAAAGTGGGCACATTATTGCTGATTCTACAGAAATAAAACACATTATAAGAGAGCATTATAACCAACTGTACACCAACAAATTGGATGACCTAGATGAAATGGACAAGTTCCCAGAAACACAAAACCTACCAAGACTGAATTACAAGAAGTAGAAAATCTGAATAGATCTATAACTCATAAGAAGATTGAACAGGGGTGTGAGGGCAAGTGCCTGTAATCATGGCTACTCAGGAGACTAGGGTGGCAGGACAGTTCGAGGCCAGGAGTTTGAGACCAGACTGAGCAATGTAGTGAGAACCTCACGTCTAAATAATTAAAAAAATAAAAATAGGCCGGGCGCGGTGGCTCAAGCCTGTAATCCCAGCACTTTGGGAGGCCGAGGCGGGTGGATCACAAGGTCAGGAGATCGAGACCACAGTGAAACCCCGTCTCTACTAAAAATACAAAAAATTAGCCGGGCGCGGTGGTGGTCGCCTGTAGTCCCAGCTACTCAGGAGGCTGAGGCAGGAGAATGGCGTGAACCCGGGAGGCGGAGCTTGCAGTGAGCCGAGATCGCGCCACTGCACTCCAGCCTGGGCAACAGCGTGAGACTCCGTCTCAAAAAAAAAATAAAAAAATAAAATAAAATAAAATAAAAATAGCTGGGTGTGGCAGCACCTGTAGTTCCAGCCACTCAAAAGGCTGATGCAAAAGAATCTCTGGAGCCCAGGAGTTTGATGCTGCAGTAAGCTGTTATTGTAGCAACTACTGCACTCTGGACTGGGTGACAGAGCAAGACACATCTCTAAAAAATAACCATCAGTAATTTAATCAGTAATTGAAATTTCCCAACAAAAGAAAAGCCTGGATTTGATTTCTTTGCCAGTGAATTCTACCACACACTTAAAAAAGAACTAATAATGATTCTTCTCAAACTTTTCCAGAAAGTTGAAAAGAAGGGAATGTTCTAATTCTTTATATGAGGCCAACATTCCCCTGATATCAATGCCAGGTAAAGACATTCTAAGGAAAGAAAATTACAGACTAATATTCTTGTGAACATTGATGTGAAAATCCTCAAAAGAATACTAGCAACCTGAATTCAGCAGCATGTTAAAAGGATTTTACAGCAGGTTCTCATTATAACATTGATTAGGGGGAAAAAATTTAGTTCCTGGCTGGGGCCATTCTCTGTGGGAGTTTACACATTCTCTCCAAATCTGAGTGGGGTTTCTATGGGTACTCTGGTTTCCCCCCACATCCCAAATATGTGCACATCAGATTAAACAGCATGTCTAAATTGTCCCAGTGTGAGTGTGTTTGTGTGTGTGTGTTGGTGTGTGTGTGTATACACATGCACAGATATGTGTATGTGCCCCCTGCATTTATAATCTCATAAAAAAAAAACAATAAAATCCTTGGGAATTAATTTAACCAAGAAGGTGAAAGACTTGTACATTAAAGACTACAAAACATTACTGAAATAAAGCAAACACAATAAATGCAAAGATACCCCATGTTCATGGGTTGTAAGACTTAATATTGTTAAAATGTCAATACTACCAAAAGCAAATTTAATGCAATCCCTATCAAAACCCTCAGTGACATTTTTTTTTTCTGCAGAAATAGAAAAATCTATCCGACACTTCATATTAAATCTCAATGTACCCTAAATAGGCAAGACAATATTGTAAAAAGAAAAGAAAAAAGCTAGCGGTATCACACTTTCTGATCTTAAATCTTACTATGAGTGTATAGTAATCAAAACAATGTGGTTCTGGAATAAAGAAACACATATAGAAAAATGGAATAGGATAGAAAACTCAGAAATAAGTCCTCACAGATTTGATTTTTGAGAAGGGTGTCAAAACTACTCAGTGGGGAAAGTTTTGAAACTTTTTTTGGAAAGTTTGAAGATTTGTCTTTTCAACAAATGGTGCTGGGAAGCAAGAGATTCACATGGAATAAAAGTGGTTAGATTTTTAGTGAATACCGTATATAAAAATTAATTCAAAATGCATCAAATACCTAAATATAAGCTAAAACTATAAAACATAGAGCAAAAATTTCACAACATTGGGTTTGATGATGATTTCTTGGATATGACATCAAAAGCACAGGAAATAAAAGAAAAAATAGACAAATTAGACTTCATCAAGATTAAAAACTTTTGCACATTAATGGGCATTATTTATTTATTTTTTTTTTTAAGACGGAGTTTTACTCTTGTTGCCCAGGCTGGAGTGCAATGGTGCAATCTTGGCTCACTGCAACCTCTGCCTCCGGGTTCAAGTGATTCTCCTGCCTCAGCCTCTGGAGTAGCTGGAATTACAGGCACCCACCACCACACCCAGCTAATTTTTGTATTTTTAGTAGAGATGGGGTTTCACCATGTTGGCCAGGCTGGTCTTGAACTTCTGACCTCAGGCAATCCGTCTGCCTTGGTCTCCCAAAGTCCTGAGATTACAGGCATGAGCCACTACTCCTGGACAATGGACAGTACTAACAGAGTAAAAAAGCAACCTATGATATGGGAGAAAATATTTGCAAATCGTATATCTCGTAAGGGATTAATATGCACAACTCCTAAAGCTCAACAACAACTACAACCTGATTCAAACATGGGCAAAGGATTTCAATAGATATTTCTCTAAAGAAGATACATGAATGACCAATAGCACCTTTTAAAATGCTTGGTATCACTAATAATTAGGTCAGTGAAAATCAAAACCACAAGATGCTACCTTGTATCCATGAGGATAGCCCACTGTAAAAAAAAAACAAAAACAAACAAAAAATACAGAAAATAACAAGTGTTGGTGAGGATGTGGAGAAATTAGAACTTTTGTGCACTTTTGGAGGGAATGTAATACAATACAGCCACTGTGGAGATTCTGACACTTCTTCAAAAGATTAAAAATAGAATTATCATAAGCAATTTTATTTCTGGGTATATATACCAAGGAATTAAGTTTCAGAACTCAAACATATATTTGAGTGTCTGTTCAGCAGAACTCAAACCTCTATTTGAGTCCCTGTTCATAGCAGCATCATTCACAAAGGCTAAAATATGGAAGCAATCCAAGTGTTTCTTGACACAAACAGGGATAAGCAAAATGTCATGTGTATCTATATAACACACACACACACACATGCGCGCACACACACACATCCACCACACAATGGAATATTACTAGGCCTTAAAAGGGGAGGAAATTCAGTTCTGGAATATGCTACTACATGGATGAACCTTGAAGATATGTTTAGTGAAATGAGCAATCATAAAAAAATGCTGTATGGTTACACTTAAATGAGGTAACTAGAGTTTCAAAATCATGGAATAGAATGGTTGTTTCAGGGTTTGCGGAGAGGGGGAATAAGGAGTTATTTAATGTGCATAGTTTCAGTTTTGTGAGATGAAAAGAGTTCTGGAGATGGCTGGTGGTGATGGTTGCACAATAATATGAATGTACCAGTGAATTGCACACCTAACCATGACTGAGATGGTAAATTTTATGTTATGCATATTTTACCAAAAGTTTTTTAAATGGGAAAAAATACATGCTATATACCTAACTGAAATACTACTTCACATCTTCCAGGGCTGCCTGCTCACTAGTTCTCCATCAGTCTGCTGTTTTCCAATTTGGAGGGTGCAGAGTGTGAATTCTCACAACTGTACCTGTTCAACTTCTATCTTCAGTATTGCTTATAACGTTTGGAGTAGAAAAGACGCACCATTCAGCCTGCTGTACTGAATCTTCTGAATCTTCCCTTTGCCACCACCTTTTCATCCTTAGTTTAACTTTCTTATCCTTCTTGTTGTTGGCTGCTCTTGGTGCTGCTGCTGCTGCTGATGATGATGATGATGATTTCTTTGGCTATTTTCAATTTTTTTTGCTTTGTTATTTTTATTGCATTTATTGTGTATTCTGAAAAATAAAAATCCTGATCTAGTTTTCTTAACCTGGAAACATCCCTCAATATTTAAATCAAAATGTTTTGATTATAATAAAACCCATTCCTCTTGGCTACTTTCCTCACCTGTCTTAAAGGCATGTATATTATGAGTGTTCCTTATTATTTAAGCTTTGGGTAGGCCCTTAATCACTAGAAAAACATTGCATTTAGATTGTTAGGTCCATGTTTTGGCTCTTCAAATATGCCATCTAGGGAAGTCACTTAACTTCGCTGAATTTTGTTTTCTCATAAGCAATAAAGAAATACCTGTTTTACTCACGTGATATATTTTTGAAAGTATCAAGTGTGATATTGTAAAGATACAGGAGTTGTTATCATGATGATATGATGATGATGATTATGAAGAATTGTTTTTCAGTTAATAGGGAAATGAAAAAGCTCAACAGAAAACATACACTCTCTCAACAGTTTGGCTTGTCGACATTTATGGTGACAGTTATTATCCCATGGATTTCCAAAGGGTTGAGGGCTCTCCTTTTATTAAAACAAGGGCAAGGCCTGGTAGAAACATAAGAAACGAATTCGAAAACCAAGGTGCCTGCATTTGCAAAAGGCAAAGCCAAAGTTCATTTTCGATTAAATTATTTTTAGTCTTGTGCAATTACCAAATGCAGTTAGGTCATACATTATGGAGAAAAGAAAAATGCAGCATCACTTGTGTTATTTTTAGTGCCAGTAGAAAAACTGAATAGAAAGCACCAGTTTACTTTTTTCCTAGTTTTTTTCCCTGTGAGTTGATTTTCACATAAGAAAAGAAATGTGGCTATCTTTCATATGTAATTTATATTTTCCCAAGTTTCTAGGCTTGTCCCAGGACAGAGTTCCACCCATATTCCATGGCATTCCATCCTGACAACTTCTGTGACGGGAAAATCTAGGGTACTCTCTAAAATGTTGAAGGTGTATATGTACCACGTTTTCTTTATCCAGTCTATTACTGATGGGCATTAGGTTGATTCCATGTCTTTGCTATTGTGAATAGTACTGTAATGAACATATGCAAATACTATGCAGACATAAAAAGGAATGAGATCATGTCCTTTAAAGGGACATGGATAGAGCTGGAGGTCATTATCCTTAGCAAACTAACGCAAGAACAGAAAACCAAATACCGCGGTGTTCTCACTTATAAGTGGGAGCTGAATGATGATAACACATGGAACATCGTTGGGGGAACAACACACACTGAGGCCTGTTGGAGGGTGGAGGGTGGGAGGAGGGAGAAGATCAGAAATAATAGCTAATGGATGCTGGGCTTAATACCTGGGTGATGGGATGATCTGTGTAGCAAACCACTATGGCACAATTTTACCTATGCGACAAACTTGCACATCCTGCACATGTAGTCCTGAACTTAAAAGTTGGAAATTAAAAATAAAAAAAGTAAAAATTTTATAGTAAAAAAAATTGTTGGCAATTTACTTAAAATATTGAAACTAGCTTTTCATAGCATTGTTGAACATTCAAAAGACAGTGGATAAATGTCAACCTCTTGGAGTGCTATAGAAGACAGGATTTTCTAATTGCACTTTTGAGTCTTGAGTTATGACTCCACTTACTAAGTAACTTTAGCAAATTTCAGTTTCCTAATCTATGAAATGGAAGCATAATAGAATCCATCGCATACGGTTATTGTGAATATTCAATGTGTTAATAGATCCAAGTAACTTAAGACCATGGTTCCTAATCAGCATTCAGTCAGTGGTATTGATGATAATGAGATGGTAGTGATGGCATTTAGGCTTCATTTACTTTTCTACTGACTTATTCTACAAACATTTTCCTGGGTGATTTCTGTGTGTCATGCATGAGGTCAGACCTTGAGAGTGGAACTATTCATCCTTGGCTCTCAACCTCCTACCACCATGTGCAAGCTACATCAGTTCTAATATCCTTCCACCAATCCTTTTTAAAATATATATATCTGTGTTTTTCCTGCAGTGTTTCCAGAGACTCTTAGTGGTCTCCTCAATTCTACTCTAAACTCTTCCAGTACATCTTCCGCTCTGATGCAAGAGAGATCATTCTAAATCAAGTCTCATTCTGTCTCTTTCCTTGTATTTTCAGTGACTTTCCCTCATTTGTGTTAAAATATAAACTGTTAGCATGATATCTATATCTGTCCAGGATCTATTGCTGACTCTTTCCAGTTCTGTTTCTGACTGCATTTCCTTACATACATCCTACCCTCTGAACTCCATTGAAATAACCTTTTGAAATGCTCAGTGTACTCTAACTCCCCAGCGTTTATGAGGACTAGCCTTCTTGCCTGGAAACCTCTTTCTTGAGCACAATCCATTTTAACACTAAGTTAGCATTCTCCCCTATGGGCCCTCCCCCATCATGCAGCTCGGTTCTGAGAATGGATAACTTTGTGTTGGCTAGATTTACTTTTCAGTATCCCCTATTAGATTGCAAGTTATTTGAAGTCTAACTTTGACTCACACAGACAAGGTGATTTTTAAAAAATGTTTTGTTAAATGAATTACAGAGTAAAGAAATGAATAAAATATCATCTTTGTTCATTCAGAATTTATAATATGGTACATAGCATCTGTATACAATGTATTAATCTTAGGTATATTAAGAAGTTAATTTTAAATATAAAAAAAATCACTATGAAGAGAAGACTTCAAATAGAGAACATACTTTAGAAAAGCCAGTCTCAGCAATTGAAAATCTGAGACTAAAAATAGAAAGTCTTCAATCCAGAACCATAATATCTGACACTTTGCTCAACCTGGCTTTCACTTTGTTTTTAGAATCCATCTCATTTCCCCTCATCTTCCCTTGCTGGCTTGGGTATTGCATCACTTGGATTGAAACAGTGTGATAAACCTGTTACTACTCAAAAAGAAATTTCCCTTAAGACCTTAATTTGTAAAATTCTGTTGGAAAAGTATTACAGACAATGATGATTCAAATGTGAAGCTTTTCTATCTTTATATTAACCATATCAAATGACTATGCAAATATCACGAAGGTATCATTAGATGACAGATAGATTGATGTATAATGCAGTATAGAAATGGGCATACAGACATATATATAATTGAAATAATTTTTGTTGACAGATGAGCAAGAAGCTTAAAATAAAATCATAATTCATTAGGTAATTTTGGTAAGATTTTCTGCTTACTGCCAAATTGTTCATAAATTTCTACTGGGATGAATTACTTAATACACTACTTTATATCAACTACACAATTTCTATTCTTTTCCAAATGTTTAACACTTTTTTAAATATAGTTTTTCAAAAGAATATTTTTTCATAGGTTTCATTTTCCATAGTCTACGCCTTTGAACTTTCATACATGCTAGATATTATCCCAATAGGAGAATGTGTATTTTAAAATAAATTAGTTTATTAATGTCTGTTTCTTTTGCCTCCATTTAGCAGGACTAGAATTGCATAATATTTTCTTTAACAAAGCCTGTGAATTACCACCTGTGTTTCATCAGTAAGATAGATTAACCTTGCTAAAGTAAAGCTCAGTTCTCTCATTTGTAAAATGAGTAAATAGTGTATAACACATAGTGTTCATTTTAAGCCATAATAGGATAATCCACATGAAATTCTGAGCACAGAGCTAAGATTGAAAAAAATACCCATAAAAACAAAAGAGAAAAAAATTAAAAAGATATGGTGACTACTGTTCTCTTTAAGCAAGTAAGTTGGTTCCAATCATTTCAGTCACTTTGCTGTTTACTTGGGAGAAATTATGTAAATGAAAATAAGTAGACATTTACATCTTAGAGTTATGGATGGTTGATTACTAAGGGATGGTTTAGTGACTTCTCTACATAATTTTAAAGGTTGTCTCTAAAAGGGCTGCCTGTTGGCCTGGCAGCTTAATCATCAAAGGCATAATTAGGTGTGAAGACATCCAAAGATAAGTAGAAGGGATGCATCTGTGTCACTGGGAAGACTGGAAATAGTACATATCATGAACCTGGAAGAAAGTGGGTTCTGTAACAACCATCTCAGACCTTCTTACTTGTTCTGTTCTATGAATGACAGATTTATATGTAGATATCAAAATAGCATATGTTTGAGTGACAAAGTAGATCTCAAGACCAACTCAAGAGGGGGCACAACTTGGACTGGTTGGTGAAAGGATTCAGAGCAGGATGAAGTCGATGTACTTAAAAAAGTGCACAGGAATGGATCAAGTCAGTCAGTATAAAGTGGGATAGCCTGCAGCTTGACATTAGAACAGATGCAAAAGTGCATTTTTTTGAAGATTAACTGGGATTGTTTAGTCAGGTACAATGTTTGTATTAACCAAAGAGCAGCCCTGCCTACATTACTACTAAGAATTGGATTACATGAAACCTAGCCATTAAGTCTTGATTTGTTATGCATGTGAGCAAGACAGACAGACAGATGTTGTGATAAAAAATGGGTAGTTTTTAACCAACAAATACTTTATCTCCAAAATATGAATGTCTTCTTTGTACAACCTATAAATTCATCCATACATCAAACGTATTTATAGGGTGCCTGCTAGCTGTTAAACTTTAAAACGTGTCTTGGGGCTCAAAGATGATAAAGTTAGGGTCCCTGTTCTGAAGGATTTCAAGGTCATGTTAGAGTGTCAAATTCATAAACAGACAATTTTAGTACAAAGGAGTGAGTGCAGTGATTGAAACATGTCTAGATGCTCAGGAAGTGCAAAGAGGAAACTCCAGGTTCATCCTTGGAGAATCAGAACAAGTTTCAGAAATAAATTTTGAGTTTTAGAGATAGTTAACAGTTAATGAAGTCAAACAGAGGGAGGCGTTTCGGCAGAGGGGACACCATGAGCAAAATCAAAGTGTCATGTATTATCATGTATTATATACACATGGAAAAGGTTTCTTGTGTGAACACAAAATGAGAGATAAGTGATAGGTTAGAAGCAAGTATCTTCGGCAATCTTAAAAGGATTTCATTAAAATTTTGGAAATTATATTCTAGGAATAAGAAATCATTAGACGTTTTCAAGATGGGTTTCACATTTTAGAAACATAATTTTGGAGATGAAGATGTGAGAAATTCATTTGAGGAAGAAAATACCAGTGTCCATTATATCGATGCAGGTGAGAGATGGTAAGAAAGAAAACCCTGGTAGGGGAAATAGAACTGCATAGGAAAGTTCTGACTTAAAAGAGATTTAGGTGATATAATGTGGAGTAACTTAGTGACTTACTAGATGTTAGGGATGACAGCAAGACAGAAGTGTGCATAACTCTCAGTTTCTAGCTTCAGTGATCAATTGATCAATCATGTAATTGCTTACTCTGTATATTCTACTATGCAACAAGCTTCATGGGGGCAGGGAACTAGATCTGCACATCCCTTGCTAAATTTACAACATTTTGTATAATTTCTAGCACATATGAATGCTCTATAAATGTTTGTTGAATTAATGAATAATAGAAGATGTGGGAAGATGAGATGGTTTAAAAGGGAACATGATGAATTCCATATTGAGCATGTTAGGTTGGAAATTCTTGTAAAACATGCAGATGGAGATAACCAGCAGACGTGTGTGTGTCTGTGTGCACGCGCGCTTGCATGCTTGTGTGTGTGTGAAATCAGCAGACCAGCAGAGATGATCAGGTTGGGGATTATGGAAATTCCCTGCCTAGTGAGTAGATGCCTTTTACATAGGTGGTTCTCTTTTTTATTGATGATCAACTGAGTGCATTTCCTGGTCAATTTAATTTTTGCATTTGATTCTTGGCTGAACAGAAATACTCCTTTAGTATTTATGCTAAATGACATTTGCAACTATACGGTATTTGATTCCTGCAATTTGAAAAACTACACCATCTGGGGAATAAGCCTGAGTTCCAGAAGTATGGACATGAATTTTAACTTAGCTAGAAAATCTATAGATTAATCCTGAAAGAGAGAGAGAGAGAGAGAGAGAGAGAGAGAGAGAGAGAGACTCCAACAAATAGGTGAGGAAAAACAAGTCAAAATGTAAAATAATTGAATTAGGAAATTGACCAAGACTAATGACTTCATGTTAAATGTTAATTTGAGATATTTGACACTGTAGCATCTTGGCAAAAAACATCCAACATTACCAAATCCTGAATTTGAAACAATGAAGCTACAGAATCAGGTATGAGCTAAGACTTAGGTCAATATCAAAGAATTTTTATCCTCAGTGCTAACCTCCCCTTAACTGATAGTGGCTGTAATTGATTAGTGATGTCTGGCATGGGTATGGGAAAGTGATTGATAATACTTGAGTCAGGTATTTGCCATTATTGATCTAGACATAAAACATATGAGTATGAATTAAAAAAATTAGCCACTGAAGGTCAGGAAGGACCCTAAAAGTCATTTGATGCTGGAATTTACTTCATAATACATATGCCAAGGGGACCTCCACTGAAGTTCTCTGAAGATAGACACTCTACTCTTTAAATACTGATTTCGTTTTTGAAAATCTCTGGCCGTTAGCAATTTCTTCGTAAAAATTAAAGTGAAAGCAGGCCTCTTTTAACCTCAATTCATTGTCTCAAGTTCTACTTTTCTAGGTGATATAAAGTAAGCTTAATATTTAAAATGAAATAATATACACAAGAATATGCCTAGAGATAATGAAATTATCTGACTTTTCCACTCATTAGAAAAATATCAGTTATTGAACCTAAGTGATGCTATGTCAACTATGTAATCAGATGCCACAGAATCTTACCTCCTACTTCCTAGGTGGCCAGTGTCAATACTTTTTGGGAAAAAAATTATTTCTTATTTTTAGACATGTCTATTTAAAGCATTCCTGGGGCCTCCCTCAGTTGTTAATTTAAGTTTTTTTTTTGTTTGTTTGTTTGTTTAAACCAATCCACAAACATTTATGTGGGACTTACTATGTGTTCAGCATTGGGATTATGCTATAAAGAAATACCACTGATTGTTTCTGCCTTCATGAAGCTTTTCCTGTACCAGGTAGTGATACCATTGACTCTTCCCTTACCTGGGACATTTCTCATCAATGGCCCTTCTTTACAGAAAGGAGGTTCCTAACTTATAAGGCCTAAGGGAGTTGTCCTCAGAAAAGGCCCTGAGAAGTTGTCTTATTCCTACTTATAGTCAATCTCTTGATCCAAGCATATAGCCTTGTTCTCTTTTGCTCATTTTCTTTTAACACCCCCAAAAACTTAAAATTTCTCTTCAATGCCACAGTAACCGGAGCTCTTTTTTTTTATTCTTTTTATTTTATTTATTTATTTTTTTTTTTGAGACAGAGTCTCGCTCTGTCACCCAGGCTGGAGTGCAGTGGCGCGATCTCGGCTCACTGCAAGCTCCACCTCCCGGGTTCACGCCATTCTCCTGCCTCAGCCTCCCGAGTAGCTGGGACTACAGGCGCCCGCCACCTCGCCCAGCTAATTTTTTTGTATTTTTAGTAGAGATGGGGTTTCACCGTGTTAGCCAGGATGGTCTCAATCTCCTGACCTTGTGATTCACCCGCCTGGGCCTTCCAAAGTGCTGGAATTCAGGCATGAGCCACCGCGCCCGGCCACCAGAGCTCTTTTTAAAATCATATCAAAATGCTTTATTTACATTAGTAGAGAAATTTCCGTTACAAAACAAAAACTAACATGATAGATTATTTCAAAATAGTATTTTATTATTATTATTACACTTTAAGTTCAGGGATACATGTGCAGAATGTGCAGGTTTGTTACATAGGTATACACTTGCCATAGTGGTTTGGTGCACCCATCAACTCATCATCTACATTAGGTATTTCTCCTAATGCTATCCCTCCCCTAACCTCCCAGCCCCCAACAGGCCCCAGTGTCTGATGTTCCCCTCCGTGTGTCCATGCGTTCTCATTGTTCAACTCCCACTTACGAGTGAAAACATGCGGTGTTTGGTTTTCCATTTTCATGTTAGTTTGCTGAGAATGATGGTTTCCAGCTTCACCCATGTCTCTGCAAAGGACATGAATTCATGAACTCATCTTTTTTATGGCTGCATAGTATTCCATGGTGTATATGTGCCACATTTTCTTTATCCAATCTATCATTGATGGTCATATGGGTTGGTTCCAAGTCTTTGCTATTGTGAACAGTGCTGCAGTAAACATATGTGTGCATGTGTCTTTATAGTAGAATTCTTTATAATCCTTTGTGTAATGGAATTTCTGAGTCAGATGGTATTTCTGGTTCTAGATCCTTGAGGAATTGCCACTCTGTCTTCCACAATAGTTGAACTAATTTACAGTCCCACCAACAGTGTAAAAGCTTTCGTATTTCTCCACATCCTCTCCAGTATCTGTTGTTTCCTGACTTTTTAATGATCACCATTCTAACTAGTGTGAGATGGTATCTCACTGTGGTTTTGGTTTGCATTTCTCTAGTGACCAGTGATGATGAGCTTTTTTTCATATGTTTGCTAGCTGCATAAATGTCTTCTTCTGAGAAGTGTCTGTTCATATGCTTCACCCACATTTTGATGGGGTTGTTTGTTTTTTCCCTGTAAATTTAACTTCTTTGTAGATTCTAGATATTAGCCCTTTGTCAGATGGATAGATTGCAAAAATGTTCGCCCATTCTGTATGTTGCCTGTTCACTCTGATGTGTTTTCTTTTGCTGTGCAGAAACGCTTTAGTTTAATTAGACCCTTTTGTCAATTTTGGCTTTTGTTGTGATTGCTTTTGGTGTTTTAGTCATGAAGTCTTTGCCCATGCCTGTGTCCTGAGTGGTATTGCCTAGGTTTTGTTCTAGGGTTTTTATGGTTTTAGGTCCGACATTCAAGTCTTTAATGTTGAGTTAATTTTTGTATAAGGTGTAAGAAGGGGTCCAGTTACATTTTTTGCATATGGCTAGTCGGTTTTCCCAACATCATTTATTAAATAGGGAACACTTTCCCCATTGCTTGTTTTTGTCAGGTTTGTCAAAGATCAGATGCTTGTAGATGTGTGGGGTTATTTCTGAGGTCTCTGTTCTGTTCCATTGGCCTCTACATCTGTTTTGGTACCAGTACCATGCTGTTTTGGTTACTGTAGCCTTGTAGTATAGTTTGAAGTCAGGTAGCGTGATGCCTCCAGCTTTGTTCTTTTTGCTTAGGATTGTCTTGGCTCCTTTTTGGTGCCATATGAAATTTAAAGTAGTTTTTTCTAATTCTGTGAAGAAAGTCAATGGTAGCTTGATGAGGATAGCATTGAATCTATAAATTACTTTGAGCAGTATGGCCATTTTCACGATATTGATTATTCCTATCCATGAGCATGGAATGTTTTTCCATTTATTTGTGTCCTCTTTTATTTCTTTGAGCAGTGATTTGTAGTTCTGCTTAAAGAGATCCTTCACATCCCTTGTAAGTTGTATTCCTAGGTATTTTATTCTCTTTGTAGCAATTGTGAATGTTAGTTCACTTATGATTTGGCTCTTGTTTGTCTATTATTGGTGTATAGGAATGCTTGTGATTTTTGCACATGGATTTTGTATCCTGAGACTTTTCTGAAGTTGCTTATCAGCTGAAGGAGATTTTGGGCTGAGATGATGGTATTTTCTAAATATACAATCATGTCATCCTCAAACAGAGACAATTTGACTTCCTCTCTTCCTATTTGAATACCATTTATTTCTTTCTATTGCCTGATTGCTTTGGCCAGAACTTCCAATACTATGTTGAATAGGAGAGGTCAGAGAGGGCATCCTTGTGTTGTGCCGGTTTTCAAAGGGAATGTTTCCAGCTTTTGCCCATTCAGCATGATGTTGGCTGTGGGTTTGTCAAAAATAGCTCTTATTATTTTGAGATACATTACATCAATACCTAGTTTATTGAGAGGTTTTAGCATGAAAGGGTGTTGAATTTTATCGAAGGCTTTTTCTGTGTCTTTTGAGATAACCATGTGGTTTTTGTCATTGGTTCTGTTTATGTGATGGATTACATTTGTTGATTTGCATATGTTGAACCAGCTTTGCATCCCAGGGATGAAGCCTATTGATTGTGGTGGATAAACTTTTTGATGTGCTGCTGGATTCGGTTTGCCAGTATTTTCTTGAGGATTTTCATATCAATGTTCATCAGGGATATTGGCCTGAAATTTTCTTTTTTTGTGTGTCTCTGTCAGGTTTGGGTACAGGATGATGCTGGCCTCATAAAATGAGTTAGGGAGGATTTCCTCTTTTTCTATTGTTTGGAATAGTTTCAGAAGGATTGGGACCAGCTCCTCTTTGTACATCTTACAGAATTTGGCTGTGAATCCATTTGTTCCTGGGCCTGTTTTTGTTGGTAGGCTATTGATTACTGCCTCAATTTCAGAACTTGTTTTTGGTCTATTCAAGGATTTGATTTCTTCCTGGTTTAGTCTTGAGAGGGTGCATGTGTCCAGGAATTTATCTATTTCTTCTAGATTTTTCTAGTTTATTTGCATAGAGGTGTTTACAGTATTCACTGATGGTAGTTTGTATTTCTGTGGGATCAGTGGTGATATCCCTTTATTGTTTTTTATTGTGTCCAATTGATTCTTCTCTCTTTTCTTCTTTATTAGTCTGGCTAGCAGTCTATCTATTTTGTTAATCTTTTCAAAAAAAAAGAAAACCGGTTCCGGGATTCACTAATTTTTTGAAGGGTTTTTCGTGTCTCTATCTCTGTCAGTTCTGCTCAGATCTTCGTTATTTCTTGTCTTCTGCTAGCTTTTGAATTTGTTTGCTGTTGCGTCTCTAGTTCTTTTAATTGTGATGTTAGGGTGTCAATTTTAGATCTTTCCTGCTTTCTACTGAGGGCATTTAGTGCAATAAATTTCCCTCTCAACACTGCTTTAGCTGTGTCCCAGAGATTCTGGTACATTGTGTCTTTGTTTTCATTGGTTTCAAAGAACTTATTTATTTTTGCCTTAATTTCGTTATTTACCCAGTAGTCATTCAGGAGCAGGATGTTCCATTTCCATGTAGTTGTGTGGTTTTGAGTGAGTTTTTTAATCCTGAGTTCTAATTTGATTGCACTGTGTTCTGAGAGACTGTTTGTTATGATTTCCGTTCTTTTGCATTTGCTGAGGAGTGTTTTACTTTGAATTATGTGGTCAATTTTAGAATAAGTGAAATGTGGTGCTGAGAAGAATGTATATTCTGTTGATTTGGGGTGAAGAGTTCTGTAGATGTCTATTAGGTCTGCTTGGTCCAGAGCTTAGTTCAAGACTTGAATATCCTTGTTAATTTTTTGTCTCATTGATTTTTCTTATATTGACAGTGGGGTGTTATAGTCTCTGACTACTTTTTTGTGGGAGTCCAAGTCTCTTTCAAGGTAGCTAAGAACTTGCTTTATGAATCTGAGTGTTCCTGTATTAGGTGCATATATATTTAGGATAGTTAGCCCTTCTTGTTGCATTGATCCCTTTACCATTATGTAATGGCCTTGTTTGTCTTTTTTTATCTTTGTTGATTTCAAGTCTGCTTATCAGAGACTAGGATTGTAGCCTTTGCTTTTTTTTACTTTCCATTTGCTTGGTAAATATTCCTCCATTCCTTTATTTTGAGACTATGTCTGTCTTTTCACGTAAGATGGGTCTCCTGAATATAGCACACTGATGGTCTTGACTCTTTATCCAATTTGCCAGTCTGTGTCTTTTAATTGGGGCATTTAGCCCATTTACATTTAACGCTAGTATTGTTATGTGTGTATTTGATCCTGTCATAATGATGCAATCTGGCTCTTTTGCCCGATAGTTTATGTAGATTCTTCACAGTGTCGTCGATGGTCTTTACAATTTGGTATGTTTTTGCAGTGGCTGGTACTGGTTTTTCCTTTCCACATTTAATGCTTGCTTCAGGAGCTCTTGTAAGGCGGGCTTGGTGGTGACAAAATCTCTCAGAATTTGCTTATCTTTAAAGGATTTTATTTCTCCTTCGCTTATGAAGCTTAGTTTGGCTGGGTATGAAATTCTGGGTTGAAAATTATTTTCTGTAAGAATGTTGAATATTGGCCCCCACTCTCTTCTGTCTTGCAGGGTTTCTGCAGAGAGATCTGCTGTTAGTCTAATGGGCTTCCCTTTGTGGGTAACCCGACCTTTCTCTCTGGCTGCCCTTAACATTTTTTCCTTCGTTTCAATCTTGCTAAATCTGACAATTATGTGTCCTGGGGCTGCTCCTCTCAAGGAGTATCTTTGTGATGTTCTCTGTGTTTCCTGAATTTGAATGTTGGCCTGTCTTGCTAGGTTGGGGAAGTTCTCCTGGATAATATCCTGAAAAGTGTTTTCCCACTAGGTTCTATTCTCCCTATCACTTTCAGGTACACCAATCAAATGTAGATTTGGTCTTTTCACATAGTCCTATATTTCTTGGAGGCTTTGTTCATTCCTTTTCATTCATTCTTTTTTTTTTTTTTTTCTAACCTTGTTCACGCTTTGTTTCATTAAGTTGATCTTCAATCTCTGATATCCTTTCTTCTGCTTGATGGATTCGGCTTTTGATACTCATGTATGCTTTACAAAGTTCTCATGCTGTGTTTTTCAGCTCCATCAGGTCATTTATATTCTTCTCTTAACTGATTATTCTAGTTAGCAATTCCTCCAGCTTTTTTGCAAGGTTTCTAGCTTCCTGGCATTGGTTTAGTACATGCTCCTTTAGCTCGGAGGAGTTTGTTATTACCCACCTTCTCAAGCCTACTTCTGATTTGTCTCTGAGGCTATATGATTTGCACAACTGTTTTTAATTTTAACAGATCTCCAAAGATTAAGAGGCCTATATTAACATCAAGAAAATGCCAGAAAAAGCTTTTTTAAGATTGTCACCTTTATTAGTGATGGAAAAATATTGTGTTTTATCTATAATCTTTAGGTCTTTTCCATATCAAAATAATTACATTCCAAACATGTTTGTTCGGTAAGTGTGATAGATTAAAAATAATCTGGACAGTACTAAAGTACTTTATTGAATGCAAATTTATGAAACAAAACAACATTAAGTTAAAACGAACAACTTTATTTAAAGAAGGCTGATTTTAAGGTAATCATTCAGTTGATAAGTTTTTTTTAAATGTTTACTTAAGAAAATGATTAGGGAAAATTTGAAATAATAATGATAATATAACACTAATAAAGAAAAAAGGACTCAAGAATCTTCATTTGGACAGAGTTTACAGTGAACAGAAAAAAAAAATGAGGCAAATAGGACCCAGATCATAAATTTTCTTATTGGCTGCTTAACGATGTTTGAAAGTTACCCTGTGGGCTCCCAAATCCTCTCCATCTCCCAGTAAACGCAAGAGTCCATATTCTAGTTGTGAGATTGATATTTGGCGCTGCCTCTGTCAGTGTCACATGGCTGCAATTGAAGGGTATAGGCAGTAAAAAAAAAAAAACAATATTTAAGCGCCATAAGAAAATTCTTAAAGTTCACTAGCCTTCCTTCTCCTCTTCCTCCTTCTCTGCCTTTCTCAGTCAATTCATATATTTTCAAAAAACATTGTTGTTTAAATGTCATATGGTAGCCTCTGGTTCTTTGGGGCCATGCACACATATTGTGGCTCTCTCTCTCTTATACTCTGGTTGTAATTAGGGATGGTAATTTGACTTTATTTGACTGATGAATTTGAACACAGGTGATGTATATATTATTTTTGGACAGGAGTATCAGCTGAGGTTAGGCTTTCCAGAATGCTATTTTCCCTCTGCCACAGCAACATCAAGTTTCTTGTTCAGTCTGTGTAGTGAACACATACCATGAGGACATACAGGGGCATCTCCAGATGAAGACATTGCATATGCAACATGAATGAGAGGAAAACAAAATGAAACAAAAACCTTGCTTGCTTTATTCAAGTGATAATTTGGAGTTTATTGGTACGCAATCATAACATAAAAGTCCTGGCAGATACAATTGTGTATATTAGAACCTATTTCATTAGAGAAGATCATCAAGTGTGAAGAATGCTTAAGAAGACTAGTGAAGAATGGAGTCTCCCTCCCACTCCCAACTCCCCACTCAGAAAATTGAGAGTTGTGGACTTGGAAGGGAGACTGAATAAGAGGTGGGGTTTTTTTTTTTTGTTTGTTTGTTTGTTTGTTTGTTTGTTTTGTGACAGAGTCTCGCTCTGTCGCCCAGGCTGGAGTGCAGTGGTGCGATCTTGGCTCACTGCAACCTCCACCTCCCGGGCTCACTCCATTCTCCTGCCTCAGCCTCCCAAGCAGCTGGAACTACAGGCGCCTGTCACCATGCCCGGCTAATTTTTCTGTATTTTTAGTAGAGACGGGGTTTCACCGTGTTCACCAGGATGGACTCCATCTCTTGACCTCGTGATCTGCCTGCCTCGGCCTCCCAAAGTGCTGGGATTACAGACGTGAGCCACCACGCGGGGACTGAATAAGAGCTTTTGATCCACAGTGGTGTTAGTTGCAGATGAAGGGAGAATGGAGAGAATAACAGTTATGTTTGAACCTGAAAGAATTGTGTAAACAGTTAAGAAGGGAGCTTCAGCAATTTGGTGGCATCAGGCCTAGTCCACTGGGCTGGAAAAATGCTTACTTGTTTGGGTGTCATGGGATTATATTGTTTCTGGGCACTAAAGCTGAAAGAAATGGAATCAAGGTTTCAACAGCTGTAATGATAGAAAATTCCCCCAAGTAGTTGTTTTTTACTTGGGGAAGTCTTTTCATAACAAAAATCCAGACTGTTTCATGTAAGTGCGTTGGTGGTGGGAAAGTCAGCTTTTACTACCCAAACCCCTGCTCCACCAAAAACACTGGAGTTAATTTTAAGAAAGGAAGAAAACTGTGTATTAAAAATTAATTAAGAACACTTTTTGAGTAAAGTAACTGATTTCAACCAAGGGTAAAAGAGTATTATGGATTTATGGTTAAAGTTATTTCTGAGTCCTCGGGTCCTGTGTTATGAATGAATCCGGCTCCAACAGAGATCAAGGCAATAGAGGGGATTTAACAAGCCATTTGGATAAAGCACTGGATCTCCTCAAGTATGGCAGATTAATTTCAATAATGACCTGACCCAACATATTTTAAAAATGACTTTAAAAGGCAGAACCAGTTTAATGTAGTGGAAATAACACTGGAGAGGGCTTCAGAAAGTTTATGTTTGTCCTAGGTCTACCTCAGATTAGCAATGTGAATTTAAGCATGTCACTAAACCTCATCAATACTCAGTTTCCCAAAGTATAAAATGAGTGGGTTGAACCCAGAGACTCTCTGAGATCCTCACAGTTTTTGAATGCCATGATTATCTGACCCACTCATTTAGGGTTGATTTCCCAGTCTGTTGTTAACCAGCTTGAACAAGTTGTTTAATATTTCTGGGCTTCATCTGCCTTATGAGACAAATAATAACTTACCTACCTGAAGAAAGGAGCTGGAATACATTATTTCTCAAAGTCCCTTCTGGCCCTATGTATATTTTAATGAAATAAATATTTTGCAAGTTCATTATTACATCTGTTAATGTGCCTACAAGTAGTGTTGATAGAAGCCATATGAATTTTGGCAGAATGAAAGTGTGGGGAAGTAGGAAAGAGAAAAGAAGAAAGTGGAGTGAAAAAAAGATAAGATGAGATGAAGGAGAGATGAAAGTAATGAGTGGAGCCAAGGGGAAGAACAGGCACTGACATTTGTTTTGTCTATCATTTAAGATGCTTTCAGTTACAAAGCAAAACAACAGTTAAAACACAGGCTACTAAAATAAAACTGGTTAAAAATAAAAGGAGTTTATTGCCTTGTGATTCTTACAAGTTCAGAAATACAGGAGCTTTAGGCATAGTTTGAACCCGAAGTTCGTAATGTCATTAGAGCTCCAATTTCTTTTCTCTGAAATTCTCTTGGTTCTGCCTTCCTCCATGAATTGACTTGATTTTCACACTGGCTTCTCTCATAGAGGAAAAATTGACTATAGCAGTTTCAGGCTTCATATACAAACATTCCACTATCCACAGGAAGTAAGAATACTTTTGTCCCTCAGTCCAAAGAAAGTGGATTCACTGCTTTGACCAGCTTGGGTCACATTTGTACCCCTGAACCAGTCCCTTTGGTAGGCATAGTTAAAGTCATGGGTTATTTTCCCTTAGACTAGGTCACATTCTCCATCCCTGGAGCTAAGATAGAATCAATTTCCTTGGAGCCCTATGGATCTCCAAACAGGAAATGGAATAGTTGGGAAGGAAAAGGAGAAAATAGAAACTGAAAGAAAACTGAAATTTCACAATGACACCTTGAAAAGATGGCTGTGTATGGGACCTAGAATCAACAGCCTTGGGCCTGGCTAATACCTCTTTCACTCTGTGAACTGCCCAAGACTCAGATAACTTCTTAAAATGGGAGCAACAGAATGAAGTTTCCACAAAGATAGGAACTTTGTTTTGCTCACTAGTATTAGTAGATTCTCACTGTCTGGAACATTGACATGCACAAAGTAAGCCCTGAACAAACATGATTTAAATGAATGAATAGTACTAACCTCCTAAAGTTTTTGTAAGATTTAAAGTGGATAATGCATATGAAGCACATGGCACGGTGCCTGACAGAGTAAGCTCCCAAGAAATTGTAGCCAGCAGCAGCAGGAGTTCACAATAGCAGAAATAATAGTAGTTGAGCAAGAAATATATTAGAAGGGTTTCTTTATACTGTAAAAAACTGTGAAAAATATAGAAAAGATATAAATTTAAAAATGAAGATAAAGTTTCTATTACAGAGATGAAGATTTAATCAAATAAAGCCTTTTTAGAAAAGTCTGTATTTTTACTGAGTTTTAAAATAATAGTGTGTGTCAGAAAGAAATGATAATTACAGACTAGCACTGATGAAAAGCAGTTTGTACTCACACACAGAGTAGTAGGTGAGGCAGCTGGGAGTTCCTGCAGGAGAGGAAAGAGTAGCAGCTGACATTTGAGTATTAACTATGTATGCAACACTGGTCTAAGATCTTAAGTATAATAAATCATTTAATCCTCACATAACTTTATGTTATACCACTATTACTTTTCCCATTATACAGATGAGTAAACTGAGATGCAGAAAGATCCTGTGACTTAGCCAAGTTTACTCAGTAGGAAACTGGTAGAGCCTAGGCTTAAACTGGGGCTATTTTTACAGCTTGCTCTTAAATATTGGGCCCTGCTTTATCTCTATTATACGGGCTAGTCCTGAAGAGCTGGGTCTCTCTAAGGTACTTACATTTTTCCTTCTGAAACAATGGCTAGTCTTTGAAAGTTTTAGAAAAGAGAAAATAGCGAGATTTTATCAGTGTAAATGTATCTTTAATGTTCATTAGTATTCCAATTTTTGTTTATATTTTTAATTAATCAAGCAGTAGTTATTGTTTATAAGTGATACATGTTGCAAATATCACATTAACTCACTCTCTTCATCTTCCTTATTAGGTTTTCTCAAACTTTCTCTAATCTGCTTATCACTCCTTCTTTTCCCTTTTCTCACATAGCTTGCTACTTCTAATCTCCTGTAGGTGGAGAAATATTACGTGTTAAATCATATTTACTAAGGTTCTCAGTGAGTGATCAGGAATGTAAATATAAGATTTCACACTAGAGTAGCCCCTTTTCTGTTTGTCTTTGAAGTCTGGGTGATGATCTTGAGATCTCCAAGACAGTAGAAAACAAGGCATTTCTCCCACCTAAACCTGCCAAGACAGCATTTGTATTAATCTGTAATAGTTAAAGAGGGTCTCCTATCCATGCATTTTGAATAAATCCACAAAATATTAGTGATATGGACAGGAAGCATAGAAATACTGGGTAGAAGATGACGCTCCCCAGTAGGGGCCACACATTCAAGCCTGGTACTATGGCCCAAAGTGAGAACATGCATTACTATTTTCCTTCTCAATGTTGTTTTTTGGCCCACCTGCCCCCCTATCCCGTACCCATAAAAACCCCATCTGCCCTGGCAGAGGGGTGGCAGAGAAGCAGAGCAGCTGAGTAGCAGAGCAGAAAAGAGATAAAGGAGAGAAGAGAAAAAGCAGCTGGACGTCAGAGAGAAGCAGCTTGACTTCAGAGGGATGGCTTGATAGTGGAACTTTGAAGAACAGTTTGGCTAAGGATGGCCAAACTCCAGGTGAAGACCATCTTCCCACTCCATCCCCTTTCTAGTTCCCCATCCCACTGAGAGCCACTTCCAACGCTCAATAAAATCCTCCACATTCACTACCCTTCCATTCATTCATGTGACCTGATTCTTCCTAGATGCTGGACAAGAATTTGGGTACCAAGAGGGCAGCTGCATTCCTTTTTTATAAAGAAAAAAAAAACATAGTTTTTTCTCCTCACAGAAGATAGGTGGGTAACATGAACACAACACATGAACACAGTGACTGATAGTTGACAATGACACAAAAGTAACAATCACAAAACATGGAACACAGAGAGTCACAGTCAAGAATACAAGAATCCCCACATCATCAAATTTTCAGTCAATATATTATATATTAGGAGACTTTACTGTCTTTTATGTCTAAGCTTCACCTGTGTGAGAAACACTGTAGCAGAGTAAAGAATTCTTTGCTTTCAGGGGTGACTTGCCAACTGTTTTTTGTTGTTGTTGTTGTTGTTTTTTAAACTTCTTGGTCTGCAGACTGTCTGTTCTCTGCCACTCTCTCTGTAGCACCTGTTGGTCAAGACAATTTGGAGGAGAGGTGAATAACTTGATTAATTCAGTTTAAATATCCTCAAATTGACAAATTGTGTTGGTATGGAAAGAACAAGGGTTTGAAAGGTAGATAGTCTAAATTCCAGCTCTATCACTTCTCGTGTTAGTACAAGGGTCAGTGCAATAAGTTTGGAAGATCATCCTAACATTTCTTCCTTTCATCCCTCCAGCCCTTGGGTTAAACAAGTTTCAATTAAAGGAGATCTCATCAAACTGTATGATCTTGAATCAAAAGGAAAACATAGATGCTTTTCTTCTTGTTAAGGCCAGCCATAGGCAGAATTGCTGTAACTTCTGTTGACAACATAAGGGGATGTGTTGCCTTTTTGAAAGAATGAGTTGCTTCTTTGGGGCAATGGCTTGATTTGGTGCATTTGGGTCTAAGATTTTGCATGGAGAAAGTGATTTATAAGGGCTTATAAGTATTAACATGGCAATTCCCTCTAACACAGGATATCGCTGCCTGTCAAGTGACTCTAATCAAGGGCTCATTAGAGATAGACAAACTGATTTAGAAAAGCAAGCAGCTTTATGTTCAGACCTTCAGCCAAACTATAACAGAATAAGTTCTGAATGAGTCTAGCTGAAGTATGAGTGGTTTAAGTTTTATCAGTTATCTGGTCTGTCTCCAAGAATGATTTTGGATGACACTATCATAAGACACTAGTGAACTAATCTTCCTGCAAAAATCATAATCAGCCCAAAGCTGAGCATCATCATCTCAAACACTTCACACTGTCTGGCACATAGGATGTACTTGGTAAATACTTACCAAATGAATGAGTGAAGGAATGAATTTCTTGTTTGATTTATATGTCAGAAACTTTAGAGTGAAAAGAGCCGGATGTGGAAAAAGTTGTGGGAGTTGGAGCAGATTCCTTAATTCTTGCCTTAGGTTCTTATTTCATCTTCCATATCAAGTGGATCACAAAGCCTTAACATTCTTTTTTCCTAAATGCTTTTTATTTTCCCCTAAATTCTGGACCCCATGATCTCTTACCTAATATTCCTGACTTGTTTTCCTTTACTTGAGTCTTTCTGTAGTCATGCTCCCCAGGGCCACTGAGTGACATGATCATGTCACTTCCCTCGTTTAAAACCTTTCAGATGCACCCAAGAAGGCAGAAGGACCCTATTGGTGTACCCAAGTACAAAGAGGACTGCATTTTACAAAACACTGCTTCTTCTCAGTGGCCACCCCACCTTATCAGCTGACTCTTGTTCACTAGCACAGGAAGGGAGCACCCCACTCCGCCCTACCCCACACCACACTCCATTTTTCCCACCACTGTGCCAGGTATGGGCACCAGCTCCCTCTCAACTTATATCATCACAGTCCTATCAGCTAAAAGGGAAACACAACTGTCATTTCCAATTTTCCTCAGAGGCTTTGCACAAGGAACAGAACTGAGGTGACTGGTTCTACTTTACAGTTTGCTTCCAGAAAAATAATATGCTCTGATTTTTAAACATCAAGGGCCCAGCAAGCCCCCAAATGCATTTTCCCAGGTACTTTCCCACCACAATTTTTCTAACCTCTTACTATCATGGGGAAATTTAATCCATATGTTTCTGGTTCATTTACACTTAACTTATCAAAATGTTCTGCTGTAAGAGAGATTTGATGTCAAAGAAGCCTTGTGGGTCTCATTTATACACGTCTTTTCTTTGAACCAGGAAGTTAAGGTTTGCCAGAAAAAGCAGAAATCAACACTGTAAAGAGTTCTTTTTTTCTAAACTGAAACTTTAGAACTTATTACAATGTGAGAACTTCTCAACCCAAAATACTGGGGTTTTATTGCTTAGACATCAGTGTGCCCTCTAATCCTTTTTCCTTTCTCTCCTTACCCCCTACCAGACAGTGTGCCGCCATTCTTAAAGAAATATTTGAGAAACAAAAAGTTAATTGAAGAAATGGGAGTAGCACAAGGGACAAAAATAGTGACATACAAGTAATTGACTATGGAAGGCTCTATGTCATTCCGGATAAGTACATTTTCTTCCCATTTCCTGAGCTAATGGTGATGAGTGCACCATAATGGGACTTACCGTGCAGATCTCCATTATGTCTATTATATTTGAGATACCTTTGTTGGTCACCCTAGATTAGTGCTGTTCAATGAAACATTCAATACTGATGGAAACTATGACGTCCAATACCATAGCCATTTGCACCTCTGGAGTGCTTGAAATGTGACTACTGTGACGGAGAAACTGAATTTGTGATATTGCTTACTTTTTTTTTTTTCTTGTTTCTGAGACATAGTCTCGCTCTGTCACCCAGGCTGGAGTGCAGTGACGCAATCTCGGCTCACTGCAAGCTCCACCTCGTGGGTTCATGCCATTCTTCTGCCTCAGCCTCCCGAGTAGCTGGGACTACAGGCGCTTGCCACCACACCTGGCTAATTTTTTTGTATTTTTAGTAGAGACAGGGTTTCACCGTGTTAGCCAGGATGGTCTCGATCTCCTGACCTCGTGATTTGCCCACCTTGGCCTCCCAAAGTGCTGGGATTACAGGCGTGAGCCACCATGCCCAACCAATTTTGCTTACTTTTAAGAAAATTAAGTTTAAATTTAAATAGCCACATTTGACTAGGGGCTACCACATTGGACAGTGCAACTCTAGACTCCTATGGGATGAAAGAGTCATACTATCCTGTATTTAGCTAACTCTTAAAAGCATGTGGACCTTTATAATGCAGCATAATGCATTCTTGATATTAAAAAGTTAGCCAATAGGACTTTTTTAATAAGGGTGGGAAAACCTAAGTGAATCAAAGTACATGTCAAACTCCAAGAGCAGAAACCAATTCAAAGTTTCAGTAATCTTTGTTTAATAATATTTTCTTAGAAAACACTCCTACCTATTATATAAAAACACAATTCTACCCTTGAAGTTTCATGGCTAAAATGACAGGACTTAAAAGAAAATATGCTTCTTGGGAGTTACCACTCCTGGGATGGCCTATATTGTAGTTTTATGCCTCATTCCAGTAATCATTTTCAATGTGTTAATTAGACAAATAAATAATCCCTTGCTAGGCATGTGAACTTCACTTTCAGATATGATAGCCAATATTCCCACAGATGCCTGAAGATAGCACAAAAGGTTTCTGACCTTTTCTAATAGCTCAAAGAACACCATGTCTTAAAAATGACCTAAGGGGCTGGGCGCGGTGGCTCACGTCTGTAATCACAGCACTTTGGGAGGCGGAGGTGGGTGGATCACCTGAGGTCAGGAGTTTGAGACCAGCCTGCCCAACATGGTGAAACCCTGTCTCTACTCAAAAGACACAAAATTAGCCGGGTGTGGTGGTGGGAGCCTGTAATCCCAGCTATTCGGGAGGCCTTGAATCTGGAAGGTGGAGGTTGCAGTGAGGCAAGATCATGCCATTGCAGTGCATCCTGAGGAACAGAGTGAGACTCCATCTCAAAGAAAACCCGCTAAGGACTGTACTAAGAAGCCTCAACCTTTAAAAACCTGAAGCTAAAAAGAGACAGAATAATTAGTCAAAATACTATTGGTCTATTTTAGATAGAGATGCTTTTCTTAAAGGACTACATGCAGAAAAAAAAAATAGGGATATTGTTGTGACTAGTGGTAAGATTGAGAACTGAAACATAACTATATAGTTTTTCAACTTCAAATAGTTTTTTACATCAATCACTAAGAATCAAGAACTATCGGGTGATCCAGTCTCCCACAGGGAACATCTCACTTTCCATGTCAAAAATTAGCCTGCCCTTCTCCCTGCACATTATAGGAATGGCCAAGTCGTAGAAAAGATGCTGACTTTTTTTTTTTTTTTGCTGGTAAATATTTGGAAAAATCTCAAAATTATTCAGTAAAAAAGCAAAGATTATTTGAGAAATGCTTTCAAATATTGATGGAAAATTACAATTATCCCTGAGTCACTGGGGTTCATGAGTCACCTGCCCCTATCTCCCAATTATTTAACTAATTAATGAATTCACTATTTCTTGAGCTCTTGTCCTCTGCAAAGCATATGATAAAAGTAGCTTTTGTTGAATATCTCCACATTTTATTTACTCATTCATCTATTAATTCATTAGCACTTTCAAGCTTTGTGTTCTTCTATGTTAAGCCAAAGAAGTACTAAAGGGTAGTCTGGGACTTGATCATTAGTCCCACTAAATTAAAAACCTTGGAGTGCTTGCTTTCAATGTGACTACTTGGTTATGTCACTAGGTGACTTTTTTTTCATATGCCTGAGAAATCCTTCCTGTCAGCACATTTCAGTTTTCATTTCTTTCTCAGTCAGCAATGGCTGTGGAAGGATAAGAATCAGATGACCACAACACTGAGCTGTGCTGCCTCGATTTCTCCCTGGAGGGTCACTAGTAGGAAGCCTGTAAATGAAAAATATTTCAAATAAGTCATATTTTATAATCATCTTTCATATTTCATATTTTTCACATTTTGTTGCACATCTTTCAAATGCCATTTCCCCAAAACTCTGGTGAATGTGAAAGTTCTTTGAAATGACACCAGAAAATAAAAGTGAACATTTCCTATAGATTTCCACTTATTGCTAAGAATTTTTTAATTGTTGTTGTTCCTATTTTTTCTGTCTCTTTAGGTACTAGATTTCGGACAGATCAAGTCTACTATTTGGATGTGAGCATGTATTCATTAATTACTATGTGTCAGATACTATTCTAAGTGTTTCACCTCTGTTTTTCTTAAACTATTCTCACAAAATTTCTAAGAAGCAGGTACATTTTATTGTTCTCATTTTGCAAAAAGGGAAACTGAAATTTAGAGAGGTTCATTGGCCCAAATTTATACAGAATGTAATTAAAGGAGCCAAGGTGTGGCCACCATGCTTTTAGTCTCACTGTAACCCAAACTCACGTTTTTGATCTTTCCTGGATCTTGCTATATGTTAGGTGCAACACAAAGTCTTCCTAGTAGAAAATTATTATTATGTATGCCTTTTCATGTAACACATCTGGATAAGTCACTTCCAGGAAACTCGTATTTCTAGAAAAAATACTAGAGTTATATTAAAGTACAATCAACATTTTTATGTATAGTAATATAATCAAAATTCCAATATGCATACTTTTGGAGAACTGTAGGTGAAATGATCAGTATAGAACTCTTGTCTTGTTATAATGTTGAGGCAGAGACACATATTAAGGATTAATATATTATTAATAACCATAAAAGAAGGTAGGCATTGATAAAATGATTTAAAATAACTGGTATTTACTCAGTGCTTACTATATGCTCTATATAGTACCTTGCCACCATTATCTCTCAGGAACATAGAATAACTCACTCAAGGCCATGCATTTATAGTGGCAATGGTAAGACTTCAACCCAGTTCTGTTTATCTTAGAGTACACGCTGGCAACATTCTAGTGCATTACTTTCAGCATACAAGTGGTAAAAATTAATAAGAGGTCAAGAACTATAGAAATGTGGCAGTTGCTGGACTATAAACCTATGTACCTCATTCCCCAAGTAGTACCCAAGTTTATACTTTAAATTTAATTTGCATGTACCCTCTTCATATGAGGATGTCTCAGCAGAATTCATCACCCAACTACAGTCCAAGATCACTGTTCCTACATGGAAAAAGAATAAAAAATATGTGGCTATAGAGTGAGTTTCTGACTCAGCAAAGAATAAATATCTGCTTGACAGGCCCTTAACTTTTTTTATAGCAGCGGAACATGACACTGGAGAAGAAAAGAGGCTTAAGGAGAGTAGGAGAAAGTTCAATCTGATTTAACATCACCATTTGTATTCTCTGTAAAGATCTTAAGGCATGAGCCACACATCACAAGGTCCACGGGTTCTCATTGTCTATGGCTTGAAGTTTATTGCTGTTGCCAAGAACCAACTGGCATCAGTAACCATTACCTCCAAAACTCTGATGGAAAGTGTGTACTAAGGGGCATTCATCCATTCAGCAGGACCATAATTTTATGAAAGGTAGTTAGCATTGGCAGGTGAGCCATAATCTATCTGACCTTCAATTGTGATTCAAACAGCAGGTAGAAAAACCACTGGACAATATATCTCCTGCCAAGAGATTGTCCATAAAATACAGCACACTTCCCTGGGAGACCACAGATGGATAAAATAGCGTGCCATTTAGATCATCCATGTGCCTGTGGGTTGGACTAAAATGAAAAGCTTTGTTAATCTTCCCACCCCAAAAACGTTTGCTCTTTGAGCATCATGATCTGTCAGCACCTGTATTAATGCCACAGCTGCACACTGAAACTGCTAACTGCCCTAAAGAGGAGAAAGCAGCATTCAATGGAAACAGATTCTCCAAAGCCCCAGATGAAATGGGCCAAGTTTAATGATCCGAAGAGAGTGATTTGTTTCTTACCATAACTAAGGCAAAAGGATCTTTTACAACTTGTGGTTCTGTGCCCTCATTCATCACAGCTACACATCTCTATAAGAGGGTTCATAATTTCACAAGGTGGACTGTATTTCTTTATCGAGATTTTCTTGGCCATATGCTATGTGTAGGGTCTGATGATATAAAGACAAATAATACTACTTATATCCAGCCACTTACAGGCTCACAAGCAAGAAGCCAAATGTTTATATTAAGGAGTTATGCACTTAATTTTCAGATTCTGTGTAACCTATTGGGGAACCTGTAAAGAGTACATAATCAATTCTTCCTGGACGTGGGGCAGGAAAACCCTCACAGAAGATCTCCTCCGTGAAGTCTTGTAAAATGTGTAGGAGATTACCAAGTAGAAAAGTGAGATACGAAAGTCATTCCAGCAGAGGAAGTTGCACGAGCAAGGACAGACATATACCATATCAAAAGCTGTCAGCAGTTAGTTTGGCCACAGATAGCCAGTGACCTGAAGGAGGTGAGATAATGCCAACAGTAGGCTGGGGTCAGACCATGCAGAGGTAGCACTAATGAGTGCAAACTCAGTTTCACAGGGCAGCTGAATGAAATTATAGATAACTGGCCTCATGCTAAGAGATTATGATTTACTAAGTCTGAGATGGGAGCAGAGAACCTATATTTTCAACATCCTGCACAATCACCACCAACAACTAATACTGATACAGCCAGTCTTTGAAGCGTTTAACAAAGAAAAAATCATGGTCTAATTTACACTTTAGAAAATCATTCCAGGAAGAGACTGGAACAGGAATCTGAATGGCTAAGGACCAAAGCCAAGGAGATCCTCTTAATTACTCTATCACCACACTTTAAAGATGAGAAACTGATGCTCAGGGAGGTTACATGACTTTCCAAATCTGTATAGCTGGTAACAGAGGCAGAATTTGAAACCATATTTTTATCATTGAGAAGTCTGGGATGTTCTCGTTCTACTACAATGTCCCTTACCCTTCTGCTGCAAGGATACTGTCTAAGATAACTAAGTCTTAGTACAAGGGGCTGGAAGTGAAGGAAAACAACTCTGGCCAGTTGAAGCTCCTAAGATAAGAGCAAAGGCAATTCCAGGTCATAGACATACACTGATTGAAACTATGTGCTCTGGCTGATTGGAATTCAATTCTCTGACCCTCCTGCAATTCCACTGCAGCTTAATTGAAACTCATTAAACTGACATCACATTCCAGCAGATAATTAGAAAAATAGTACATACTTTAAGTACATTGTCTTATTCTGGCTACATTTAATGTAAAAGATGAATCACACAAACAATGGTTACTAGTAGAAATTACCAATAATTTAGCCTTTTACTGCCCTAGGCTCTCATTTTGCATGATCTTATATAATTATCACAACAACCTTATGAAGTATGTCAGATAGGCCCAGAGAGGCTTAGTACTTTGCTCAAGACCACATAACACCAGTTGGAAGTACACTTTACCTACATGATTTTAAAGCTTTTTGTGTCTCAATTTTTTCACTATCATTTCATTTTTTTCAACAGTCTTCATTGTGGGTTATTACCTACCTAACCTAGCACCCTTCCTCTGGGGAAACAGTCATGAACACAGTGGGACCAGTGGGATGAAGCTGTTTCCTATATCAACAGTTTAAAAGCACCAGTGAAAAGAATGAAGAAATCTATTGTAAACTCGATTACCTAGAAAGCAGTCTCTGGGAAAGGGAGTAGGTACAGGAAGGCATGAGAACTACTTGGGATCAATACCTGTACAGAAATGGAAGAAAACTGGTTTAGGTAGAGGAAGAAGTTCAGTTTGTAATCAACTGTAGAGAACTCTGACATTGAATGGCCCTTTTGATCAGGGGCGATATACCCACTCCCCATCAACTACTCATTGGATGCAGACTGGCCCTGGGAAGAAGCAAAACCCAAGGCAGCTGTCTTCAGCCAAGAGAGAAGGTTGACAGCATTTGGAGGAAGAAGTCGTTCTGTCCTGAAGTGCAGTCTGGGAGGCTGAACATACTGTCCACCACGAGGTAGATGTCTTCCTGGTACTATGTTCTCTCTTCTCTCTTTTGATCTGCTACAGTAGGGACTGCTTTGGCTTGGGAGGGATTTTCAGTCTTCTAGGGCTGAGAAGGGGCTTCCAGTAGTGGAGCACTGGCCACATCTTCATGGATGATACAAGCTGAGGACCTGAAGGAAAAGGAGTGATTAAGCCACTTTTCTGTTTCACCTGTGAATATAAATATGAAAAGTGTAATATCTCTAGTCTCATCCATGTTGTTTAATCACCTTCCATATTTTCATTAACAAGTTACATATTTTCATAGGCAATCATCCTGACTCATAAATACAAATATAAAGAGCAATAAAATATCAAGCCTTTAGAACTTTAGTTGGCTGATGCTGGGTGTGGTGAGGAGTGAGCAGGAGTAAGTAATGCATCACTGTTGGTGCATCAGATAGTTCTAACAGCTTTCAGAGGCATTTGCATTGTTTAGTTCCCTAGATTCATGAGCAGGAGAATTTTCTAAGAGAACTGAGATCGAAAGTAACATTCTCCATTTAAGTCATAGAGATAGGTCACAGCATTCCATAGTTATGTGGGTAGGTTGATTGGGGTGAGAGGAGATGAAAATATCTAGAAAGCAATTAGGTTGTATCCAACCTGGAAGGAAGAAATACTGAAATTAGGAACAAGACAACAGTCATTATAGAGTTGAATCTGAAGCTTCTGTTTAAGAGTAGAGGGTTGCCCCACAGCAGAAGTTGGATCCGCAATCAAGATACACAAATGTTTTAGAATTTGAAGCTGTAGAGTCTCTGCCACTTTGATGATTACTCAATGACTGTGAGTGCCAGACTAACGTAATCTGTAGCTTTTATATTTGTCACACATTGGGGTAGTTTTCTATATTATTTTCCTATTAATACTAATTGTACAGTAAGGGCAGTATCACATACCACCTGTCGTCTATAACACATGTATCCCTAAGGAGTATGTGGAGAGGGAAATGAGATATACCCATCCTAAACCAACTGCATAAAGGTCTTCATTGGAAGGATTTACCTTCCTTACAATCCAGGAGATAAGACCAGTTTTACTTGGCTAAACTGATGATTTATATAATTAAAATGATAACTTCTCCAAAATCAAAGGAGTCAAAAAGATTTACCATTAGTGCCAGCTGCATTTATTCCCTTTCCCAAACAAATATTTATTGAACATGTATTATGGCCATGTCCTGGGAATGATACAGTGATCAAATCAGAGAGTCTCCTGCTAAGGACTTTCATTTTAGTAACTTCTCAGCCTAAGCAGAGTAGCAGAAGGCAACCAGTGATACCTCATCCTGGGTACGGTTTAGAAGGGCATGGGGACAATGTATTTGTCATGTTTAACTTAGGTTATAGACTAATTCAGGAGTGAGAACTGATGTTGCTTGATTTTCCATCCCTAGTATTCAAGAGTCAGACACACAGAAGTTGTTCAATAAATACTTGGTGAATGAACAAATAGCCCAGAGCGATCTGTGTGTACTTTTGTCAGGATGGCTCTCTGTGATACCAAACAGCATACGACTTTTCATGAGATTTGGCCACATGGGGATGTTGTGTCCGTGTACAGAGCTTCCTGGAAGGAAAATAACCTGAGCTATTTAAGCAAAGGGCTTATCTTTTCATAAAGGTCCCTATACTTAGGGTCTTCTACATCCCAGTGACCTTATTCTCAAAGACAAACACAGAAGATCATCTGGGATAGAAGGTATACATTCAGAAGCCAGTCAATGCCCTTCAAAACAAAAGTATAATTTTCTTCAGTCATTCCAACTCTACTGATTGTCTGCTATGTGCCATTTATGGTGCAGGGCACAGAGCAATACAATAGTGATGACAGCAATTTGCCTTTGAGGACCTCACAAACTAGTGAGAGAGAAATAATCATAATAGTTAACATTTATTGAGTGCTTAGCATCTGTTCTTCATTAAATCTACAAGGAACCCTATCAGATCGATGGTATTATCTATACCTTTTACTGGTAAAGAACTTCAGGTAGCTTGGATAATTTGCTCAAGGTCCCACACAATTATTTCTACATGGCAGACCCAGCATTACAATTTATGGGTATCTAACACCGTAATGCATACTCTTAACAAGTATCATACAGTTTCTCACTAATAATTTGACAGATATTTGACACATGCTTTTCACGGTCATTAAAGTCAAGTTGTCAAGAGCCAGATTGCCTGGGTTCAAGGCCTGACTCTGCTATTAAGCAGCATATTTAATGTGTGTCTTTATTGCTTTACCTATTAATATGCATAATAATAATAGTACCTTCCTCAGAGTGTTTTCATGATATTAGGAGTTAAATTAGATGCTCAAAATGTATAGATGCTCACTTAGTGTTACATCAATGCTAGCCCTGATCCTTAGGCAATGATTTTTCTTTCCTCTGAAACTGGTTTTGTTGAATGCTCTAGGGGGGTGCGGAATCATAAAAACCAGAAAAGGAGGGTGGTTTTTCTCCTGCACATTTAGTGGACTGAATTTTTAACTTTCCTAAATCTGAAAGTAGCATCAGATTCATGCTGTACTCATGTGTAGAGGCAGTCAGAGAAAAGGCAGATTGAATGCTGTCCCCACTATTTTATGTCTTAGACCAGCCTTTCTCATCTGAGAACCATGTACAGACAAACTGTCCCACTAAATCCTCTCCTCCTTTATTTTTCTCTTTCAGTAACATGGGCACCAAAAGCTAACAGCCTACCCAGAGAAGACACATACTTTCAGAGCAAAGGTCAAAATTTATTAAGCACTTCACCAGCTCAAGTGCTTTTACAGAAAACCAAAGAACATTCAATTCACACCAGGGCTTTTAAGTTCCCAGAAATATCATGTCATATTTAAAGAATTCTAATTTAGCTTATTTATAGAGTGTTGATCAAGACAACTTTTTAAATATTCTAGACCTGTGATACACTGAGGTGTTGCCCCTCTGTGGGACTAAACAATAAAAATAAAAAACCTAAAGCAGGTACCGGGAAAACAAATAAATATCTTTCAGGAAGCTGAGTAGAGATTTTATGTGTAGGCAGAAATAACAGAATCTTCAGAACCTTCAGGCCATAGAAATTAAACCCTTCATCGTGAATGCCCTGACAGAAAAAAAAGAAATGTGTTTGAGCGCATGCCATGCACTGAGGTGTACGCGTTTGTGTGTGCACACACATGTGTGTTTATATGTGCACATGTATATGTATGTATATGTGCAGTCATGCACACATCTGTGTATACATCCATATACTGGTGTCAGACTTGGTCAGAGTCCTTTGTGTATCTGAAAAACAGAGAGGAGCCAAATTGCACAAGATGCTTGTGAGTCGTGAGGTCACCAGAGAATCTGGAGTAGTGAATTAAATGGGACTTCTTGGAGCAGTACTAACCCTCCTACCATTGACTGGGCATTTATTAGGCTATATTCATTGTATATAAATGATTCAAAATCTTCTCTAAAGCCCTATGAAATAGCCATTAATTTCTCCATTTTACAGAAAAGAAACATGGGTCTCAGAAAGGTTGAAGATAGGATTTGAATCTAGGATTCAGTGACTCCAAGGCCTCAATAAAACTCAACTGATGGGGAAAGTCTCTGTTTCCTCAACAATTACATCACTTGTAGTGCCTGGAAGTCCTCTGGCAATGGGCTTTCACGGGTTTAAGATGTTGGGGAGAAAAAACGTTTTTAAAAATTAGATGTATTATATCTGATGAGCAACAGCTAAAGACTTAAAGGTGGACACAATAATCAAACATGTCTTGAAGTCAGAGGATTTTTCCAAAGGGCTGTTATAATACACCTATGATCTACAGCTTCCCTTGAGCACTACCTTCCAGTTACCCAGTATAGTATTTCTATCTATTTTTTAAGATATAACTTCACTATTTCTTCTCTCTTAACCAAAGTGCTCAATAAATATTTGTTGGATGAATGTTAAATGAAGGTAGAAAAAAATAATTCAAGGGTCATGGAATAGCCTCATGAATTTTAGTTTTATTTCATTGATCTTTCTGGAAAAATGCTCTCATAAAGACAACATAAATGCCATTGTATTTAGATGAATAAAATTTGGTATTCCATGAAGAAACAAGGCCATGAACCCTAGGACATTATAATTTGTGTTCTCTCAAGGAGGTCCTAAGGATAAGGGCTTATTGAATGTTGTATTAATTATGGTAATGCTAGCTGCTATAATCAATACATCACAAATTTCAATGGCCTAACACAATAAAAGTTTATTCCTCAGTCATATGAGAGTCCAACACTTATCTTCCCCTTTGGCAGGAAGTTTTTCTCTTTGTAGAAATTCAGGGACTCAGTTCCTATAGTCTTATAGTTCTGCCATCTCAAAGGACTTTTGAGTCAATTAAGGCGAAAGAGAGAGAACAAAGATAAACCTGCTTCTTTTAAACCCCGTCCCTGGGTAATACACTTTCATTCACATTCCAACAGAGAGTTCATGGTTAGTTCATAACCAGTTTGCAAATAACAACTCCACACTACTGAGGGGGAAATACTACTTTCTAGTAGACTCTGCCATTCATACATTCCCCAGATATGCCTAGACTCCCAAAAGAAATGGCATTTATGGTTTATTGTAGGCACTGTCTTAGATTCTTCTCATATATTATCTTACTAATCTTTCCGAAAGCTCTATTTAGCATTATCCTGACTATCAGGGAAAGAAATTGAGCCTCAAATAAATGATGTGACTAGCCCAAGATGATTACCTGGTTAATGACAAAACATGGATTTAAATCTGGCACTAGCTGATTCCAAAGCCCATCCTCTCTCCACCAAACCAAAGAAGGATTCACATTTTCAAGAATTTGCATGTTTCTTCAAAAGAATCTGAGTAGTCGCTAAATTGATGCTTCACATTATTGCATTAGAGTAAGCTTTACACTGTATTGGACAGCTTTTACTCCTGATTAATAATGAATGGCTAGGGAGGATGTTCAAATTACTTATAGGCAAAATAATTTTATCAGCACATCTGAGTTAAACAAGTTAATCTTCATCTGAGTTAAACAAGTTAATCTTCTTCAGAATCTCCTTCAAAGGACAATCTGAACAACAAAACTGTAGAAAGGACAGGAATGCAAGTGTGTTTCAGGGAACTGAAATTAGAGATGCAAATGCTTCTTAAAATCTCTCTGTATACATCTATACCTATTTCTTGTCTGTACTTCTTTCTACGTATCAACTTTAGTCACTTCTACTAAAGAATAGCTTACTCATACGATTCAATTTATATAAAATATTTCGAATCGGCCAAATCACAAAGACAGAAAGTAAATTGGTAGTTGTCCGAGGCTGGAGGGAAGGAGGAAAGGAAAGGGCCTGCTAATGGGTACAGGGTTTCCTTTTGGAGTGATGAAAATGCTCTGGAATTTCTGATAAAAGTTGTACAACTCTGCATATAAAAAAAAAACACTGAATTACACTCTTTAAAATGGTGAACTTTGTACTATATGAATTATATCTCAACAAAGCTAGTATTTAAAAAAAGAATGGCTTCCTTCCCAGGTTGAGGTAAATGGCCTCTGGCAAATTCTAAGTGTCATATATTGTAGGTGTCTCCACCAGAGAGTGACTAGTTCCCAGATTCAGGTCAAACAAACAGAAAAAAAAATGCATCCAAAGGAGAAAAATACCTATTACTTTGCCAGTCAGCTTTGGGCAAGGAGGCATGATCACATTAAACAGACTTGGGAATGGAGTCTCACTTCTGTGAATAGGACCACTCTAAACAAATGGGAAAAACCACTGCAGACCAGTCAGCTACAGAAGGGTTATCTAATCTACAAGACTTCACTACAGATTGTACATGTTTATATATACCCAATATATTATGCCATAGCCTTATACACCCAATTTTAGGGAATCAGCAAAATATGGAAGCCGCATGAGCACCGGACTCAGACACATCAGTTTTGTAATCCCACCACTGACTAAGTCTATGTCATCGGTGAGGTCACATCAATCCACAAGGCAACCAATGTTATTTTTGTAAATGCAATGAAAATATCTCTATCATTTGATCGTAGTAAGTAAAAACATGATATAATATATGCAAAGCAGTCAGCACAGAGGCTATCCACATAGCCTATGCCTATACATAGTAGGTGCCTCATAAATGTTAATGAAGCAATGGTACAAGCAATTGGTAAAAACAATGGAGAAGCAATTGGTATAACCAATTCCAAAATAGTGACCACACATGAATACTCAACCAAGAAGAAAAATGAATGATCAAAGGAGCTAGCTTTTCTCGTTTGTCATCCTGATCAGTTGATTAATTAAGATAAACTTATAGTCACTGCTATTTGCAAGGTCCAGAGCAGAACACTGTAAGGGTATTATAAATAGTACCAGTAATATTTCACAATTTCACATTTTGCTAAGTATTTTTATGTCTGCTCTCTGTTTTGCTAATCTTTCCCCACCTAGAAAAATCCTGTTTATGCTTCAAGACCCAGCCTTTGTGTCACCCCCTTTCTGAGGCCTTTGATGACATTACCACCATCCCAGGAAGGATTAACCATCCTTTCTCCTGTATTTCTACAGTGATATATTCACACTTCTTGCATAGTATTTTACACATCAGCATATTTTACACACCATCCCTCATCAGATAATTACTACAATAGTAGTCTAGAATCCAGCATAGCATTCTGCAAATGATGAACGCCAAACACTCTTCGTTGAATGTAACAATAAAACTACACATAAAGAAACAGTGCTTGGCACTGATTAATAGCACCTTATGGACAAAATAAAGTTAAATTAAATTTGGTGATCAGAAAGGACATATGAATTACCTAGAATTGGGAAATTTATTTTTATTTTTACCAAAAAATAAGAGAGAAAGAGAGAGAGAGAGAGAGAGAGAGAGAGAGAGAGAGACTAAATGACTGGCCCAAAGAAATATGTTAAGAAAATAGTAAAGCTGAATTCAGCAAGAAACTGTTCCTTCTGATTTCCAACTTGATGCCTTTTCCATTTCACTGTGTTGCCTCAGAAATTTTTTAAAAAGATAAAGAAAGCTCAACACTAAAATGAAAATTTAGAATCAGATTAATAGCTGATGAATATGGTTTCTTCCTTGTGATAGTTATCAACAAATCAACACAATCATCTTATTTTTAAAATTTTCACTGTTTTCATAGCTTTGCCTCTTTGAGCTTCTCTACCTCAAGAGCTTTTGGAACATGTTAGGAAAGGATGGATATTCCTTATACAAAACCTCATGACTTTGGGGGAGAAAGGCTGTCCTGGATTCATACTGGCCATTAATTAGGTGGAGGCTGTGACTTGACTGATGTTCACAGCTAATCAGGATAGGCCAAGAACTACAACCCATATCTCCATCCTCCCAGGATAGTACACGTCCTCTGATGTGCAATGATAGCCATCATCAACTGACAGATGTACATGTATAACAGCATTGTATTTGTATGTAGGAATTAAAGAGGAACTCGGTCAAAATGTAAATACAATTTCAAGTGCAGTAGAATCAATTTTTACTTCTTGCCTGTATACTTTGTAGCAGTAGTTGTATTGGTCTTGTGACAGTCTGTTTCAAGCTAGAGACCTCAAGTTTTGATCAGGTTCACAGACACTCTTTAATATGTAGATCTATGAACTAATCAAGAGTTCAAATCCCAACAATTGGCCAAAACTCTAACATTTTGAAAAATGCTTTTCTGTTCCTGACATCCATTTTCCATCATAAAGCTAACATTTTTAACTTGGGATTTTTTAAAAAAAATTAAACTGTCTCAGAGAAATAGAAAACATTCCTCACCAATAATTATAGTGTCTCAGTAATTATCACCATTCCCTCATGACAATGAGAAACTGAAAAACATTTGAAAAACATGTCCTGATTTTGCTGATGACTAACCAGAGAAAAGGAAATATAAATTTTTATAGATACTACTGTGTAGCAGGAATTTCAACTTAATAATATCATTTAATCTCCATACTACCATAAAATGAATACAATTTTACTTATTTTATCAACTTTTAAAGCAAGTATAAGGAGTATTTTTCAGTTATTGGCAAGGCCTTGTAATGTATTCTTGCTTCTCAAAGCTTTATGTGGTTTGTTTGGGCCACGCACTAGAAAATCTCTCTGAAATATGGTGGCTCTTTTACACCACGCGGATGTGGTTCTCTCTAGAGTCGGTATCTAAGGGTAATGTCAGTGCTCCTTTGATAATTTCAAAGATCAGATTCTTTATGAGTCGTGTTTACCATTTCTCTTTGGGAGAGCAGTTGACTGTCTGTGTGTGCCAAGCACAGTGCTTCTCATTGCAGATGCCAAGGCAGCCACACGCAAGGTCACTTCACGTGGCTCCAGCCTTAATGCTTCTAACTGTGAACATGAAGCTTGCCTCCTGTACATAAATCCATGATGAAAAAGACCATATGCTGTTATATATCAACATAAATTTCCCAAACAAATGTTCATATCTTTGCAGACACAAAGCTTCTGTTCCTCCATCCACAGTAGGGAAATAATATTTGTATGCAGGCATACGGTAATAAGACCTAGTTACCTTCAAATTCTTACACTTATAGTTCACTGCCAACTGTTTCCTACTCTGCCACCAACAGGTGCTCTAGTATAAAGCATTTGGGAGAGGAGACATGCACCTCAAATGCTGGGAACAACTCTTCTTTTAGAAGAAATAACAGCTTCTCATAAATATCCCAGTCCTTTAACATTCTGCTAGAGAGGTTGTGATGGAAGACCCCCGTGTGTAGTGATTTATATAAGGCAGCAGATAGCTTCAAACACATTTTATCCTTCAGCTTCTTCTCAAGGTAGACCTAACTAAAGCACATGAAGAACAATTTAGCCAAATCTGAAATGTAACAGCAGAATCATGCCTTTTGTGTCTCCCAGATTATTCTGTGAATTCACGGGAAAGGTACAGAAGTGAGGCAAGCAAAGTGACAGAGCTAAAAGAAAAACAAGGGCTTTAGAAATAATGGGTTCTAGCCACTTACTGGCCATATGAGCCTTGAGCATGTAACCTAACCTCCTCAGCCCTCAGTTTTCTCATCTATAGAGTTAGAGTGGCAGCAGCATCTCGGCTTGTTTCACGAGTCCTAGATAATGTCCAGTTTATGTTAACATCTAACCTTAAAATTCAACTCTTCTCTTAGAACTAACAGCTTCTCATAATCATCCTAACTCAATGATATTTGATGAGGATTTGAAGATCAAAGATTCTCATACATTGAAGGTAGAAGATGTTTGTTTTACATGTACAAAAATACTTTTATCTACATAGAAATGTTCTAGAAAGAATATGTCTCATGTTTTGATGGGGAAAATGAAGTTTAAAAGTTTTAAATTGTATATCTTTTTGCAGATGCATTAAGTTTTAATGAGCAAAAAGTCAATCATTAGATAAAGCTGTAATTGAGAAAATGGTTTGGCCCTGATAACAAAATGGGGTGGAGGAGGAGGGGAGGATGACAGAGGTGGCTTCCCAGTATTTCTGAGAGGGAAAGGATTTCTATTTTACGGGCTGAAGAAAGAATAAAGAGAAAGAAGAACACTGTTTCCTGTAATTCCTGAATTTTTGTTTCCTCAACTCATTGATCTTAACTCAATCCCAAGTCAACTCACAGTGGGTTGTCTATCTTGAGGCAAAGTCTGAAGTTTGGCAAGCCAATAATGCTTTTAGAAGGGTTCTACCACCAGGAACAACCTCTGCTCCTGGGATGGTTGGTGGGTAATTCAGCTTTTAGCACCAAAAGTAGGAATGATCATTCAGGTTTTTCTATAGGGAGCATCACTCACATGAGGGTCTCTATGAATAGAGATCCCCACGCCCGATCTGTGCAGCCCACACAACAGCCCTCCAGTGAGAAGGATCATGGAAATATTTTTGGATATGGATCAGCAGGGCACATCAATTACACTGACTAAAGGCCACCTTGCACCCTGGGCTGGAAGTTCATTGTCTGTTCTGAATCTCATTTAAATTATATGAAGGCACATTACCTGATACAGTACACCAGAGGTTATGTAAAAGGCTCAAATGACAACACAAAAATACTTAAATTAATGCATTGCCTGGAATACAAAAAGTACTACAATTTGAGCAATATGAATCAATTATTAAATTCCCAAAGTGAAGGCAAATTTCAAAAATTAAATTGGTATATTGATTAAAGTTCAAAAAAATTCAAGTCCAAATATTTCCTCTCTTAAGCTTCTCTGTTCAGTCCCAGTAGAATAGAACTTCATTCACTTGGGTGTAATCACTGTTTTTTAGTAGCTGTTTCTGAAGCTCCGAAGTCGTATCATTATAACCCCAAGTTCCTCATAAGTTTTACCTTTCGGAATCTAAAGCATTCATAAGGTCCAAAGATTATAGAAGCATCAGAACAACAACAAAGACTTTTATAAAATCACACACACACATCCCCAGTACTAAAAAGGTAATCCAAAGTAAAATAATGTTGACAGAACCAGATACATAAGTACAGCCAAAGACCTTGCAGAGATTTGGTTTTACTACATGGAGGACAGGAAACTGCATGTAGCTGATGAGGCGTGGGGATTGAAAGGGAGGACAGAGAAAGGGTTAGAGATGGAGACAGAGAGATATATTATCTTTAAAATACTTTAAAAATTAGGGGTTTTTGTTGTTGTTGTTGTTGTTGTTGTTGTTGTTGTTGTTGTTTTGAGACAGAGTCTTGCTCTGTCGCCAGGCTGGAGTGCAGTGGTGCGATCTTGGCTCACTGCAACGTCTGCCTCCGGTTTCAAGCAATTCTCCTGCCTCAGCCTCCCCAGTAACTGGGACTACAGATGCATGCCACCACACCCGGCTAATTTCTGTATTTTTAGCAGAGACAGGGTTTCACCATTTTGGCCAGAATGGTCTCGATCTCTTGACCTTGTGACCCATCAGCTACAGCCTCCAAAAGTTAAAAACTAGTTTTAAAATGTGGATCTAAACTTATTGGGAAGCAATGTCTTAATTGGCATCAAAATGCTTAATATGGTGTAAATTGGAATTTTTAGTAGAATTGAATTTCAGACAGCTTGAGAGGAAATGCTCTGACTGATTGACTGTCTTGTATCCCATAGTGCCTAGAAAAGTGTTACTGCACATTAGGTACCTTTTAAATATTCCTTGAAAACAGCCTTTTAAGAATGTGTCTGTAGGTTAAAGGTACCTTCTTGATGCCCTTAAGGTTGCATTAAAAATTCTTAACATGTTTATTAAACCAAGTTTAAGGATAGTCAAATCCTTAAAGCTGAGAATCCTGAACATGGTCACGAACTTTCCAGGCTCATATGACTCTCACTAACCCTACTCTTCAATGTGCTGTGCCCACCACCCCAGCCTTTTACTCTGTCTCTGAATTATCAATATGTGCCTGTCATTTTGATGATTGCCCATATATCTCATTGCATTTAACCTTGATACTTATTCTCCTTTTACCAAAGAGGAATCAGGCTCAGAGAATAAAGGGACAACCCAAAATCATACAGCTAGTAAGAAAAGGGGTGAGAATTTGAACTCAAGGTCTGGACGACTTGAAAGTCCATTATTTTAACCATTTTGCTATCCTGTAGTGGGCTGTAATAGTAGAGGCTTGATACCAGAATTTTTGCTCCTATTGAAATATAACTATGTCTCCCAGTTCACACACTCTACATGGCAAATACATTTAGTTATAGTTATATAGTGTTTCCCATGCAAATCAGAGAGGGGGCGTACTGCAATGTCTTGCAGTATAGTAGAACAGATAACTGCAAAACACTGACACCACAGCTTACTTTGATACTCTCTTGAGTAAAGGAATAGAGGAGACCTTAAGTTGATACCAGTAATAATTACAGAAAGAATTGGAATCGTCAAACAGGGATAAAAAATAGTCCTAATACAAAATACGTTTTGTTCACGCTCCAATAATATAGACCTAGAAAGCTTTAAACTTTCAGGGTAACCAGACAGTCAGAAAATGGCACACGTACATAAAAGTATAATGTGTATGTGTGTGTGTGTGCACCTGCATCCCATCTTTTGAACAAAGTATCCTTTTTCAGTAAGTAGTGAGATGCCTATTATCTTACTCTGTTCATTTAAAACACACATCTTGTCCTCCTTCCCAATTTGTGCATCATTTCCCAGAGCCTCTCCTGCATTTTCAAATTCTAACACAAATGCATTAAATTGCATGCTAGGTAAAAATCAATAGATGTTGTTATGAAAATTTTTTAAAAGAAAATGTACTGCCTTTAACTGCATATATGCATAATATATAATGTTCCACTTCAGCTCCTTCAGTTGGGGAGTTGTGTGGGTCAGTCTACACATTGGCTGCAGAGTGTGTTATTCCTGCCAAATCATCCAGTTGAGATGGGAACATTAATTTATCTGAGCAGACGCGTGTCTATGTGGCTTTAACAAAACAGCCATATGCTGCTCTAGTAAGTAATGTAACAAAGCGGCACAATTAATGCCAGAACCTATCTTAGAACCTTTGACAAGGAACATGGAGAAAGTTCCTTCTTCGACCTTCTTGTGCCGTGGGCTTTCCTTTGTTCTGATGATCTTCTAGACCAATATCGTCCAACACATATGGTTTTAATTTAGTGTGAATTTTCTGTGATGCTTTATGGTAGCCCTGGGTTTTCTTTTTCCATTTAATGGATTTTTATTAGGGGTTTCATGGCATAGCCATAGTTCCTTATAAATATATTCCCCTCCCCTCCCCAAGACGTTGAGGGGAGGGGTCTCTTACAATAGGACCAAAGTGGGGAGTGGGAGCCAGGTATTGCTGAAATCCTCTGGCCAAATACCATCTTTAATAGATCTTAATGACATCGCTATAGTCCCAAGGCCAACCCTCAGCCTTCTAAGTCTGCTTTTCCCAGAGTTGGTGACATTATTTTTGTAAATAGAATGTATTTTACACTACATGAAGTACATACAAAACATTCAGAAATATAAAAATGTAGAAAGCTGGAAAACCCTTAGACTACCCCCAAATGACTAATGTCTTTTTTTTTTTTTTTGAGACAGAGTCTCCCTCTGTTGCCCAGGCTGGAGTGCAGTGGCATGATCTTGGCTCACTGCAACCTCTGCCTCCCAGGTTCAAACGATTCTCCTGCCTCAGCCTCCCCAGTAGCTGAGACTACAGGCACATGCCACCACGCCTGGGTAATTTTTCATATTTTTAGTAGAGACAGGGTCTCACCATGTTAGCCAAGACGGTCTCAATCTCCTGAACTCATGATCTGCCCGCATCAGCCTCTCAAAGTGCTGGGATTACAGGCATGAGCCACCGCCCCCAGCCATGTCATTTTTTGTGCATTTTTTACTGTAACAATTTTAAGTATGCTTTTTCAATATAATATAGTCATGAACACATTATATATGTTATTTTTGTGTTAATATAATAATACGAGCATTTTCTCCACTGCTATGAATTCTTTTAAGCAAAAAATTTAATGGCCACAATAATTCCATTATATTATAGCCTAAATATTTTCAGAGTTGAGTTATTATCAATATTTTGCTATAACAATAAATGCAAATGTCACCTACATAGTACTTAGAGATACCTGCTGTTACTGGTTGCTTGTGTATCTTTCCGGAAATATTGATTGCTTCACAAGCATATATGTATATGGATGTATTTAATACAAATGGGCTTATGATAATCGTATTCTGCACTGTTATAGAAAAGTGTACATGAGCAATATAATTGTCATAGGCAGCATATTTTGTGATTAGGACAGATTCTAGAGAGAGGCTGCCAAGACTGAATTCTGACTTCAACACATAATAGCTTTTGCAACCTTGAGCATATTATTTAACCTCAGTTTGCTCATCTTTAAAATGGATATAATAGTAGTACCTGCTTCATAAAATTGTTATGAAGATTAAACATCACATAATAAGCATAAGACAGGTATAGGTTAATTTTTTAAAAACTTCATTCTTTTTTATAGCAGTATAATATTACATATTATGGATGTACCACAATTTGTCTTATTCATTGACATTTACATTGCTGTCAGTTATCATCTATTTCATGCAAGACTTCAATAAACATCTTTGTTAATTTATCTTTTACATGTGTGAACACATCTGTTACAGCAGCAGTCAAAATTTCTAAAAACTATAAAACAACATTTTATTTTATATCTATTTTTATAAAGATTTATAAATATAAATATTTGTAATTACTCATTTTATTTATATAACTTTATTATATTCATACAAATATTATATTGCTATATGGATCAAGCCTGCCAACGGCATGTTTGTTCCTTAATATCTGATTGTTGTGCTCCAGAAATACTGCCAAGGAAATATTGCTCTTTAACTAAAGGTCCTAGATTCTAAGGACACTGTTGCTGCATTCTCCTTGATGTTTCTTTGAATAGAGCTCCCATTCCTGTGAAAGGTGCTGGAGTGATGGAGAATGGAGGAACACAGGCACATTCTTTAGTCTTTGTTGTTGTTCTTTTTTTTTTTTTTTTTTTTTTTTTTTGAGGTGGAGTTTCGCTCTCATTGCCCAGGCTGGAGTGTGGCGCAATCTCAGCTCACTGCAACCTCCTCCTCCTGGGTTCAAGCAATTCTTCTGCTTCAGCCTCCCGAGTAGCTGGGATTACAGGCGTGCACCACCACACCCAGCTAATTTTGTACTTTTAGTAGAAACATGGTTTCGCCATGTTGACCAGGCTGGTCTTGAACTCCTCACCTCAGGTGATCCACCTGCCTCAGCCTCTCAAAGTGCTGATATTACAGGCATGAGCCACCCCCCTGGCCTCACATTATTACTCTTTGTCTCTATTTTTTCAAGGCTTCATACAATGTTATTGCCTTCAGTTATATGATTATTCCACAAATGGGATTCCCAGGGCACGTGATTGTATTTGAACTCTTTTGGTTGCAATCCAGTTGGATTGACCTTGCATACAGGTGGACCAAACCATACCTGGCATCAAGAAGTCAAACATTCACTCACTCATTCAAGAAGTATTTGTTAAACATCTACTCTGTTAGAAACTGTGTTTGGTATTAGGGATAACATGGTGACTTAAACATGCTCCCTGCCTTCAGGCAGTTCCCAGTCTAGGGAAGAAAACAGCAAGTGAGCAAGCGATTACAATGCAATCAATTAGGATACAAATCAGGAATAAAGACAATATGAAAAGGTGGGGTATTGGAGAGCTTCAAGCCAAGTATCCCGTGAGGAGTGAAATCAGTGCTGAAACTAGAAGAATGAGTGGGGACTAGAAGATGTAGTGAGGTGATCTGTGTATATGGAGGGGTAGTTGATGGTGTGATTGTTATACTAGTCTGCCAAGTACCAGAAACCGCAAAGATTAAGGCAAAAGAACAATCAATATGTTTCTTTATTTTTTAACTGAATCATTTAATTACCAAGGATTCTTAAAACTATTTGCAATTCGTTTCAGGATGTACTGTGTCTAGCATTAATTATTCTTCATTCATTATAAGCTTGTTTTACCAAAATCAGTCTCAGAGGAAGAGGACCTAAGAGAAGTAATGGGTATTGAAAAGGCCTTTAATCCTTATGACAGCTCTGTCTAAATAAATCTCAGAAAGCTGAAGACCTAACAGCTGCTAAATGACTCAGTTTAGATTTGAATACAGGTCTGTCTGGTCACCTTCAAAATCCCATACTTTATCTCCCATACCATGCTTATCTCCTTCTGCGATTATAGATGGTGACCCATTGCCTCTTCCCAGATTCTACAAATATACTTCTTTCAGTCTTCTTTAATTCATTTCATAGATAACTGAAGACAAAAAAACTAAGTAGCAGTGATCTTTTATATTACAGCCTAGTTTCCTAGTTTTTACAGAGTGAAATGCTGTCAGGGAAATGGGAAATGTTTTCTGCAAATACATGATAATTCTATAAACATTTTTAAGACTTCATATGATATATCTTCTCTGGAATTTATTTTTTTCCAGAAAAAAATAGTCACTAAAAGTGATTCAAACATGAGTTAGACCTTCTGTAAGCCCATGTTTCTGCCTTCATCAATTAGAGTGGCTTTAGCTACTTTGGCAAAAGCCTGACTACAATAACTTATTTCAGTAGAAGGGGCTTTATTTTCCTCTGGCAATAAGACATCCAGAGGTAGCCCAAGGCTAGTGCAGGTGCTCAGGAAGCCACTGATAATCCAGGAACTTTCTAGCTTCTGTGATTGAAATTGACTCCTGCACTGTTGGGCATGAGGCTAAACTCCAGGCAGAAGTAGAGTGGAACCAAATAGTGCTCCTTGAATGTATTCCCTTGTATCAGGGGAACAAAATGATTTCCAGAAGTACCACTTAATGAACTTCCATATATGTTAAATAGCTATCTCAAGGTGCAAGACAGCCTGGGAAATCAGGCTTTTCAGCTGGGCAAAGTACTGTCCATATACAGTTAGGCTTTCTTGATTAGGAAGAAATGGAGACTAGATAAGACACAGTGTACGAAATTGGCAATGAGAAAATCAGCTACACACTCTAAGAAATATGGATGCTTCTAAAGCATACCTCAAATCATACAAATGTTACTCCCCTTATCCAAACAGGCATTATAAAATCTATTAGAATCTAAGAAGAAAAGACCTTTATCTATAAAAATGAATAGCAGTATCAAATAAGATTGTAAATCACTATAATAGTATTAGAGTTTTTGGTTAATTTGTTTTTAAAGAGAGCATCAAAGACATTATAATTAGAGGAAAAAGGATAGGTCTACATTTTGTTCCTTCCAGCTATGGGATCTTAGAACATTCACATAGTCTGTCCTTTCAGGCAAATGCAGTTCCATTGCCTATGAAATGATACCAGATTAATAAAAAGGGCCACAGAATTAAACCAACATTTTTGAAGAAAAGGAAACATCACAAGTCAATAAACCAGTGAAGTGATGCTCATCCTCCTTTGTAATCAAGGTGATGAAAATTAAAAACACAGTGAAACATCACTTTGCATTAATAAGATGGGCTAAACTTAAAGACTGACAATATCAAGTGGTGACAAGGAAGCAGAGACAAAGTTGGTGAACTCCAAACCACAGGCCAAATCTGGCCTTCCACCTGCTTTTGTATAGCACATGAGCCAGGAATGGTTTTACATTTTTAAATGAAGAGTTTAAAAAGACTATTAGCCTTTCAGGGAGAATAGTTGTTCAATTTTGCCTCTTGATGTTAAGCCCTAAAATATTTACCATGTGATACTTTACAGAAAATGTTTGGTGATGCTGATACAAAAAGCATGGGAATGCTACACTGCTGGTAGGAGTGAAAAATGCATAACCACTTCGGAAAGCAATTTTATCTATCTAGTGATATGAATAGGTGCAAACCCTAGGACCTAGAATTACTCTAGAAAACTCTTGCTGATTCTATCAGCATTATTCATAAATGGAACAAATCCAAACATCTACCAACAATAGAATAGAGGAATAAAGCACATTATAGCATACAGTGAATACTGCTATAGGCAGTAATATAAATGAGCCTCAAAAAGAAGGCACTAAGACAAATACAAGTTCCAGAGTAGCTCTGTTCAATAGAAATATGATGCAAGCTGCAAATGTGAGATGCATATTTAATGTTAAAATTTCTAGCAGCCATATTAAGAACATAAGAAAAACAGGTGAAATTAGTTTAACAATAAATGTATATTTTATTTAAGGTAATATGTTCACCATTATCATGTCAACATGTAGTCAATATGAAAATATTAATGATATATATGACATTATTTTTTGTTCTAAATCTTCGAAATCTGATGTGAATTTTATATGTGCAGGACATCTCAATTGGGACTAGTCACCTTTCAGATACTCAGTCACAGGTGGCAGGCGGCCATCATGTTAAACAGCACAGTTTGAGAAGATGCAAATGGTATAATTTTACTTACATCCCATCTTTCAAAATAAACAAAACTATATATTAATTATTTAGGGACACAGGATATGTGTTAAAACTACAAAGAAAAGTAAGGCATTCACAAACCCAAGATCCAGATGGCCATGACTTCTGGGAGAGGAGGGAAGAGGGGCACCGAGATAGAGAACTGGTTCCTGGGTACTCAGAGGAGCTGATAATATTCTGTTTCATAAGTTTGATGGTAGGTGCATGGATGCTTTTTAAAATTAAATAGACATTATCCCCGTTGTTATGGCTCATGCCTGGAATCCCAGCACTTTGGGGGCTAAGGCAGGCAGATAACCTGACGTCAGGAGTTCTAGATCTGCCTGGCCAACATGGTGAAACCTCGTGTCTACTAAAAATACAGGTAGCCAGGGTTGGTGGCAGGAGCCTGTAATCTCAGCTACTGGGGAGGCTGAGGCAGGAGAATCGCTTGAACCCGGGAGACGGAGGTTGCAGTGAGCAGAGATCATGCCACTGCACTCCAGCCTGAATGACAGAGCAAGGCTTTGGCTCAAAAAAAAAAATTAAATAGATATTATAACTATTATTTTGAAGCTATTTGATCTTTCATAAAAATTTAAAACTAAATCTTTGCAACAGGTGCTTATCTCAGAGAGAAGTTATAATGCAACTGCTTGTGCAAATACTTTTTGAACAGTAAAACAGAATGTAAGCAGAGTCATGTTAGCATCTATTATTGTTCCTTGTAATGTTATAATTGGAAAGTCCATATGTGCAGGAGTTGCCACAAGGTAGGGACTTTAAATAGAGAGAACTGAGCAATACAAGAGACTGTAAACTGTTAGTTGATTACCCACAAAACAGAAGAGGAGAAATGGAAAAAAAAATCAATAAGGAAGAAAGAAATCTGTGTAAGTGGCAGCAGAGACATGTGGAAGTCTTGAAGGGTGACCAGCTGTTGCATCTCTGAGATTTGTCAAAAAAGACTTGTGAGGGAGAGTCAACTGACAGGAAGCTGTCGTGGAGGACTGGGAGAGGGATCTGAAAGTGACATCCTTCCGGGGTGGGCTAGAGAGCAGGAAACTATACTGGGAAAGAGCCCCGGGCAGATGCGGTGCTTGAGGCAGGTCCTAGTCGGCTGCACAGACTGTCTGCAGACAAAGAGTTGGAGTTGGCAGCAGGAGTGAGTGCTTGGCAGAGTCAAGGCGGCTTCTTTTTCTGGCTCTGCCACTCTCCCATCTTACCATCTTCAGTAATTGGCTTGATGTAGAAGAGATGATCTCTCTGCAGTTTTCTTCTTTCTCATCTAAGATGGAGTGAAGAGAAAGCAGACGCGTGTATGGCCCTGTGACAAGAGCAGAGAGCTACGTAGCTACCAGGCTGGCCCTTTCTGTGACCTGTCGCTCTCCATCTGTGTGTGAGAAGGTAGAGAAGCCAAGGTTGGGGCCTTGAACCTGCCGGGTTTTCCCAAAGCCCCTGCTGGTGAAGCACTATGCGAAAGGGGATAGAAATGGGTGCCCCTTTGGAAGATCGCATGTTCATGCAGCTACTAACCCTGCACATCCGGGGCTAAATTTTTTTCAGACTGGAGTTTGAGAGAACTCTGGCGACCAGGATAAAAAAAAAGAAATAAAAATACTCCTTTGTTACTCACTATGAAAGTTGCATGGTGAAGAGTTTTGAAAATTCCTGCCTAGGTGCCTGCCGATAGGGGTTGGGTTTTCTTGGGAACATTCTCTCTGGGAATTTACAAAGTAACTGACTTCCTAATGGATGACAGGTCTTTACTCCGCAGTTTAGCACCAAGCCCTCTGCCAGCTCATGCCTGCCACATCTTCCACTTCTTAGTGTCCTTCAGGGAAACTAGGAAAGTGATCAGATCAAGGCAGCAAAAGAGAGTTGATATGGTCTCTGCATAAGCAGAGCAAGTGTGCACTGTCTCCTGTCATGTTTGATAAGCCCCACTGTGTGCCACCTGAGGAGACATTTTAGACACATGATTTTGCCAAAACTCCACAACCTACATGAGAGACAGAAATTCTTTTTCCCATTTTATAGATAAGGAGACTGAAATTCAGAGGAGGAATGCCTCACCTGCAATTAGATGCTGAGCTGGGAGTTGAACTCTTTTTAATCTATTAGATTTCAAAGTTCATGTTTGTCCTACTGTGTTGTACTATCTACTAAATGTATTGAACATGAAATTAGTGCAGGTGTTTTATATACACCTAATTTGATTCTTACAACTACTCTGAAGGAAACGTGCTTGTAATACTGTCCTTATTTTATTAGAAAGACAATGAATGTGAAGGAGAGGTTATTTTACAAGGCCAGTTTCGCATAGAGGCAAAGAAAATTTTTTTAATTCAACTTTTATTTTGGATAGGGGAGCACATGTGCAGGTTTGTTGCATGGGTAAATTGCACCAAACTAAAGTTTGGTATACAAATGATTCTGTCACCAAGGTAGTGAGCATAATACCCAATAGGTAGTTTTTCAACCCACACTCTCCTCCCTCCCTTCCCTGTCTAGTAGTCTGCAGTGTCTATTGTTCCCAACTTTATGTCCGTGAGTATTCAATGTTCAGCTCCCACTTATGAGTGAGACATACGGTATTTGGTTTTCTGTTCTTGTGTTAATTTGCTGAGTATTATGACTTCCAGCTGTATTCATGTTGCTGTGAAGGACATCATTTCATTCTTTTTCATCATTGCATAGTATTCTGTGATGTATATGTACCATTTTCTTTATCCAATCCACCACTGACAGGCACTTAGTTTGATTCCATATTGTGATGGTTAATACTGAGTGTCAACTTGATTGTATTGAAGGATACAAATATTGATCCTGAGTGTGTTTGTGAGGGTGTTGCCAAAGGAGATTAACATTTGCATCACTGAGCTGGGGAAGGCAGACCCACCCTTAACCTGGTGGGCACCATCTAATCAGCTGCCAGGGAATATAAAGCAGGCAGAAAAATGTGAAAAAGCGAAACTGGCCTAGCCTCGCAGCCTACATCTTTCTCCCGTGCTGGATGCCTGCCCTTGAACATCAGACTCCAAGTTCTTCAGCTTTTCAGCTGTAAGTTTATCTTGTATCATTTTCCCCCAGCACACAACATACCAGACACTCTGACCTACTTTCTCTTTCTCACCAAGATTCTTTCTGTCTCCTAATCACAATTACTCTTTCTTCCACCAGAAAGGCTCTACTCGTAACTCTTTTAATGGGTGCCTCATTCTCTCCTTCAGATTTCACTCAGAAGCCACGTTAGAAAGTACATATTGTCCATTTTATCTAATGTGCTATTACTTTGAAAAACACCACCTCATTTACTCTCTTCACAAATTTTATCACGGTTGATCATTGATTTTTTTCTTTATTTCTATATTTCCTTTCTCCTCTACTAACTCTATGAAAGCAACAACTTTATATCTATTGTGTTGCTGATGTCTAGTGCCTGTCAAAGTGTGGGTACAGAATAGGCACTCGAAGAACACTTTTGCAGGAAAACAGTTTTTTATGTAGTAGGTTTTTATTTAATTATATTATATGTGGGGGGATATTCTATAGTCTTCAAATGCTCTAAAATGAGCAGTAATTCTTCTCATCTAAAACAATGACATTTTAAACTATATTGAATCAGTGAATACATCATAAGACCCTGTTCTCAAAATAAATGAGTTTCTTGAATGTTACATGTGGAGAAATTTGCACACTTGGAAGAAAAAGAAACCACTATGCCCTGTGGCTTGTGCTATACCAAATTAGAATGAAAAGGGCAGGCGTATCTGTCTTGAAATTACATTTCAGCTTTCTTCCAATGGGCTGGGGTCAGGGAGGCAAACGGTTTGGAGAAATAAAGATTCAATTGTTTAACGTATCTTTCATACATATATTTTGTCAAAAAGAGATTCCTAGAAACTGGGAAAAGTCCTGGAAGCCAAAGTGGCTTGTCTCAATTTATGGAATTAATCAAGTCATGATAGTCTTTATCCATCCTCAAAGGACAGCTTCAAGAATCTAAATATGCTGAAGTGGGTTTGTAGCTGTAGCCCAAACAGAAGAGACTGGGCAATATAGCTAGGATATTTGTGCCCACCCAAATCTCATGTTGAAATATAATCCCCCATGTTGGAGGTTGGGCCTGGTGGGAGAGGTTTGGATCATGGAGGCGTACCCCTCATGTATGGCTTGCTCCATGCTCTTTGTGATAAGTGAGCTCTTGCTCTAACTTCACATGAGATCTGGTCATTTAAAAGTATGTGGCAGCCAGGCGCGGTGGCTCACTCCTGTAATCCCAGCACTTTGGGAGGCCGAGGCAGGTGGATCATGAGGTCAGGAGATCGAGACTATCCTGGCTAACACTGTGAAACCCCGTCTTTACTAAAAATACAAAAAAAATTAGCCAGGCCTGGTGGTGGGCGCCTGTAGTCCCAGCTACTCGGGAGGCTGAAGCAGGAGAATGGTGTGAACATGGGAGGTGGAGCTTGCAGTGACCCAAGATTGTGCCACTGCACTCCAGCCTGTGCTACAGAGCCAGACTCCATCTCAAAAAAAAAAAAAAAAAAAAAAAAAAAAAAAAAAAGTATGTGGCACCTCTCCCCCCACTCTCGCCCTCTTGCTGTCACTCCAACTATATGAGATACCTGATCCCTTTTCACCTTCCTCAATGAGTAAAAGTTCATTGAGCCTCCCCAGAAAACAGTCAGATGCCAGTGGCATGCTTGTACAGCAGGCAAATGTGTGAGCCAATTAAACATCTTTTCTTTATAAATTACCCAGCCTTATATATTTCTTTATAGTAATGCAAGAATGGCTTAATGCAGAAAATTGGTACCAAGGAGTGGGACATTTCTATAAAGATACCTTAAAATGCGGAAATAATTTTGCAACTGGGTAATGGGAAGAGGTTGGAAGTGTTTGGAGGGTTCGGAAGACAAGAAGATGAGGGAAAGTTTGCAGTTTCTTAGAGACTGGTTAAATGATTCTGACCAAAATGCTGCTAGTGATATGCACAGTGAAATCCAGGCTGACAAGGTCTAAGATGGAAATGAAAACGTTATTGGGATCTGGAGGAAATGTCACATATGCTATGCCTTAGCAAAGAACTGGACTGTGTTCTGTTCAGGCCCTAGGGATCTGTGGAAGTTTGAGCTTGAGAGTGATGGCCTAGGGTATCTGGGGGAAGAAATTTCTAGGCAGCAAAACATTCTAGATATGGCCTGGCTGCTTCTTACAGCCTATGCTCAGATGTAGGAGCAAAGAAATGACTTAAAGTTAGAATTTATATTTAAACATGAAGCAGATGTTTCAAAAATTTGGAGACTAGTCAGTGGCAGAGGAAAAAATGCTTTTTTGAGAGAGAAATTCAAGCAAGCTGCAGAGCAACCACTTGCTAAAGATATTTTCATAATTAAAAAGGAGAATGACTGAGACCTTTAAGGCAATCCCTTCTGTCAAAGGCTCAGAGGTGTAGGAGGGGAAAAGGGTTTTGTAAGCCTGACCCAGGGCTCTTCTTCCTTGCACAATGTCAGGACACTGCTTCCCACATCCCAGCCACTCTAGATCAAGCTGTGGCTCAAAGGGGCCTATGTACAGCTTGGGCTGCCACTTTGGAGAATACAAGCTATAGGCATTGGTGGCTTCCACATGGTGTTAAGCCAACAGGTACTCAGAATGCAAGAGTAAAGAACACTTGGCAGCCTCCACCTAGGTTTCAGAGGATGTATGAGAAAGCCTGGGTGGCCAGGCAGAAAGCTGCTGCAGAGGTGGAACCCTCACAGAGAATTTCTACTAGGGCAGTGCCAAGGGGAAATGTGGGATTGGAGCCCTCACACACAGTGCCCCATGGGCCACTGCTTATGGGAGCTGTGAGAATGGGGTCTCTGGCCTCCAGACCCCAGAATGGTAGATTCATCGGCAGCTTGTATCCTGTTCCTGGAAAAGCCACAGACATTCAACTCCAACCCATGACAGCAGCCCTGGAGACTGAAACCTGCAAAGCCACAAGGGTGGAGCCAGCCAAGCCCTTAAGAATCCACCTCTTATAGCAGTGTGCCAGGAGGTGGACATGGAGTCAAAGGAGACTGTTTTTAAGCTTTGAGATTTAATGACTGTCCTTCTGGGTTTCAAGTTTACATGGAGCCTGTAGTGCCTTTCTATTGGCTAATTTTTGTTTATTCAATGCCTAGACCTCCATTGCATCTTGGAAGTAAATAACTTGCTTTGATTTTATAAGTTTTATAAGTTCATCAGTGGAAGAAACTTGGTTTGGATTTGGGACTTGGGACGTTTGAGTTAATGCTGGAATGAGTTAAGATTTGGGGGGAACTTAGACAAGGGATGATTATATTTTGAAATGTGATAAGGACAACATTTGGAAGGGGTCAGGGCAGAAAGATATTTGTCCCTGACCAAATCTCATGTTGAAATATAATCCCCAATGTTGGAGGTGGGGCTTTGTAGGAAGTGTTTGGCTCACAGGGTGGATCCTTCAAGAATGACCTGGGCCATTCCCTTTGTGATAAGTGAGCTCTTGGTCTGTGTTTATATGAGATCTGGTCATTTAAAAGTGTGTGGTACCTCCACATGCACTCTCTCTTTCTTGCTCCTGCTTCCACTATGTGAGACACCTTCTCCTTCTTTGCTTTCTGCCATGAGTAAAAGCTCCCCGAAACCTCCCAAGAAGCCAAGCAGATGCCAGTGCCATACTTGTACAGCCTGCAAAATTGTGAGACAATCAAACCTCTTTTCTTTATAAATTACCTATTCTCAGATATTTATTTATAGCAATGCAAGAATGGCCTAGCACACTGGTTTAACATTTATTGAGATGCTACACTTTGGAATTTTTGCTAGGTGTGTGGAATATGTTTCCATATTTGACATATATATTTCCTAATTTACGTGCAATAATGGAGCCAAAGCTAGTAACCAGGACTGGAAAACTGAACTCTCTTAGATTTCATAGCCAACATTGTTTCCATTGCAGTTTTCTCCTCCGTGAAGGGAACATCAGTCAATTGACTATGATTCTTGAAGTTTTTACAAGTCACTTCAGAATTTTCTTCTTCTCACTTTGAAATTCTTATCTGAGTTTTCTACTAAAGACCTCGACCCATGGATATATAAACACAGTTGAGGTATTACACATTTGGTCATTGTTCAATTTCCCAATTTCATCTCTTTTTAAAAAATACAGTAATTAATTGTATTCATGTGCCATGGCACAGCCTGAAGCATTTTAACCATCACTGAATATTTATAGATGCCTGTGAATTAAATTCATCCTCAGATGAAATTCCATGTACTCATAATCCAGACTTCCCTATGAGCTTTGTTTTTGGCCTTTCTGATTGAAAAATAGAAAATAGAGAGACCCTTGTAAAGGCAGCATATATGACATAAAGTTCATATTAGCAGGAAAACAACAAAGAAACACAATACAAATGCCATCCTAGAAAATCTTGGTGGGGGATAAGGTGTTTATTAAGGATGACAGAAACCTCCTGATTTGAGAGACAATGTCATTCACCTCATAGAACCACTCTCTAGCTGAAATGCGTTGAGTGAAATTTGATCTAAGCATAATGGGACTTGGTGTGAACCCAGATTTAAGTGGCAATGTGGGTTTGGGGAGCAGGTTTTGTCTGAGACTCCAGAGGCAGCACTGGGGCAGACAGGCAGATCACCACCTGGAAGTTCATTTGGGAATGTACCAGAGAGTAAGAAACTGGCTGAACGCCAAGAAAGACAGTCGTAAACCTGAAGGAGTAAGCAGGAATTGAAGAAAATAGCTGGGGATCTGACACACAAAGTTCCTGGTGAATTTTCCTTAAGAGTTTGCCACTGTTTTAGCCAGATTCCATTCACCTGGTTACCTGGTAGAACAAGGTAGAACCTCATTGCTAGAGGCAACCCATTGCCTTTGAAAGGTGACTAGTGGGAACTCCTCAGAACATCAGACCTGGCATGCCTTTCCTTTTAGGTTAAATACAAAGGCTATATGTAATCTGGCTCCTTTCTTCCTCTCCAGCCTCATTCTCAACCATACTTTTTCCTTCACTCTCTGCACTGCAGCCATAATGTCCCCAACATCTTCTCTTCTGCTTTTAGATTTGTCTTAACAGTCTGTCCTCCCGCTTCATCTACTTAATTCCTCAGTTATTCTTTTGATTTCAGCTCAAGTGTCATTACATCAATACACCAGGATGGGTTGATCCAGGAAGCTTCTGTTTCTGTTTAAATCATATAAAAATATGCTGTATGCAATATAACAATTACTTTAAAAAATACATGCCTAAGCTTGTACATCTCTCTCCAGTTGTAAGAAACAAGGAATAAACTCAAAGCCAGAGGAGTATGTAAAACTGAAAGCTCAACAATTCCAGGGTGAATCAGAAATCTACCTCCATCTAAAGGGACAGGGCTGGGGTTTCTTTTCACTTTCTTATCTCCCTTTCCTGTTCGTTTTCTGTCAGGACAGTTCACTGCTGTAACTATTTACTTTAGCTGGTGCACCAGAAGGCGAATATGTTTGATAAACAAAAGAGAGCCATGGTAGCCCAGAGAGGGGAGTTTGAGCTCCAGCAGGGTGAGATTATGTTTGATCACGGCTGTCAAAGCCTGAGAGGGTAAAGAGAGTGTCATGCAGGGGCATCCCCTCTAAGGCAGACTGAGGTGGAATATTAAGGTCCAAGTAGGCTTGACAATATATATGCATGGCGAGAACCTAAAGCACAGGGAGCTAGAATCCAAGTGTGGCAAAGAGTATGTTCATATATGCAAGGATATGGCTTGGTATGTGATGTCAGAGCCCAGGCAGAATGAGGTGGGTATTTCTTTGGAAAGTCAGCCTGCATGGAGGGTCAGAGCCTAAGTGGGGTGAGACCCCACAGAGAGGGATGATCTACTGCAGAGTATCAAAGCCTAAATAGAAGTGGGTAGAGCAGCCATGTGGGAGGAAGCCTGATATAGAGTATCAGAGACCAAGCATAGTAGGAAAGCATTTTACAGGGAATCGGGGAGGGGTTTGGATGAAAGACAGCCAAAGGAAGGATTGGAGTCTACATAATGAGAAGGGATTCCACACACTGGGAAAATCTAACACAGGTATCAGAGCCTGCAGAGCTTAAGGAGAGGATCCCAGTGAGAGGGAGTTTACAGAGACCCAGCACATATCGTGGAGGCATATGTAGGGTAAGGAGAGCCTCTTCATCGGGAGGGTGGTATAATGGCTATGGGAGACTGGAAGCATACAGGTGAATTTATTAGGTAAGAAAATATGTTAAGGATAATGGAAGCCACTGTTGGAGAAAAGAGTTCCAAACACAGGAAACAAATAGAATGAGTCATTTGTCATTGGATTGGAATTTAATTGATTAGTGTGAATTTGTAATTTTCAATATATACAGGCAGAGAGTAATAGAAATACAAAATCCAGTCAAAATTCTCAATTTAAGATACCTGGGCCAATTCAAGCAAATGAGAAAGACAAAAAGTCAATAAATAAAAGGTTATGGTATTAGTGTTCTAGATGGAATGTTGAAAGTCAAAGCTGGTACTGAGCCCACTGGCTAAACGCTGGGAGCCAAGAAGGTCTGTTAAGTCCATTAAATAGGAACTAGATACATCTCAACTCTCCTAGGATTGTAGCTCCAAATGAGGTAGGCTACCCTAAGCCATGTAAAGAATGAGAATTACCTGTGAGATAACTAACCATGAGCCTGTGGTGTGCACTGACCTGTGATCTAAATTTAGAAAATATATGAAAGGAAGAAACCCCAATAGAAAAAATGCTCATAAAACTCTAGTCACTCTAAGTCCTTACTCAGGAGTCTCTGGCAATTTCCTAACAACAGTTGCCAGTTTATCTATCCATCTACATTCCCTGTGGTTATCAAATCCTTCCTACCTCAACAATTCTTTCTATCACCTTATTTATTCAGACACTTTTAGAACCAAGTTCTTAATTAGTTATTCTGTGATTCCAGTCATCATGAGTCAGAATGTCTGGGAATTCAAATCCAATTGGAATTTCTAAAGAAAAATGTGAGTTTGGACTTAGGTAAGTGGATTCAATGATGTCAGTGGAAATGCCAGTGGACTTCTGCTGATAAATGGGAAGCTAAGAAGACAGTGGCCAAAGCTAGAGCTATAGGTTGTGGCAACATGGCATTGATGACGATGATGATGTTGATGATATTAATGATGATGGTGATGATAAATCTTCATTTTGTGCTTCCCATGTGATAGACACTATTCTAAGTGCTTCATTTGTACTATCTCATGTAATCCTGACCTTAATGTTATAAAGGAAGTACACTCATTGTATAGATGAGCAAATGGAATGACTGAGAAATTAGTAACTTTCTTGAGTCTTCGTAGTCAACAAGTGGTAGAACCAGTATTTGAGAAATCTGACTCTAGATTCTTACCTATACTTTTAGATCTATACTCAACCATTTTGCACTATGATAATTTTAAGAAACAAACAGAGAAGAAATCATCTAGGCATCAAAGACAAGATGTGGGGTGGAAGGAAATAAATAGAAAATAGCAAAAAAGACAAGAGGAAAACATGGTGATAGAAGGGAACCTAGATAAAAATGTAATCTGGAAAGTTGAAGAAGCAATGTAAAGAAGGAAAGAGCTGATAAAAATTGAAAATCAATGCCTTTATTGAGCGCTTAGATAAATCTTATAGATGGGATAATTGGAATGCCAGAGATGATTATTTCAGCATATAATTTTGTGTATTTCAAATCATATATTCTACCATCTATTCCCTCTGTCTTTACTCTCTTCCCCTAAAAATATTCTTCTTGTCAATACTTCAAATGGACTTGGAGCTGGTACTAAAATCTACATATTTTACTATTGATTTTCACCTAAATGGAAGTATTATTAGTATGAGAGTGAGGATGTGAGATTAAGTTGTGATATTCAAGTCCCACTTGCAGAAAAATCTTCAGAATGGAGCTCCTGATAGAGCATTTTCTCCAGCCCAGAATGGCAAAGGATGGCACTGGAACAAGGCACATTCTCCACACTGAAGGATAATTTTTTACTTTCTCTCACTCTCTCTGTCTCTCTCTCCTTGCTGTCTCTCTCACAAACACACACACACGTAAGAGCAAAATGTTCTTCCAGATTTGAAATATACTCAAGAAACATTGTGATTCTTTCCCTACAGTTTGTCTCTAATTCTAATTGAAGTAATAATAACACCTCAAATTTTATAGAATTTATCATTTCTGTACTTTCTGACATAGCATGATTTCACATAAAGTAGTAATAACTAATAGGGTTAGAAATCAGATTTTTCACCGGACATGGTAGCACACGCCTATAATTCCAGAACTTTGGGAGGTAGAGGGAGGCCAATCTTTTGAGGTCAGGAGTTCAAGACCACCAGCCTGACCAATATGGTGAAATTCCACCTCTACTAAACAAACAAACAAACAAACAAAATAGCCAGTGTGGTGGTGCATGCCTGTAGTCCCAGTTACTGAGGAGGCTAAGGGCTTGAACCCAGGAGGTGGAGGTTGCAGTGAGCCGAGGTCACGCAACTGCACTCCAGCCTGGGTGACAGAGTGATTAAAAAAAAAAAAAAAAGAAATCAGATTCTTCCAAGTTTTATTTTATTTTTAATTAATATAATAATTGTCCAGATGTATGGGATATAGTCTGATGTTTCAATCCGTGTATACATTGTGTAATGATCAATTGGGTCATTTAGCATAACTGTCACCTCAAACATTGATCATTTCTTTGCAATGAGAATATTCAAAATCTTCTCTTTTAGTTATTTTGAAATATACAATTCAATATTTTTAGTATTAGTCACCCTACTGTGCAATGGAACAGCAACATTTATTCCTCCTATCCAACTATAATTTTGTACCCATTGGGCAATCTCCCACACAAACCAGATTTTTAAAGAAAGTCTTGCTCCTTCCCTTCACCCACACCAGGAATGCGCTCATCTAACTTGGTCACTTCAAGAAATTCAAATTGCAAGGAGTCCACCACAGGAATCTCTAAATGTCTTCAGGATCTTTAACTTCAGTGAGATTCTTTGGAGTGATTCTTGAATTTAGGCAATGCTGTTAGGCATGGTCATGCCTCCCTCTGCCATTATTTTAGCTTTCATTGAACACACTCCAAGGAAGAGAACAGGCAAATGAGGTTCACAGATAGGTCAGTCTTTGATAACATGGTGAATTAATTACCTTCTGGAAGAGGGAACATTATATAAGAAACATAACCTGGAGTTGGAACCAAAATTCTAGGAGTCAAGGCTTTACTGACCTGTGATTCCACATGTAACCCACTGGGTCTATTTACCTGAAATTCCCATGTGGTATTGTATTTGCTTCATTATCTGTCTTCTCCACTAGAATATGAATTCCACAATGACAAGTGCTATGCCTGTTTTGCTCAGCATTGATTCCCCAGCCCTATAAAACATACCCTAGGTTTCCATGAAACATGGTTCAACCAAGCCATGAAAGGATTTGCCCAGAAATAGTTTGAGATTACTTTAACCAGTTGTATAACTTTGGGCAAGAAGCTTTATTTTTTTTCTTCTTGTTCTTCTTCCTAGAAAAGGGGCCATTGTTATGGGCTTGATCTATTTCAAAGGGTTGTGGTGGGATTCCAATGATCCAGCCGCAGAAGAGATGGTAAATATCCAAACATGCCATGCAATTGAGCAGTCTTGCTTCACCATGAATCTTTTATCTGGTATGCCTAATAGAAAACGTGGCATTCACCAAATAACTGAATCCAAGATCCTTTAAGGTTCATTCCAACCGTGAGAGTCTACAATTCCATAAGTCAGTCTAACGATCACTTTAATGTATTTGGAATATTCTTTATATTTGCTTAGATATCCCCATTTAAGCATTAAGAATAAATTTCTTAAAAATACTTATTTGGACCAACTGAAATCTCTCTAATGTAAGCTTCTCTCATTGAATTTCCAGCATATCTCCTAACCCAGAGCTGAACTATCTAGGCTGTTACTACTGAACACTTTACTAACTCTCAACTTCATATATATAATAATGACTGACATGGATTGGATGTCTGTCCTCTCCAAATCTCACATTGAAATGTGATTCCCAATGTTGGAGGTGGGGCCTCATGGGAGGTGACTAGATCATGAGGGCAGATCCCTCATGAATAGTTTAGCACCATTCCTTTGGTCATAAGTGATTTCTTGCTATTAGTTTACATGAGTTCTGGTTGTTTAAGAGTGTGGCACCTCCCCCGCTTCTTGCTTCTATTCTTGCTATGTGATGCGCTGACTCCCCTTCACCTTCAGCCATGACTGAAAGCTTTCCGAGGTCCTCACCACAAGAGATACTGGCACCATGCTTCCTATACAACCTGCAGAACCATGAGCCAGTTAAACCTCTCTTCTTTGTAAATTATCCAGTCTCAGATATACTAGCAACACAAGAGTGGCCTAACACAATAACAGACTTTAGTTGATGTATCGTAATCCACAAACTACTCCTATTTAGTTCTCTTGTACCCATTATTATCGTTCCCATTTTACAGTTGAGGAAAATGAGAGTATTATATCCAATGCTGGTTTCAGGAAGAGGCAGCATCAGACATTTACTTTCAAAACATCATCACTGTTATGTGTATAGATTAAATTTAGAAAGTCCACTTTTCTCTACCACTTCCTGGGCTAAAGTTTTTATTGGATTCTCTATTAGTTTCTTGCTGCTGTAACAACTTACCACAAACTCAATGGCTTACTTAATACAACAAATTTGTATTATCTTATAATTCTGGAGGTCAGAAGTCTAAAATGAGTCACCAGAATGTGTTCATTCTGGAGGTTCTAGGAGAGAATCTTAGAGGCTGCCTACATTCCTTGCTTGTGGCTCCTTCCTTCATTTCAAAGTCATTAGCATAGCATCTTATTTCCTTTCTGACCTCCTGCTTCCCTCTTATAAAAGTTCTTGTATTGCACCTACCAGACAGTTCAGGGTAATACCCCATCTCAAGATCCTGAACTCACATTTGCAAAGCTCATTTTGCCATGTCAGGGAACATAGTCATGGATTCTGGAAACAGGAATGTGGACATCTTTAGTGGGGTCGAGATTTAGGGCTTTTATCAACTTCTGCAGGTTTACCTTACAAACTCACTTTCATTGCCCCACAATAAGATGCTCAAATATTAGCACACCCAGGACTCCATCATGGTGTCATGTAAAGAACTCATCTTGAGAATACAAAAGGTGGGTTTTAAACTTATTTATTTTCTACTTTGGTGACCTTGGTATTGTCATTTATCTCTTTTAAGTTTTCATTTTCTCTTCAAAAAATAAAATTAAACAGGCTATCCTAATTCATCTACACTTAACAAATAGTTAAGTTATTAAGAACCTACTATGTCAGCCTGTGTTAGGTGACCTCCACATTTGGGGTGAATGCAGGGTTGACTCTGCAAGGTGTTTGTTTTCCAATTTTTGTTAATAAGGCAACTGATTTGTAGAGAGGTTAGGAAATTTGCTTAAGATAACATGGCAGTGGAAGAGCCAGGAAATGGACCCATGTCTGTCCCATTCCAAAGCCCCTACTTTTCTCATAATTCCTAGTTGTCTTCCTCAAGGACCCAATGAAACTATTTGTAACAATATTTTCACACTGAAAGTGCTACTTGGATGTAAGGAATTACTGTTACTATTACTGCAGGTAAAAGCGTTCTCGTAGCATCTCTATGATTGTGCCTGCCAACATTATAACTCTGTATGTGCATTTGCATGCTTCCAAAAATAACATTATTCAAAGAGTAAGGGCTGTCTTCTTATATCATTAAGTTAATGTTTTTCATTTAAAGTGGACTTAAGAAAGCTTTCCAAATATGTTATTAAATAACTCAAACCGCTTAACCACAGAAATATCCCCTGGGAAACCCTTAGCCCTGGGCAGCTACCATTAGGACTAGGATGGAGAAAAATGACACCAGGCATCAAAAGGGTTTCTTCAAGCCTGTGCTGTGCATGCTCCCTGATTTTTCTCCCCTGAATCACTTTCTTTGTTTCTGCAGATGGTAATCTCCCTCTACTGGGGCTATGTGGACCAACTTGCTCCAATCCACGCATGTGTTCAGGTTGACTCCTTGTTGGCTTTTAATGCCCCTTGAGCAATCAAAGCTTCTCTATTTCGATTAACATTGCTTTTGATGTTCCGGAAAAAATATTCCATCGTCTATAATGTATCACCTCAAGACCTAATATTAATATTTGTTTAATTTTTTCTTCCCTAAAATAGAACACCATTCAGACAGCATTAGTGATGGCCAAACACTATTACTTTATGAGAATAGAAAGGAGATAGGCTATGTATAATGGGGAAGAAATGCAGACCTAAGTGATAAGCAATGGAAATGCTTATTTACTTATAGTATCCCCATATTTTATTTTCATGCATATGTCCTGCAGCTCATTTTGCTTCCTCTGCCTGGAATGCCTTTGTTCACTTCTGCCTGCTGAACCCCAATTCATGCTTTATGACTTATATCAATAATTCACTTGTGGTTTCTTACCTAATAACTTATAACATTGATACAATTTTAATATCTATATTTATTTTATCCTGTGAGCAAGCACTAAGTTTGTGGATCAAAGACCAGGCTTATTACTACTTACAGTAACAACTGTACTAGTTCCCTATGACATGCTGTCCCTTAGAGCAAAGTGATGAGGGCAGATGTCATGCTGTATGCAGAGAGAGAGGAATTTCAAAATTATGAATCTGGGAACTTATGGAACCACTGGAGAGCGGCCCCTCTTTTTTTGAGAGAGAGAGTCATACGCCTCTCTTATTTAAAATAATCAAATCATCTCTGGAAATGGTATCGAAGTTGTTAGAACCTTTTGGGATGTATACAAATGGCTCCTTGTTTTATCCTCCTTTGAGACTCAAATCCTTACCTCTAGTGAGATAACCTCTCAATCTCTCTTTAAGGCATTTTACTATCCTAAGTTTGCTATTCAGTCATTATTTAACCCAAGTTGTCAATCATTTTTGTTCATAAAGTATATGTTCATGCAGAAACATGAAAATGTTCACACTGCTTCCTCAAAATTATCATTCCCATATCCCCCAATTATAGGAAGTCATTGTCCCTTAGTGTCACTACTATATGACACTTGTCGCTCTCACAACCATTACTCATCTACATAGGACTGGTCTCTATCTAGCCCAAACGTGGTTCCTATGTTTGCATACAATGAACGGTCAGTAAAGATTTATCAAATAAATGGATAAGCAAGCATTCATCACCCAATTTTGTTATGTAAGGCAGCATGCTGTAAAATTTTAAAGGCCGAGTACTTTTCAAACTGTTATCTCTGACAACATCTCATTTGAGGTACGTCCACTCATCTCATTTTTATCCATGGAGAAATTGATAGAGAGTGAAAGAGACATTCCCAAGGTCACACAGCCAGTCAATGATGTTGCTGAGATCAGAACCCATATCTGTCTAGCCCTGCAGGCCATACTCTTAACTATGACTCTCTGACGTCCCACTTTGCGGCATCACAAATACTTTCCTACTTACCTTGGTAGGTTTCCCAAGAAACAATTCAATGCTTTAAATGTGACTGGGTTCCCCAGAGGCAGTCTAAGATGGAGATTCTTGTGCAAATGATTTATTAAAGTGTGTATTCCTAGGAGAAAGGGAGTGTGAGGACCAGGACAGGCAAGGGGAAAAAACTATGGAAGTGGTCTCAACTGAAGACTAGCTTCCGCCTAATCCTACAGCAAGCACTGGAGCGAGTTGAATTGCCTCTTCAGGCAAGAGGCCAGCCTTCTGCAGCCCCACCTTAATCACTCATTTCCTGCAGTCTATCTCCAGGGAGAGAGGCGGCATAAACTCTTGGGTGCCAAGGACGAAGGAAGAGGATATCTCTGAACTGTTAGCAACCAACACTCACAGCACCAATAGAGGGGTTGTTGGCCTCATAAAGGGGACCTAGGTGGGACATGACGAGCACCCTTCCTGGAAGAGTTAGACTGCTGTGGTTGGCACCCCATTGTGAATGGGGTGATAGCATTTTGGCTACAACTGGCTGTGTGCTCCTGTTGCCAAGTAAGTATTGGCTGTCTTTCCTCTGGGTCAGCACAGTGTCCAGCTTTAAGCTAAATTTGTTGTTATTGCAAAAGATGCTCTAGCTCTGAATCTTGCTGAAAATATTGGGCCTTTTGGGGCTCAGATTGCTAAAATACACACGTCGTACCTCTAGAAGAGATGTTCAAAGACGCTTCATACAGTATAGCCTTGGGAACCCATTGGAGCACACGGCTCCTGGGAACATGTTCCTCGGGCAGGAAATGGAAATGAAGCACCTGTTAACACAGGTAATATTAACTGTCCTTGTTCAGCTCAATAAACAATTTTTAGTCATCTCTTTAGCTTTCCTGTTTAAACATCTGTGTGTCAGGTGGCTTTTAGTTCATTTATAAACTAAAGAATCATCAGCTCAAAACCTAAAATTTAAATCGAATACAAATCATTCATACTTATTGAATTAATATTCAGTGTCAGGTATCTCACCCTTTTTAAATGTTTTTATATTTAAAAACTTCTTTGAGGTAGGTATGTTTTTGTTTTTTCCTGAGACGGAGTTTCACTCTTGTTCCCCAGGCTAGAATGCAATGGCGAAATCTCGGCTCACCGCAACCTCTGCCTCCCAGGTTCAAGCAATTCTCCTGCCTCAGCCTCCCGAGTAGCTGGGATTAGAGGCATGCGCCACCACACCCGGCTACTTTTTTAGTAGAGATGGGGTTTCTCCATGTTGGTCAGGCTGGTCTCAAACTTCCGACCTCAAGTGAACCACCAGCCTCCCAAAGTGCTGGGATTACAGGCGTGAGCCACCACACCCGGCCTGAGGTAGGTATTGTTACCTAATTTTGGCAGATGAGAAAGCTAAGGGACAGAGAGGTGAAACAGTCTGATATCATATAGCTAATGGACCCAAATTTAAAATCAGGTCTATTTTTTAAAATTATATATCCATATATGTCAAATTCTCAAGTACTAAAAGGCATATTTTCATTATGCTTTCATTAGATCTTAGGTTAGAACCTATTTAACTGTCTCCGGAAGTCTGTCTGGTGGTGTCTAATAACTTTAAAGGCAAGAAAGATCCAGAATATTTTAGGTCTTTGGCCTATTCTCCATACAACATCCAAGGAAATCTTGTTAAAACTTTATTCTGATCCTGTCACCTCATGCCGACAGCTCTTCCTTCTGGTTCCCCACTGCCCTCAGGATAAAATCCAGACCATCCACACAGCCTGGCTGGTCACTGTGAGTACAATGGTTTACATTCTGGCTGCTTCTCCAGCCCCATTTCGTGTCTTCTCCATTTCGTTCTCTCCAGTCCAGCCACACTTGTCTTCTTCTCGGTACTCTGACCATTCCTTCTCCCTGTACCACTTTCCCTTTCAATCTTTGATAAATTCGATGAATTCACCCTCTGCCTTCATATACCTCCTCCTCAGGGAGGCTTTTAATGAACTCTCAAAATTGTTTAGGTGCTCTAAACAATTCTCTCAGAAACCATGTTTCTTTCTTAGAATTTATAGGTTTGTTGTTTCAGACTAGCACAATCTTTTGATGAATGCTTTATTTCTGTCACTGGACTGTACACTTCAGGAAAGCAGGAATCATATTCTTGTGACTAGTTTCATATTGCCAGCACCTATAGTACCTAGCACACAGTAGGCATTGTTGAATGGATGAACGAATATACTTCCCCATTCCATCTTCTCTATTCCCTTATAACCATATTATTTTAGCCTGTTCTTTTTTCTCCAGTTGATTAATAGATAATGACTAAAATAACATCATGGGACAGGCTGGTATGGCATGATACACAGCTAGAAATAACAGAGAGCCTTTTTCTCCACCAAGCGAGAAGGGTGAACTGACCAATTCCCTAAGGCCTTAGATCCCAATACACTACAGCTACTACATACGAGTTCCTTTCTATCTTTGATAAATTCAAAGCAGGAGGCTTCAGATCCACTGGGAGGAAGCTACAGGCAGAAAAAAAAAGGCAAGGTATTGGTGCCGTCTTGCATTCATTACATAATCTTGGGGAAGTTTCTTAACCTATCACACCCCCAGTTTCCTCACCTGAAACGTGAAATCATGGTGCTGAAAGTTATATGCATGCTAGATAAACGATGATCATGACTAGAAACATAGGTTAGGCTAGGAAGATGTGGCCTAGGAGATTTCACACTGCCTTCTGCAGAATCCTGAGGTTTTCAGGTGCCTAAGTGTCCACTGGTGGGAGAGAAGGAGGTGATAGAGCAGGGTTCAAGTATCAAGTAGGCCTGTTCTGCAGTCCCTGCTGCCATTTCAATATAAGCAAATTCACTTTAATATTATCTATGTATCAAGGTCTTAAAGACTATTTTATTTGGAAAAAAAGTATGTTTTAGCTGTTAAAAAAATAGGTTGAACAACTACTTATTTGATCTTGCATTCTCATTTCACAGAAGAAGAAATCAAGCCTAGTGAAATCTCACACAGCTAGTCAATTGAGTCACAGGATTTATTTTTATACTGTTTTCCCCTTCCTCATATGCTTTGGTTTTGTAGGTTTCTTTTTTTCAAAGCTTATGGATCACTATGCAAAGTTTCCTCTGCTATTCTAACTCAGCTCGACGAATCAGGACAGCTAGTTCTAGTCCTGGGCATATAACCACTAGCTATATGCTCTGGTCTGAATGTTTGTGTCCTCTCAAAATTCATATGTTAAAAACCTAATCATCAGTGTGATCGTATCTGGAGTTGGGGCCTTTGGGAGGTATTTGACTTTGCCCTCATGAATGGGATTAGTGCCCTTATAAAAGAGGCCTTAGAGAGCGTGTCTTTTTAACCACGTGAGGACACAGCTAGCAGGTGTCATCTGAGTCATCAGACATCTAATCTGCCAGGACCTTGATCTTGGATTTACCCACCTCTAAAACTGTGAGAAATAAATTTCTGCTTTTTATAAGCTACCCAGTTTCTGGTATTTTGTCATAGTGGCTTGAACAAAGACAACATATAACTTTAAGTAAGGTCCAACTATTCTCAGCCCAAGCTCCCTATATGAAAAGTAATGATAATAATACCTGGACTGCCCTGTGGAGAGTGAGTGTGAGGAGCAGATAACAACAAAATGCAAAATTGCTTTGACTACTATAAAATGTCATCTCTCTATCCTTGAGGCATAGAAAAAGTCTATAGTCAGCATGTAATAAATGTTTGTTAAAGGAAGAAAAATAAAAGGAAGTAGGGAGGGAAGAAAGAAGACAGGCAGGTAAGTTTACTTCTATTTCTGTCTCATCAATAGTAAGTTTCTAATCTCGTAAAAATGGAAACACTCATAAAATGCAATTGCTGTGTCTCTCTGTGATGAAGGGAAACTCAAAATCCCCCCGTCCTTGGTCTCGTGGGTCGCAGATTCCAGAGGACTAGTTCCAGCCCTGAAATGCTTTGCTCCACGGTCTCTGGCTGAATGAATGGAACACTCAAACCCAAAATGTGTTTCAATGAAACCTAAAATGTGTTTTGCCCCCAGACCTTTTCCTTTTATCTTTCAAGACCCATGTAATTTAATGGAAAATGATGAAGTGTGGAATGAATTCCACTCCTTCCCCACATTTCCCTGTCCATTGTACCTATTAACTTCAGAGGAATTTAGCCTGGAAGGGAGTAAATGTGGGTGTAGAAAGGCATAGGATGTTGCAGTTCTTTGAAAGCAGGGGATAGGATGATGAATAATGTCCAAGTTCTTTAGCCACCAAAGCCACAGCCTGTGAGAAATGCATACATGTATTTCTTGTCATTGAGTAAGGCTGGTCTGAAGATGCCATTCACTTTCACTTCTCAAGTACACTGCCAATGCTTCCCATGACCAGATATTTCCAGTGGCCCAAACTCCCCCCATATCTCTGAATCTTCCTGGGTGTTTCCATCTGATTGTCCTATTAACTCAACATATCAAAAACTGAATCCATTACTTCTCCTTACCCCCTACAAATAATCACATCCACCCAACATGTTACTAGTCACGTCACCACCATTTTTCTTGTCATTCAAACTATAATCCTGAAACCTGTTTTTAACTTCTCTCCGTCACTGTGCCTCCATTTCCAATCAATTAAGAAATTTTCTTTCTTATTTTACCATCCCATTCTCTCTTAGGTCCATTTTCTACCTAATACTGTTGCTGGAAATTTTACCTCCTACTCTATTATCTCCCATATGAACTGTTACAGTAGCATAATGAACAATGTTTACTGAGATAAAGGCTTTTTAGTGCCACAACTTTCAATATTTTGAACGAAAACATTACTTTTTTCTGGGGGTGAGGGGGAGGGTGCTTTGTGCATTGTAGGACATTTAATAATGTCCCTAGCTTCTACCTAATAGATGCCAGCAGCATCCTCCCTTCCCCCGGGGTGACAACCAAAAATGTTTCCATATATTGTCAAATGTCCCCTCGAGGGCAAAGTCATGCTAGCTAAGAACCATTACTTTAAACCAAGCATGTCAGGTACCATGGATGCCACCACTTATTTTTCCTGAGATTATGGGATAAAGCTATGGCCAATCCAGATATTTTATCCTTTAGAGACAACATGTGGGCTCACAGCTTTTCTCAACATAGCACAGTTAGCAGCTGATATAAACTCACTGGAATGTTCAGAACCCTATTTACCTGTTCTTAATGTAGTCTCATCATTCATTAAGATCAGAGAGTGTTTTAATTTCTGTATCCCCAGTGCCTGGCACCCTGCCTGGCATTTAAGAGATCCTTGGGATATATTTTCTGAAAGAGTGAATGGATGAATTTAGCACTCCTCTCTGCAGTTGAGGGTCACAAAATTCCACAGGTCAAAGGTTCTGTGTCTCCTGCAATTGTTCGCTGCACAAGGGCGCCCTATCTCCAGAGAGCACAGCTCACATCAGAGACACCATAGCATTGTATATCTCTCATAAAGATAAATTTCTGACTAATAGAAGAAGTGTGTAAGGTGTGAATTTTTTCTAATTTGTACAGAGTGTTTGCAAAAATGGCCCTGGTGGAGACCCTGCAAACTTCCTACTGTGACATTGGAGGTTTTATTACTTAATCCTACCTTACAGAACGAGCATAAAGCTCAGCTCTACAGCCTGATATCTGTAGCCTTCTGAGACCTGGCTCTACCTACCATTCTACGCTTCTTAATATTTTCTTGCATGAAACTTTAGTCCCACTTTGGGGGTCACTGAGCACACCTTGTTTTCCCACCTCTATAATTTTGTTGACCCATTTCTCACTGCCTAGAATGCTCTTACCAACAACTGCATACACTTATTGGCTTACTTTTAAGACATAGAAAATCTACCTGTTTTAGAGGTCTTGTGAAACACATATGTCATATGTTATTAATGTAATCATGTAGGCAGGATTACCTCCAATTTACCAAGAGGAAATCAAGTTTCAAAGATTTGCCTGAATGAGGCAAAGGTAGGTCACAGTTTGAGACTCTCAACAGTATATGCCTCTTCGTAGTTACATCTCTTTTTCCTTCCTTCCTGTCTCTCTGTTTAGTCCTGGAGGGGAAGGGAGAGGTGAATCCTTCCTAAACCAGTTTTCCTTGCAGGAAAAAAAAATGTGACTGGCTAAGAGGAGCTCTTGGGCATGGACTGGTATTCTTTGTTATAGCCAACCACAGCATAGTTTTCTATGGAAGAGAAGGAAAGAGTTTTCTTTTTAGGCAAATTTTTATTTACCACATATCCAGCACTATTTAGTTAAAAATGTTAGAACTTAAGTCACAAACTAAAGAACTATCTGAGTGGGCAGAGCAGGGGGCATGAAATGACTTCTCCTCCACACCAACATACAAGACAATCAGCAGTGGGAATCCAACTTCCGAAGACCAGGATAGCAATATGTACATATCCACAAAATCAAATTCAATTTTATTGACAGGGTGGAAAGAGAAAAAGGAAAATTGAAAAAAAAATAAATATATGCAAGTGTAAGGAAGAGGTTATGTAGGTTAATGTTGGGAGCAGACGTGGTTATAGAACATAGAATTCAAAAGACTTGTGTTGATTTTTATTTTATGCATCTTATTATTCATTTTTAGCATGGGAAAAAAGAGTAATTCCTTTAAGGGCAGGCAGACTTTTAATATTATCTTCACAGAATTACACTAGTAGAAGCAAAATATTATTAGATGAGGGAGCTAGAGAGAATCAGAGATCATTTGAACAACTTGTGAAATTTTCAGATGAGGAAATTGAAGCTTCAAAAAGGAAAAATAAACCACAAGATTCATATGGTAAATGAAGGGCAGAGATTAGAACCCATGCTCCTGGCACCTTACACAAAATTCTTTCTACATGTTCACCCTCATTCCTCTGCCATTTTGCAACCTCCATTCTATAAAGTACCACTGGGAGTTCATCACAGAAATAACCACAGACAACGGGGAAATGAAACTTGGCTACTCTCCTCTCTAGCACATTTATTCTGTATGTGAGTCAGTACAAAAAAAAGTTTACACTTCATTTATTCATGTAGTAATTTTGAATTAAGCTGCACCACATAAATTCTCCTGAAAAATGATGCAATTAAGCCTGGACTATTTGAGGAAGGACAACAACATGTGGCTGTAATTATAATGGCAAAACATCTTGGTAGCACGCTGACTTATTAGTGCAGTAATTAGTGTTGGTGCAATGCATACTGAATAGTCCATAAAACAAATAACGTGATGTAAAATTCTGAAAAAGAGTCATAATTTTCAAGTGAACAATCTTTGGATATTTTGCCTGTGGCATCAACCATTTGGGCAAATTGTTTCAGCCACCACATATAGGAAGCTCTGCCTCCCTCTTGAGTACAGAGTATTAGAAAGATCTTCAACTTCTGACAAAATACAGAATTCTTGTATAAAATCTGGAAAATGAGAGCAAAATGAACTCTGTTAGGGATGAATTATCTAAATGCTAAAAAGTGAGTGAGCATTTGCTGTATGGTCTTGGATTCTGGAATCGGTTGCGTCAATAGCACTTATTAAAAATCACACAGTGGATTTAGCCACTTCACAATGTCCACATATTTCAAAACATCACATTTTACACCACAAATGTATACATATATATATATAATTTTTATTTGTTAATATTAAAAATAAATAGATTCTTTAAAACCACAAAATGTAAAATTATCAATCTCATAATAATAGATCTTAGAATTGGTCAGAATTTTGAGACACCACTTTTACTGATCTCCTAACTTCAGACAGTAGTGTTTTATAATTTCATTTTGTGAATAACTTAGTCCCAAAATATCTCAATAAATAAAATCATAAAAAAAGAGTCAACAAGGGGTGTGTAACTTAGTTCCCATCCAAATTCCCTCTATTTAGTACGTGGATTTACCATAAAACATCTCCTTAGATCTTAGTCACATGTCTTTTATAATCTTACCCACATATTGAAATGTTTTATTCAAAATATTGGATTACAGAGGTCCAGGATTAAAACACCAGAAAAAAATGTTCTTCTAGACGATCTTTGGCTGATTCCCAACATACTCTAAGCCATATATAACTCATATACATTCAGCATCAAGTAAGACTTGCATGTTGGAGCAGGTGCTGAGAAAGTGGAGGAAACTTTGTCTTCTCTCATTTTGCTATCCATGGAGATCACAAATCTGTGTGGATCATTAAAGTCATGAGGATGGCCCTATCATAACTATTTCAAATGGGAAATTTTATGAGACATTGTGTCCCAGCCAAAGGCCTAGGCACCCAAGATTTGAGAAGGGGCTAGCAAGAGTTAGGCAGTGTGTGACAATTGTATGAGTGGTCTGGGGGTCAGATCAGGGTTTGAAGAGATGGCTAGAAGTGGGATTTCACCCTTAATTATAATGGGCACCAGGAAAAAGGTGCTTCCTAGCATGCTGGATTCCTGGCTGCAAAAGCTGCAAAGTATGGCGTACCCACCGTGTGCCAGGCATTGTTCCAAGCACTGTATATGAATTAGCATATGAATCTTTATAACAACCATAGGAGCAGGGTCCTGTTATCATCTTCTTCAATAGGTATATAAAAGGATGAATAGCTTACCTGGGGTAGTACAGACAAACATAAAGAAAACCAGGATTTGAACCAATGTAGTTAGTTCTAGAGTGTAGTATTTATACAATGGCTGCCTCTGAAATGGAATAAGATAAATTCTAGTTCTTATATATTGGTGCATGTGAGGCTTCTATGACATGGTCTATTTGGGTTGAGAATAATTCAGATAATAGGTGGGACTTACCCCGTGGTTGAAATAATTAATTCCAAAGGCTGAAATGAACTGGGAACAATAGGGGATGAACAAGCAGATTCAATCAACCAATGACTAGTAGATTCAAGATAAGTCCACTTCATGTCTTCTGCCACCTCAGTCTTATGAGCATCTTATTGATACCCAAGGGTACTTTTTAGTACTTCTAGTCTCCAGGCTACTAGTACCCCAAACAAACACAGAGTCATAAGTTTAAAATCCTCTTTTTGCCCATTGCTCTTGGTGAGTCATTGGGCATTTCATTCCCCTTCTCTGAGCCTCACCTTCCTCATCTGGAAAATGGCAATAAAAATATTTCATATAATCACATCCAATGTTAAATAAGAAAACATTTGTAAAGCATGAGCTCTGGAGCCAGACTGCCTGGGTTAGAATGCTTAGAATAGAGCTTGTCAGTTTTGTGACCTAGGGCTAGAGACTTAACCTCTCTGCTCCTCATTTTCCACTTCAGTAGAAAGAGAATTGTAATAGAACCTACTTCATAGGGTTGTTTGAAGATTACATATGTTAATCCATGTAAAATGCTTATAATGCCTTATAATACATACCATATTCATGGTAGCTATTGTAACTATTTTTGTTGCTGTTTTTTTTTTTTTTTTTTTTTTTTTTTTTTTTTTTTTTTTTTTTTTTTTTTGAGACGGAGTCTCGCTGTGTCGCCCAGGCTGGAGTGCAGTGGCCGGATCTCAGCTCACTGCAAGCTCTGCCTCCCGGGTTTTTACGCCATTCTCCTGCCTCAGCCTCCCGAGTAGCCGGGACTACAGGCGCCCGCCACCTCGCCCGGCTAGTTTTTTTTTGTATTTTTTAGTAGAGACGGGGGTTTCACCGTGTTAGCCAGGATGGTCTCGAACTCCTGACCTCGTGATCCACCCGTCTCGGCCTCCCAAAGTGCTGGGATTACAGGCTTGAGCCACCGCGCCCGGCCAAGCTAGCACAGTGTTTAATTGGCTCTCTTTCTTTTTCTTCCACTTTCTTCCATTAAACAAGAAAGTGAGATTAGTGTCTGAAATTTGACCTCATGTTGAATTCTTGTAAACTTACTAGATAAAGCAGTTTGCTCATTCCAAAACTACTGGGTCTGATCTGTATCACTCACTTTATATACTATAAATATGTAAATTACAAGATGTGCAGGACCACATACTGTGGCTTAATACATAGTTTGAAAAGAGAATACAATTACTTGGAGGCAACTTGTGTGTTTGGAGTCTAAGTTCCAGCTCTGCCACTAAGTTTCTTTATGATTCTGAGAAAGTTATTTACTTACACTGATCCACCTTGGGAAAAATAGTGTCTAGATTTAAAGTTGCACCATAGTCACAATGGAATGGTTTTTTTTTAAATCAGTGACAACCAAGTGTGAATCTGAACACTGCCGTATACTAGTTGGTTAATCTTGAGTAAGTTACCCATCCCTTCTAATTCTCAATTTCCTTATCTGCAAATGATTGAGAATATTATCTTCTTCAAGAGGAGTACATGAGGGTTAAGTGAGCTAAGGGCCATTGAATGTGCTTAGCTATGTACTTGGCTCATGGAAGGGACTTTCATGCCTTCTAGCTTGTCCCCACCTCAACCCCTGTGCCCAACTTAGGTATACATGTAAGTACACACTCGTACACCAAAGTAAGCCTTTGTATTTCAATTCAGCATTAAGTATTCCTTAGTCTTATTTTAAAACTTTGGGAGCATGTATTGTTGGGAGCAGAGTGACAATGTGATTGCTCTCTAGGACTTGATGCATGCTTGGACTACATTCTTGGGCCATTTTATCTGTAAGCAATGACCCTGTTCAGCACAATATCTTCTAGCCTCTTTCAACTCTAATCAGAAAGTATTACCTTTAGGCTACTAAGCATCCACCACACTAATAACTATTATTTTTCAAAACATTATCCTCATTAGTTTCAAGTAGTCCCCTAGTTTCTGGGTAGGCTTGATGCAAAAATAACATGAGATCCAAACAAAATCCTCTGTGAAGACCTCTCTGAATATGCCAGCAGAATTAACCCTCTATCCATTCTCTTATTATGCTTTTCACCTCCCTCCCTCCTGCACTGTCAAATAGACTTGTCTGTCTTGGGTCTGCCTCACCCTCTGAACTGTGAGCTCCTTGAGGGTAGCAGGGGCTGAATCTTTTTATTTTTGTATCCCCAACATTTATAACTAAGTCCAATACTTCATACAGAATAGGTGCTTAAATTTTAAATAAATGAATAGATACATATGAAAATTCTTCCCTCTTTCTAATCCCTCCTGCATTGTGAACATGAACATGTAGCCTTGACCTTACACAGATTCACCACAAGAATATGGCCATAATGATTTAGGTAGGGAATTATTGGAAGACACATTTTATAACTCTTGCCATAATTAATGTGACAAGAAATAATAATTGACTTAGTAATGTAATCAAATCAGAATGTATTTGATTTGATCTGTCAAGTTGGTATTCATATCTCTAATCCTTCTAGTCAGAGCTTTCAACACCTAATTATTTCTGAAAGCAGTGAAGGCAGGCACATTTGATGTCAAGCTTGGCTTCAAGAAATGAAGAAATGTTGCACCCTCGATTCATTCTGTAAAGCTGGAGAAGGTGGGGGAGATACGTCTGTTACTCTGTGTTTTTGCCCCTCCTATGCGTACACTCTACCGACTACTAGGTGTTTACTAAGCTTTGGGGTCTTAAGCCCAGTTCTTTAAAAGAACAGTCTTTTGAGATGTGGAAGTCATTTCTCAATGCATTTCACAAAACACCCATAAAGACAGAAAGACAGACATTTTGTCTCAGAATGACAAAAAGTATATGTTGAAACTTCATCCTGTTTGAAGTATACAAAATCAAGATACAAGATCAACAGGGTAAGTTTCTGTTTGATAAAATGTTAATATGATTAATGCCTGGCAAACTTATTCCAACCTTGATTTGGGTTTTTGTCACTGATTCTCTCCAGAATGTCTAGTTTATAATGAAATGCATTTTGTGTTTGTCGACTTGCCACATTGCAAAGCTAGAAATCTTTTTACATTTATTTCATGACTGCCTTTTAAGTACATTCTAAGCTCCTTGAAGGCAGAGGCCAGGTCTTTTAACCTATGCATTCCCAGGAAGTAGCCCAGTACCTGGTGTAGAGATTCTTTAAAAAAATATGTAATGAGCAATGAGTAACTGGACATTTTGCCTTTCACTTCTTTGCCAATAAAGCAAGGACAGGGGAGACTGGGAAGGAGCACAAGGAAAATTTGGGAGTGATGGAAATAATATTATATAATAATATATAGTATGTAATAGTACTATGTACTATTTTACTGAATAATATTATATAATTTTCCATCACTACCAAGTTATTATATAATAATATATAATATAATAACATATAGTATAATTATATGATATAATTATATTATACTATTATATTAATATATATTAGTAAAATATATACAAATACATTATTTATTTATATATTAAAATAGAATGTAGTACATAAAGATTTTGAGGGGATTCAAAGAAATATAATAAATGTAAATCTGCTAGTACTGTTCTCACCTAGTTTGTAACCATGTGACATGTTAGCTGAACAAGAAATAAATAGATAAATTGAGGATTTCATTTGTGTTTTCTGAAAGCTAATGAAAAATAAAAGCAATCAACCAAACTTTTGCACATCCTTTCCCTCCAAAGCTTCAGTTTTCTTTTTTTTTTTTGGAGGTGAGCTGGAACCACACATACCTGCCTTTCTTCATCCTACATCTGATATGAGTTTTATATGGGGCGAGGGCAGTTTGCCTAGGTAGTAATCTTGAAAGTCGCTTACCAAATACTTCTAGTTCTCCTTCCAAGCACATGGATTTTACTTCCCCACCCTTTCGAAGTTAAAAATGGCTTCCTTTGTGCAGGCAATAGGAGCGTAAGTAGTATGTGGCACCTGTGGAAAGAAGCTTCGAGATCCAATTAGACTGAGCCACATGTTTTCCTGTTGTGGCCATTGTAGAAACACACGTCCAGGTATGACTTTCTTCAGCCTGGATTTCTCAGTGACTGTGGTGAGCAAACGTCTGCTGTCAACATGTTTTAGAAATGTCCGCTGGGTGTGAAATTAATATTTGGTTTTGCGTCCTTCAGATTTGAAGATTGTTTGTTATTGCAACAGAATCTAGTCTACCCTAATTGACACACGTGTTACCTTGTAGAGATCCAACACACAGTAGATAATCAATCAAAATCTAATGAATTGAACTAATTTCCTTACCAAGACCTAGACACAAAAGGAAGATCCAAAGCTGAATTTGCCCTATCTTTGGGTTAAAGCAAAGTTGCCTCCCCTCCAACTGCTTCTGGAGATTTGTTGGACAAATGCTATTTTTTTTGTCTCCGTATTTCTCTGCCTTCCTTGGGAGAACAAGGGAAATACTTCCCTTCTAATTTTCTGTATCCCATTGAAAAGAGTAGTTTGACTAATGATACAGTAGTGTAGCAGAGACCAAAAATAAAAGATTTGTCACCATTTTATTCAATAATTTATCATTGAATGACACCATTGGCCTTGTATTCCAAGAAAAAGTGTGGAAGAGTAAGAGTTAAAAACTGGAACCTAAAACATGTTCTTAAAATGAAAGTGACATTTCTTATGATTAAAAGGTAAAAACAACCATATTTACACAAAGCTAATTCATCAACAGCTTTCCTACAAAAAATTTGCCTATTAGAAAGATCATACACAATGCCCACATCAAACAGAATAATTGCCTTTTCTACCCACGTGGCATAGGAAGAAGTGAGTGAGAAGTTGTAATAAGCCCGACCTTTATACCTCTCTCAGCTACACTCCTAGGTGAATCTACCCCACCAATGTCCTAAGCTGAGAAAATTGGAATTCCTCTGCTTGTCTCTTTATTGGTTCTCTGGTCACCAACTGTCAGGTTTTCAGCAACAAAAGGCACGGGCAGAGCTAGGGCTTCTACTGTCCTCCAGCATCTCTATCTGCGTCTTGAGCCCATATGAAGACTTTATATGAAGCTTGAGGCTTTCAGAGATGGACAACATCCATCTCTTCTGGACATGGCCTCGTGTTCTTCAAAAGAAAAACCCTTAGTCAGCCATTCCTTCAGTTTTCATAGTTTCCCTTTTCTTCATATCTAGCTCCCCAGCCCTTTTATCACCTTTTCCTCTCTACAAGCAGTGCCAAAACATTTCAATTGAAATATTCCATTCCATTATATCCCATCTCATTATTCATAATTCATGCCAGGTGGCATTTCCCAAGTTTTGTTTCTGAAGATAGAGCCACAATCCCATATATTGCACAGCACAGAAACAGACACTCAATTAACGTTCCTTCAATGAATGAATACTATAATCAACCTTCTTTCAGTGAATGAATAATATAATCAAATTATATGAGTTCCAAATGTAAACTCCCTGAGGGCAGGAGCAATGACTTACTTGCCTTTATATTCCCAACAGTTAGCATTCTGATTGCCATATAGTAGGCACTTATAAAACAGTTGTATGGTTAATGGCATGGGGCTTGGCATAATATTCTTGATTCTGCTTTTAGTTTCATCACTTACTACCTGAGTGACTCGGAAAAATTATTCAACCTATTTAAGACTCAGTTTTCTTGTTAGCAAAATAAGACTGTTATGAGGATTAAATGAGATAATATGTACTAAGGACTTAGCATAGAATATGCTCTCAATAAACACTATTGAGTTTCACCTCAACAGCATAGTGTCCTTATCTTCTTATTGATACTGCCCAAGCTTCTAACATTTCTGCATTTTCAAAGGTATGTGCACCTGCAACCAGCAATTAAGATACTAATATGATCCAATGTGTCAAATTATTAATCACAAGTAGCTATGGGTTAGTTCTTTCTCCTGCAAGCTGGGGAATTCATCTAAAAATTTATGTCTGTTACACAAAAGAAGGCCAAATATCCAGAGGATTTGATTTTAAAACCCACGCCTGGAGAATGGCAGGAAAAGGATGCATGTCAGGAATACATCACACCTGATTGCCTCAAGCATGCAGGTGTGCCAGACATGTCTACACAAGTGGTTTCATCTTTTAAGAAAAAGAAAAATAAGTCACAGCATTCCCCATGAAGATTCAGCATCATTATTAGTGGTATGAATAATTTATCAGCAGCTCCCACATCCAGATAATGACACTTTTGTTGTCTGCTCAAAGAGCAGAGAGGCTGTTCAACAACAACAACATTAGTTCCCCCAAAATAAAACCATCTTTTTCACCCTTGAATTTGCCTTATCTGAAAATTGCAGATGGATCAAGGCACCAGTTAAGCCAAAGAATACAGAAGAGACTTCTGTTTAAAAAAAAAAAAAGAGAGAGAGAGAGAGAGAATAGAATAAGGGAAAAGAATCTAAAACAAATTATTTAATACATTTTAGAGGATCATTTCTTTTCCCTTGTTTTCTTAAAATCGTCCAACACCATTGCATCTTGGATATGTTTCTCAAGTACAAAACTGTTTCTGAAAATGATAAAAGACTCATTTCCATGTAGCATAAGGATGCTTATAAGAATATGGCGGTTTCTAATCTTTAAAGCTCCAACTTCAGCATTAGGGCTGCTGTGGCCAAACGTAAAAAAGCAACAGTGTTCAGGCACCAAGCCTGACTTCTTGGAAGACCAGTTAAAATAGTGAGGGGCAGATGCATGCCAGCATGGAAATCAAAGCCATACCTGGAAGCTAAGCAGAGGTGGGGTTGTTCTTTCAGAATTATTTTTCATGTGTTTGAAACGGAAACTTTTCAGAAGGCTGGAAGCGTTCCTTTAAGTCACTTGACCTCTTAAACACAAAACTCTTTTCTTCCCCCTTAGAGAAAAAGGGGGGCTGAAGGGTTGGAAAGACTTTTGAAAAGCCATAGAAGGCATTACAAGTAACTGTCCTGGAGCAATCCCTGCAGAGGAAAAGAACCTTACCACTCAGGAAATCTGTCTAGCCTGCTACCTTGCCTCACTCAGCTGCCCTCCGTCACAGATGTTACCGATTTTGTAAGATAGCAATTCCCTGCTCCCAAAACAGATTCCAAGTGAGAAAATAGGAAAAGTAATTGGTTGCTATTAGATACGCATTCTGAAGTAGAAAGAAATGTGGGCAGCGAGGAATTTCTGGCCTGGATTAGGGGTTCCATGGTAATTAAACCGTAATGACAAAGGAGATTCCCAAAAACTTATATGAAAACACAAATAGGCAATGTGCTTCTTTCAAATCATCTCAGGAAAACCGGCTATTCTTTCTATAAAAGGGTTCTTTTCCCCAGGAATAGACTATTGTTACGGAATGTCACTGATGCAACTTCAACTGTACACATATCTGTTGAGGAGACATGATGTGACAGGCCTCATGCTAGATGGGGGGTGCACTGACTTAAAGATCCTCCCTTACATAGCCATACCACACTATAATTTTCCAGTTTTTAATTGTATTTTTAGGAGGTGTTATGATACATTTTAAGGAGGAGTGAATAATCCTATAAGGAATACTCCTTCCCATGTAGAATTTATTGCCTTTAAGCATTTTCTGGAATCCTACTGAATCCTTTGGATTAGGTTGTAACAGAAGTTCATTACTAAATTGTCCTTCAGGCTTAAACAATAGAGAACTTGAGTTTGTTTGTTTTATTTTCTTCTAACTAGCTTTATTAAGATAAATTTGCATACCATAAAATTCCACTTTTTATAATGTAAAATTTACCAAATTTTAATATATTCACAGGTATAGCCCAAAAAGAAACCCATATGGATGGGCAAACACCCTTCATTCCCCAGCTACCCCTACTCCCACCACCATGCCTATGCCTCAGCACAGAGTCCCAAGCAACCATTAATCTTTCTTGTCTCTATTCTGGATATCTTACAGAAATTGAATTATATGTGTTTTTATGACTAGCCTGAGCTTGAGTTTTAAAACTTTCATTTCACCAGACAAGAATCCAGGAGTTCTGAACTGAACTTCCATTTGCTTATATGTGGAAAAAAAAATACCTCCTGGGACAGTTGTAAGAAGTAAATAAAATAGTAATACACTAAAGCAGGTAACACAATGCCTGTTGCACAGATATTGCCAAATAAAATTTGGCTTGATTTCTGCTATCACAAATCTTTATGCCAGAAGCACTCCTTGCAAAGTGTCTCTAAAAACTGTCTATTTGAAAAATGTTGAAGAAACAGGCAGAAAAATAAAATAGATCCCACTTCTAATCTGACCACTTAAAATTTATAAAATAACTCTCCTAGAGATAACAATTATTAACAGAGCAATGTGCATGTATCTAATTTCTCTTATGCTTAGAATAAATTGATTATGATATATGCACACAGATACAAGAACATGAGACCTCCTTGCCTACAAGGGCTATATAGTACAGATAGCAGTAGAAAATGTAAACACTTTTAAAAATAGAAATATAAAATTAAGTGCTGAATTGTATGGTACAAGTAAAAGGAGCAAAATTTTGTAGACTGTATATCATTCCCAGCATGGCTTTTGCTTTAAAAATAGCAGCAGTTTGAGTTCCTTGTAAATTCTGGATATTAGTTCCCCATCAGCACTATTCACAATAGCAAAGATATGGAATCATCTTAAATGCTCATCAACAGATTATTAGATAAAGAAAATACTAATACTATTCAGCCATAAAAAAAGAATGAAACAATTTATTTTGCAGCAACATGAATGGAAGTAGAGGCCATTATCCTAAATGAAATAACTCATAAACAGAGTCAAATACTGCATAATGTCACTTACAAGTGGGTGCTAAATAATGTGTACACATGGACAGAGTGTGAAATCATACACATTGGAGACTCTGAAGGGTGGGAAGGTGGGAAGTGAGTCGAGGTTGAGAAACTGAATAATTGGTACAATGTACATTATTTTTGGGTAATGGTTATGCTAAAAGCCCAGAGGTCACCACTATGCAATATATTCATGTAACAATTCATGCACTTGTACCCCTTAAATTTATACAAATTTTTAAAAAACACTGAAATAAAAGGCAGTAGTAAATATTAAAACTACAAAATTTAATTAAGATAGAAAGATTAAAAGGAATATTTCACACAGACTTCTAATTCTAAAAGGGTTTAATACAGCGTAATAGAGAGCCTTCCAAATGTTTTTGGTTCATGACACATTTAGTATCAGAGTAATTTTTTCACAGCACAAAGAAATACTTAATAATTTCGTTATGTAGTTGGATAAAAACAAATTAACAAGTATTTATATCCTAACTACTGAGTAACTTTTTGAAAAAAAATACATATAAGCAAAAATATTTTATTTCATTTTTATATAACCAAAATTACTTATTCATAGGAAGCATGTACCTCTTGGACACTCTATATAACCTCTCAACTTTGGAAATAACCCATCTCAACTCCCTGTTTCACATTGATTTCCAAACGGAGTCTTTGCTCTGTCACCCAGGCTGGGGTGCAGTGGCGCGAACTCGGCTCACTCACTCCGCCTCCTGGGTTTACGCCATTTCACCTCAGCCTCCCGAGTAGCTGGGACTACAGGCGCCCGCCACCTCCTCGCCCGGCTAGTTTTTTGTATTTTTAGGAGAGACGGGGTTTCACCGTGTTAGCCAGGATGGTCTCGATCTCCTGACCTTGTGATCCGCCCGTCTCGGCCTCCCAAAGTGCTGGGATTACAGGCGTGAGCCACCGCGCCCGGCCCTCTTTTTTTTAACATACTGTTTTTAGAGCCATTTTAGGTTCACAGCAAAATTGAGCAGAAAATACAGAGAGCTCTCACGTTCCCCATTGTCCATACACACTTGTTGCTTGGTTTTTAATAAAAATCCTAGCTATGCAAAGATGTGACCTCATGAAAAGGAATATACTGTGAATTGATGTTAAAATTCTAAACTATCGTGAGGTGGTAGTTGCCATGCTCTCTGAAAAAATGTGTAGCATCATTGTGTTTTCCTTGAAATTTAGAAAAACGCCTTTGTGAGGAGGCTGCAGCACCCTGGGTTGCTTCAGCACACAATTTGGGAAATGTTGGCTTGGAGTATTTAATTCTAGAATGCCATTCTAAACCCAGAAGTCTATGATTTAGCAAAATACCCCAATACTTTAAGATATCCAAATATGATGAAATGACAAAATTGACAGATCCTGGGTCCCTAGATCACTATCTGGAAGATTCTATGAGTTTGTAGACTATCTACATTAAATTGTTAAATTATTGAGAAGTAAACTTAATTAGGTTAACCCACTGATATCATGGGATTGTTAGTATTAGTTACCTCCCCTAATAATTTTTATATAAGGCTCTACATATATAGCCCCTGTTTTCTCTCTAATATGTTCTTTCACCATTTCCCAAAATGTAATGGGTACTCTATATCCTATACTAAAGCTAGAATAAGTTATTTATTGTTCCTCAAACACCTTACTCTATTCCTTAACAGTTATAATCTCCCTTCTTTTTGCGGCCTAAGCCCGTCTTACTCTCTGAAGTTCAACTCGGATGTCACATCCTATAAGATCTTGCTTAACAACTCTTGAATAGGTAAACTTTCTCTCACAACATCTTCCTAGCACTTACCTTCTCCATTCTCCTGAATTGCTTGTATTCAGGCTCTCATCCTCATATCTGTATCCAGCTTTCCCGTTAGCTGACCACAAGGCCAATATTATGTTACCTCTAGGCAGAACTCATGGACAATAACTGCATACCTGAATACTAAATTCAAAATACTAAAATCCTAAGGTTCTTTGTTGCATCAGTAACAGCCACAACAATAACTAGTATTTCTGAGTGTGCCATTCACTGTGCTGAGCACTATATACATATATAATTATGTCATATTTACAGCTCTATGAAATAAAAATTATCATCTTTCTCTTATAATTAAGACAAAATGAGACACAGGATAATGAATTGATTGTCCAAAATCCTAGAGATATCCAACATATACAAATAGGACGAAACTGTTCCTTCTCCCCAACATGACTAGAAACCCTCTTTTTCTGCCTAAAACTTACCGGAGCATATCAATCCATTGATAGTTGTCCCATGTATTTAGAGGGATAAGTTTCCCTTTTGGGGTTCCCAAATTTATATGCTACTTTCAAACTTCACAGGGACCACAATTATTTTCTTTACTACTGTGTTCTTCCTGGGAGAACACTCAGTAAATGCTTGCTAAATAAATGAATTAATGATAGTGAGAATTCCACTGGCAGCAGAGAACATCACAAGTTTGGGATTACCCATTATAGAATGACAACTGAAACTCTTTTTTTCCAGCATATTAGTCACTGGAGGAAAGGACGCTGAAAAATAATCAGATGAAAGCAATCGAAGAAACAGTGAATATACTTGCAAGCTGTGATGGATAAACGGTATGGACTTCAGGTACTTCTGGAAGAATAAATAACGCTATTGTCTCTAAAGTACACAGTAAATTGCATAGGCAACGCAAGGCAAGAGTTGAATTTCTAGATAAAGACACAGTTTTAAGTTCTGATTATGAATAATTCAGGGTGGTCAGGTAACAGCAAGGAGACATGCCTGCAATTAAATAAAGTGTTATCCGATGAGAGGCATCTCCAGAAAGAATGTGGCTTCTTTTCTTGAGCAGGTCTTAAATAAATGAATGATGGAGGAGTGAAAACATTAAGATTTTTCATCTTGGGGAGTACAGTGAGAAGGTGTGAGCTAATTATGCATGACCTTTTATTCTGTAAAATGTGAAGTATATTATGTATAACTTCTAGCTGCCCTCCAGAAATTATCTTAACATGGGGCATTTTGGACACCCCTACAAGGATGTGCCTCTTAACTTCATTCTCAAGAGGCCATTGGTGAAGAAAGCTTGACACCTAAGAGATAAAGTGTATATCAAAGGGACTTCATGCCTGAGATCCAGGAATGTTCACTTTTAAACTTCTGCAACTTAATTTTTCACCCAAGTCCTTATCTCTGTTCCATCTTTATCTGTTCTACATTCTCTAAACTTGTTCTTTAAGCCTTTTAAAAACCAATTTATCGAGATGTGATTGACATACAAAAATCTATACATACTTAATATATATAATTTGGGTTTGGAAATAGATAGACACCTGTGAAGCCATCACTACAATCGATGCCATAAACTTATCCATCACCTCCAAAAGCTTTCTGTTGCCTTTTTATTTATTTTTTTATAAGAACACTTAATATCTCTCTTCTTGGAAAATGTTTAAGTATACAATACAGTATTGTTAACTATAGGCACTATTCTGTACATGAGATCTCTAGGACTTCTCACTAAACTTTGTTTTGACAGTCTTCTAGCTTTGTGCTTAAGGTATTTCATATAGGTGACTGCAGTTCCAATCAAATCGATGTCAGTAATAGGAGTCCTGAATCAGATGTGAGCAGAAAACCTGGATTAGGAAAGTGTGGAAGAAATCATGTTGAAGAACACTCAAGCAGAATACTGCCCAGGAGTTGCACTGGGAACTAACTGGGCTATGATGAAAAGGAGCAAGGCTCAAGGAACTGCTCAGTTTTCTGTAGGGTTCTGGCTTCCAGGAATAATGCAGAGCCAGGGTGGAACATAAGATTCAAAAATTCAAAGCAGATGGCAGGTAGGGTTGCTGGGACACTACGTTTGCAAAAACACTGTGTTTTGTTTCCTACAGGCACTGGACTCTGAGCATGTAGCAACAGACTTTGCAGGCATCATTTGCTGGTGGAGCGGGAGCTCCTAATGTATTACTTATCTTAGCTCTTGTATTTAAAGCCTAGGTACAACTCAGCTTGAAAAAGATAAATCATTATTGTTGGTACTTGGATGAAATAAGATTGGTGTTCATTGTTCAGATATCACTCAAGGTACACTCTTCATTAAGGAGCTCCACCCTCAGGGGAAACTAACAAATAGGATTTTAATAGAATAAATGTATGAGGAATGATTTAACCCTTTAAAAGCAAGATTTGCAACATGTGTATTATGATCCCTTTGCCTTAGCATGGGTTTTTCCATGTTTAACAAGAAAATACGTGCAGGAGAGTCATTCCTTGGAACAAAAATGAAGGACTAGGAAGAGTGAGACAAGGAAAGAAGAAAAACCAGACTATAAGTACAATATCAAGATTCCTGCTGTGAGAAATGGGGAATCAACTTTGCTAGAATTTCCCAAGAAGTATACAAAATGCTACCCTAAATTTTCTATCCAAAAGTTATGGGGATATTTATCATGACATCAGCCAACATCAAGCCTTTGGTCAAGTGTTGCTCTTAAGAATGCTCGATCCCCTACACTGCTGAACTTCACATGTGCACAGGCCTAGAAAGCACCTGCCAGCTTCTTAGTGTTGGTTAAAGAAAATCAAGCTGGGCAGTACACTAAAGGTGAGATGCTGTCAATGTAAAATGAGTCTAATTGTTAGAATGGATCATCCCATCCACAAATAAAATGAGAGACTGGTAGAGGGAACGTGACACGGACCCCAGAAGCATTGGGTACAAACTTTCCCATTAACACAATCATTAGCTCCTTAGTATCTAACCTAAGGATTTAAGGTAAAAAGTGGATAAAAATGAAAAATGTGATTACTCTAACATTAACAATAGAAAACAACTGTAATAGACTTAGAAGTTAAAACAGGAGAAGGGTTACATGCATTGTGATAAATCTTTATATTGGAGTATTATATAATTATTAAAATGACATTTCTGAAAGATTGGTAAGAATATGGGGAAATGTTCCTAGTGTAACATGAAGTTGGGAAAAATGATAAAAAATTATGTACACAAAATGATCACACAGTATAAAAGTAATCACGTATAGGAAAGTATCCCTAAAATATCAAAATATAAAAGTAGTTATATTGGTTCTTAGAAACATAGGTAAAAATTTTTCTCTACTTTTCCATAGGAACTATGAATATAAATCATAGTGGTTCCATCAACTACATTGTACATGGCTATTAATCCTGTCATCTAGAGTCTTGATCCTCATAGATGATATCAAAGTCTGTGATGCTTCCCACTCATTCTATGTCCTAAGTGCCTATTCTCATCTTAACATGGTTGGGGCAACTGTTTTTATTGCACTCCTATCTCATGCTCCTTTTCCTAAGCCCTCCCCATATAAAATTGTTTCTTGCTCCTCTTTGGTCCTTTGGAAAACACTTAACTCTGTTTTTACTCCCAACTGTACTTCCTACTTACTTATCAAGTAGCTTTTCCTAATCTGAGCCCTGCCCCTGCCTTTCCTGTCTGAGTTACGTGATTCTTCTGTCCAAGTCCCGTAAGACCTGATACTCATCATACCTTAGCACTGGTGATGCTGTTTTGTGTCGTGTATGTATGTTTCTTGTACCTTATTCCTAATTAAAAGCCCCATTACATGCATTATCTCATTTAACCATCACGATTCCTTTATCAAATAGGTATTATCATGAACTTCGTTTTGTAGAAGCATAAAGAACTTTAATAACCTGCTTAAGGTCTAATACCTAATATATTGAAAGCTAATATCTAAACCAAGATCAGAATATAGGACAGTTTTCATTTCAAATCCAATTTTTAACCATTGTCTCCTAATAGGGACAATGATCAAAACAACATAAAACAAAAGGATTCTGATATTTATTGGCTGTTTTTCATGTTTGGCTAAACCAATGAATATTCTTTGCATTAACATAAACAAAGCTGATCATAAGTGGCCAATAGTTCCTTTATTTAGTTCTAAATTAACAAAATATCATTTAAGTTAAATGTCCAAAAACAACTTAGTCAATAATAGGAGAAAGTACCTAAGTAATTATGTACTCGATTAAGCCATCAGCAATTAAATTTATGCAGGTTAAAATGCCTACACGATACTTCTATGTGAAAAAGCAAGATATAAAAATGGATATGCAGTATTATATTCTGAACATGTGCACACACCTACACACAAGCACATATAAAAAACTAGAAGCAAATAAACCAAACTATTAGCAGATTTTTATAGATACTAGGATTATTAGTGATTTTTATTTTTCTATATTTGTTAAATATTTTACAATAAAATATATTCTTTTTATAATTAGAAAAATAAAATTTAGTATTAATTCATTTATGTAATTTATATATGAATTTATGGGCTATATCTTGGCCATAAGTTGAGAAAGTTTAACAAGTGGGAAAAAATGGTTACAAACCATAGGTACAAGTCTGATTATTTTACCTGGAGCAGAATTTGAATGAACTCATGTTTCTGGGTTATAGATTCATTATGAAAGGAAAGCAAAAAGGTGAAGTGCCTTTATATCTCTTTTTCAGTAAATCCTGTTCAAAACAGAGTTTGTTGTTAAGAGATACAACCTTTTCTGGTAGACACAAATTAGGTGTTGAATGATGAAAGGCACATTTTTAGCTGCCACTGAGAACTTCAGTGGAGAAACTTTGAGCCAGAACAGGAAAAGGTTTTGGAAGTGCTTATGGTCTCATCAGTGGTTTTCAATAATTCTAATGAGACATGATGAGTACCCCAGTGATATTCCAGGGAGGAAGTAGGTAGCTAACTTTTTTATGAAAAATATATTCATAATATATGATATGGGAGGGTGATTTCTGAATTTCCCATCATAAAATACAGCAATTGTGGAGTCATAACTCAATTACAAAAAAAAAATGTAGCCTTGACTGGAACTTGGAACAGGACATCCTATCTTGGTCTGGAAGCACTTTTACTTTTGAAAAATAAATTAGTAAATTCTCTTTTTGGTTTTAAAGCTTATTTTTAATCTTGCATTAAATCTAAGAAAACAAGGGTTCAGCAAACAAGCAAACAGCAAAGATCAAACTGTCGAACGCGGGTCAACCATACCAATTGATTGAAAAACTCAACAAGATCTAAAATTAAGGTTCTACAAATTACAGCTCATAAAACAAAGGCAATACACTTTTGTTCGTAAAGTCCACTAGCTATTTTCTGCCTATTTTCAATATGAAGTATGAATCTTGCACTCAGTTTGCATCACAACTCACAAGGGAAAGCTTTTCAACAACCACTGATAGGAAATTGGGGGTCTAAACAAGCTGGATTAACTCCTTTAAGAAAGCTGGAACGCTATTCTGGAACCAAGTCTGCAGGGGACAAGGAAGCTAGAGCTTTGTTACTGAATCTCCACACCTGTGGATGCTAATCTGTTCAGGCTGCATTGTCCATTCACATGCTGCTTGAAATTTAGGCTGTTTAACACTGTAAACAACTCCAGAAAAAAAAAAAAATCTTAGAGCTGTGTTTGTAGCGAGAAAAATCAGGGAACCTATGTTCATATTCCAGCCTGATTATTCGTTAGCTGTGTGAGATTAAGTAGGTCATCCAACCTCTCTGAATTTATAAAATTATTTATATAATGGGAATATCTAACTGTTGTGAGAATAAAATGCAAACACTTTGTTTTCTAGTTTTAAATATTTGGTAAATGTACATATGATAAAGGAAATAATTACCATATATGAACTCCATTAGAAACAATAATTAAAATGACAGCAAGATTAAATAGCAGCAATGGTTTCTTGAGGATGATACGGTTATGGGTGGGACTTACAGAAGCTTCATTATTCCTCTTCCTTTATACTTCTATGCACTTGTCTGGAAGTACAGAGGTTTCAAACAACTAGTTGCAATAGTCTGGGTAGGCAACACTGTTAGAATCATATGCCGCCTCTGCTCCTTCTGGTTACAAAATACTGAGTGGTTCCATTTCCATATTTCCCCAGTGGTCAATCTTTGGCATGAGATCAAACACCACAATATGTTTTAGAAGGGTGTGAGAAAAGGAAAGCAGACCACTAGAACTTAAGGGCTTTGGCAGTCTGAACTATGAGGTGAGTTTGGAGAGGATGATTTAAAATAAATGAGGAAAAAAAGCCTCTGGCTTTTGGCAAGAGCACATGAAATACCATTGCACAGCTCTCCTGCCTCTGTGCCCCATCCAGCACCATTAGGAAGGGGTGGATATTTGCTTGCTTTGGATTCAGTATTTGGCTGTTCTTCGAAATGTCCCATCCATTTCCAAATGAGTATTGGCTTCTTTCAGACCTCCAAATCATAAGACATTTAAGATCAGGGTGAAGGCCCCGTGGCATAGCGACATGGGGTATTGACTCTGGCCTCTTGCGAGATGTTTATAATGAGACATTAAGCTACTACAGGTGTTTTCTGTGCTTCCGTTTTACTGGTGTGGAATTCTCAGAGGACACCTCCCTCCTAAAGAAGGATCTTCTTCTCAACTGTGGATACTTCCATCTCTTGAAGTTCCCCACAGGACCATGATGTTTCCTGATATCTGGATGAAGGGGGCACTTGAAACCACAGCAATCTGCCGCGGGGCAGCCTCTCCTTTTGGCAATACTAAGAATCAGCCTTTTTTCTAGGAAAAGACAGCCCAGCAACTGCCTCCGTTTCCATTGTTCTCTAGTACTGGGGTGGGTTTGCAGGAAAGTTACCTTTGAGCAGATGGCAGTGCTGTTTGATGGAGGGATTTCATGTTCAGCACACTAATGAATCGAGGTTTGTATGTTCACACTGTGCACTGCTTTGTACCTGGCACAAATTGCATATTTTTAACAGTATTGCCTGTGGATATGGCCCACTTAAATTGCCTGTGTAGAAATCATGGCTCAATTTATGTCCTGTTCCAAATCTGCTGCAGAAGAGTCCACTATGCAAGAGACTGATTTTTAATTGGCAGAAGGCAAGGAAATAGGGTTTTTTACAGAATTTTTAAAAATAGCTGTAACATTTATTGAAATAAAATATTGGATGAAATTCACAATATATGTCAACTCAATGAAGAGATGCAGGAAATCGAGGTTAAAGTCATAAGCTGAGAGGAGATTGTAAAAGGTACAAAGGAAGAATATTCACTCTTGAATGACTGAGTCTCTCAGAGTTCTGCTCCAAACTTTCTTCTCATTCTACATTCTCTCTCTGCTGGATTCCATCACCCTTGTCCTTTAAAAGCCCTCCTCTTTGCTGACCACCTATGTGTGAAATCTACACTCCAAGTCCCAGCCTGTTTCCAGATTTCCCACTTCCTGTGGCTTTCCCAATATTTCTGGTAAGAAGGTACACAAAAGCTCATCAAATTAAAACATACAAAACCATCATCTTCTTCCCTAGACTTTGCTTATTTGTCTTCCTTTTCTATGTGGTTTGCATTATCGCCATCCACCCAACTGCCCACATTATCAATCTCAGAGTCATTCCTGATATTTTCTTCCTCACAGCTAATCAATCACCAAATCTTTGCAATGATACCACTGACATTTCTGTAACATCATCCTCCTTCTTGCTGCCCATGATTATTTCCCTTATCCAGGTCTTCTTCATCTTATGTCTCACTCTGTCACTCAGGCTGGAGTGCAGTGGTGCAATCTCAGCTCACTGCAACCTCCACCTCCCAGGTTCAAAAGATTCTCCTGCCTCAGCCTCCCAAGCAGCTGGGACTACAGACAGGTGCCACCACGCCCTGCTACTTTTTGTATTTTTAGTAGAGACGGGGTTCCACCATATTGGCCAGTCTGGTCTCGAACTCCTGACCTCGTGATCCACCCGCCTTGGCCTCCCAAAGTGCTGAGATTTCAGGCATGAGCCATAATGCCCGGCCTTAGTGCCAGTCTTTTAAGTGATCTTGCAGTACATGCCAACTATGCCACCAATATTGTCTTTCAAAAATATAGATTTCAGGCAGTTGCCATGGCTCACACCTGTAATGCCAAGGCTTTGAGAGGCTGAGACAGGAAAATCCCTTGAAGCCAAGAGTTCAAGACCAGCCCTGGCAACATAGCAAGAACTTGTCTCTACAAAAAAAAAAAAAAAAAAAAATTAAAATTTTAAAAAAAACTTGTGAAATGCAAAAAATAATAATAAATTAGATTTGGACATGTTATTTCCTATGTAAAACATTTCCAAAACTTCCATAGTTAATGGCAAGGTGCTCTGGGGAAAACAACCCAGCCAAAACTGCAGAATTAAAAAAAAGATACTCCCATACAATGCATACCAATCTGGCTTGCTTAACTACTTATTTCTTTTTAATTTTTGATCAGCCTCTCTCCCCACACCACCTGGCCTTAGGTATGCGACCTCCACATGCAGGCCTTCTCCATGCCTTTAGACGCCCTGGATTCTCACTCCCCTATCTTCATTCATTCTGATTCATTTTCCTGGAAATTATAACCTTCCTCCTAGACAGAATTAATTGCTTTCTCATCTATGTTTCCAGAGAAATTTATATATTCATCTCTTATAGCACTCTTCACGCTACATCTTTACGATTTATGTGTCTGTGTCTGCTGTAAGTTTTAATGTTTCAAGGACACGAATTGACCCTTACTTATCTTTATATCCCAGGCCATGTACTGTGTGCCTGCCAAAGAGGAAGTGCTTCAGGATCATTCTCTGAAATGAATTAAGAAAATACCTTTGTTGCTTGTGATGAATTAGAAAGCTACCTGACTAAGACTCCAAAGCCATGAATCCCCAAATACTTAGTGCCAGCACTAAAGACACCTGAAAGAGATGTAATAGGGTCCAGAATACCCCAGTGAAATTCGACTTGTTTATTACCATAGGGCTTTGGCCTACAAAACCTGCACTTGTCACTTAAGCTGAATATGTGAGAATTAAAGACATTCTTGGCTCTAGCCTAAGATTTAGCCCATTTTTTTCTGCCTTGACGCTTGGGCTTTCATGGGAGAAATGGGTAGAAAATACACCCTAAAGCAAAAGACTGATTTTTAATCAGCAATTTATTATCACTACTCCCTAACACACACACACACACACACACACACACACACACACACACACACTTCCACCTTTACTAGAAAGGCAGAATTTTTTTCTTTGACTTTGACCTATATCTTTAGTCCTTTTCAAGAGGCTAAGGTGTGCAATTGGCTGTTGCAGATGAGGGCTGAATCCACCAGGTCATTTTCTCAAATGCCTTCAAGACCAAATGTGGATTACAAAAATGGGCATAGGGCGATAACCTTCAAAGGCAGATATATAAGAGTTAAATCTCAGTGCTTAATGCTGTTTGAAACAGACCCCAGATAATGCAGTCCAGCTTCCTCTACTCTTGCTTTTAAGTGAAGAGACAATATATGTTTTGTATTATTAAAGCATATTTCCTCCTCAGCCCTGGGCCTACAATCAGTTCCTTCCTTTGTAAAATAATGATTTAGCAATAATTGACATTTCCTCAAGAAAGCATGTAAATTTAATATTGGGGTATAAGCTCAACTATTCTGATTTTTTTTAACATTATATCACATAGTACATATGGCTAGTTCCCCAGATTTTTTTCATGGTGGTATTTGAAAGTTTTTCTCCATTTCTGTTTAAAGCAACATTAGTTGATATTTTCACCTTCCCTTTCATATCTACCTCTTTCTTTTTCTTTTCTTCACTTTTGTTTCCTTTTTATTTTTATTTTCTTCTTTCTTTGTGTTTAAGATACAATTTCAATTCAGTGTGTTTGTCAGTGGATTTGCTATCATTTGGTAGGCAGAGTTTCTGACTGGCACACTATGATAATCCTCCAGGGCACTATTTCTATTATACTCTTGCAGAAGGGATATACTAATGTGAATAACTTTATGTAATATAAAGACCAGAAAAGGGAGAATCAATACATATTTTGAAGTAAATAGTTCTAAGAGATTCATTTTTACATGTAAACTAACCACAGAGATTCAGAGAACTCCTTAAAAAATATTTGAATATACTACCATGTGCCACATAATGAGGGTTTGGGCAATGACAGACCATGCACATGAAAGGAATCCCATAAGAGTATAATGAAACTAGAAATTTCCTATTGCCTAGTGACACTGTAGCTGTCATAATGTTAGAGCATGTAACACATTACTTACATGTTTGTAGTGATGCTGGCGTAAACAAACCTACTGTGCCTTCAGTCATATAAAAGTATAGCACATACGGTTATGTGCAGTACATAATACTTGGTAATGATAATAAATGACTGTGTTTCTGGTTTATGTATTTGCTATACTATTCTTTTTATGTTTATTTTAGAATGTATTCCTTCTACTTATAATTAAACAGTTAGCTGTAAACTAGCCTCAGGCAGGTCCTTCAGGAGGTATTCCCGAAGAAGGCGCTGCTGTCGTAGAAGATGACGGCTCCATGTGTGTCATTGTCCCTGAAGACCTTGCAGTGAGGCAAGATTTGAGGGAAGAAGTTAGTGATATTGATGATCCTGACCCTATGTAGGCATAGGGTAATGTGCGCATTTGTGTCTTTGTTTTTAACGAAAAAAAATAAAAAGTAAAAATAAATAAACAATTGAAAAATAGAAAAACAGCCTTGTAGAATAAGAATATAAATAAAGAAAATATTTTTCTAAAGTTGAATAATGTGTTTGTGTTTTAAGCTAAGTGTTATTAAAAAAGAGATAAGATCAACAAAATTGATAGACCACTAGCAAGACTAATAAAGAAGAAAAGAGAGAAGAATCAAATAGATGCAATAAAAAGTGATAAAGGAGATATCACCACTGACCCCACAGAAATACAAACTACCATCAGAGAATTCTATAAACACCTCTACGCAAATAAACTAGAAAACCTAGAAGAAATGGATAATTTCCTGGACACTTACACTCTCCCAAGACTAAACCAGGAAGAAGTTGAATCCCTGAATAGACCAATAGCAGGCTCTGAAATTGAGGCAATAATTAATAGCCTACCAACCAAGAAAAGTCCAGGACCAGACAGATTCACAGATGAATTCTACTAGAGGTACAAGGAGGAGTTGGTACCATTCCTTCTGAAACTATTTCAATCAATAGAAAAAGAGGGAATCCTCCCTAACTCATTTTACAAGGCCAACAACATCCTGATACCAAAGCCTGACAGAGATACAACAAAAAAAGAGAATTTTAGACCAATATCCCTGATGAACACCGATGCAAAAATCCTCAATAAAATACTGGCAAATCGAATCCAGCAGTACATCAAAAAGCTTATCCACCATGATCAAGTGGGCTTCATCCCTGGGATGCAAGGCTGGTTCAACATACGCAAATCAATAAACGTAATCCAGCATTTATATAATTTATATAATTTATATAAACAGAACCAAAGACAAAAAAACACATGATTATTCAATAGATGCAGAAAAGGCCTTCGACAAAATTCAACAGCCCTTCATGCTAAAAACTCTCAATAAATTCAGTATTGATGGAACGTATTTCAAAATAATAAGAGCTATTTATGACAAACCCACAGCCAATAGCATACTGAATGGACAAAAACTGGAAGCATTCCCTTTGAAAACTGGCACAAGACAGGGATGCCCTCTCTCACCACTCCTATTCAACATAGTGTTGGAAGTTCTGGCTAGGGCAATCAGGCAAGAGAAAGAAATAAAGGGTATTCAGTTAGGAAAAGAAGAAGTCAAATTGTCCCTGTTTGCAGATGACATGATTGTATATTTAGAAAACCCCATCGTCTCAGCCCAAAATCTCCTTAAGCTGATAAGCAACTTCAGCAAAGTCTCAGGATACAAAATCAATGTGCAAAAATCACAAGCATTCTTATACACCAGTAACAGACAAACAGAGAGCCAAATCATGAATGAACTCCCATTCACAATACCTTCAAAGAGAATAAAATACCTAGGAATCCAATTTACAAGGGATGTAAAGGACCTCTTCAAGGAGAACTACAAACCACTGCTCAGTGAAATAAAAGAGGACACAAACAAATGGAAGAACATACCATGCTCATGGATAGGAAGAATCAATATTGTGAAAATGGCCATACTGCCCAAGGTAATTTATAGATTCAATGCCATCCCCATTAAGCGGCTACCAATGACTTTCTTCACAGAACTGGAAAAAACTGCTTTAAAGTTCATGTGGAACCAAAAAAGACCCCGCACTGTCAAGACAATTCTAAGCCAAAAGAACAAAGCTGGAGGCATCACGCTACCTGACTTCAAACTATACTACAAGGCTACAGTAACCAAAATAGCATGGTACTGGTACCAAAACAGAGATATAGACCAATGGAACAGAACAGAGCCTTCAGGAATAATACCACACATCTACAGCCATCTGACCTTTGACAAACCTGACAAAAACAAGAAATGGGGAAAGGATTCCCTATTTAATAAATGGTGCTGGGAAAATTGGCTAGCCATAAGTAGAAAGCTGAAACTGTATCCTTTCCTTACTCCTTATATGAATATTAATTCAAGATGGATTAGAGACTTAAATGTTAGACCTAAAACCATAAAAACCCTAGAAGAAAACCTAGGTAATACCATTCAGGACATAGGCATAGGCAAGGACTTCATGTCTAAAACACCAAAAGCAACGGCAACAAAAGCCAAAAGGGATCGAATTAAATTAAAGAGCTTCTACACAGCCAAAGAAACTACCATCAGAGTGAACAGGCAACCTACAGAATGGGAGAAAATTTTTGCAATCTACTCATCTGACAAAGGACTAATATCCAGAACCTATAAAGAACTCAATCAAATTTACAAGAAAAAAACAAACAACCCCATCAAAAAGTGGGCAAAGGATATGAACAGACACTACTTAAAAGAAGACATTCATACAGCCAAAAGACACATGAAAAAATGTTCATCATCGCTCGCCATCAGAGAAATGCAAATCAAAACCACAATGAGATACTATATCACACCAGTTAGAATGGCAATCATTAAAAAAATCAGGAAACAACAGGTGCTGGAGAGGATGTGGAGAAATAGGAACACTTTTACACTGTTGATGGGACTGTAAACTAGTTCAACCATTGTGGAAAACAGTGTGGCGATTCCTCAAAGATCTAGAACTAGAAATACCATTTGACCCATCCATCCCATTACTGGGGATATACTTAAAGGATTATAAGTCATGCTGCTATAAAGACACATGCACACGTATGTTTATTGTGGCACTATTCACAATAGCAAAGACTTGGAATCAACCCGAATGCCCATCAGTGACAGACTGGATGAAGAAAATGTGGCGCATATACACCATGGAATACTATGCAGCCATAAAAAAGGATGAGTTTGTGTCCTTTGTAGGGACATGGATGCAACTGGAAACCGTCATTCTCAGCAAACTATTGCAAGAACAGAAAACTAAACACCGCATGTTCTCACTCATAGGTGGGAGTTGAACAATGAGATCACTTGGACACAGGAAGGGGAGCATCACACACCGGGTCCTATTGTGGGGAAGGGGTAGGGGGGAGGGATAGCATTAGGAGATATACCTAATGTAAATGACAAGTTAATGGTTGTAGCACACCAACATGGCACATGTATACATATGTAACAAACCTACACATTGTGCACATGTACCCTAGAACTTAAAGTATAATTTTAAAAAAGTTTTAAAAAGTAAAGTTTTGAAGTAAAAATGTTACAGTAAGCTAAGGTTAATTTATTATTGAAGAAAGAAATGTATTTATTTATAAATGTTGTGTAGCCTAAATGTACAGTATTCATAGTCTACAGAAATGTACAGTAATGTCCTACACTTTCACATTCACTTACCACTCACTCACTGACTCACCCAGAGTAACTTCCAGTCCTGCAAACTTCATTTATATTAAATGTCCTATACATGTGTACCATCACCCTTTATATTTTTGCTGTGTTTTTCCTATGTTTACATATGTTTAGATACACAAACACTTATCATTGTGTTACAGTTGCCTGCAGTATTCAGTATAGTAACATACTCTACAGGTTTATTTCCCAGGAGCAATTGGCTATCCTTTATAGCCTAGGTATGTATTAGGCTTTACTGTCTAGGTTTGTGTAAGTACACTCAGTGATGTTAGCACAATGACTAAATTGCCCAATGATGCATTTCTCAGAATATATCTCCATTGTTAAGTGACACATGACTATAGATAGAAGAGTAAGAATAAGTGGATAAGGAGTAGAAGGAAGTTTCCAGTTTTAAAAGACATATATTCAGATTCATGTGAATTTAATTTCAGTCTAATTCAACGAATATTTTTGAGCATCTATTATTTACAAGATACTCTTCTTAGCACCATGTAGACTATAAGAAATAAAAAGCCATATTGTCTCTGTCCTAAAGAAGCTTTTATTCTAATAAACAATAGACTGTGATTGGTAAACACATGCCGCATGTTCTATATATTCTAATCATTTTTCCATGGCAGACATTCCTTCTCACTTATGACATTCTTTTCCACTGAGCTGGACAAAATCTCACACTCTGTTTTAATACTGTGATCCAGGCATTACCACCAATCAATCTAATCTGGCAAATGAAATAAAACCTATTTGTCCCCCAGGGCCAGATAGATGCATACAAATTAACATTTCAGGCAGATTTTATAAAATGCTATATAGAGAATCAATATCATCTTTCAGGAAGAGAGAAGATGGAGAGATTAATTTGAAATGGGAGCTTTTCAAAAAGATTCCATGGTGAATGTAGCATTGCGCTGGATATTGAAGGATGAGTACATCATTCAATCATTCCTTTAACAACATCTCACAGATCCCCTGGCACACCAAACACTATGCTGAGTACCAAGCTCAATGCTGCATTTGATTCAAGTCCCTGTTCTATTGCTGAGTTTCACTAGAATAATTTAGAAAACCCTTGAAACCGTATGGCCCTAAGTTCCCCCATCTGTTTGGTAGAGACAAGATGAGATGATTATTAGGAGACCTTGTGGCTCCTTAAATTCTGTAATACGGTGAAAATTACTCTGGCCAGAAGCATGAGAAGATCAGTAGCCACCACCCTTTTCTAGTATTCCCTAATCCAAATTATAGTCTATTGAACTATTTAAAGTCTCTTCTTGCAGTACAGGAGTAAGGAAAACACTAATGTGGCCAAGATGGAGCACAGGCTCTAACCCCTTTCACTAAGGGTACAGAGCTGAGGATGGAGAGTCTTTCTGCACATCAGTGTTTGGGTAACTAGTCATGGTAGGCCAGCTGCTGATGGAAGCGACTTCAACTCTCAGTGTCTCAGCAGCAGAAAGGTGGGGCTCTGCACCACACAGGCACTTAGGGACCCAGCATTCTTCTAATCTGTGTTTTGGTCATCCCTAGAGCCTCAGAGTCCTCTGGCAAATCCCCTCTATGCAACCACCTAACAGGGAAGTTGCCACATGAAAACCATACCTACTGTTAACTGCCTCACTCCAGATGTGACATAGATCTCTGCCACTCTCATTTCATTGGTGAGGATTTGTCTCAAGACAACACTGAAAGGCAAGAATGTGCAGGTATAATATAGCTAAATGCCAGAAGAAAAAGAAATGAGATTTGGTGAATATATAGCATTTTCTCTGACACTCTAACTGACACATAGTCAATCACAATTTTTATCTCATCATTCAAAATGTTTATTCTTCTTTCTGTCAGTATAGAGTGGAAAGACATGCTCTAAATATTGTAGAGGGTGGAATTTCTTTATTGGTACTGCAATCTTTCCTGAAAGAGCTATGGTTAAGCGACACATTTCCAACATGTTTATTTTTGTAATGAATAATCCAAGTTCAGAACAGGTAAAGTAATAGCTCCCCAAAGATGTCCACATTCTAATCTCCAGAACCTGTGAATATGTTACTTTACACAGAAAAAGGGACTTTGCAGATGGAATTAAATTAAGGATCTTGAGATGCAAAGATTAGCTTGGAATTATTCAGGTGGACCCAATATAAGCACAAAGTGCCTTATACGTGAAAGAGGGTGGCTGGAGAGTTAGAGTCAGAGAAGGAGACATCATGACAGAGCAGAGATCAGAGTGATGTGATATGAGAAAGACTCCACTGGACATTAATTACTTTGAAGATGAACAAAGTTTAAAAAGACAATGAAATAAGCCAGCCCAGTTCTGCTGATATATTATTTTAGCCCAGGAAGACCCAGAGGTCACCCAGTGACCTTGAGAACAGTAAGATCATATATTTGTGTTGTGTTAAGCAAAGTCTGTGGTCATTTGTTACAGCAATAATATGAAAATAATACAGAGGGAAAGGACCAAAATCAGTAATAGCTAATATTTATTGAGCGTACACTGTGTTCCAGGCATTATTCCAAGCCTTACAATTGTTAACACATTTAATCCTTTAATGCTATTTTTAGTCCCATGAGGCAATGAGAAAATGGGTACAGAGAGGCTAAGAAACTTTCCCAAAGTCACACAACTAGTAAGTAAAAGAGCTACAATATTTATCCACTACGGGGCTCATATCATTAAAGAAAAGTTTGATACGATTGATTGACTAAAACACACACACACACACAAACACACCACACAGGCACCACAATATTTTGCAACTGCTTCCTTCAAAAATCCATGAGCTGAGATTGCTAATGTTATTTTCAGCAAAACTATAAAACTCAAAGCTAATCTACATTTTTTGGGATCTATTTTTCCAACCAACCCTTGTATCTGGGCTTGTTCTTGTGATTTGTTTTGTCCAATAGAACATCAGCAACATAATAAAAGCAGAAGCTTTAAAAAGAGCTTGCACACTGAAGTTTGCCCTCTTTTGCTGTTTTTGGAACCCAGTCACCATGAAGAGAAAAAGCCACAACTGCCTATCAGATGTTAGAAATATGTGGTTCAGTTGCCCCTGTCACCCTATCCAAACTCCAAATAGGTGATTTGAGGCCATCTGAGACCAACGAGTCCTCAGTACAATCAGTCCTCTAACTGACTGTACCACATGAGTGAGTCTAGATAGGATGTGCAGAAGAACCATCCAGCTGAGCCCAGACCAAATGGCCAGCAGAATAAAATCATGAAAACAAATAATGTAGCAAAAACTAATTCAAAAACACGGGCCATTGAGAAGTTATAACATTTTGGAAATATATTCAACATCTCAGGCCTTTTCGGCTAATTCCTCCTGGCTGACTCCTAAGGAATTAGTACTGGGGTTGGTGATTGAACTAATTTGCTACCTTCCAAATCTTTTTATAGGTTTTCTCAAAATACAAGTAGCAATCTCAACTACTGTGCTCTTAAATAAAAGGAAAGGTACTACTTTTAACCAAAATCATAACTGGCATAATAGGAATATCTGTAAAAAAATTTTTTTAAACACCTATTTAGCATTAACAACAACTGCAGTTTTACCAAAATGCTTCACACTTTTGTCTATGACGATCTTCATGTCTTTTTGCCACAGTCCTCCAGTTTTGAGCTTAATATCTTTAACAAACAGAAACTCTATTTTATTTTTTTAAGAAAAAAAGTTCGGACATAACTTAGGACATTATAAAGCAGTTTTTTTAAAAACACAGAGAAAGGTTTTCTAGGACTAAGTACTGTGGAAGAATTACAGGACCCCAACAGAAAAGTCCCATAATTTTTGCTGCCACATCAATGCAATTTAGTATAGTGCATTTTTGACCCAAAGCCAGTCCATCACCATACCCCAGATTTTTAAATGTTTAAGATGAAAACTCACAATTCCAGAAATCACACCATTGTAGTTCTTTAACAAACTCCATTCCACTATTCAAAGTAGTTTATATGATCTTAGAGTCACCAGACAATCTTATATCTTGCCTTTTGTTCCACTAGGGAAATTATGCTTCCCTATTTTCCCACAACCTTCTAAAGCAACTGTACAATAATCAAATTCTTTTTCTAGAAGTCACCAATAATGTTTCACATTTTAAGACACACACAGAAAAAGAAACCTGGGTTCCAGCTCACACAGTGATTTATGACCAACTCCTTCTGAGCAATTCCTATTTATACATTCATTTGTTGTGTCTCCAGGTGATATATTTTTGGCAGCATCACTGGACACAATATAGAGGGTCCCAGTTTTCCCCCTGAATCTTAAGAAAACACTTAGTAGAAGTGAAATGATACTGCCTTTTAATTTTCTTGTAGAAATCTGTGGTTTGTGTAACATGACTCAGTCTAGTTCTGATTAATGGGGATGCATTTTGTTTCTTGCAATAGCCAAGTCCAAAGGTATTAAAAGCTCTCACAATCCAAATACTGGAATTAAATGCAAAGCCCTGAGCTCAGAATTTACTGCTCTAAGGAAGAGATTACAAAGGAATTGGAAATAAATCCAGTGGTAAATTTAAGGAAGTTCCTGAGCTACTCTTTCCTTCTGCAATGGTTGCCTGCGACCCTGGCTTGATAAACTGCTTGGATAAGAACTGACCCCAAAGTAACCTTTGTACTAGCAGTGATTTAAGGAATGACTCCCTGTAACTATGGGAGTATCACATATGAATCTAGGGGCTGATGTATTGTATACAAGATAGGATTATCCTGTTGAGACTGACAATAGTGAGGTCATGCCTGATGTCAGTCACCCTCAGACAGGAAGCCTGAACACAGAAACCATTCCTCTCAAAGCATCACTCTGATCCCATTGGTATGGCTGCTCAAACTGTGATAGCTATTTGATGTCTATGAAAATAAGTTAAAAGACCATAGCTGGACGTTAAATTATCCCCCAACATTTAAATTCTCAAACCCTATTTTCAGGCATTATATTTCCTTTTTGTGATCTGACTTCTTATCCTTTCCCTCCCCCTGCCATTGCTCATCATGTTTTCCCTTACTGGAAATAGCATCTTTTATGTTTCAAGGCTCTCCAGTGCTACTTCCTCATTGTTATGATCCTCCTGCCTTCAGCTGGAAGTGATGTCTTTATCCTTTTAAATGCTCTAGCATTTTCTGCACTTTTAAAAAATAAGTTTTATTGTGTATATTTAAGTTACACAACATAAGATGCATACATATAGTAAAATGACTACTATGGTGAATCAAATTAACATGTTCTTTATCTCACATAGTTACCCATTGCACCCCCCCCCCCCCGCTGATTGTGTCATGGCAAGAGCTCCTATAATCTACTTATTTAGCAAAAATACTAAATATAATACACTATTATTAACTATAGTCCCTCATGCTTTACTCTAGATCTTTCGATTTGTTCATCTTACATAGTTGATACTTTGTATCCTTTGACCTACATCTCCCCATTTCTCCCCTGCCGTCCCTACCATGGTAATCATTGTTTTATTCACTATCTCTCTATATAAGACTTTTTAAAATTTCACATATAAGTGAGATCATGCAATATTTGTTCCTTTTTCTATGTCTGGTAATTTTACTTAGAATGTCTTTCTAAGATCCTTCTGTGTTGTGTCAAGTGGAAGGATCTCCTTCATTTTTAAGGCTGAATAATATTCTATTGTATATTTATACCACAGTTTCTGCACCCTTTCATCCATCAATGGACATCTAGCTTGTTTCCATATCTTAGCTATTGTGAATAATTCTGGAATGAACACGGGAGTGAAGATATCTTTATGAGGTGGTGGTTTCATTTCCTTTGGGTATGTACCTTGAAGAGGTATTGCTGGGTCATATGGTAGTTCAATTTGGTATTTCTTTAGGAACTTCCATACTGTTTGTCTTTATGGCTGCACTAATCTGCATTTCCATCAGCAGTGTACAAGGGTTCCCTTTCTCCACATCCTTGTCAACACTTGTTGTCTTTTGTCATTCTGATAATAGCTACCCTAACAGGTGTGAGGTGGTATATCAGAACAGTTTTGATATGTGTTTCCCTGAAGACTAATGATGTTGAGCACATTTTCATGTACTTATTGATTATTTCTATGTCATATTTGGAGAAATGCCTATTAAAGTCATTTGGCCATTTTTAAATTGGGGGCTTTTTGTTATTAAATTATGAGTTCTTTATAAATCTTGGACATTAACCTGTTATCTGACATAGAGTTTACATTTTTTTTTTTTTTTTTTACAATCTACAGGTTGCCTTTTTATTTTGTAGCTTGCTTTTCTTGCTGTGCAGATGATTTTTGATTGGATATGGTCTCATTTACTTATTTTTTGCTATTGCAGCCTGAGCTTTTGGTACAATAGCCAAGAAATCATTGCCAAGGCCAATGTCAAGGACTTTTTTCCCTGTTTATTTCCCCCCTATTTTTTATTTTTTTGAGTCAAGCTCTTACTCTTTTGCCCAAGCTGGAATGTAGTGGTATGATGACAGCTCACTGCAGCCTCCACCTCCAAGTGTCAAGAGATCCTCCTGTCTCAGTCCCCAAAAGTGCTGGTATTATAGGCACGAGTCACTGTGCCTGGCTTCTTCTAGTAGTTGTATAATTTCAGTACTTATATGTATTTCTTTCATCCATTTTGAATTCATATTTGTGTGTGGTATAAGGGTCAAATTTCATTTATTTTGCATATGGAAACCCAGTAATTCCAGCATCACTTATAGAAGAGACTATCCTTTCCTCACTGTGTCTTTTTGGTACCCTTGTCAAAAGTCAGTTGACCAAATATATTTGTATTTATTACTATGCTCTGTATTCTGTAACACAGGTCTGTATGTCTGTTTTCATGCCACCACCAAACTGTTTTATTATGACACCTTTGTTACATAATTTTAAATCCGGAAGTGTGATGCCTCTAATATTGGTTGCTGTTTACTTTTTTTTCTTAGAATTGTTTGGCCCTTTGGGGTCTTTTATAATTTCATACACATTTTAGGATTGTTTTTTCAACTTTGGTAAAGAATGCCATTGAGATTTTGTTAAGAACTGCATTGAATATGTAAGTTGCTTTATGTAGCATTCACATTAATAATATTAATTCTTTTGATCCATAAGCATGGAATATTTTTTCTTTTATTTGTGTCTTTTTAAATTGCTTTTTCTCATTTTTTATACTTTTCAGTGCATAGGTCTTTCACCTCCTTGGCTAAATTTATTCCTAAGTACTTTTTTATGCTATTGTAAATGAGATTGTTTTCTCAGTTTCTTATTCAGCAGTTCATTATTTGTGTATAGAAATGATACAGGTTTGTTTGTTTATTTTATATGTTGCAACTTTACTAAATTCATATATTAGATCTAACAGTGTTTTGGTGGAGTCTTTTGGGTTTTCTACATATAGAATCATGACATCTCCAAAAGAGATAATTTTACTTCTTCCTTTGTGATTTGGATACTTATATTTTTTCTTGTCTAATTGTACTTAATAGTACTTCTGGTACTATGCCAAATAAAAGTGTGAGAATGAGTATCCTTGCCTTGTATCAGATCGTAGAGGAAGAATTTTAAGTTTTTCCCTGTTGATTATGATGTTAGCTGTGAGGTTTACTTTTTTACTATTATTATTATTTTAATGGGCTCTATTATGTTGAGGAACTTTCTTTCTATCCTAAGCTGTTAAGAGTTTTTGTCTAAAAAGGATGTTGAACTTTTGTCCAATGGTTTTTTTTTTTTTGCATCAACTGATATGATCACGTGGTTTTTGTCTTTCACTCTGTTAATTGTGATATCTTGCATTCATTGGTTTGCATATGTTAAACCAGCTTTGCATGCTAGGAATACATCTCATTTGATGATGATTTATAATCATTTTGATGTACTGTTTAATTTGATTGGCTAATATTTTATTGGAAATTTTTGCATCAATTATTATCAGATATATTGATATACAGTTTTAGTTTTGAGGGTGTCTTTAATCCGGTTTGAGAATCAAGGTGATGTTGATGTCATAAAATGTGTTATAAAATATTCTTTCCAGCTCTATTTTTTTTTAAAGTCTAAGTTGTGTTGGTATTAACATTTCTTTGAAAGTTCAGTAGAATTCAACTGTAAAGCCATCTGGTCCTGAGCTTTTACTTGTTGGGAAGTTTTCAATTACTACTTCAATCATTTTGTTTGTTATTGGTCTGTTCAGACTTTCCTATTTCTACCTGATTCAACCTTGGTAGCTTGTATTTTTCTAGGAATTTATCCAATTCTTCTAGTTTACTAAACGTGTTGCTACACAATTGGTAATAATAGTCCTTTGTGACCCTTTCTGTTTGAGGCATCTGTTTTAATATGTCTAATTTTATTTCTGATTTTATATATCTGAGTCTTTTTTTCTTTTTTCTTTCTTTTTTTTTTTTTTTTAGTCTAGGTAAGAGTTTGTTGATTTTGTTTATTTTTTTCAAAAGAAGAAAGCTAACAGTTTTATTGATTTTTTTCTATGATTTTTATATTCCCTATTTGATTTATTTCTGTTCTGATCTTTATCATGTCTTTTCTTCTAACTTTGAGTTTAGTTTGTTCTTTTTTCTAGTCTCTTGAGGCACAATGGTGGGCTATTTACTTGGTATTTTGATTTTTTTTTTAATAGAGGCATTTATTGCCATAAAATTCCCTCTTCATTTTATTATTTTTTATTTTTTTGTGGTACAAATTATATATTTTTTATTATTACACTTTAAGTTCTAGGGTACTTGTGCACAACATGCAGGTTTATTACAACATGTGCCATGTATGTGTGCTGCACCCGTTAATTCGTCATTTACATTAGGTATGTCTCCTAATGCTATCCGTCTCCCTCCCCCCACCCCACGATAGGCCCTAGTGTGTGATGTTCCCCACCCTATGTCCAAGTGTTCTCATTGTTCAGTTCCCACCTATGAATGAGAACATGCGGTGTTTGGTTTTCTGTCCTTGCAATAGTTTGCTCAGAATGATGGTTTCCAGCTTCATCCATGTCCCTATAAAGGACACACACTCATCCTTTTTTATGGCTGCATAGTATTCCATGGTGTATATGTGCCACATTTTCTTAATCCAGTCTATCATTGATGGACATTCAGGTTGGTTCCAAGTATTTGCTATTGTGAATAGTTCCACAATAAACATATGTGTGTATGTGTCTTTATAGCAGCATGATTTATAATCCTTTGGGTATATGCCCAGTAATGAGATGGCTGGGTCAAATGGAATTACTAGTTCTAGATCCTTGAGGAATCGCCACACTGTCTTCCACAATGGTTGAACTAGTTTACAGTTCCACCAACAGTGTAAAAGTGTTCCTATTTCTCCACATCCTCTCCAGCACCTGTTGTTCCCTGACTTTTTAATGATCACCATTCTAACTGGTGTGAGATGGTATCTCATTGTGGTTTTGATTTACATTTCTCTGATGGCTAATGATGATGATCATTTTTCATGTGTCTGTTGGCTACATAAACTTCCCTCTTTAAATTGCTTTATCTACATTCCATAGGTTTTGTTATGTTGTGCTTCCATTGTCATTTATCTCAAGACATTTTTAAATTTCTCTTTTGATATCTCCTTTGAACTACTGGTTGTTCGTAAGTATGTTGTTTAATTTCCACACATGTACAAATTATCCAACATTCCTCCTGTTATTGATTTCATACAATTGTGGTAAAAAACAATATTTGGTATTATTTCAATCTTCTTTAATTTGTTAAGACTTATTTTCTGGCCTATCATATTCTTGAAAATATTTTTTGCAAATGCTTTTACAGAGTAATATTTCCAAAATATCATCCTGGATATTGTGCACTAGAGAAGAATGTGTATTCTGATGCTATTGGATGGAAAGTTTTGTATATATCTGTTAGGTCCATTTAGTCTCAGGTGTAGTCTAATTTCAGTGTTTCCTTATTAATTTTATATTTAATTGATCTATTCATTGTTGAAAATGGATTGAAATACTGAATCCCCGACTATTATTGTGTTGCTATTTCTTCCCTAATTTTCATTAATATTTGCTTTATATGTTTAGATGCTCCACAGTTAGCTGCACATATATTTGCAATTGTTATGTGCTCTTGATAAATTGAACACTTTATTATTAAATAATGATTTTCTTTTGTCTCTTGTGACAGTTTTTGAATTACAGTCTATTTAACTGATATAAGTACAGCCACTCCTACTCTCCTTGGTTTCCATTTCCATGGAGTATCTTCTTCCATCCCTTCATTTTCAGCCTACATATGTCCTTAAAGCTAAAGTGGGTTTTTTGTAGTCACCATATTATTGAATCTTGAGTTTTTAATTCCATTCAACTAATCTTTCTATAGGATAATTTAATCCATTGATATTCAAGATAATTATTGATAGATAAGGACTAGCTACTGCCAGTTTTTAATTATTTAAGGTTTGTCTTGTTGATCTCTAGATCCTTTATTCCAAGAGGGAGAAAAGATCTTTTTTCTTTATTGTGATAATTTTCTTTTTATTTTGTGTGTATCTGCTATAGATTCTTCCTTTGTGTTTACCATGAGGCTTACATAAAACATTTTATAGTGATAATAGACTGTTTTACATATAACTTTCCTTTAATTACATACAAAAACTCTAGACTTTTACTTCCCCCCATAATATATATTTTTGACATCACAATTTACATCTCTTTGTATTATGTATTTCTTAATAACTTATTGTAGCTATCATTTTGACTGATTTGACTTTTAACCTTCATACTGGAGAAATATAACATGATTTACAAAATGCTATAACAGTATTGTGGTACTCTGATTTTGACTACCTATGTAGCTTTATCATTAAATTTTACACTTTCATATATTCTCATGTTAGTAATTTGCATCATTTGGTTTCCACTTGAAGACTTCCCTTAAACATTTACTGTAATAGGCTGGGCGTGGTGGCTCATGCCTGTAATCCCAGTACTTTGGGAGGCCAAGGTGGGTGGATCACAAGGTCAGGATTTAAAGATCAGCCTGGCCAAGATGGTAATAACCCATCTCTACTAAAAATACAAAAAATAGCCAGCATGATGGCAAGTGCCTATAATCCCAACTACTCGGGAGGCTGAGTCAGGAGAATCACTTGAACCCAGGAGGCAAAGGTTGCAGTGAGCCAAGATGGCACCACTGCACTCCAGCCTGGGTGACAGAGGAATATTCCATCTCAAAAAAAAAAAAAAAAAAAAAAAAAAAAAAAAAAAAAAAAAAAAGAAAGAAAGAAAAAGAAAAAGAAAAATATTACTGTAATGCAGGTCTAATGGTGAGGAATTTCCTCAACTTTTGCTTGTCTAGAAAAGATGATTTCTCCTTCATTTCCAAAGGACAGCTTTGCTGGGTATAGTATCAATACAATACATTTGGCTCTGGATCCCCACCCAAATCTCATCTCAGATTGCGATCCCCATGTGTCGAGGGAGGGACCTCATGAGAGGTGATTGGATCATGGAGATGGTTTCCCCCCTGGTGTTCTTATGATAGTGAGGAAGTTCTCATGAGATCTAATGGTTCAAAAGTGGCAGTTTCCCCTGTGTTCTCTCTCTCTCCTGCTGCCATGTAAGACATGCCTTGCTTCCCCTTCACCTTCCAACATGATTGTAAGTTTTCTGAGTCTTCCCAGCCATAAGAGACTGAGAGTCAATTAAACCTCCTTTCTTTATAAATTACCAGTCTTAGGTAGTATCGTTATAGCAGTGTGAGAATGGACTAATACAAGTATTACTGGCTGACAGTTTTTTTTTTTCTTTCAGCACTTTGACTACATTATCCTACTATCTCCTGGCCTAATACGTTTAGGCTGAGAAATCCACTGACACAAGTTGAACCTGCCTAATCAGAAAACCCGAAATCTGAAATACTCAAAAATACAAAACTTTTTGAGTACCAGCATAATGACACAAGTGGAAAATTACATTTTCCCTAATGTGATGGGTCACAGTCAAAATGTAGTCAAAACTTTATTTTATGTATAAAATAATTTAAAATATTGCATGCAATTACCTTTAGGCTATGTATGTAAGTTATAAATAAAACATAAATGAATTTCGTACGTAGACTTGGATTGTATCTACAATATATCTCATCATGTACATGCAAATATTCCAAAATCTCAAAAAAATCTGAAATCCGAAACACTCCTGATCCCAAGTATTTTGGATAAGGGATACTCAACCAGTAGTCTAACAGGGATTCCCTTTCATGTGACTTGACATTTTCCTCTTTGGCACTTTCTGTTTCTTTCTTTCTTTGGTGCTTTTAAAATTCTTTGTCTTTGACTTTTAACAGTTTTATTACAATGTGTCTCTGAGAGGACATCTCTGGGTTGAATCTTTTGCAGAATGTTTAAGCTTCATTAATCTGAATGTTCATATTTGTCTAAGGCTTAAGAAGTTTTCACCTATTATTTTGTTAACTAAGCTTTCTGTTTCTATCTTGTCTCTTGTCCTTCCGATATCCCCATAATGCAAACGTTTGTTTGCTTAATGGTGTCCTGCAAGTCTTGTGGGCTGTCTCCACTCTTTTCTATCCTATTTTCCTTTTTTTCTCTCACTGGGAAATTTCAAAAGACCTATATTCAAGTTCAGAATTGTTTTTTCTGCTTGAGCTAGTCTACTATTGAAGCTCTCTTTCATTTTTTATTTCACTCATTGAATTCTTTGGTTTTAAGATTTCTGACATTTTAGTGATATTCAGTTCTATTAAATTTCTGATTCAGAACATAAATTGTTTTCCTGATTACATGGAATTGTCTGTCTTTGTTTTCTTGTATATTGGTGACTTTCCTAAAAATCATTATTTTGAATTTCTTTTCAGGTAATTACTACATTTTCTTTTCTTTGGGGTTAGTTCCTAGAAAATTATTGTGTTCCTTTGGTAATGTTATGTTTCCTTGCTTTTTCATGTTTCATGTGTCCTTGTGTTGATATATGTACATTCTGATGGAATAATCACCTCCTTCACATTTTACAGAGCTGCTTTGTAGGGAGAGACTTACAAACAGAGGAGTCTTAGTGTGCCGGTTAGGAAGGGTGTGATATCTCTGGTTCCCAGTAGGTGCAGTGTTCCAGCTTCCACACAGACTCTTCACCTGCAATCAGTCTCAGCAATGGCTATGGGTGCTTCTGTGGTCTAGGCTGTAGGAATTTATGGCAGCAGTAATGGCAGTGTAGGTTATTAAGGTCCTCAGTAGCAAGGGCTTTGGGGATCCTCCTGTTTTCATTTTTGCCAAAATAGGGAGTCTTAATTAAGGGAATCCTTTTTGGGGTTGGGATTTACATGGCCCACAAGCAGCAACAATGGTCCTGGGTTCCAGGGCACAGGTACTTAGAATGGTTATGGAGCCAGGGTCCTGGGCTCAGGATCTCACAAACCTATTGTGTCACTTGAGTCTTGGGGTACATGTTTACTCTTTGAGACAGGGTTGAATGCACTCTCTGAGACAGGTTGGATGAGACAGGGTTGGATGCAGACTTTTAAGAAATATAAGTTCTGTTACTCTGAGGCACCCCACCTCCCCACTTGAGCAGCTTGAGTCCAGGAGGCTGGGTTGTAGCAGTGACTCTGACCCTGGGGAACAGGGCACAGCACTGGCCAGATTCTGAGAAAGAAATGGTACTCTGGAGGTCTTGGGTCCTGGTAGCAAGGTACAGCTGGAAATTGGAAACAAGAGCCAATAGGGCACAGTGGCATCTTAGGTCCTAGGGTATGAGGAACTGCTGGACCCTAGGATAGTGGAACACAACAGTATCCCAGACTCTATGAGACCAGGTCTAGTGGCTGCAGGGACCCCAAGATGGTGGAGCGTAACTGTCACTTGGGTCCTGGAGGGGTAGGGTGGGCAAGGAGCAACACAGTGATGACTTTACTCCCTGGGGAGAAGGTTGTCTCTGCAGCTTAGACTCTAGAAGGCCAGTCCAGTTTCAGGGAAGCACTATACTTGATGTGGGCCCCACCATAATCTCATGTCAAATTGTAATCCTCAGTGTTAGAGGCAGGGTGATTTGATCATGAGGGCAGTTTCTAACGGTTTAGTTCCTTCCCCCTAGTGCTGGTCTCATGGTAGAGTTCTCATGAAATCTGGCTTTTTAAAAATGTGTGGCACCTCCCCACATCCTGCTCTTTTTCTTCTGCCCTGCCCATGTAAGGTGTGCCTGCTTCCCCTTACTGAAAGTTTCCTGAGGCTTTCCCAAGGCAGATGTCAGCATCATGTCTCCTGTACAGCCTGCAGGACAGAGGGCCCATTAAACCTCTTTTCTTTATAAATTACACTAATATTTCTTTATAGCAATGTGAGAGCAGACTAATACAATACTACAGTCATTGTTGTTGCTGTTGTTGTTTAAGCTACAGGGCAGGGTGTCTCGGATTAGCCAATGCTTTGTTTCCCTGAGGCACAAGGTAGCCCATCAACTCAGGCACAGGAAGGTGCAACTTCTGTGGGTGGCCAAAGCACCAATTCCCCCACACCTTTTAAGCTCAGGCACAGATGAGTGTGACTGCTCTGGGTAGCCAAGGCACTGATTTCTCAGAGGCAGTGTACTGTTTCTGGTGAGGTCCTAAGGTGCAGGGCACAGCAGTGACTGGGAGGGATGGATGCAGCAGCTCTGCAGCAGTTTGGTCCCATGGCATATAGTGTAGTAGCTCTGTTAGAGATTTTTAAGGTTGTTCAGTGGAGACAAAGCCTCAGAAGTAGAATGTTGTCATAGCTGCTCAGCCCCATAGCAGCACACACTCCAGCAGTGGTTCCAGTTCCAAGATGACAGTGCAGAAGCCACCAGGGTCATAGAAAGAATGCATGGGGTTGGCTCCTTCTCTGAGGGCCTATAGCTATGTGGAATCCAGGAAAGTCTCTCAGCTGGGTCTAGTGCCTGTGAGGACTATACGAGCCCCTGGTGGTGAGAACTGTGGGTATCCAAGGTAGTGATGGAGGCTGTTGGGTGCTATCATTTACCTTTTCCTCACAGAGAGAAGTCCCTCCTGATTCCAAGCTGATCCCATCTGGGGAATGGGTTAGGGAAGACTGGTTGTTTCCTTCCCTCCTCTAGGTAGTCATCTTGGGTTTCTCTTCTCTACAGGATTTATGCTACTCCTTTGATGTACTCCAGTGCTCTCCTTTAGTTACTCGTTTATTTATTTCTTTGGCTTTTTGTGAGAGGGACGAGAACTAGGAGCTTCTTTCTAATTGGTCATCTTGCTAATGTTCTCAATGTTCTACACTGTGATAGGGCTTCTGGATTACATCGCTCATATTCCTATAACAAAATACCATAGACTGCATGGCTTAAACAACAGAAATTAATTTTCTTATAGTTTTGGAGGCCAGAAGTTCAGACAGAATCAAGGTTCCAACTGATTCAGTATGAGATGGAGTCTCTCTTCCAGGCTTGTTGATGGCCATCTTCTTGCTATGTCCTCACATGGCCTTTCCTTGGTGGAAGCAAGCAGGTAGAGAGAACTCTTTCATGTTTCTTTTTATAAGATCTTTAATCCTATAGGGTCAGGGCTCTATCCTGTGGCTTCATTTGACCTTGATTACTTCATTAGAGGCCCTATCTCCAAGCAAATATAGCTACACTGGGGGCTAGAGCATCAACATGAATTTTGAGGAGACACATTTTGTTCATAATAAATACCGTTGTTTTTTTTTTTTTTTGAGACAGAATCTCACTCTGTCACCCAGGCTGGAGAGCAGAGGCACGATCTCAGCTCACTGCAACCTCTGCCTACCAGGTATAAGTGATTCTCATGCCTCAGCCACCCGAGTAGCTGAGATTATAGGCCTGCCCTACCATACCTGGCTAATTTTTGTAATTTTTAGTAGAGAGGGATTTCGCCATGTTGGCCAGGCAGATCTCGAGCTCCTGACTTCGGCCTCCCAAAGTGCTGGGATTATAAGCGTGAGTCACTATGCCTGGCCTCCTATTAATGATTTATTTAATTCATTCAACAATATTTATTAAACAACACCGTGCCACTCTACTAGGCACTGGAAATAGAAAGAAGAATAAAGAACAGTGTTTGATCTTAATGATTCAAAAACTGGTAGAGGAGATAGGAATATAAAATAATACATTATTACAACAAAAGGTAATTAGCATGATTAGTCACTATGGGGATGTATATCTTACCCCCCATTTTGAGACTTAAGTTCTTTGAGCTAAGTGTAAAACATGTCACCTGAGAGAAGATGAGTAGAGATTTCGGTCTCTGACTCTTGATGAGATGTTTACCTCTACAGAAACTCAAATTTTGTTCCTGAGGAATATATACCTATATAAAGGACATTCCAGAAAAAATACTCCCTTTTTCTTACTAGCCCTATCCTCAGCTAGAGTCCCTATGTGGTTCTGTAGCAGACAACACTGAGTTAAATAACTGAGGCCCTTTTATAACATTTTATAGCATAGTTCTCCCCACCCCATCCCATATCTAATGTGGAACTTGTCTAAACTACTCATTCCAGGCATTCTTCTGACTGGGAAACTCCTTGTTACATTTGGCCTTCCAAAGGCAAGGCAGTTCCCAAGATGCCACTTCCAGACCTAATCTTAGCATGACCTTAGTCTGAGGGAGTGCAGGGTGAGTCACAAAGTATATCCAAGTTTAACCATGCATCTTCCTAAAAGTGCACTACTCCTTATAGTGGCTCCATTGTGCATACTTTAAAAAATCTGGCTGGGTGCAGTGGCTCACCCCTGTAATCCCAGCACTTTGGGAGGCTAAGGCAGGTGGATCATCTGAGGTCAGGAGTTCGAGACCAGCCTGGCCAACATGGTGAAACCCTGTCTCTGCTAAAAGTACAAAAATTAGCTGGGTGTGGTAATGCACACCTGTAGTCCCAGCTGCTTGGGAGGCTGAGGCAGGAGAATCGCTTGAACCTGGGAGGTGGAGGTTGCAGTGAGCCAAGATAGAGCCATTGCACTCCAGCCAGGATGACAAGAACGAAACTCCATCTCCAAAAGAAAAAAAAATCTGTTTTGTCCTTGAACTGGAACAGAGCTCTCCTTTCCTGAGCACTAGGGGGTAAAAGAGCTACAGACATTGAGATCTCCCTAGAGATCAGAGTGAGTGAGTCACATCAAGGCTTGTCACTGATTTATCTCCACATGTATCACAATACCTAGCCCAGCACCTGGTCCATAGTAGGTGCTCAGACAGTGCTTATTAAATGACTAAGTGAAGTAATTACTGTCGTATTCCCTGCCAATGACCTTATTTACTTTTCTTAGATATGGTCATAAAGAAACCATGTAATTTAATGTCTGTAATTGCACTTGACAATCACTGAACTAATCTCTCACACATATCTTTTCCATCTGAGTATCATGTACATAACTGGACAAAAAAATCCTCTGTAATGCACAGTAACTATAGGGCTCCCAGAAGACTTCTTCAGACAAGATACCTGCTGCTTTACTGCCCACATTCAACAATAGCCCAGATTGCTGGAACTAGCTATGCAGGCTTCTCATCAACAAGCTTTTTGTAGCAACTAGTCCTTCAGCACATAAGCACCTCCGAATGGAGTGTTGATCATATTGCATAACACTTGCCAGAAAAGGATCAGTGCGTCTGAAAAGTGAAAAGGAAAGAATGTCCTGGTCTCCATCTTAACCCCTGAGCTAATTGGCAAGCAGATTTCCACTAAATTTAGCCATCTCTCAACAATTTATGGAGGTAGTTTGGTATGCTAAGGCCTGGATTAAGATCTTTCTCCAACTACTTATTGTTAAAAATTTCAAACATAAAGGAAAGTTGGAAATATTTAACTGTAAACACTCACATTTCTGCCACTTAAATTATATTATTAACATTTTCTGTACTCAGTTTATTGCATACTATCTGTTGTTCAAAATCAAGGTGCTCATCAATTCATTTTAATCTATGTTAAACTTGAAATCTCTGCTTTCATGCCACAACACTTATTTTAATCTTCATAAATTCATTAAATCAGTCATCCGTTCAGACACATTATCAAGTATCTTCTACTTTGTGTGAAAAACTTTGTTAGTTATTGATTAGGCAAAGATTAATTAAAACAATCTCTCTTATGAAGGAGTTCCCAGTTGGATGGAGGATATTATGGGACACAATAATGACCCCCAAAGGTGTCCATTTTCTAGTCTCTAGAAGCCATGAATATGTTAAGTTATATGGCAAAAGGGAATAAAGGTTGCACATGGAATTAAGAGTTTCCTGGATTATGCAGATGGACCCAATGTAATCACAAAAGTTCTTGAGGGAAAATGAGGAGTCAGAGTTGAGAAAAAGATCTGACTATAGAAAAAAGGCACAGCGAAATGCAATATTGTTGGCTTTGGAGATAACAGAATGGGGCCATCAACCAAGGAATATTGGCTGAAGGGCTGGAAAAGGCAAGGAAATGAGTCCTCCCCTGGAGCCTCTAGAATAGAGTGCAGCCCTGCTGACAACTTAATTTTAGCCCAGTGAAACCCATTTCAGACTTCCAAACTATAGAACTGTAAGATCATAAATGTGGGTTGTTTTAAGCCACTAACTTTTTGGTAATTTGTGATGGCAGCCATAGGAAACTAACACAGAGCAAGACATTCATGCATGATTTTGATGCCATGTGATATGTCGTATAATGTAAGTAGGCACACAGTTATGTTAGAAAACACAGCACAGTCAAGAAATAATTCACATTGTTCTTGATAGAGAAAGAAGGAGGAATCTATCAGGCAAACAATAGAAAAGAGCATTCTGAACAAAAGGAACAGTTTTGCAATATCCCAAAGACTTAAAAAAAAATAATGGTTTTGAAATGGTAAATGCTATGATGAGTTATGCCAGTCATTCTTAATTCTATTAAAGCTTCTCTTTTTATAAGAAACATTTTGTAGTGTCTCATTTATTACTCTGAAATAAAAGATATAGATAACCAATCCCACATAGATGTTTGTGTGTCATAACCATAACACAAGGGATGAATAAAAATAAGTTATAATAAAATATTATGTATTTCAATATACAATTGCTTCTCACTCATGACTACCTTTGAATACACAATAAACATTTGCCTACATCTATACATATTTTCACTTTGAATGCTGTAGGTATAAGTGCAAACTCAAATGGGTGTATTATATTGACAAATTCCATGAGCAGTGTTACCATCAATGACAGTGTTTTCCAGAATTGGTGATGGAATCTTAATAAAGTTCTGTAAAACCAAATTACCCTTTTAGTTAAATGTAAAAGGTCATTGCATTTCCTATAAAATCAGTTTATAGTAAAAATCACTTAAAAAACCTAAACAGGCCGGGCGCAGTGGCTCAAGCCTGTAATCCCAGCACTTTGGGAGGCCGAGACGGGCGGATCACGAGGTCAGGAGATCGAGACCATCCTGGCTAACACAGTGAAACCCCGTCTCTCCTAAAAAATACAAAAAACTAGCCGGGCGAGGTGGTGGGCGCCTGTAGTCCCAGCTACTCAGGAGGCTGAGGCAGGAGAATGGCGTGAACCCAGGAGGCGGAGCTTGCAGTGAGCCAGGATCGCGCCACTGCACTCCAGCTTGGGCGGCAGAGCGAGACTCCGTCTCAAAAAAACAAAAAACTAAACAGATGTTTAGGTACAATAACTTAGAGGAAAGGTTATTTGATTATGAAGCTAAAAGGTGGATGAGGAGAAGCCTCCCCTTTCTGACTCCAGCTATGGCTGAGGAAGTGGTAGTGCTTGGAGCTGCTGTGGAATCATAAAGAAATAGCTATGGACAAAGACAGCATGAGTCTTTGATGACGTCATTGAACTGTTGATTTAATAAACCCTGGAAACCTCCTATGTTCAAAATTATCAAATTAACACATACTTTTTTTATTGTTTAAGCCAGTTCTATTTCCTTGCTACTAACTATAGCCAAAAACAGTGCAATGGATAAAATGAATGATATGACTTTGTCCAGCAGTGTGACACAGGCAGAACAGGTTGTAACAAATGCTGTTGTGAACCAAAACTAAAATCCTAAGCTCCTCCAAGTAACTGAAAGGATCCCCTTTGGGCCAAGAGGCTAGCAGAGAAACCTGAAAAACTGAATTCTCAGCCATGAAGGGAAAGAAAGTCTGGCACACCTCATCACAACTGCTTCATTTTGGAGGTTAGGCACAATTAACCAGCACTAACATTAAAACAGAGATCAGAAAACTGACAAAACAGGCTCTTTGTAGTAGTAAGATACCAAATTCCACCCTGACTCTGGTGTAACATCACATGACAGATAGCAGACCCTAAAGACAATAAAAACATTTTACCCCAAAATATAGTTTCTTTGACATATTTTGAAATGACCCTGCAAAACCATCTTTGGTGGAAGAAATTTGCCTTTGTAGAAAATCTTCATTACTGCAGCCAGACTTTTCTCAGATCTAGGAGAGGCTAACTAAAAGTCTGACACCTTTTAAGGTTCAAAAAGATATTTACCCTCTATTTTCTCTGAGGGCTGCTATCTGGAGGCTTCATCAACATAACAAGGACCTTGGTTTATACAGTCCCCGTTCTCATAATTCAAGCATTTATTTGTACTGACTTCAAGTCTTTAGACAAAGCTTATCTCTTTCAATCAATTGCCAATCCAAAATCTTTGGATCTACCTATGACCTGTAAGGCCCCATTTTGAGATATTTTGTCTTTCCAGGCTGAATCAATTTATACCTTAAATGTGTTGATTTACATCTTTGCCTATAACTTCTGTCCCCTGAAAATGTATAAAACCAAACTGTAACCCAAATGTCTGGGGCACACTTTCTCAGAACCTCTTGGAATTGTTCTCCAGGCCTTAGTTACTCATAATTGGCTCAGAATAAACCCCTTTAAATATTTTACAGGGTTTGGTTTTTTAGTCAACACTGTTAATGGCCTATCCTTATCCTTCTCAGAGTCACTAGGAGGATACAAGATAAACTATGCAAAAAAAGAAGAAAAAACTGGGCACATGTTTACTCCTCCATAATTGATAGCTATTACTCACGCTGTTTTGAAAGATATTATGCATTAGGCACCTGAGTTGTATATCAGATTCCTAGTGCTGCTATAACTAACTATCACAAACTTAGTGGCTTCAAACAATACAAATTTATTATCTAATAGTTCTAGAAGTCTGAAATAGGTTTCTCTGGGATAAAATCAAGATGTGGACAGAGCTGATTCCCTTCTGTAGGTCCCACAGGAGACTTCATCTCCTTGTCCTTTCTGGCCTCAAAAGGTTGCCCACATTCTTTCCTCTACATACAAAGCCAGCAATTTCATCACTCCAACCTCTGCTCCAGTCATGACATCTCCTCTCTGACTTTGACTTCCCTGCCTCCTTCTTATGTCTTATGGGGATGCTTCTGATTACATTTCACCCACCAGAATAATCCAAGTTAATCTCCCCATCTCAATCTTTAACATAACTACATCTGGAAATATCCTAATGCCATGTAAGGTAATACATTCACAGGTTCCTGCCTACCACGAGTTGCAAGAGAGTAAGACTTTGATTCAATGGTACCGTATAGTTACAAAAGCATTCTGAGAATATAAAAAAACAAAAGAATTAGTTGTCCTTCCTTGCTCAGTTCAAGGTTTGTACCCATTCCCCTCTTTATATATTATCCAGAGATCATTCAGTTTCATAAATTACAGAAACCCAATACAAACTGACTTAAAAAAAAAAAAAAAAAAACACTAGAGTTGAATGAGTTGGTTCATAGAAGTGCTGGCTTCAAGTTGGGTACATATACTTAGACAACATCAGGATTATGGCCATTTGCATACCTTGAGTCTGCTCTCCTCCTAGTTTTCTTCATTCTTGGGCAGATAGGCAAGAAGATGGCCATTAGCAGTCCCAGAAACATATGCTGGAGATCTCATGGAAAAGATACCCGTATTCTTGCCAAATTTTAGCAAAATTCCCAAGACTGACCAGCCTAAACCAGGTTATATACTCATGCTCCAAGCTAGCATATGGGATTGGTGCTAATTAAGTCATGTGGACTGAGAATAGAGAGGAGTGTTTCTTCAAAATAAATCGGCACTGTGATTAGAGAAAGGGAGAATGAATGCTGGTCAGACAAAAACCACAGATGCTCCATCCAACTCCCTCTGAGGAAAATTAGCTGTCTGGAGCCCCACTTGGGCAGGAGCACTTGGATGCTTGTGACTTCAGCTTCAGGTCCATGGTGGGCAAAGACTCCTGGAAGTGACGGAGTGCTACCCAGCCAAACTGCAACTGTATTTAGAGAAAGAACAGAGATAATTTTCATGCCGAGGCATAAGAAAGAGGTTTATTGGACATACAATTCCACATGGCTTAGGAGGCATGACAATCATGGCAGAAGGCAAGGAGGAGCAAGTCACATCTTACGTGGATGGCAGCAGGCAAAAAGAGAGCTTGTGCAGACAAACTCCCATTGCTAAAAACATCAGATCTTGTGAGACTCATTCATCATCACGAGAACAGCACGGGAAAGACCTGCCCCCATAATTCAATCACCTCCCACCGGGTCCCTCCTATGACACGTGGGAATTGTGGGAGTTACAATTCAAGATGAGATTTGGTCAGGGACACAGCCAAACCACATTATTCCACCCCTGGTCCTTCCCAAATCTCATGTCCTCACATTTCAAAACCAATCATGCCTTCCCAACAGTTCCCCGAAGTCTTAAGTCACTAACTCAGAAGTCCACAGTTCAAAGTATCATCTAAGACAAGTCCCTTCCACCTATGAGCCTATAAAATCAAAAGCTAGCTAGTTATTTCCTAGATACAACAGGGGTACAGGTATTGGGTAAGACAGCAATTCCAAATGGTAGAAATTGACCAAAATCAAGGGGCTACAGGCCCCAGGCAAGTCCAAAATCCAGCAGAGCAGTAAAATCTTAAAGCTCCATGGATTTCCTTTGACTCCATGTCATGCTCATATCCAGGTCATGCTGATGTGAAATGTGGGTTCCCATGGTATTGGGCAGCTCTGCCCCTGTGTCTTTGCAGGGTATAGCCTCCCTCCTGGCTGCCTTCATGGGCTTGCATAGAGCATCTGTGGCTTTTCCAGGTACATAGTGCAAGCTGCTGGTGGATCTATCATTCTGGGTCTGGAGGACAGTGGCCCTCTTCTTACACCTCCACTAGGCAGTGTCCCAGTGGGGATTCTGTGTGGGGCTCCCATCCCACATTTGCCTTCTGCACTGCCCTAGCAGAGGTTCTCCATAAGGACCCCACCATGGCAGCAAACTTCTACCTGGATATCCAGGCATTTCCATACATCCTCTGAAATCTGGGCAGAGGTCCCAAACCTTAATTCTTGACTTCAGTGCACCCACAGGCTCAACATCATATGGAAGCTGCCAAGGCTTGGGGCTTCTACCCTCTGAAACAACAGCCTAAGCTGTACCTTGGGCCCTTTTAGCCATGGCTGGAGTGACTGGAACACAGGGCACCAAGTCCCTAGACTGCATACAGCAGAGGGACTCTGGGCCTGGCCCATGAAACCATCTTTTCCTCCTAGGCTTCCAGGCCTGTGATTGGGGGGGCTGCCCTAAAGGTCTCTTATATGGCCTGGAGATATTTTCCCCATTGTCTTGAGAATTAACATTTGGCTCCTTATTACTTATGCAAATTTCTGCAGCCAGATTGAATTTCTCCTCAGAAAATGGGATTTTCTTTTCTATCACATTGTCTGGCTGCAAATTTTCCAAACTTTTATGCTTTGTTTCCATTTTAAAACTGAATGCCTTTAACAGCACCCAAGTCACATTCTGAATGTTTTGCTGCTTAGAAATTTCTTCTGCCAGATACCCTAAATCATCTCTCTCAAGTTCAAAGTTCCACAAATCTCTAGGGCAGGGACAAAATACCACCAGTCTGTTTGCTAAAACATAACAAGAGTCACCTTTGCTCAGTTCCCAACAAATTCCTCATTTCCATCTGAGATCACCTCACCCTGGACCTTATTGTCCATATTGCTACAGCATTTTAGGCAAAACCGTTCAACAAGTGTCTAGGAGGTTCCAAGCTTTCTGACATTTTCCTGTCTTCTGAGCCCTCCAGACTGTTCCAACCTCTGCCTGTTACCCAGTTTCAAAGTCGCTTCCACATTTTTGGGTATCTTTTTGGCAACGCCCCCACTTTACTGGTACCAATTAACTGTATTAGGCATTTTTTATGCTGCTGATAAAGACATACCCAAGACTGGGTAATTTACAAAAGAAAGAGGTTTAGTGCACTTACAGTTCCACATGGCTGGGGAGGCCTCACAATCATGATGGAAGGCAAGGAGGAGCAAGTCACATCTTATGTGGATAGCAGCAAGCAAAGAGAGAGCTTGTGTAGACAAACTCCCATTTTTACAACCATTAGATCTCATGAGACCCATTCCCTATCACGAGAACAGCACAGGAAAAACCCACCCCCATAATCCAATCACCTCCCACTGGGTCCCTCCCATGACATGTGGGATTGTGAGAGTTACAATTCAAGATGAGATTTGGGTGGGGACATGGTCAAACCATATCAAGGACAAATATGGGGAAAGCATTTTACAGATGGTCTAATTCCTCCCACAAACCTAGAGATGTAGAATAGCTTTGCCCAATGTCACACAGACAAAGATGAGCAAAAGGGACTAGAATTTACTCTTCTCAGCAGCTGCTCTGTGCAGGATCAACTGGTGTGGGAGTAACAGAATAAAACTAGCTATCAGTAGGCACTATTAGCACTCCATTGTATTTGGGCTTTATAAACATTATTTCATAAAGCCTTCACAACAATTCTAAAAGTAACCCCTGTTAAAACCTATGAGAAAACTGAAGCTTAGTGACTTTAAATTGCTTGCTCCAAATCATACAGCTTTTAAATAGTAAAACCAAATCTGTCTGTCTGTCTATCTTTACGTCTCCGTATGCTCTTGCTGACAATGCTCACTCATGCAAATATAGAGACTGCAGATCAGGATAGGGACAGCCAGCCAGTCACAGATGATGTCGAATAAGGATCCATGATTAGAACTACCAGGAGATGGAAGTAAGAAAATAAATGGAGGAATGTTGTTTGGGCTCAGAAAACTTGTAATTTTGGTGTGCAACCAAAATAAGGGTACTTATGTATTTTCTATGTTCTGGTTAAGGCTATGCAATTTGACTTGTCTTATTAATATATTATTTCACTTACAGTATTATTGTCTTGATTTTATTACATGCAGAATCTAAGAAACTGAGAAAGTTTAGCAATTTTCCCAGGGTCAGCTCTCTGGTAAGCAGTGGAACTGGGACACAAACATAAGTCTACACATGCCAGGTCAATGCTCTTCCCACAAAGTCACACAAAGAAAGTCCCAAACAAATGCCCAGCCTGCAGCTGCACAGAGCCTACATACACATCTCTGCAGGACTCGCATTCCTGCCATTTTCCTCCTTTCTCGCCTGTTACAGGCCTGCTGTTACCAGCTTATTTAATTCCTGCAATTTGCACTATTTCTCACAATCTGTTCTCATTTCCTAGAAGTGCTCACTCAATAGCTCCACTGTTTGCCATGAAATCAGGCCTAAAAATGTGCAGAAGTTCTCCCACATTCTGCTAAACCTGAGTTCAGGGGGTCCAACTGAAGTAAAATCATTGGAACAACTGTCGCAAGAGTCTTCGTGCAAGGAGCAGATTCTTATTCCTGACTTTCACTCAGCTCTGCCATAACCACCAAAGCCAGGGGCTGGGTAGAAGGAAGTGCACTGGATCGGGCCTTTGAAAATGTTCTATTACTTATTTGATAATGAAACCACCAAAATTGTAAATGAAATAGTAAAAGAGATCTGACTTAATAACTCCATCTTGCTTCTAACCTCCAAGCTGTCCTTGTTCATTCCTGGGTGTAGGCTGAACTGACTTTGGGAGGAACTTTATAGTTTAAAACAATGATGATAACAGCCCTTTCCCAAAGCAAATCCCCTTCTTGGCTGGGAACTAGACTGCCTTTGCAGGACTAACAAATTAGCCACAAGATAATACAAGATTAGAAATTATGGTTTAGGAGTCATGCAACTGGAGACTACAAGATACTGACCCTCCCTAAACTGCTCTTAAAATCAGTGCTTCAGACATTTTGTAGACCCTGCACTTCATGGATCAGTTGCCACCACCCAGATTCATAAACTGGCTCATCTGATCTCATGATCCCCACCCAGGAACTGACTCAGCACAAGAAGACAGCTTCGACTCCCCATGATTTCATCTCTGACCTGACCAATCAGCCCTCCTGACTCACTGACTTTCCCCAGCCCACCAAGTTGTCCTTAAAAACTCTAATCCCCAAATGCCCAGGGAGACTGATTTGAGTAACAGTAAAACTCTGGTCTCTGCCAGGCATTGTGGCTCACACCTGCAATCCCAGCACTTCGGGAGGCCAAGGCGAGTGGATCACCTGAGATCGGGAGTTCAAGACCAGCTGAGCCAACATAGTGAAACCCCATCTCTACTAAAAATGCAAAAATTAGCTGGGTGTGGTGATGCACATCTGTAATCCCAGCTACTCAGGAGGCTGAGGCAGTAGAATCGCTTGAACCCGGGAGGTGGAGGTTGCAGTGAGCTGAGATCGTACCACTGCACTGCAGCCTGGGCAACAGAGCGAGACCCCATCTCAAAAAGAGAGAAAAAAAATAAAAATAAAAAAGCAAAACTCTGGTCTCCCGCACAGCTGACTCTGTGTGAATTACTCTTTCTCTATTGCAAGTCCCCTGTCTTGATAAATCAGCTTTGTCTAGGACCCATTGGGTGGTTATGATATCAGGGAAGTAAAACAAAACCCAGTTTACTCTGTTTCCTATATGCACCTGCAACTGTCTATAACACAGGGATGTCTACCACCCAGTCACTGTCCTCAAAGGTTCAGTGCAGTGCAAGAGGCAGACAGGTCAACCAGCAGTTTCAACTCGGGAAGTCTGAGGATCTTGGCACACAGGAGCAGGCTAACTTCATCGGGTGTGTAATCTGTGAATTTTCACAAAGCTCTGCACTTAGCAGGGCTTGTGTGTGGTTTAATGCTCTGCTGTTATTGTGTTGACATTCTTAGCGATTTTTGAACAAGGGCCCCCACATTTTGATTTTTGCTGGGCCCTACAAATTAGGTAGTCAGTTCTGCACAGAAGATATGCTCCTTGTCCAAATGAATGATGATAGAAAAGGCTCAGGGAGGAATGATGCCCCTTGAAGAATAAAAAATAAGAAAATGGGAAAGGACATGACTTCTACTTTTGCATAGAGGAGTGAAAGGGGGAAGAATTCTCAATATTTCTGGGTACATGAATGTGAAGCACAAGATGGGAAGTAGGGTGTATAGGAGGTGAGAATGGAATCTTTAAGTGGAGTCAGAGCATGAAAGGCTTAGGATGCCATCCTCAAGAGTGTGAATTTTATAAAAAGCTACTGGAGAGATTACACATGGAGTGGCAGGTGAGACCTCCATTTTAGAAAAACTTCTATGGACAGAAAATCAATTTTGAAAGGGTAAAGGTGAAACAGAGAGTGACCACTTAGTAGGCAATTATAACCATTTGGTCAAGCAGTAAGGAGAAGAATAGGAGGAGAAGGGAAGTCATGCATCAAATAAATAGTTAGGAAATAAAATTGGTATAATGCAATTTGACAGACATTTCAACTTCCCTACCTTATACTGATTTTTCTCTTCTCTATAAATATGACCCCAATTTTAGGGATGATAGCAAGGAATTAAAATAACCCCTATTTCATTCTTCCTTGAGGTGGGAGACTGTGTTGTTTATATTGTCCTGGCTGGTGATATACACGCAAAAGGCACTGGGCACCAGTGGAGGGCGTCTTCCAGGAAATCCACTGTTCTCCTCATTAAAAAAAGAAAATGACAGACTTGGCTAATTGATACCTATTGTTCATGGCCCTTCCATTTTCTTCTTATTTTGTGATTGCAAGGAAGAGTTGCATGCTAAAGATAGAAGAGCAGGAAACTGAGAGGAACACTGGTCCTTGATGACTTATGCCAACATCGTCACTTGCTTCCGACGGCTCACCCAGGCTTCCTGTTACTGAGAAAAATGAAAGCCAGTTTAGCTAATCCACTGTGGATGGGTGTTTGTTAAATTCTTTTGCATGCAGTCCTAACAAACATACTAGGGCTGTTATCTGAACCAGGCTTTGTACCTCCAAAGCCTATACATGAACCATGGAAGCAAGGCTTCCCAACACCAAATACTTGTCAAAAACCAGAGTTACACAGGCCAGTGATCTTTTCTTTCACACTCACAAAACACACCTTTTTAATCTCTTTTCCAAAACCTACTTGGATCTGATTGCTGGAATTGGTTGGTCAATTAAGACACACTTGAGGGAATAAATGCTAGTAGTAGTTTAGATTCACCTAGCAAGCTCATCTCTCCAGCTAGAAAAGATAATAAGAGAAAAAATAGCAAGAAAAGAAAATAAGAGACCAGTAAGAGGCAAAATGTGGTATGGCTTCATGTTCTGAAAACCAATTCCCACTACAGTTCTGACTCAAAGGGCCTTAAGAAAGACGCAGTGTTCAGATTCTTGGGCAAAAGCAACATCTGGATTCAGGGACTAAATAAAACTTAAATAAATCATTGTTTCCACCTTTCCACTAACATCTGTCCTTGCCCAGGTTTTTTCACTGTTAACAACAAAAACAATAATAGTTTTTACCTACTGAGCGTGTTCTATGTGCTTTAGAATCATGATCTGTTTAATTTTTAACCTTCAAGATAAAGATTACAACTCCTTGTGAAAAATGAAGAAACTGAGGTTCATAGAGATGAAATAACGTATCCAAGTCACAGAGTTGATAAACGGTAGAGGTACAATTCAAACTGAGATCTGTCTCAATCCAAACGCTGTGTTCCTAACCACTCAGATCTAACTACTGTGTCCTGTTAGCTGAACATACCTTGTGTTTTCCCACAGCCTTGCATCTGCTCACAATGAACAGGAATACCTATACTGATGGCCACCATAACCTCAATCAAATTTACTTCAGGGCTCATTTTAAGTATGATTTTCTCCATGAAAATGTTTCCAATATCTCTTTCTTTACTTTTTACCAAATATGGAATCCCCTTGCCCTAATACAAATTGCCTTTGTTTAGTTTGTTTTGTGGTGCTTATATCTGCTTTGATTATAATTGAAATATTACTATTTTCATCACTTATACTGAAAGATTCTCTGTGAAAGCAGTCCTTGATCCTTCCTTGGGCTAAGGGAGATGAGGGGGAGCTTGAAGAGGAAGTAAGAGTTAAATGCTAATGATATCACTGAATAGGGGTCCACACACAGTTACTTCATCTTGTCTTCACTTCCATATGCTCCAAAGGATTGATAATCTGAGAGTTCTTGCCAACAGAATGTAGGTAAGTGTGATGTTCTCCACTCCCAGGCCTGCCCATGCACATCTCTGATATAATCCTTCACCTCCTGTCTTCCCCATTTGTTAGCTGGGTGCCAAAACCCTGGAAATCATTGTTCATCCTGGGCCCCTGAATGACAGTGTGGAGCAGAGCTTTTCCACTGCACCCCACCTCACCTATGTTATTATTTGGGTTCTATATGAGAAAGAGGTAAATATTTATTATGTTAAACCAGGGAGATTTTGTCTTTACCAGCATCTAGCATTATCTGAACAAATACTCATAGTGAGATAAAGTAGTTTGTTAAATGTCACACAGCTAGTAAGTGATGGAATATGAATTCTAAGTGAAGCAGTGTAGTACCAGAGTCTACACATCTACTTCTACACAAATGCTATACTGTCCCACTAAATATCATTTACCCTGTCTCTTATTAAACTCTAGGTTCCTTGATAAGAAATATTAGTTTTCATTTTTGAATTATTTGAATTTAGTACTTAAAAGAAACTCAAATAAACTGGAATTGACAGGAATTAAATTGAATTGAATAAGATGTTACTTAAACTTTTCCCAGCATGATCACTCACAACCCCACCCTAGTAGGATCTTACTTAAAACTAGCATTTTCAAATTATTTTTGCTTTCCCTAAATCTGTTGCAAATTCCCAGAAGTTATTTGTTCCTGTGTTGAAGTCCAGTCAATACATTATAATTCATCTTGACAAGTTCTATGTGAGTAACTCTTTTGGCATTCTCCCATTATGTTTATATGAATTATTCAGATTCAGCAATGATTGATTACATTCAGGTAGTGGGCTTGGCACTTTCCTATGTCGTTAGTTATTCCCACAATTTCGTAAAATACGTGTTATCTCCATTTCACAGATGGACAAACAATGAGTAAACCAAGCCTCAGAGATGCTCAGGGACTAACCTAAAGCTAATTATTGATAGATTTTGGACTAGCAACCCCTGGTGTGTGTGTGTGTGTGTGTGTGTGTGTGTGTGTGTGTGTGTGTGTGTGTTTACCATGCTGACTGTTTCTAACATAGTGCTTTAGGCAATTCATTCAGGTATTGCACACATTAGAAACTCCAAAGGTTCTTACTAATCAAGGCACAAATGTATACTGAACAATAAGATGTACTAGAAACAACTAGCTAATAGCTTCCCACAACTTTAGTAAAGCTACAAAGATAAACCAAATAACAGTTGCAATAGAGGCAAGTTTAGGGCTTAATTGGTTGAAGGAGGTATGACTTCCTCTTATGCAGGCCATACTATGGGTCTTTTGAACTGGGAGAGTATTCTTAAAAGAGCTGGACAAAGGCTGAACAGCAAGAAACAGGTCTTAGGGTCGCAGACCTGGGATTAACATTATGACCTTCAAAAACAAATGTGAAATTAAAACTTTTTCAGGCCAAGAAGAGCTGAAAGAATTCATGGCTAGTAGACCAGCATAAGAACTGTGAAAAGAAGTTTTTCAGGCTGAGAGAAAATAACAGAAACTCATATCTATACAAAGGAACACTGGAAATCATAAATATGTGAGCAAATATAAAAAATACTATTCTTATTTTGCAATAATTTAAAATATTAGTGATCATATAAAGCAAAAATTATAACAATGTAAGGATTATAATAATTATACAAATAAAATATATGACAAGAATAGTACAAATGGTCAAGTGTAAGATTCTTACATAATTTGTAAAGTAATATATTAGGAATTATAAGAAAACAACTAAAATTAAAACATATATAGCTTAAAAGCAAATACGAAAGCAAGATGGAATATTCATATATACTTAATTACTCTGAAAGAAGGCAGGAAAAGCAGGAATAAAAGGAGAAAAACAACAGGAGTACAAGAAAACATATTATAGAATAATTTATTTAAACCAAAATTATGTCAATGATTAACATTAAATATAAATGAACCAATCACTCCAATTGAAAGGATGATATTATGAGACTACATGAAAAGTATGACCTTATGAAGTACTATTTTCAAGATATACACTTCAAATATAAAATCACAGATAAGTTAAAGGATAGAAAAAGTCATACAACCACTAATTTTAAAAAGCCAAGTTAGCTATATTCATAACACAGACAAGCCTTCAGGACAAGGAGTATTACCATGGACAAAAAGAGGTATTTTATTATGATAAAAATATCAATTCATCAGAAGGACATAATAACCTTAACTGTGAATGTACCTAGTAATAGAGATTCAAAACACATGAAACAAAACTTAAGAGAACAAAAAGAAGAATAAGTCAACTCACAATTATAGTTAGAGATTTTAACTCATTTCTCAGTACTAGATAAGGGAAGTAGACCAAAAAAGAAACAAAAACCCAGCCCTCTTCATTACTTGATAGTCACCAAAGATCATTCTCCATATTATTTCAATATTTTAAAATACACTTGCATTAGGGTCAGTCTGCAAATTTCTGAAATAGTTTGGAATTAAACAACATACTCTTAAGTTATCCATACGTCAAATAAGAAATCCTCAGGAAATCCCCAAAATGTTGGCAAATATTTTTAACTCAATGATAATGAAATCACAAACTTGTAAAATGCAAATAAAGCTTGAGGGAAACTTACAACTTTAAAACTTATATTACAAAGAAAAAATATCAAAAATCAATTATCGAAAGATCTACTTAAAGAAACCTGTATTTTAAAAAAAGTAAATCCAATGAGTAGTAAGGTATAAATAACAAGGATGTGAGCAAAATTTGATGATATAAAAAACAGACAATAGAATAAAGCAGCAAATGCAAATGTTAGTTTTATGAAAATATCAATTTATCTGATTCTAACTAGAATTATTAAATTCAAGAGGGAGGTGAAGAGAGAAAAAACACAGATTATCAATATCTTGAATGAAAGACTATTTCTCCATTACTCTAGTCCTTACAGACAGAAAAACAGGTTATATGGAAGTATTATAAACAATTTTTCCCTAATAAATTTGAAAACTTGGAAATCCTGTACAAATCCCTGGAAAGAAACAAATTACCAAAACCTATACAAGAAGACATTGAAAATAAAAACATTATATTAGAAAAATTGAATTCATTAACAAAAATTATTTCATTACAAAAATGCTGTTGCAGTCTATCAAACAGTTTAGGAAGAAATAATACCAATATTTTTATTAAAATATAAAAGAAGATAATCTTTTTCATTTAAGAGAAAAGAAAATATGGGACATGCTAACTTATTTTATCTGACTATCATAAATCTAATATTAAAGCCAGATACATACATTCAAGGGAAAAAAAAATCACAGACCAATATTCCCCATTAATAAAGGCACAGAAGTCAACAACAAAGTATTAACAACCTTAATCTAGCAAAATAGAAAAATTGTAATACATCATAGCAAAGAAGAAGTGTTCATTCCAGAATGCAAGGTTAGTTCAATGTTTAAAAAAAACAATCATTTTAAGTCTGAAAATAGAGCGAAGGAGAAAATTTTTGTGATTATCTCAATAGGCACAGATCTAATATTTAGCCAAATATAATCTTAATTCATAATAAAAACTCTTAACAAATTAAGAATGGATAGAAATGTTCTAACCTTAATAAAAGTCACAAAGGCACAACTACCTTCACACTTAATGGAGGAAAACTGAATCATTTTCCTTGAGACTGGCAACAAGACAAGAGTGTTATTCTAATAATTCCTCATGAGTACTTCATTGGGGATTTATAACCAATGCAGTAAGACAAGAAAAAGAAATAAAAGGCATAAATAATGGAATAAAAAAGGTAAAAGTGTCTTCATTCACAGACAGCATAATTGTTTACATGGAAAATTTTTAGGAATCTATGAAGTACCTAAAATAATTACTAAGTAAATACAGCAAATCTCAAGATGTAAAAAAAATCTATTTTCTTTATATATTCTACCAACATGCATTTTTAAAGCAAAATTATCAATAATGCAATGTATGAATTCATCAGTAAACAAATCTAGGAAATGTTTGTAGCAGCTTTATACATAATATCACAAAACTGCAAACTACTCAAATATTCTCAACAGGCAAAAAGATAAAGATGTTGTATTACAGCTATACAATATAAAACTACTCAGCAATAAAACAGAATAAATTACTAATATTATATGCAACAACATGGAGGAATTTGAAAGTTAATATAAGTCAGATATAACATATATATACTATATTGTTTGATTCATCTATATTTCTAGTATCAGCAAAGCTAACATGATGAAAAAAAACCCAGAACATTGGTTGTCACTGGTTGTTTGGGGGCAACTGGGATAGATTTGAAATGGGCACATGAGTGCTACCTAGGATGATGGGAGGGTTCTATGTTTTGACAGGGATGTGGGTTACACAGATACTCGCATTTATCAAAGTTGATTAAATTGTACATCTGGTATCTATGTATTTTATTGTATGAAAACTGTATTATAATCAAAAGAAAAGAAAAATGGAGGAAAAAGCGAGGCAGGGAGAAAAGGAGAGAGAAGAAGAGGTAGAAGGAAAAGAGGGCGAGAGAAAAAATAATGGTCCCAGGAACAGGGGAGGATGTGAGCCAGGAGCTTGGGGTTACTGTTGCCAATAGCTGAGAAAAGAGGCGAGCAGAGCTCTGAAAGTTCAGTGTCTCCGTTAGAATTTTGTAATTCTTTAAATGGTCAAACCAAATCTTGATACAAAAGGAAAGCATATTTTGGAGATGCAAGATGGAAAAGATAAGCTCTGACCCCTGACTTCTGCTCTATTGGTTTTAAATAACAGTTGAATTTATAAAAGCCTACTCTCAGGGATTCATTTGTATAGTTTTGTTGTTCAGTTTCTTTAACTTGGAATATAAAAGTTGTTCCAAATTGCCCACTGTATGTCTGCCAAAGTTTTATGTGAAGAATTGGGTGGCAGGTGTTTCATTCTGTAGTCATTCTTAGAAGGGTTTGTTCCCATGTTTGAATGGAGTTAGTTGTGCACTTCCCCCTTCCCCCAAGCTCTCATTGCAGCCTTGCCTGAAATCTATTCTTCTGGAGTACAGTGGAATGTTAACCCATTTATAATTGCAATGATCATTCATTTCTCTTTCTGTTGCTTTGCTGTGCCAAGCACATCAGTGCTAAATTCTTGGCAAAAGGCTTTTTTGCTTGTAATAGTAGGAAGCAGACCTTACTCTGCCCTGAAATTTGCACACTGGAGGGAGATGAGGAAAGCCCTGTAGTAACTGAGGAAGGAGTTTCTCAATTCAACAATTGTTAAATAAAGGTAAATTTTCACTGCAGCTACACTGAGGTACCTCCAGGGTGTGGGGGCAAAATTAGAAAAAAAAAAATTACCTTGAGAACAGGGAACTCCAGAAACTCAATATCAAATATATCAATTCAGACTGTGCAATATCATCCTCATAACCACCCTACTGGGTAGTCATCATTTATCCTTTCTATTTCAGATGATGAAACTTATATTCAAAGATAGATGCTAAATAACTAGGCTAGGTAAAAAACAATTTCTATAGGTGAGATTTTAATTTTTGTGCATCAAATTCCACACTCTACTGTTTCCTTATCTCAGATTGTTTAATCATTCTACCCCAAGGATCTAGCACAGTGCCTGGTACTAAATAGACCCCCAATGAATATGTGTTAAATTAAAAACCCACACAAAAGTTAAACCCTATGGTAGATATCTGAGGACAAAGCCAAGTTTAATACGTATGTATCTAGAGCATCTCGATTTTCTCAGGACTACAGGAAACATGGAAAGCTGAAATGTAATTAACTAACTATATTATGGAATATATTGCTTTTTAATAAGAAGACTCATGTGTTTCCAAGGATCACTATTTAAAGAAATACATTGATAAATCACTTTAAAAGTTTCTGGCATGATTAGGAATTTCAATTACTAGACCCGAACTCACTAGCTTAGGGACTTGAGACTGGCTATTCAGTAATCACCAAAGATATGTTTCATAACTCTCATGAAGTTGTTTGACCTTTATATTGCACCAAGACAACCAATCACCATGGCTGCTGATGGGTGTGGCAGGCAAATGACTGACAGGCAATCATATCCTAATTTAGTTAGGCAAGCTCATTCATGGAGGGACCAGCATTAATCTTTTGGGAGTCTTTTTTGGTTTGCTTATTTGTTGTGTTTTTGTTGTCTTTACACTGGGCCAGTGGTCTTCAGGTTTCAGTGAAGTCTCTGATATTTTATGAAAACTTTTGTGGATATAAATCTCTTATGGTTTTGGTGGAGAGGCTTTATAGCTTTATAAAATTAGTAATGAATTCATAACACCAAAATTACTAAATATCATTCTAGGCCTTACAATTCAAGGGGTGTCCTCAGAGACTCCATCTCTCAAATTTCACTGTAATGAAAAGAGTATTCGTTGTGGTGGAAGCTCCAAGCATGGATGGGAACACAGATGGCCTCTTCTGATATCTTCATTCATTTTGTAAGTACCCATTATAATTTTAATATCCTTTCTCTGATCACATGACTAAAGTATGGACTAATGGAAAGCTGGTGTTCTGCAGAGTAGAGAGTTATTTTCACCAGAGTGCAAAAATTTAACAGTGTATCTTATTCAGTATGGCCTTGGACCTAGTGACCACTCTCCTTTTTCTCTTTATGGAGGTGTTTTACTGGGAGATGTTATTTGTCTAGAGTACACAATAAGGCCTATGATATTTCCTGACAATCACCCAAAATATTCTTGAGACATCTAAACATACAAAGATTAATTGTGATGATTCCAACTACATGACATTTTGAAAAAGGCAAAACTATGGATACAATAAAGATGTCAGTGGTTGTCAGGAGTAAGTGGAGAGAGAGGACAAATAGACAGAGCATGCAGAATTTTGAGGGCAGTGGAATTATTCTATATAACTATGTAATGGCCAATACAAGCCATTATACATTTATCAAAACCCATAGACTGTACAGCACAAATAGTGAAAAGTGAACACTAACATAAACTGTGGATCTTGAGTGATAATGATGCGTTGAGGTAGGTTTATCAATTGTAATAAACATACCATTCTGGTGTGTGCTGTTGGTAATGGGGGAAGCTGTGCTTGTGTGAGGCAGAGTATATGGAGACTCTCTATGCATTCTGTTCAATTTTGCTGTGGAACTTAAAATTACTCTTTAAAAAGAGGCTATTGAAAAAAAATCTGGCATAATGGGAAACAAGGTACTATGTTATGGTAAACTGGGCTGGTTCTCAATAAAACTCAATGTGAAGTTGTGATAATCCTGGATTGGAACATTTCCTATAGCCTTGTAAACAACAAAGCCCTTTTCCTCCCCTCAGCTAAAAATCAACATGGCAGAATGGGTCTTTAAAAGGCGGGCTTTGGTTTACCTTATCCATCCAAATTCATGGAAGGAAAATGTTGGTAGGAACAGGGAACAAAGCCATACATACACAACTTTTTATCACACAGTGCCCACAAAAAGACCCAATCTGATTAATGAGACTAAAAACATCTTCTTCGGGAATGAGCAAGAAAAAAGGCAGGTTGAAGATCATAGTAGATGAAGAGATTGGCGCATTCCTTTCATCTACAGCCCTGCTCATTAATATTACTCCATCCGTGCACTTAACATTAGAGTTTCCAATCTACTCAGAGTGATTGAATTCCTATATATATATATATTCTCCTTGAGAGGAGAGACCAGTGAAATGAAGCAGTTCAATTGTTTTGCCAATTTAATATTTTCAGTTATTGGCATTCTGGTTTATTTATCTCTCTTCTGGTAGGTGCTTATTCTTATACATCCAAAACCCAGCATGGTTCCTGAACACAGCAGAAACTCAGTAAGTGTTTTTACATTTATCCTGGAATATAGATATTCTAAACCACTTCGGAGCAGTGATTCTCAAAATGTGATCCCCAAACTAGCAGCATCAGCATTATGTTAGAATTTGTTGGAAACACAAATTACTGGATCCCACCCAAGACCTACTAAATCAGAAAGTCTGAGGGTGGGGCCCAGAAAACTCAGCTTCACCAAGTCCTCCAGATGATTCTGATGCATGATAACATTTAAGAAATACTTCTTTAGAGTTTAGCCTAATGAACTAATGAATTGAAGTTCTTGAACCAGAGAGATGATACCATGATGAGCCCACCAAGTTCTGCCTTCTAAAGGGCTTGTTGTTGGCCTCTGTAGACTCTACTGGGCTGCAGCCCTGCCAGTTTGCTGACTTCCAAAAGGCCTGACAAGAGGTGTTTTCCATGGTATATTGAACACAGATCAGGATCCAACCCTTATAACCTCAGACTAACCTTTGTCAATCCTATATTACTGTAGGCATTACCTCAGGAATGAATTGAAATGATCCAGGCTCAGAGAAAATTATATGTAAACAAGAATGGCCATTTTAAAAGGTACAATGTGAAAGACAACTATCATTGCATTTCCTCTCTATAGTCAGCCTAACCTGAAGAAGTCAAAAAAACTTCCTCAAAAGCAGACAACCAATCCCAGAAGAGTTAACGTAATTGTTTTAGTGCTTAAACAGGCTAAAATAACAATTAAAAGGCTAATATTTATTAAATATTTTCTACGTGCCAACCATGGTGCTAATTAGTTTACATACATTCTAGAATTTAATCCTCACAACAGCTTTATGAGTTGGATAAAATAGTATCCCCATGTTGTACACTAGAAAACTAAAGGGTAGAGAGGTGAAATCACCTTGCCAGGATGACCCAGGTAGTAAACATCAGGGAACAAGATTTAGACATCAGTCTGTCTTAAAACAGAGAAATACTATTAATTACAATACTGAGCTGCCATAAGACCAACACAGCCCTCCCCAACTTGGGGGTAACCTTGCCAATAGGGCAATGATAGCTACATTCCCTTTGCCAAGACTTTTTCATCAGAGGACAAAACTAAAATGGGCTCTACATAACTTTTTTTTTCCTCTCTGTTTCTGTTGCCTGACCAATATCCTTAAACTTCAGGGTGCACTTTCTTCAACTACGTCAATATTTCAATCACATGAAAGTAAGGGTCTTCAGCAGTAGAGCCACTGCATCTCTTTCAGATAACTTTGTACATCTTTGCTCTAATTCATTGTTGAACTTATCAGTTTTCTCTTAGAGAATAATCTTTTTTGCCACGTTCCTGATTTCTTAAAGAAACTCCTATCTGTATTACCCGTTTATCAGTTAGAGTTAAAATCCGTTGGCCAAATTTCTATAAAGCAGACCTCATGAGTGGCATGGAGCCAAATTTCTACCATTTTAATAAACTCTTCTCCGCCTCCCTCCCCATTCCCTTAAAATCCTGAAAGTAAAAAAGAGAGAGAAAGAAAAGTTAAAACCAAGTACTTACTATGTCCCAGGCAGTTTCATCTTATTATTCCACCTAAGCCCCTTCCTCTCATCAGGAATCCTGTCAAAGCAGGCATTACCATCTCCAGTTTAGAAATGGAGAAATCGTGGTTCAGAGAAGATAGAGTTCGCGAATCACTTGAATCAAAGTATTTCTGTTACCAAAGCCTGGGTGTGTTTCTCTGCTCACATGAAGGTTTGATGGTTTCTGTAACCTCACATGAAGGGTAGATGGTTTTAAGAGATTGTCAGAAGGTCAATTGGAGAGCAAAGGGAAATAGCCTTTCCTATACCCCATAATATTTTTGTAATCTCTTCCATTTGATAATTTGTCTGCCTACTGAACATTTTGACAGACTTTGCTTCTTCTGTGGCTTTTAAAAGTACAAGTAGGTAGCAAAGTAAGACATCCAGCAACATCCTTGATTTGCAGGTGAGGAAACAAAAAATCAGAGATGTTACATGTTTTAGCTAGGGTCAATTATCTATGAAAGGTAGAGATGATAGCCGTACCTAAATCTTCTAATTCCTGAGTTAATGCTCTGACAGCTACACCATGTTCCAGGACACATGGGTCTCTAGTTGCCAATATAACAGGAAGGACAATTCATGGAGGAGCCCAATATAGATTTTAAGAGGTAACAAGACTATGACTGTAGCATGAAGTTACCCCCAAATATTCTGCAAAATTAGTGTTGGTGTCCCAAATCTCACACAATTACCAAAATAGAGAACCCGTTTTCTGGTTGTCTTTGAAAAATACAAGTTTTTAAGGAAGAATGATCATGAAAATAGCTAATTAGAAGAGCTTCAAGATGGCCAACTGGAGACATTTAGCATTTACAACCTCCACAAATTAGAACCAAAATAGCAAGTGATAATCCCACTGTAAATAGAACATTTAAGAGAGAACACTGGAATTCCAGAGAGCAGTGACAGGAAATACCTGAGGCATACAAGGAGAGGGAAATGAGGTAGCCATATTGGCCAAGATGAACTGGGACCCTGGAGAGGCTTCCCAGTGTGGGGAAATTTAAGTAAAAGAAACCTAGTGATTCACAGACTTCTTCAACCCTAGCCATGGAAGAGCTTTTGACCTTCACAGGCCCTGAGACTTACATAAGGAGCTGCCCAGAGACTGTATGATGACAGTGCCTCAGAGAGTGAGCTCATGCTGGGTCCCATGCACCCCCTGAGTCCTAAGTAGCTGATGCACAGTGCCATTTGGAGATCCCAGCTCCCAACAGTCTTCATCTTGCCCTAGGTATGAAAAGCTCCTGCATCTGCACATCCTTGCACCTCCACTGACATCCCCACATGTCCACCCAGAGGGCTGTAGTGGCATGACACTGATTGAGCCCAGCATAGTAGCAAGGCTCCCAACACCCTAGAATGCATAATATCTTGTGCTTGGGGTAACAGGTGGTGCAGCACACTGGGGAGGCTGCCCGAGGACAAAAGGAGGCAAAGCACATGCTTCCCAGAGCCTGAAACCCTCTTGGTATGGCTGCTGCCACTGACAGCAACCCCACTCTCACCAGAGGCATGTACCCCATACACCTTGCATGTACCCTGAGTACTGGCTCTCTCCACCACTGTCACTGCCACAGCCACTGCTATTGTCACTGGGGGCTGAAGTGTATGTTTCCCCAGAGACTGAGAGCCACCTCCATGCAACTGCTGCCACTGACCACGTCTCTCCCCACCCAACCCCTGCCAGCACATGCATGTGCCCTGAGGACAGGATCTTCCTGCCTGCTGCCACTGTCACTATCACCATTTGAGGCCAAAGCATGTGCTACTGGAAGTTGCCTCACAACTCCATCCGCTGGACTACCCCACACATACATGCACTCTGAGGACTGACTGTTTCTGCTGCTGTTGCTGCCATAGCAGCAGAAGTGCATGTTCCCCAGAATCTGACAGCTGCCTGCCTTTGGTTGCTGCCACTGAGAGTAACCCACTCCCTAAGGACCAAAGCTGTAGCGCACTTGCACACACCCTAAGGACATGCCTTCCCTGCCCACTACCACTGTTGGAGGGCCTGTGGTTCACCCTCCTCTGCCTACTAAAGTTGGCACCCATGCACACCACTGGGAGACCTGAGGATAGGCCCAGTGGGCCTGGTACCATGCTTCCCAGTGCATGAGCATGGCCCCTGGGGACCTGGGGATCAACCAGCCCTATCCTCCACCAGTGGCATCTATACACTACTCCCAGGAGCCTGAGTATGGGCCCACCTAGCCTGCCACTACCCACCACAGTCAGCACCCACATACATGTACCACCTGGGGGCCTGGAGAGTGGACCACCCAACACATTGCAGCCACCACTGACACCAAAGAGTGATGCTCAGGAGCCTGAAGATTGTCCTGCCACCACTACTGTAATCACCCACATCACATACATTGTCCAGGGGCATGGAATCCACTCATTATTGCCACTGTTGGCACTTAAGCAAGTCAACTGAAGGTCCAAGAATTATCTCACTTGGACCTTTTAATACCAATACACATGTACCCTGCCCAGAAGCCTGAGGACAAGCACACTTGGCCCACAGCTTCCACAGCTGACACCTGAGGACTGGTCCACCTGCATCCCTCTCCTCAGCAAAACCTCAGCACAACCTCCACTAATGACTGCAGGTTAAGCCATTGAATAAATCATCAACACAACTGACACTGCTTTGAACTAAAGAAATCATAAGGAGATTATACTACTGCATACACTAGAATCAATGCTAAAGTGACCTACCCAACCAACAGCATATATACATCTTCAGGAGAAAGTATTCTACTACAGTAGACAATCCAAAAATGTAGAAGTGACTACTATATCAGTTCAACATAAGAACATAAGAACATGAAAAAATAAAGAAGTATGATATCTCCAAAGGAACACAGTAATTCTGCAACAACAGATTCCAATAAAAATGAAATGTATGAAATGCCAGAAAATGGGGGTCATGACTATAATCCCAGCATTTTGGGAGGTCAAGACAGGCAGAGGATTGAGGTCAAAAGATTGAGACCAGGCTGGCCAACATGGTGAAACCCCATCTCTACTAAAAATACAAAAATTAGCTGGACATGGCAATGCATGACTGTAATCCCAGCTACTTAGGAGGCTAAAGCATAAGAATGACTTGAACCCAGGAAGGTGGAGGTTGCAGTGAGCTGAGATCATGCCACTGCACTCCAGCCTGGGTAACAGAGGGAGACTCTGTCTCAAAAAAATAAATAAATAAAATAAAAAATAAGGAAAGAAAGTAAAAGAAAAGAAAAGAAAGAAAGAAATGCCAAGAAAATGGATTTGAAATAATGTTACTGAAGAAAATCACCAAGATACAAGAGAATGCAGACCAGGAATACAAAGAAATCAGGAAAACAATTCAGGAAATGAATAATAAATTCACCAACAAAATAAATGTCATAAAAAAGAACCAAACAGAAATCGTGGAAAAGAAGAATTCAATGAATGAAATAAAAAATACAACTAAGAGACTAAGAACTTCAATAGACTAGATTAAATAGAAGAAAGAATTTCAAAACTTGAAGACTGTCCCTTGAAATAACTCAATCAGATGTTTTTTTAAAAAGAAAAAAAAATGACAAGACTTATGTGATATATGACACCCCACAAAGCCTATAAGTATTGAATTTTTGGTATTCCTAAAGGTTAAGAGAAGGCCAAAGGCATAGAAATCTGTTTAACAAAATAATAGCTGAAAATTTCCCACACAAAATATTTATACATATGGATAGAGGAAACTCAGAGATTCCCAAAGAGAAACAACCTAAAAAAGTATTTTCCACAGTGCATTGTAGTCACACTGTCAAAGTCAAAGAGAGAATTCTACAAACAGCAGGAGAAAAACATCTAGTTATATATAAGGGAAGCTCCCTCAGACTAACAGCAAATTTCTCAGCAGAAACATTACAGGCCAGGAGTAAATGGGATGATATATTCAAAGTGTTGAAACAAAAAAGAAAAAACTATCAGCCATGAATACTATACCTAGCAAACTTATCATTCATAAATGAAGAGAAATACAGTATTTCCTAAATAAGCAAAAACTGAGGGATTTCATCACCACTACACTTGCCATTCTAGAAATGTGTAAGGGAATCCTACACCTGGAAATAAAAAGGTTACATCTACCATCAGGAAAACACACAAAAGTATAAAATTCACTGGTTTACCAAACACACAAACAAGGAAGAGAAAGGACTCAAATGTTACCCTTACAGAAAACCAACAAACCACAATGATAAAAATTAAGAAAAAAGAAAGGAGCGAACAACAATAAGACAAGAAAAAAACGATTGACAAAATGACAGGAATAAGTCTTCACATATTAGTAATAGCCTTGAATGTAAATGATTTAAATTTTTTGCTTAAAAAATACAGACTGGCTGAATGGATTTTAAAATGACCCAATTATATACTGCCTAAAAGAAACTCACTTCACCTGTAAAGACACATATATGCTGAAAGTAAAGAAATGGAAATATTCCATACAAGTGGAAAGCAAATGCTAGCAGGAGTAGTTATACTTTTATCACATAAAACAGACTTTAAGTCAAAAATAGTAAAAAACACACGAAGAAGTCATTACGTAATGAGAAAAGGGTCAATTCAACAAGAAGATATAATAATTCTAAATAGACATGTATGCAACAGTGGAGCAAATATAAAGCAAAGTTGTTAGGTCTAAAGGCAGAAATAGACTTCAATCCAATAATAGTTAAGAATTTCTATATCCCACTCTCAGCATTAGAGAGTTTATCTTGACAGAAATTTAATAAACATTGGATTTAAACTGCATTTTAGACCAAAGGGACCTTACAGTCATCCACAGAACATTTTATCCAACAGTTGCAAAATACACATTGTTTTCATTATCACATGAAACATTCTCCAGGATGGACCATATGTTAGGGCATAATCAATTTTAAAAAGTGAAAATTATATCAAATATTTTCTCAGACCACAATAGAATGAAACTAAAAATTAACAGAAAAGGGATCTTTGGAAACTGTATAAACACATGGAAATTAAGCAACATGACCCTGACTAACCATTGGGTCAAGGAAAAAATTAAGAGATATCAAAAATGTCTTGAAAAAACTGAAAAGGGAAACACAATATATCAAAACTTATGGGATACAGCAAAAGCAGTGCTAAGAGGTAAGTTTATAGCAATAAATGTCTACATCAAAAAGTAGGATGATTTCAAATAAGCAATTCAACAATGTACCTCAAGGACTAGAAAAGTAAGAACAAACCAAACCCCAAATTAGTAGAAGGAAATAAAGTATATAAAGATCAGAGCAGAACTAAATAAAACAGAGACAAGAAATATATATAAAGGATCAAAAAAAGAAAATGTGTTTTCTTGAAAAGATAAACTGCTAGCTAGATTAATAAAAAAAGATTCAAATAAACAAAATCAGAAATGAAAAAGGAGACATTACAACTGATACCAAATAAATACAAAAGATCGTCAGAGATTATTAGGAACAACTATATGCTAACAAACTGGAAAATCTGGATAAATTCCTGGGTACACACAACCAGTAAGACTGATTCAAAAGAAATAGAGAACTTGAACAGACTGATAATGAGTAAAAAGATTGAATCAATAATAAAAATTTCCTGACAAAAAAAAGCCCAGTACCAAATGGTTTCATTGCCAAATTCTACCAAACTCATAAAAAAGAAGACCAATTCTCCTGAAACTATTCCAAAACATTGAAGAGGAAGGAATTCTCTTAAACCCACTCTATGAGGCCTATATCACCATTATACTAAAATTACACAAAGACACAACAACAAAAAAGAAAAGTATAGCCCAATGTACAGGATGAACAAGAATGGAAAAATTCTCAACAAAATAGTACCAAACTTAATTTGGCACATCAAAAAGATAATAAAACATGATCAAGAGAGATTTGTCCCAGGAATTCATGGATAGTTTAATGTATGTAAATCAATAAATGTGACACATCACATCAATAGAATGAAGGTGGCTCATGCCACCTTCCAGTACTTTAGAAGGCTAAGGTGGACGGACCACAAGGCCAGGAGATCGAGACCATCCTGGCTAATGCGGGGAAGCCCCATCTCTACTAAAAAAAAAAATACAAACCATTAGCCGGGCATAGTGGCAGGCACCTGTAGTCCCAGCTACTTGAGAGGCTGAGGCAGGAGAATGGCATGAACCCAGGAGGTGGAGCTTGTAGACAGCTGAAATTTTGCTACTGCACTCCAGCCTGGGCGACAGAGTGTGACTCCATCTCAAAAAAAAAAAAAAGACCTGAATAGCCAAGCAATCCTGAGCAAAATGAACAAAGCTGGAGACATCATACTGCCTGACTTCAAAACATATTACAAGTCTATAGTAACCAAAGAAGCATGGTATTGGTATAAAAACAAACATGTAGACCAATGGAACAGACATTGTCTAGTCAACCCAGAAATAAATCTATGTATTTACAATGAAATGATTTTTGACAAAGGTATTAAAAAACATACATTGGGGAAAAAAACACCCTATTCAACAAATGGTACTAGAAAACCTGGATGTCCATATTCAGAAGAATAAAACTCAACCTCTATGTCTCAACATACACAAGAATAAACTAAAAATAGATCAAAGATTTAAAAGTAAGACCTGAAACGATAAAACTATTAGAAGAAAATACAGGGAAAACACTCTAAGACATTGGTCCAGAAAACGATTTTATGACTACAACCTCAAAGCACAGGCAGCAGGGCCAGGTGTGGTGGCCCATGCCCATAATCCCAACACTTTGGGAAGCCAAGGTGGGTGGATCACCTGAGGTTAGGAGTTTGAGATCAGCCTGGCCAACATGGCAAAACCTCATCTCTACTAAAAATACAAAAAAAAAAAAAAAAAAATAGCCAGGCATTGTGGCACATGCCTTGTAGTCGCAGCTACTCAGGAGATTGAAATGGGAGAATCACTTAAGCCCAGGAGGCAGAGGTTGCAGTGAGCCAAGATGGCACCAATGCACTCCAGCCTAGGTGACAGAGCCAGACCCTGTCTCAAAAAAAAAAAAAAAAAAAAAAAAAGAAAAAAAAGGCAGGAAAAACAAAAAGTAGGCAAATGAGAAATGAGACTATATTAAACCAAAAGCTTCTGCACAGCAGAGGAAACAATCAACAGAATGAAGAGAAAACTTGTTGAATATGAGGAAATATTTCAAACTATTCATCTGACAAGGGATTAATATTCAGAATATACAGGGAATTCAGACAACTCAACAGCAAAGAATAATAATAATTCAATTTCAAAGTGGTCAAGGACATTAATAGACATTTCTCAAAAGAAGACATACCAAGGGCCAATACGCATATGAAAAAATGCTCAACATCACTAATAATCAGTGAATCCAAATCAAAGTCACATAAAGATACCTTACCCCAGTTAGAATGGCTCTTAATAAAAAGACAAAAAGTAACAGAAGCTAGCAAGGACGCAGAGAAAAGTTACTGTTGGTGGGAAAGTAAATTAGTACAACCTGTATGGAAAACAATATGGAGATTTCACCAAAAACTAAAAATAGTACTACCATACAATCATGCAATGCCACTACTTGGGTATATATCCAAAGGAAAAAAAAGTCAGTATAACAAAGGGATATCTGTACCCCCCATGTTAATTGCAGCAATATTCACGACAGTAAAGATATGGAATCAACCTAAGTGTCCATCAACAGATGAATGCATGAAGAAGATGTGGTATACCTACACAATAGAATACTGTTCAGCCATAAAAAGAATGAAATTATGTAAGTTGCAGCAACATGGATGGAACTGGAGTGAAATAGGCCAGGCACAGAAAGACAAACTTGCATATTCTCACTCACACGTGGGAGCTAGAAAATGTTGGTCTAACGGAGGTAAAAGGAGAATGAAGATTACCAGAGGCTGAGAAGGGTATGTGTGGACAAACATAAAAACATCCAGTTGGATAGAAGGAAGAAGTTCTGCTGTTTGATAGCAGAGTAGAATGACTATAGTTAACATCAGTGAATCACATATTTCAAAATAACTAGAGGAGAGGACTTGAAATGCTCTGAACAAGTAGAAATAAAACATACTCAAGGTAATGGATACCCTAAATACCCTGGCTTATTACACATTATATGCATGTAACAAATTACCACATGTACCCCATAAATAGTTATAAATATTATATTAATATGTCAATAAAAAATTCTTAAAAAGAATCATTGTGAGGAAAAAAATGCTTTCTATTTCCCTCATTTCCAGGACTTTCCCACAGGCAGGATGAGCAGAAAAGGAACCTGGTACCAACTGCTTCTAACAAAGTCACGCATATAGACCTAATTCTACTTGCTTTTTTCTCTTTAAAAAAAGTCCATGCTCAGAATCACAATCATAGATGCCTCTTGGTTAGGAAGTTACTTGGTCTTTAGGTAGCAGGGAGCATGCCATTTTTCTTTATACTCTTGGCATTCATTCAGGCTCCCAGGGGCACGTTAGTGACCAGCAAATCCAGTAAAAACAGAAATCATTACCTCATAAAACACCAAGAGACTTTCCAAGCCTCAGGGAGAGTAACACCCCTGCCCTGTCTAATTCACAGACCACATTCCAAGTGCAAAATTGAATCATTTTTGTTTTCAAAGTGATGCTAATTTATTAGCCATGGTGGAAACGTTGACTATGGTAATTGACTTCAAACAGAATATCTTCAATCCAGAGAGCTTGAGGGGAAAAGGGAAATCAGTAGGGTGGTGAACAGAATCCAGTAGGGTTCTCCAGACCAAACTGACTGCACTCAGCAATTCATCCACTCACTTTCCTCCTCATTGATTCTTTTATTATTGACCTACTAGATTCCAGGGACTTCCTTGGTGCTGGGGGTATACAGCTGTAAATATATGGACTGTTTTCTCATAGAAATCATGGCTGAGTCAGGAACACAGACGAGTAAACACAGTATCACAGACAAGTTTGTTTCTTTCCCAATGGAAGCATGTACTAAGAATGTGGGAAATGTCAGAAAAGCACTGCAAAAGGGACAATTTCAAGGAAGGCATGAGAGAGTATGAGAAGTTTGAAGGACGATGAATCCTGAAGTATGACTTACGCAAATTTGTTTAAATAAAACCTCAGATCTTACAAGGGTCTCAAATTTTATTTTGGATGTTTTTCCTTCTTAGGATCTCTTCTAAACGGTCTGCTTGGAGGCTTAAGAAAGTCAAAGTCTTTATAACTCAGGGTTCTTAATTACTCGTAAAAGAAACAGAGTCTGGCTATCTTAAGCAGAAAAATGATTTACTGGAAGGTTATTAGGAGCCCATCCAGTTGACAGAGTTTGGAAGAGCAGAACTGGAAAACAAAGAGGAGCCAGAGGATCTACAAAGGGGCAGGTAGTAGAAACAGAGTAATGATTGACCAGGAGCAATCTAATCTTGCCCAAGGCCACACAGCAGCAAAGTACCCCTGAGGCCAGCAATGCTCTAGGTAATTTCTTTTTTTTTTTTTCTAAGCACTTCTTCTTGGGGGCTCTGTTGTGAACACTTACCATTTTTTGACTGTCAATACCCTCTTTCCTATTTACATTGTTTTTTAACTTGATTATCTTTTAATTATTTTCAAAACTTTAGTGCAATACATATAACATAAAATTTACCATCTAAACCATTTTTTAAGTGTACAGTATAGTGGCATTAAGTACATTCACATTGTTGTGCAAGTGTAACCACTATCCATCTCCAGAACTCTTTTCTTCTTGCAAAACCAAAATTCTATAGCCATGAAACAATAACTCCCCATTCCCTATTTCCCCAGTCCCTGGTGACCATCCCTGCTTGCACCCTTATCTTTCTTTTGGGGAACTCCCCAAGTTGTATGGTCCTGGAGGAAATGACTGCCTCTCATTTCAGATCTTCCTTTCCTTGCCCAGATTGGCCAGAAGAAGACAGGTGACCGAAGTGCAGTCAATTTGGTGCTCTCTCACAAGAGTTTGTGTTTTCAGTAGAGATGCAAATATGTGGAGTTGGTTGGAGACATAGTCACAGAAACTGAAAGGTGATGTGACTGCCCAACATCACACAGCTTGTTAAGTGGTACAGCCAGGGTATCAACCCAGGCAATCTGAAAATGAGAACCCACAGAGCTATTGAATTAGAGAGCCACTTTTCAGCCATTTATTGAATAGAAAAAACAGTGAATTTTTTTGCGTAATACATCATATGTATAGAAAAAATATATATAAATAAATTTCTTGCTCTTAAGGAGTTCTCTTAAGTGGGGACATAGAGTAGCAATTACAGTGCAGTTTGATGGTCATTTCTATAAGATTTGATGAGAATATGCAAAAACAAAATTTTAAATTGGTTTTAAGTGTGGGAAAGAATTCTCAGAGAACTTAGTTCTTAAGCCAGACCTTGAAGGTTGGTAATAAGTGTGCCTTCCAGGCAAACCCCAGAGAGCTCAGTATATGCAAAGGCATTGAGGCAAGAGAGGCCTTATTGTTCTATGAACTACAAAAGATCTCAGAAATTCCTAAAGCATGAAATGAGACATAGAACATGGCCAGAAAGCACTCAGGCATGGATTGGCAATGGAAAAGGGCCTCTCGTGTCATACAAGGAAATACTTTTTTAGTCCTCCAAGGCTAGGATTATAAATAGGGAGCCCTTGGATCCTCTGTGAGTTCATGAGAAATCACACGGAAACAATATCCGAATGTTTCTGGTGGACATTTTACTTAACTGCAACTTCTATCATCTTTTCGTTGTGGTAGGTAGAATCTGGGGAGTCTGTAGAAGCTGTAGCTCTTGTGGCTCCTCTGTAAACTTAAAAAACGTTCTTTTCCCTTTGGTAGTTAACAATGTGATCGTCATGTTAGCAAAACCATCACTGTTAGCACTTACACTGGGGTTCAGGAAGAGAGTGCGTTAGGATGGAAGATGGAAAGAGGGGAGTGTGAAATGGAAGGAGATTGTTGGTTTTTTTCCCGTAGGAGTAGTAGTATGCTGATTGTCAGTATAATGAGTTCATGTTGTAGGTTAATGCAGTGAGTGTCAGGTGAATAAATTATCTGTTATTAGACTTTACCATGAGGTAAGTACTTTTGTTCCCTTCTTTCTTGGGTAACACGAGTTCTCACAATGTTTATCAATGTAAAGAACATTGGACTTCATTAACGTGGAAGGAAGAGAAAATGTGTGAGAGAAATGCTTGCATGGAGAGTGATTAACTGTAAAAAGATCTTTGTTAGAGCACAACTGTTTAAAACTCTGTCTATGATGGTGGGGTGGTAGTAATACCTGTCTTTCCTTTACAGTTTTCTTATAAGATTTACGGTAGGGAACATTAGAGTATATTTTTTTCCTCTCTACTCCCTGGCACATCAAAACATCCAGGGCATATAGCAAGTTATTTAAAATGGTATACCCCACTAACCTGAATTAAACTAAATCAATTTAGCAAATCACTTATCAAAGAAGTAGTGAGCACCCTGTTAACTGCAGGGATAGTAAGACCTCCGTTTCTTAAGGAACTTAAAGTCTAAAGTGAGATGAATCTTTCATAATTGATAATAGTACAAATGAGAATAAAATATATTGCATAGAAAAAGACAACATAATTTGGTGTTTAAGATTTCAGCTGTTTGAGTTAGATAAGCCTGGTCTAGAATTCTGGCCCTGAACCTTAATAACTTCGTGACCTTAAGCAAGCTATACAATCCCCCTGGATCTCAGTTTTCTTATCTATGAAATGGAAATAGTAATTCTATGCTTTTTAAAAATTTGTTTGTTCTGTGGATTTAAAGACACACTGTATGTGAAGTATTTAACACAGTGTGTGCTTAGTAAGATACTTCCAGTTGGTTAAAATGGCTACAACACACAGGAGGTTCAAGAGGAGTAGGCCATTTTTTCTGAGTAGTAGCATAGACAAATCTACCCAAAGAGGTAGTATTTGACCTGAACCTTGAAGGATGAGGACAATTACCATAGAAGAATAAAGTGGGAAGGGAGAAAGGCAATAAGGCCTAGAAAAATGCACAGAAGGGTGGAAGTACATGTCAAATATGTGGGGAATAGAATATAAACCAGTATAAATAGAGTAAAAAAAAAATCACTGTATGAGGAATAGAAAGTTATTGGAGGGAGGTGGAACTGGAATAAGACTCAACTAAAATCATAAACAACCTTCATGCCTTGATAACCAGCATAACTAAATGACTGAATTAATTAATTTATGCTATACTTAATGATGCAACATTAAAATCTTTGTTCAAATACATTTTTAGAAAGATTATTCTGATGGCATTAAGAGGGGATGGCTAACGGAGGAAGCACAATTGAATGTATAAAGAGCCTTACAGTATTCCAGGTAACAGATAATGAGAGACTGAACTGAAGTAATGACAACAGGAATGCATATGTGGGACAGAAGAAGAGATAACTGGGGGTGGAGGAACTAACAGTGTAAAGAGATTCCTCAAAATTGGTGCCTGAGTATTTAATTATAAGCAATAATTATTGCCAATTAAATTATTATTTTTCTTAGTCTATTGTTTATTGACATGTATATAAGCATATTTTTTATTAAAAATACATTCTGTGCCCAATCAACTACCCAAATATTAGATTACTGCTAAGTAACAAACCAGCTCCAATACTTAATTGCCTAAAATTACAACCATTTTATCGTATCTCATAATTCTGTGGGTTGACTGAACTCAGTTCAGCTAGACAGCTCTAATCACAAGATGTTGGCTTGAGTTGTAGTTATCTGGGTCTTGACTGGGCTGCATCATCCAAGATGGGTCACTCACGTCTGGTACTGCTGGTGGCTGTGAGCGGTGAGCTCAGTGGAGATGTTGAAGGCAGTGCCTCAGTTCTCTTTCACATGGCTTCCCCATGTTGTCTGAGCTACCACAAGAAAGGAAGTAGAATACGCTAGACCTCTTAAGGCCTGGGCTTGGAAGTCCTTGGTTATCACTCTAAATACCTTCTCTTTGGCAAAGCCAGTCTCAAGGATAGTCAAGATTCAAGGGGAAGGTAAATAAGTACCACCTCTTGATGTGAAGAGCAGCACACACATATAAGGAGGGAAAGATTTTTTGGGGCCATGTTTGGGGACTGAGATTGGTTCTCAGGTGATTCAAATTGAAGAAACTGACTTGAAAATATTCTACCCTTCTAATGACTAGGGATCCAAAGTCAATACCAAAATATAATTGGTCATTATCTACTTATATTCTTGGGCAATCTCCTCTAGTCCCATGTGTCCACTATTTCCAATGCTCTGGTCATTGCTGAAGTCGTATTTTCTCCTGAGATCTAGACTCTTACACACAATGGCTCTTTCAACTGGATCTTCCACAGACAGATCAAACTCTTCAATATGCCTAAACCGAAGTTATCCTCCGACTCCTCTTCCATTCTGAACAACCCACCCCTGAAAGAATCCACTGTGTTTTCCTCCTGGATGTTGTGCCTCGGTGCATGGTGCTTCTGTTCACCCTTCTGTCTCAGTCAGCGCTTCTCAAACTTTAATGTGAAAAGGGATCACCTAAGAATGCACTTAAAGTGCAAATTCTGGTTTGGTACAGAATTCTGGAGTGAGGCCCAGGATTCTACATTTTACAGGTTTCCAGATCACGCCAATGCTGATCTGGGTCCATAAGGTGTAAAGGTCAAAGTCACAAAATTTTAGTGTATGTAAAACATTGTTGCATCTCCCTTTTCTGTCAAACACGATCAGTCACCAAATCTTGTCAATTATTCCTTCTAAATATATCTCAAATCTATTCCTTCCTGACTTCTCTAATCTCTTTTATCTAGTCTGGTCTGAGCAATTGCAGCAAGCTCCTCACTTAGCTATCTGGTCCCCTCTCATCTATAATGTATCCTTTAGAGTGTTTTCAAGACTATCTTTCTCATATGAAAATATGATTATGCTACTTATTGTCTTTGCTTCACATTTTCCCATGCATCCTGCAGAGTAAGAAATAAACTCATCTGAATATCGTGCCCCTACTTTTGTGCTCAGCTTGTGCCCTGCCACTCCTGCAACACTTCACTCTCACTTCCCCTTTCCCCACCCCTAGCACATGTGCACACAACACACCCGCAGTCTGTGCTACGGAACACAGAGTGATCTTTCCTAATATCTTGGTCTTGCTACATGCTATTTCCCTGCCTATAACGTAACTCATCATTTAAATATCAATTAAAATATTCCCTACTTCATGATGCCTTCTCTGACCCCCATGGATAAGTTAGGAACTCCTTCTCCTGAATGCTCATTGCACTTTGTAAGCACCATCACTAAAAGCAATCTTTCTTGGTTGTTGTTTGTTTCCATGTTTCTTTTCCCACTAAGCCATATGACCTTTGAGAGCAAACCACAGCTTTCCAACTTTGTATTCCTGATGACTAGCCCCAACTCAAAAATGACTATGATTGTACATAGTAATAAGTAAATTAAATAAATGAATAAACATACATAAATATTTGTTAATATTAGTAAAGTTGGATTTTAGTCAAACACAAAAAGGAATTTGATTGCAACGAAATCTTTTGTGTTCTTTGTGTAGTAATGTGCTTCCCTGCCAAGGGAAAAATAGGCAGTCATCATACAAAAGGAAATTCTAATTTAAACATATATTTTAACTATATAATTTTTCAACTTCCTTCCAATTATGAGATTATATGATGTAAGATGAATTTGGAAAGGATGTTCATTTTTGAGTGATTTCTAGGCCATGCAATAATTTCCTTCTAACCTATTATAGGAAGGACTAGTGGAAATTCCAGATTTGTGACACATAGAGAGATAGCAGTTCTATCACCAGTATTTTCAACTGTATGTTATTTAAAGTTCCCTAAAATAAATTTCAATTATCAACATTTCCCTGACATATCTTCCACTAAAACAAAAGTTTTCCAGCTCAGCAGAAATAGCCACATTACTGTAGTTTCAGGAGGCAGGGTGATGTGGACTTGATTTTTACTTTTCTCATCAATGCTATTCTGTAGGTTTTGTAAGAAACTTTACTCTTCAAAACAGCTAAAAAGTTGTTGCCAGAAGGAAAAACAGAATTTATGAAATCATAGTCTCAAAGAATGGAAGTTACTCTCAAGAGACACTTTTTTTTATTTGGGGATATGCCATTAAATTTATTAATATAATGATCACTTTTAGGCTCTTCTTGTAGGAAAAACTGCAGATTTCCTTCCAATCTGATATTTGAATAATTTTTCATCAGTCATTAGGCTCAAAAACATCGTGGCTAACTGAACTCTATCAATTTATTTATTCAACAATTATACCAAAAGCTTAAGTACTTAAAAATCCCACTTATTGTTTGATGTACATCATGAGGCTATATAAACAAGACACAAGTCTTGCCCAAGAAGAGATCAAAGCCAGTTTGTTAAATGGCAACTCAGGGACAATTGTAAAGTCTTCTTATATTAGTTCACTAAGAGACGAAATCAATGAAAGGCTCTTTCACCACATTAATTCTTTTTTGTTTTACTTTTCTCCTTGATCATTTAGATGATTGAAGGTGCTTTCCCTTTACTGTATGTCTGTGTGTATGTTATTTTAACCTCTGTCTAGTGGTGGGTATTAGTCAATTTTCATGCTGCTAATAAAGACATACCTGAGACAGGGCAATTTATAAAGAAAAAGAGATTTAATGGACTCACAGTTCCACGTGGCTGGGGAGGCCTCACAATCATAGCAGAAGGTGAAGGAGAAACAAGACACATCTTACATGGCAGCAGGCAAGAGCGCACGTGCAGAGAAACTCCTGTTTATAAAACCATCATATCTAGTGAGACTTATTCACTGTTGCAAGAACAGCATGGGCAAAACCCACCCCCATGATTCAATTACCTCCCACCGAGTCCCTCCCATGACACCTGGGGATTAAGAGAGCTACAATCAAGATGAGATTTGGGTGGGGACACAGCCAAACCATATCATGGTGTATACCTGCCCTCCCCTATACTTTCATCTCTGGATTAGCCACAGAGATTGTTTGACAATTACTTTAAATGGAGTCTAGGGGAGTTTACCACAGACATTTTTTTCTCCAGGGCAAATGCTAGAGCAGGGGCAAACCAAATGTACTGCAATAATTTGGTGAGTTAATTTTTGGTGAGTTTTGGAACATTGAATTTTAAGAAGTTAACAATATAGTTATCATCAAGGATCTCACCATTTAGTCAAAAGAAACAAAGGAATAAACCAACAAGAACAACAGAAGCATGTTCCTCGAAGTGCCATTCCTGTGTCATTATTCACAATAGCCAAGATATGGAAATTAAGTGTCCATGTCTGTGAATGGATGAATGGATAAAGAAAATGTGACACACACACACACACACACACACACACACACACACACAGAGAGAGAGAGAGAGAGAAAGAGAGAGAGAGAGAGAAATATTGTTCAGCCTTAAAAAGGAAATACATTCCTACCATTTGTGAAAACATGGCTGAATCTGGAGGACATTACACTAAGTGAAATAAGCCAAACACAGAAATATAAACACTGCATGATCTTGCTTGTATGTGGAATCTGAGAAATTTGAACTTAGAAACAGAGAGTGGGAGGGTGATTACCTGGGGTCACAGAGTGGGGAAAGGGGAGATATTGGTGAAAGGGTACAAACTTTACATATACAACATGGTGACTGTAGTTACTAACATTGTCTTGTACCCTTGCAATTTGCTAAGAAAGTGGATCTTAAGTGTTCTCACCACACACATACATACACGAATAGTAACTGTGAGGTAATAGATGTAATAATTAGCTTGATTATGATGACCATTTCACAATGTGTATTTACATCAAAGCATCACTTTGTACACTTTAAATATATGCAACTTTTATTTGTCAATCATACTTCAATAAAGCTGAACAAAATAAAAATAATTTTAGGGTTTTTAATTTTAAAAAAGTATGGTCCCCTGACTAACAGTATTAACATTCTTGGGCAGAGTGCAAATTCTCAAGGCCCACCTCAGATCTATTGGATCAACAACTCTGAAAATGGGGTCCAACAATCTCTTGTTTAACAAACGTCCTCCAAGTTATTCTGATAATAGCCATGTTTGAGAACCCTTGTGATCAGGTTTGAGAAATGTTCTGGTAGAGGGACATTTCAGAGCACTGTATGGAGCCCAGGAGGGGCTAATTAACCCAACATGGATAACTCAAGGCAGCCTTCACAGGGAAGGTTAGCACGTGACAATTTTTATCATTTAACTAAGCTTCTTCTAGTCCCTTAAAATCTGCCAGGATTGCTAGCAATAATACTATGTGATTTGAGTTTCTTCATAAATCCATTCTCTTGACTACTCTCTGGTAGCTTCAAGAATAATTAGAAAACAGGAAACATGAATTTAGTAAAAAAATAAAAAATAAAATAAAATAAAAAAAGAAAGAGAGAAAGAAAGAAAGAAAAATGGAAAAATGAAGATGATGTAGACTGTATTGTAATAACCAATGTTTCTTTAATGCCACACATGGAAAAAGCTTGGACTTTGGGAACAATTAGCCCTGAGTTAAACTTGTCAGATTCAGGAAATAAAAACATAACATGTACATGTCCAGTTACATTTAGATGTCAGAAAAAAATGAATAGATTTTAGTATAAATATATACCATGCAATAATTTGGATTTACTTATACTAAAAAATTATTCTTTTTTTTTTTTAACCTGAAATTCAAAACTGGGCATTCTATACTTTATCTGGTAGCCCAATCCAGGATTCAAGTCAGGGACCAGTATTCATATTTTGCTTTAAATTGGAATTAATAACAATAACAGAAGGTATTTATTGAGCACTTCCTGTTTGCCAGGTATTATCAGAAGCATATGATAGCATTATCTTGTTAAATCCTCACAATATGCTCATCAATTAGGTATTATTATTAGTCTCTTTAAACACATAAGGAAACTGGGACTTAGCAGTTGGGTAATCAATGCTAGTGGAAGGTAGAGCCAGAATTTAAATACATATCAAATTCCAAAGCAGGGGCAAACCAAAGATACTGATAACAAATCTGACTGCAGAATCAAAGCTTTTTTAATGATTGCATTTGATGCCTCTCTTATACTTCAATTGGTTTAATCCTTGTGAATCCTGGTTTCTTTTCAGTTTTTGTGAAGATTAACTGAGATTATGTACTGACCTAACCCAATTTGTGACCACTCGTAAACACATATAAAAACTTATACTTATTAATAATAATATTTATACTCATAATCAAGAAAACTGACCAAAAACATACTTCACTTTAGAACAATACTTCCACTCTAAGTAATGAATTTTAGGAAACAAAAACTCTGGTTTTTCTGGGATTATAGACTTATGTTTTGTCCTGAGGTCATTAAGGAAGGAGTTAAAGTTAAATAATGTGTATCTTGTCAGGGAATTGACTTTCTGGTCTCTATGACAGAAGAAAGCAGTATGCCTCCCCAGATGCCAGTCAATGGACAAAAAGTGATACCATGGAGTATTATTTTGACTCCTAAGTGACTCTGAGATCCCAAGGGCCACAGCTACTCTCCATGGAAAAGGTGAGAGCTATGAATGACTGTATGGACAAGGAGTGGCATGACCAAAGAGCCTACCTACAGAAAGAATGAGAGGAGACAATAGGTGTGGTGTCAGAAGCTGGAGGCTTCGAGTGTCCTGCTTCATTAGTTGTGTTGAGGATTAAAAGAAAGGACGTACATAAAATGCTTCACATGGTGCTCGTGTACACTACATGCTCAACGAATAGTGTGTATTTTAATTATTATTAAGATTATTATTACTGAAATAAATAAAACATTCCTTCTGCAAAAGGAACTTTTTAAAACAAGAATCATGAACTCTTCCAAGTCACAATATAATAGGTCTATCTATGATGTAGTATTTGCCATTCTAAAACAAAAAGTACAATAAGTACTCTTGTTCCCACTTTTCTATTAGCTGCTATTAAGAATTATGAATGGTCTAAGATTTTACTTCACTTGCAAACTATTAAGTTAGCCTGCCACAATTTTATGGATGCTGGTAGAAGATAGGAGACAAAGAACAGTTTATTACTCACAGCGATATCAGTAGCCAGAGTATCAGCAATTTTTCCATCGGTTCCTCAAGCCTCCATTCCCACAATGTGACAAGAGGGCCAAAAGTCACCTGTGCATGTGGTGGATTGTGTGACAGGAGAAGAAAACTTAGCTGAGAGAACCCAAATATTTTTAAATGGCTATTAAATGTACTTCCATTTTCTCCAGGGGAGCAGGAAGCATTTCCTTTATTATACTGGATAGTGAGCACCTCTGCCCTTTACTCCAGAGGAAGATACTATCTCTGTCTTCCAAAGCTGTGATCAAAACTGTACTTTGCTCTGAAAATAATACAAACTTTACTTTCTAAAAATTTTCTCTAAAGAAACATCCTTGAAAATATAGTCCAGAACAAAAAGCACCCAAATAAGCCATAAAACTAGGGTGATGCTCCATGTTTTGCCAAGAAGAGACCCAGCATGATTTCAGGGGGCTGTTATTATGAGATAATTTACTGCCCGCATGCAGTCTTTTAGGATAAAATAATGCAATGAAGGACGCTTTATAAATTGCAGTCTCGTGTTCTCCCTGACTCTTCCTAAAACAAATGTGTGTGAAAGAAATATACTCCTTGGGAAAATATAAGATAATTTTTAATAAAAGCCAACAAAGCATGTACTTGGCCTAGATAGCCAAGTTCTATTACGAGCTCTCAATAACATTCTATATTTTCCCTTATAGCTTTAATCACAATTGTAATTAATTAGGCATGTTTTTATTTTATTATTCAATTTCTATCAGTTTTCCTAGATTATAAGCTTTCTGTTTCTGAGCAGTCTATGTTTCCTTTTTTTAATTCCATTTTTGAGTAACCTAGCATAGCATCTGGTATATGGTAAGTATGCAGTAAATATATGCAAAAAAGTTACATTGACTGAATTTCATTTCACGTATAAATGAAGTATGAAAATTTGACTTCATCAGGGTTTCCAAAAATCTGATCTGAGTTTCATAGAAGACTGACCTGGGAGGGGTAATGACCTAAGAGATTACCTCGGATCCACTTTATTTAAAAAATGAGGAAACTGGAGGCCAGAGATAGCAAATGAATTAGCCAAACTCACTCAGGCAGTAACAAAGAACCTAGGCCAGAATTCAAGTTTTCTATCTCTTGGCCTAATGCTCTTTCACCTGTCATTTCACCTGCCACTTCAACCTCTTGTGACAAAGTTTTAAAGCACACCAGCATCTCCACAGTTAAGACCCTAGAAAGCTATTTCTGTTTCTAATATGAAAGAGTGTGTGATATTCCACTTACCTTGCAGGCTCCACAACTTCCCTGTGGTCAATTGTTCCTCCAGGAGCCAACTGTGACAAAGATGTTGCTTTGGAAGAAAGATGCTCTATAAACATAATAAATAAATAAATGCATGGACTAGGCAGAACAACATAGGATCTGGATTAAATAGAAGCAAACATTTGGTTTTTAAATTTGAAAGGAATGTGGACTAGTCTCAGTCTTCTACCTTGGGAAGAGCCATGAGGATTTATTTTTGTGAACCTATCACAATTCTCATTCTCATGCAGCTATTGCTATCGAAATACCTGAAGTGAGATTGCTTTATGGCCTAACAAGAGCAAATACAGGTCTCTCTCGCCTTACAGGCTAAGTGGTTTCACACTCATTTCTGAGCAATGAATCTCACTTTTCTAGTGAATTTCATGAAAAGATTTTTAGAGCTATAATGCTACAGAGCAAAAACTTCTACCATAAGCTGAATGGAAAATTTAGAAAGAGGCCAGCCATCAATTTTCTGAGAAATACTGGATGAACATTACTCCTGCAGTATGTTTCAGAATCTAGTATTCCAGTCCATAATTTCTCACAGTCATATTGCTTTCCTGTATTGAATGTGACTTAAGTCTGCATTCTTGTATTCCCAATTTAACTCAACTCCTTCTTTGGAATTAGGATTTTAGTATGTAATAATATTACACTGTATTATAACATTTCGCTAGCAAGTTCTATCATTAATGCATATTTTATGCCTTCCTAGCCATTAAAGTCTGAGAGTTTGATTCCTAGAATGATAGTACTCTGTTGGTCCTTTTTAACAAATTTTTTCTTCATCTACAGAAAAGAGAACTAACTGTCTCACTCTTGTATGTCATAGCTTTTAGAGCATTTAGAAGCCATTATAAAATCAGCCTTGGTTTGTGGATTGTACCAATGTCAATTTCATGGTTTTGAGGATGGTCTTTGGTTATCTAAGATGTTACCACAGGGAGACTAGGCAATGGGTGCAGTGGGACCTATCTGTTCTAGCTTTAAATCTTTGAAACTTTCTGTGACTCTCGAATTATTTTGAAACAAACAATGAAAGTAAAGAAAACGTCTGGAATTAAAGGAGTAGAAGCAGGAGACAAACATTTGAGTGACAAACCTGACTCTTGTCCACTGGATAGAGAACCTGTTTTGTATGTTTGCTAGACCATAAAATGGAGAATGCATCTGGCAGTAGTAACAATTAAATGAGATTAAGTGTAATGGTTTGTTCATGGAGAGGCAATATGGCATTATAATTAAGATCCTATAAAGCCAAACTGCCTGCATTTAAGTTCAGTTCATGCAATTTCTATGTGTGTCTTTGACCCAGGAATTTGATCTTGCCTCAGTATCTTAACCTGAAAATTAGGATGAAATGATAATAACATCACTTATTTTATAAGGTATTTGTGATAATTAAGTTGGTTAATATAGTTAAGGCACTTAGGACAGTGCCTGGTACTTAGCAATACTGCATGAGTGTTGGCTATATTGTTAAGAAATCACTTGGCACATAGCTTAACAAATGTTAGTGTTTTTTGTTTTTCTTTTGTAATTCTCAGTTAAAGCCCATAGGCAGCCATCAAAAGTAGTATGAGTAAAAGAATTGTGATATGCCCACACAATGTATCCTATCAAGTAATGAATGAACAATTTCCACCACATGTAAAATTTTGGATGAATCTCACAAACATAATACCAAGTGAAAGAAGTCATCCACCCAGGAGTGGCTTGATGTATGATTGCAATTACATACCAAGTAATAAATTGGTGAAATAAAACTTCTGCTTCTGACCATGTTGCTGTAACCGATGCTGAACCAGCCTGCCACAAAAATAATGAACACTTGCAAAAAAATATAGAACAACTGTTTTCACGTATTGGGCAACTAATAGCCTAGGCTTTGTACCCTAAGAGAAGGTAAGCCTTAAGTTTAGCCCATATTTCTAACTCTGGGCACTTTTCAGACCCTGGTTTAGAGGAGAAAAGCCTAAAAAGGGTTTGACAATATCACTAAGCTGAGCATGCAGAAACTGGAGTTTAAGAAGGCACAGGTAGCTGGGAATAGAGTGAATGAGAAGAGGAAGCTATGCAGAGAAAAACTTCAAGAAATTTACATAGACTTCCACTTGAGCCATTGGCTGAATTTTAAGCTTTTAATACATAAGCAAGATCCCATGAGCCAGGGTGAAGAACAACTACCAAAAAAGAACAGCTACCAGAAAGCTATAAATTGAACAACTACAAGAGTTCACACAGGTTTGGTAGATGTTCTAATTCTTATCACTTTGTATGAAGAGAGTTTATTAACAATCCGAATCATACAGTAGAAATCAATGAAGTTTACTTTTTAGGAGTATGACTAATCCAGCCCCAGAGTAAAGGCCTGTTAAAACTAGCACAAAGAAAATTTAAAAACAAATGACAAAAATATTGAGATAATCTGCAAATTAATTGCCTATCTTCTGAAATAAATTGACACATTGTTTAAGAGAAAATAACAAAATCCAAACAACATTAAAAATACAATATCGAGTGCCCAACCAAAAATTACTAGATATGCCAAGAAGCAAAGAGATGAAACCCATAGCCAAGAGAAAAATAAGTCTATAAAAACACACTCATAAATGATAGAAATGATAGTGTTAGTAGATATGTTTTTTGGGGGGTTTTTTTAGGCAGACTGTGTCTGTCAACCAGGCTAGAGGGCAGTGGCTTATCCTGGCTCACTGCCACCTCTGCCTCCCCAGTTCAAGCTATTCTTCTGCCTCAGCCTCCCAAGTAGCTGGGATTACAGATGCCCACTGCCACACCCAGCTAATTTTTGTATTTTTAGTAGAGACAGGGTCTCACCATGTTGGCCAAGGTGGTCTCAAACTCCTGACCTCCAGTGATCTACCCACCTCAGCCTCCCAAAGTTCTGGATTACAAGCATGAACCACCACACCCAGCCATAGATAAGCCTTTAAAACATCTTATATACATATGTTAATGGATATTAAGGAAAGCATTAAAATAATGAAGGGAGAAACTTAAAATTATGAAAAAAAATAAAACTTCTGAGGTGAAATTGACAACAACTAAAATGAAAAATCACTGATGGTCTTGATAGCAAATCAAACATCGGAAAAGATCAGAAAATTTGAAGAAAGGGCAATAGACACTATCCAACATAAAGCACATGCTTTCAGTCACATATACAAAGCTACAAGAAATGAACAAAGTCACTGTGAACTGTGGGAAAATGCCAAGTGGTCTAAGATACATATAATTGGCATTTAGGATAGGTGAGGCAGAAAAAAACTTTAAAGAGATAATGACTAAAATGTTTCTAAATTTTGTAATATAGAAACGCACAGATCCAAGAGATTCGACAAACCCTAAGAAGGATAAATACCAACACACACACACACACACACACACACACATCAAGGCACATAATAATAAAATTGCTTTATGTGAGCTACGAGAAGAAAATCTTAAATATGAGGACAAAAACTCACAAGACCTACAGAGAAATGAAGGTAAGAATCAGTACAAACTTCACATCAGAAATAATGAAAGCTATGGAATAATATTTAAGGTGTTATAAGACATTAAAAATAAAAACAATTAAGTTAGAATTCATACCAGAAAAAAATTATCTTCCAATAATAAAAGCAAAATAAATACAATGATAGTCAAAAGCTGAAAAGATTCATCACCAGCACACCTACACTGAAAAAAAAATTAAAGGAAGTTTTTAAGCTGAAGGGAAATGATACAAACTGGAAATATAAGTCTGTACAAAAGAATAAAGAGAGCTAGAAGGGTAAATGTAGAATAAATTCCAAAGACATTTTTTTCTCATTTAAGAATTTCATTGAAATTTTTTTTAAAGCAGAACAAAATAATATATATTTGTTTAAAACATATATATACATAAAAGTTTCAACAATAACAGCACAAAGGACAGAAAAAAATAGAAGTATACTAGTGTAAGATTTTAATATTATAATAAATGATATAATATAATTTAAATGTAGACAATGATAAAATTAAAGGTGCAAATTATAAACCTTAAAGCAGGCATTAAAGAATTCATCAAATATGTAGAGCTAATTAAAACACACACACACACACACACACACACACACACACAGAGGCAAAGAAAAGCAGTGTTTTTCAAAGTCAAAATAGTAACTTTGTAGGAGTAGTGACTACCAGAGGGCACAAGGGGAACTTTAAGGTAATGCTCCGGTTATGTTCTACTTCTTAATCTGCATATTTGCTATCTGGGTGTCAAGATGTGCAGTTTTCCACATTTACATAAGCATATGTGTGTGTGTGTATAAATATAATGTACATAAGGGTGCTTGAAAGAGTTTATAGAAAAATGGAATTAAAAGATAAAAATATGGAGCTGAGTGCAATGGCTCATTCCTATAATCCTATCTACAGGTGGGAGAATTGCTTGAGCTCAGGTGTTTGAGGCTGCTGTGAGCTATGATTGCACCACTACAGCCTGGGTGACACAGCAAGACCTCATCTCTAATAATAATGATGTTAGAAAATATAAACTTCATTTTCAGCATAAGCTTCATCAACTTCAAGACACTTTTGTTTTCTTCATTCTTGCTGTCATCTTAAGTTTAAGACACTTTTGTAAGCAATGATATTAGCCATTTAGTCCATACCTAAAGAGGTGAACATCCTGGAAATATAATCATGTCAATGTAGTTTTTTTACATTATTAACTGAAGAAAAATATGTCTCCTTAACAGATTGTTTAAGATGATGAAACAAAAAAAGTCAAAAAGAGACAAAACAAGTCTGTAAGGTAGATGCCTAATGATTTCCCATTGAAACTCACAAAATTGCCTTTGTTTGATGAGAGGAATGAGCAGGAGCATTGTTGTGGTGGAAAGAGACTCTCCGGTGAATCTTTCCTGGGTGTATTTCTGCTAACGCTTTGGCTAACTTTCTCAAAGCACTCTCATAATAAGAAGATGTTATCGTTCTTTGGCCCTCCAGAAAGTTAACAAGCAAAATGCTTTGAACAACCTTAAAAACTGTTGCCATGACCTGTGTTCTTGACTGGTCTTCTTTTGCTTTGACTGGACCACTTCCACTTCTTGGTAGCCATTGCTTTGATTGTGCTTTTTCATAGGGATCATACTGGTCAAGCTATGTTTCATCTCCTATTAGAGTTCTCTGAAAACATCCTTCAGAGTCTTGATCCTAATTGTCTAAAATTTCCATTAAAATATCTGCCCTTGTCTTCAGCAGATCTGGATGCAATGGTTTTGGCACCCATCGAGTGGAAGTTTTGTTAAACTTTAATTTTTCAGCCAGAATTGTGTAAGCTGATCAGTTGAGATGTGTATGGTGTTGGCTATTGTTTGCACATGTAATTCTTCAGTTAGGGCATGAACGAGATAAATTTTTTCCTTGCAAGTTGATGTGGATGGTCTGCTGCTATGGACTTTCTCGGCAACATTGTCTCTTCCCTTCTTAAAATGAATTATGCATTTATAAACTGCTGATTTCTTTGGGACATTGTCTCCATAAACTTTTTGTGAAGTATGAAACTCACAAAATTGCCTTTGTTTGATGTGAGGAATGAGCAGGGGCTTGTTGTGGTGGAAGAGGACTCTCCGGTGAAATTCTTTCCTGGGGTATTTCTGACTAAGCTTTGGCTAACTTTCTCAAAGCACTCTCAACGATTTCACCATTCTTACACCCAAGCCTCACCCTATATTTGATATTTACTCTTGCTTCAATTTTAGCAGAATTCATGTTACTCTGATAAGGGCTCTTTCAGAAGGTGTCTTCTCCTTCTTAGTACCTCAAACTAGATCCTGTCCAGACATGATAATGAGCTAGTATGAGTTTATTTTGGTGCAAAAAAAAAAGTCAAAATACATGCATTAACTTTTTCATAGGCCCGGGCGCGGTGGCTCAAGCCTGTAATCCCAGCACTTTTTTCGAGACCATCCTGGCTAACACGGCGAAACCCCGTCTTACTAAAAAAAAAAAAAACACAAAAAAAAGAGGTTCCTGTGTGTCCCAGCTACTGAATGGCGGGAACCCGGGAGGCGGAGCTTGCAGTGAGCTGAGATCTGGCCACTGCACTCCAGCCTGGGCGAAAGCGAGACTCCGTCTCAAATTCAAAAAAAAAAAAAAAAAAAAAAAAAAAAAAAAAAAAAAAAAAAAAACTTTTTCATAATATGCATTTTCCATAAACGTTTTAAAGATTCCTTGTGTGTGTGTGTGTTTGTGTGTGCAAACATACATACACATATGTACATAAGGCAAAGGGAGACAGATAACAGATCTTAGAAATATCAGGACTATTACATTGCCCACCTAACTCACAGATGCACAACTCAGGTCCCAGTCTTCATCTATAAATAGCACCCCTTGGAGTTAGACATGAACAAAACTGCATGGCTTTATCTGATTACTGTGGAAACTACTATTCTATTAGAATTACTTTTCAAAAACTTTTAGTGGTCCTTTATATATCAAAGAACAAGCCAAGGAATGTTAATCCAAACTTTATCAATTTTTTTTTTTTTGAAACAGAGTTTCGCTCTTGTTGCCCAGGCTGGAGTGCAGTGGCACAATCTCAGCTCACTGCAACCTCTGCCTCCTGGATTCAAGAGATTCTCCTGACTCGGCCTCCCAAGTAGCTGGGATGATAGGCACCAGCCTCCATTTTTGACTAATTTTTGTATTTTTAATAGAGATGGTGTTTCACTGAATAGAGTTCATCCTGACCTCAGGTAATCCACCCGCCTCAGCTTCCCAAAGTGCTGGGATTAGAGGAGTGAGCCATCATGCCCGACCTATCAAATTTATTTATTTATTTATTTATTGTTATTATACTTTAAGTTCTAGGGTACATGTGCACAACGTGCAGGTTTGTTACATATGTATACATGTGCCATGTTGGTGTGCTGCACCCATTAACTCTTCATGGGGATATACCCAAAGGATTATAAGTCATTCTGCTATAAAGACACATGCACATGTATGTTTATTGTGGCACTATTCACAGTAGCAAAGACTTGGAATCAACCCAAATGTCCATCAGTGGCAGACTGGATGAAGAAAATGTGGCACATATACACCATGGAATGCTATGCAGCCATAAAAAAGCATGAGTTCATGTCTTTGGAGGGACAGGGATGCAGCTGGAAACCATCATTCTCAGCAAACTATCGCAAGAACAGAAAACCAAATACCTCATGTTCTCAGTCATAGGTGGGAATTGAACAATGAGATCACTTGGACACAGGAAGGGGAACATCACACACCGGCTCCTATTGTGGGGTGGGGTGGGGGCGGGGAGGATTTTAAGGAGCCTCAGGCAGCTGAGTTTTTCTATAAAAGCTCTTCAAGAAAACACGGCTGGGTGAGGTGACTCACACCTGTGGTCCCAGCACTTTGGGAGGCGGAGGAGGGCAGATTACGAGGTCAGGAGTTTGAGACCAGCCTGACCAACATGGTGAAACCCCGTTTCTACTAAAAATACAAAAATTAGCCAGGCGTGGTGGCACGTGCCTGTGATCCCAGCTACTTGGGAGGCTGAGGCAGGAGAATCACTTGAACTCAGGAGGTGGAGTTTGCAGTGAGCCGAGATTGCACCACTATACTCCAGCCTGGCCAACAGGGTGAGACTCCATCTCAAAAAAACAAAAAAAGAAAGAAAGAAAAAAAAGAGAAAACACTCGTGAAATGTTTTCTATTAAATGTTTGATTTTAATACTTTATGTTTTATAAATTTGTTTGCTTTTCCTTTCTTTTCATGACCATTTACATATTTTATGGTATAGGATTTCAGGTATAGAATTTTAGTTTATAATTTATAACATACTCTAAACCAATTCAGCTCACAATTGCATACATTGCTATAATTGCCCAAAAACTAATGAGGTCATAAGTAAAACCTTACCTATGAAACAGATAATGTGTGTCTGTCAAGATCCTGTTGAAGCATCACCTCCTCTCTTCTGAAGTCTTGCTGGATTCCAATGAGGCAGAATTAGTTACCGTTTCTTGAAGCATCAACATATTGTGCACCTTCTAGTAACGTTCATGTCCTAATGAATAGAGCTGATTTGTTTATTTCTCTGCCTCCCTGGCGAGACTGTTTTAGCCATCTTTCTATGTTCAGCACCCAGTATAGGCTCTAACCCATGACAAGTGCTCAAAAATGGTTTGGAAGGCGGGGAGAGAGGATGGGGGCCCAGCACGGGGGTGGTAAATGGGATGGAAAAAAAAAAAGAAAGCATTTGCTTAACACTAGTGAATGAAAGGGAAGATATTCTTGGTTGGATAAAACAGTTGTTTGTCCAGCAAGCTTAAATTTGCATCCATTGTCACAAAATAATTACAATCTCTCTAGGTCCTTTCACAGTGCTAACTGTAAATACTTTGAAAGTATTAATCCAGTGTTAGACTGGTGCTTCATGTCCTGCTATGCCATACGAATTGTTTCCCTTATGATCTGAGGATAGCAAAATATTTTACAAATATTATCTTGCCAAATGAGTATGTGTAAAAATTGTCCTCAGGGCTTCCAGTGACGAAAGAGTTTGCACACCAACAAAATAAACATGCGTCCCCAACCCCCAGGCAACACTATTCATTCCCTTCTCTCATTCCCAGAGCACATTATTCATTTCTCTAACACAGCATTCAGTGCAGCCTGTCGGAGTCTGTTAGGCTTCCCCTGCCCAGTTGTATTGTAAGCTTCTTGAGGACAGAGACTGTGTTTTTATCTTTTTATCCCCAGTTCCTAACACAAAAACTGGCACATGGTAGGTGTTCCATACTCATTTCTTGAGTGATTAAATGAATAAGAAAACATCTTGTAGTACTTTTATTTGAATAGGTCCTAAAAGTCCTGTCAATCTAGCTGTCTGGAGTCCAACTTTAAAAGCGTCTCCAAAATAAGAAGCCAACAAAAGGTCTTTGTTAAGAGTTAGCTCCTGATCCTGCGGTGGCAACATGACAACCAGAAAAGGGCCTTAAATCATTCTCAGTATCCTAGGAACAATCTGATCACCCTGTGGGAGGAGGGCAGCCCTTTAATCTCTAGCAATATTTAGTAGTAATTGTATTTTTCATGTGCAAGTTGATAAGCTCAGAGATATTTGGAGAACCAGTAAAAAAGCAAAAAGAAGAACAAACAAAAGGATAGAAGTAGAAAGACAAATTGTTTTCTATTTAGACACAACATATGCCAGGTACTATGCGAGGTGCTCAGGATTCAATGTTGAAATAATATGTGCTCCAAGGCCTGGTTCACATATTTTTGGGGTCTGTGGAATCCTAAAGTGCCTCCTGCTACAATTTCAAAATGTTCCCCAGAGCAAAAAATATATATACACACACACGTATATAATATATACCTACATATAATATATATACACATATATGATATATATAATATATATTACTTGTACATTATATATATATATATGATCATTGGGACTACAGCAATTTGGTGTTCCATTTTGGTGTTCATTTGGCTTTAATATAATAAAATGTACTCTTCATTTACCAATAGAACAAACAAGTCACTAAAACAAAATGTCATAGTCATGATTTCACTCCCAAACTGCTCTTCAGCATCAAAGTCAGACTCAGCAGCCTCAGAGACAAAATTGCTTCACCCTACCCATTCAATCACAAAACACACCGAAAAGCCTTGGCAGCCAGCAGAACAAGTCCTGCACTGGGGTTTTGGATGATGAGATCAAGATGTGATCACAGCAGAGTTATATTAGTGCAATTACTAGGCAATTAATAGACCTATAGACTATTCTCATGAACCCATAATGAGACCAGGGTATCAAGCAAAGGAGGGTCATGCACAGGGCTGTATCAGTGGGAGGAGGGTTCAGGAAACTCTAAAACAATTCTGAAAAAATTTTAATATGACAATTAAGGAGGACATTTACCAACCTAATTATAGTATCTAGATTATTTTTGAAACCCTATATATTAAAACTTATTTGAATGTGACTTTTTGTGAGATTTTCACAGGAAATTTTCTAGTATTTCGAACGCTCCACAATGTTTTATTTTAAATTTTCCAGAATTTGTATTGGGAATAAATATAAAATGAGGCCCAAAGTACTTCCTTTTCAAAAACAAAATTTCACATTAAAACTTCGATTGATTATCATTTGGGATATTCACTCCTGCAGCAAATATGGATGCATCGCAATGATGAATCCTTTCAGTGTGGGACATTGATGACTCTGACAGGGTCTATCCCTTCAGAAATCTCCAGTTGAGTAAGGGAATAAGATGTGTACAAAAACAAGTAAAATAAGAGGTAAAATATTTCCACAAATTCTAAGAGAGATCCAGAGAAAATGCCATGGGACATCAGGGGATAAAAACAATGTATCCAGGGAAAGGCCAAAAAAATGAATCAGAATTATTGGGGGGAAATAAACAGTCTCTTTAATGACTGTGACATTGGAACAATTTATTAGTAAGAATAATGCTGGCTGGGCATGGTGGCTCACACCTGTAATCCCAGCACTTTGGGAGGCCAAGGCGGTGGATCACTTGAAGTCAGGAGTGTGAGACCAGCCTGGCCAACATGGTGAAATTCCTTTCTACTAAAAATACAAAAAATATCCAAGCATCTTGACGTGTTCCTGTAATCCTCGCTACTCAGGAGGCTGAAGCAGGAGAACCACTTGAACCCAGGAAGCAGTGGTTGCAGTGAGCCGAGATCGCACCACCGCACTCAAGCCTAGGCGACGGAGCGAGACTCTGTCTCAAAAAAAAAAGAACAATGCCTATATTGCAGATGTGTTATATGGATAAAAGAGTGCATATGTAAGCCGGGTGCAGTGGCTCACACCTGTAATCCCCGCACTTTGGGAGGCCGCCGTGGGTGGATTACCTGAGGTCAGGAGTTCAAGACCAGCCTGGCCAATGTGGTGAAACCCAGTCTCTATTAAAAATAATAATAATAATAATAACATTAGCTGGGCATGGTGGCGGGTGCCTGTAATTCCAGCTACTTGGGAGGCTGAGGCAGGAGAATTGCTTGAACCCGGGAGGCAGAGGTTGCAGTGAGCCGAGATCATGCCATTCCACTCCAGTCTGGACAACACAGTGAGACTCTGTCTCAAAAAAAAGTCCCTAATTTTGATGAAGTCTGATTTATTATTTTTATCATTTATTCATCGAACTTTTGATACCATATCTAAGAAATATTTGTTGCACAGGATTATATAAACATGCCCCACATTTTTTCTTTATACAAGCTGCAAGTACTTCCAAGGGCTTTGTCTTCCAGGAGCAGTGTAGAGAGAGAGAGCTTTAAAAACTTCAACCCCCTATTTCTCCCTGGAAAGGACATGGTGTCCCAGTGGCCACTTGGTGTCCTGGGTTCTAACTAACTTGTATAAGGGAGTTGGAGGGGCAGAAAAGTATTAACTTGCTAGCAAGCTGAGAAGATGGACACTTCTTTAGCCTTCTCTGACTCACCCCAGTGACAATTCCAAGTCTATTAATCCTTGGAAGAAGTTTGTTCACAGATAGCGCACCCTAACTTTTATAGCTTCTATCAAGGGACAGCATCCTAAACCTCCTAGACCTGGAAGCAGAGAACAATTAGAAAATGTGACTCTATGTAGACCACAGAAAATAACTGACCATTTTATGTGGATGCATAAGCACTTCCAGAGGCTTCATTCCGCAGGAGTAGTGCAGAAAAGGGGCTTTAAAAATGTACCTTCCTGCTTCTCCTTAGAAGGGGTTTATACCACATATCTAGTGCTTCAGTTTTTACAGCTACCTCACAAAAGATTTCATGTTAAACTTCTTGGCTTTGGTAGCAGAAAGGACTAGGCCTTTGTGAGTCTCTCTAGACTACAGAAAAAAAAAGAGGTAATATTAAATGGGGTGCAAACATTTCCAGAGGCTACACCCCATTGGAGCAATGCAGAAAGGGGGCACAGACGTTCAGTTCCCATTTTCTCTTTGGAAAGGGCTTTCCAGTGACTACTTGACAGCCTGGCTTCTAACCAACTTGCATCAGTAGCTAAAAGAGCAAACAAACAATAGCCCTCCAGCAGCCAAAGCCAGAGTTTGACTCTCCATGAGCCTTTCCTCCAGCTCAGCCCAGTGATAAATCCTGGTATACCCATTCTTCCTGGAAGGAATTTGGTTCAGAGCCACAACTTCTATAAGCTCCAAGCCAAAGGACTGTCTACTTAACAACTCAACCCTGGGAGTTGATGGGTTTTGCCTTCCTGGGTGGCCTTAAACCACAGGAAACAGACAGGTAGACATACAATAGGTCCATTTTCAGCAACTATCTTCCCAAGAAGAGAGGGTGCAAAATAAACATGAATACAGGAATTTGCCACAGATCCTCACTGCAGCTTAATGCAGGGTGAAAGATAAATGCCTCTGTTCAGCTAGGAAGATAGAAGGAAGTAGAATAAACATCAAACATCTTAACATTATCAACTACATCTAGAAAAATCTGACTCCTACCTTACCAGTCTTGGGCTACTGACAGGCTATTGTACATTCTGAGCTCCAGTGAACCACCAAAAACAGAAAGAAACTTTTCAAATTCAAAGATTCGAAAGGCACCTTAAGATCTCTGAACAGATGAATTGGTGAGATCCTTTTCCTATGGGAGGCCAGTGTGACAAGACCAGTAGAGGTTATTGTCTTATCTAATATGCAGAAACCAATACAGAGAGTCAAAGAAAATGAAGAAACCATTTTAAAATATTCCAAATTTAAAAAGAAGAATTTCTACAAACCAACTTGAGTAAAACGAAGATATGTGATTTACTTTATTTATGTTCACTGAGGCCAGAAGAGGAATGCAAGAACAAACTGAAAATTTCTTTTGCTGTTTTTTTTTTTTTTTTTTTTTTTTGAGACAGGGTCTCACTCTGTTGCCCAGGCTGGAGTGCAGTGGCATGATCTCGGCTAACTGTAACCACTGCCTCCTCCCGGGTTCAAGTGATTCTCCTGCGTCAGCCTCCCAAGTAGTTGGGATTACAGGTGCATGCCACCACAGTCAGCTGATTTTTGTATTTTTAGTAAAGACAGGGTTTCACCATGTTGGCCAGGCTGGTCTTGAACTTCTCACCTCAGGCAATCCACCGACAGCCTCCCAAAGTGCTGAGCAACCACACCTGGCCATAAACTGAGAATTTCAACAAAGAATAGAGAGGTTCATCAGCAGATTAAATCAAGCAGAAGAAAGGATCAGTGACTTTGAAGATAGGTGATTGGAAATCATACAATCTAAGGAGCAAAAAGAAACAAAAGAACAAATGAGGAAAATTTAAGAAATTTATGGAACAATATCAAGCATACTACCATTTGCATTATCAGAATACCAAAGGAAAAGAAAGAGAAAGGGACAGAAAATTGTTAAAAGAATTAATGTCAGCAAGTTTCACAAGTGTGAAGGAGGAAATAGAAAGCCAGATCCAGGAAGCCTAAAGGACACCAGATAAGATGAATTTAAAAGATCCATATCAAAACACGTTACAATCAAACTGTCAAAAATTAAAGGATAAGAGAGTTTTGAAAGTGGCAGGGGAAAAGCGAATTGTTATATCCAAGAGAACCTTCATATTATTAGAGGATTTTTCAGAAAAAAAACTTGCAGGCCAGAAGGGAGTGGGATGATATATCAAAAACCTGAAAGAAAAGAACAAATGTTAACCAAGAATACTATACCCAGCATCCCTCTTTCAAACATGTTGAATGATAAAAACTTTCTGAAACAACAAAAGCTGAGTTTACCACTATTCGACCTGCCTTACAGGAAATGCTAAAAGGAGTTAATCAAGCTAAAGAAAGAAAATTCTAAGTAGTAACATGAAAATATATGAAAGTATTAAATCAGTGGTAAAAAATAAGTACACTGTCAAATCTAAGATACTCTTATATTGTAATGGCAGTGGATAGGAATCAATTATGTCTCTAGTATAAAGGTTAAAAGGCAAAACTAGCAAAATACAACTAAAACTACAATAACTTGTTATGGATAAAAATTATTTTAAAATGTAAACTGTAACATCAAAAACACAAAGGACTGTCTACTTAACAACTCAGCCCTGGGAGTTGATGGGTTTTGCCTTCCTGGGTGGCCTTAAACCACAGAAAACAAACAGGTGGACATATAATAGATCTACTTCCAGCAACTATCTTCCCAAGAACAGAGAGTGCAACAAAAACAGGAATACAGGAATTAGTCACAGACTGTCATTGCTGCTTACTATGGGAGGAGGAATAGTAAAAGCACAAAGTTTGTGTTTGCAATCAAGGCTAAGTTGTTATTACATTAAAATAGCCTATTGTAAGTATAAGATTTTTTATGTAAGCATCAGGGTAACCATAAAGCAAAATCCTATAATAGAAATACAGAAGACAAAAAGAGAAGATACAAAACATACCACTACAGAAAGCCATCAAACCACAAAATAAAGTACTAGAGGAAGAAAGAAACACAGGGTGTACAAAACAATCGGAAAACAACTAACGAAATGGTACAAATAAGTTCTTACATATCCATAACTACTTTGAATGTAAATGTATTAATTCTCCAATCAAAAGGCAGAGAGTGGCTAAATGGGTATTTTTAAAACCATAACAAGACCCAAGATGTGCTGCCTACAAGAGACTCACTTCACATTCAATGACACTCAGACAAAAAGTGAAGAGATAGAAAAAATAATTCCATGCAAATGTAAACAAATAGAGACGGGGTAGGTATACTCTTTTAAGGCAAAGTAGATTTTAGGTCAAAAAATGTCAAAAGAAACAAGATCATTATATAGTCAATAAAGAGGCCAATTCATCAAGATGATATGATAATTGTAAATATATAAATGCACCCAATATCAGAGCACCTACATACGTAAAGCAAACATTAAGAGGTCTGAAGGGAGACAAACACTGCAACACAATAATAGTAGAAGATTCAATATCCCACTTTCAACATTGGACAGATCACACAGAAAATCATTTTTTTTAAATGATTGGACTTCAACTACACTTTAGACAAAATAGACCTAACAGACATGTACAGAACATTTCACCCAACATCAACAGAATATATGTGTATTACATTTCTATTCTGTATATACATTATATCTATATATACATTATAATCTATATATAAATGTATAAATGTACGTTTGTTGCTGTTGACTGGAATCTACATTGTTTTCAAGTGCACACTAAATATTCTCCAGCATAGATATTATGCTAGACCACAAAACAAGTCTTAACAAATTTTAAAATATCAAAATCTTACCAAGCGTCTTTTCTAATCACAAAAGTGTTAAACTAGAAATAAATAACAGGAGAAAATCACAGAAAATAAAAAATGTGTAGAATTAAACAACATAATCCTGAACAACTATTGAATCAAAGAAGAAATTTTTTAAAAATTTAAAATATCGAGACAAAAAATGGAAACATGACATATGAAAACCTTGGAGATATATAAAGCACTTAGAGGAGAGAAGTTTACAGCAATAAATGCCTACATCAACAAAGAAGATCTCAAGTGAACAACCTAACATTACAGTTCAAGAAATTAGAAGAACCAACTAAGCCCAAAGTTAGCACAAGAAAGGAAATAACAAAGACCACAGTATAAAAAAATGAAATAGAGACTAGAAAACCAATAGAAAAGATAAACTAAGGTAAGAGTTGGTTTTTTGCAAAACTAAACAAAAGTAACGAAATCTTAGACTAAGAACAAAGAGAGTAGAATCAAATCAAGAGAGTCAAAAATGAAAGAGGAAACATTACAAATGATAACACAAAAATACAAACGATCAAAAAGACTGCTAAGAACAACTATACACCAACAAATTGGACAACCTAGAAAAATGAATAAATTCCTAAAATATATAACCTACCAATACTAAAGGAAATTTGAAATCTGAACAGATCAAGAACAAGTAAGGAAATTGAATCAGTAACTAAGTAACTCATACAACAGGCCCAATTCCAGCAGCTATCTGGAAAAGATAAAGTGAAACTGTGTTTGCTGACGTGATCTTGTATACAGAAAATCCTGAAGACCCCACCAAAAAAACTGTTGAAACTGATAAACAAATTGAATAAAGTTGCAGAATACAGTTACAGATTACAAAATCAAAAAACAGTAGCATTACTATACACTAACAATGAACTGTTTGAAAATAAATTAAGAAAATCACTCTTATAATAGTATCAAAAAATAAAATGTTTATGAGTAATTTAACCAAGGCAATAAAATATCTGTATACTGAAAACTGTAAGACATTGATAAAAGAAATTAAAGATAACACAAATAAATGTAAATATATTTCATGTTGATGGATTGAAGAATTAATTTTGTTAAAATGACCATGCTACACAAAGTGGTCTACCAGTTCAATGCAATCCCTATCAAAATTCAAATGTCATTCTTTGCAGAAATAGAAAAAAAAAATCTAAAATTTATATGGAACTACAAAAGAAGCTAAGAAGGTTTTGACCAAATAGAACAAAGCTTGAAGCAACAGACTACTGGATAAAAATACATTACAAAGTTATAGTAATCAGAACAGCATGATACTGCTATTAAAAACAGACACATCAACCAATGGAGTAGGATAGAGTGTTCAGAAATAAAACATCCACACTTTTTTTTTTTTATTTATTTTTTTTTATTTTTTTTTTAAATTTATTTATTATTATCTACAGCCATATGTATACTTGTGATTTTCAACAACAGTACTCCCTGCAAATACACAATGTTCCCCTTCCTGGGTGAAGAATAGTGAGAACATGCGGTGTTTGGTTTTCTTCTTGTGATAGTTTGTAATGATGTTCCAGCTGTACCTGTACCTGGAATACACAATGGGGAAAGAATAGTCTCTTCAGTAAATGTTGGTGGAGAAACTGAATATTTTCATACAGAGAATTAAAATAGACCCTTGTCTCACTCCTTATACAATGATCAGCTCAAAATGGATTAAACACTTGAACATAAGGTCTGCAATCAGAAAAATTATAGGAGAAAGCTATATGACATTGATCTGGGCAGTGATTTCTTGGATATGACCTCAAAAGCATGGGCAACAAAAGCAAAAGTAGACAAATGGGATTTCATCAAAATAAAATGTCTTTGTGCAGTAAACAATAGAGTGAAGAGACAACCCACCAACGGAGAGAAAATATTTGCAAATCACACTTCGGTTAAGAGGCTAATATCCAAAATATACAAAGAACCCAAACTACTAAATAACAAGAAAACAAATAACCCTATTCAAAAGGGCAAAGGACTTGAATAGATCTTTCTAAAAGAAGACATATAAATGACCAACAGATATACAAAAAAAAAATGTTAAGCATCTTCAATCATCAGAGAAATGCAAATTAAAACCACAGTGAGAGATTGGCTATCATTAAAAAGATGAAAGATAGCAAGTCTTGGCAAAGATGTGAAGAAAAGGGAACTCTTACACACTGCTGATAGTATTGTAAATTAGTACAGCCATTTTGGAAAACAATATAAAGGGTCTGAGAAAAATTAAAAATAAAATTCCACTATGATCCAACCATCCCACTACTGAGTATATACCCAAAGGAATTGAAATAAATATGTAGAAGAGATATCTATTCTCCCATGTTTAATGTAACATTATTCACAATGGCTCAGATATGGAAATAACCTAAGTGTTGATGGATTTTTTTTAAAATGTGGTATACGTACACAACACGATACTATTCAGCCTTTTAAAAACTCAGGAAATTCTTTCATGTTTGACAATATGGATAAGCCTAGAGCACATTATGCTAAGTGAAATAAGCCATGTACAAAGAGACAAATACTGTATGATCTCACTTATATGTGGTATCTAAAAATGTCAAACTTACCTAGGTAGAGAGTAGAATGGTGGTGGTTACTAGAGGTTGGGATTGAGGGAGGAGTGGATGGATTAACATCAGTGAGGTAAGAGGAATAAGTTCTGATATTCTATTGCACAGCACAGTGACTACAGTTAACAATAACATATTGTATATTTCAAAACAGCCACAAGAAAGGATTTTAAATATTCTCACCACAAAGAAATTATAAATATCTGAGGTGATAGATATGCTAATTAGCCTGATTTTATCATTCCAGTGTATAAATGTATTGAAACATCCCATTGTAGCCCATAATTATATACAATTCTTATTTCTCAATTAAAAATCCAATAAAAATCTTTAAGAAAAAAATAGCGATTGAAGAGCAATTTAGAGTAAAGATGACATTTACTTGGTTCACGGTCCGTTGATCCCATCTTCACCCATCACATCATCCTTTCCTTGTGAGCAAGAATATGGCTTCAAAGCCTTCCCCGTTCAGTATTCCAGCTGTCATTATCAATTGAGCAGAGCCGAGATACAAGCTGAAACCTACTTGGCTATCTCAGGGTTGGAGTTTCACCTACTCCAAGTGAAATATATTTTTAAGACATTTCACAAACCATATGTAAAGGGAGGAGGAGTTACCAGCAGTGGTAGGGTGGGATAGTGTAAAAGTGACCAAGAGGATTTTTGATACAGTAAACTTACCCTAGCAGTAAATTGCGAAACGTTCACTACGGGTAGTCAGAGGGTATTCAGGTTTTCGATAATACCTGAAAGTCCAATGAAAACAAAGCCCACAATATCTCAGAACATCTCGGGCCCCCATGCTCCCTGGCGTGTACCCTCCTTAATGTCTTTGGTGTTTATTCCTAAAATGTACCATTCTTAAAAAATGAGAGCCAAGCTCCAGGAGGTGAAATTCTACATCTCAAATACATCGAGCGTCTCAGTGCCTGTAGCCCCGGCAAGCTGCAGTGATCGTGAGTAAGATTACAAACTTTATGGAGAACTGGTAGTCTCAGGAAGAAGCTGTCAACCTGAATTAAGATGTCAACGTATCAGATGAGGAAGGTACTGCCATGAAGCCTATTGTTGCATGCATGTCAGGTGAAGGCCATACTAATTACTGCGTGATCCAAATATGTCTGTTCCCTACTCCTCCCAAACTAAGGTCACTGAGTTATTATGGCCCTGTGGTTTGCACTATTTTGGATTCTGCCAAGTGGCAGGTGGCCTGACAAACATGCGACTCAGCATGTTTTGTTGGGTCCCCACAGCTGTGCTGCCAATCAGTTCAGGATGGCTGCAAGTTAATGCTAATTAGCTTCTGTTGATCTGCATATTCCAACAGCCTCCCAGGATTCCCATTTTGATATGCAAGATTGCCAGTTGGGTATGTGATTGAATTAAGAAGCAAAAAAGATTTTAGCTTCCATGCAGGGATATGCGGATCTGAATCCCCAGCAGAAGCTGTTACCCTTTTGATTTATGGTTGGCAGCTCTGGCCGTCAGCATGGGAGCATGGGCTCTATGCTAGAGGGTGCTGCCCGCCTGCTTATGGAAACAAAACCGACGCCTTAACCTCCTAGCACTATTAGGAGTAAACATTCTTTCCATCTGCTCTGTGAACTGGCACTGGCAGTTTATATGGGCAAGGAATCTATAGTTTTCTGTTTGGTTCAAATCCATTTAGTTCAAATAATCTATACAAAAATGTAACAGTAAAGAAGAATTATTTCTTGTGGTGTACAAAAAGTACTAATTTCAAATGGTCACTTTCAAACTCATTGGGTATCTTTGAATAAACTGCTTCATCTTCATGGCCCTCAGTTTCTCGAGTGCAGTGTTAGGAGGTAATGCTGGAGTCTATTAAATGAGAGAAAGTATATGACAAGGATAAAAAAATGACACATATGAGCTCTTGGATATTTTAATATATTTTTATACCATAAAAAAATAAAAAGCTATCCAGTGCCTTCTCTGTGCCAGCACTTTGCACATGATTGGAGATTCAAATATGAACAAAAAATTATTCACTTCCCTCCAGGAGTACATAGTAAACAGATGATTACAATTCGATAAATAAGGTAAATAAGGTTCATTCCAACAACAATATTCTACAATTCTATTCCTTCTTTCTTTCTGCTATGACAACACAGGGAACACCACGAGCTTCTGGCTTCATGATAGCTTTGTTTTCTTGAGTATGTTGCTTATCTGAGCCCATGTTTCTCTTTCTGTAAAAACAATATACCCCACGTAACATTGTTGAGGAAGTTTAATGAAATAATGCTTGTTAAAGCTACTGACACGTAGGCATTCAGTAAACAGTATCTCCCTGATGTTTTCCTTTTTAGTGGATATTATCACAATCACATGAGTCCAATAAATTCTGGGGGGAAGGACAGAGGTAGAAGAAAAAGAGGTGGAAGGATTTCAGCTTTGTTAAGAAAGGAACTCAGCAGGAAACACTGCACTATGGGGGCTAATGTATTTAGATTTTTGCACCTGTATTTCATCAGGGCAATGAAAATATGATCTCACTGGATAAACATTACAAAACAATTTTCAAAAGTTTTACTTGGCTACAGCCTTAGAAAGTTCCTCTTGGCTGAAGTGATTAAATAATATTTCTTAGAAAATATTTGCTAAATATAATTTTAAGGAAAAGTTTTTTTCTCATTTTCATATTGTTGAATTTGAGGGTCCCAATTGGGATTTTGTAGGAAAAGTTACTAAAACTGTTGCTATATTTATATTTTATATTTATTACATATTGTATATTTTCATATTTGTGTGTATATATAAATATGTATGTCTCCATTTTCTATGTATATGCATATAACACATATGAGCATATGTGTCTAAATATAGTGTATGCATTTAAATGTGCATCTATGTATATATAAATTTATGTTCATTATGATTTGAGAATGGAGTGTATGCATATACATATGTATGTGTTTTATAATATGACACCCATATTTATCATTTATTGTAGTGGTTAAGAGCATAGACGCATAGACTCTGAAATAGACTTGAATTTGAATTTCAGCTCTATCAGTTACTGCTATGTGAGTGTAGCCAAGTTATTTAATCTCTGCATCTCAGTGAATTTCTCTGTAAAATGGAGACAATAATTGTACCTACCAGAAAGATTGCTGTAAGGATTAAATAGATTAACATACATGAAAATGTTTAAACTAAACTTGGCCAATAAGAAACTCTATTTTATATTATTTTAATAATTGCTATTGTTATTATGACTATTTGTGTTATTGTTATTTTTTTATTCATTTATTTGTTCTGAATCACTTAGACTTTAAGGTTTTTTTGCTTAAAACCTCAATGAAAGGCAATTTTTAAAAAGTAATATCACAGTTTGTAGAATTTCTGTTTTACAAGTGGTAGATATTTTAATTAAATTTTGAAGCACATTATGTCTTTGTTTTGAGAAGAATCATCTGGATATATGTATTTAGCTATGCAAATGTTAATGTAACTACTCTCCATCCCACCCCACCTCATTGCCATCCACCTTGTTGGAGATAAAAGAATAACCTGAATGCATATGTTTTAGACTCAAAGAAGAAATGTGCTATTTGGCAATGCAAATTGGATGTATGCTTTAGCAAAGCTAATTACTTGCATACTTTGCTGCTACTTTGAGAGAAAGATTTCTTTATTAAGGAATTTAGGCTGCAGATTATTGCTTGTTTTGACCAAGATGCATGATCAAAAGAGATTAGTAACAGAAACTTCATGACTGCAGGAAAAGAAATGCAGCCCCACCATTTAACTCAAGCCGAAGGAGAAATTGGACAAAAAGGTTGAGTGAGCTTGGCACAAGTCAGATGGGACTGGATTTGATGCTTCGCTCCTTCCTTTCCTAGTGATGTGACCTTGGTCAAGTGGTGAATTCAGAGGTAAATGCCTGAGCCTTTCAAACAGTATTGATGTTGGAGTGTTACCCTGTTGCATCACGGTCTTGTGGTGGCCACAGGGCCACACAGTACCTCTGCTGATGAAAGGTGGAGTTTTCTATAAAGAATGCGACATTTACACAATCATCCTGGGAAAAACTTAATCCTTGGTTTGAAATGAGAATAGTGTAGAAAATTACATATTCTATGCCTCTTGATTTGTTTCTTTAAGAAATTCATTTAACTGTGGAACTAATATTTACTGGATTCTTATTCTAGATTGGACACTAATTGGAGTGGTAGGAACAGGATATATAAGACATGGCCTTTGTCCTTAAAATGCTGATACTTAAATGAAGGATATAAACATGTAAACAAATAAAAACAATCAGTTTGATGGATGCTACAGCAGAGTGCAAGAAACGGGATGAACACAGAGAAGGAGGAAATCATAAATTCTTTCCAGGAATAAGGGAAAGCATCTAAAATAAGATAAAGCTTGAGCTGTCTCTTAAAAAAAAAAAAAAAAAACAGCAAGTATAGCAAATGGAAAGAGGGGGAAGGATGTTTTAAGTAAAAGGAACATTCAAAGTTAGTGAGGCAGAGGAGTATAGCAAATTTGCCACAGTTTAGTGTGCCTGTATCTTAAGACATGAAGAAAGGAGTAACAAGAGCTAAGACTGTGGAAGTAACTACCCAGACCATGATAGCCTATGTCATGCTAACCTCTAGGATTTCTTTTTCTTAGTGTCAGTGTGACACCATCAAAAAGTTCTAAGCAGGTGAAGGACTTACTTATATTTTCATTTTAGATAGTGCATTCTTGTAGACATATGAAGCATAAATGAGAAAAGGGAAATAATAAAGGCAGGGAATTATTTAAGAGGGCAATATAGTAATAGGGATATGGAATAATAAAGGTTAGAACTAAGGAAGCGGTAATGGGAATAAATACAATTGAGTATATTTTAGAAACATTTAGGGAATAACCATCCCCTGAACTTGGAAATTGGATTGTAAAAGGACTGGGTCAAGAAGAGTCCCAGATTTCTTATTTGGAGGTTACAAATAAGTAAATATTGGAATATAGGTTGGAGAGCAAGTTGAGGAAGGATAGGATAGATGAGTCTAGTTTTGAAAATGACAAGACTTAAATGCTTTGGAGGCATTCAAGTAGATGCAATGCAAATCAGGATAAATAAATTTGGAGCCAAATGGAGAGGTAGGGGCTGGAGGTATTAATAGATATTCAGAAAGAATTAGAGATGGTAAGTATAGTTATGCGAGTAAATGAGATAATCCACAAAAGCTTTCAAGTAAGATGAGAATACGGACAAAGGAGGAACCAAAGGTAATGACAATATGTACGAAGAATGATGTCTGTCATCTACTATTCACCATTTAAGTAGTATTGGTCTTTCAAGATACCGAATGAATCCCTCAATTTGCTGAAAGACGCTAAATTCGCTGTATGATATATGGTGCTCTTGCAGAAGCTGTTTACTTTCTCTCCCAAATGTGGACCTATCTGAATCCAGAGGAAATAGCAGTCTTGAGCCAGTAGAGAAAAAAAAATAAATTAATCCTTATTTTTAATAGAAGAATTAAAAATTTGGCAACCATTGCTTTGAATGGCATTCTAGTCTGTTCTCTAACATTGAACAGACTAAGACAGTGGGACGCTTCACTTTCCTTTTAAAGTAAAGTAACAACCCAAAACTGGGATTCTATTATATTTACAAAATTGTCCCAAATACAATAAAATGAGACATTAAAAGGCCGTATTCATACAGTAGTAATGAGTAATACAATCATCTCTTGGTGGTCGGTGGTTGGAGCATTTTTTAAGGCCATGAATAAAGGGTCTCCAAATGATGTGGGCGCTGTGGTTTTTCTCAGACAGTTCAATAAATATAAGATAGGACCCAGGGATAATTTAATGAGTAAGTTTAGTAGAGAGTTTTGAGTGAGGAAAAACCTTAGGATGTTTCTTATGGATCAAAGACAAGTTTTAATGAATTGGATGGAGCTGATAGAGCCCTGAAGTTTATTCTCCTTTGTACAAAGGAAATGATCTCACAGTAATAATACAAATGGTATTCATGAAATATTTTTCTTTTTACAAAAGTTAATTATGAATTAACTTCATAGCTCGTTAGATTCAGAAAAGCATTATGCATTTAGTAATTTACTTATTCTCTAGGAAGGGACTTTATGAATATTTGGGGAAAGATTTGGTTGAGGATAAATTAGATGTAATGGGTTCTTTTTCAAAAAAGTCATAACAAGCATAATATATTTCTTTACTTTCAAGAATTTGAGGTCTGTTCTCTACTCTGTTGCCAGCTGAATATCGTTTTGGTTGCAGCCTTCTGTCTGTCATGCCGAAATCTCATCATTTCCTAAACCTATCTAAGTCACATGCTGTTCAAACTACCTAGGATGCCTCCCTCTTGTCTTTCTTGGCAAATTGCTCACCCTTAAAGAACCACCACAATTTTGTCTCCAGGGAAGTCTTCTCCAGTTCACCCAACTGTTCCTTCTTCTGGGCCTTAACAACACTTTGATATCATATCCCTATATGAGTGTTATCAATTTTCATTACAATTAGCAGACTACACATATATTTCCACAGCTGGACTGTGCCTAGCTCCATGGCTGGCTCACAGCACACATTCAGGAACATTTTTTGTTATGATTACCGATTATCACCTATTCAATCCTCAATCATTATCCCTCTTATCTAAAGATATGGGCATATTTATATCTAGCTATATATTTATCTATAATTTACACAGTGAGCTTACATATGTGGTCTCCTTTTGAACTTCAAGATTACCACCCAGGATAGTAAGAGTAGCTATATTTAGTGCCATTTTTCAAATAGGGAAGGTGAGAATCCTGAGACTCAGAAAGTCTGGCCCCATATCCATGAGAAATAAATGGAAGACAGGAAATCAACTCCCCTCTTTTGACTTTAAATCTAGTGGATTATATTCAATTAAGTGGAATTTTTAGACCATCCATGCATTCATAAATTTATTCCTTGGAGCTATTCTTTTACTTAAATAGACCTCAGGCATGTGAAATTGGATTAATATTATTCGTAGGTTTATCACAGTCATCGATAGTTTATGCATATCCCTAATTTTATGTGTGTATGCATGTATTCATATTTGAATGATATGACTAATACACATGAATCCATCATTCAACCTTATACCTAACATATTATCATTAGCTATCTATATCTATATACTACTGTTTTCCCATCTCACCAACCCTTGATCTACTACCCAACACTAAAGTATTTGTATTTTGATTTTCATGTTTACCATTTCTTTGTTTTTTTACAGTTAGTTTAGTTTTGGTTCATTTTTGCCTGTTTTAAACTTTGTATTAAAATTATATTCCATAGAGTCTTCTCGAACTAGATTTTCTTAATTCAACTTTATATTACTAATGTGTGTATATATATATATATATATATATATATATATATATACACCATACTGTTTTGATATAGTTGGAGTTTCTTGATTTTCACTTCTGAGTAATATTCTATTATATGAATATAAGAGAATTTATTTAATCATTGTTTTATTTATACAAATTTGGGTCATTTTCAGTTTTTTTCTGTTTGTTTTTGCTACTATGAATAATGCTGCCATGAATGATTTAACATTTTGAGGGAGAGTAATTGCCAGGTTGTAAATTATATGAATGTATAACTTTACAGGAGAATGCCAAGTTGCTTTTACAAAGTGGTTATAACATTTTATAAACCCACCAACAAAGTATGAGAGATCCTGATGATCCACATTCTCTGCAATGATTATTATTGCCAGAATTGTAATATTTTGTCAAGCATGTAGATGTAAAATGGTATCTCATTTTAGTGTTGATTGCGTTTCTCCAATTGCTAATAAGATTGAGAATATCTTCAGACATCGTCCTTATGTATTTTTAAAAATTATTTGTAGAAGTTCTTTTTAGTTTTGATACAAACCCTTTGTCAGTCATATACATTGTCAGTATCATCTCCTGGTTTGAATCTTGTCTTTTGAGTCTCCTGGTAGATGCTGTTTTCAAATGAATGTTAACTGTTAACAATTCACAACTACTTTGTTCTCAAAAGAACTGTGCCTGGCAAATGGACCTGCCTCACCCACAAGTTTTTGCCTCCTACCCTGGGTTCAGCCTGCAACCAATAATTGACTAATACACAGACACAAAAGGCTGACTCCTTTCCCTCCATGAAATACTTCCTCTGTGGTACAATTCATGCGCCCACAGTTTTCCATGGGATTTAGCTGACACTAGTCTCCAGCTGAAACCACATCCTTAGTCAACTGCTTCCCCTCCCTTGCTTCTTTCAATTCCCTATAGGTTCCTCCTGAGAGCATTTCTTCAATAAATCACTTGCACAAAATTCTCTATCTCAGGTCCTGCTTCTAGGAAATCCAACTTCAGATACTTTCTTTGAGGTATCTTTTGATGTACAGTTCAGAATATAATGAAATGTATCCATTTTTTTTTATTTTATGGATTTCCTTTTTTAAGAATCCCTATTTACAAATCCTTCCTTACTCCATGATCAGAAAGCTATCATTATCTGTTATTTCTTGTAAAAATTAAAAAGTTTTGCTTGACATTTAAGTCTTTATTTATTTTGGAGTTGATTGTTTTGTAAAGTATGAGGTAGAAATTCAATGTCTCCATATGTAAGTAACCATTTTGTCCAGGTTAATTTATTGAAAATTTCTTCTTTTCCCTATCATATATCTTTTCAGAACACTGATGGTTTAGTCAACATTTATTCCACACTTTTAAAATGCTTTGTATACATGGAAGGCCTTGCATGAAGCTGGGGATATAAACATAAAATGATACAACTCCCCATGCTGTCAGTGGCTTACACTATAGTGGGAAAGTGGAGTAATATACAAAGTACGTAGACATCTATCAGCAGGAGTAAGGAAAAACTTCTTAGAGGAAGTGGAATGAAAAAACAGAAATTTTATAGTTGAGGGAGGTGGATATTTCTTGGTGTTTCCAAGTTGAAGAAACACTTTTTACAAAAGCACTGATTGTAAACCAGCATATATTATTTCAGAATATTGCCTATAGTTCTATGTGAAACAAAAGGTGTGTACAGAGAAAAAAGGTGTGCACCAGAAAAAAAATTAGAAATAGGCTTTTTTTGTTAGTGGAACTTTGATTGTAACCTTGTATCTCCCAGCACAGTCATCTTCTGTCAACAGGGGGCCTCCACTCTTGCCACTGCCTTGGAGAGAATAATGTAACCCTTAGATAGTCAAAATAGCCTAATATTTTGGACATGGGCATTGGTCTATGCTTTGGTTTAAATGTCCCCTCCAAAACTCACGTTGAAACTTAATACCCATTATGACAGTATTGGAGGGAGGGCTTTAAAACATGATTAGATTACAAGGGCTCTGTCTTCATGAATGAATTAATCATTCATGGGTGAATGGATTAATGGGTTAATAGATCAATGAGTTATCATGGAAAGGAAACTGGTAGCTTTATAAAAATAAAAGAGACCTGAGCTAGCACATTGGCATTCTTAGCCCCATCTCCATGTGGTGCCCTGCGCTGCCTCAGGATGCCACACAGTTCCCACGAGCAAGAAGGCTATCAACAGATACACACCCTCAAAGATGGACTTCCCAGCCTCCATAACTGTAGGAAATAAATTTCTTTTCTTTATAATCTACCCAGTTTCAGGTACTCTAAAACAGAAAGCAGCCTAATAGAGTTTAAAAGTGGGCATGTGCTGCAAACAGGTCTGATAAGAGTCCTCCTGTGGGATTAGCATATAGAAGTTACATACCCCTGCAGAGTCTATATTTGCTTGATCATGCCAAGCAGTAGGCCTACTCATATTACCTGCCTTTCCTTCCACTCTCTTTTAAGAATGCACATGACTCAAGTATCTGTATTAAATGGTGTAATAACACTTTTTAGGATTCTTGAAGAAATGACATTGATATATATTTTTATTCTTGATAAAAAGGCATAAAGAATACCCTTTAAAATTGTGGATTTTGTTTGCTATAAATTATTAGAGATTATTATAAAATTTTCAGAGAAGATTAAAAAATGTTAAGAAAATTAAAATAATTTACAGCTCCAACAATTAAAGAAAAATATAGTTAAATATTTACCGTCTTATCTTTTAGGTTCACAAACATGCAGAGATTCCGGTTTAAAAAATACAGTCAAATTCATTCTATTTTATAGCCAAATGTTATACCATGATTAATTTTTTATACAAAACAAATTTTGAGTATTCACTTACCACATTTCATAGCATGGTTATACTACCTAGCCATTAGTCTGTTTTTGAAGATTTTGGTTGCTTTCAATTTTTGTAATTTTAAAGAACACTGCCATAAGCATTCAATATGTAGATCTTCTGCATTTTAGATTTTGGATTGGATAAATTCCTAATGGAATTGCTGGGACAGAGGTTATATACATTTTTAGGACTCTTTCCACACGAGAACTTTGCAAATTAGACTATATGTTTTATTTCAGCAGAATATGACAAGCCTGTAGTGACAGATGATCCCAAGTCCCAGAATTTTGCAGCACTTAAAAATGCAGGGCAATCAGATTCAGCAGCACTTTAGCATTTGGGGCATAATGTGATGGGCTGATTTCTGTGCTCACTCTACAGTGTTTCTGACTGATACACGTTCTCCAAAGCTTCTTTTCCATAGAAACAAAATATTCTAAGATGTGCAGAGCCCAAGATTTGAAGTCTCAGTTTAAATTTTCCATGTTTCTTTGAGGGTGGGGTGGAGGGTGATGTATCTTTCCTTCCTGAAGATAGTTCTACAAAGGGATTCTATAGATTGAAGGCCTATTTTTGAGAATTAACTATACCAATAATTTTATATTTATAATCTCATTTAACCCCTTCCAATACCATTCGAGAATTTGGGTGGTATATTAAGAAACAATACAGGTTTTGCAACCAGTTTAACTTGGGGAATCCAGGTTTTATCAATTGCTTACTCTGTTACTTTATTTGCCTTCTGAAAAGAATTAATTTCTCTAAGATTTCTCTACAAAATCATGCAGATATGAATAAATACCTTACTAAGTATATATTTCAATTAAATGAGAACATGCAGGTTGAGCAATCAGCATAGTGTATCTCTGTCTTAGTCCGGTATCCTCTGAGATCAGAATCTGAGGCATGCATATGGTTTATTCTGGAAGTGACTGCCAGGAACAGGACTGAAGGTCTAGGGAGGAGAACAGGAAATAAGGGAAAACTGATACAAGGATGTATTTAAGTTGGCCACTGGTGCAGATGATTGGCTCTCAACCTTCCTTCTGTAGAGTGTTGTGAAATGCATCTTAGAACTCTTTGCCTAAGGAAAAAAAGGAGAAAAATATTTATTCCTCAGCAATCATCCTTCATTGGTTAAGAATAATCCCAGGGCATTACCTCTCGTGCATTTCCAGGTTGTGTTAATGCAAAGAAGCCTGCTGCAAGACAGATGAGGGGCAAGGCACAGCTGGTTGCACTTGCACAAAACTAGTCAGAACGGGTCACTACCATAGCAGCTGGGGCAAAAGGTGGAGTCTATAAGGACTATCAGGGACACACAAGGGGTGTCTGTATTTCCTGTTGCTGTTATAACAAATTATCACAAACTTAGTGGCTTAATGCAATATAAATTTATTATTTTACAGTGCTGGAGGTTGGAAGTTCAAAAAATGTCTCTAACGTGGCTAAAACCATGATGTTGGCAGGACTGCATTTCTTTTGATGACTCTAGAGGAAAATATGTTTCTTGCTTTTGCCAGCTTCAAGAGGCTGTCTTCATTCTTTGGCTCAGGCTCCCTTCCAACAGTGGTGTCACTCTGGCCTCATCTCTGTCATCCTACCTCTTTCTCTAATCTTGACACTCCTATCTCACTTTTATGTGGACTATTGTAATTATGTTGAACCCAGTTGATAATTCATGATAATCTTCCCAATTCAAGATCCTTAATCACATCTACTAAATCTATTTTGGCATGTTAGGTGACATATTCACAGGTTTCATGGATCAGCACAGGGACATCTTTGGGAGTCATTGTTCTGCCTACCACAGTGTCAGTGTAGGCTTCTTGTACACATTTGCTAAGGTTCCCTTCTTCTACTGCTTGCTGAGTTTCCATCCTCCTCAACTCCAACTGTGTTAATTAGGATTCTCCACCAAAACAGAATCAATAGGATGTATCGATACATAATGAGATTTAATATAGGGTATTAGTTCATGCAACTGTGCAGTCTGAGAAATTACACAGTCTGCTGTCTGTAAGGTGGAGACCCAGAAATGTAGGAAAAGGGAGCTACACATGTGTAGTTCAAAGGCCTGAGAGCCAGAGACCCAGTGGCATAGAATCCAGTTTGAGACTAATGCCTGAGAACCAGAAACAATGAGAGCAGGAAAAGATCAATGTTCCAGCTCAGGGAGTCAGGCAGAGAGCCAGCAAGTTCTCTCTTCCTCCACTTTTTTGTTCTGTTGAGTCCACCTACATTGAGAAGGACTATCCATTTGACACAATCTACTGATTCACATGTTCATCTCCTCTGGAAACTCTCTCATAGATACATCCCAAAATAATGTTTTAACCAGGTATCTGGTCATCTCTTTAGTCAAATTTACACATATAATTCACTATCATGCCACCTGTATTAGTTTGTTTTCATGCTGCTGATAAAGACATACTCGAAACTGGCAATAAAAAGAGGTTTAATTGGAGTTACAGCTCCCCACGGCTGGGGAGGCCTCAGAATCATGGTGGGAGGCAAAAGGCACTTCTTACATGGATGGCAAGAAAAAAATAAGGAAGAAGCAAAAGTGGAAACCCCTGATAAACCTATCAGATGTCGTGAGACTTATTCACTATCATGAAAATAGCCTGGGGAAGACGGCCCCCATGATTCAATTACCTCCCCCTATGTCCCTCCCACAACACATGGGAATTTTGGGAGATACAATTCAAGTTGAGATTTGGATGGGGACACAGCCAAACCATATCACCACCTGACGTAAATGTTGATAATTCACATAGCTAGTAACTGGAGAGGCAAAGCCACAAATCCACATGATATGGTTGCAAATCCATTGATTGGGGGGATTTTAGCAGTCAAAATCTCATTGGTGGGCGTGGTAAAGGACAGGGTTGGTAGTACTGCTGCTAGCACAAGGGCATGTGCGATTCAGGGCTACAAGAATGAGCCAATGTGAGAGAGAAGAAATTTAACCCAAAGGCTGCACTAGCAGCCTCTCCCATTTTAGATTCCATTTCCAGTGTGATGGTACTAAGTTGCTTTCAATCCACAAGGAAAGAAAATTTACTGCTTTTAAGTTGTCCGTAATAGATAACTTTGACTAAAAGATAAAGTTGCTAAATCTAAGACAGATCATTGTTCATCTAAATTATTAAATAAATACTGAGTAAGAAATATTTTTAGCATGACTTTTTTAAGTTATTTTAATGGTTTTAAAATATTTCCTTCTATTATTGTTCAAAAAATGTATTTAATCAATACTACATTGATGGGTATTTAGGTTATTTCTAATCTTCCTATACACAACACTAGTGTAGCATGCATTTTTTTTAATCATACTTTAAGTTCTAGGGTACATGTGCACAACATGCAGGTTTGTTATGTATGTATACATGTGCCATGTTGGTGTGCTGCACCCATTAACTCGTCATTTACATTAGGTATATGTCCTAATGCTATCCCTCCCCCCTTCCCCCACCCCACGACAGGTCCCAGTATGTGATGTTCCCCTTCCTGTGTCCAAGTGTTCTCATTGTTCAATTCCCACCTATGAGTGAGAACATGCGGTGTTTCATTTTCTGTTCTTGCGATAGTTTACTGAGAATGATGGTTTCTAGCTGCATCCATGTCCCTACAAAGGACATGAACTCATCCTTTTTTGTGGCTGCATAGTATTCCATGGTGTATATGTGCCACATTTTCTTAATCCAGTCTGTCATTGATGGACATTTGGGTTGGTTCCAAGTCTTTGCTGTTGTGAATAGTGCCGCAGTAAACATATGTGTGCATGTGTCTTTATAGCAGCATGATTTATAGTCCTTTGGGTATATATCCAGTAATGGGATGGCTGGGTCAAATGGTATTTCTAGTTCTAATCCTTGAGGAATCGCCACACTTCTTCCACAATGGCTCTCCACCCCAAATCAACAGAATATACATTCTTCTCAGCAACACATCGCACTTATTCCAAAATTGACCACATAGTTGGAAGTAAAGCACTCCTCAGCAAATGTACAAGAACAGAAATTATAACAAACTGTCTCTCAGACCACAGTGCAATCAAACTAGAACTCAGGATTAAGAAACTCAATCAAAACCACTCAACTACATGCAAACTGAACAACCTGCTCCTTAATGACTACTGGGTACATAACGAAATGAAGGCAGAAATAAAGATGTTCTTTGAAACCAATAAGAACAAAGATACAATGTACCAGAATCTCTGGGACATATTTAAAGCAGTGTGTAGAGGGAAATTTATAGCACTAAATGCCCACAAGAGAAAGCAGGAAAGATCTAAAATTAGCATGACTTTTAACAGGACAAAACTTTGCTCGGGTTTTTGGTGAAAATCAACAATTTAATGGAATATATGGGATGAAACTAAAACACAGGTGCTCCAATCTGAATATTTGTAACAAATGTGTAAGTGTAAAAAAGTAAATAAAATAAACATCCACACAACCACCATTTAGCTTTAAAAGAAAATTACCTTACCAATACCTTAAGAATGCCTATGTTTTTCTGATCCCATTCCCTGCCCTATTTCCTAACTGTGATCACTATCCTGAATTTGATATTTATTATTTCCTTTCTTTCCTTGATAGTTTTTAAAAATAATCTACATATTTCTAAACAACATATTTTTAGTATTGTATATAGGTGGGATGATATTGTATGAGTGGTGCTATTCAATCATGCTGACTGATATAACTTTATCTGATTCATTTGTTCATTTGTACTGCTGTGCATTAATTCACTCTTGCCAGTGGATATTTGAGTTGTTCCCTCTTTGGTGGTATTTATTGTCATTTTTTTGTTGTTTTTGCTTCACTCTTAACTATGAGAAATTATGAATATGTTTGTACTTGACTCCTCATGCACATTTATAAATTTATTTTTAAGTTTGAATCCAGGAAAGGAATTATTTAATTGTAAGGCAGGCACATGGACAAATTAAAAGAAAATGCGAAATTGATTATAAAATGTAAATAGTCACCAACAAATATGAGTTGTTTTATTCTACATTCTTAGCAAAACTTGCTATCAGCAGGCTTTTAAATTATTGTCATTGTAGCAAATGCAAAAAAGTTTATTTTATGAAATGTTAAATAGATACAAATTTATGTTGTGAAAGCACTTCTGTGTCTTGGTTATAAAATTTTCTTCCACCCAAAAGCCATATAAATATTCTCCTATATTGTCTTCTAAAATTAAAATAAAATCTAAAAGGGCTCACTTTAAAATTTAAGACTTTAACTGGAATAGATTTTTTATATACAGAGAGAAATCTAATTCAATTTTTTTCATATAAATAACTATTTTTCTAGTATCATTAAGTTGTCTTTACACAATTATTTGTACTATAAGTTTTATTACATATCATTTACACGTATTTGTGAGTCTGTTTTTACTACTTCTCTTCTGATTTAATTGGTTTATTTTTCTATCTTCAAGTCAAAATTGCATTTCTAACTGAAGTGCTTTATGTAAAGATCTTGACATCCAATAGGACATGTTTTCTGCTTTCTCCTCCCATTCCTCCAGGGGTGTTTTGGCTGTTGTTAGCTTTTCCTCCTTTGCAAAAATTTTAGAATCAATTTAGAATTTTAGAATTAATTTGTCAAGTTGTACAAAAGTCTTGGTAACTTTTGACTTAAGTTTTAAGAGAGAACTTGGTAGCTTTAAACTACTGGACTCTTTCTATTTATGAACATGGTATACCTTACCTTCTCATTGGTTTGAATCTCTTTAAATGTTATTAAATTAAGTTTTATAATTTTTCTTTATGTCATAAAATCTTTATTGTATTTCTTCTTATAAGTGTACATGTTAATGGAGAGGTGAATAGACTGTATTTTTGCAGTTATTGTAAATAATATCACTTTTTACATTAAATTTTCTAATTCTCATTGATGAGGCCTGGGAATGCAATTGAATTTTATATAGAGATGTTGTTTTGATCAACATTGCAAAGTTTCCTGTTCAAGTCTAGTAGTTTATCAGTACATGCTTTACATTTTATATGGAAACAATGTATATGTGAATAATGACAGCAACATTATGCTTTCCTTTTCTGTATTTCTAACTTTTATGTCTTCTTCTTGCTTTGGAATTCCAGAAAAGTATTGAAAATAAGTGGTTATGGTAAGCATTTTTGTCTTGTGTCTTAGTCTATTCAGGCTACTATAACAGCAAACCATACACTGGGTAGCATGTAAACAACACAAATTTATTTTTCCCAGTTCTGGAGGCTGAAGAGTCCAAGATCAAGGTGCCAGCAGAGTCAATGCCTCATGAAGACATACTTTCTGGGTCATAGAAGTTGCCTTCTAACTGTATCTTCAGATGGTGAAAGGGGCAAGGCAGGTATCTGGGGCCTCTTTTATAATGGCACTAGTCTTTCTCATGAGGATTCTACCCTCATAACCTAGTTACCTCTCAAAAGGACCCACCTTCTTATACCATCATACTGGTGACTGTTTTCAACATCGAATTTTGGGAAGACACAAACATTCAGGACATGGCATCTTCTATGTATTTCAACATGTACTTATTAAATGTCACTTCTCATTCTAGTTACCATAAATTTTATCAAGCATGGATATTGAATGTTAGTGAATGCTTCTTTTATACCCATTGAGAAGGTCATGCATTTTTCTTTTGTAATCAAATGCTAATATAATGAATTTATACTAATTGATTTTTTATATTAAACCTACCTTGCAGTCTTGGAGAATCTAAACATTCATAATGTATTATACATTTTTAGATTGTTGTTCATTTATTTTTGCTAATATCACATTAAAAATTTTAACATGAATAGAAATAATATGTATTTCTTATTTCTTCTACTATTTTTAATTTTGATATCAAGTTACTCATTCAAAATTTTTGTGTTGTAAATAAAGAGTAAGTTCACTTATATTGATTGAAATTACTAATTCTACTTTCTACCACCTAATTTTTATTTGTCTTGCTTTTCCCATTTTTTCCCACATTCTTGCGTCCCTTTAAATTGGTTCAGTCTTTTCTCTGTTATTCATTCTTTAATCTTCTCCAGTTGGAAAGTATACACTTTTTAGCTAACTTTGTATGGCTACTTATAAATATTTTGCCAAATATTTTACAAAGTTTACAATTATCTAAGGAGGCTGAGGCAGGAGGATTGCTTGAGCCTGGGAAGTTGAGGCTGCAATAATCCATGATTGCACCACGGTGATGCTGTCTCAAATAAAATAAAATAAAAAATAAAATAAAATAAAAATCTATGTATTTGCTCTACTTTTGAACACTGGGAGAAGCTTACAACACTTGAACATCTAATCTTCTTCTTTTTCCAAATTGTGTATAATTTTTGCTGAGGGTTTTAGTTCTATTTCATTTTCATAGCTTCTCTAATCATTATTATCTGGTAGTTTTGTGTCATCATTTTTAAATTTAGGTATATCCTCATACATATTAATATGTTCATATGTCATACCATTGCATATTAGACTTTACAATAGGGGTAATATTCCTTCTTACTGACAATAATGCTAGTTCTGTAATTTAGTAACTTTGTGACCTTGAAGCAAATTACTTAAAACTTTTGCTCTTCTTCAGTTTTTTCATGAAGTGGAAATAATAATAGTATTTATTTCATATATGTTGAGAAGATTATTTATATGGTTTGGCTCTGTGTCACCACCCAAATCTCATCTTGTAGCTCCCGTAATTCTCACATGTTGTTGGAGGGACCCGGTGGGAGGTAATTGAATCATGGGGGTGGGTCTTTTCCATGCTGTTTTCATAATAGTGAATAAGTCTCACGAGATCTGATGGTTTTAAAAATGAGAGATTCCCTGCACATGTTTTTCTCTCTTTGCCTGCCGCCATCCATGTAAGACATGACTTGCTTCTCCTTGCCTTCTGCCACAATTGTGAGACCTCCCCAGCCACGTGTAACTGCAGGTCCATTAAACCTCTTTCTTTTGTAAATTGCTCAGTCTCACGTGTGTCTTTATCAGCAGTGTAAAAATGGACTAATACAGTACATTGGTACCAGTAGAATGGGGCATTGCCAAAAAGATACCCAAAAATGTGGAAGCAAATTTGGAACTGGGTAACAGAGGTTGGAACAGTTTGGAGGGCTCAGAAGAAGACAGGAAAATGTGGGAAGGTTTGTAACTTCCTAGAGACTTGTTGAATGGCTTTGACAAAAATTCTGGTAGTGATATGAATAATAAGGCCCAGGCTGAGGTAGTCTAAGATGAAGATGAGGAACTTGTTGGGAACTGGAGCAAAGGTGACTCTTGTTATGTTTTAGCAAAGAGACTGGTGGCATTTTGCCCGTCCCCTAGAGATTTGTGGAAATTTGAACTTGAGAGAGATGATTTAGGGTATCTGGTGGAAGACATTTCTAAGCAGCAATGCATTCAAGGTGTGACTTGGGTGCTGGTAAAAGCATTCAGTGTTATGAGGGAAGCAGAGCATAAAAGTTAGGAAAATTTGCAGCCTGACAATGGAACTGAAAAAACAAAATCTCATTTTCTGAGAAGAAATTCAAGCCAGCTGCAGAAATTTGCATAAGTAACAAGGAGCCAAACGTTAATCCCCAAGACAGTGGGGAAAATATCTCCAGAGCATGTCAGTCAGCGGTCTTCACAGCAGCCTTTCCCATCACAGAGCCAGAGGCCTAGGAGGAAAAAATGGTTTTGTAGGTGAAGCCCAGAGTCCCTCTGCTGTGTGCAGTCTAGAGACTTGTTGCCTTTCATCCCAGCCACTCCAGTCATGACTAAAAGGGGCCAAGTTATAGCTCAGGATGTTGCTTCAGAGGGTGCAAGCCCCAAGCCTTGGCAGCTTCCACTTGGTGTTGAGCCTGTGGGTTCACAGAAGTCAAGAATTGCAGTTTAGAAACCTCTGCCTAGATTTCAGAGGATGTATGGAAATGCCTGGATATGCAGGCAGAGGTTTGTTGCAGGTGCAGGGCCCTCATGGAGAACCTCAGCTAGGGCAGTGTGGAAGGAAACTGTGGGGTTGGTGCTTCCACCCAGAATCCCCCCACTGGGGTGCTGCCTAGTGGAGCTATGAGAAGAGGGCCACCATCCTCCAGACCACGAAATGGTAGATCCACCAACAACATGTACTGTGTGCCTGGAAAAGCTGCAGACACTCAATGCCAGCCCATGAAGGCAGCCAGGAGGGAGGCTGTACCCTGCAAAGCCACAGGGGTGGAGTTGCCCAGGACAGTGGGAATCCACCTCTTGCATCAACGTGACCTGGATGTGAAACATGGAGTCAAAGGAAATCATTTTGGAGCTTTAAGATTTGACTGCCCCACTGGATTTTGGACTTGCATGGGGCCTGTAGCTCCTTTGTTTAGGCCAACTTCTCCCTATTTAGAATGGCTATATTTACCCAAGGACTGTATGCCCATTGTGTTTAGGAAGTAACCAGCTTTCTTTTGATTTTACAGGCTCATAGATGGAAGGGACCTGCCTTGTCTCAGATGAGACCTTGACTGTGGACTTTTGAGTTAATATTGAAATGAGTTGGGACTTTGGGAGACTGTGGGGAGGGCATGATTTGTTTTGAAATGTAAGGACGTGAGAGTTGGGAGGGGACAGGTGTGGAGTGATAGGGTTTGGTTCTGTGTCCCCACCCAAATCTCATCTTGTAGCTCCCATAATTCCCATGTTGTAGTAGTCCACTTTCACACTGCTGATAAAGACATACCCAAGACTGGGCAATTTACAGAAGAAAGAGGTTTAATGGACTTACTGTTGCACATGGCTGGGGAGGCCTCACAATCATGGCAGAAGGTAAATGGCATGTCTCACATGGTGGCAGACAAGGGAAGAGAGCTTGTACCAAGAAACTCCCCCTTATCAAACCATCAGATCTTATGACACTTACTCAATATCATAAGAACAGCACAGGAAAGTCTTGCCCCCATGATTCAGTTACCTCCCAACAGGTCCCTCCCACAACAGGAGGGAATTTAAGATGATATTTGGGTTGGGACACAGCCAAACCATATCACACGTGGTATGATATACCAGAAAATGTGGAAGAAGATGCTATGTGGAATATTGCCAATCATCCTACAGAGAGAAAACAAGCACTGGAGGATCTTACTGACAATTAAATGCTTAGCACAAAGCCAAAGAGACACATTAGTTTCTCTCACAAGACAGTGGCCAGAATTGGTCACATGGGAATCCAGGCAGTACAACCTTACTATGGGCCAAGAAGTCAGAGAGCTGAGACTATTCAGTGATCAGCATAAATAAATAGTACACCATCCTTTTTAATTTTATTTCACTTTTGCCTTAAAATTATACTGGCTTAATTTCCTGGATTCTTGCTTTAACGTTTTAAGTTTTTTATTGCTCTTAAGATTTCTTATTTTGTTGCCACTTAGATGGTGTATTCTGAAGTTTCATTTTATATATTATTCATTGGTTTTGGGGGAATTTGTTTGTTTATGTTTTAGATGAAAGGCTTTTTTATATATCTAGAATACTCTATTATACTGCTCCAGAGATAATGAAAACAGAAATTTTACCACTCACTTTCAAATGCTTGAAAAAATGATCCAAATCTTAATGGAATCATAAAACCACCTTTCTATGGTGGTTCTATTGTCTAAATGTCAGGAGAACTACTCCTCATTCTATTTTTCACTAAATAACTTTGAAACCATGGCCAGATCATTTCCCCTCTCTGGACCTACTTTCCTTGACTATAAAACATCTAGGTTTGTGTAAATGACATTTCAGGGGCTGCCCCAACATGCTATTCATTTATCAGTTTATTTCACAGCAGAAACGCAGTCTACAATGATTTTTAACAATCTCAAATTCCAAACCAAATATTTCTTTTTCAGTGCCAGGCTTGTTGCTACTTAAAGCTTTTCATGGAAGCCTTTGACTCAAGAATGCTACAAAAATAGGCTCTTGTCCTCTTCTTGCATCCTGCAGATGTACAACATTAGCATAAAGAGATGTTGGAAAAGAGGTGCCCTCTTCTACCATGTAGTTCTTTTGCTGCTATGTGAACCTCATGTATTCTCACCTCCCTCCTGAAATACTTGCAACAGAGTACATAATGGATAGATGACCATTCTCTGGAGAGGGCAATTGTAGTTTAATCCAATCTTCGAAAAAGCTTTGGTCATCATTCAAATTCTTTAGATGTTCTCAGTGCCTAACCTACATGTCATGGTAGATACAATAGGAAAGAGAAAAACACAATTGTCATAGTCAGTGTGGATTGCTACAACAAAAATGCCATAGACTGGGAAACTGGGTAGTTGAAACAATTACATTTACTTCCACATTTCCAGTATCTGACGAGGGCTCACTTTCTTGTTTGTAGACAGCTACCTTCTTGCTGTATCCTCACACTGCTGAGGGAGGGATCCCATGTTTCTTCTTCTTTTTATAAGGGCATTCATCTCATTATGAAGGCCTCATCCCAATGACCTAATCTAACCCTAATTACTTCCCAAAGGCCCCACCTGCAAATACCATCGCATCGAGGACTAAGGTTTTACCATATGAATTTGGTGGGGAGATGAGGAATAGCAGATGAAACACATTCAGTCTCAAGCAACAATTAACATTGTTTTAAAAGACCACCATGTCTTTCAAAATATATGTATTTTCCCTCATGATTACATTTATTTCTCATAACAATCCTTGAGGTAGGTATTGTTATATCTCCTTTTGGATGTGAGAAGTGAGTTCACAAAGGATAATTAAGAGATTTAAGACTTCACATTTGTACTGCACTGTCTACCAAAGCTCATCAGTGTTACTGAAATTACATGAGAGATATAAATCTAAGTAAATAGAACCCCCTGCCTCATGGTAATAAGTAGAAGACTCAGGTATAAGGCAAGAGCAACTCTGTCAGGATGAGGAAACACAGGCATTCACACATCCCCTGATGCATGAGGATAGACAACATGGCCTCTGAGCTCAGAAGACTGGATTTGTTCAGTGTCCCAGAGCTGAGGTTGTAGTAGATGTCTTTTTATTTTCTTTAACTTTATTTATTTATTTATGTATTCATTTATTTATTTGAGATAGGGTCTTGCTCTGTGACCTGGACTGGAGTGTAGTGGCACAATCATAGCTGACCGCAGCCTTGAACTTCTGGCTACAGGTGCATGCCACTGCACTCAACTGATTTTTTAAATATTCATGGAGATGAAGTCTCACTATGTTACCCAGGCTGATCTCAAACTCCTGACCTCAAACAATCCTCCTGCTTCAGCCTCCCAAACTGCTGGAATTACAGGCATCAGCTACTGTACATGGCCCTTAGCTTTCTTTCTGACATAATTTTAGATTTAAAGAAAACTTAAAAAGAATAATACGAAGAATTCCAGGATATCTTCTCACAGCGTTTTTCAATGTTAACACATTACTACATTTGTTTTATCACTCACACATATACACATATTTTTATTGAAACATTTGAAATTAAGTTACAGACAAGATGACCATTGATTATTCAATGTGTATTTTCTAAAACAAGAACATTCTGTTATATAACCACAGTATAATTACAAAAATCAGGAAATTAACATGGATCTACTTGTATCATTTAACTGTCAGATTGCCTTGGTGTTTCACTCCTTGTTCCTATATTGCTCTTTATCACAAAAGAAAAAGTTTGATTATATGTTGCTTTCAAAATAGGCCAGGCACAGTGACTCACATCTATAATCCCAGCACTGTGGGAGGCTGAGGTGGGCAGATCACCTGAGGTCAGGAGTTCGAGACCAGCCTGGCCAACATGGTGAATCCCTGTCTTTGCTAAAAATACAAAATTAGCTGGGCATGGTGGCAGCGCACCTGTAGTCCCAGCTACTCGGGAGGCTGACAGGAGAATCACTTGAACCTGGGAGGCAAAGGTTGCAGTGAGCCAAGACTGTGCCATTGCACTCCAGCCTGGGCAACAGAGGGAGATGCCGTCTCAAGAAAAGGAAAAAAAAAAAGTCTGGCTGGATGCAGTGAACTGTAATCCCAGAACTTTGGGAGGCCGAGGTGGGTGGGCCACCTGAGGTCACGAGTTTGAGACCAGTCTAGTCAACATGGTGAAGCCCCCTCTCTACTAAAAATACAAAAATACAAAAAGTAGCCTGTAATCCCAGCTACTTGGGAGGCTGAGGCGGAGAATCTCTTGAACCCAGGAGGCAGAGGTTGCAGTGAGTCAAGATTGCACCACTGCAATCCAGCCTGGGCAACAGAGCAAGACTCCGCCTCAAAAAATAAATAAAATAAAATAACAACTAGGGTGTATTTTAGTATGCCTCTCATTGTGGGGTCTTCTGGTGTTTTCTTATTATTAGTTTCAGGTTATGCACTTTTGACAGAAATAACCAACAAGTTACATTGTGTTTTAAACATGCATGAGGTCAGGAGGAAAATGATATTATTTGTCCTATTCATATAGATATTAACTTTGATTATTGGTTAAGATGATGCCTCTAGGCCTGCCTCTAGGCCTCTCCACTGTAAGCATGTTATTTTTTCATTTGTATTTTTTTTTTCATTTTTTCATTTCATTTTATTTTGAGACAGGATCACTCTCTGTAACACAGGCTGGAGTGCAATGGTGCAATCTCAGCTCACTACAGCCTCGACTTGGGGCTCAAGCGATCCCTTCTACCTCAGCCTCCTGAGTAGCTGAGAATACACACATGCAGTACCACACCTGGCTTTTTTTTTTTTTTTTTTTTTTAGAGATGGGGGTCTCACTATGTTGTCCAGGCTGCCATTGAACTCCTAAGCTCAAGTAATCTTTCCACTTCGGCCTCCTAAAGTGCTAGGATTACAGGTGTGCACCACCATGCCTAGCCTAAATAAGTATTTTTATGGAGCAAAACTTTTGGGGCTGGATAGGTATCTTAGTCTCATTACTGTTTCACCCACTAGTTTTATTACCTATTTATAATTCTTCCCTTAAGCAGTTAATACTGTGACGTTTGCCAAACGGTGATTTTTCTAATTTTATCATTCCTGCCTCATTTATTAGATGGCCTTTTTCTCCAAGGAAGAGCTTTTACTTCTTCCACATTTACGTATTTGTTTATTTATTTACATCATTCAGTATATCTGTATAGAGTCCATGTTACCAGTTTCCTGACTCTCAGGAGCCTCAGTTCCTCCTCTGTAAAATGGCAATGAAAATATTTACCATCTAGATTTGCTGTGTAGATTCAATAAGCTAATATATGTAAGGTCCTCCAAATCATGAGAATCAAATGAATTGGAGCTACTTACATTAGTAATAATAATAATAATACTTGTCTGACTTTTCATATAGTGAGAACCGCTCAGGGGCGTCTTCTGTCAGTACTTTATGAACTTGGACAACCCATTTAACCTCTCTTGGTCTCATTCTTCTCACCTATAAAACTGAAGAGTTGGGTTACACGATCTCTAAATTCAACTACAATCCTAATGTAAGAAACTAAGATTCTGTACCTATAAAATACGTGTGCATAAATTCATTTTTTCCAACAACCTGTCAAATATTCTCTATGATCTTTGCAGTGTGAATATCTTTCCTAACTCTTAGTGTTCTTCTAAAATTTCAAAGGACGTGTGACAGTTTATCTCTGAATAAACAGTTTGAGTGTTCCATTTAATCATACTTTACATTTTAATAACTTTAGTTGGTCACAGCTATTTTCCAACTAAGCTGATGACTTTGACAAAATGTGAAATAGCTGAAGACAGATGGTTTCCATCTCCAACTGTTGGGGTTTATTTTCCAATAGTAGCAAGGTCGGCGATCCTTCAACTGACTGTGGCCTTCGACCACATGATGTCTATGATTTGCGTATTACAGAAAGAATAATTCAAACACTTTAAATTTCTTTCTGAAACATATGAGTCACATCATAAAATGTGACCAGTATAGCTTGGAAGTTCATTATATGTAGCCTTGAACATGTCTTTGCACATTGTTGAAATGAAGAGTATATTAATAGACAGCTAGCAAATGGATTAATCTCAGTATTAAACACTTCTCAAAGGAGAGAGCACTGAGGTAGCAGATAGAACCCTGGAGTTGAATTTTGAATTCCTAGCCTTACATCTTAGTTCTTAACTAGTTCTATAAACTGGGGCAAATACATTTCTGCTTCTTTTTACATCAAACTGACATAACATGTGGTATGGTTTGGACTTGTGTCTCTGCCCAAATCTCATGTCAAATTGTAATTCCCAGTGGTGGAGGCAGGGGCCTGGTTCGAGATGACTGGATCGTGGAGGTGTTTCTCATGAACGGTCTGGCACCATCCCCTTGGCGATGGTCTCATGACAGTGAGTGGATTATCATGAAATCTGGTTGTTTAAAAGAGTGTAGCACCTCACCCCTCACTCTCTCTTGCTCCTGCTCCTGCCATGTAAGACATGCCTGCTCCCACTCCACTTTTTGCCATGATTGTTAGTTTCCTGAGGCCCCCGCAGAAGCTGAGCAGATGTCAGAATCATCCTGTACACCTATAGAACTGTGAGTCCATTAAACTTCTTTTGTTTATGAATTATCCAGTCTCAAGTATTTTTTATAGAAATCCGAGAATGGACTAATACAACACGATACATCTCATAGGGATGTTGTGAGAAGTAAATAAGTCCATTTTAATGAGAGCACCTAGCAAATAAAAGCTGCCTGAATAGTGTCCAATAAATATGGGGAGAATAAAACTAGGATAAATGAGGTCCAGAATGTGTAGAATAGCCATCTTTTCTTTAGGATTTTTTCTAAACTGAACTTGGAATTAAATTTGGAAACTATGTTGCAGTTTTTGAACATCTGAAGACTCAAGACTGTAACTGCTTTATGACACACCTAGTCCAAGTCCAGCAGCAAGGCTGTGTGTGTCATAATCACTCAGTGGTACTCAGAGTCATAAATCTTGGGCCTCACATTGAAAATTGCACATGAGTAAATCTATATAAAAGTCCAAGTATCTGTATTTTTAAGCACTTACCAGATGAATTTTGTGTTTCAGAATCCCTGTTCTAGGAGACTTAAGAACAGGCTGGGCATGGTGGCTCACTCCTGTAATCCCAGCACTTTGGAAGGCCGAGGCAGGCAGATCATTTGAGGTCAGGAGTTCGAGACCAGCCTAGCCAACATGGTGAAACCCCAACTCTACTAAAAATAAAATAAAAATAAAAAAATTAGCCTGGTGTGGTGGTGAAGACCTGTAGTCCCAGTTACTAGGGAGGTCGAGGCAGGCGAATCATTTGAACCTGGGAGGTAGAGGTTACAGTGAGCCGAGATCATGCCACTGGACTCTAGCGTGTGTGACAGAGTAAGACTCCATCTCAGAAAAAAGAAAAGAAAAGAAAAAGAACAATGAAGAACATACATATCAAGTAAGCCACTAGATTGCCAAGTGGTACCAAGATTGGGAGCACCTGATCAGCTACCAGGAGCACACCACTGGTGCTGACTAATGGTCCTTAATACTTAAAAGTATTTCGATGAGTTGCTTCACATGTCAGGTGCCGGCTCTGGACTAAAACTCCCTTGGTTTATTTCAAGGCTTTACCATTTTCTAGCTGTGTAATCTTGGACAGCTAGTTAATGTCTTTGTGTCTGTTTCCTCATCTCTAGAATGAAGACTATTGTAAGGTTTAAATGAGATAATTTGTGTGCAGCACCTAATAAAATGCTGGCACAGACTGACAAACAAATTGATGCTAATTGTTTAATTATCCAGAAGTTATCAGACATTTTGAACAACTATGCCTTTATATATGCCATTTCCCAAGTTTGGAAGCCTTTCCCACATTTTTCTGCTTTGTAAGCTCTTCCCCAGCCTCCAAGATTTAAGATTCTATATGGGAATGCCCTTCTCTGCTCTCTGTATGTCCATCTCCGCCCAGTGAAATCCTCCTACGAAGCAAATCTTCTTGCTATGAGAAAAAAATTCTGATCAATTACCTGCCAAGTCTTAATTAATCTCCACCTTTCCTGCCATCCATCACACAGTGTATGTATGCTGTCTGAATTGACCTTAGATACGTAGGTCTTCCTTGTGGTAGTGTCTACTTTCTTTAGGTGAGCTCTTGGTTTCTCAGATCTTTAATTGTACATGTTGATGATGCCAAAACCTATTTCTCAAACTCATACTATTCCCCTAAGCCTAAGACCCACATAGCTACCAATCTTCTGAAAATTTATGTCTTGTAAACATTCCAAATTCAACATTAATAAAATCAATTTACCTTTCAACTACATTTTTTCCTATCTTCTCCTTTGTGCCACTTTGGAAAATAGTTTGGCAGTTCCCCAAAATATTAAACATATAGTAACCATATGACCCAGCAATTACACTTCTAGATACACACCTAGAATAAATGAAAGCATATGTCCACACAAATTCATAACATTGTTATTCAGAATAGCCAAAAGGTGGAAACAAACCAAATGTTCACCAACTAATGAGTAGATAAACAAAATGTGGTATATTCATACACTAAGATAATATTCAGCCATGAAAAGGAATGACGTACTGATACATGGTATAATATGGATGAACCTTGAAAAAATCATGCTAAGTAAAAGAAGCCAGATACAAGTTATATTATTCCACATATACTAAATTTCCAGAATATACTAATCCATAGAGACAGAAATAGATGATTTGTTGCCAGGGGATAAAGGAAGGAGGTCATGGGAAATGACTTCTAATAAGTATGAGATTTATTTTGAGGATAGTGAAAATAGTCTAAATAGATTCACAGCTTTGCCACTAAACTAACAACCACTGAATTTTACAATGAGTTTTTGGCATATAAATTATATCTCAATTTTTTTAAAAAAAAGGTTTCCTATGATTTCAATATATGACATCATTACTCCATCACTATTGCATTCATTAACAGTTAAAAGTTTGGCAACATTTTGACTTCCTGTCTTCCCAACATATAAGAACATTGTCAAATACTTATAGTTCTCTCTTCAAGTTTTCCCCCTGATCCATTACCTCCAAAACAGGGATCATCTTTAACATAAGTATAGGGGGAAGAAATTAATATTCCTCTGTACTTACATAAAGTTCTATCCTTCATTTATCAGTATCAAGACATCCCCATAACAATGAGAGAACAAAATAATTGATTTGCCCAAGGATATATAACTAAGCTGGTTTGATACCCCAGACCTTTGGTTCTAAGTCCAACATTTATTTCACTGCACTACATTGTGCAATGTTATACGAACACATGTGCAATCACTAAAAGTATCAGACACAGGGAGGACAACCCACTGCATCTGACCCTAAAGGAAGGAAGACTAAGATCATAGAAATAAGGGTAACCTCCCATTCAGAGCTGCTAGGAGAAGAGAATGATCATGACTTGAAGGTCCTCTGACTTCCCCCAGCTGGAGAAGTAGGAATTGTTCAAACGCCAGTCAGTTGATAAGGAAAGAGCATCCCAGCTTTGCTAATCACTACCTAATAATCACATTTTCTGAATTTAGATGTTTGTTACACAAAATTATTTTTACATAAATTAATCATCAAAACTCTAGATCAAAGCTGCTCAATCTGAAGCTATTTTGCTCCCCCCCCCACACACAGGGGACATTCGTTAATGTCTGGAGATATTTTTGTCACAACTGGGTAGGGGTTTTTTGAGGGGAGAAGTGCTACTGGCAGATAGTCAGCAGAAGCCAAAGATATTGCTAAAAATCCTACGATGCACACAACAGCTCCCCAAACAAAGAATTGCCTTGTCCAAAACGTCAGTCTTGCTGAGGTTCAGAATCACTGTTCTGAATGCATTTTTCAGTTACTAACAATTGCAAGATGTATTCCCAACTGGCAGACCTCTGTTGTTTGATTTTAGAGGACTTCCACAAAAATAATCTGTGGCCCCAAGAGCCTCAGGCTTTACTCAAAATTGAGAGTTCTTGTGGATTTAATTCAGTTGAATTTAAACTCTAATATTTACCTACTGTGCTGGAAACACAAGGCTATGAACTATTGGGGGTATATGCAAATAGTTATAACATGTTCCATACCCTTTGGGAACTTATAATTTATTAAATGTGGCAAGTTCCTAGATAATGCAGGCTATATATTCTTAGTACCTACATGATAGGTGTTTTACAAATATTTATTAAATGAGTAAGAAAAGCCTCTCAGTAATTTTTCAAAATCTTCCCCACTTTCATAGGTGTCAATGCCCAACTGCACCATCTCATTTTTGTCAGAGGGCTTTGCCTTTTACTTGATAAAGAAAAATGGAGGTTACAACATGAACCAACTGTAGCCTCTTCATCCCCTCATGTACTTCTGGACCCATATTTTCCTCCTTTCAAGTCAGAGTATTAGGTGCCTCTCATGCTAGATAAGGCCAACCCTTTTGTTGTTTTCATATCCCTCTCCCCTAATTCTATTATCTTCCAGTTCTGACTCAGTCAGAAATCAATAATACCTACTTTGTGTAAAGTAGATGATTCAGCAATCAAAATATAGTACATGTTCAATGATTATAGCTTTTATATTCCCTCTCCAGTCCAAATTTCTCCAGTCTGGAAATAAAATCTCCTTTTAATCTTGTATCCACCTGTATTGTTTTTCTTCTCTTTAAAGTCTAGCTTTTTTGTGTCCCTACTTTCTTATTTCTCATTCATTTTACATTCTGGAATCTTATTCTGCCTCTCCCACTCACTGAAACTACTTGTGAAGAGCTATTCATTGATGATCTTCATGATGAAAAATTCTTAGCTGCTTCTTCAACTCCTGAAGCATGTGCCGTTTCCTACAAAAAGGACGTATACACCCACACAAACAAACTTTTTATAATATTTTCAAAGAATTTACTGACACAACTATTGTTCTAGTTAAGATGTGCTGTAGTTTACAGAATTTAGTCCTCACTGGAAAACTCTGTTGCGTTTAACACTGTTTTATCTCCAACGGATGCCTGAGACCAGAGATAAGGAAACATTCTACAATTACTTCTTGAGCAACTATTCCATGCCAGATGTTGTGCAGTATAGTAAAATAACAGAGATAATAGAACAAGATCCCCATCTCAAAGGAACTCACAATATGTATTTTTGTGAGGAAAGAGTGAGTAGCTCTGAAATTTCAAACCTGAATGTATTATGATTGAGAAGTAAATATGATATCCAGATGGAGAAATTCAATATTATTTAGAAATTGGTGAGAGAAAGGGTGTTGGGAGAGAAAGGGTAGTGGTTGGTGCCGCCTGGTGCTCATCAGGAAGATTTGACCAGGTAAGGTGAACCTAAGTCAAGGTGATATTAGATAAGATTCCAAAGTTCTTATTCTTTAGATAGCCTCCCAGAGAGAAATAGAAAGATGTAGTATCTCGGCAAGAAATTCAAAATGTAAGCAGATTGTGAACAAAGCCATGGTCACTGGTGTTAGATGGATGTGATGGATCTAAACCTAAATCCATAAGATGCAATGTCTGAGACCTTGAACAAATATATAACCCCATTTAAGTGCTAATATCCTCACCTAGCATATCATGTTGGGAATAAGTAGTCAAATAACACATATAGAAGACTTACTATATATATAGCACATAGTAAAGAGTAATTAAATTATAATACTATCATTATTTTTACTATTAGGATTTGATTTAATTAAATGTCCATTTATAATTTCTTGAAGACCAGGAAGCCAAATATGCAAAATTCTCCAAAGATCAACATTTTTCTGATTGTTAAACGTCGTGTTCAGGAAAAAGAGCCAAAAAATCATATTTAATAAACTATAATTTCCTAGCATCAATTCCTTGAATGTTCTGTACTTTCATTTATATATAGGATGATGATATTTCATGTCCATATTTATGAGCCTAATGCTCTAAGAGTTTCTTAGTTATTTTAAAAACTTGTTGAAATTAATAAAGTGAGTCATTCATTTATTCATTCAACAAACACTCATTGAATGCATTCTATCATTCTACATGACAAGCATTGTGACAAGTGTTGGGGATACAGGACAGAGAAGACTATGCTCTCACAGAGCTCACAGTCTAGTAAGGTTATAAATACCATCATTTTACTAATGTGTAATTAGCTTTGATAAGCATCATGGATAAAAATATAGAGAGTTAAGAAATCATGCAGTAAAGAATTTAATCCTTTTGGAGGTTCAAAGAAAGTTTCCCTGGAGAAGTGGTATTTAAGCTACAATCTGAAGATTCAGTTGGGTAGGCACCAGGGAAAGAGTTTCCCAGGCACGAGAACAGAATATGTTAGGGCACTACAGAGGGAGGGTGCAGGATAACTTTGATAAAGAGAAAAAGGAGAAAATCTGGCTCTACAACTTAGTAAATGTGGTGGCATAGAGGTGTGCCACTCAGATTCCTGTTGAAAAAGACTTTCTCTGAGAAGCATGACTGACTGGTAAAATCCAGACAAAGCACTCTGGATCCAGCAAAGTGTTCAGAGTGAGGCCAATCTTTTGCCAAGTTATTCCCAGCCAATGACTGAGTGCAGCATGGATACCAGAGCCAGGTCATTACCACTTGACATGAGACATGCCTCTAACAGGCAATCTCTGTTTAGGGACTTCCCATCAGCCTAGCCAACATTTTCTCAGAACTGTACTGTGGTGTGAGGCTCTTCCCACTTATCCTCCATCCTTTCCTTTCTCCTCTGACAGCTTTCAAATCTGTATAGTGATTTGAAGGCCCCTGTTCACTTTCCCTTTATCATGCACACACTTTAGATCAAATCCACATGTATAATTTTAACTTTACGGTAGACTACCTCTGGCCTAATCTGACTTTAAAAATTGGTGGCTCTGACATAATTAAGCCCATAATGGGTAGTTTCAGAGGCATGTTCTTTTGGTGCCTCATAGACAAGCCTTATGTCTCTGCTAGGGCCCAGTAACACACACGGAACCCTTTTTTCAAAAGACATATTCTCCATTGCAGATGGTATAGCTTTGCTCCAGAGCCACAGGGGCCTGTGCTGTGATTCTGTCAACGGGGCTTACCATAATTCCATACAACATCTTTTTCCACCACTGATACTTACAATAACATAGGGTATGCAAAAGCAGCAGGGCTGCTTGCACTACAGCTGAATCTGCTAGCATTTTCCAAGGCCATCAATAATTCATTAGTTGGTAGAGGGGTACCAACATCACTCCTCCATAGGCCAGGGCTGACCAGTAGAAGATAAGTCTCAAAGCTAGGCTCCTTAGAAACCTTGGGCATGATGGAGTCCCTGTGACTTGTGGTGACAATATTTAAACACAAGAAACCAGACCTACTGTGACCTGGGCATTCCCTTCGACTAGGGTTTGTTCATAGGTCCATAATGATGAAATCATCAACACTTATGGCATTTAATTCTTTATTGAAGATGGATGTCTTGTGCCAGGAACTATCTGTCCCCCACATTCCACTCAGGATGCCATCCTCATTGCCAGCCAGTTAATGAGTGAGCCAGTCCCCAAATCTCCGTCTTCTCAGACCACTCTAGGTATCACCTAGTTTTCCTTTTAGAGCCTCAGAGAAGCAGACAACAAAATGGGATTCAATGCACAAAAAATTTATTGGGGAAATGTGTAGTTACATAACAGTCAAATCCAGGAGTGGATTCAAAAGACACCATAAAGAGAAGATCATCATTAAGCTATGGGCAGTGAACCTCTTCATCCACAATATGTGGAAGGAAAAGTAGCCTGGAGTGACAATATTCGGAGTTTCTTGGGCAGCAATTATTAGTTATTCACCTGGCCAGATTGTAGACACTTGGATGTAAAAGCCTGCAGGATTAGAGACATGGCGATCTGGAATAGTGGCATGTGGATGGACAGAGAGTCATAGAGGAAGTGAGAGAACACGAAGTAACAAAATTTTTTTTTTTACACATGAATGTACACGAGAAAGCACCTACCATGGGAGAGACACTGAAGAACAACGTAAACACATGACTCAGCAAGATGACATAAGCCAGCTTCATCATTAGACACCCCAAAACTAGTGTGATCAACATATAAATGGAGAAGCCACAGAGGCATAAATGTAGACATCCACACGCAGGCCAAACAGCATGGATGTTCTCTTACCAAGTCTGGTTAAACTTCTGTTGAGTCTGAATGTCCAACGCATCCAGCCATTTCATAGCAAGCTGGCCATGTTGAGTCTCTTCCATCCTAGATGGCAAGCTATTCTATGGGTTTGTTTTCCTGCTTACAGAGTTTTAGCCAGTACCACAATCTGAGGACACAGGGGATGTCTGATTCACAAGCATGGAGTATCAGACAGCATAGCATCTGACAAAGGACCCACCTCACAGTGAAAGAGATACAAGACTGGACCCATGACTAAGAGATTCACAGGTTTTTTAGGAACAAAAAGTAACTATAACACTTTTAAATACTTTTTTATATTCATGTCCACAGCGTTTCAACCCGAACAAAACGAAATTCAGTAAGTCTTATGAGACTTTCTAACAAGAATCACTTTCCAGTTTCCAATGACATGTTCCTAATGTCCATGCGATATAAGACAATTAGAAATTTAGAAATTACCTAAATGGAAAGAAAAATATTTTTAAGTGAAAATAAATAAATAATGCAAATGAACAGAAAAATAGAACAGAGTACCCAAAAGCTGTGTGACCATATTAAATGGTCTAGCATACGTGTAATTAGAGCCCAAAAAGGAGGAGAGAGGCAGAAAGAAGAAGGTTTGAAAGAATAACATCCAAGAATTTTGCAAAATATAACAAAACACATCAAACTACAGATCTAAGAACCTCAGAGGACTTCGAGCAGGATAAATACTGTATGTTATACTCCATTTGGCTTATTATCTCAAGAACCTTGTAAAGTAGCAAAGTGAATATTCATATTTCTTATAGATTAGGAAGGATTAAGTAGGTTTTGTCCACAGTCATATAGTTGGCCTGGAGGCAGAACTCTGAAGACTACTGGGGACTTCTTTGCCCTGTCTCCTTCTTTTCCTTTCCTTGAATGTTTGTTGTTGCCTCTCCCATGTATTTGCTGGTCAGTCTTGGACTTATTACTTGAATTTCACTTCTTTTTTTTTTTAAAAAGGACTCTAATAGTACAGGATTGATTCCTGAAAATACATTTAAAGAACCAGGAAAGAACTCTGGGAATAATTCTGCACTCTACAATCCCCATGACTTTGGGGTGTGGGCACCATCTGTGAATCTGCTTTCTCTCTGAGTTATGGGCAAGATATAAGCATGGGTTTCTTCTACTCCTAGATTCCATATTTACCAGAGAATTCTATGGTTCCTGTTCCTTATCACGGCTGGAGGTGAAAGACGAACAGGGCAGGCCTTATTTGGTGATTAACTTTTGTACATTATATTCTCCAATTGTTTTTTTTTTCCCTAGCTTAGAAAATTATATTTATCTAGGATATCTGTTTATTAGAGGTGATTATGTGGAAGGAGGTTTGTAGCAAATTTTTCCTTGTCTCATCCTCTAACCTCTTCCAAATATTTCTTTGTTACACCTGAGCTGTTTTTTTTAAACTACAAAAATTATAATTTGATTTTTTAATTTTTACTCTTCATTTCCTCCAGTGATAGCCTACCTTTCTTTGCAGCAATACTGGTTTCTTATTTCTCAGTCTGAATGGAAGAATGTCACAGAATAAAACAGATGTGCACAGGAAAATGGAGAAATAAAAGCACACCAGTTTGTTATATTGCATACTATCATCACTGTCATTATTGTCAATATTATTGAATCATAATTAGTTTAATAAACAAACATTTCTTTATTGTTCCTAAAAGCAATCTATGCCCATTGTATCCATAAAAGCCAAGTAAAGCTTGCTGTGGACGCTCCGGCAATCATCCAGCCACCTCCTAAATTATTTATGACATAGCTCCTGTATCCTTCCAGCTGCTAGCTCCTGGCCCTTAGCTTGAGCGCTTCAGGTATCTCTAAATTTTGGTTTCCCTGCCTTGGTTCAGAATACTTACTGATAAACTATTGACCCTTTCCTTCCTGACTCTTTCAACTAGAAGTCACTAACCTTTTTTTGCCCCCAGTGACCCAAGCCTCAGCACAGATCCTGCTCAGGTTTTGTCCTGAGTCACAGGACAAAAAAGAGCCTGACACACAAGCTCTTTTCAAGGTTGGGTGATAAAAACATTGCAAGGGAATAAAGAATCAATGGCTCCAGCCAAAGTTTCTCCCTCTCTTTTTGTCTCTTTCTGTCTGAAAGAAAAAAAAATGTGCTCCAAAGTATGCAAACATTTATTGTGAAACATACTTCCCCTTTCTGTATAAAACAATGTAAACACATCCGCTAACATATGGGTCCATGTGTTCCTTCACTAAGGTGTGATGAGACTCGGCGCGGCATATACACCAGGTGATGGGAGCTTGCCGCAGTGCGGGCACAAGTGTTGCTGTCTCCTGAAGCAGGTGCATGGAAGCCCATGTGAGTAGAAGGCCCTGTGAAGGAAAAGTGTGGTTACTCAGACCCACAGCTTTAACACAGGAGTATTAGGTTCCAAGTTCACTCTGTTTATTTAGCACCTTCTGTTTGAACTTACTGGGCTTCAGATCTTACTAAGTCCTAAAAAATCACCTTACAGAATAAAAATTATAGCCACATCAGCTGAGAGCTGAGGATGCAGAGATTAGGTGAACTTTCTACAGTAGTGATTCTCAAATTTTAACATCCTAAGAATCACTCAGAAGGCTGTATAATGCAGATTAAATAGAAGAAATAAGTTCCCAGTACAGTAGGAATGACTTAGTTAATAATTTATTGCACGTTTCAAAAGAGCTGGAAGAAAAAATTTGTAATGTTTCCAACACAAAGAAGTTACATGTTTGGAGTGATGGATATCCCAGTTACCCTTATTTGATCACTACACACTGTATACAGGTATCAAAATATCACATGTACCCAAAAAATATGTATGACTATTATATATTGACAAAAATAAATAAATTTTTAAAATACACAAATTGCTGAGTATGACATGGCTCTCCCCCACCCTGCTGAGTTTCGAATTCAGTAGTTCTGGAGTGGGGCTGTACAATTTGCATTTCAAACATGTTCCTAGGTGATACTGATGCTGCTGGTCCAAGAACCACACTTTGAAAAACACTTCTCTAGCACGCAACGCACGTGACTGAGGTCAAAAGTCCTGATAAACTAAAGTCAGAAACACCAGACAGTAGCGCTCTAAAAGGTACTGTTAGTCAAAACCAGGAAAGAAAAGAAAATCATCATGCTCAGGAAGAGGGACAGGGAGGAAAACTGGATACCAGGCCCATGAGGCTGGAGCAGTGCTGTCAATATTTACTTTCAAATGCTACCCTCTTAACTGCTTTACTCTTTTGTCATATAGTAAACTTAGATAACACCAAAAGGTAGGACTTCCAAACAGAAATATTCTGTGTGTGTGTGTGTGTGTGTGTGTGTGTATTTATAGGTGAGACTCCTTCCAGCTCATTGATTCATTGATTGACGTTCTTCTAAGTGTGGGCACCCCATTGGCTATGGGAGAAGTGGGAATGGACTAAAGGTACTGCTCTTGACTTTGGAGGTCTCATAATCTAGCAAATGTGTCCATCCCAAATCAGATCATGACACATGCCAGACACAGAGAGAGGGCGGTTTAATTAATGCTAATTTGAAAGAGGTAGGGTCAGAGGAGGCTCCATGGAGGAGGTGACATTTAAATGGATCTTGAAGGATGAGCAGGGGTTTAACTGGCAGGGACATTTGAAGAATAGCATTTGTCTTCTATGTGAAAGGAAAAATAATTTTCTTTTCCAAGGAAGGAATAATATTTCATCTCAGAATCATTTTCATCCATATTGAAAGAAACCTATTATTTAATGTCAATAGGTATCCAAAATGAAGGTAAAATACAGAATAGGGAGTAGTTGGAATAAATACATTTCACAAAGGCAAAGTATCTCCTTGAATAGAAAGTGTTGTTTTTTTTTTTTTTTTTTAATCCTTATCTCTTTCCTGCTGACATGCCTCAAGGGAGTGTTTTCATTTAAAGCTGTTGAATTTCCTGAATTCCACTGTGTGTTTCAGCAAACTTCTTAGAGTCAGAGTGTGAAACAAAGAAAATTTGTACTACCAGAACACCCTCAACATTCCACAGGCAGCTTATTGGTTGGAAGAATTAGCTATAGGTATTAATAATAGTAAAATACAATAATTATGATATGCATTGCTTTATAATTTCCACTAACAGATTTGTGTTATGCTGCTTGGGCTGGTATAACAAAATACTGTAGCAGAGTGGCTTAGACAATAGAAACTTACTTCTCACAGTTTTGGAGGCTGGAAGTCCAAGATCAATGTGCTGGCAGGGTTGGTATCTGGTGAGACCTTTCTTCCTGGCTTGCAAATGGCTGCCTTCTCACTGTCCTTATGTGGCCTTTGCACTGTGTGCACACAGAGAGAGAGGAATCCCTGAGAGCTCTTCCTTTTCTTGTAAGGACACCAGTCCTATCAGACTAAGGCCCCATATTAATGACCTAATTTTAACCTCAATTCCCCCTTAAACACCGTATCTCCACATACAGTCACATCAGAGGTTAGAACTCAACACACAAATTTGGGGTGGGGAACATAATTCAGTCCATAATGGTACTGTAAGTTTCTCAAGGTTAGCTTATTTTATTAGTCCCCTGTACTTTCTAATCCATTTCCTCATACACAGTAGGCCATTTGACTTGAATGGACTCACATTTACTCCCACGGTGAATTACCCTAGCAGCACCATGAGTTGGGCAAGGGAGCTATTATTATCACACCCAATTTACACATGAATAATCATGGCTCACAGTAAGTATATAGTATATGCCAAGCACTTGTTCAACTCTGCATAAATTAACTATCATTATTCTTCTTTCATTAATGAGGAAATTGAAGCCCAGAGAGGTTAAATAATTGCCCAAGATGAGATATTAAAAGGCAAAGCCAGGATTGAAACCCTAGCAGACCAGCTCCAGACCCCACAGTTTTAGCCATGATGCTATGCATCCTCTCCTGATGGCCACCAAAGTCCTGTGGCTTACCAAAGCTTTCTTATTTGGTGGCTGTATTGGTGCCCTAGGGCTGCCATAACAAGTTATCACAAACTTGGTGGCTTAAAACAATGGAGATTTACTCTCTCCCAGTGATGCAAGCCAGAAATACAAAATCAAAGGGTTGGCAAAGCCCCACAGCTTCCATCCCTGGTCTCTTTAGCTTCTGGTGGCTCCAGGGAGCCCTTGGCTTGTAGCGGCATCACTCCAATCTCTACCTCCATTCATACATGGTCTTATCCTGTCTCTAGGACTCTCTTCTGTGTAACTCATGTAAAAATAAATTGTCATTGGATTTAGAGCCCACCTAGATAATCCAGGATGATCTCATCTGAATATTTTTACCTTAATTACGTCCACATAGTACTTTTTTCCAAATAAGGTCACATTCACAAGTTCTGAAAGGAGAATGTGGACATACCTTTTGGGATACCACCATTGAGCCCACTACTGCACAAATAGCCACCTATAATCCAGGAAATGGAGTAATATCAGTATATCCTCTGCCTGGCATTTTTTCCTAGAATCTTATCCTCTTTCCCCCCCTCCAGACTCATCCACATGGGTACTCTGGTTCCCATCATGTAAAACATGTCCAATCCTTAGTTATGAGTAGTTGACTCATGGTGCACACTAACTCAAACTTATCCAAGATGTACCTTCCCTAAGAAGTTTCAGCTTGAGGCAAAGAGAGAAATGGGACAAAAACAGGGTTTTTTTTTGTTTGTTTGATTGGTTGGTTGGTTGTTCTTGGAAGCCATGTTTGCCAGCAGGGCTGGGCTAGGTTGAGCTGAGACAAGCAAGGGATCTAGGGTACCAAACTTAGGTATTGGCACATGCAAGGCACTGAGAGTGATAGCCTCATTAAATATGAGACCTAAGGTGTCTTACTTGCCTCATTCTAATCCTCCTGACCTTGTTTCTTGGCATGAGCAGCAGAGGGTTAGAGAGACCCTGGTAGCAGAGGCAGGGGGACAGAGACATGAAAGAGAGAGAGAACTGGTGGTATTCAAACGACTGGTTCGGGTTTTCTTGAAGCTTAGTAAGATCTCTGTTATTTGGTTCTATTACATGCTCCAGTATCCATATTAATATGTTCTTTTTTCTATTATTATTATTATCAATAGTTTAAACTTGTTTGAGTTGGCTTTCTATCATTTGCAACCAAAAGAATTCCAAACTAAAGTCTCGGTGTTTTAACCCCTTATCCTTACTTTCCCATTATTTCCTAGTATGAAGAGACTGAAGCAAAGAGAGGAAGATGATTTTCATGAAGCCATAGCACCTATGAAAATGGAAACCCTGGTCTCAGCGTGACCACCTCCACGTGGTTAAGAAGATTCTCTCAAAGACATGAAACTGGCTCCTCCTTGCTTTCGTTTTTCATAAAATTTGTATATTTTGTCCTTTCAGTGTGTAGACAGGTAGAAACTTTAATTGGTGATTTAAGAAAATCTGTATGAGCATCAATGATTAGACTATGCCCTTGGGTACTAATTAAATATATCTGGCTATTTTACCATGCACAAAGTGGGCCAGAGTGCTGTGTTTTTATTATTCTGCTGTGGCTGTTCATGGATTTTCTTCTTTTCTCATCTGTAGCTTTGAATATACCTGCTGCTTCTAATATGCCATTTTCAATGTTTTAGAAAAATCAAAGGGTAAATAAATTAGCATAGACTAATTAACACTTCATTTTTAAGCTTATAACCAAAATGATATAAATCCCCTCTGGAAACTCTTGATCTCACTCTGACCTCAAACGTATCTTCCTTGTGTCAGACACAGAAAAGAAAATGTCCTAAACAGAGCCACCATTAAATCATCTTCCAATACAATGCCTTCTCCTCTTCCTTCTACAAAATAGAACCTTTTGTAGAAAGATAAAAGGAATTATAGAATGTATTCAATAAGGTCAATTTTATTCTGTCTCATTTCCTGGTTTGCTTATATGGGAAACGGTTTTACTTTCTGCATCTGGGCACCATCCCCTTTGAAGTTATCATCGTGGACCACATAACGTTTCCCTCAATGACAGACCACATATACTGCAGTGGTCCCAGAAGACTGTAGTACTATATTTTTATTTTTACTGTACCTTTTCTATTTTTGGATATGTTTAGATACATAACTATTTACCATTGTGGTACAGTTGCCTACAACATTCAGTACACTAACATGCTGGACAGGTTTGTAGCCTGGGAGCAGCAGGCTGGGCCATAGTCTGGGTGTGTAGTAGGCCACGCCATCTAGGTTTGTGTTAAGTACACTAGATGACATTCCCACAACATCAAAATTGCCCAGATGTATTTGTCAGAGCACACCCACGTCATTACATGATGCATGACTGTAATAACAATAACTGCCATTTGCTGAGTACCTCGTCTATCACAGGAATTTTACAGTCTCTCTCACTGAACCCTCGCAAGCCTCTTATTTAAAAGTTAACAGCCCCTTTTCATAATGAGAATACTCCAGTTTAGAGAGGGTAAGTAGGTTGCTCAATGCCACAGACCTAGAGAATATTAAAGCCAGGATGTAGGACCCAGCGCCTGCGTTCTTTCCATGGTACCAGGCAGGGTCAGAGTGTGTCTGCCCTTTGCAAGCATTTACCTTTTCTCCAAGGGAAAGAATAAATGAAGTCTTGGGATCTGCTGTGTTCCTGAGCAGTTCACATTGACTTGTCATCTACCTGAATTTATTCCAGAATAGCCAAGTAATCTGTTCTACTCCAACACAGCTGAGAATATCTTTCCTGCTCCAAAACCAAGCCCAGCACTAGGTTGGTTGACTTCTGCCTGTTTTTTTTAAGTTGATAAATTCTTTCCTATCTCTTTCCCTGCTGCAATCCTTAGTGCATTTTTCTTCATTTGCTAAATGTTTAATGCTCTCTTTCTCATTTTCAAACTCTTTCCCATATAGCTAGTGTCTCCTTATTTCCCCTGGGCTGTTTTATTTCCCCAAATTGTTCATCATATGTGATAATATGAAGAATCTGTAACAGGGCTTCAGAAGGCTAGCTTCTCACTTTGGCCCTTTCCAGACCGATGCGACTATGGGCAAGTCACTTTCACTCACTGAGCTTTATTGTCCTTGTTTGTTAAATGGAAAATTGTGTTTTAGAATCTCTAAGATCCTTGCCAACTGATCCCTCTGCCAGTTTCACTACGCGGTGATCTGCAAAACCTTCTCTGTTGTGAATAAACGAGACACCACCTCCTTCATTTTCCTCTTCCTCAAAAGAAAAGTCTCCCACAGGCTGTCTTCCAAAAGGAAGAGGAGGAATTTAACTTATTCTTCAAACTCCTGGATGCCTTCCATATCATCGTTTGACACTCATTTATTTAACTAACAATTACTGACACTTAACAGGTCAAGCCCAATGACTCTGTGTTGGAACCTAGAGATTAAGATGAGAAAAGCGCAAACCCCATCATCAGACACAAACTGGCACATAATGGAAACACAGAGAGGGGGAAAGTCTCTCATCATGGCAGGTGCTGGCACTAAGAACATTCTTCCAGAAGTGTTTATAGTGAAGCTAAGTCTCAAAAGCTGATTAGTGATGTGTTTAAGTGCCCAGACTCTGCAGTCAGACAGATCTAAGATCAATGTTGCCTCAAATAATCACTAGCTATATGATCTTGAACAAGTTACTTGACCTTTCTATGTCTTATTTTTCTTCATCTGTAAAATGGGAACCACGTTACTAAATTCATAGGATTTGGGGGAAGAGTAATGTTTATTAACTAAAAACATAAAGTATATACTACTATACTAAATCCCAACAATGTTGTGGTAAGAAACATATTATAAATATATATAATGATATTCAGTCACACACCATATAATGACATTTTGGTTAACAAAGACTGCATATACAAAAGTAGTCCCATAATATTATAATACTGTATTTTTAGTGTACTTTCCTATGTTTAGATAGGTTTAATACACAAATACTTACCACTGTGTTACAACTGCCTGCAGTGTTCAGTATAGTAACATGCTGTACAGATTTGTAGCCTAAAGGCAATAGACTACGTCACATAGCCTAGGTATATAGTGGGGTATGTATACCATCTAGGTTTGTGTAAGTACACTCTATGACAGGGGTGTCCAATCTTTTGACTTCCATGGGCCACATTAGAAAAAGAAGAATTGTCTTGGGCCACACATAAAATACACTAACATTAATAACAGCTGATAAGCTAAAGAAAATCACAAAAAACTCATAATGTTTTAGAAAAGTTTACAAATTTGTGTTAGGTCACATTTAAAGCTGTACTGTTGCATGTGACCCACACACCGTGGGTTGAACAAACTTGATCTATGATATGTTCACACAATAATTAAATGGCCTAATGATGCATTTCTCAGAGCATAGCCCCATCACTAAGCAACATAGGAATACATACACAGATACACACATTCTCAAATACATATATTTGTGTGTGTGTGTGTATGTGTGTATGTGTGTGTATATATATATATATAGTCTCAAAAATTCCAGGTACAATTATAAACACTTTGTATGTATTAATTCATTTAATTCTCACTGTGACCCTATGATTTAGATACTATTATTATTCCCATTTTAGAGATGAAGAAACAGGCATAGGAAGAACAAGTGATTACTCCAAGCTGCCAGAGCCTGAATTCTGACCAAGATGGTCTGTCTCTGGAGTCTATTCTCTCAACTACTGTGCCTCCTGCCTCTACTAACCTAACCATAACCCTCTGCCACCTTGATGCAGTCCTGTGAGCTCTGAAGTGCAGTAAGCCCTTGTGGAGCTGTCAGTATAGTGGAGAAACACAATCAAACAAAACAATAATCATGAACCGTGAAATCACTTCCCGGGTTTCTGGGCTCCTGGACTGGTTTAGGACCCAGGCCTGTCCAGTTAGATTACCACATCCCATAGAGATTGGTCCAGCGATCTGCACACGACCCAAACTGACCCTAGAATTGTTGCTAGAATGAATGGGAAAGGAGAGTTCTTTTCAGTAGAGTTGCCTGGAGCTGCTGGTGCCAGGGCCAGCTTGAGCCTGAAGCCAACAGAGAAAGAGGAAGAGCCATGAGACCAGGAGGAACAGATCCCAGGCAAGACCCACTCCTGCATCCTGAGCCTCTCAAACCTCTGTTTTGTTTAAGCCACTTTGGTTAGGTTTCTGTCACTTTCACACTACTCCTAACACACTCAGGGAAGTATATATAATTATCTTTACACAGTACCACTAACCACCTGGAAGCTATGTGTATAGCCATTTTTAAAGAACAAGTAAGAGTTAATCAAATATAGAAGCACAAATTGTTCTCTGTAGAGGAACATGAATGTGCAATAGCACAGAGGAACAAGAGATCATTGCTTATTAATGGAGAGTGAATTCCAGAGTAATCCAGCTGTAACATCCAAACCTCATCTTATTATTGTCTTCAACTGACCTCCAGATAATTCACCTTTAATGAGAACTTCAGTAACTGGCCAGGAATTTCCCACTTCATTTCTTTCCATGCCCTGGAAAATTTTATGCATCTACGCAGATATATTCTAATTTGCTACTTCTCCTACATTTATAGCGAATTGGCTAAAACTGCCAGATTACTGATCTCAAGGCACTGGGTCTTTGAGATCAGCAAAAACACCATGTTTCTGTAAGTCTTACTAAGAATCTTACCAGGCTGGTCTAGTGCACTCAGCCTTTCCTGATCAGCCTATCCTTCTGCATGTAAACTATTATGATGTTTATCTCATGGTAAAGAAATAGAGTCTCAGCAAGGTAATGTAGTTGACTTGAAATTGCAGTTTGGCTGGGTAGTGCTGGGACTTGTCCCACTCCCAAGCCTATGCTCTTTGCATTATGTGGCCTTGGTTAACACTTTTGTCTTAACTGAAACATGAGATTTGGCCATAATACTGTTATCCATTGTCATTGTATGATTTTCCAGAGATCCTTTGTATTCATCCCCAAACTCTGATAAAGGCTTATGGGACTGTGCCTTAATTCCACATGGAAGACAGCACAGCACCCCCACCAGCTGACCACTGGGAGAAATGTCAATGAGAGAAAATGTGCAACAATCAGCCAAACTTCCCTTGTCAATCCCTAGCTGATTGTACTGGGGCTTCTTTGCTGGAGTCACTGGAAATGTCACTTGCAAGGGGCATATTGTAGAGGCCATGAATTTGAAATGTAGAATACCAGATCTCTTTATGCGGTGTGAATTTCATTTTGATCGGACTAGACATCTGTTTTGTGAGCTCCTTAGGAATCCATGTTGCCTTTCAGTTCTTCATTATCTCATTGGACCACTGGCTGAAACGGCCTCTTCACTGGCCTTCCTGCTTCCACTCTTGCTTTGCACATGCCCCTTCCACACTGAAGTCCAGGAGAGCTTTCTGCACCATGATGAATTGCACATATCTTCCCTTCAACCTACTAACCTTTCCCATCTAGGTCAGGGAAGAAAGAACATATGCTGGTTATAGAGAAGCCATTTGTGCCTGGATCTATAGGATGATGCTTTCTTTATAACATAACCCCAAGGTATAGAGGAGACAAAGCAATTCTTATCAATATGTGGCAAGAATTGTTATTTTTCAAGAAATTGGGTCAAAGTCTTAGTAATAGAATAAATGATAAGGCTTCATGGAAGTACAGACTTAAGACATAAAATCTAAAATCCTTACTAAATGACTTTACAGTCATTTATCTTTACACATCTTTATTGTCCTCGGTACCAGAGGTCACATCTTCCACCATGTCCTACCCCTACTTACTGGAATAATTATTGAAATTGTATTGAAACCAGAATTCAACTTGGGGAAAATTGACAATATTTGTGATGTTGACTGGTTTAATTCATGAGCACAATCTTTCTGTTTATTTCAAGTTTCTTTAATTTCTCTCAGTAATATTTTGTACTTTTCTATGTAAAATTCTCAAATAATTTATTAAATTTATCTCTAATTTTTTAATTTTTTCCAGTTTATAGAAATATAATTAATTTTTGTTTATGGACTTTGAATCTCCCATTATTGTTAAATTCAATTATTAACTTCAACAGTTTGTGTATTCTTTTGATTTTCTCTATAAAACAAGTTTTGGGCTTTATTTCTCTGGACAATGAAAGTTTTCTTTTTTCTTTTCAGTCCTTAAGTCTTCTATTGACTTTGGTCTCACCTTATTTCACTGGGTAGGAACTTCAGAAAATGAAAAGTGGTTGAAAAAGCAAATAATCATCTCGCTTCCAATTTCAAGGGGGAAACTTTCAACATTCCACTACTAAGTATGTTTCTAATAGATACCTGTAAGTTTAAGTAATATCCTTCTATTAATAGTTATAAATCTTTGGTTTCCAGTTTGCTGAGAAATTTCTTTTCTATCATAGGTAGTGTTGACTTTTCCTTAACCTTTTGAGATAACTGTGTGATTTTTCTCCTTTATTTTCTTAATGCAAGGATTGATTTTCAAATGTCAAACAAACTTTTACTCCTCCATTAACCCAACTTGTTTGTGATGTATTATCCTTTTTTATGATTGAGAAGTCTGTTTTCTAATATTTTTCTCTACAATTTCTCTATCTTGGCTTACAAGAGAGATCAGCCTGTAATTTTTCTTTCTTGTAATTTGCTTTTGGTTTCAAGGTTATGCTGATCACTGCAAATGAGTTAAAACCAATTCCCCTTTTTCTAGTCTCTGAAAGGATTTCTTGTGGAAATGATGTTAATTCTTCTGTAGACTTTTGAAAGAGTTCACCTGTAAGGCTATCTAGACATAGACTTTTCTTTGTGAGAAGATGTATAGTTTATGGATTCAATTTCTTTAACAAATATAGTTACATTTTATATTGATTTATTCCATTGCTAATTTCTTTAGGTTGTATATTTAAGTGGTATATTTCAAGGGATGTATCCATTTTGTCTAAATTTTCAAAGTTTTTGGCACCAAGTTGTTCATAGTATCTACTTATGATTGCTCTAATGAATTTATCTGTAATAAAGTCCCATTTTATTGTTATTGCTGCTTGCACCTTTCTTTCATTCTCTCTCCTTTTTTTTTTTTTTTTTTTATAAATCCTGATGAAAGGTAATCAATTTCACTAGTTTTATCAAAAATGTATTTTGGATTGTTTGGTGTTCTTTATTATATAGTTTTATTTTCTATTTTCAATATTTTTTGCTTCTTATATGTATTAATTACTTCCTTGTAGTTTTCTGAACTATTATTTTTCTATCTTCTTGAGATAAATGCAGAGATCATCAGTTTCAGCCTTTTTTATGTTGTTGTACGAATTTTAAGGGAATACATTTCCCCTAATAGCTTGATCTGCATCCCACAAGTTTGACAGGTCATAATTTTACTACCATTTAGTTAAAAATATTTTCTAATTTTGGCTGTGATTTCTTCTTTGACCCATCTGTCTTTCAAAAAAAATTCAAATATTTGATAATTTTTAAGTTTAGTTTTCATTTTTTGTTACCATTGATTTCTAGCTTAATTGTGCTTCAGCCAAAGAATAGCCTATACATAGTTTCAAGTAGGTGAAATTTGTTAAGATTTGCTTTTCAGCACAGCTTATGGATTAATTTTGGTAAATGTTTCTGTGCACTTGAAAATTATGTGTAGTGTATAGTGCATGTATACATGTAGTGTATGTACATGTGTATGGTACATCTTCTCTCATACTTTTACCTCCAAACTTGATGAAACCTTATATTTAAAATTAGTCTTTTATAAACAGCCTGCATTTGAATACCCATCTTGATATACTTTGACTTTTTATTAGAATATTGATAATGTAATTTGCACTTACTGATTTGTTTGGGTTAAAATCTACTATTCTACTATTTATTTTTCTTTGTCTTTTGTAATTTTTGTTCTTTTTCTCTTTTTATTGCTTTCTTTAATTTATGGAATATTCTTTTAAATCCTTTTTCTCTCTATCAGTGTGCTAAGCAGTTTTTCTTTCATTTTTCTCTTTATGGTTATCCCACAGGTTACAACACATATCCTTACATGTCAGAGTCTTCTAAAAGTTAATACTGTTATCACTTAACAGGCAACTCAAGGATTTTAGAATACTTAATTTACCCTCATCCTATCATTTTTTTCTACTGTTGTTATGGGCTTTAATTCTACATCTATGTTAAATAAAACAAGCAATTGTTATTGCTTTATACAATCTATATTTATTTAAATTCACTGTATAATATTTACACTTTTTGTTACTTTTTATTCTTTTTTGCATTTTCATACTTCCATCTTAGAGCATGTTCCTTTGCCTGAATAATTCACTTTGGTATTTCCTTTTGGTAGATTTACCGGTAATGGCTAAATGCAATAGCTTTGTTTGAAAATATCTTAATTTCACCCAAACTTCAGGAGGATATTCTCATTGTAATTACAATTCTGCACTGCCAATTATTTTCTTTTAGCACTTAAAATTGTTGCCCCATGATCTTCTGGCTTCTATCAATTAATTCTCACCAAAGTGATCAGCATACTCAACACAACTTTAATAAAAATTCCAACGGGCTTCTTTTGTAGGAATCAGTAAGCTGAGCTGAAAATTTGTGTGGAAATGCAAAGGACCTAGAATAGCTAACCAACTTTGAAAATTACAAAAAAAAACAAAGTTTGGGGACTTAAAAGCTATCTGATTTCAAGATTAACTGGGAAGATTCAGTATTCCGAACAATTTGGTATTAGCTAAAATATGTATATTATTTATATATAATTATTTACATTTAGATATAATATATAATTTATATTTATTATATATTATTATATTATTTTAATATGTTTCACGAATATATGTTATTTATATTTATTATATATTATAATATTTTATATATTTAGCTAATATTTATATATAGTTATATGTATATTTTATTGTTATTGGTGATTATATTTACATACATATATATGTAATAGAATAGTGAATTTAGAAATATATCTAACCAAATATGATCAATTGATTTCTGACAAAGATGCCAAGCTAATTAAAGGTGGAAATGAAAGTCATTCAACAAATGGTGTCGGATCAATTAGATACCAATACAATAGTGAACACCAGGTCTTACATAAACAAAATAGACTCTAAATAGATCACAAAATTAAATGTAAAACCTGAAACAAAACATCTAAAATAATGCATAGGAGAAAATGCTTTTTATCCTTGGAGGCTGGCAAAGTTTTCTTAGATAGAACACAAAGACCATGAGCCATAAAGGAAAGAAATACTAAATTGAACCTCATTAAAATTTTAAAGTTTTGCACTTAAAAATAGTCATTAAGAAAGCCAAAAGGCAAGTCGCAAAGAATATTTACAAAATAGGCTGGGCGCAGTGGTTCATACCTGTAATCTCAAAATTTTGGGAGGCCGTGGAGGCTGGAGGATCATTGCAGCCCAGGAGTTCGAGACCAGCTCAGGCAGCATAGTGCAACGCCATCTCTACAAAAAATTTTTAAAAATTAGCCTGGCATGCTGGCACACACCTGTGTTCTGAGATATGCAGGAGGGTGACGGGGGCTGAGGTAGGAGGATACCTTGAGCTTATGCAGTCAATGCTGCAGTGAGCCATGATGGTGCTACTGTACTCCAGTCTGGGTGACAGAGCAAGACTGTACACTTGAAAATTATGTGTAGTGTGTAGTATGTTTATATGGTACATCTCTCATACTTTTACCTCCAAACAGAGTGAGACTGTTGCAGATATATATCTGCAAACATATATATCAAAGGACTTCTATCACAAATATGTAACATTCTTACAAATAAGATTAACAACCCATTAAGAAAATGGGCAAAGATTTTAAAAGTCGCTTCAAAAATAAAGATATAGTAACTGTTAAAAAGGCATTTGAAAATATGTTCGACATCATTAGGCATAAGTAATATTCAAATTAAAACCATAATGAGATATGCTGCAAACCTATTAGGAAGACTAAAATTTTAAAAATTAAAAATATCAAGTGTTGATGAGGATGTAGAACAGGTGGATTCTGTTTCACCATTTAGGGGAACACAAAATGGTACTACCACTTTAGAAAACTGACAGTTTCTTAAAAAGTCATACATATACCTACCACAGAATCCAACCATTCTATTGCTAGGTATTTACCACAGAAAATCAAAAACATAGGTCCACACAAAGGCTTTTACACAAATGTTCATTTAATATAAATGTTCATAGGCAAAAGTTGAAATAGTCCAAATGTCCATCAACAGGGGAATAGATAAACAGACTGTGGTGTAATCATGCAAGGAAACATTACTTAATAAAAAGGAATGAACTATTGATACATGCAACAAAATGAATAAATCTCAAAATTGCTATGCTGAGTAAAAGAAGCCAGGCAACATACATACTGTATTTCCATCCATGTGAAAAATTATAAAATATCCAAACCAATTACAGAAACAGAAAACAAATCAGTTGTCTGGGGATGGGGTAGAGGATGGCTGGATTACAGAGTGGCATAAGGAACTTTGAGGAGTAACAGAAATGTTTGTAATATTTATCTGGGTGATGCTTTTACCAGTATATACATATGTGGAAAATGATCAAATTGTACACTTTAAATATGCACAATGTAGCAGACATCAATTATACTGCAATTATATTTTAATCAGCCATCAGTCTTATTGTCCCTTTGAAGGTAATGTGTCCTTTATTTTCCACTGACTGCTTTCAAGTTTTCATCTTCGTATGTGGATGTTCGACAATTTTCTGTAAAGTACACACAAAACATCTGCTACAATTCTTTGTATTGATACTTTTTGAGGTTTACAGATTCCTTCATTACTGTGGCTTGATGTCTTTTTTTAAGTTTTGGAAAATTCTAAGGCAGTAGTTTTTCGAACAATGCTTTTCCCCTGTTTTCTCCTCTCCACCACTCCTCGTCTACTGTGGCTCTAATTATACATACATGAGACCTTTTATCCATGTTCCATATTCTCTTTTCTACATTGTCCATCTTTTTTCCTCTTTGCAGTTCTGATATTTTCTATGAACTTATTTTCCAGTACATTTAACCTTCTTTCCTCCATGTCCAATCTGCTTTTAAGCCTAGTCTATTAACTTTTTAATTTCATAAATTACATTTTTCATTGTAGACTTTCTTTTTTAACTTTATTTTAAGTTCAGGGTACATGTGCAAGATGTGCACGTTTGTCACATAGGTCAACATGGGCCATGGTGGTTTGTTGCACAGATCGTTCCATCAGCTAGATATTAAGCCCAGCATCCATTAGCTATTCTTCCTGATGCTCTCCCTCCTCCCACTCCCACCCTCTGACAGGCCCCAGGGTGTGTTGTACCCACCCCATGTGTCCATATGTTCTCATCATTCAGCTCTAACTTGTAAGTAAGAACATGTGGTATCTGGTTTTCTGTTCCTGCATTAGTATGCTGAGGACTAATCCATGAGGGTTAGTCCACCTCTATCCATGTCTCTGCAAAGGATATGATCTCGTTCATGTCATCCATGTCCAACTCTATCTATGTCCCTGCAAAGGACACGATCTTGTTCCTTTTTATGGCTGCATAGTATTCCATGGTATATATATGCCACATTTTCTTTATCCAGCCTATTATTGATGGGCATTTAGGTTTTCTGGACTTTCTATTTGATTCTTTTTACAGGTTTGTTTCTCTAATGAAATATTTTATCTTAAATGTCTGGAGGAATTTTATATTCTACAAGATGCATTTTAGAAAATACAATCGACTGGATGACTTAAACAGCAGATATTTATTGCTCAAGGTTCTGGAAGCTGGGAACCATGCTTCCAGATGGCTCAAGGTGCCAGCAGATTTAATTCCTTGTGAGGACCCTCCTTCTGGCTTGCACACCTTCTCTCTGGTCTTCACATGGTCAAGAGAGCAGCTTCTTCATCTTATAAGGACACCAGTCCCATTCTGGGGCTCTACTTTCATGATCTCATTTAACCTAATTACCTCCCAAAGGCCCCACCTCCTAATACAATCGCATTGGGGCTTGGGGGACAAACAAATGAATTTGGAGGAACACAAACGTTTATTCCTTAACAATGCCTTTTGCATTTAATTTTACTATAGTCAGAGGTTTGTTTCATTGATATGCACTTAATTCATTCCAAGTGAAAGTAAATCAGAATATATAAAAGCAAGCTAGCTTCTGATTGCTGATTTTACAATGCTGTTCTCTAAAAAGCTTTTCTTTAACATTTTTTCTTCTAACAAAAATGACAAACCTTTTGCAAACAAAAATGATTTTCACTATTTCACATGTCCTGAAATCCTTTGAATCACCTTCATTTTATTGGGTGGAAAAGAAGACCAATCCACACTTTTTATCCAGGCTTTTGTTGAAGTATACTATAGAAAAAAAATATAGTCTAACAATTAGAAGATACAGATTCCTAGTCCCAACTCTGACACTTACTAGTTTTGTGGCCTTCATAAACTCATATAAATTCTATGAATCTCCATGTTAGTGTTTCTCAAATGTGAAAAATTGTATTACTTATTTTTCCCTTCCTTTTTAACAAGCATATTTTGGGGGTACATAAGACAAAGAATGTAAAAGTGCTTTGTAAAATCTAATATATCTAAAATGACTGTTCAACAAATATTTTGAATAAGTACCAGATAATACCTTATTATGTAACAAATGATATAACCTTAGGAAAATTTGGGAATCCAGAACTCAAGCACAGATCTCTTACTGCAAAGCCTATATAATCTCAGCCATTATATCACATCACATCTCAGTGAAGCAATCCTGTGAAGCAATTCTGTGAGATAGGATGTAATACTTTTCCAAATGAATGCCACACAGAATATGTGACAATTGACCCCATATGAACCTGTGATGAAAAACCTAAGCAAAGAACTAAAAATGCATAGTTTATATTAAATTTACTTTATTCAATAGTTCCTTGCTCTTTTTATCCACCTTCTTTATTATTGCCCTTTCTTCTTGCTCTCTTTAATATTCTAGCCTTGCCTTCCAATCTGAAAACATGACTCTGGTGCTTTCTTTTCTCCAAATGAAACTCCTTTTCCTGGATATAAATCACATTGCTTTGAACAGGATCAGATCCCTTCCTGAAAACATGCATTATAAGAGGAGAGAAGGTAATAGGAGAAGCAAAAAGGTAGAAAGTGAAAATGGCAGAACCTCACTACTGTTTAATATTCTTAAGAGTAGATTCAGATCAACTTGCTACTGCCAGTCAAGGCATCCCATTTGTAGATGAAGACAGCTTGGAGGAAGTAGACAAGGGTGGAAAGTACAGGAAATGTTTGCAGATGTAAGAGACATAGTTTTGCACAGAGATGACTGGTCACAGAGGTTAAAAACCAGATATCCAAAGTTACATTTATTTCTGTGATTCAGAAATCTATCTGCCTCTAGTGATTTAAAACGTGTGGGTTTGAATATGTTACAGGCAGATTGAACTCACTTCTGCTTTTCATAGCCCCCAACAAACCTGATTGAATTTCATCAAAACTACATTCACCCATTTACCTTGATCCTGAGGCATGTGAGTTTGTGACGTTTAGGGGCTTAGGTGAAACCTGTGCACTTTACTTTCTTTTGAAGTTACCTCTTTTGTAACTGGAATAGGATCATATTTTCTGCTATGACCCTGTTCTTTCCAACTTAAAGAATGTACAAGTGCTTTGTAAAATCTAACATACCTAGTTGAATATTATAATACCCTTTTGTTATAAACCACTAACCACAAATACCTTACTTTCTAAATTGATCTAAGTTGAATACTAAGGACAACCATTATGATGTGGAAACTGGCTTTGAGAATAAATGTAAAAAGCATTTCAAAAGCTTGATTGGATAGTACCAATTTTCCTTGTGGTGCATTTGGTCATCATTTCATTCTGTAGCCTTAGTGAGGTGGAGTGTATGTTGCAGTTACTGTGTTTGCAACGACATCATGATGGGTGCATTTTAGACTTCACAGACTGCATAATAGCTTAAACAAATATCTGATGGTGTCCATTTCAGTGGGCTTTTCAGATATAGTACCCCAAAGCAAAGTCTCTTTTTTAAAAAAAGGCTCAAAATAGGTACACATTTGTAGTGTAATCTTTACATCATTTAACATTGTGAACACGAAGAGGAAATCTCCTCACCTGCATTGACTGAGTGTTCAGCATTCCCAAGGTGAGTAAAAGTATATATTGTGACGAGAGGCTCACAGTTTAGGGAAGTCCTAGACAATCTCCTAACTTTCCTTACTGTAGTTGCCTCTGCTACTGGAAATGAAAGGAAAATTGACCTATGTTGTGGAATCAGAAGCAGAGATGCTTCCATCTCTGTTTCTGGTTCAAAGTTTCTGTGGAATTCTTAGAAGATCTTCCTGTCTTCTTGGATATAACGCACTGGGGGATGAAAGGAGAGAGGCACGGAGAGGTGGCATACAGGAAAATCCATTTTACCAAACACATAAAAATGATCTGCGTGTGTGCATTCTAAAGGAAATGGAAGCCATATGTTTCTGATTCATTTACATGTAATCCATCAAAATATTATTTTGTAAGAGATAGTTAATGTACAAGAAACCTGCCAAGTCTTCTTATAAACATTTTTCCAAAAACCCAGCTGCATTGAGGCAGCTGTGTAAGAAGTTACCCTGGAAAGACGGAACTTGTTTCAAAGTCTCAAGCACATTTTAAACTCCCCAAGGGGTGCCTGGCATGATAGCAATAGCACAGGCTTTGGAGTTGAATAGACCTGGATTTAAAACCTGGATTATTTCTTTTTTCTTTTTCTTTTTCGTTTTTTTTTTTTGTTTTGTTTTTGTTTTTGTTTTTTTTTTTTGAGACGGAGTCTTGCTTTGTCACCCAGGCTGGAGTGCAGTGGCGCGATGTCCGCGCACCGCAAGCTCCGCCTCCCGAGTAGCTGGGACTACAGGCGCCTGCCACCTCACCCAGCTAATTGTTTTGTTGTTGTTGTTTGTTTGTTTGTATTTTTTAGTAGAGAGGGGGTTTCACCGTGTTAGCCAGGATGGTCTCGATCTCCTGACCTCGTAATCCACCTGCCTCGGCCTCCCAAAGTGCTGGGATTACAGGTGTGAACCACCACGCCTGGCCAAAAGCTGGATTATTTCTTATTAACCTTTTTCACAAAGAAACCATATTTCTTGGCCGGGGGCAGTGGCTTACGCCTGTAATCTCAGCATTTTGGGAGCCTGAGCTGGGTGAATCACGAGGTCAGGAGTTCGAGACCAGCCGGGCCAATATGGTTTAACCCTATCTCTACTAAAAATACAAAACTTAGCCGCGCATGGTGGTGTGCACCTGTAGTCCCAGTTACTCAGGAGGCTGAGGCAGGAGAATCACTTGAACCCGGGAGGCGGAGGTTGCAGTACGTGGAGATCACGCCACTGACTCCAACCTGGGCAACAGAGTGAGACTTTGTTTATAAATAAATAAATAAATAAATAAATAAATAAAAATATCTCGTGTGTGTGTGTGTGTGTGTGTGTGTGTTTCTCTACATTTATTTATTTGTTTAGTGTCTAATTTGTGCCAGGCAGAAGATGTGATACTGAATTAGGGATACAGTAGTGGACAAATAGAATAAACTATATCCCTCTTTTCATTAATCTAGTTACTCAATTTATGTGAGCTCATGTTTTGTTATTCTGAGAAATGGAGCTGATAATGCTCATCCTTAAAAGTCTTCACGATTCAGTAAGTAACCCGACTCCTGGCATGAAAAATACACTCAATGAAAGGAGTTATTTTCCATTTTCAATCTTTTTCTATTTGAAACCACTTTCCCACTTCAGTCTGTCTGCACATACACCCTTACACAAGGTCCCTGCTCCTCTAGCACCCACAAAGACTACAATCATTGGAATGCTTCACATTTGTTTGTCTCACTGTCCACTAGGTCAAAGGGCCACTTTCTCCGAAATGCAAAGCAGTACATTTTAGACTGGAAGAACTAAATAACAATTTGTCTTGGGAATACAGGTGGAACGCATATACTTTGGAGTCAGGACAAACTGGACTTAAATTTTGGATTTTCCATTCATAATCTTTTTTATCTTGGTCACATTTCTGAGCTTTGGTTTCTACGTCAGTAAAATGGGATTAAAATTACCTAATGTGCAGTGTTGCTGGGACTAATTAAATAGGATAATACATGGAAGGTGTCTAGCCCAATAACAGCAGATCTTATTATTTCCGTAGAGAGTAAATTAAAATGTTTTATTTCAAGGGCTTAATGTTCAAAACCAAAATATTGCAATCATCTTGGTAGATCATAACCTGTTTAACACGAACTGTAGGCAACCTGAAAAACTCATCAACTCCACCCACCAAACACATATGTATAGCTATTAAGTCTCTTGAAGATGCCCAAGGTTAAATTTTTGTTAGCAAGAATGCGATAACCACTTAACATGTGGTTTGCTATTCTCCATTAATATTTTCATTGCAGGCATTACTAAGCAATCACAAAAAACTTTTCCACTGAGCATATGCAGCCTCAAAATTCTTTTCTCAGCATTTGATGCAGTCACTACCAACCATATAGAGCTGGCAAGTAATGTACCCCTATTTGTATACTTGATTTCATACATCAAAGAGGTTGCATGATCCACTCTTTTGAAATATCAAGTCTATTTAACAGACATTTATTTAGCACTTACTATGTGTCTGGTCATGGAGTTATAGTAAGCTATCACTCTATCAGGTGTACCACAAGTCCAAATGAACAACTGCTAAATAGGGATATGCATTACAACAGAGAAGGGAAGTGTCATAGAATTAAAAGAAAGGGGGATTTTTTTTTGTCCTACTTGTTAGCTCCTCTATGCGGAGTGACAAGAATAAAGCTAGCAAACTGTAAAGCTCAAAAACTATTAATTGAATGAGAATGTATGTGGTTAGCATCTACTTTGTGCCTCCTGTATCTACTCTGCTCATTTGATATTGTTTTCATTTCAAGGATGATGCATAGTAGGTGGAAAAGTTGGGGGATATCCAAAGGAGGATCAGCATAAATGCTGAATCTCAAAGGATAAGACCATTTCTGTCAGAGAGAAGGAGGAAGAAATTCATGCTTAGGCAGAAGAAGTGACCTAAGCAAATACAAAGTATGAAAGTTCACAGCCTAACAGTGCTTTACATTTTTGCAGATTTGGAATATATGCCTAGCCAGATCACCTCCTAAGCTTGGACAGACAGATTAGAAACAATGCCTGCGGCCAAGTGGAACCAAGCTAGGTCAAAGAAAGTGATGAAAGATGCCAAGGAGAGAAGCAGAAGCTGTTCTTCATTGTTTTTGGACTTGACCACTGCTATTTTTCCCAGCAGTCACCGCTGCTTGCCTGATCATTAGCACCCGAACATCTTGTTTGTTTCTACCAGACTGAAGTAATACACAATTATGCAAATTATCTTAACTCCAAGTAAGGAATCACAGGCCAGTCAATAATGTTGATGTAGTATGAAAGGGCAGCTCCTCCTGGAAGAAATAACACAAAGAGCCGATCGTAAGCAAACATTTTGAAGCCTGCAGAGGACTGGTCCCTGCAGCGCAATCTATTATCATATTTCCACATAATTAGTTTGTTTTCCACTTGAAATCAAAAAACGATTCGACATTGCCTTCCCTGCCTCAGGATGGAAGAGCATCCAGTGGAATTCTCCTGCAAAGGTTTATATGGTGAATAATTAGTGAGAATTAATCTGTGGGAATTAAAGTTTGGAATATTGTAGAACTCATGAATAGTGCATGGGGCAATTGGGCGGAGGGAAAGAAGAGCAGCACTTCGTGGTAGACAATCACAGATGACTGCTGGCAATCCGTTTTTTAATCAGTGCTGTGTGAGCCACAGGGTTGGATATGGCTACAGTCTGTGGAGAAATACTGTCAAATTTTTACAGGCAGGACAAAGAAACATTTCCAGAGATGCTTATCTCTGAGCTCATTTTGGTAGTTTTTACTTGGAAGAGATGCCCTGGAATCAGAGGGATTTTCTCCAACTGATGCTGATGGCATTAACTACTTTCATCCTTGCAACTGAACAAATTTTATTACCTTTGTCTTTGATTTTCTTGTCCCCATTTTACTGATGAGAAAACTGGGGTCACCATCTTCTAAGTGACCCTTCTGAGGCACTGAGATCAGAAGGCAAGTCTTCCTGATTACAAAAGCCAATAGCTACAGGGTAAAATTCTAGCATGAGCTGGAATCAGACTGGTGGAGTTTTAAATTTTTAATCCATCTAAGTATCAGTTTCCTCAACTGAAAAGTGGTAAGATGACATTACATATTTTATAAAGTTTTATGAGGGCTACGTGAAAGAGTACATACAAAGCCTTCACATAGGATCTGCACACAGTAAGGACACACTAAATTATATTTACATGAAAAATTAATATAAATCCATTCTCCCAGATTACTCTGACACTCAAATATATAAGCATCTCATTACGCTTTGGGAATAATTACCTCAAATGATTTCAGGATCAAGTTTTAACATCCTTTCTCCTATATCCCTATGGTGGCAGTTTTCCCAAGCATCTGTTTACCTGAAAATAAACTTAAATGGAAAATTTGCAAGCGATCAGGGTTAATGTCTCCAATTATTAAGTGACTGGAAAAATGGTACAGCAGGAACACACAGCAGGGGAGCATTTTTTAGATGTAGAAAGCAAAGCATTTTTTGTAATTATAGAATGGTTTTATTTTCCAAGGCTGTAGCACACTTGAGCAATAGTTGCCTATGATTACTAGAAGAATATGGTCACCAGAGCTCAAAATACAGTAAGAATAAAGGAAGCAGAACACATGTCCAAAGAAATAAACAATTTATTTTTCCCCAATTATAAATGTAAAACTTGATATAGAAGAAAAGTACGTGAAAGTAAAAGAAAAAGCTCACCATAACCTTGAAGATCTTTCCTGTTAATGTTTTTGACATTTTGTGTGTTTTCTGCCAATTTTTTTTTCTGGGCATAATTTTCCATAATTGTTGTCATACTGTATCTGCAATTTAAATTTTCACTTTCACTTAAAATAGTAAGATAAGCATTTTACAAATGTTCTAATAACATGAGCATTTTTAAAAAATAACGCACAATCAATATACAGAATGATAATTACTCTTAAAACAAGGAATTGTTTTCCGATTCAAAGATCACCTTTTGTTTCTTTCTCAGAGAGAGTGGTTTCCAATCCAAATGCACATTTGCTTCTCAGGCATCTGTTGGATTTGGAAGAGGTTTCCAGATTGAGTTGAGAAATGGTCATTACAGTTAAGCTGCAACTTCAATCTTGAAAATGAATGAATGGATCCAGTCCAGTCCTTTGGCTGGAACCCAGTCTTTAAAATCCAGCAGAACAATGAATATGTGGCTTCGCAGCCAGCTGGTATCAGACTTGGGCAGGGAGAGTGTCAAAATATTAGTGACTTTTTTACATTTGTCAAAGCTGAGGCCAATACAAGAAATGCAGACAGCTTGCAAATGTGGGTTGTGCACCAAAGGGTTTTTGTGTGTGTGTTTTTTTTCAGTCTTGCCCACCGGATGTCAACATTTCCTTGCTTTCTGATTATTTCTGCAGCAAAGACAGAGTGAAATATCTTTTACTTTGAATATAAAAACCACTATAGATTTATCATCAACACATCAACCACTAATTTGTTGTACTGGGGCAATGTACTCAACTGGAATAAAGGGGCCATCAGCATTTCCATGGCAATTCTTCCTTCTCTTTCCTTGGTTTATAACTCATCTGCTTACTCAGTTGTTCCTGAACCTGGCAGGCAAGGTCTCAGTGGGAGAATAAATATATTTATACAAAATGTTTAAGAAAGGCTGCCCACATTGAGTTAGAAAAATAAGCATATGCTAGTGCTGTCTGGCACTCTCTTTGCAATTCCTGTATCTTTCCAAAAGGAAAAAAAACTCTACAACAGAACATTTTATTTTATTTTTAAAGAAACATTGTTGGCAGCCAATGTGCAATATGGGCTTGATGGGATTTTTTTTCTCCTCTTTATCTTTTCCTTTGCCTTTTTCAAAGAAAACTATATGGAACAACAAGCTAATTGCTTCCAGAATAAAATAAATCAATTATTAACAGGCGAATGTAGCTGAGGTTTCTCTTTGTCCGTCTCTTTTCCATATTCCTTGGATGAAAGTAGATGATTTCATGCACATGACAATTCAGGGTTCTATGCACCTGGTGAGAGAAAGAGTATAGAGCAGCCCTGTGTCTGGTATCTAGGATTCATTTAAGCAGTGTTTCATCCCTTCCCCATTTTCGCTGCATCAAGTAAATGAAGAAGTCAGAGCCTATAGAACTACTAACAATGACAACAAAAAAAATGCGTAATATTTCCACAATATTTATACCTTATGAGGCACTTGCATAGTCATTAGGTCATTCAAGCATCACAGTATCCTAGTGAGCTAGTTGTTATTATAATTATTCTCATTTTGCTGAGACAACTGAAGGTCTGGAGAGTTAAGTAACTTGTCCAAAGATGCAGCATTTTGAATGACTGACCAGACACAAGAAAAACAATCATAATGGTGATATTTGATAATACTGAACTTTACCTGAGCCCTGTGCTCCTGGAAAACAGTAAAAGTTAAGACATTCCCCTATCCTAGTACGTTCTCCAAGAATAGCTTACTGCAAAGAACTACTCTTCTGCACATAACTTAAAAAAGACCTGTGAATGACTCCTTTGTTTGCCTTTGACAAGGCCGTACACACATCCTCCAAATTCCCACTCTTTGTCTCATATATGATTAGTTTAACTGTTTCTTTCCACTCACCAACCTGGACAAAATGCCTACCAATTTGATTTGATCCAACTATATTCAAGTGTCTCACCTTCCCCCACGTCTCTTTTCTTTGATCCTCTGCTGAGCATTGGAACTTGGAGCAACCTCTCCTTACTACTCTCTCCTGAAAATCAACTGAACTGGGGAGACAAGGGAAGGGATATCAACTGTCTCATCATGCCACCCCCTTACCCATTTTCCACGCCCCACACCAGTTCTTTCTAGCCTTGTTTATTCCTTCCCATAAAGAACAAAAAAGCTCTTCTCTGCCTGACATTTGAGATGGAGATCTTAGGTTCATTAATCTATTGCAATAGTCTATCTTTTTTATTGTAACATTTTTAAAATCAAATCTCCCTTTACTTAAGTCCAGATTTGTTTTTATTTGATATGTTAGCAATAATGATTGTTAACATATGTGTAGTCCTTAGAATTAATAAGCATTTTGACAAGAATCATAACCTCAATTTGTATAGTGCTAAATGCTTCCCCATTAATTATCATTTCAAAATGATTCTTTATCATCCAGAAGACAATTAATACCCCTTTTTAAAAATAAAGTCGCTGATGATGAGAAATAAAGTGACTTATCCAAAGTCACAGAGTCTAGGGAATTGAAGTAAAATGGACAATTCTGACCAAGAACATAAGCCTTCTTTTTCCTGGTTTACTATTCTTTCACTCACCACGTGAACATAGGCCAGGCCAGGTTTATACTCACTTGAAAAAGGTCAGTATTTTGTTGATTCACAATATAGGCAATGAAGTTTACTCTGTGGAACTCTTTGCTTACACAGGCCCCTTTCAAAACCTAATTTTGATTAATACACTAATTTTTTTTCTTAGATAGTCCCCTACCAACTGTATAATCTTCAAGTGCCACAAAACCTGGGTCTACTCCTGAGAAGAATGCCAATATGTTGTGTTTTCAGAAGCATACTCACATAGCTCTACTCACAAAAATCACTTTTTCCAGATAGTGTAATGCCAAAATTTTCACAAAGACAGTTTTTTGTTGACTGTTTCTCAACATTTGTTCTGCGTCATGCTAAATTTATTAGATATTAGCAGATGATCCACAAAAAAGAGAATTGGCAGTCAAACCAAGGAGAATCAATAAGCAAAGGCTTTTTAAAAATCTGTAGGACTCCTTGGGTCTTTTAATATGTTAACCAGTATAGTGATTCTCAAGAATTATTTTCAAATAGACCATCTTCTTGTACTAACCTTCCCAAGAGCAAACCTAAGAAATGCTGGATTAAGGAATTTAGTCTCTGAGGAACCTCTGTTTAAAAGGAAATACACAGTACAGAGCCATAAAATAAGCTAATAAAAGCCTTTTTGACTTTAGGGTAAGTCAATCTATCAGGCGAATTCTAGATTCTTAGCAAGACCCGAATGCAAAGAAGAGCAGAGAAAGATCCATTTTGATAAGTAGCCAATAAGCAGTTTGGACGCAGATGATGCCTTGATGAGCAGGCCAGGTAAAACCCCCAGTGTGTGGAAGCATTTTGTCTAGAATAAGAAACAAGCCCAAGAAGACACAGGGCACTTGAGAAATAAAAGCTCTCCAAAACAAAAAGAAAGAGGTGAGAGTTCAGCAGGCATGGATTTTACCCACTCGAAGGGCATCAACTAGTACATATGCAAAATTTTTTAGAGAAAATACAGGTTTTTTTCAACTTCTATTTTTGAATCAGAGGGTGCATATGCAGATTTGTTATGAAGGTATATTGAGTGATGTTGAGGTTTGGAGTACAAATTAATCCATCACCCAGGTAGTAAAATGTGTTGTTTCTCAACTATTGCCCTCCTCCCTCTCTCTAATGTCCTCAGTGGCTGCTGTTCCCATCTGTATGTCCATATGTACCATTGTTTTGCTCCCACTTACTAGGGAGAACAAAGGGTATTTGGTTTTCTGTTTCTGCATTAGTTCACTCAGGGTAATGGCCTCCAGCTATACCCACGTTGCTGTAAAAGACACGATTTCGTTCTTCTTTATGGCTGCATAGTAGTCCATGATATATATGTACCACGTTTTCCTTATCCAATTCACAGTTGATAGGAAACTGAATTGATTCCATGGCTTTGCTATTGTGTTGTTTTAAAAATTATCATTTGCTTCTTTATAAAGCAGCTGTAGTTTGGGAAAAGAGCACCTGATATAAAGTCCAACAGGTATAATTTTTAATACCAGCTCTCCTATTTCTAGGTGTATGAAATGGAACAAGGCTCTTTGTCATCATTAGCCTCAGTTTCACCATTTGATTGAAGAGACAATAGTACTTACCTCAACAGATGTTTTTAATTCAGTGGGATGCTTCCTGAGAAAGAGCAAGTTCAGAAACTAACATATGATAGAGCACTAAAAGTATATATGTTGGATCTGAACTGTAACTCTGGGAGGTAGATATTTTTATTACTTCCATTTCGTAGAAGAGGAAAGAGAGGCTCGGAAAAGTAATGTTGAATTCTTTGTTTGACGTTTCTCAGCTAGAAAGCCCAAGAGCAGAGGCTCAAATCCTGACTACTGATTTTAAATCTTCTCTTCCTTCCACATGCCATGTGCTTCTTTTCATAAGTTTTCCTTTGGTCACGCCTAAAGAAAGAATTGTGAAATAACCAGAAGGTGCCTGAGGATGCGATTTGGATCCCTTCAGAGAAAGGATCAAAACTGGTCATTCAGCAGGTGAGAAACCTGCAAGGTAAAGCCCCCACTCCTAGGACCTTAGCAGCAAACACCCCATGGTCTGGCTCCTGCCTGCTTCTCCAGATGCTTTCCTGCCACTTCATCATCTTGTTATTTGAGCTCCAATGATACTACACTTCTGCTTCCCAGAATATACCTGCTCTTTTGCATTCCACTTGGCTTGTTCATGCTGCCTAAACCTGACTTTCTTCTCCCTACCATTTCTTACCAAGATAATTATTACTTTTCTGTCATGGCTCAGTTTAGCTGATGCCTCCTGCAAGCTTCCTCTGACATTCCTAGACCAGGTTTAAGGAACTCCCTCTTTGTTTACATAGCAACCTGCCCAAACATCTACTATGGCACTGAACGCACTGAAGTACAGGTTTTAGTTTATATGTCTCCCCATCTACATAGCTGCTTCTTGTGGAAGCGTTGCTGCAAGAAACAGAAGCCTATCAAATTCTCTTAAGACCTCATTGAAATCTAAAAGCAAAAATGAAAAATCAGGTCTCAAGAAGGTCAAAAATAAAGGCTTCCCAGAGACCAGAGCAACACAGATGGACATCTGTTTTCTACCATTTACTCAACTCAGGGGCCAGCTCCCTTATCCTTTATTCCTTTAACTCAAACTTTTGAGAAATAGAAACTAACTGCACTGGGTCAGATGTCTACCTATGAACCAACAGCTGTGTCCAGAAGAGGGGATAGACTATTATGAACACGGACATCTGACATCTGACCCATGCCCTCATCAAGAATATGGGGCATTTCCGTGAAGTAGTGTGCAGGCTGGACAGGGCCTCTGATCACGTAACCTAGAATCGGAAAGCTGAAAAATAGGGACAGTCTCTTAGCCATCTCTATATTCTCATTGGCTGGCACACTGAGAG